>NC_079406.1:12251263-13497810 GCF_029220125.1 Pseudoliparis swirei | reverse complement strand
TGCCAACAACATGCAATGTATCACAAGACTGTTGGATGAATAAGATATTACTTTTCGTCTTAAATTAATACGTTTTCCTTTTTTTTCCTCAGGATTTTCCAATTCTGTGTCAGACATGTTTAGGAGAAAACCCTTACATCCGTATGGTGAGTTTACCTTATTGTGCATCATAATTATTTGAATGTTATTTTCTTGTAGCGTTGATGACTAAGCAGTGTGCAAGCTCACATTTGTTCATTCTTTGCTTTACAGACCAAGGAGAAGTATGGTAAAGAATGCAAGGTATGTTTTGCATTAATATATTAAATCTGGAGTATGCAGCACACAGCAACTATATTCATGTTAAAATATGTATTAATTCATTTGTATTTGTATTATTTCCCATTAGATATGTGCGCGACCATTTACTGTGTTCAGATGGTGTCCAGGCACACGGATGCGTTTCAAGAAGACGGAGGTCTGTCAGACATGCAGTAAAATGAAGAATGTTTGTCAGACATGTCTGCTGGACCTGGAGTATGGTGAGTCCGCAACTAACTCTTTGTAATTGTCATTTGGCCTGTGTACATTCTTTATTAAAGAATACGTTTGTTTGACCTCCTTGTCACACCTTGTGTTTTACAGGTTTGCCGATTCAGGTCAGAGACACTGGGCTGTCAGTAAAAGATGAGGTTCCCAAGTCAGATGTGAACAAGGAGTACTACACACAGAACATGGAGAGAGAGGTAACATTTCTTTCTGAAGCAAACACAAATGTGTCTTTTGTTTATTGTGATACAGATATGAAGGTTAAAATGAGCTTGACGTTTTGTCCTGAACACTTTCTGGTCCTCTTCTTAAAGTTCCATAGTAGTTGGTATCTGGTGCAATTTATGTATTTTAAGAAATTGTTTCACACAGAATAGGAATAGCTTGGACAGGTTTGAGCGAGTATTTAATTAGTTAAACGCAAAGTGTGGATATGAACCACTAATAGCACTTTGTTTGGTTCACCTTTAAGATTTCATCAAATGAGGGGACAAAACCAGACATTTTTAAGTAGTTTGTATTGCTCTAAAAGGTTGCTTTTTGTCAATTATTTGTGCCTATTTGCTTCTGTGTTACTAGATAGCCAATACTGATGGCACACGGCCTGTCGGCCAGTTAGGTAAAGCGCCCAGCTCGAGTGATATGTTGCTGAAACTGGCCCGGACCACTCCGTACTACAAGAGGAACCGGCCACACATCTGCTCCTTCTGGGTGAAGGGAGAGTGTAAGAGAGGGGAGGAGTGTCCCTATAGGTGAGGAGTACTTCATGAAAAGGGCTGCATGGGCAGTTCCTATTTTTGATGAGTTTTCTATTATTCTTGAGTACCTCTTACCAAAGGCCAAATATAAATTGGTTTGTTCTTGTGCTTCAGTTACTGCAACATTTTCTTATTGTGGTTGTTCTTTTTACACAGGCACGAGAAGCCCACAGATCCTGACGACCCTCTGGCCGACCAGAACATAAAGGACCGTTACTATGGCATCAATGACCCAGTCGCAGACAAGCTGCTGAAACGTGCCTCAACTATGCCCCGACTGGACCCGCCAGACGACAAGTCCATCTCCACCCTCTACATCGGGGGGTTGGGAGATACCGTCACTGAAGGAGAGCTCAAGTAAGGGTCCCCCCTTTGCATTGTCATAAAGGGACTGATGTTAGAATTGAAACCTTCAAATCCAGTGTTCTTGAACTATTGGACATTTATCTGTTTTATTGCAGGAGTCACTTTTACCAGTTTGGTGAGATTCGTACCATTACCATCGTCCAGAGGCAGCAGTGTGCCTTCATCCAGTTTGCCACTCGACAGTCAGCTGAAATGGCTGCGGAGAAGTCCTTCAACAAACTCATCATTAACGGACGCAGGCTCACTGTCAAGTGGGGAAGGTAAGAATGAAGGGGTTAAAAGTGAATCATAAGGGGGTCCATCCCCAACCTGACCCCAGGACACCTGCTCCAAGCAGTCCTGAGTTCTGTGGATGCAACGGGAAGAAGCTCCTCCTCTCATCTGATTTCTTGGCTTTTATACAGCCCCACTTACTGGAGCCCCATGGGAGGAGATGTATACTGATGGTTTGCTTATGAAACTCTTGATGGTGTTCAGAGAGCATGTGGTTTGAAAGTAATAAACTATGTTACTTTTAAACCACACATGATGCCATTTGAGTTCAAATTGGGATTAACCGACTGACTCGTGCTTTTTAATACATTATTGGACCTGTATGTAAAAGAAGCCAAACCATGGCAAAGAATGTGTGCAGGGAAGGACACCGTTCTTTTCATTCACACTATTCATTGGTGTTAAACAAAGTAAGTGATGTGAATATTATATCCATTATAACTTGTATTTGTTGTTTTAGGTCTCAGGCCGCAAGAGGGAAAGAGGGCATCAAAGAGGGCACCAGTGAGATGGGCACCAGACTTGATCCTGTACCTGGATTGCCTGGAGGTAAGTCTGCAAACACGGAGGTTTGGGATTGGTGTGTGTGTGTGTGTATTTTTAAGTAGTCTCATGTCAACATAGTTTCATGATTTTTGGATATGTATGTTTGCCATTTAGCTTTCTTTAATTCTATTGTTCTTTGTGTTGTAGCTCTTCCTCCACCACCAGCTTTGGATGAAGAAGCTCCTGCGAACTACTTTAACCTCGACCCGAGCTCCTCTCCTGCAGTCATGAACATTGCTCTGCCTCTACCTCCAGGCATCAACCCGCCTCCTCCAGGTAAAATCCCTACTCTGATCTCATTGATGCAGCTTTTATCTCATACATTGTACATTATTTAAACACTGAGAACATATATATGCCTAATGATGAATTCCTTTCCTTTTCATCTGCTTAAACAGGTTTTGGCCCTCCAATGTTTCACCCCATGGAACACATGGCTCCACCTATGCCCCCTCCAATGAGCATGAGACCACCTGGTCAAATCCACTACCCCTCTCAGGATCCTCAGCGCATGGGTGCCCATGCTGCACACGGCTCTCGTCATGGTGAATAGCTGCGAGAGTGAAGCTGTTCTGTGATTGGGCGTCGGGGGCTTTCACTTCAGATGCTGTTAGAGGGCATGAAACCAGCAGGAGGAAAATGTCTTACTGGATAACAATGCTTTATTATGCCAACTGCAGTAAATGAAATGAACCAGCTTAAGTGTCTAGAGAGACGACAATTAAAAATATCACAAGATTACTTTGTCACCAGTCAATTAAAATGTACCAGAGTGGCATCGGCAGACGTGAGTACTGGCCAATGTGATCAGAGCCATATAGTTTTTAAAGGCTCCTGTGGCTGGAGCATTGTACATATAGAAATGCATACTGTCAGTTAAACTTGTATTTGTCACATTGTGCAACATGGATACAAATCCTGAGCAGCATTTTTTTAGTTGTTAATTTTCAATTACTTTTTTATTTGACCCAATCTTGTCATCCTATAATAATTTTGTTTATTGTAAGGCTTTCTTTGAATGTTCTTTTCACTTGTCATTAAAATGACGCACTTTTGTCAATGGTCCTCGCAGAATACATAATTTCATCATTTGTGTTTAACTATTTCAAAGGAGAAATTATCCTATTATTCACACATAATGGGAGACAAATGTGGAAAAAACATGTAACGTCAGTGTGAAACTTATCAGATGAAGACTGTGAGTTGGAATAGAAGGCTGACAGGATCAGGCACCGCTAAGGATAACAAAAGGAAACCGAGCTCTTCAGCCCCTGACAGCATGTGTTGGACTCTGTGGTCTTCAGAGTTTAGCTCATCTGGCCGAAGCTCTCGGCAGTAGCAAAGCACTTTAAATATCATGCAGGAGTGTTTATCTCTCTCCGGCAGTGCCCACTGATTAGCAGAGGGATCATCTTTGTAGGACGAGAGCGCTGGTCAGTGGATCAGCCCCTTTTCATAGTTCATTAGATTCAGGGTTGTAATCGATACCCCACCCCCTGGGTGCTCTGTTGAAGTTGGGCCGTCGACACATGCGGTCCAGAGCGATGCTGGGCAAGTTCTGGGATTCCATCGCCACAAAGCCGATCACTGGGATCACCCTCTCGCTGGCCATAGCGCCAGCGAATGGCATGGCAGATCTGGGACAGAGAGGAGTTGTTACTTAGCAAGCTGCATTGTGTTTCATGGTCTGTGCAGAATATGACCCACCGTATTGTATTGCTTAGAAGGGGGGGGCTTTTAAATGATAAGTGATACCTACAGTCACCTAGACTTCAGCATGAAGAATGTGTGTGTGCTTTCTACTTGTGAAGCTGTCGGAGTTCAGATTTAATTATGGCTTCACAATTTCATAATGATCTGAGGCGTGTAAACAGATCCCTCTACAGGTTCAGACTGGCTGGCATAAAACGGATTGACAGGCATAATTGAGTAAAGTCTGAGAGTGTCTTTCATATATTCTCTGCTCAAGCTTAACCTTTGTACTGCCTCGCTTGTGTGATGCAATTCCTTGTGTGCCACAAGAAAATTGATTCCCTTTTGTGCGTAATATGTCTTGGGGGTTATTAAAAGCAAGCATCCCCCAAGTGGATCATCTTTCAAGAGCCGGTGTTCAAAATAGCCGTCACGGAACCACACTCCAAGGAGGCGCAAGCCAGATATTAATTTCCACTGGAAACATGGAGTGGAGCCGAGGGAAGTGGTGATTGTGATGGATTGCGGGGTTAGGTCATTTGTGGGGCTATTTGAAGACGGGTCTCCTGTGCCTCCAACTGAACAGGATTTAACAAATGTGTATTTGTTGGGGCGAGGTGAGCAGCAGCAGACGCACCTGTTGAAGCAGCGGCTGGGAGGCTGTTGTGTTGGTGGGATCTGAGGCAAATGGCTGTTGAGGGCTCCCGGGAGCTCCGTGTCGTCTCCCAGAGCTCTGCTCCACGGGGAGCTGTAGGATTTGGGGATGATTGTCGCGTTGAACCTTTCATGAGGAATTTCCTTCAGGGGTCCAGAATATCCTGACGGGAACAAGTCCAAAGTTAGATTCATAATGACATACAGCTCAAACTGTAAAGTAAAAGCTTTGTTAATTTAGAACTTTGTTTAGACAAAATAGTCTTTTATTCCTGGAAACTATGACAAAACCCCATGAGATCTTTTATAAAAGCAAGCCCAAGCAGAGCACAAACAGATCTAATATTCATCTACATATTTTTGGTGTCTCTCCTGTCAACAAGAGAACCTCCAGTAATTGGATCTCAGTGTGACTCCACGATAATAAACAGACTAGCTTTCTTTCTAATCGTTAGCGGTGCCTTCAGTCAGGAACAATACTCAACAGCACTTGGAAAAGATGGTCACACAACCACTTTCTCCAAACAGCCAACAACTGACACGAAGAAAACTCACAATCACCACTTCCCTCCTTACATTTCCATCTGAAAAGTCGACGCTATTGGATGAAGGTGAGATACAGCGTCCATGCATTGGCTTGGTGGTGATCTCGTGCTTCAGCTCTCGGCAGTCTTCTTCACCATCTCTTGAGTTTTACCTGGAGCGAGGACGTCTGGGCTGCCCTTCTTCGCGACAGTCTTCTGGAGGTTCATCACCAGGCTGTGCCGACCCGGGATGGAGAACGCCCGGTTCTCTTTTCCTCCCTGTGTCTCAGCGAAGGTGTGTGGGGGGGGAGGAACGGCCTCAGGTTGGACCTAGGGAATGAACGCAGTTAGATTTGACAACTTATTTGCCACATACTCATGTTTTCAACAATGATTAGAAGAAAAGAAACATAAAGATTATAATTTGTATGACTAAAATACATGTCATATAAGTATTTACATAGTTGAAGTGCATATTTTCTGGGATAGGACAAATGTCAAATGAATAAATATGAACTTTCCTGTCATTTGAAATGATTTAAACTACTAACTCATGTAACCTATATATATTGACCAGGAATGGTTAGCTATATTAGACACATCATTTTAAAACTAACGGTATGTGTGTGTTATTTGCCATTGAAATGCCACACTCGATTATCAACACCTGCACCCCAGATGTGCCCGTGGAAACACCTGGAATGTAAGAGTTCACTTAACAATCAGAGCTTGAACACGATAAATAGGATCCAGTGTTGCTCTTGGTGCTCCACAAGGGACGCCACATTTGAGAGCGTTACAGTACTGTAACGGCAATATACTGTATTTTGTTTCCAGTACAATAACTATGTTTATAGGTCATCTTCATTTAAAGTGAATGTGACTCATACTGTTATGAATATGAGTAATGAGAACAAACTAACTGCATTCGTGTTAATGGTCCACATTTACAGCATACGACAAATTAAAATAAATAATAGTGTGTGGTATACTAAGCACATCAGTGTTTGCATGTGGAAAGAGCTAAAGCAAAACTATTTTTTTAAGAAGAGTTCATATCATTTTCATTTAAGTATTAGCTTTCGCGTGAGCAATAAGATGTTTTGTGTCGAATTCCAACAGAAATAAATTGTGACTACGGGTCAAAAACAGAAGACCAATCTTTTGGTGGTGTAGGTTACGGTAAGGTCAGTGAATGCCTCGTGCCGTCTCTGCGGTTCCTCACCGCGGTGGTGTTGTTGGCATCATTAGCGAGCTTCTCCAGGGTGAACCTCTCGACCCTCTTCTGTCTCTCCTGAAACATGCGGGAGCCTCGATTAGACAGAAGGTTGAGCTCCTCCATCATCACATCGTTCGGAACGCTGCTCTTCTTCCCGATGTTCACGCCCTCTGGCACAACACCACAGACAAATGGTGGCGCTTTAATAAGTCATTACATTTAATATCCTTGTGTAATTTAAAAAAACGGCAGGATCAGAGTGGAGAAATCTGTTTGCCTCAGGTCCCTAAGCTGTGCGGCATGGCATCGCGTTAGGCGCTTCCAACCCTGCATCAATACATCATGACATTTAGTTGTTAGTGCAAAGGCAACTTCTATGATAACAGCCACTTCCAGACATTTTGAACGAAAAGGAGAACAAACCCGACGAATAAGGACCCTTGGCAAATCTTAACGTCTCCTCTGATCTTCTTGTTTCTGTCGACATTTAACAGCTGAGGGGCTCTGATTTAAAAACGTGTGCAGCCTCACTAAGTTGGTATCCATGCAGCTCAGGCTCTCTTTTGGTGTTGTATGAGGGCACGCTGAGTGTCTGAAATAGTCTGGAGGTGATGTCAAGGGGTGTGTAATGTGTGCTGTGGTCCAGGGCTGCATGGGTAACATGGCATAAAAATAAAATCTTTGGATGAAAGGCCGGGACGGCCCTGTTCTTCACACATGAAATGTGTGAGGGGACTTCTGGGCGCCCTTGACGAGCTGCCTTTGATCGGCCTGCGTAACATTCAGTGGAGGGAGTCACATTCTGCTGAGTTTTGGGGACTTGGTTTCTAAGCCTAGCTCGAAGGACGCCGCTGGAAAACAAACCGGGATGGGTCCCCCCCCCAAATGTTTGGAAAATGTCAACAGCACTCTTGGGATTTGCAAGTACAGTTTGACGTCGTACAAGTGCCCAGACATTTGATGTCTGGCTCATCCGACAGCCTCGGCTCGTGATCACACGGTGGCTGGAGCATATCACTTTGTGAAAGATTTGTTCCCCAGTATGTAAACTACCACGTTTGTTAGCTTACTTCCAAATACGATGTGTATGTGAGTTCTGTACTGACATCGACGGGAATCTGATGGATCAAATCAATCTCAACCCATCCACACTTACCTCCCCTGACCTCCTTACACAGAGCCCGAGCCTGCAACATCTTCTGCTTGGTTATGTCATCCAGGCCTGGCTGCATCACCATCATCATCTTCCTCTGATGGACATGTAAATAATTATGGTTCAGGAATTTTATGGATTGATTTTATTCTCCTAGTTTATGTAATTTACTACTGAAAATCCCTTTTAGTATGACTTCTTATTTAGTGCAGAAAAAAGTCCTTTATAGATCATGAAATACAAGTCATACATTTTAAGTTATATTAAGGGCATGACTAAATTAATGCGGTCATGTCCTTCAGCTTCAAGGGCCCATAAAATACCGTAACTGTTGTTCTAAAGTTAGCTGCAGTCGGGTTCATCAACAAAGCCCCGGACCCGGTCTCACATCCCAGGACAATTTTACACACCATTGCACATCTTTTCTTCTCTTATTAAAATACACTCGCCACTTTTATTTAAAAATATATACTTCTTTTAAAGTACTGTTATGTTTGTTATTTACCATATTGATCTTTTATTGCACTCTGTTTATTGTTTTTTTATTATATTTCTATATTTCTATTGTTTAATCGAGTCAAATTCCTCGTACCTCAACGTACTTGGCAAATAAAGAATTCAGAATTCAGAATTCAGATTTAAATGAGTTATTTGTTACATATGTCCTTTTTTTTATTAGTTTCATGAATCATTACACAAATCTGAAGTTTCCTATTGCAGTAACACCACAGTGCATGTTTACATTTTAAAGCTGTCTCTGTATCATCATATAAATGTATATACAGTACAGTTCATTAAAGGACCCGGAAGCTTCACTTTACACGTTATACTCTGTTCAGTTGGATTGGAAGCAGTGCCTTCTACCATTGTTTATTTTGTCTATTATTAAAGCCGTACAATCCCGTTACCTCGGCCCTTACCTATGTTTCTGGCCGGCCTGTATGTCGAGTGTTGGAGCTGGTCTGCGTGGCCGGATGGTTAATCCCGTACTGGAGCTGGGATGCCTCCACGCTCCACTCGGTCTCTCCTCAGCAGAGAAGGGGCAGCCGATATAAAAACCATCTCGGGATTCCTCGGGGGCTTACCTCACGGTGTTATTTTAGCTTTGGGATATGAGAGTAAGGATGGATGAAAGGAGTGTTATGGAGGGCTATAAAGGGCGATTAAGGGGAAGGGGCAAGTATAAAGATTTACCTCAAGCCTATTTGATAATAATAACTTGATCCCCTCTGTATGTGTGTGTGTGTGTGTATGATAACAGCTGCTATCCAGACACTGACACTGAGCTCTCAGAGAGGTCAAGAGGCCAAGCTCTTGAGTGTAAATATAGACACACACAAACACAATGTCTGTTTCCCCATTCTGTAAAGCACGTTGTAACTATCATCTGCCACATATACTAGTTGCTTTCAAACACACCCACCATGTGTTTTCCATACAGTTTTACAAGTGCTGCTGTAAAATTGATGAGGTCACTGCAGTTTAGCAGTTTAGGGCCAAAGGTTTTGACGCCCTTTTCCTTCACACTGCTGAGAGTTTTGGGTATTCGAGATACCTTAGTTATTCAGCAGTGTAAACTATGGCAGTACACAACTCAGTGTATTTGATATTTTATTATCATTTATTGATTGGGTTACTAACTGCTAAGAGTTGTGAATTTTGTGAAAACTCACATTTTGCATGACACTATAAAATGCCCTTTAACTTTACTTTTAGTTGGCCTTTTTGAAGTCAGGTTCGTCTGTATCGAGCAGCTTTTTCCCTCACAAATTGATTCATAGAGCACAGCAGGAGCCCCGCGGGGAAGAAAACATTTTCCTTATCCCTGTTGAGATTGGATATTGATTTTGCACCAGCACTGCTCCACAGCACCACCTCTATCCCCCAGTGGGAAGCCTCCTGGCATCTGAAAGAAAAAGTCATCTGGAGCCACAAAAAAAAAAGTTCAGATACACAATAGAAGTTAAATAGTTGCTGCCTATTAAGAGTTTATTTAAGAGTGTTGGTTAAGTAGAGAAAAAGCAAATTTGCTTCATAAAAATAAACCACAGGAGCTTAGCAGCCTCTGAATATGTGAAAAGCTTTTGTGTGGTGCTGTATTGAACTAAGCCTTAGTGTTTACAATCAATTCCTCACTTCCATTTGATTCCAACCTATTTCTTATTTCGATCCATTACAAATAAGGTTTTTATGATATTTGTGTATTGATCATTCTGTGATTTAAAAAGCAATTTTCTTTAAAAGGACACTCACAAGATTATGAAATGGAACAAATTCTTGTGACTGGTGCCATCTGTGTTTGAGAGGTGCAGTGTGTTCATGTCACCTAGAGAGAGGTGCACAGCCACCAGGCGCTGACAGCTAACACAAGAACAAAAGAGGCCCATTCAGACTCAAGGGCTCGTGAATATGGCACCTTTAAAACCGTTTGCCCTGTTGGCCTACAGAGGAAACCTTAACTGGCTAGCTTGTCTCAGGGAGTTCAAAACTCCACAGGTAGTGTTGATAGGCAACAATATCCAGCGGATAACTTTTTATAGCTTCATGTTGAAAGCGAAATGCATTGAAATTCAGCTTGCAGCAGTGATAGAGTTATCATTCTGAATTTTTCTCACTCAGGTGCCTTTGGGAGGGCTGTTGTAAGTCAATCAGTTGGGGAGCCGTCTTGCTCGGTTTTAATCTCCAATCCAGAGAGGCACAATGTACGGGCTGCTGTGTGAGAGCCTTCACGACTTCATCAAGGAGTCGTACGGAGAAGATGTGTGGAAGCTGGTCAGAGAGAAAGCAGATATCAGGTTACACTCTTTTGTCACCCACCAGGTACGTTTTCTGAGATGAATAATATCATTCTGTGTGTGCGACCTGAATAGTAATATATGTGTGAGGCTCTCTCTGTGCATCCAAGTCAATCTGTCTTCACTTTTTGTCACTGTGTCTGAGCTTCATGGTTCTGATGTCAAGAGACATATTTTTATATAAAATCTGTGTGTGTGTGTGTGTCTGCAGGTGTATAGTGAGAGTGTGATTCCCCGTATTGCAAAGGCTGCCAGTGGAGTGACAGGCACGCCCTACAACGAGCTGATGAACTCCTGGGGCATCTATTTCCTGGGCTTTGTTGGGAAGTACGGTTATGACAAGATCCTCAAGGTGAACCAAAAGATCTCAGACTCAAAACTGTCTAAAAAAAGATCTATGTTGTCTTTTGGTAGATGTGTGAGAATATTATTAACTTCCTAGTGAGCTATGTATCCTGCTATTGTGCCAGTGAATATATTATTGGGTCTTATTATTGAAGAAGGAATATGTAACTCATATACAAATAAGTCATAAGTACATAATAGTCAAAATCACAGCAGCAAAGTGCAAGATATCCTGATTTGCAGTCAATTGAAAATGCTCATCGTTAATGACTTTTTGTCCTCAAGCCAAAATAACTCTGATGGTATTAAGTTAGTGAAGTGTCCTTTTAAAAGTACTAGAATAAAAAGGGAGAGCAACTTTCTAAGACATGACCTGGCTGTCACCCTCTTCAGGTGCTGGGCCGCCATGTTCGTGACTTTGTCAATGGCCTTGATAATCTCCACGAGTATCTGCGCTTCAGCTACCCCAAGGTGCAGCCTCCAACCTTCTTCTGCCAGGAGGAGTCCACCACTGGGGTCACCCTCCACTACAGGTCTGACACCAGGAGGAGGAGGGACATTGACAGATTATCACACATCAGACCTAAACATCACGGCAAACAGAGAGGGCTGTGTGATTCATTTATTTTTAGACTGATATTGAATTGTCTCTTTCTCTGACCGGCAGGAGTAAACGCAAAGGCTACCTGTACTATGCCATGGGTCAGCTGAGGCAGATGGGGAAGCAGTTCTACGACACCGACATCCATGTGGAGGTGCTGTCTGAGCAGATGGTCGGAGACTACTCCCATGTCACCATGAGGTACACACACACACACACACGCATGCACGTACGCACACACACACACACACACACACATGCACGCACGCACACACACACACACACACACACTACATACATACGTAACATTTTACTCAGTGGTGGAAAGTAACTATAGGTACATTTATTCAAGCGTATGTAAGTATAAGTTTGAGGTATACGATACTTGAGTATTTCCATCTTATGTTATTTCATACCTTTGAGAAAACCAAGCAGTTAACAAAGTTAGATAAAAGTAGCTATATTTGGGCTAACCACAGCAAAATGCTAGCGTACTGATGTATCAGTCCTACATCAATCTCATAGTGAGAGATACATAATATTATTTCACTGAAGAATGAAGACACAAATTCTTGATAATACTTGTGTACTTTAAATGCAAGTTTACTTGTAATACTGCATTTACCGTTTTGTGTTGGAATGTTAACTTTACCACAGTTTATACTTTGCTTTAAAATTTAGAAAACATAATGATCTGTGTGTGTTTATGCAGGCTGAACTTTGACAACTCAGCCTATCGCTACATCATGAAGGAGGAGGAGGAGGAGGAGGATCAAGACATCTTGCCCATGACCTCGGACTTCTTCTTTGAGGTCTTCCCCTTTAACATTGTCTTCAGACAGGTAATCCTTTTGAGTTCCATCCCTCACCTCACCTAATTAATGAAGTAAAGCGTTGAATTAATAAAACCACTGCAATGGTTTGACTCTTTAGGACATGGTGGTGCATAACGTTGGCTCGGGCTTGGCCACTGTCTTCCCTGATCTGGATGGAAAGAAGATCAATGAAGCCTTCTTGCTGGCTCGCCCCCTTGTGGAGTTAACCTGGAGCATGGTCAGACATCACTTTGCATGTCCCCGTTTAACTGCAGTATTAAGTCAAATATATATATATATATATATTATATATATATATAAGCCAAAATGCTTCAGTTTAAACAGCACGCTGAGGATTGCTGATATACTGACTTGAAAATCTATAAACAGATTACCTCCCACCCCAACAACCTGTTTGAGATCATGTCCAAGGAGCCTGTGAAAAAAGAGAGGAACCTTCACAACCGAGTCCAGAGTAAGAGCGCGAGCCAAGCAAACACTTGCAGGGGTGTGTGTGTGTCTGGAGGGCCAGAACTAGCTGGCTTAAGGTCAGATCAATTTTACTGCCTTCAGTTGCAAAATAAATGCTCAATTTCAGTTTCATTGAAGAAAAGAAAAAAGAGCAGGTGTGCAGTAACAATCTGCTGAATGAAAGTTGAGAGTTTAAAACGTCATGCAGTTGCAGAAATTGAATTGTTTGATAATAATAATAATAATAATAATAATAATAATAATAATTGATTGCATTTTTCTGGATATGAACCCAGCCCTAGTTGTCATGGGTGGGGGTGGTGGGGATATGAATGTTATTGACTCCAACAGTTTACCCTGTTTTTCCACAGATACAGACTATGAAAATGCCAATCGCACTGCTGACGGAGATGTGGAGCTCATGGCTTTCCAGTCCCTCATTGGAGAGGATTACAAAGGTCATGACCTTTCTTTTCTCTGAAAAAAGACAAGATCTGAGCATTCAGACATTGAACTAGTCTTGCTGATAGTGACAACAACAAACCTATTAAAGACACAGACACATTTAGAATACAAAAGATTCTCAGTTTATTTAGGAAAATAAGCGTATTCGTCCTCTTGTTGGAAGTTTGTGAGTGGATACGAGGGTTGATGCCACTTCAATATGAAGCTGTAGCCAGCAGCAGGTTAGATAAGCTGAGCATTATGTTGGGGAACAGCTGGCCTGGCTCGGTTCAAAAGCAACAAAGCTTCCATTGTGGTTTTTTAGAAAATCGAAAGTGAAAAAGAGACAGTTTATGATTTTAGAGATGAGTATGGGGAGTCTCCCAGTTGACTGAGACCAATTACTTTCTGAAGTCTTATTTTCAGTGTGTGGTTGCCAGGCAACCAGCAGACACTCCAGAAAGTCACTGTTTCCTTCCAAGAAGTCATCCAGCACAAAACCCACTGAATGCCATTCATTGTTGTTAGGCCAACCTTAAATCAGATTTGGGTTGCCTGTTTCCCCTGGTGCTGGTTTTAATACTGAGCTACATATTCATGAACATACAGATATGAAATGTTATTGTTCTTCTCATCTAACTGTGAACAAAAAAAACAGAAAAACACATTTTCCAAATATTTCAACTATCCTGAGTTGAACCATAATAAACTACCAAATCCATTAGAACGACATTGTTAACACAGTGCAGTCATTATCTACAGCTGGAATTGGACCTAAACAACTCTCTAAATGTTTGTCTTGGTGGTATTTCATTGTGCTCCTCTTTTAGACAGCAACAGTGCTAATGCGATAGAGAGCTGGGGCGATGGGAGCCGCTGCCTAAAACTAAAAGGACAAATGAGATACATGCCAGAGTGGGAGTCCATCATCTTCCTGGGAACCCCTGTGTAAGGCCCACAGACACAGACACACACATGCTCGCGCGCACGCACACGCACACATCCATAGACACTGATATTTACTCAAACAATGCCATTGAAAATTAAAAAGCTGCAAGAGCTAACCTGAATAAGGAGGCTGGAAATAAAAGCCTGGGCAGTGAATCAAATCAGGGGCCCATTCTAACAGCACTTACCATGCATGAAATGAGCTGCTAATTAGCTTGTAATCAGACAGTGCAGCTCCGGTGGGCCTAATGGAAACCCATTTGCAACTGAGAGTGTTTTCCAGAGAGTACATTACCAAAACATCCTCCTCCTCTTCTCAAACATTTGGTTTTGCAAGTAAATGCCCGTATGCCTGTATTGACAAAACTACTCGAATGTTAAATGCCACAACACGCTGCTTACATTATTTATACTGTAGGAAACAAAAAATCTCTCACGATCACTGTCTTTTCATTGTTAAACTTGTATGGATACTGTTGTATATACATGTCGTTATTAACATTGTTCGAATTTGTCTTTTTCATATTTGTCTTTATAACTGTCTGTGTGTGTGTGTGTGTGTGTGTGTGTCTAGGATGGAGAGTCTGAGTGCTATGTTCAGGACCGGCCTGTACATCAATGACCTGAGCATGCACGACTCCAGCAGAGACCTGGTGCTGGCGGGCACGCAGCAGTCAGAGGAGCTGAAGAGAGCTCTCATACAGGTTCGATATGTGTGATCAGCCCACTTGTCACTTTGCAAAGTTGCTCTGAAGCCTTTCTCTCAGTCTGGCAGCCCCAGATCGCCCACCCCGCGCAGACATGAGATGAAAGAAATAGACACAAACCTCCAGTTTTATTCTGTTTTATTTCTCATTGTGAGTGCAGGAGCAAAAGAAGTCCATGAAACTGGAGGAGAGCATGAAGCTGTTGGACTATGAGATGAAGAAGACTGATGACCTGCTGTACAGGATGATTCCCAAGCCAGTGGCCAAGAGGCTGCGCAAAGGAGAGCCGTCTGTGAACACCTGCGAGGTCAAGACTAGAACAAATACATGTCACTATAGTTTAACACATAGAGCAAATAACATAGGCAACATTTTCAGTCTTTCAACATTTGCTACTTTCTGAAACAGAAGTTGAACATGATGGGAAATGACACGTTCACCTTCTTGCAGAGACTCATGGCTGTCCAGTGAACATGAAGCTACAGGACATCATTAGCTTAGCGCAACGACTGGAAACAGGGAGACAGCGAGCCTGGCTCTGTAACAAAGGCTGCACAGAGCTGAAGAGGTGCAGATTGTGTTACCCTTGGACAGAGCTCAGCTCGTTGTTTACAGGACGAGCTGTTCCCCCAGTTTCCAGTGTTTGTGCTAAACTAAGCCGAAGCTGTAGAGCTTCACATGTATCGCACAGACATATTCAGACATATCAGTCTTCTCAAGTAACTCACAAGCGTTGGCACAAATATAAAGGTTTCATCTTGTATCGACAAAACAAGTTTTTTCCTTGCTCAATATAGATAGTGACAGAAATCTAGAAACACACACTCACACATATTCAGAAAACTGTACTATTTGAGACTGCTGGAGTAAAATCCAGGTAAATTAAGAGTGACTTCCTGATGGTGCTGCTTACCAGTGTGGAGTGGACACAAAATAGGGCCTAAGAATGCCTGACTCATGAGTATACGCACATGTGTGTGTGTGCGTGCGTGTGTGTACAGTGAATCAACATGTTTACTCATCAACAACCGTATCTCTGTTCTCCCAGGTGTTCCCAGATGTGACCATTCTTTTCAGCGATGTCGTGGGATTTACGCGCATTTGCAGCCGCATCACTCCAATGCAGGTGGTCACCATGCTGAACACCATGTACACGCTGTTTGACACGCTCAGCGAGAAGCACCACGTCTTCAAGGTCTGTGTGTACATCTCCCTTTGTCTCATATGGGCCTACTTTATCTATAAGTGCTGCTGCATGGGAGCTGCTGTTCCTCTCTTTTCCAGGTCGAGACCATCGGAGATGCCTACATGGTGGTAGCCGGGGCTCCGGACAAGACAACGTTTCACGCTCACAACATCTGTGACATGGCCCTGGACATGGTGGGCTCCATAGACCACCTGAAAGACCCCTCCAATGGCAACCACATACAGATTCGTGTCGGTGGGTAGAACGCGCGAGGACTCATTTGTGTCTACGTCGGTGTTTGACTGAGTGAAGTACCGAGCTGTTCTGGTTGCAGGGATCCACTCTGGGATGGTTGTGGCAGGTGTGGTGGGGCATAAGATGCCACGATACGGTCTGCACGGTGACACAGTCCACACTGCGTCAGCCATGGAGAGCAATGGAAAGGTGGGGTACCCAAGTCTGCATATAAGTTTGTATATATGATGACTGTGCTTTTGTTGTAACTGCCTGGTCTTCCTTTATCTCATTTAGGAGATGCACATTCAGCTCACCAGCGCCACCTACGAGCACCTGAAAGGAGGTCACTTTATTTGTGAAAGGAGGGGCACCATTATTATCAAGGTTAGGAGTTCAAACTGTTGCCGAAGCAACTGCACTCAACACTTTAATTACATTCACTCAGCTATTATGACAAAAATACAATTCGTGTGATTTGGTGCTGAATGTGTGAGCAACACACAGTGATGCTGTGTCTCTGAGCGGTCTGGACGCCTCTCATTAAAAGTAAATACATGATATCTATACAACCTATTTGAAACTAAGCATTGCAACTGTAATTTGTGAAAACCTTTCTATCAGCAATCTGACATAATAAACATTTCAGAATCTTAGAACTATATAGTACTTGTTTTGACTCACGGCGAATCAGAACCTAATGCATAGAGCTGGTAATTGCAGCTTGCTGGTTGATTAATCTGTTTGATAACTGAGTCTTGACTTTGAGGCTGTACATTCAGTGATAATGCCAGCAAAGTGACCCCAAAGGGTTTTAAGGCTGCTGATTACAGGCAACAATCTCAGGACTCCTTTTCCATCAGGGTATTCTGATTATTGGAATCTGCCACCTGCCATTTAACTCCACTCAGTAATCATGCCTTTCAATATTTCTGCATATGTGTCCAAACATTATTCTTATTTTTATTGTTCTCTTTGTCCATTTTTAGGGGAATGTTGAAATTGAGACCTATTGGCTGAAAGGAAAGAGGGACAAAGATGGGAACGCTCAGGCGTCGTGTCCTCAGTTTGAGACCCAGACCATCAACATATCCAGCCCCGAGGGCACCGGAGATAAACAGGGACTGGTAATAAATCAACTAAGACGTCCTTCAATGGTTTACACTCTCATGTGCGTCGTCGTCGTCTTCATCATCATCATCTCTGATTCTCTGAGTTTCACCCCCAGGGCTCCTTACCGGTGGCAGGTCGAGACGAGAATGATGTGAAGTCAATTCGCTCTCATCGTATCAAGATGGACAATTCAGGCCATCGTCTGAAGGAGTCGATGGAGGAGTGCCAGGTGGAGGAGATGTCTGTTCATAAGGTGAGTGGGAATTATTGGTGCCAAGATTCATAGACTTCAAATGACTCTGCTTTAACTTCAAGCTGTCATTATTTTTATTGTCATACTATGATTTTTCTCCTGTCGTTTTGTTACTGGTGCGATTAAACGAAAGGTTTTGTCCCCACGCCCACGATAAGAATGCCTTGCAGGACAACCTCCAGGAAACTCACCTGCAACTGCACTCCCCCGAGTCTGACGGCAGAGACTCCATCTTGGACATCCCTGCCAGCTCCTGTTACTCCAAGAGCGCCATGTGCTCTGTGTCATGAGCCAAGCCGACGCCAGCTGACGCTGTAGCCAGTAATTCATTTGAAAAAGCTTTTTGAACACAAAACTTAGAACACGCCAGATAGGAATGCAGTTTTTTGCTCATATTTTGGCGTCCTTGTTGTGATGCCATGACAATCTCTAATGACGTAGTGTTTGTTCATGGCCTAGTCTGTAATGCTTGACATTTCTAGTAGCTGTGCATTGTGTTATGTTACATTGCAAAATCATCAATGTTTATTCAGCTCCAACACAACAGAAATAAATCTCAGCTATCATTGCTGACGAATGCTTTAATACCAAGAAGTGGTCACTGCCACATGGTCCAGCTGGACACAAGCTCTGTAATTTCCTGTTGGTGCTGCTGCACCTTGTAGATTTGACATCTTATTTCATCCCCGGAAGAAATCCCTCTGAATCCCTCCTCCGTCCCTCTCCTTCATCCTGCACGTCTGAATTCATTGTTCACTATCAGTCTCGTCAAATACCCAGCTGGCAAAATGTAAACGCTTGTCAGCTCAGTGAGAATAAAGTGAGCCGACTGCTGAGCCGTGTGTGGATGTGTGGAAGTGTTTGTGTTTGTCTTGTCACTCAAAGCCACTGGCAGTCAGATTCACATGTACATTTGCATTTATTGAACACATTTCTCCATGGACATGTTCCTACAGTTTCTATGTGTTCTCACGTGAAATGCATGCATGTGTACCTGCACCTTACCTTACAAATGCATCACAACAGTTTTTTATAGTAATTATAGTGTGGAAAACCCTGCTGCTGTTCAATCAACCATCAAACACAGGAACAGATCAACAAGTTAAAGCAACGTCTCAGATTTCCAGCTTTGTTTTAAGGAAGGTAAGTTACTCTCTGCCCGATGGTGCTGCGACACATCCATGCATGTCCCCAGAACGACAATAGCGTAATCCTAACACAAATAGACAGTCACATATCCTGGTTCTGTGTCCCAGTCAGACAATGTTTCCCACTGGCTGGTTCTCAGGGGAGCTGCACCTGTAGGTGGCGTCCTCGCGGTCTAGGCTGCATCCGCTGGCTCTGTGTGACTCTTTAGGCAACGAACCGATGGAGCAATGGAAGCAGAAGGTGTAGAAGAAGGCGACCAGGAGCAGAAAGCAGACAATACTAAAAATGACGACTATCAGGATGGTGTGGACCTGCATGTGCACCTCCTCCCATGGGAGCAGGGTGGTGGTGGTCAGGAGGCCAGAGGTCTTCAGAGTAGCACTGAAACTGGGCAGAGGAGGCTTCATGGAGGGCATGTGGTCAACTTCCGGCATGATGGGAAGTTTCAGTGTCTCTTTGTTGCAGCTTTAAGGGGAAACAAGTATTCAAGTTTGGTATACAGATTATATAGAACAATAGCATAAGAAATAAGGACTTCCTATGATTTTCACATTATTAAAACAATCCAGTTTTCTGAAATAATAAAACATCGAATTTTTTTGCAATACAAACATGTCTAATTAACCAGCCTATAGGATAATCATCTTTTTCACTGACAACCAAACACAGACGTGTCGTTTGTTCATACCTGGGTTGTGATTCAAGATTCAAGATCAAGATTCAAGATGTTTTATTTGTCACATACACACACACAGTGCAGTGGCAAAAAAGCAAATGCTCAGCAGGAATGTGTGGCACAACAACAACACATTTACACAACAACAACACGTGTGTGTTGTGTGTGTGTGTGTGTGTGTGTGGTGTGTGTGTGTGTGGGCAGTGTGGGGGGGTGGGGTCCTGCCTGGGTTGGAGGTTCACAGCCTCCTGGGCCCTCAAAAACCTCTCTCTCTTTCTTCTCTCTGTTCTGCCTGCGTGACCCTGAGGCGCAGACCGCAGCAGTCGCAGCAGCTGGTGTGTTGGTTCATGATCCATCTGATCCTGCGGGCCTGGTCTCTCTCCTCCTGCCTCCCTGTACAAGCAGGGTGGGAGTCAAGAGTGAATTCAATAGTGCGAACTACTCTGCTCTGCCTTTCTGTCCTGGGCTCCCAGTTGCCAAACCCAGGCTGTGATGCTGCAGGACGCTCTCTACAGCTCCAGCAGAGAAGAAGGAAGGAAGGATCCTCTGAAGGAAACTTCTCCAAAGCTGCCTGAGGAGGAGAGGCTGAGGCGCTGCCTTGCCCTTCTCAGTGTGTGTGTTGTTGACCATGTCCATCCTCGTGTGATGTGGACCCCAGGTATTTATACCCGCTCACCCTCTCCACAGTAGTCCCGTTAATCCCCAGTGGTGAGTACGTCCTCTGTTGTTGTACCCTCCTAAAGTCCACAATCAGCTGTCCAGGCTCTCTGAGATGGCTTTGTTTTGATGAGCAGAGCTTGGGAAAATGAAATAAACGGAGGACAAGAGAGGGAGGGCTGAATTGAAGAAGAGTGGTGAATGGTGGACCAGGAATAACAGGGGGGGGGGGGGGGTGTTGCCATGGCAACACCTGCTGAGGGGACACTTGCATTGAAGTGATGTCATATCTCTTCAGCATTAACAATGTGTTTTAAAGTATAACAATTAAGATATTTGAAGGTGTTAACAGGTTAGTTTAACACATGTGCAGCAATAAAGCTACCGGTACTTTATGTAAACCAAAATCAATTGTAATTTATATATAGCTCATAGAAAAACACATTTAAGTGTTATTCTTCTGAAGCTGTGCAATACAAGTATCTGCTCAAAGATGAGCTTTGGAACAAAATTACTGAAAATAGTTTGTGTCAAATGAAAGAGCAGCCCTGCGATGAATCAGGCTTTCTACTGCCACCTGTTGGTAGAAGCAGCACTGAAC
Source organism: Pseudoliparis swirei (assembly GCF_029220125.1). Lineage (NCBI taxonomy): Eukaryota > Metazoa > Chordata > Actinopteri > Perciformes > Liparidae > Pseudoliparis > Pseudoliparis swirei. The sequence continues at coordinate 13,477,102 of NC_079406.1, read as the reverse complement.
AACACATCTCCCCCAGCCTCTTTCAAACAGCCATAACGAGTCTTTGATACAAGTTGTAATTGGTCCCACATCCCCCGCTGTGCTCGCTCAACAGAAGTTGATGCCTAAACATTTTTTTAGGACTTGCACCAAATTGTAGTTGCCATGGAGATAACTAAATATCCATTCATTTTAGCCGGTAAACCAGCGAGCTGTTTTTTTCAAACCAACTCATAAATACCAGACAAAAAAAAGAAAAGAAGAAAAAGGATTCATTAGCGTAATTTCATGTAGAGGAGAACACAGAATGAGCTGATGTGATTTTAGAGTGTTTTCAGATGGTTAATTCCAGCTTCAGACAATAGAAACAAAAAGATCCATTAAATCCCACTGCAGATGAGTAGAGCCAACATGGTTGAATAGAGGACTTAAGGAGACCAAGGTCAATCTAAAGGACAAATATGTGAGAACAGACCAGGGTTGTGAGGGCCTTCGTCTGCTGTCGTCCTAGTGAGGTGACCCATGTGTGGGTAAAGACTGAAGAAGACTTCTGAAATCTATGATCTGCAAAATCTCTATTGCAGATTTCAGAACATAAGGTGAAAAAGGCTTGTACCTCAAAATGTAATTAAAAAAAATTACTTGCAGAACAATAGTTTCTACAGCTGCAGTTTAGATGCGTCAAATTTCCAACTATATCTCGGAGGGACATAGAAAGCATGAACATTGCCTGCCAGAATTAACATGATTTTTTTTTTTAGAAAGTCTCTCTGAAGTAAATTCATCAGCCTCTCTGCGTGTAATTTCTTGCACTGGTTGCTCTGCTGTGCCTTGAACATTTAATATCTTGTTGTACTCTCCTCTCTCTCAGTCTCGCTTTTCAATTGGTCTCCCTCTACAATGTGAGTGCTTTTCATTGTGGTGGAGAAATAAAGCAAGTTGACAGCTCTTCTTCTTTTCACTCCTGAAAACACAATCCGATGATTTCTGTCATTCGCTAAGTTTAAAAAACATAAGATTCGAAAACAAGAAAGCAAAAAAGCAGAAATGACTAATTATTTTATTGTCAAAACTGTTATACTTTACACTCACACTGCTCTGCGTCTATGTTACTGACTAACCCCAACAGTTCTACATGGCTACACACAGATTCATCAGACAAGAATCCTCGGGTTAAGGGGACAAACACATTCATTTTGATTGATAACTGCCTAAAAGACTTCCTTGAAATTCCAAATATTCATAAAAATGACACAAATTGTAAAAACAAAATTAGGATTCAAATATGTGAGGGGAACAGGATCTGTCATAAGTGAGGTGTGTTATAAATGAAGTGACACGTTGTCTTTCATCCCGTAAGTGATGCAGGTTCTCTGTTTGACTCTCTGGTCAGTGTTGTCTGGGTTTACTTCTTCTTCTTCTTCTTATTCACAATGTTGTTGCAAATCCAGTTCATGCCATCCTGTCGGAGAAATAAAAAGACGTTTGAAGATAAAAATTCAAACATCAAATGAAGCAGGTCAAATAGGTTGTTGATATAAATAAAGTCTCCATGCAAGCCGCTCTGACCACGCTTACATGTTGGTGAGACATCAATGAATCATGGCTGAGACTAAGTCTGACCTGAACTCCCTCCCCAGACACAGCTGAGCAGGCCTGGATCTGCCACTCACGGTCCCGGTATGTGTGCAGGTTGAGTCCCTCAGCGATCTCACTGGCCGGTGACGCTGTGGCCAGATCCTGCTTATTGGCAAAGATGAGCACTGCAACGCCCTTTAGATTCTCCTCGTCAATCAGCTCGGACAGCTCCTACACACACGCGCACATGAGACTGACTTGTTTTAAAAACAAAAACATTCTCTCGTATATATGTTATTGTGATCAGCATCAAGTCATTTGATGGTTCATGTCAGAATGTATGTGTTGCTGCAGAAAGGACATCAAGCTCACCAGTCCCGTCTCCTCAAACCGCTTCTTGTCTGCACTGTCAATAACATAAATCTGAAAGAAGATATACATGTTAGGATCAAATTTGCTGAAAAGTTAATGCAGCAAAATGCATCGATGAAAATGTTTCTCTTCGGCCTCAAGTCCTTCTGTCAAGCTACAATTATAATGCATATTTTGGGCATGCATGATATACTTTAATGCCGTGGATTTTTATTGCTTCAGTATCTTCATAGAGGACCCGTGTAGACCTCAGGAAGACAAGCAACCACTTTGTGATCATTAATGAGGAAATAATTACAGAATTAAATGTCTCCTACCAGGAAAAAGGGAAATTATTGAAATGAAGTTTATTCACTCACCAACAAGTCTGTGTTTTCCAAATACTTCTTCCAGAAGGGCCTGATCTTCCTCTGTCCTCCAATGTCCCAAACATTGAGTTTCATGCCATGAGAGGCAACGCTCTTTATGTTGAAGCCCTGAAGTGAAACACAAGGCCGGAGTTACTGGACTGCACATCACTGCCTTCCATGGAACACATTCCCAGTACCGGCACCTGGGAAGTCTTACAAATGGTTATGAAGCAATTCACCAAGTGGCGATGCACGAGAGCACACATGTATTAAATGATTCCCTGTTTGGTTCATCAGTGTAGCGTATCATGTGCTCTAAGCTTTAATAAGGAAGTGGTCACTGTGTTAACGCCAGGCTGTTTTTCATGAGCAAGCTCCTCTCTGTTTCAGTCGGCGAGGTTGTATCACAACTTTATCCTGAGGGCTAGCTGAGGAGCAAATCTGAGGATAAGACTGGAAGGATCAAGTGCGGTGTGTCTGTGTGTGTGTGTGTGTGTGTGTGTGTTTATGTGTCAAGTCTGGTTTAGCTTTGTGGTGACTTGTCATGCTGGACAGCATCCTCCCACTGACAGCCGTCACACTCACCGGGGACCTGGCAGTACGTCTGCTGTATGTCTTGTGAGAGTAAAGCAAGGGAATTGGATAATCTTATTAGAGGTTAGATGATCACATCACAAGAGGGTGATGAAAGAAAAGCTCACTATAATGTTTGGGTGCTATAGGAAAATGTGTTGAGAGGATGCAAATCAGGAAGATAATTTCCTGCTGAAAGGTTGTTGAACGTACTATTTAACGGGATGGACATCCTGAAATCATGACTGTACTGGTTTTGGTTAAATCGTGTGTACTGTAAGAGCTCTCATTTCATTTCACAGCGACTCAGAAAAGCAAAGGCCATCTGAATCCCATTACTATGAGCGACAGCAATGGTCCAGCTGGTCCCACAAGATTTAAAACAATCCCCCTGCTTTTTATAATCCTGGGTTAAAGGGCCATGAAAATAGGAAATATCTCTTGAAAAGCTGCATTGATAAAAGTGAAGACCAATTGATCTCTGAAGAGAGGTCATTTTTCAAATCATTGAGAATATACTTCTGGCAGATGCACCCTGTTTATCTGAGACACTGAATGATGGGCATGAGGTAATGATGTTTTTAAAGTGGCTCATCTGTTCATGGAGAGATGATTGAATTAAAATGAAGGGCACAAAAACATCCTCTGCATGCGTATCGGTGTGTGTGTGTGAGAGTTTTAACACATCATTTCCCCTCACCTGTGTTGGTGTGATAGTGTTCACATCCTCAGAGGCGAGGCTCTTCAGCAGGGTGGTCTTGCCGGCGTTGTCCAACCCCAGCAGCACGATCCTGACCTCCTGCTCTGCGGATCCCTTCAGTTTCTTAAGCACGGAGCGTAAGCCCTGCACGATGGGAGGAGGGTGGAGGTGTGGAAGGAAAGGCAGACTATCAACGTACTGCAGCATTCACACAAAAGCACGACAAACTGAATATTATATGTGGCAAGATGTTTCTTAGAATACTCTGGAACATCCGACTCAACATCCTGAGGTAAACACACTCAAAGAAATGACTCATTGGATGAACTCAATTAAATTGTTGGCAGGTTTTCCATCCAATAATTATATGCAACTCCAACTCAAATTTAGCACATCAGTGCAATAAAATGTAATTAAGTTCGTCCAACTCATTTGTATCAAATATATCTAAAATAAAATCACGATATTCATGAAATTAAATTCATTTGTGTTTGTGCAACTCAAAATATAAACTAACAAAATATGCAAACTCCACACAGAAGGAACGCCCCGACTGGGAATTGAACCCACGGCCCTCTGGCTTTGAGACGACAGTGCTAGCCACTACACCACCGTACAGCCTTGAAAGAGTCTTCACCTCATGTAAACAACTGATTTTCAGCTGGCGCATGCGCAAAGGGTAGTCCTCAATGAAACACACTTATTTTGAGTTGATATGCACACCATCTAACCTAAATAAATCTAATAAATGAAAGTATTCATACATTTTGTGTTACACCCATTCAAAATAAATATCTTCGTTTTGTAATTGATTTATTTAAATGTATCAAACAATATTTAAATGTGTCACCTCTAAGAAGGGCTTCAATCGTTTTTGTGAGTGTAACCTAAATAAATCTAATAAATGAAAGTATTCATACATTTTGTGTTACACCCATTCAATATAAATATCTTCGTTTTGTAATTGATTTCTTTAAATGTATCAAACAATATTTAAATGTGACACCTCTAAGAAGGGCTTGAATCGTTTTTTTGAGTGCAGAAACACAGGTTTCAAACATACTTTACACCTGCAAACGGATCCCACTGACCTCTTTGGGTTTTGAGGTCAAAGCTCTTAATACATACAACACGTAATACCACACATATGCCTTCTTGCTCCACCCTCCCTCCCTCCCTCCACCCTCCCTTCTCCAGACATCCTTCTCTTCCTACCGTTCAAGCTCCCACCCCCATTCTGTAAGAATTAATCTTTTGCTTCATTTAGAAAAGGACTGGTGTTTATTAGACCTCCATTCATATAATGCTACACTATTTCATGTGATTAGTCTGAAGCCAGGTTGTGTAATCGCAGGCTGTCACTGACCAAAGAGGCATACGTTGAACTTGAAGCTTTAGATATTTTGATCAAGGGGACAGATACTACGATGTATGTGTGATTAAGTGTACATTAAAAGTGCATTAGAGGTTACATTTAGATGTATAATCATTATAGCTGCACTATATAACAAGCCAAGCAATTTAGACAATCCAACTAACACAGCGTAGCTGCATCTAAACAGCTACTAATCATGAAAAATAGTTATTCTATTGCACCTTTGGAGCCTTAAACACCTGTAAATAGTTTCCAGTGTCAAACAACTACTGAATTGGGGTTACACATCCTCTTCCTCCAGATCAGGTCACTTACCTTTTGAGCTTCTCCCATGGTGACGCTTCCTGTGGCTTGGCTGGAGGGCTGCAGCTACATCTCCAGTGAAGCTGACGCAGGTGTGTTAGCGATGAAGGTCACCCAGGTTAACTCTCCAGAAAAGGTTCCAGCAGCCTCTGTCTTTACCTCTTTACACTCTGTCCACTTGAGTTGGTTTAGTGCTGTGTGTGTGTGTGTGATATTAATGTCTACCTGGGCGTCAATTGCTCCTCACAGAGAGAGGGGGAGGGTGGATGGGACTGGGATTAGGAGGCCAGAATTAGCACTATTCGTCCATGCAAAGGCCACCCCATCCCCCCTCCCCCCTTCCTCTGTCCGTCCCTCCACCTCCAGTTTGCAGTGGATTATCCCTTAGCCACCTGCTATAGGAGGAAACTGAATGAACAGTCCTTCCTGGCACACTCACACACACGGATATAATGAATAGAGAAAGAGAAAAAAGGTTCTGAGATTGTGCCATATGGTTGAGGGAAAACATGCTGTTAACACAGAAAAACATCAGAGCAGCCTGGGGATAGTAGACCACAGAGACTGAAGCATAAACTTCAAAAGATTATATCATCTTGTTGGACTATGGGAATTTATTATTTCTGTGTTCATAAATCAACTATCAAATCCCAATAGCAATATCATCCCATAAATGCATTACATGCCAGCGGCGATAAAGCTGCTCTGTTTGGGTCGTCTGTTAGTTCCTGTGAGTAGCGCGTTCATGGGGATTAGTTTGAGCACGCATGTGTCTGGATTAAAACATTTCTAGACTCTTTTCCTCAAGTGAACAGGCTCTCTGGTCAAAGGGTCCGCCCTGGGCTGGAAATGGCTCTAAACATAAGCTTGTTATCTCAATGTATCACACACACTTCTTCAAGAGCGTTTTATGTCTACATCAAATACATCAATTGTAAATTATAAAAAAAGTATCACTAAATCCCTATTCATAAATGTTTGAGATGAAGGTGGTTCTTCATTAGGACACTCTTGGTGTGGTGGAAGCTGGACCGCCACGCTGCTCCATTTCCCTGTGCTGCCTCCTCGCTTTGTACTCAGCTGCAGAGAGAAAAAAGGGGAGGCGTCAGACTTTATAATGTACATAGAGAGAAGTCAAACCTGTAATGTCTAAGATTAGCAGGATGAAAATGTCTAGGATAATGTATTTTTACTAAACTCTCAGGTCTGTAGGGAAAATGTGTTGCTGGAGTCACTCAGTGTTAGATGATCTTAACATGAAGGCTGGAAACAGGGGAAACACCTTGGTTGGCTCTGTCTAGTAGCACCCTTAAAGAAAACTCATTAACATGTTCTATGTTTAATTCTTACAAATTAAATACAATTTTGAAACGCTAATTTGTTGTCAACACACTGAGATTTGAACACCCAAATGAAATGCTGACAGTAAATAAAGTACACAATGAAGTAAATATGGACTCCAGAAGTCTTTTCCGGTTGCCTGGCAACTGCTCCTGGCAAATAAATAGTCAGAGACAAAACCCCTGGTAACTTTGCCATTTTTACCCTTCAGTTTGTGTTTGCATTAAACAAACCTGATATCACATGTTAATCAGTGAGCTTCAGAGGTTCTGTTTCTTTGTGCTAAGCTAAGCTAACTTACTGCAGACTGAAGCTTTATTTTTTATGGACAGAGTCTGTATCCGTGTTAACAATCTAATCCAAATAAGCAGATTTCCCCCAAAATGTTTGTCCATATCTCTACACTATATCTTTCTTTCAATCTGATTTGTATTCCAGACAATATTCTCTGTCTATGTGGCATATAATACCACCAACAACCTGAACTAATGTCTTTACCGCTGTCTTTTTTCAGCTTGTACTTCATAGCCAGCCCCATAATCAAGACCAGGACCAAAGCAGAACAACCGCAGACAACCAGGATCAACACACTTTGGTCTGGATGGAGGACAGTTAGGCAGAAACACGAACAGACAGTTAAGAATTATAATATCAAAGGTCTTTAAATTGTGCATTTGACGATTCAACTCTTCATTAAATGGTCGAGCTTTTTCATTTTCAATTCCAAAATAACACAATGCGATATATTTACCGTCTGGTTAATGAATTCAAATGTACATCAAGAGGCACATGCAATCTGCAGCTTTGTGAAAGCAGCAGGGGGAAGTCTCCCTCCGACTGTGTCTACTTACTCTCTACAGTGACATTGTGTGGCAGCGACTCGGAACTGCCACACAAGCTGTTCACCAGGCACATGTACTGGCCTCTTTGATGCGACAGCATCTTTTTTAGCAACAGCTTGCTTTCATTGCCAGCATCCGGGATGTCCTTCTTGTTCCTCTTCCACACAAACGTCAGATTCAAATTGGGATAGTTATGGACACATGTCAGAGTAATGTCCCCACCCTCTTTTATCTCGGATCCAGTACTGTTGATGGAAACCTGAAAGTCTAATGGGCGGGGGACACATTTATGTGGAGGGGAGTAACAGTGATAGGTTTTAGATCAGCAGATAGTTTTTTTCACTTATGTGTTTAGATGCACTGCAACATACGAGGATATTGTTACAGGTACCTTTGGTGCAGTTTGATGGAATATCTGGAGCAAATAGTAAAAATGGAAATGAAAAAAGTCACAATAAGCATTTGTTTAGAACAGAGCATACATGACACATCCCAGGTTTTTTTCTGAGAATGTGTTAACTTAACTTATTCTATTCAGTTAAACCCTCAGCAATACACTAGTTACAAAGATCAATAAAATGTAGCATTTACATTATGTTCCAAGTCTCCTGTGTTTGCCGTGTTCGATTAACCTTGTTGTATTCCCGCCATTTCCCAGACAATTGCTATACCTAATGTGCCATGTCAAATTCCTAGGATTTATCTTCAAGTAAACAAATGAAAATAAAGATGCCACTCAATTCAATTCAATTCAATTCAATTCAGTTTATTTGTATAGCCCAATTTCACAAATTACAAATTTGTCTCGGAGTGCTTTACAATCTGTACACATAGACATCCCTGCCCCAAAACCTCACATCGGACCAGGAAAAACTCCCAAATAACCCTTCAGGGGAAAAAGGAAGAAACCTGGAGGAGAGCAACAGAGGAGGATCCTCTCCAGGATGGACAGATGCAATAGATGTAATGTGTACAGAAGGACAGATTTAGAGTTAAAATACATGCAATGAATATGACAGAGTGTATGAATAGTTCATAGTAGGCATATTCCACGATGGAGACCTCCACCATCCATCAGGCAGATGGCGGTGGGGAGGAGGAGTGGGTGGAGTCTCAACAGTGGGCGGAGTCTCAACAGGACAGTGGCGTAGTCATGAGCAGGAATTCCACGACCCAGACGATCCATCAGGCAGATAGGATCTATGCCGTCTCATAGGGTCCGATGACCCCATGAGACGTGAAGTCAAAAGGACTCACCATTGATGCACTCTGTGGAATTGTTTGAGCAGAGTACACAAGAATCTAAAGGGAAAGAGTAGCATGGACCAGATTGTTCCTGTACATTTCACTTCACCTTATTCATTGTCAGACAATGCTCAGGTACATTAGCTGCTACTTTACATTTCCAAATGTAGCCTCTAAAAAGAGAGAGGTTAATGGTTCTTTTCCTAACCTGCCTGAGTTTCTCCTGTGGCATTACATCTCAGACACTGGACAGGAACACAGCTAGAGCCAGCACCAGCTTAAATACATGTTTAAAAAAGGATAAAATAAACAGCTAAACAAGCATCTACAGCATATCAACTGTCAAATTCATAAGTGGCTACTTCCCTATGAGGAGATGACCAAGCAGAATATTTAGAAATACCCCTTTCATAAACATTATCTGTTGGAAAAGACTCAAAGTGTCATTGAATTGCTTTTGCCTCACAATAAGTTTAACAGTAGATTGAGACTCCTCATCAATGCAGATCACAACTAGAATGGGCACTCGGTAGAGCGCATACCTTCGCATATCACAAGATTGGGCATTGGATTATGAACATTTTGGCATTAGTTGCATGCCAATTGGACAAAAATGTATCATGCTATGGTAAAAAAAGAGTTTGACCTTTCCATGACCTTGACCTTGACCTTTGACCCGATTGATCCCAAAATCTAATCAAATGGTCCCCGGATAATAACCAATCATCCCACCAAATTTCATGCGATTCAAGAACATGTTGACCTGTTCATGACCTTTGACCTTGACCTTTGACCCGATCGATTCCAAAATCTAGTCAACTGGTCCCCGGATAATAAACAATCATCCCACCAAATTTCATGCGATTCGGTTGAATACTTTTTGAGTTCTGCAAAAGATTTTGACCTGTTCATGACCTTTGACCCGATCGATCCCAAAATCTAATCAACTGGTCCCCGGATAATAAACAATCATCCCACCAAATTTCATGCGATTCGGTTCAATACTTTTTTAGTTCTGCGAAAGATTTTGACCTGTTCATGACATTTGACCTTTGACCCGATCGATCCCAAAATCTAATCAACTGGTCCCCGGATAATAAACAATCATCCCACCAAATTTCATGCGATTCGGTTCAATACTTTTTGAGTTCTGCGAAAGATTTTGACCTGTTCATGACCTTTGACCTTTGACCAGATCGATCCCAAAATCTAATCAACTGGTCCCCGGATAATAAACAATCATCCCACCAAATTTCATACGATTCGGTTAAATACTTTTTGAGTTCTGTGAAAGATTTTGACCTGTTCATGACCTTTGACCTTTGACCTTTGACCCGATCGATCCCAAAATCTAATCAACTGGTCCCCGGATAATAAACAATCATCCCACCAAATTTCATGTGATTCGGTTCAATACTTTTTGAGATTTGCGAATAACACGCATACAAATAAATAAATAAATAAATAAATAAATAAATACATGGCGATCAAAACATAACCTTCCGGCATTTTCAATGCGAAGGTAATTAGGAATAAGAGCTAACAACATCTACACTTTACACGTATATTAAATATCAGTATAGATGTAAAAAAGAAAGCTGAACAGTTTTTCTTTCTACCTGTGGTGGTGTTGTCTCCTCACAAAGTCAAAAGGTGAGCTGCTCTGTTTTGCCTAACCTATTGGTCTTTGCGTCACAAAAGACACGGCGCTAGCTGATTATAAATACTGATACTCATGCAAATAAATTCTTCCCTGGAACTTAATGGCACAAACAATATCATTGTTTGTGTGTTTTATAGATGGGAGTCATCGCAACAGTGACAGTTAAGCTGCTGCTGTTTATGTTGTCTAGTTACATTTAGGTGAACATTATGTGCTTTTAAACACTTTTTACTAATGGATAGAATAAGAAATTGACAGAGAGACAGACACAGGAATAAAAAAGACATAATGAAGTGTAACCTGTTGTAAGCAAATCAGTGGCTTACTTTCTGAGTAAATACCCTGCTTTTGCAGACACTATATAAAGTAATACATCGGTATAATATTACCCAAACTTTTTGGTGATTATGGCACAATTCTATAGAACTGAAGCTTTTAAATACCATATCATCTTTCATATACATCAAACGGAGCCTTCACACACAGTATATATATTTGTGCAGTGGCCAGTAGAGAGTGCTGCTGATCACGCTCCTTTTTCATTACATTAATCCCATAGGAAGCTGGAGCTCATCCCAGCATGCACTGGGAAAGAGGCAGGGTGCACATTGGACAAATTGCATAACCCAAATGCAAAAAGGCAATTTAGAGTTTTATTTGATCAAACCTGCATGTGTTCATGCTGTGGGAGGAAAACAGAAAACAACACACATGCAGACAGAAGGGGAATATTCAAACTCCACATGGAAATAACAAAACTGGTTTGTGGATTCAAATCACCTCTGAGTCCCTTTGTCTCTCTTTCATCATAGATAATGTACAGTAGTGAAGATCTCGTTGAACTAGATTGGTGTTTTCTGTCATCTTAATCTCAACCAAACCTTGCCTAAACCACATTCAGTGATGCCTAACCTAAACTAAGATTCTATCCCAACAATGAAGGGCAACATTATGGGTAAAAGCTATTATATCGGTGTAACAGACTTTGACACAGGACCAAGGTCAGAGTTGTTCTATCTGCCTGTAAACACCTTGTCATTAACTATTCTAATCATTATAATTGCCTTTGTGAGTAATATCAATGTGGATGTTGTGCTAGTCTAACAGCATCGAGGCAGTTCTAGTGCAAGCCAGACAATTACCTGAAGAAGTACACGAGTGAGAAGAAGACAGTCACAATGTAACATGCCTTTACCAAGTCAAACTGTTGGACAAGATTACATTTCCCATGATGACCCCGTGATGTTTATTCATATTACATTCATGACAGTAGAGTTGCATGTCCTAAAGTAATGTAAAAGCAGTCCTGTTATGCATTTATAATTACTTCTTCATATTTTATTTAAATTATGTAAAATATACAACAATTTTCATCAATGCCAAAAATTTCAAATTTTACAATTACAAATATACAAATAAATCCTGCCACAAAAGGAATAGAACGGACCAACCAAAAAATAACCCTAAAGGGGAAAAAAAACAGAAAACCTGAGGAGAGCAAAAGAGGAGGAAAGGATGGACAGATGCAGAGGATGAGATGTAGGAATGGACAATACAGAGGATAAAAAATACAGACAGGACGGATTTAGACAATGTGTAGGTATATTATAGTTCAAAGATAAATATGTCAGATAATGAGAGCTCACGAGACTCATCAGGCATCCATCAGGCAGATGATGTGGCCAGAGAGGAGGGTGGGGCAGTGGGCACAATGCCGTGGATCACGATCAGACCCAGACGATCCATCTCCATCCATCAGGCAGAGGGATCATATACGCCTCACAGCGTAAAACAGAGGGGAGAATGAAAAGTCAAAAGGAAAGAGAGGAGAAAAGGAGAGTGAGTAATGAAATCATCCTTATGAGAGAAAAAGGAGAGAGGAGAAAAAGTGCATCCATAGGGTCTATAGCATCTCCCCTAGCTATAGCAGATATCAAAGGAGCTGGACCAATCCAACCTGGTCAGCCATCTATAAAAACTATTAAAAGAGAGGAAGCTCTAGGTCTTAAGTTAAACGAGGTGACTTGAAGTGCCTCCTGACTGTCATAAAAAAGAGCTGATTCCGAGAAGCTGGTTCCATAATATTTAAGAATCTAAGAACTACAAGGGACTGATTCGTAGTTAGGAACTACAATCTAGTGAGCAGAGGGAGTAGTAAGGTGATATGCAGCATATGAGCATGGTTTGAGCAGCTTAAGAGGAGATTTTGATGGAGCCAGTGATTTGGAGTTGAGAGTTAAGAATTTTAGTGTAAAAGTGATTTTTGATGGGAGCTCAGAGCAGCAGAGAGTGTGAAGTGGGAGTGATGTCTTTCAGCTCTTAGGGAGAGCAGCGGAGACCTAGAGATTCTGGCTAGACTAGAGGGATTAGCAGTAAGCTTCAAGTAACCGGTGTAAAGAGTTGCAGTAATCCAGTCTCTTTTTTGTGAGCGTGAACCAATTTTTTTTTTGCAAAATGACAAGAATGAAGAAATTTTTAAAGAAATTGTGGAGAAAAGAGGTGGAGATTTGCTTGATCAAAAATAGTAAAGGAAAAGTCCCATCAAAGATAACGCTAAGAATCTTCTACAGAATGTTGATGCCAGGGCTATGCATTGATCTCTATATCATCATTTTCGATATTGATCTCCTGATTTTTCCAGGGCCGCCAAATAAAAGGGTTTTTAAGACATGTGTCTTTAGTTTGATGCTTGCATTTGTTTTATTTCTTTTAGACATGTTTAATTTTTACAGAGTTTTGGTGTGTTCTATGTTTTTTGAAAGTTAATAGTTGAGTGTCATCTCTACAATGAAAAGGAATGAGTGTTTCAAATATTGACCAAAGGAAAGTTGTAACAGGTATCCCGGTATTAACGTTGGTGGTGAACCAGAAGGTTGCACAGAAGTTATATAATGTGGATCGCAGATGATAAATATAAATACAAACTGAGATCGAATCTATAAATAGGAATTTAAACCAAACTAGTGAAATGCTCAAAATGCCAATCGACTGTCAATGTCTCAAAATCAGGATGTAAGGTCTAACAAGACCAGGACAGAGAGGAGTCCTTTATCTGCTGCCAGAGAACATTATTTGTAATTTTCAAGGTGTTCTCTAATTTGTTTTAACAAATCCTGATTTGCTGTGAAAAAATAAAAAATTCCTGATTGAAATTTCAAAACTGAATGTCGCATGTAGAAAGTCGCACAAGAGATTGAGGTCTTTTAGAACAAGAGGTTCTGAGAGGAATCCTCTTAGGTTGAGAGGTAGCTTTCAGAGAGGTTTAATAACAGCCACCCTGAACTGTCAGTGGAGGAGTTGGTAGAGTCACCTTGAAATAGTAATATCTAATGATGCCGTAATTAAGGCAATAACGTCTAATCGAAGATAATATCTAATAGAGAAATGGCCCGGTCAGACGAGGTAGACGTGTTTGAAGGGGTCAAAGAAATAGATTGGTCAGAGGAAGAATATAATTGAAACCAAATATACAACGGGGCATACAGAAAATCCTCCACCAAGACCCATTCCAAGGCCTGGTAGACTTATTATTCTTGTTAGGAAAGTTCTAATACTAATAATCTTAAAAATAGTTAAAATCTTTTCATTAAAGGTTAAAAAAGTTCATTAAACGAGTGTTTTAAATCACACTCTGGCTCCAGCTATAGAAACCTGCGGTGCTTTTATGTGACTCTCTTTATTTTGATTTGGCTGATTTTTTTTATTTTGTTTTGGCTTTTTGAGGCTTTTGTCTTTTATGGAGGGCCTCAATTATCTTTTAAGACTATTAAGACCACTTTAAGATTGAAGTAGACGCTTCGTTCAAGCTTTAAAGCTTCAACGCCAGTGGTGGTCTGGTGGTCTGAGGGCAGGAGAGGTCCTTCCTCAGGGTCTTCTTCTTCTTCTTCAGAGGTCTCATTCTCAGATTTCTCAGGGCCTCTTCAAGGACAGTCAAGAAGAGAGTCACCAACATCAAGAAAGACTTGGGAGACGGATTAAAGTTAGACCAGAGTAGAGTATATACAGAGACGATGAAGAAATCGCTTAAAAGAAGGAACAGCTCGAGTTAGACATCTAGTGTATCAGTTTAGGAACTTTTATCTAGTGTTTAACGTAGTAAAGTAAAAAGTATGAGTTGTGGTAAAAGTTAAAGAGGATTGGTCTGACAGAAGAGGATTCAAATCAAAGATGTCAGCGCCATAAGTCAAAACAAGAATATAAGTAAGCCAAAGCCAAAGCTGTGAGTGGGTTTCTGTTGACAGAAGAAGCCAAGAAGCCAATCGAGATGAATGATCAGATGACTAGCCAATCATTATCAACATCCACATATATATTAAAATCCAACAATAATAACTTTATCGGTTAAAAGAAAAGAACTGATATAAATTCTGAGAATGAGAATATAAAGATATAATATATGGATGGACCTGGTGATCAATCACAAATCGAATTGGAATGTTAGTTTCCAGGTTGGATGAAAAAATAAAAGAAAGTGAAAGACTAAGTGTAGTGCTTGTTTGGTTTTTTATTAGAGGATTAATTAAGAGTCGATTCAAAGATGGCACCTCCCCACCTCCTCTCGCTGCCTCGATATGTGTGTAGTATATGATGTGGAGAAGGAGTGCATTCAGAGTCACATTTTTCTTTTCTGCTCAACGCCAGGTTTCAGTTAGGCAAATCAAATCAATTATCTGATATTATTAAATCATTTTACAGTAACACAGCTGAATGACGAGATCGAATATTTTTAGAGACCCACATTTTTAGACTATTTTGTTTTTGCTTGTTAAAAACTGCTAAAACTTATAAGTTAACTGTGTACTCTTCCTCTTCTGCTTGATTTTTTTAATTATTTTATTAGTGACAGACACAGGACACACTCTAAAGTCTCTGGTGGTCAATGGCTGGAATGGAAGAGGAAAGAAGAGCAAGTGGGTGTTAAAAAACTCTCCTCCCGGTTCTGATCCTGAACCCTGGGTTGTCATAGATTAAGTCCGGTGATCAACTTGGTCATATTCGCAGAAATGAGACGCGCTCCGTCCAACGTGGGACAAAGGTCTTAAATTCTTAAAAAATGTGAATTGTACTTTACTGAGCAGTTGTGTCACTGTACATGATGCAGAAACCATGAACAATTACACCTTTTTCAAAAGTGGAATTCAAAATATTGCTCTATAATAGGAATAACTAATTTATTCATAGCTTGTTGCTTTAACGGGCTACTATAATATTTTAATATTAGAATTAGTATAATATCACAGACCTGCAACTACCCATAAACATACTAACAGGCTAATATTTATCATGGTTTGGTTCATCTGACAGCTAATGTTCTCAAGTAGCAAGCTGTTTGACAAAAAACAACAACTCATGATTGAACCTAATGCAGTGGGAATAAATTAAAGCACACTTGTTTTGTGTCAACACTACATTCAGAACATTCACTCATCTTTTTTCTTGATGTTTAATGGCGGGAGTGGGAATAAGTGGATTTGACCAAGTCCCTGGACGAGATGGCGTCACAAGGTCATCAACTCTATCGATTACATCAGCCAGTGCCAAACAGGCAACTGCTGTTTAGTGTTTAGTGTTGAGTGAGGCAACCAGCACCACATTTCACCACTTTAGGAGAAACAGAGAGAGAGAGACGTGCAGTTCTTTTGACTGCTCGAGTGTTCATCGATGCCACCATCTTTATGTTTTCATTTCGTTTGACTGTTTCCTATGGAAGCCCGTTTCCGCCACTGTGAAAAAAAAATTAACATCCTGTAAGTCATAATTATGAGATACTATCTCATAATTATGACTTAACTATCTCATAATTTCGACTTACTATCTCATAATTATGAGATAGTATCTCATAATTATGACTTACAGGATCTTAATTTTTGTATCACAGTGGCGGAAACGGGCTTCCATAGTTTCCCTCTACACTTTGTGTGTAAGATAAACTGCGTTGCAAGTAAAGGATGTTTTACCACTGTGTCGTACACACAAGTATATGTTGAATATGTACTTTCACATTACTTCTCAAAAGATGCACATAGCTTTAACCAATTTGCAAAAACGCGTTGAAACAAAAGTGGACCGGAAATTTGTTGAGACGTGGAAGCTAATTGATAATATGTCGCAGGTGCGCTTCTCCTGGGGTCCCCAGCTAGTACTGCGCATGTCAGGATTCAACAACTAGGTAACGATGAGATTGCAGCTGGTAATTAACCTCTTAATGTTGACTTGCAGCGCGTTCATCTCTCTCTTCTGAGCTGTGCGATTGTTTTCCTGAAGATGTTCGCTTTCAGAGGACTT
Source organism: Pseudoliparis swirei (assembly GCF_029220125.1). Lineage (NCBI taxonomy): Eukaryota > Metazoa > Chordata > Actinopteri > Perciformes > Liparidae > Pseudoliparis > Pseudoliparis swirei. The sequence goes on along the minus strand of NC_079406.1, from coordinate 13,460,496 downwards.
TATCACAGATTCTCCCGCCTGGCAAAAGTTTCTGCAAAACAGCAATTGAGGAAATATGACAACTATTGCGCCACAGTCACTGGCGTCATGGACAAGAAGGTAAGACAATCAGCGCGCGCACGCAAACAGTGTTTGGCAATAGAGAATGTGTATAATTTGATGGTTGGAATATTTTACCATTTGATTGAATTGCTTGTAGCAGAATATTGCGTCTGTACTGAGGAACTCCTGGTGCTCTGTGTACCCCAAAAGTCATTCTTTATATATATATATATATATATAGGCCCTATATATACAAAATTGACCAATTGAATGTGTTTTAAAAGAAAATACCTATTTATTGTTTGAGATGTAAAGTTACGCTTACAGCTTGTAGAAGTTCAGTGATGTTTGGAGAATAGCCTACTTATTTAAATGTCTATCTTAACTTGGTGAATATCAAACCGTCTCGATTTTGTAGTTATGCCAACATCTTACTAACTTCCAACTACAATAAAACGTCAGGGACCCAAATTAAAAGTGACATTCTGAAAAACTAAAATGTGCTGTCTCGATTGTATAACGGTTGTAACTGTGTCAAGTAACTTGACATCAAAAAGTAAGCGAGTGCGTTTGTCTCGTATGTTCCCACATCATCGTGTTTCTCAAGATGTAGGCGGAGAGCAGTTTGATCACAGTAACTATACTTCCTCTTTTGTGGCTCGTTGCTATGGCAAGACTTCCCTCACGGGCAGGAAGTGAAATGATGACCTCAAATGATGATTTTTAGTGTGAAGAGAGTGCATCATGTTGGGTGGAGCACTTTATTGTGTGCCCTGACGGTGTGCCGTCACGTCTTGTCGTCTGGTGTCTGAGCCGTCATGGCGAAGAACTGCAATGCTTTAGGGAATCCTGCTGGCCACATGGTGAGTAATCTTCTATTCAGGACACTTTCTTTTCGTGGTACAGCTTTTCTTTGGAGCCAGTGGTCTGTGGGAAGAAGGCTTTATCGGCCCTTGCATAGAGGAATTGCAAGACTGAATGTTCCTTGTCATGATTTGATAAATAGGAATGTCATCTTGCAAAATGTCTACATCTCTACTATTGTAACGACTGAGTGCGGTGGAGCAGTTTCTTGTTTGCTTGTATTGTCCGTCTTAACTCCTCAGAAGGGAACAGCGTGTAGCTACTGTCAATGGATCAGGCCTCGAGTCGGAAGCGAATACGCTTGCCAAGCTGTCATCACGTTTCTTTAATTGGTTTGTGTGTCAAGGAAATGTAGCTCTGTGTATTTTGAGTGCTTGTAAATGTGCCTCTAGTTGTGATGCATCAGACTCCAAAGGGTTTGCAGTTTCCTAATCCTCGGCTATTTCTCCTCTGACTGTGTGTGCGAGAACGAGCAGTGCTCAAGCACGACTGATGAGTTGTTTTCATTGCAGACTGTATTTGTGGGCACCGACACGTCGTGTTTTTGGAGCCAGAGTTTGAGCAGTGAAGAAAGTGTAGAGGTGGAGCGCCACCTGCAGAAACTGCCAGCCGATATCCACCTTATATGGGCAGAGTTTATCAGATGCCAAGAGCTGTTGTCTTTGAGTTGTTGTGAAACACTTTCTTTTTGCCAACCCTAAAATGATCATGATGCAGTACATCTTGTTTTTTCACCGCCTACTTCCACACAGGAGATGGGCCTCGGTCACTTGGTACTAACCTGGTTCTCCGAGGAATTTTCAGTCTCATTAGTGGATTCTAAGTTTCCCAAAATCATCTCACTCACATTAAGACTTGCACCTTTCTGTGTGCTCAATAGTTTGATGTGGATACCTATTTATAGGTTAATTGTCAAGATGGTTTAGCCATCCTCAAGAGGTGATTCACATTTTAAGATGTTTCATAAAACTACCCCGAAGCTTAAAATGATCAGGGAAATTGAAGTCTGTCATTCCTACGCATGCAGCTTTATTTATAGTAGAAACCAAAGCATTCAAAAATGTCATCAATATACAATAAAGAAGATATTACGATGAATGAAAAATAAAAGTAAGAATTACCACAACAAACCAGCAGAAGTGACTTGATTTAGCAGCTCTATGAATATAAACTTGTGAACCAAGATATTTGTAAATTTCTAAAATGTTTTTTTATAAACGGGCAGATAATCCCATTTGATGTGCTCAATTCCAGTGGAAATATCACCCTTCAGATCGCTTTTGTCCATTTAAAGATTATATTGTATTGATTGTAAAATGTTGAATGCACCTCCTGTAGTTCCCGTCGTCTTGTATTTACCCAAAGGACATTCAGAGTGTGTGTGTAACTGTTAAAGATGACAATGTTTAAACCTTTACACATGTAGTGTACACTGCAGGTTGCAACTCACTGGACTAAACTCCAGAGATGGACAGACACTTTCACACCTGAGCAGTCTGAGATCATGTGAATAAACCGGAGCAGAGGAAACCAGGACAGAACGGCCTCTGCATTAAAACCAAGAACCCCGAAATACTTTTTCAGCATTACCAGATTTTTGAGTAGGGGTCTTTAACTTAAAACTGACGGTTGACCTGCGTATCTTATTTTTTCTTCTGAAATGCCTCCTTAGTGTTTTTTAATCAACATCTAGGTACATTGACACTCGAGTATGCATGTACAGGAGTCGGCTCGGAGTCGTGTGCGACATAGGTCAGAATTTCTTGACTATAATGATTCATTATTTTTCCTTATTTGTATTTTTTTATTTATTAGTTGTGTTTCTTCTCATTTTTCACTTTACGTTGTCTGTTTGCTCTACCTTCCTGTCACTTTATGCAGTACTACTGCAAACAGAACAACACACACACAAAAATACTTGTTCGCTGATCCCTGTCGCTATATTGTGCACATTCTCTAAAAAAGTATATAAAAAAAATAAAAATATGTATATATACATATTATTTATAGATTTTATATTTATATAGATTTTATAAATATGTATATATATACTGTATATGAGCATTATGTTAGATAAATAAATAAATATATATTGCGAAAAAAAAAAAAAATTCTTGACTAACTGTGAAAGTGCTCAAATGGAAACAGAACTTTTTTACAAGATGTGAATTTGGTGCGTTCTAAAAGCTGAATGAGAGCCTTTGTCATCAGTGTCACAACCACTTCCTGTGAAACGGTTTGACTCGTTGCACTAAGTAGTTGCACAGAAGAAGGCAAAGAGCACGCCGCTGGTGTTCACATCTCACTTCCTAAATGTATGCGCCTCTGTGTGCGAGTACGCGTGTCTAGCTTCTGTATTAACACTATTTGTAGTATTGTAAAGATGTTATTGTTTGTTCTGTGCGCTACTTTTAACCCTCCTGTTACCTTCACATTTACTAACATATTTTACCCTCGGGGTCAATTTGACCCCAGCAATTAAAACCTCCAGAAAATTATTAGAATGAATATTGTTTCCCAAGTTTAAGTGTGAGGTACTTTATGTTTGTTTGTTGACTACCTAAATAGCCCTTTAAATATATAAAAAAGTTGATATTTCGTACACTACCGTTCAAAAGTTTGGGATCACTTAGAAATGACTAATTTTCAAAGAAAGGCACTTTTTTTCAATAAAGATAACATTAAATTAATCAGAAATACACTCTACATTGTTAATGTGGTAAATGACTATTCTAGGTGGAATCATCTGGTTTCTAATGAAATATCTCCATAGGTGTATAGAGGCCCTTTTCCATCAACTATCACTCCAGTGTTCTAATGGTACATTGTGTTTGCTAATCGCCTTAGAAGACTAATGTCTGATTATAAAACCCGTGCAAATATGTTAGCACAGCTGAAAACAGTTATGATGGTGATATAAGCTATACAACTGGCCTTCCTTTGAGCTTGAAGTTTGTAGAACAAAATTAATACTTCAAATATTAATCATTATTTCTAACCTTGTCAATGTCTTGACTATATTTTATATTCATTTGATAAATAAAAGTGTGATTTTTCATCGAAGACACGAAATTGTCTGGGTGACCCCAAACTTTTGAACGGTAGTGTATATGTTTGGCACAGTGAAAAACAGCCTGCGGTCAAATTGACCCCAAAGAACACCGACATTAAACATTGAATGGGGTCAAATTGACCCTAAAGGTAACGGGAGGGTTAAGTGCAGCTGCAGGAGAATTAAAATGCCTTTTCGGTATCCCTTTTTGATTTTGTGACAAGTGAATGTTTGAATTCTAACCATCGTAGTCCATGGCAGCCTGACTGTAGTATTCCCCCTGATCAGATATTTAGTTGTGGGTCGTTCCCGACCTTATCGCTCTCTCTCCATTCACAGAGCCAGGCCGTGTCAGAAGGAGGTGAGCATGAAACGCCAGCGTGCACGTTGACGATCCTGTACATCTCGCATTTCTCCGAACTGAAACATGTCTGCGCACGACAGGAGAACGTATCTCGTTTCTCGTTCATGCTCTTCTCTTGTGATAAATGGGTGTGTTTGTGTTGTAGAGTTGAACATGTCTGCACGGGGCTGTGGAGGCAGCAGCTGCAGCCTTCCAGGGACTCCGGGCGGCGAGGGCGGCCCAGCCCCCAGTGTGCTGAGCTGGGCCGTCTCCTTTGAGAGGCTCCTGGAGGACCCCTTCGGAGTCCGCCAGTTTACGGTGAGACGCGGGAAACGCACACGGGGTTGTGGTTTTGATGTCCAGGAATACATCTAGTGTGGCTGTTTTCCAGCAAGCGTTCTCAAGGCCTCCCATCTGTGTTCATACATGGCGTACGTGTCTGTGTCCACAGTCCTTCTTGATGTCTGAGGTGAGTGCGGAGAACATTTTATTCTGGCAAGCTTGTGAAAGATTCAGGAAGATCCCGACCAGCTCCTTGGACGAGGTATGGCAGCAATTTTTTTTTACTGCTTTCCACGGTGAATCATCTCACACCTATCATTTGTGATATTAATCTGTACAACACTATTTTCTAATAAATAAATACTCTTTATTAGAATGCTAAAACAACCTCTTTTAGTCGTTGTTGACCAGACGTTGCTTTTGTTGAATGAAAACGACACCAATTGACAATGACATCTCCTGCGCGACAGAGAGATGCATGAAGAGTGGCTGTAGGGTAGTACAACACATTGAAAGCAGTGCGACCGACAACGAATATAGCTTCATCATTAAATTCAATTTTGATGACTGACTGAGGCTGTCTAATCTTTTTGAGATGTTTCCCTTTTGTACTGTTCAAACTGAGAAGTTTAAAAGCTGTTGAACTGTTTTGTACCTTCCAGGCAGACTTGGTGTTTGTTTAATTGAACTCAGTTAAATACTCATAAGATCCAAAAGAAAATTGGTGTTTGAATCTATTCTGCTTAAAATATGCCTTTAGTTCATCTCTAATCTTCAGGAGGCTTCAGTCTGATGGAGCTGTTGTGTTCCCAGATGAAAGCAGCCGCTCTCTCCATCTACAACACCTACCTGTCCGACAGCGCTCCCTACTCGGTCAACATTGACGACACGGCCAAGACGGAGGAGAAGGACCTGGAGCAGCCGACACTCGACATGTTCAACAAGGCCCAAGCACAGGTCGGTTTGGAGTCCACACTCTCATTGTGTCTCAGCAAGACAGTGATTAATTGTTGCCGTGTGTACAACTGTCCCCCCACCGCCCCTGTGTGACAGATATTTAAACTGATGAAGATGGACAGCTACAGGCGCTTTGTGCGCTCCCCTCTCTACCACAGCTGTACTTTGGGACTCGTAGGAGGTAAACTTGTGCCTCAGCTCTCTACGGAGCCGGGCCGCGGTGGGTCCTGGGAGGACGTGGCCATCAGGAGCCCCTTAAGTGACAAGAAGGTAGAGTGACATGGAGGACATGGACAGGACATGGAAAAACAAACCATAATAGCTGTTTTAAATTTTTACATTTCATTTATTTGATCCCCGTCTCCAACAGAATAAGAAGTCGGACTCCAACATCTTGCCAGGTGAGAAGACTGCCTTGGAAAAACAAGGACAGAAAAGAGGATCCTGGGGAGGTAGTGGCAGATCTTGTGCTCCTAAGTTCTGCTTTGATCTACATCCTGTGACTGTCTCTCACAAGTCGTCTTCATTTCCTTCATTGATAACAATAGATGCATCCGACAACCACAGCTCAGGCTCCCACAAAGAGTCCCGTGTGTCTGTCAAATCGAGCAGCAGCGGTGTGGGGATCGGCTCCCTCTACAGACAGATAGAGGTTGGTGCAAGAGGGCACACATGGATGACCAAATACTGTATTCCAGAAGACAAAATTTGACTTTAAGTGCCTCACTCTATTGGTTTGAAGTATATGTTTCACTCTCGGCTGTTATTTCCTCTCCATCTGTGGCATAGAATGGGAGACCGAGTCTCCGATCTCCAGAGCAGGGTGGCGGCGGCGGAGGTCTGATGGGGATGGAGGGGGGCTACTGCTGTGTCTACCTGCCCGATGGCAGTGCCTCGCTGGCCCCCACGCGTCATGGCCAACCCATCAAAGACATGCTGGCTAGCCTATGTGAAAAGAGAGGCTTCCCGCTGAAGGATGTCATCATCTACCTGCAGGGCAACGACAAGGTGAGGACTTGGCTGCTCCGTCTGCCGCACCAGCTTTGAATCACAGCGTTGTTTTGCAACAGGTGGCATGAGAAAGATGACTTTCCTCTTCCGGTGTTAATATTCTCCCAACCGCTCGCTACCTCTTAGTTTCTGAACGTATCCCCAGTCGTCTCTGAAAGTCGCCTCTCTGGTGCACCTGTGCTCTCTCTGCAGCAACCCTTATCGCTGGAGCAGGACTGCGCCGTCCTGAGGGACCAGCAGGTCTCTCTGGAGCTCAGGGTGATGTTTGCGTGAGTCACTTCCTGTTTGTCCCTTTTTTCTTCGTCACCCTTAGCGGGCTCTCACACACTCGTCTCCACCACTGCATGCAACTTCTCACCCCATCAGAGGGAAGTCCTTTTGTTCACACCAGACACAGATTGGTCATCGCGTGCATTGATTACATTTTTGGTTTGTATCATTTGGTGGCTGCCTTTTATGTGTTTAGTTTAGTTAGATTAATGCTGCTCTATTGCTGTCCAACTGTATTTATCGTGTGTGAACGAGATTTTTGAAATGCATGTGTGTTTCAGGCTGGAGATTGCCTCAACTGGTAAGACGGTGGGGATCATGGTGAAGTCCAGTAAGACGCTGCATGACGCGCTCACTGCGGTGCTGCAGAAACATCACCTCAAGCCACAAGACGCCGTGGTCACCATGGTGAGTGTCTGCATGTCTGAATGAAACTATATCATGGAGAAAGTCTTTTTCAGCTAAGTAAATCATTGATAAAACCTTCCCTTAATTGTCGAATCACCAAACTGAGTACTCGCCTCTACTTTTAAAAGCAGTAGACTTGTCTTACATTTTAAAATGTACTTGTCTTTCCCGTCTGCCTCTCCTTCTTCCAGCAGCCGCTGCTAAGCAATCACTCGCACATTACCAATTATGTTAATATCTATTAGATCTGTAATTTTAAATTGAAAATGTTATGCGTTTCAGGATTTGGTTATTGGAATAAGTGACGAGGATTATGGCATCTTTGTAATTCATGAATGTGTATAATTCTTAGTTCCTTGCTCCTTTCAGGTTGGAAGCGATGAGCCTTTGAACATGAGCGTCACGGTGTTCAGACTGGCCAATAAGACGCTCCGGCTGGACATAACAAAAGGTTAATACATGTGACCTTTTTTTTTTTTAGAACCCAATTTTTTACTTTAACGGGGATGTGGGCATAATCTATTAATGAGTACACTGCTCCTCCAAGAGCACCAGCAGCCACAGGATGAAAAGAAAAGCAACCTATTGGCCCACGAGGAGACGAAATGGGTTTTCGATGATGTGGGTGACACGTTGGGGATGCTGCGTGTGTGTGTGTGCGTGCGTGTGTGTTCGTTTTCTCTTCTGTTGTCTGAACTGGCTGTGCCTTCTTACTCACCTAATTGTTTCCTAATGGATCTTGGTTCTCACTTGCTCTTATCTGGGCCCGAGGAGAGTCTTTTCACCGTCCACTTTAACGCCCCAGTTTTTCTGCATCGCTGGCTGCATGTTCTGTTTTCTTTGCGCATCGCTCTCTCTCTGCGTCTTTGTTCATTTCTGTGAGGTTAAAATGTCTGAGTCCATTTGCTTTGTTGAGTGCTGTGCCACTTTGAGTTGGCTCGGCTCATTTCCCACTGTGAGGAGAGCAGAACCAACGCCACTTTACATCAGTGCTCCCTAACTCGGCCCCATTCAGTGCATTTAGGACGAGGGGAATGGATTGAAGCAGAGGTTTTTTTTCTGAGAAGGACCAGTTTAATTCTTTTCAAGAATATTTTATTTATCTTATGTCAATATTTTACAGTTTGGGTCTGTATAGTATTTTAAGCAGCCGACAGACTGGAAGTGAAAGCACTATTAGAAAATAAATGTCTTTCATGTGGTTGAACAGGAAGAGACCCGACGAACAGTTCTGCTGCAGCCACACCCACACAGGTGAGGCACGTAAATAAACTGCTAAACATAAACAAATACAAACTTCCTCTTTCCAAAACTGAAATGCATACAAGGCGAGCTGCTGTGATCTAGTTATCTAAATAAGAATATAATGAAGACCATGGCTATGCGTGAACAAGAGTCATTTTAGAAAACCTTGGTGGCAACCTATATTATTATTCAGAATATAATTAACACATATTTGTCTTAAAAAAAAAAAATCTTGTATAGAATAGATGCATTATTTTAATGTTTGTATAGGGTAGAATATTGTTTACATCAATGAAATGCGATTAATTGAATTGTGGGATTTCTAGCAGAAATTAAAGTACTTACTATGGACACTTTCTTCCAACCCATTTTGTAAAATTCACACTTTAACAAATGCAATGTAAATATTGTGCTCTAGAGTAAAAGGGAAGCTGTTTGGGACACAGCCCAAGGCATCGATCTCATAAAGAGTTATTCCTTTTAGTGAATATTAAAAGGATTTAAAACCTGTGAAGCTATATTGTGTGCATTGATGATGCCTGAAACTGGTTTTGGTAACAGTCGGAAGCAGTGAATGCAGATGGGGGGGAAACCCAAGCCAAGACTCAGCCCAAGGACAGTAAAAAACAGGAAATGGAGGGTAAGACATCTCTGTAGTATCTTGTTGGGTTGACATGACGCTACATTCATATGTAATTGATGGAACATTTAGTCCGTAAAGCCCACTCCTAGTATCATTGCCAGTGGTGTGGTCATGAATTAATATTTACACTGTTTTTCAAAAAAAGTTGTTGGCGGACTACAAACTATAAAATGTAAATACTGGAGACAAATTTAAAATGGAAGAGTGTTATTTAAACGATGTCAGAATGTCCTTGATATTGTGTGTGTGTGTGTGTGTGTGTGTGTCAGGGTTACTGGACTTGCTCACGAGGGCTCAATGCTGCAGGGTTGATGACCAGCGAGGCCTTTTGACCAAAGAGCAGCTGGAGGTCCCTCTGTTCCTGAAGCTGGCCTCAGACCGGGCCCAGGACACAAAGCCAGACAAACCCAGTACAACCAGCTCTCCCAATGCAGACTCCAGGGAGACGTCAAGCCCAGCTGGCGCAGCGGAGGAAACACCCGACTCGGCTGACTCCAAAGACGTCAGGGAAACGGCAGTTTGAAAGACTTTTCTGTGCGTGTTGGATGGACAAAGACACAATAAGAAACTACAAGAAACATCTCTCAATGTCACGAGAGCATTCACGTCAAAAGACAGTGAGAATGAGTCAAGCACTTTTTATGATTGTTTACAAAGAAGCTCTGAGACCGATGTGCTATCATCTCTGCTATTGATAATGTGCCTGTCAAGGCAATATGTAAAGAAGAAAGATCATTGCAAGCATATATGGTGTCATTTTAAAACACTACTTATGTTAAGGAAAACTTGCTATGAATTATTTAATGTAGCCAACATTTTGAAAATAAGTTGTTAGCTCAACATTTAAGTCCTGAAGCCCGATTAGTTTGCCTTAGTGTTCCCGGATGTTTTTACTGGACAGTTTGAAGTTCACGTTGCTTTACTTTGTCACAATCTCACATTGCAGTCATGCTTTTCTTTGAGCACACGTTTCTGCAAAGGACGGCCAGAAGGGGTTTTGAGGTGTATTGCACAATTGTTTTGTTTTTTTACTCTTACTGAGATGAGTTTAATATTTTTAATTACTTATTTTAATTTGTGTGCTTAATTACTGTGTTCAAATGTTGTGCATGTGGTACTTTATGCCTTTTTTTGTTTGCTGCGATGGCACTTTGAGAAGCCCTGGTCAAGTCCTGGTATTCTGTCCCCTTAAGGTCCAGATTATGATTTAGTAATGTGAAATTGCAAGAAATGAAATAACTATGTGATCAGCAAAAACTATCCCACAGGGTGTAACCCAACAAATTAAAACATTTTACGCTGAAGGGCAATCCTTTCTATTCGTCTTGTTGTTGTGGCTAAGATGCGTTTGAGCTTTTAGCCTTCTTGTGAGGAATGTTTCTGGATGAATCATTGATGTCAGTTTCTGGCTTGACAAATGCTACGTGATTTGATTTTCTATGTGGATGAGCCCGACCCATCTGCCCCAGTGGACTGGCTGTATGACTCATGCAGTGTAAAACAAGACTGCAGGTCTGTAACTAGCTTTGTTTACATAATTTAGTTCCTTTACGTTGTTCCTGGTAGAGAAACTGCCCTCTAAATGGAGTCTTGTAAAGATGTCATTTTTACACAGTGACGACAGACTATTGCAGCGCTGTGGTTGGCTCGTTATGAAGAGTTGTACCCAATCACACGCGTCAGCCCTCTACAGACTTGTTGCTGGAAGGTGATTTCTAGTTGAGGAGCTCAGGAACACGATTATTGGGTTACATGTGGGTTAAAAAACAAATGAGTCACAGATGGATTCAGCCACGTAGATCATTTCAGCATATTTGATATGTGACGGGACGGCGTTGGGGAGCATCTCATTCGCCCAACTTGATGTGATCGTCCCTGAAGTAAAACACCTGAGACTAAACAATGCAGTGCAAGAAACAATAATGTGCAGCACATTATTGCCGGTTGTCTCCCCCACAGCTTTTGTCTGCCAGACTGAAGACATTAATGACTGTCGCACCTGGCGTTAGTGTGTGCGTGTGCCCTTGAGTGGTGCGTCGGCGGCGCTATGAATGGACAGAAGGGTGTGCTCTCGCTTACAGACACGATAGCAGCAGTGAGATGAGGAGTGCCATCTACTCCACTGCACGTCTGTACTGAGAAGGAATAAGGGAGAAGAAAAGGTGAGTTTCTGAATTTCCCCCAGGCATTTAACTGTCATTTTTTGGGGGTGATCGCTGCATGTAGTTTCATAAGATGTGTCAGCCTATCCTCTCTCTCTCTGTCACTCCCATCATTCATATTTTCATCCTGTCTGTCAGTGCATGTCATTCCCTGATTAAATGTCTTCTGCTGTCTTGAGATAAATCCTTTCATCTCCTTAATCATAGAAAAGCTTACATTGTGCCCGTTTTTCATCCCATCTCTATTTCTTTTTATTTGTTGCTTTTTCGTTACTGCATTGGGATGGATAACAAATGGGCTAAGTATATCTGTGAAGTGTTTATTTTCTGAACTCAATCCTCTGCTAATGGGAGTTCTGAATGTTGCCCACTGTGCCGTTGAGAGTCTAGCAGCGCAATACACAAGTGGTGTAAAACCAAACCTATCCATCAGATAAATGCTTTAGATTACCGTGCACTGGAAGATTCTGCTCTGAGTGAAGAACGGCCACTGTTTGCTGTGTTTAGAAAAACCCCAATAGATTCATTAGCACTGACTCCGTTATCAGGTGAGATGCAGTCGAGCTGCGATTCGATGCCCTCTCCACCGTGGTGTCCTCTCTACTGTGGTGCCCTCTCCACCGTGGTGCCCTCTCCACCGTGGTGCCCTCTCCACCGTGGTGTCCTCTCCACCGTGGTGTCCTCTCTACTGTGTTGTCCTCTCCACCGTGGTGTCCTCTCTACTGTGTTGTCCTCTCCACCGTGGTGTCCTCTCTACTGTGTTGTCCTCTCCACCGTGGTGTCCTCTCTACTGTGGTGTCCTCTCCACCGTGGTGTCCTCTCTACTGTGGTGTCCTCTCCACCGTGGTGTCCTCTCTACTGTGGTGCCCTCTCTACTGTGGTGTCCTCTCTACTGTGGTGTCCTCTCTACTGTGGTGTCCTCTCCACCGTGGTGTCCTCTCTACTGTGTTGTCCTCTCCACCGTGGTGTCCTCTCTACTGTGGTGTCCTCTCTACTGTGGTGCCCTCTCTACTGTGGTGTCCTCTCTACTGTGGTGCCCTCTCTACTGTGGTGTCCTCTCCACCGTGGTGCCCTCTCTACTGTGGTGCCCTCTCTACTTTGGTGCCTTCTCCACCGTGGTGCTCTCTCTACTTTGGTGCCCTCTCCACTGTGGTGCTCTCTCCACCGTGGTGCCCTCTCTACTGTGGTGCCCTCTCTACTGTGGTGTCCTCTCTACTGTGGTGCTCTCTCTACTTTGGTGCCTTCTCCACCGTGGTGCCCTCTCTACTTTGGTGCCCTCTCCACTGTGGTGCTCTCTCTACTGCGGTGCCCTCTCCACCGCGGTGCCCTCTCCACCGCGGTGCCCTCTCCACCGTGGTGCCCTCTCTACTGTGGTGCCCTCTCTACTGTGGTGCCCTCTCTACTGTGGTGCCCTCTCCACCGTGGTGCTCTCTCTACTGTGGTGCCCTCTCTACTGTGGTGCCCTCTCCACCGTGGTGCTCTCTCTACTGTGGTGTCCTCTCTACTGTGGTGTCCTCTCTACTGTGGTGCCCTCTCCACCGTGGTGCTCTCTCTACTGTGGTGCCCTCTCTACTGTGGTGCCCTCTCTACTGTGGTGCCCTCTCTACTGTGGTGCCCTCTCTACTGTGGTGCCCTCTCTACTTTGGTGCCCTCTCCACTGTGGTGCTCTCTCTACTGTGGTGCCCTCTCCACTGTGGTGCTCTCTACTGTGGTGCCCTCCACTGTGGTGCTCTCTCTACTGTGGTGCCCTCTCTACTGTGGTGCCCTCTCTACTGTGGTGCCCTCTCCACCGTGGTGCTCTCTCTACTGTGGTGCCCTCACTACTTTGGTGCCCTCTCTACTTTGGTGCCCTCTCTACTTTGGTGTCCTCTCTACTGTGGTGTCCTCTCTACTGTGGTGTCCTCTCTACTGTGGTGTCCTCTCTACTGTGGTGTCCTCTCTACTGTGGTGCCCTCTCTACTTTGGTGCCCTCTCTACTGTGGTGCCCTCTCTACTTTGGTGCTCTCTCTACTGTGGTGCCCTCTCTACTTTGGTGCTCTCTCTACTGTGGTGCCCTCTCTACTTTGGTGCTCTCTCTACTTTGGTGCTCTCTCTACTTTGGTGCTCTCTACTTTGGTGCCCTCTCTACTTTGGTGTCCTCTCTACTGTGGTGCCCTCTCTACTTTGGTGTCCTCTCTACTTTGGTGCCCTCTCTACTTTGGTGTCCTCTCTACTGTGGTGCCCTCTCCACCGTGGTGCCCTCTCCACCGTGGTGCCCTCACTACTTTGGTGCCCTCTCTACTGTGGTGCCCTCTCTACCTTGGTGCCCTCTCCATCGTGGTGCCCTCTCCACCGTGGTGCCCTCTCCACCGTGGTGCCCTCTCCACCGTGGTGCCCTCAATACTTTGGTGCCCTCAATACTTTGGTGCCCTCTCCACCGTGGTGCTCTCTCTACTGTGGTGCCCTCTCTACTGTGGTGTCCTCTCTACTTTGGTGCCCTCTCCATCTCTATGTGCCTGCATGTGCTCTGACTGTACATCCTCAGCCTGTTAAACGGTACAGATTTGGCGAGGTGACAACGTCAGACCAGGCTTCAGTTCACCTCCTGAACTGAGATTATGGGGATGAGTTGACCCAAAGGAGTGGAAGCTATCTCCAAGGTGTTAATCACCCATTTCACAGCTAAAATGATATTTTCTTTCATTGCTAAGGACTGAATGGACATGATGACTACCTGCTGCAGACACAATCGGATTGCGTCTGCAGAAGGTAGTTATTTGGCTCGACCTTTCAAGAAGACAAGGGGAGTGAATACGTGGATGTTTTCTTTTGTAAACGTTCCTGTTCTCATGAAACCTTTTTAGCTTCCTGTAGAGCTCTAGTTGGGGAGTTAATTAGTGTTGGCCCAACAATCTTGGTCTCTTATGGATTCAAATCTGAAGAACAGATTTTCTTTCAAACACATGTGCTGACAAGGCTAATTGTTTTTGTTAAACTTTGCTACCTCAGAGTCGTCATGCTCCTCTTGCAGTGATGATGAAAGGGTGAACAAAGACAGAGGCAAAATATTCTATTCGCCCATCCTTGCAGAAAAAGTTCTTGAGAAGCTCTTAAGGAAAATGCCCAGGCGTTGCTGTTGTGTGTCCATGTAATAATTTATGAACTTGTGGTTGTACGCATCCTCCCACAAAGTGGCGTAGTGTTTTTGGATGTCCCAACTTGGTTAGCTTGCTCATGTGGACTCGTCGATGGAGAAATATCTCTCAAAGCTGCAGGTCTTTTCTACCTCGGCTACAAAGGAAATGTACTTCAGTCTAGCCCATCCGGTCCTTCATCCCTTTGCCTCGACGACAAACGAGGGATTCCTTGTCTGACCAAAGTGGGACAGACGGAGACGGAGGAAAGCATTGGGGAGAGACGGCGTTAGACAAGCATCGCGGTCATTTCCCTCGGTGAGCTGGTCACAGAGCGCACTCGGGACTTTCTGAAGGCGTGCCCTTCCATCAAGGCTGAGATGATCCTCTATCCCTGAAAGGGCTGAAGCGTAATGCACATTTTAGAGTAAGAGCATGGAGTGCACCAGTCTTTCGTGCCCCTGTGTGAGCCAACTGAACCGACATGCATGTGCATAACAGGCCAGGTGTGGGAGCACTTCACTGGCTCAGTCCCTCGAGTGCAGCTTGTTCAGTGGCAGGTAGGCCTTGTTGAATATTACAGTCCAAGTAGGACTCTGATGCGGTTCCCCATGGCATCACATGTGGCGCTGACGTCAGCCGTCCCAGCGGGTGAATGAGCTCCTGTCGATCAGCTCCCATTCATTCTTCATGAGCCTTGGGCTGAAGGCTTCCTGTAGAGCAGCAGGCGTAACGTTCGTCTACGGTGGAGACAAGTCTGTCAGCTCGGTCACATCAGGAGGCATCCTTCTACGTATTACATAAGTAAAGTATGTTAACCATTAAACAAATGCCAAACGGATATTCCCAAAAGAACAAATTAAATCGTCACGTTTTAGAATAACTTACAAATGTAATAATAACAATATCTTGATCTGCACAAGGACATGATCAACTTACTTGGTGTTTCTTCAGCTTTAAGCAACATCCTTTAGAGCTCAGCCGGCATGCTTTTCTGCTGAGGAAGACCACGTGCTGTAGCTTTAGAAACATCAAGTAAGTGGACCTCGTGGTGAGTTGTCTCTCTTTTGCCCGTTTATTTTGCTTTTAGAATGAGCAACATCAATGAACACCTTAAAACCCTTCGATATCTTACCATGGTATCTCTCCACCATCTAAAGGCCTCAGCAGGATATCAATGCAGGAAACCACCCATTCACTCTGACATGCCAGCAAGTATTTTGATTGATCTGATCTAACTGGTCAGGCACCACAGATCGTTGGAGTATATAAATCTGTCTCAAGCAAATGGACTAAGACCCGGAGGTGTTTTGTCCCCAGCCACCAGGGCTCCAGGCACCAGCTGTGGATCTGGATGGGACTGTTATCGGTGATCAATAATCATTGTGGCCTTTTAGCTATGCCAACATCAGTCTTTGTTTTGCGTGGACAATATTGGACTATATTCCTGGCACCATTTCAAATGGGATCCTAAACGTATGGCTGTGCACTATTTCTACTGTTATAGGACTCGCCTTTCTGTTTTAAAATCTTTAGTTACAGTTTCTGCCAGAAGGATGAAGACCAACACAACTAAAATCATCTACAGGTGAAACTGTAGTGTTTTTGTGTATTTCTTTATAAATTAAAATGAGAAGCAATAATGGGAGCCGCAGTGTTTGACGTTTCAATGTGACAATTGGTACCAACGGTCAAACGCCTGAGGAAAACCACCCATCAGAGTTGGATCCCTGAGTCCGAGCCGCCATCTAGTGACAGAAGTTCAAAACTGCACATTTTCAGCTGGCAGGTTCAGTTTAGCTTTTTCACATTTAATTGTAAATAAAATGATCAGTTTATATCAGGACCCCGACATAATTGTATAATGTATTGCAACCACATGATGCGTAAAGTTCTTCTTGTTCTTCGTCCTTAGTCGTTCCAGTTGTACAACCACAATATTCCAGAGGATATCATCTTATAAGCCCTGAACTTCTGCTGAGAAAGTCAGCCATGGAACCGAAGGCGAATGAGGTGTGTGAAGGCCGGATAGAGAGGAAGCATCACATTGGACAGGACTAGAATGACTCTAATATTGTGTCTCTGTCTCTAGTGTCCCACCATCACGCCTCCTCAGAAGCACATGAAGAGCAGGTCCAAATCTACAGAGGAGATGCAACAGACAAAGAAGGTTGATATCGAGAGGACATTCATACCTCCTGCGGTTTTTATCCCATTTGTTTTAATAGTTGTGTAGTTTTGATAGTCGTCTGACCTAATGGAACTCCTCCTGTCTCACATTACAGTCCTTCTCCTCACAAAAATCTCTCCCGGGCAGACCAGAGCTGGAGAAAGTGAAGGTGAGCTGTGCACACGTTTCTATTTGTATTTTTTTTAAATATTTGAAGTATTGAGATCCTTTTATATAAAATTACTAATTACCACACTATGAAAATACTTCACTCCATTGTGCAGTAGAAAGTTCCCTGTCAGTGTTTAACTCTTATATGTTTCTGGACTAACGTTGCTTTTCACAGCTATAATTGTTTATGGTTGAGCAAACTTATTTGTTAATGTTTGTTTTTATCTACAGAAATGTATCATATTCTATAAGATCATATGTTTTGTGATGATGCATTTTCCATTTTCTCAAACTACAAAGAAGCACTTCATCCAAATCACCACATTTGGAAATACGTGGCTTTCACTGGAAGGAGGAAGATGAACAACTGTAATCTCTAGTGTTCCAAAAACTAAATATAGTGGAGTAAAAAGTACAATATTTACTTCTAAGATGTAATTGAATAGAAGTTGAAAGGGAAATACTTTAGTACCATAAATGTGTACTTGTGTACAGTACACAAGAGTAATTGGTTACATTCCACCACTGTAATGCAGAAGTGTGGTTATGCATTTATTTTTATGTCACTGTTTCAAAGATATGTCATGTTAATGAAGCTGTATTTTTCTATGTGCCTGCCTGTTTTTTGTGTAGGAGTGTCCTGACGGCCCCGCCACGCCCTCGTCCTCCACCGAGGAGCTAAAGTGACAAAGGGAAAGACATTGAATTTAGCCATCAAATTAGTACACAAGGAAACATACACAAATATTATTCAAGATATTTGTGAACTATTTTAGAAAACACACAAGCAATGAATTTATGATTGGTGGAAGGAAACTGTAAAAAACGTGGTACATTGAACACACGCTGAAACGATCCCTTGTAAACCTGTGATGATGCTATGTTGTGGTACCGAGTGTCGTATTCCTACCACGGTGAATGTGTGTGGACAATAAAGTAATGCTGTTGACTAAATCTGTCTCTATTCGCTTTCACGTCAAACATCTGATGCTGCTCTGAGGTGTTCAAACACAGCCGTTACTGTTAAGTATCCTGTATACAACACCCGCCTCACCCGCAAAGCGACCTCGATTGTGAGTGACCCCTGCCACCCCTCACACGGTCTCTTCAGCCTCCTGCCCTCTGGGAGGAGATACCGGAGCCTCCGGGCTCACACCGCCAGGCTGTCCAACAGCTTCATCCACCAGGCTGTCAGGAAGCTGAACTCTCTCCCCATCCTCCCACTCCGTCCTCTCTCAGACTCACATGTCTGAATGCTGCTAGCACAATTTATGTTGTCTATATGTTTACATGTTTCTTACTATTTTTGCACTTTATGTTGTCTATGCACTTTATGTTGTCTATATGTTCACAAGTTTTTTACTATTTTTGCACTCTATGTTGTCTATGTTGCACAATTCACTTTATGTTGGACAGAAGAGAAACGCAATTTCGATCTTCTGTATGTTTGCACATATGGAAAATTGACAAATAAAACTGACTTTGACTTTGACTTTGACTTTTGTATGTGTTGACAGATGAGAGTGACAGCTGTCAAGGGTCCAACAATGCTTTCTGAATCTGCTGACTCACATCTGATGTGGTGTTTGTGTCAGCATATAATGTACTTTAATGTGTGAAGAGTCTCTTAATAAGGGTAAAACCATAACGGCAGCCATTTGGAGATCTTCCCCTTTACAATGATTCAATGTAAAAGCAGAGAAAGGAAAAACAAACAGGTGAGTAATTCAAATGTCCTTCAGCTAAAATGACTAAATAAATAAACCAATCCCAGATAAACCATTGGTTAATACCTGAGGCTATACCATTACATTGACAGAACCAGTAATTATTAAAATACAACTTTTTGACTTTGTATCCCTGTTGGGTCACCAAAACATAAAAGCAGCACAAATGTAAAAGCTTCATTTGGGTTTCAAATGATTTGGCCATAACTATGTGGCTTTCTACTACTCGCAGTTCAAAAAGCCAACTCTGTAGAATGTTATGAGACTCAATCTTTATTTTTTATTTTTAAGATGTTACTTCTGAGATTGAGTCAATTGAAAGCTGTTTTCATTTCTTGATGTGAAGATCTTTACGGACTGCACCAAAGTATTTAAACACGTTTTCTCTCTAGCAACATACCATGTTATGAAATCCTGCTCGGCACAAGTAATCTCATTAGTCTATCAACATTCATCTCCAAATTAGGGCTGTAACTAGCAACTTTTCCATATAAAATGAAGACTACAAAGTGACGCCTTGACATTGTTTTGTCTGACAAAGTCCACAACCAAAAGATTAAATTCTCTAGCTGACTAAAAGAACAGCAAATATTCACATGTCGGCAGTCAAACCAAATTGTTTTCTTTAAAAAAAACGTGTAGGCCCTAGGCTACGGGTAATTTATTATAGTGACAGTTGCCAACACATGATCTACGGCTTGACTAATGGATTAATTAATTTAATCTTTCTACTGTACTCCAAGACTGGAGAGTTTGTGTTTGTGCTTATTATGTGGCCTCCGTTTACATTTCTAAGGTTGAGCATATTTATGATTGAGGGATTGCCTCCGCATGGCTCTCAACATGGCGCCGCCAGAACCGGTGGTTCAAAGCTAACCAACATATGTTTAGAGATAATGTCTCTGTGATTCCTTTCACTCAGATTACAGGCTGCTAACTCACTAAAAGCTACATGTATTCATCAGTGTGAGATTAACACAGAATTACTCAGCCATTGGGGAGCAGAGGCGGACTTACGCCGTGTACCTCCTGCTCATTGATTGGCAGGTGTTTGTCGTGGCAGGCCGATCAACAACCTCTCTGTGACCTGCACATCTGGAACGGGGATTAACGGCATCACGGAGACGGGGTGTACCAAAGAGCTCGGGAACTTGGCCAGAGACGTAGCCGTCTGAGTGTCCATGTGTGCGTGTACATCTCGGTGTCTCTTTTCCTTTGCTCAATGCAGCGCCACGTCTTCTGGATTTATCCCCCAGACACCATTGACAGTCTCGGCTCTGGTCCAGCTGCCTGCACAACAACAGAGCCGTTATCTTGCTCTGGCTCCCAGCTCTCTTAACAGTTTTGAAAATAACAACTTTAGGCTAGTGGGTTATTAAGTGCTGCTCCGTTGAGATCATGGATGCAAGTCTGAGGTCAGCAGGTTTGGCAGATTTGGTTGAGAGCACTGCTGATGTGGCAGAACTGTAGCTGGACTAATTCTTAACAATTTCCCTGTAACACACAGCGAGGAGGACCTTGCCTGTGAGTCGTCGGGTGTGTGTGTGTGTGCGAAGAGGATCTGAGAAGATATTCCTGATATTTAATTTCCAATCACAAAATGCTTGATCTTAAGTCCTGGAAAAGTACCATAAGCACCTGCACATGCTGCACGTCTCGCAGATCACACTCAACGTGTTTGAAATACTTCCACTGACGTTTATCATGCAAGAAATGAACATGTAATATCCTGACTTTATTCTGTACCAAACTACAGTGTGTGATGCAAACAGCTGTTTGAACATACTGGACTAAAAGTGTAAGAAATGATGCTTTTCTCCTCACTCCTACCAGCAGGTGTCACATTTCTCCTGCTCTCCCACTTGAAACGAGAAGAACCTCCAACAACAAGGACGATCATCAATCACATCAAACGGTCCTCTTCATCTGGAATTCTTTATCTGGCTCCATGTCAGGGGGAAAAATAGCTGCTTGAACAAACATCATTCATCACCTAATACACAACGTGCTTTCCCAACCCATGCGTCTCTGTGTTATTAAGTTATGTCTGTTATTGATTACCAGTGAGGTCTGTGACAGCGGAGCAGGCTAACGAGAGATGAGATGTTACCTGGTTGCTTATTTAAGGCAGATGTACACTTCAGTTTGATGCTTTCTTTTCCAAGGGGTCATACCCAACACCTTAGACTGTTTCAGAAGAGGTAAGATACTTTACTGCGTATGTCATTACCAAATAAGTATGTTAAGTGATTTTGCTTCATTATTACTGAAGATTTCTTATATTATTTTAAATGAATAATTCATTAATATTATAGTAAATCTTTCCTCTTATCTAAAAGGGACCAACAGAAATGTTGGCATGTTAGCCATCACTCACCAACTGTTACTAAAGTAAAGGCTTTGGTGCAACATAAACATATATATGTAAGCCCTAGTAATTTAAAGGCAACTCACAAATAGTAGAGAAAAGGAGAGCAACAGTGAGGGTAGGGCAGGTAGACGAGAGGATGGCATTCTCTAGACACACACACAATATGCTCAAGTACATTCAGCTGCAATTTATAGAACTTGTCTCACTCACATACACACTTATGTGAACTGGGCCGCTGCACATCAGAAGTTGCAGGAGGATGCTACACAGAATGAGACTGATGCAGCGACTGTAATTACTGTAATTTTGACTCCTGTAATTACTGAACTCACTTCCATCCTCTTTGCTTTACAAAGACACATTAGCACTCCCTCCTACACTGGAGAACCCCAAAATATGGCCGACATGAAAAGGGGGATAAATAAAAAATAAAAAAGCGTTTCTCTTCAAACCGAGAGCGTGAAAATCCTTGGATGGAGCCGCGGCACTATAGACAGTGGAGAGCCCTTTAAGAGCTGCTTACTGGCAGCTGCAGGAAATGCTGGGCAAGATGAGTTACATGGAAACTGGTGTTTCCTTATTGATTCTGACAAGGTGTTCATTTGTTGAGAGGCAAGACGAGGCCTCGCGGTGTATGTAGTTGAAGCGTGTGGTTTGACCTCGAATACCAAGGACAGCTGACAATTACAGTGTGGGCCACCTTTGTTCCTTTATAATTGCTTGTCTGTTGATCTGAGTCGCGTGGCGAGAGACGGGCTCATACACAGACACGTTTGTCTCCTTGGGCTTCTTTTTTTTACTGCTGCAGGTGACTTATGAACCAATTCTCTCTCACATGTGTTCCCTCTAAGGTGTCAATTTGTAATGACCTCCATGTCTCCACACAGCATTCAAAGCACCATGTCGTCTCGATCTATAACCATCGTGTCCTCTGGACGGAGCACAGGGCTCCACTACACTGGTAACGTATTGGCTTCAATGGCCATCATTCTGTTTATGTCTGTCTTTGAGATGCTTTGAAGCAGATCTTGCCCACCTGAGTGTCTGCTCTTTATTATTCTTTAGGAGGGGGGGGTGAGGATGCACGGCACTCAGCTCTCTGCACAGCCCAAACTCCTGCCGGAGGAGGACAGGGAGTCAGGCATTGGCTCCACCCTTGACCTCTGCAGCACCTCTGAAGGCCAGAACAAACATGGCAATGCAGCAAACCTACATTTAGGGAGACAGACAGACTCCCAAAACAGAAAGGTACAAGAGTGGCATTAGGAGGAGAATGTTGCACTCAGGTCCTGCGTTGGAAGTATAAGTCTGATCTTAAAAAAGAAAATGCTCAAAGACAGACAGAGCCAGTGGGACATGCAGTCTGGGCAACACAGGCGAAGTCCTGCTGTCACTCATCAGCATTTGGCTGCATATGGGTAATGTAGTCGGTCAGATGGATTTGCTCTCTGTTATTTGTGAGATTGCTTCCTGAGGCCATCTCTCTCATCCAGAAAAGAATCATAAGAATGGGGGGGAAAAAATTAAGAATAAAGGCTAAACATACCACATTTGTGTGGTATCTGTGAAATATTAATATTTTGTATGACTGTTCTACTGAAGGGCATATTGTAAAGCTACACCATCTCCCGGGTTAATGTTGTTGCTTTCAACAGATAGCTCTCTGCCGATCACAGCAGTGAGTCAGAACAAGAGCAGGCAGCTCCTTACCAATCTATCCAAGATCCCTCTCCTCCTCATCCTCTTGTTCCTCTTTGTCTGCTCCTTGGACACGCTGAGCTCTGCTTTCCAGTTAGCAGGGGGTAAGTGCTATCACCCTCTATGCCCACCTTAGCGGGTTGATAGTGACTCAGCCAGTTGATGTTTGACTAATAAATGAGTCACTGCAGAACACTGCTCTGCTGCATAATTTACCACGAAGCTTCATCTGGTGACCTTTCTGGACTTGGGGAAACAAGAGGTTTAATTTTTGATTAACATTGTTCTTGGTAATCGTGTTATGTCTGAGACCAGTATTTGTTTTGTCTCTGTGTGTATGTGGGCGGCATATCTAACCAGGTAAAGTAGCAGGGGGCATTTTCCAGGACAATGCAGTGCTCTCTAACCCTGTGGCAGGCCTGGTGGTGGGGATCTTGGTTACGGTGCTGGTCCAGAGCTCATCCACCTCCACCTCCATTGTCGTCAGTCTGGTGGCCTCCGGATGTGAGTAGGAGAATAAAAACGTGTAAACAACAAGTTATTTTAGGTTTTAAATAAGACTGGAATAGAACAATGTGGATGCTGGCCTCATTTATTGTGCGATATAGTGTATGCTGTTTGTCTCTAGGCTATTATTGGGCATGCAAAACATTACAGTTAACAAAAAACAGTAGCAATGCATTAAATATAGAAAAGACTGGCAATAACACATAGATAAATAGCACATTTATTATAAAAAAAAAAATAGAATCAGCATCATCCTTCACATCTAATTAAAATGACTAAATTAATGAGACGTAATTTAATCTTTCTTATTTGTGATGTATATCATACACTGAGCTGAAAGTAACTATTTGAGATTGTAGCGCTGCAGTGGCAATTTTTAGAAACCGTCTCAGAATGAATGTACTCACCTCATGCAAACAACTGATTTTCAGAAGGCGCATGCGCAAAGGGTAGTCCTCAATGAAACACACTTATTTTGAGTTGATATGCACACCATCTAACCTAAATAAATCTAATAAATGAAAGTATTCATACATTTTGTGTTACACCCATTAAATATAAATATCTATTTTTGTAATTGATTTATTTATATGTATCAAACAATATTTAAATGTGTCACCTCGAAGAAGGGCTTGAATCGTTTTTGTGAGTGTAACCTAAATAAATCTAATAAATGAAAGTATTCATACATTTTGTGTTACACCCATTCAATATAAATATCTTCGTTTTGTAATTGATTTTTTTAAATGTATCAAACAATATTTAAATGTGTCACCTCTAAGAAGGGCTTGAATCGTTTTTTTGAGTGCATGATGCAAGCTGCTGAGAGGACCGAGTTCCATCGGTGAGTGAAGAACGGGGCAAAAGGGTGAGTGCAGGGGAAGGCTGAAGAGCGGGGAAGAAGAAATTGAGATGGAAAACTGAAGAGGATAAGTGGGGAGATGGAGACATGAAGGGGAAAGTGCTGAAAGTGCAGAGGAGAAAACAGAGGAGGGCGAAGGGAGAACATTAGCAGCTGCTCGCTGCCTCTTTGCTTCAGCCTCCGTTCGAGCGTCATTTCTACAACAGTGACAATAATGGCACCAATACACTTTGAATTCACACCACTAACCCTTTGGCTTGAACATGTACGTCACTGAACAGATGGCACGTTGCTTAATCTGTATCTGGTCAGATTAATGTCATTTGTTAGACTTTTATAATATACTCACACACTGAGTCAAAACTAAAATACCAATTACATCAGACACATCCCCGAAAGGCGAGCTATTGAATAAGCAGATTAACAAGCAATCATTTTGAGTGGCTGATCATGCTGATGGCTGACCTTCGATAAAAGTGAAGATGATTGTGACCCGCTGCAGGGCCTTCGCCGGGGCAACGATCCACGACTGCTTCAACTGGCTGTCGGTGCTGGTTCTGCTGCCGCTGGAGGTGGCGGGTGGCCTCATGTCCCAGCTGTCGTACCTGTTGGTCACCAGCTTCAAGCTTCAACCAGGGAAGGAAGCACCTGAGATGCTCAAGGTCATCACCGAGCCAGTCACCAAGTTCATCATACAGGTGAATCAGACGATCGGCATTTTTCTAACTCATCATTTGCAAAAAACCCTCCCCCAAGCAGATTATCCAATTATAGCTTAACAATTGTAACCACGGCGGGACTGTCCATCTTTGGATTTCTGTTGTGAGAGACATGCATTTGAAGAATTTGGAGCATGGTGGTTTTTTTGCCTATTTTTGCTAGCAATGCAACCCAAGTTAGTGTTGCCTTTCCCCTTTACTTTGGGTTGACATCTTCCAAAAAGCCTTTTTAGTTTTCATTAAAACAGACAGACAGACAGTCTTCAATCCAGGACACATTGTTTTTGGTAAATCTGCCTCTGGTATTATATTTAAGCTGCATATGTGCCGCAGAAGACTGGAAAGATTGATAGATATTGCAACTGTAACTAAGGGGGGAGGAGCCTAACAAACTAGTCAGTTGATTGTCCTAAGTATCTTGGACAGCAGGATGTGAGGTTGAACATTTTAACTGCACGATTCTTGAACTCACTGAAGAGAAGAGACACATATTTCTCTTTTATTTCACCCTCAGCTAGACAAGTGTGTGATCACAGGGATCGCCATGGGGAATGAGGACACGAGGAACAGGAGCCTAGTGAAGGAATGGTGCCAGACTGACCTTGTTACGGCAATAGCACCGTCTCTCCTGCTCTCTCCTGCACATGTAGACACATTGTGTCACACACTGGCGCCAAATAGAGCGGCGCCGCTGCCAGTGAATTGTGTTGCAAATGTGTTTAATGCTTCTTTCTTTCTTTCTTTCTGACAGCCCACTGGCAATGTGAGCACTGCACACTGCAGCCCCAGTGGCATGCCCCGATCATCACTGAAGTGTGAGTTCAAACTCAATAATATGTGTATTGCACCCTCTCTTGTGAAGTGCCCAGTGCTCTTCTTGTATGCATTTCTCTCAGCATCGTATATTTGTGGGATCATTTCCTGATGGTTGATGGTGCTGTCCCTCTGCAGGTCGGCATTTATTTGTGTCCAGCGGCCTGTCGGACCTCACGGTGGGCCTGATTCTCCTGGCAGGCTCTCTGGCTGTCCTCTGTACCTGTCTGCTGCTGCTGGTTAAACTACTCAAGATTCAAGATTCAAGATTCAAGATGTTTTATTTGTCACATACACACACAGGGTGTGCAGTGAAATGAAAGTGGCAATGCTCAGCAGGAATGTGCAAGGGCAACAAGTACACACTATTTACAATAAAAAACAACACAATATTTACAGTAAGTGTGTGTGTGTGTGTGTGTGTGTGCCTAAGAGGGGCAGTTGTGTGGGTCTATGTGGGGGTCCTGGTGAGGTCGGAGTTCACAGTCCTGATGGCCTGAGGAAAGAAACTCCGTCTCAGTCTCTCTGTTCTTGCAGCGTGACTACGGAGGCGCCTGCCTGACCGCAGCAGCTGAAACAGTCTGTTGTTGGGGTGGTGAGGATCCTTCATGATCCTGCCGGCTCTGGTTCTGCACCTCCTGGTGTACAAGTCCTGCAGGGTGGGAGTGTAGTTCCAATAGTGCGTTCAGCCGAACGCACTACTCTCTGCAGAGCCTTCCTGTCCTGAGCGGAGCAGTTGCCAAACCAGGCTGTGATGCTTCCTGTCAGGACGCCTCTACAGCTCCAGAGTAGAAGGACTGAAGGATCCTCTGGGAAACTTTAAATTTCCTCAGCTGCCTGAGGTGGTAGAGGCGCTGCCTTGCCTTTCTCACCAGAGTGTCTGTGTTCGTTGACCATGTCAGATCCTCGGTGATGTGGACTCCCAGGTATTTATACCCGCTCACCCTCTCCACAGTAGTCCCGTTAATCCCCAGTGGTGAGTACGTCCTCTGTTGTTGTACCCTCCTAAAGTCCACAATCAGCTCCTTAGTTTTGGTGACATTCATGATGAGGCTGTTGTCCTGGCACCAGAGTGACAGATCAGCAACTTCCTCCAGGTAGGCCTTCTCGTCGTTGTCGGAGATCAGGCCCACCACCACTGTGTCATCCGCAAACTTGATGATGGTGTTGAGCTGAACCTGGCCACACAGTCATGTGTGTACAGGGAGTACAGTAGGGGCTGAGGACGCAACCCTGGGGGATCCTGTGTTCAGGGTGAGGGGTTTGAGGTGTGTCTGCCCACCCTGACCACCTGTGGCCTGGCGGTCAGGAAGTCCAGGATCCAAGCACACAGGGGGTGTTCAGTCCCAGCTCAATCAGCTTGCCGCCAGTCTGGAGGGACTATGGTGTTGAAAGCTGAACTATAATCAATGAACAGCAGTCTCACATAGCCCCCTCTGGCTGTCCAGATGAGAGAGTGGGGTGTGCAGTACCTGGGAGACAGCATCATCCGTGGATCTGTTTGGGCGATAAGCAAACTGCAGCGGGTCCATGGAGGAAGGGAGGAAGGCGCAGATGTAGTCCTTTATCAGCCTCTCAGCATTTCATGACCACCGAGGTGAGGGCCACCGGTCGGTAGTCATTCATACATGCTGGAGAAGCATTCTTGGGCACAGGGACAATAGTGGATCTCTTGAAGCAGGCGGGGACCACGGACTCAGCCAGGGAGAGGTTGAATATTGTGGTGAACACTGGAGCTAGCTGGTTAGCACAGGTCTTCAGTACTCGCCCAGATATGCCATCTGGACCTGCAGCTTTCCTGGTGTTCACCCTCAACAGAGCCCTCCTCACACTGTGCTCGGTCACAGAGAGTGTGTGTTCATCCCCAGCGGTAGAACTCACCTCGGCTACGCTAACGGTGTTGTTGTTAGCCGGCGAGCTAGCGCTGTTGTTGCTCAACTCCCTTCTTAAAGGCCAAGTCGCAAAGGTCATCCATAAAGTCGTCAACACAGGTGGGCTTTCTTTTGAGCTGCTGGAGGTTTGACACATGTTGTCATGGAGCAAAGGAACCAAGAAACCCTTCTTGTATGCAAGTTACTCGAACGGGGCTTAGAAGAAGATACAAGTGTTGATGAGTTAATACATGTGCCCCATAATCTCTCCTCTCTGCATCCCAACAGACCTGCCCTATCCGTGCGGCTGGCTGTCAGGATACATGGCCATGCTTGTGGGTGCAGGGGTGACATTTGTGGTCCAGAGTAGCTCTGTCTTCACTTCAGCCATGACTCCTCTAGTAGGTGGGTGAAATATGCTTTTGTGGAGATGATATATCACGTGATTATATTATGTGTAGGTACAGTATGTATGACCCAGAAGAAAAGACAATGCATTGCAAGCAGAAGTGAAAAACTCTTCCGCATAATAGGAAACAGAATCCAATGAGTCAAAGCATGAAAACCATGTGCACAAAATAGATATGCCATACATTAAAAATGAGAGGAATATGTGATAAAGGCAGACAAGATACATGCAGACATATGTTAATAACCCCACTAAGAGGACTACTAAGAGCTAAACATTTACATAATTGAGTTATTTTTTGATATTGAAACTTCATACATTTGTTATTTTCCTGTAGACTCATGACATATGATGACATCCACTAACACTGCTTTACCCAAACGGTTATGTAAAACCAACATCCGTCGTGAGAATAATAAACGATGTTGCTTCAAAGACAATTGAATAAATGTCATTTAATATTATTTATTTATTTACAATTTAAGACTTGAGTATAATTTGAACACATATAGTTTTTTGTGGAGACACACAGTGAGTTTACAGTGGTTAAAGGGTTGTTTCTAGCAAGACATTTTTTTTATAAAAGCTCTTTGTTGTTCTTTGTTTGACAGATTTGTTTGTAACTATTAGTTTTAATTAAAACTTTCTATATTCTTGGTGACCTATCAGGTTTTTGCACTAGTGTCTCACTGTCGCAGCTGCTCAGAGCGTGCAGCACAAACACAGCTTGAGCGGAAAACTCGCTGCACGGCTTTGTTTTACTCTCTTGGATGTGTTCTATCTTTCTTGTTCGTGACCACAGGAGGCCGAACCATTTTAAAACACCCCCCACCCCCATCTATTAAAATACAGAATAATAAAAAATGAACCGTGTGCATTAATCACCTCAGTGCGAGTGTGAAACGTGTGGCAGCATCACTTGGATATTACTGTATAAGAGTTATGTGAGTAATATTTAACAACAATGTGATCACTGGCAGCTGTCCAGCACTCTATTGTCTCTACAGAAATACTATCTGGTAAACTGGACAGTTATTCGTTGCATCCTGATGGCTAATCTGTGGTACTTTAGTGGGTTCCGCATTATATGCTAAATCCAACTGTAATTCTACTCATTATAGTTTGTCATTGCAATTTTCTCTTTGTGATTCAGACGTCGTATACAGTAGAACAACTCTTAATCACTCAATTTGCTTAGTTCTCTCCTCTTTGTGTTGGGTTATCCTCAAGAAAGTGTTGTTTGTAGTCGGGGGGCAATTCCAGCATCTGCCAGTTGGACTGATGTGACTCTTCTTCTCATCTCATCATGATGCATTTGCTGCAAACCCTTGTGGAGTCTCTTGTAATGTCTTATAAACTGGACATTAACTGTGCAGAGTATCAGCTCTCGTCCATTGGGGGGCCTGCACTGTGCAGAGGTGGATATCACTCATGTTACTTGTCTGGATTCTGCATTTGGCATTTGAGGTTTGCCACTGTGTTGGTGAGCTCAGATTATCTGACTTCATGTTTTACACACATATCAGAACATATGATTACTTTGTTTTGAATATGTTGTGGAAGAGAGAGGACGACAAAAACGCTGAAGACTACATCACCTGTGTTTTACTGTCACTCAAACCTGGAAGAACTGCCCATGTAATCCAGCAGCTCGTAAACTGGGCTGTTGTTTCCAAGCTGCTGCTTTTTGCACCAAGTTCTGAATTGTAAAACCACAACCTCTGATCAGACGTGCACTGCTACAGTATTACATTGTTCACTGTTTATTGAGAAAAGGTTTACCTGACCGTCATGTATTTACTGGCTCATCACGTTAGAATACCTACATTTCCTTGTTGCTAGATGAGGCCAAATAAGGACACGATGCTGCTTATTTCGAGTCTTGTGAAGTTTGTAAGATCATGTTGCATAACCGGTATTGTATGCCACTGGCTAAACGAAGCATGTAAAATCAGTGATGACTGAGTCACCAGCCTGCGACTCAGTGATAAATGTGAGATTGGAATCATGTCTCATTTTAAACAGGAGTAATTGAGCAGCTGGAAAAAAAAGCTGAAAGGCAAGAGACTAATACATATGGATGACTTCCAATCCTCAGTTATAGTTCTGTTTATTTTTATGTTAGGCTTTACCTTTCCATCAACTGTTGCTGTCAGTTTCATTTAAAACAGAAACACAGCAACCATGTTCCATCTATTTCAATATATTTAACTAAATATATTAAACTAAATAGAGACTATTTATTTTGGTCCTACTTTGGTTGTCAGTTGCTGTCAGGCAGCTGCTCATTTGACTGGCAGTTATATTTCAGCCTCTGCTGCTTTTTGTTATATTGGCTTTTGTTCATCACCACGTTCGATTTATTTGTTATGTCGTCTATTAATATGAGATGGTAAATTGAGTCATATAGTGTGACTAATTCATTTTTAAAACATTGTATGGTGAACAGCCCTTATGGCCCTCAACCAGGATCCCAGTACATTTATTGTGTTGATGTAGTTCTAAACTGCTTCTTATCGTTGTAAAAGAAGTGGATTCAGTTTTTATCAACTTCTCAGGAACGTAATCCCAATCAAAGAATTCCACTTTTAATTCCTGGTTACCCATCTTTATTTATTGTCCTTGAGTCCTCAGATGCAGTATGTTTCTGTGGTCTCTCTCAGGTATTGGTGTGATCAGCCTGGAGCGGGCCTATCCTCTCACTCTCGGGTCCAACATCGGTACCACCGCCACAGCCCTGCTGGCAGCTCTGGCAAGTCCGGGGGAAAAGCTAGCAGCTGCCATATAAGTAAGCCAATGCGTTATCAGATGCAAGAGCCATACAGCGAAAAGAGAAACACATATAGTGAATGCACCATTACCAACATCCTCCCACGTTGAAGGAAAAACATATTTTTAGAGGACAATTTATTCACAGTGAGACAACACTAAGGGAGCCCACGAATATATTTTTCATCTACACAACAACAACAAAATGTGCACACTCATACAGATTGTTGATACATTATTTTGATGAGCATGTATTTATGCATAAACGAGCAGGAGGCAAATAAGTGGACGCTCATCATGGGAAAACAGTTGTTTGTTAATCTTCTTTTTAAACAAAACTGTCAAAAATAAGGACAATCTTGTGTCATTGACGGATAGAATGTAACATGATGACAGAACAGGTCACGCAGACTCTCTGAGGATTTAAATGACAGTATGACACACATTGTCTGTTCAATACATCCTTCAGCGCTGACGCACTGTATCTTCGTATCTTCTCGCTCCATGTAGATTGCTCTGTCACCTCTTCTTCAATGTCTTTGGTATCCTGCTGTGGTATCCTCTTCCCTTCACACGCCTGCCGATATTGATGGCTCGTGTCCTTGGTGAGCGCACTGCCAAGTACCGCTGGTTTGCAGTCGTGTACCTCCTCCTTTGCTTCTTGCTCCTGCCGTCGCTGGTGCTGGGCCTCTCGATGGCAGGGTGGCGAGTGATGGCTGGCGTTGGGGCCCCTTTTCTGGGTGTGACTGTCTTCATAGCCGTGGGAAATGTGATTTTAAAAGGGTTACAGCGGTGCAACAGCACTCCACTCTAGTCTAACTGATCAAACATTTCAACTGAATTGTCAGTATTGAGATGGATGGAAATAATCACATTTTGTAATTGCTTAGAAATGAACTAATTTTCTGATTATTAATTGATTCATACGGCCTCCCAAAGACAGGCTAAATATCATGAGCTCAGTATGAGATTTTCATCCAATTGAGCAAGCTCCATCTGCTGATGGATATCAGTTTTTTTTGTCACCTGATGACGCGATCGATGAAGACATTAAACTGAATTAATGATGAACGACATAGACGAAGCATATAGTGTAGCATAATAACTGTTTTTGCCCACTAGTGGTGCTGGAGCAATGTTTTTGTGAGATTGTTCCCATTTTGTTTCTGCCAAAAATGTAGCAATGCGTTAGCAAAGGCAGTGATGTTAACATTGATGTCAATGACGCAGAATGGTTTTAATTTTAATATTGTTTGCTTTAACTAAAAAAATATATTTTTTGTGTGCAGAAAATGGATTTAGAAAGACGTTTCACTGGATCATTTTGCAGATTTGACAACATTTGCAGAACAGCCGTGTTCTCCAGTCAGTAACATGTCCAGTCTTGACTACAAAGTCTTTATGTTAGAGTGAGTATAAACCAAAGGATTCAGCTGTACTGGCTGCAGAGTTCATTCATTTTATGTTCTTTCTTTATTTTTTCTCCATGTTTGTGTGTCAAGAAGAGGCGGACAGAAAGGTTGTTGCCCCAAAGTTGAATGATAATGAATCGTATGATGGAGCGTAAACACACATCATGTTTAATTCCCTGTAGTCAAGTGTATTTGAGCACCTGAATACACACAGCCACTACACAAGATTCAAATGATCATAATATTAGC
The DNA here is from genome assembly GCF_029220125.1 of Pseudoliparis swirei. Taxonomy (NCBI): domain Eukaryota; kingdom Metazoa; phylum Chordata; class Actinopteri; order Perciformes; family Liparidae; genus Pseudoliparis; species Pseudoliparis swirei. The sequence goes on along the minus strand of NC_079406.1, from coordinate 13,428,356 downwards.
TTCTTGATGTTATCTACAAAGTAGTGTGTGTGGTGTGTGTCACGACTCAAAAAACAGGACCCAAAAAACAGGACCCAAAAGCACGACTCCAAAGTTCAGGGCAATCAAAAGGGTTTATAAAAAACAGAAAATCACAGCTATGCTGGAAAAAGACGAACAAAGTACAAAACAAAATCACAACTATGCTTGAAAAGTAATCCAGGACAAACTGTCTCGTTTGGCTCTCTCCGAAGGCGGTCACATTTTTCTCTCCCTCTCCTCCCCATGACCTTCCCTGCTTGGCTCCTATCGTCATGTCTTGTCTTATACTTGAGAGACTCTCTCCGCATCGCTCTTCGAACTAAAAACCATGGACCGATCAACTGGTCTCTCAACGCAATTGACACCATCTTCTCGACGAGAAGCTCGGGTTCGGGGGAACCTGCCTGTCCTGCCGGGACGGTTGCAGCTGGTTACACGATGGACGCGTGGGAGAAGTGGCGTGTCGTGTGCCTAGCGGCCCTTTCCGCGGAGGACGTAGAAGACGTCTACCTATTCAGAACTATGATTACAGGATTTCTGCTGTTTGGATTTGGCGCTGCCCTGGTTTATCGGAAAATTAAGGAAACGGTGACAGCTGTTAAAAGCCCCCTAAGGCTGCCCGAATGCGCTGGGTAGAGTTGTTGGCACTCAGACTGTGGCATTAAATCGCCAGAATGATAACATCGTGGAGAAGCTGACGGTTCTGCAAATGAAATTGGATCGATTTGAAAACCTATTGGAAAATGGGAGGAAAATGGAGGGATAGTAGTTGCGCAAATTGAATGCAGCTACTGGAAGACCAAACAATCCCAATCTTATCTGCTTTCGGCTCCCTCAACCAGAACGGGCCTTGGCCATTACTGGAACAACAACTCCCCTGAAGATCGCTGAAGTGAGAATCTCTCTCATTCCCTTCCCCCTATCCACAGACACCTGTGGTTGTTGTCTCCCCAGGACCTTTCAAGGCTATCTCCATGGCAACGACCATCTTGCGCACTGAGAACTTTGTCTGTTGTGGCCTGGGGGAGGACGACATACCAGGCCACTCATACACAAACTTTCAACACACTGATATGCATTCACTACCCTCACCCCCATCCCACGCCTGCTTCGTACCCCCAGTGTGACAGGACGGGGTCTGTGACTGCCGCTGTAATGGCTGCTGGACCGGCTGACTGCTTGTCTGTGCTGGTTACCTTCTGCCCCCCAATGGCTGGGCTTAGATCACCCAGTCTTTGGCTTACCCCCCCCCTCCTCCTCGTTGCAAGTCATGTTTAAAATGTATGTGCTTATGTGCTCTCTCCCCTCATGTTATGCTGTAATCTTTCATCCTTTCTTGCCATTTCGTTGCCTCTGTACCTGTACTCTAGCAATGGCAATAAATTGAATCCAATCCAATCCAATCCAATCCAAAAGACTACAGACAAGAGACAAGACGATCTGACACAAGACACAGAATAAACAAAACATTCTGTGCCAACAAAAAAAGCTGCAACTTTTGATTGTTTATTATGTTTCCAAATCTCAGCCAGATGTGAATTCATACTTGTTCCTCATACGTTCATGCAGGTTCCACACATACACGCTGTGATGTCAAACTCAAAAAGAAGTGATGGATCACTTTCTATGACCATTTTTCATGGATAATTAGTTTCTACTTGGTGGTTTCTAAAAAATAACCAGAGGAACAGAACTGAAAGAGATCCATTATTTGTTCAACATGGCCGGTGGCTGTTGTTGAGTGAGCAATGTGTGGGCCTTTAGGGAACACACGTTTACCAAAGCTGCAGAAAATGCTTCCCTCATATATCATTCTTAGTCATGCGGCCAAATGATATCGGTTTACTTTGACTTCTTTGTCACAAATCCAGTTGGCTCCTAATGAAATGTTCTATTTAAGCAATGCCCGTTGAGTTTTATGTGTTTGCATTTGTTCTTCTCATAACTAAGTGGCTGTGCGAGATGGAGTTTTGAGGATGCATTAGAATGAGAACCTTTGTTTTCATTCAAGAGATCCGCAAGCCTGCACATACTAGTGCAGGGTCAGACCGTGACGGCTGTGTGAGTGAGGCAGAATTCATGAAAGTATGCTGAAGTGCCTTAAGTGGGTGAATTTTGAGAGGTGTGTAGGCCACCGCGAGTCAGGTAGCTTGTTAAACAGTAACAGAGGATTTCTCAGTGCAGTTCAGGTCTTCATAAAAACAATCATGTTAAATGTTGAGAATTTAGACAGAACTCACACACAGGGACCTCATTATCACAAGGTCTTCCTCCACCATCTAATTTAAAGTGTTAACTGATGGCATATTATGACACACATTGCTGGGTATTTTTACCTGTGCAATGAGCATGCAGACAGAAAGATGGGGAAGTTAACTCGGGACATTATAGAGGGTTCCATTATTCAACACAAAAAGGATATCATAAATGATGGGGAAAATAATCCTACACTTTGTCCTCTCATATGAACGATAGCTTATTGAAGTAATTCGATATACCATTCATGTTTGCAAGTCCAAAAGAGCGAGACAGTTCCAAGGTAGAATCAACAATGACCGACATGTCTCGGGTTCATCTTCGTGGAAGCCAAACATGATCGATTCTAGAGTCCCTAGAGTTGATGGGATGCACAACGGCTTCGGTAATCATCTACCACAGCTATTATATCACAGAGCTTCTGGAAGCATATCAAATATGCCGATGAGGGCTGAATCAGCAGCGATCATTCTGACAGCCTACTTGAAGGCTCAGAGTTCTCCGCTCCATTCAGCTGGATGATGCCATGACTTGTTGTACCGGATCATGGTCGCTTACTTGGGAACTTTTAATCTAAATAAAGTGTTACAAGATGTCCGTGCTTAAAGTACTTTTGATTTCTCACATGGTAAAGGAAACAATAATTTCTACCACAATAAACATTATTCCTGACGTTTAAAAGGTTTCATCACTAAAATGGTTTAAAAAAGCATTTAAATATTTTGAAAAAGTCTCCATTATTATCTGTGCTGAACTCACATAATTACCTCTCGAGCAGCACAGCACATTTATATTGAATGCAACTGAAATAGAGGAGAGAGAAAGAAAGAGAAACTAAAGGAGGTTTTTAAGGAAAAACAAGCTCCCTCCTTGCAGGTTAAAAGTGGGTGATTGATTTGAAATATGTGTGTTAATATACTCTCTGTTTTTCTGCAATTAATGTGTATTGACTGGTAGTTAAGGTTGTTTACCAGCATTGTCAGTGCTACTGAACACCATGTTAGTGCAGTCATACTTCACTTCAGCTATGAGCCTCCATGTGTAATTAATTCTTGTTTGAACATGAAGTTGAATACCATTATTATCCTTATGTTCAGCACTTTGTGATTTTAAATATGCAGAATTGTGTTAATGAGAAAAAATTTCCAAATGTTTTCATGAATAGGTTTGGCTCTATTCACAAAAAAAGTAGCTTGTACAATACTGTGGACTGCGGATAATAATAATAATATAAATAATAATGCAGAGTGCATTAATACATACCTTTAATTCCAATATTTGTTCTGTCAGACTCTGACCAGTTGTGTACAAAATTGTGAACAACCAGAGTGAAAAACAAGATATGTTTGACTATTTGCATAACAGGAAACAAAAAATACCAATGCTTTTAAAGTTAATAATAAAAATAATAACCTTCAATCTTATATAGCGCTTCTCTAAGTACCCGAAGTCGCTTTACAGAGTCCAGAGTCCAGTAGTCATACCCACACACAGTCATACCGGTGGTGCCACAGCTGCCCTGGGGCAGACTGACAAAAGCGTGGCAGCCAATCAGCGCCTCCGACCACCACCAACATTCATTCATATCCATACGATGCGGTGCATGTCTTTATGATGGTGGGGGAAACCGGAGTACCCGGATTAAACCCACGCAGGCACGAGAACATGCAAACTCCACACAGAAAGGACCTGGAGCGACCGGGATTCGAACCCAGGACCTTCTTGCTGTGAGGCGATCGTGCTAACCACTGAGCCACCGTGCTGCCCGACACCTGGAATATGCAATAAAGTGAGATAGTGAGAAAGAAAGCTCAGATGCTCCAGGAATCTGGCAGCAGGACAGGAGATAAAAACATCTGATCTCAGACAAACAGGACAAGACGGGAGAAAAAGCAACCAGGTCCAAACAAACCATCTTCTTTGGTGCCCAGCAGTCCAATCTGACATTTAAATGTACATTTGGCCAATAGTATACAAACATGTTAACACCATTGATTGATAAAGAAAACATATATATACATATATATATATATATATATATATATATATATATACATATATACAGGAGGCAGAGCATCTTAACTCAAATAACAAAGCATCCCTGTAAGATCTGAGATGAGGTGATGGTTTCAGGTTCACACATTTCTGATGTGCCATGAACTCATCGACCCTGGGCTCGTGAGATGGTTGAGTCGTGTCTCGCCAGCTGGAAATGATTAGCTCTAATTAAAAGTGAGGAGCGCTCCTGACAAATATGATTATATCTGTGTCACAAATACTCCGTGTAACTTGGTCAGTGTTGAAGATGACTTCAAGAGCCCCTTCCTGATGCTTAAATCAACAAGCTAAACACATGTCTCCTCTCCGTGGAGAAAGAGAGACAATATTATTGAACATGTATCAGACGCCATGAGATAAAGCTTTGTTTCCCTCTTCTTCTCTTGTCTCTGGTTCTGTGAGCGTGTCACACCACTGGAGTGTAGCGAAAGGTTAATAATACATCCAAGCAACACATTAACTTAACCGAAAACACACTTGTAGTCAGATAAAGTGTGCTCGATATGAAGCAGTCATAATACAGACATGTTAATTTATGCATTCACACACTAGGTAATTTGTTGCTGTCCTTCGTGCATTTGGCTGTTTAAATGGTGTTACTTTCAGCCTGAATTACACGTTTAACTTTACGTATTTGTTCAATATTATAGTTGACAAGTGACTTGTCTTTGTTTGTGGTAATATAATACAAACAACGGCCCTTTAATGTGAACACGCTCACAGCCAGATTGGAAAAACCTGGATTGAATAGTCATACACAGCTGGTTATTAACTGGATTGAATAGTCATTCAACCCAGTTAATAACCAGCTTCGTGGGCTTGTTTTGTGGGATCATGGTTGTTGGGGTTATTTAAGCCACATAACCTAAAGTTACTCGGGTATGTTGGACTCGCTTTGTGAAACAGGTCTCTGTTTATTTGGTAGATGTTTATTTGGAGTGTGTCCGTCAATATAAACAGAGATAATCCACCTCCTCTAACAGTCTCATAAGAGGAGCATCAATGTGTGTTTTCAATGTAACATGAGGTAGCAGAATTGCAAAGATAATTTCTAATTACTTTGTATTTTAGACATAACATCTGTGACATAGTTGCATGTTTTCTCAAACCATTGGAATGCTGAAATGTCTTCGTCTCTTAGACAGCCGTGTTGACAGCTGGTATCATACATGTAGAGCAGAGTTATGGGCTCATTGGAGTATTGTTCCATACAGATTTTGTTAAAGCCGAGACTGGCAGTTTAGCTTTTGTACCCCCCCCCCCCCCACACACACACACACCTTCTTTCTGCTTCTTTAAATATGCCTTTTTTAAGTTTGTCTAAATCTACATTTGTGAAGTTCTCTGAACAAAACAGCTCTTTTAAAGATACCAATGATATAATAAGGGCGTACTCTGCAACACGAACATGAATCTTGGCAAAACTATTCTCTTCACAGTCGATCTTGCCAGCATTATAACAAAAGCACGAGAAGTGCCTGGTTTGTTTAAGCTTTTTAAGAGACCACTTTAAAATAATGTATTGTTATCTTGGAGTCAATGTAATGTACTCTGCTATTCTTTAGCAGTGAGTCAGTATAAAGTCTAAGCTCTGTGATCTGGACCACTTCACTGGTATTTCTTGACCAAGAGTCATGGATGAGTTTGCCTCACCTCTAATCACATGCACATAACCAAGCAAAACCGACACACACACACACAGACAACCCCCCCCCCCCCCACACCCACACACACACACACACGGGACAATGGGTTTGTTCATCCTCAGGATCTGAAACTGAAATAAATGTCTAATTTGCAGTTATACACAATTACACATTAATTTTGCTAAACAACAGGCAAATAGATACAAAGGTTTGCCCCAGAATAATAGTCAAATATAAGGAGGAGAGATTAATCATTCGTACTGCATGTTTGAATCCACCTGAGAGTTAAAAGAAACACATGTTTTCTTGCCCATGGACAAAGCTAGTGGCTTCTGAGTGACATGTCAGTGCTCTCCTAACTTCAAACTAATAACTTCAAGTTAGGTCGAGTTATCGAGTGGTGAAAAAGGACACGTGTATCATTTTAAATCAGCGCCAGTGATAATGTGATTCCACTTGACACTATCAGACAGTGGCCCCGATATTTCTGAATCTGCATTGGACGGGTTCATAGAAATGATGATTACATCTTGCTAACTTCAAAGAGCTGTTGTCACTGTACAGTGTGTGCTTCCTTTAAAAATGTATAAATATAACCTCTAATTTCATTGAGCCGATGATGTGCAGATATACATATATGAATAAAACCCAGTAGTGACTCCAAAATCTGTCCACACTGCACAAATGATAATCATATGATAATACAATTCACAGGCATTCAAATGAAAATGCTGCTACTCCTTGCTGTCTTTACCGACATGCACATTCCCATTTCATCAACGGGACTGAGGCCAAGCGTGTTGCCCCTCAAGTCCCTCAACACTTCACCCTGGTCAAGAAGGCTCACCAGTGGCTAATAAGGAGACTGAGGAAGGTCTGTCTGCCACCTCTGGTGAACTTCTACCACAACACCGTATAGAGCAGGGGTCCCCAAACTTTTTCCTGTGAGGGCCACATAACGTTTGCCTCGTCTGCTGGAGGGCCAGCCGGGGGGGGGTGCTCACCTATGCGCGCGCATCACGGCTCAGTGGTGCGCGCGCATCGCTCGCGTGCAGACAGCATTTAACGGAGCAGCGCGTGCGCTCTGATCGCTCTTTTAATGTAGTATCGATACTAAAAATATGGGGGTGGAGATTTCACCCTGTTATAATAGTAGGGATAACACTGGAGTAGATAAGCGTGTCTTCTTGTCTGATCAATACGCAACTGTGAGGTGCGCGAATGGACCGAGCGGCCAGCTGCTGATCACTCACTCAACAGCCCGACTTGCACGAGCAGACGGTGCACCGAAGACTCATTTTGACCCAGGAAAAATCCTGGATGCGCGCGCCACTCGCTGTGAGTGCATGCACGTGCAGACAGCATTTAACGGAGCGAAGCAGCGCGTGCGCTCTGATCGCTCTTTTAATGAAGTATCGATACTAAAAATATGCTAAATCACATCGTTTTTAACGTACGGGTACTTTGTTAGTATCGCTACACCGTGCAGCGTGACGGCAGCAGATGTAGCGGACTAACATCCAAGCTAACCTAACTTCCCAAACGCTGTGGACATCTGAACGCTGATTGGCCGAGACGCGACACGTCCCATCAAAGATGTTCTATTGCAAAGAGCACCACTCCACATTTTCTCCGCGTCTCACTGCAATCTCAACGGCAGCGGGCCAGGTGAAAAAAATAATAAATCGGAACGCGTCTCTGGTATTGTTCAGGGGGCCGGTCCACATGGGGAGGCGGGCCGGATCCGGCCCGCGGGCCGTAGTTTGGGGACCACTGGTATAGAGCATCACAGAGTTTGGTAATGCAACTGCTGGGTCTCGGACCAGAAAGCACCACAGAGGGTACTGAGAACTGCCCACAGCCTCTGGGAGGCGCTGCAGCACTCTCCGCTCCAGGACCAGCTTCTTCCCCTTCGATTAAGACCAAGTATTCTTTCCCATATTACCGTATCTTTTTAAGAGCTTCATGTGAACTGGAGCCAGATTGTGTTAGTGCACCTTTAACTCCCCCGCTGTCCTCTTTGGCCTCTCAGGTGAACTAGTTTGGGTCTTTGGTTGTTTAAAAAAGCAAACCTTACTGTAAAACTAAAGAGGTGTTCTGGTCTGGAAATTGTTTGTCTTTTAATACAAGACAAATATCTGCTTGCATTCTATCTGTCTGCTTATTTATTTTCTGATCTATGACTGTAGTCTTGCTGTAGTCTTTATATGTAATGTTGATGTTTTCATGTAACTATACCCTTTTTATACTATGGTTGTTTATACCATGTGATGATATTTTCTTTACTATGAAAACGGTGTTACTATTTGACTAAACAATCCCAACCCAATGACAGCTTTATGTTTCCTGAGCTGTTACATGGTTTCAGAATCTACGTTGAGTGCAATGCATTGAGTTTGTTTTCGCATGTTTTCTTTTACCTGCTGGGTTGATATGTACAGTTTTGCAAAAAAGATTATCTGTGGTACCAACACTTGCATTTGTGTTTTCCATGTTTTATCATATTTGGAGAATCATAATGATCCTCAATTTGAATGACCAATTTCAACTAGCTAAAGTGTTTTCCAACAGCGTGTAACGTACTGACATTTCATCCAGCGCTTTGCTGTCAGCAGCTCTTCATATCTAAGTAAAATCTGTCCGCTCATCTCGAGCTCGAAATGGTGCAGAAGTAATGTTTCCTCGGCACCTACAGCCATGAGACGAGGGAACGAGAAGATGATTAGATAAAGAATTCAAGTAAAGAATAATGACACAAACAGACCAGTCAGCAGTTGTAAAGTCTAACTCATTTTATGTATCTTTAACTAAAAAACACTGCATGAGAACATCCCTGTCAATCAAGTCCAGTTTTGGATTCCAGCTCCATTTAAATAAGAACTTTCAGCACACACGTCGCTTCTGTCTGTCTGGCTGTGATTCCAATGCAGATATACAAACAGACAGATGGAGAGAGTTCTCTTCAGTCTGAGCACGTTGCTTTTTTTGGTTCCCTCTCTTCCGAAAGACTCTTGAGTTGGTTGGCGCCACTGGTTAGACGGGGAATTTGACTATTATTTCCAAAGAAGAGTATGTTTTGCACTACAAACTACTTTATTTAGACACCTGAACAGGATATCTTTTACAAGACACACATTTTTTAAACCACTTTCCCACACGGTGACAACTGAAACATTTAATGGTGATATCATACTGAGCAATTAAGAAAACATTGAATTGTGTCATGAGTTTGTAATCAATGGCCCCTAATTTACGGACGCTGAGACCAGCCTTTCCATTTAAAGTTGCCGATTGATTGATGGATTGTTGGTCATGAACTAATTGGTTGAAATTGGTTGACAATAGCTCACATAAGCGTATCATATTTAGATTTTAATAAAAAAATAGACCTTTGCATACATTTGTTAGAAAGAGGCAGATATGGGATCTGAAAGGATAACAAAGTTTTTCTTCATTTCATTTAAAAAACAGGGTTCCTCATTATTTCCTTAATTCGTAGACACAAACTATTAGTGCCATCCGCCCACTCAAGCTGCTTGATCATTTGAGAGGAGCGGAGCTGTGCTCACTGCTACCTCAAGAACATCATGTTATACAACGCAGCTCAGTGTTGTTTTCCTCTGCCCCATGCTGGGAAAGAGAGGAGACATTGTATTGTTTGTTGTTGCGATTTGTATCAATACTGATGCTGGTATATTGTTTTCACCTTATAAGTCTGTGTGTGAGTCATAATGGAAAAATGTTGTCTATAAGAAACCTTCTGTATAGAAACTACCAAAGAGGTGCTTTTGCGTTATTAGACAAGCTTTTATATAAGTGTCTGTCTGTGGAGAGATGTTGTTACTGGGATAGCATCACAATCATTCAAGATGCACTCATGAATATGTACAGGTGAGAAATTGAAATAAAAAATTTAGGCAGAATTTGAAGCTGGGTGTACTCCAAGTGAGGTCGCCAGATTGAACAGGGTTTGTAGAGGGGTCGTGGCCAAGGGTCAAGTCTTTCTTATTTTTGATGTCTTGAAAGGTAAATGCAATCTTATCTAATTGCAGAGCCCTTTGCACTCAGCCATGGGCATGGTTTGTCTGCTATTGGATTTTAATGTTATTTTTATAACAGATTTACTACATCTGCTGCATCTTTTTGTAAACTGGAAGCAAAGCACATTTAGAGTTTACAAGCAAGGTGCAACTGATCTGGTGGGTCATGATGTACAGGCACCTGAGGGCAGTGTACCTGTGTTTGCATATTGTTTATCTCTTAGTCTTGTGTGTCACCTGACAGTGTCGATTCCCTACATGTTACCTTTTTATAATAGTTTCTCGCTGTGTATTCGGAGTTGGGTATCACAGTCATCTAAACGTTTCCCTAGTTCAGTTGATGTCATGCTCGACAACAAAAAATCAGATTAATGAAAAAAGTACACACAAAAAACAACCTGCTGCTCTCTAAACTATTGTCTTTACTTTTTTATCTTAGGTTATTAACTTTAAAATCGCACAAGTGTTGTTGTATAGGAGCCTATGTTGTATGCTATGCAGAGGATGTGTAATTATTCTAGGAATTTGGGGGTTTTAGTTATCCAAAAAGAGTTTACATTCTATAATTAAAAACCTACACACATTAGAAAGTAAAAGAAAGACATTTACACTTTTATTTATCCACATGCGGAAATTCAAACACGCTCCCCACTGAGCTACAGCTGATCAATACAAGTTATTTGTTTTGTAAAATGAATCAAGTATTTTTTATCAATAAGCATAGGATATTTCTTTATTCCCTACAGTGTAAAGAAAGCAGCCTCTTGACCTACATTTTGTAAACTATTATACTATTATTCGTCTATAGTTATATGGGCGACTTTGAATTTCTATATATAAAAGTTAAAGAAATATTGGTCAATGTTTGGTTATTATCACATTATCACAAAACAGCAATAACAGCTTATTTAAAACAATAAACGGAACTGGAAAATATTGTAAAATAAAAGTTCAGCTTCAGCAATCAGTGCACATAGAAGTATAGACGTCGACATTATATCAATATCGTGACACTATAGTCTTACATTTTAGATATTGTTATGTCGTGACGTGGCATAAGTGTTGTTTTTCCTGAACTGTATTACAACCTGTGTGTGTGTGTGCAGAACAGAGCAGGGCATTTCACAATTTAAATCATCATGTCCAATTATATTTAAGAGGCACCTAGAGTCTGATCAAGATATACTTTTTTATTCCATCCATTTGTGCAGGCAGTGAGCCAGAGGACGGCTCTGCAGGTGTCAGTGTATGTACCGTAGTAGTGAGAGACTTTCAATGAAATGAATGTGCTGTCATCTTGGTGCTTCATATATGTATATATATGTATATACATATATATATATCTCTCAAAACATGTTTCCCAGTGTTTGGAAGTCGGCTGCTGTTATTCCAGTATTCAAAGAAGGAGATCGCCTTTCTACCTCTAATTACAGACCAATCAGTATCCTGCCTACAATATCAAAGGTTGCAGAAAAGTTGGTAGCTGAGCAAATGATCTGCCATTTGAAAAACAGTCCCTTTGCCCTTCATCCAATGCAATTCGGCTTTAGAGCCAATTATTCCACTGAGACGGCCACCTGTTTCTTCACTGAAAAAAATCAAAATTCTACTGGACAAAGGGGGTGTTGTTGGAGTTGTGTATCTTGATCTCAAGAAGGCATTTGACACTGTAAATCATAGTATTCTTTTGTCTAAATTGCACAGTTACAACTTCTCCTCAGGTACACTTAAATGGATGGAATCATATTTGCTAAATAGGTCACAGTCTGTCCAAATTCAAAAACATCAATCCGCTGCCCTCCGCTTGTCCACAGGTGTCCCACAAGGATCTGTCCTGGGCCCATTATTATTTTCCTTATATATTAATGATCTGCCATCAGTTTGTCCTCATTCCAATATTCAAATGTATGCTGATGACACTGTCATTTATTTGCATGGCAGCAATTTGGGAGATGTAGCAAAAGAACTCACTACATCCATGGCTAATGTGACTACTTGGTTAACGCAATGTTGTTTACAACTCAATATATCCAAAACTGTGTGTATGTTTTTTACCAAAAGAAACTCTGATAGTGTAGAACCGGATGTTTTTGTATCTGGGGAGAGGCTAAAGGTTGTATCTGAATACAAGTACCTGGGAGTACTTTGATTCTAATTTGTCTTTCAAATCACAGGTGCAAAAAGTTTGTAATCGGGTAAAATACAATCTATCCAATTTCCGATTCTCGCGCAACTACATGTCAACAGAGGCAGCTAAAACATTCATGCATTCAATGGTTATTTCCCACATGACCTACTGTTTAACAACCTGGTCACATGCTAGTGCCACTACGCTCAAACCATTACAGTCATTATACAAGCGGACGCTCAAAACTCTTGATAAAAAAAAAGTTCTGTCACATCATTGTCCTATACTAAAAAAATACAACTTGCTTAGTTGGGATAACTTGATTAAATATGTGCACGTCTGTCTGATGTACAAAATCATACATGGATTGACCTCTCTTCCTCTCAAACAATTTGTCACCACACGAACTGGATATCGGCTCACAAGAGGAGCAGCGAGAGGGGATTGTATCATCCCTCTCAGGAAAAGTGCTTTCAGTCATGCTGCTTTCTCAGTACAAGCAGCAGTTGACTGGAACTACATTCCAGTATCTATCAGAGAGCTACAATCATTCAACTCTTTTAAAGCAGAAACAAAGAAATGGTACATTACTACCCAGCTCTGTCAGCACTAGACTGTAACGGCTCCTCCCTCCTCCATCTGCCCAGGTTGGACTTTCATTTTTTCTGTCTGTCAGTTGTTGTCTGTCTGTTGTCCGGTCTCTGTATGTCTTGACTTGCTGGTCGGCCGTTTGCTCCACCTGCGTGTCTTCTCTTGTCGTTCACCTGTTTGCAGTTATATGTCACATTTAGTCTGTAAGCTTTTACGTTGTATCTCTGACATTATGTTTTTATTCTGTCCATTTTAACATTGTTCTCCCTTATTTTATTTGCTTTATCTGTAGATTGTATTTGTAATCTTATGTTTTTAGGTTTGTTCTTAACATCAGCAACATTGGGACTACAGATGAAAAATAGCCTCTTGGCTAACTCTGGCACATTTACTGCAAAGTTTTTATCAATGTGCACTGTCCCTTATTAAATAAACCATTATTAAAAAAAAGAAAAAAGGGCGGTGGTGGAGGAGGTCAGAGATTGCCATGACCATCGGGAGTCATTCCCTGTTTGCAGTGAGCTCTGAACAGCCACTGTGACGACGTGTGAAACTCAACAGACACTGACAAAGAGCAGCCTCACTGGTAAATGTGTACACGCTGTGGGTCTGAGGCCTGGTGAATAATGGTGAATTATCAATTTCACACATACTCATGATGACATGCTCTGAAAACACTCTCCCTCTTCTTCTCTCCTCTCTTCGTCTCTCCTCTCATGCCTTCCTCACCCTCTTCTCCTAACCCGTGCTCCCCTCACTCATCCTGGGTTAAGGTTGGTGCACAATGAGCAGAATTAATACATTTTAATTGACAGCTTCCTGTTGCACTGTGGCCTGGTTATGTGCAATGGGTAATGCATTGGAACCTACCTGGTTTGATTTCCAATGAGAAATGACACTAATGGTGTGTGTGTGTGTGTGTGTTTGTGTCTCTGTACACATGCATATGCTCACCTAACCCAGCTTCAAATGTCCACCAGATGACAGCTTGCATGTCACAGTCTGTTTGTGGACTCATTCGGCTTTGATTGGTCACTTCAGTGAGCTGCAGTCGCTTTGTGTCTGAAATGGATCAGTTTACCCAATCATAATCCAAATGACTGGAAAACAAAGCTCATGAATACGCTCACATTGAAGTGAGGCATTTATCTGATGTCCATCAGCAAGTGAATCCTAGGATAACATATGTGTTATTATGTTGGAATGACTTAGGTAAGATAAGAAGAAGGGGGAAATGTAATTGATATAGGGAACAGATATTGGGAGACAGTTTTTCCATTTTCTCTTAAAACGGTGCAAGAAAAAAACAGTTGTGATCCAGATTTATGTGAAATTGAATTGTCAAAATCTCTACAACACATCCCACTACTGGGTTGTAGCTCAACTAAAGGCAGAGATAAATAGGTGGATTTGCATAAACCAAAACCATAAAATATGAATGTGAGTTAGACAGGTTGACAGGCAGGAAGCAGCCTGGCTCATTTCCCTTCAGGACACCATGACATCACTGGTGGGTGTTGGTTTCAGGTAAGACATATCACACTTCAGACAAAACCACACTATATCCAGGGTGTAATCTGAGGTCCAACTGATTTCACATAATGTAGCTTTCTGTTATGGATGTTGTATTTGTTTGCAGGTTTTGAGAAAAGCAGTTTCATGAGTCTTGCTTGAAGTGGGTAATAATGGGGCGCTCCTTCACCAACCTGGGCACCGGCTGATGGCAGCTGATGATCAGCACCTCAGACTGATTGCACCAGCGTGTCATCGGTAAGCCACAAGTCGCTCTGCATGCTGACATTACAAAACCCGAGTCTGTGTTTCTCAGACCCACACAAATGCTCAGTTTAGGTCCATCTAATCAAGCAGTAGGGTGGACATACTGTGATCAGATTATTTGTATCAAGTTTGGTTTATTCTAGAATCATCCCTCTCACCTTTACGTGTTAGTTGAAATGAAAAAAGGATTTTGTTGTGAAATAGGTGGTGAGATTGAAGGGTTTTTGTTTTGGGGGAAGGGGGGGGGGACGGGCGTTTTTTGGATGGGAGGGGGAGTGGGTGACGGAGAGGTGGTGGAGTGGTGTTTTTCGCAAATCAACGTGTTTGTCTCGATGGGCAGCGGCAAGATGTCTTCAGCGTTTGTCAAGATCAGCGTAGCGTTGTTAGCAGCTGTTGAATGTTGATCTGTTCGCCTGCTGTGTGGACTTAACGGTGGCTGGATCGTTAACAAAGTACTGTCGATACATATTTAGATTGATTAAGCATATAAAGAGCGATCACTTCATTAAAAGAGCGATCAGCGCACGCGCTGCTCCGCACAGCTGCGCGTGCGCACACTACGCGAGTGCTAAAATTAAAAAAAAAAAAATTGCCGTTAAAAGAAAAATTTTTAAAAAAAAAAATTAAATCTGTTTTAAGTTCTGTGTTAAGTTCTGTCTCTCTATGTTCTGTCTCTGCCTCTGTAACTCACTATCTCTCTATCCCTGATAATGATAAAGTATCATATGATGTAATCATGTTCATTCATAATATCATTAATATCTAATATAATAATACTAATTTGTATATTAATAAAAAGTTTAAAAAGTGTGAAAAGTTTAAATATTTATATATTATTATATATTATTTATTACTATATATAATTTATTTATACTAGGATTATTATATGGTACTGTATATTATATATGTATGGTTATGTATTATATATATGTATAGATTCAAACTAGATGTCATGGTGGGCCAAATGTGGCCGTCATTTGCATGTTTGGTCATCATCATTCTGTCATCCTATGTATCTTTCTTGTTTCCTTAATATTGTTTTTTTGTAATATTTACTAAAGGGAATATTACTAAATAGTTGTTGTGCTGAACTCTGTGCTTTTCACTCTCAACTCTTCTCATTAAAAACATTCTTTATTAAAAATTATTTGTCATATTTAGGTCTCAGCTTGTCATTCAGGTTAGTGTCATTCAGGGGTGCAAACCCCCCCCAGCCCCCACACCACCAAACCACCACAGCCCCAGACCAGTGGAGAACCAGAGCCCCAGACCACCCAGACCCCAGACCAGTAGACCCCCACCCCAACCACCAGAGGAGAACCACCTGTCTCAAGAACCAAACCTGTCTCAAAAAAAAAGCTTTTAACAAACTTAATGTAATTATGTTTGTTTGATCTTCGATAAAGTAATGTAATATAAAATAAATATAATTTAATAAATAAATGTATTATAAATAATTATACATCTATATTTAATATAGAACTATAAAGGAATAAGAAAAATAAATAATTAATTTTATTAATAAATATATATATATTTATATATATATTATATATTATTATATATATACTAAATAAACAAAAATAAACAACAAAAACAGTTGACAGTAGTTGTACTAGATAGTTAGTTATATTTAGTTTGTACGTGTTAGTGACAACGGCCCTTTGATGGCAGCGATGAGCCTCGGTGAAATGTGTGTGGACAGTGTGACACACCCTGATGAGCAGAAACCAGGCAGAGGCAGAACAGACTCACAGAACAGAGGAGACTCAGCAGAGCAGACAGGAAGACTTTGAAGACTTCAAAAAAAAAAAGTTGGTTCATGAATGACTATATTATTATATATATATATTTATTATTATAGGCCCACTGACTTTGGTGTCAGAATGGAGGAACTATAGATTATCATACAACGTCAACATCGATGTTCACCAGTCACACCAGCACCTATCCTTCTTTCCTTTTTTTTCCCCTGACCCGTTTTCATGCCTGTAGAATATACATATATAAATGGCTTACAATATGTTGTGGACACACTTCGACTGAGGCTGAGACTCTCTGAATGTTTATGTAAAGCTTACAAGTGCAAACAAACACAGTTCAATCAGAAGACAGGTCAGATCAAGAAAAGATCATTATTATAGAATCTTGACAGATTCGTTGGCGATTGGACTCAAGATAAATCCCCCTGTGGAGTCCAGACCTGATGGTGGTGCTGATGGTGATGGTGGTCGTGGTGCTGATGAGGCTGATAGAATGATGAGTTGATGAAGCTGATGGATCTGTGAAGACTTGGTGGAGATGGGGAGGTGGAGGAGTGTGTAACAGCAACATGAATTACCTGAAAGTATAGAGACAGTCAAATTGAAAAGAGACAGTAGCAAGATGATTGGCTAACCATGTCATTGCTTCCTTGTGCTCATTGGATAGAGGAGACCAGCTGATCTAAACAGCTGGTGTCATGATTGACATAATGAGTGAGCCTGCCTGAGGAATAAATGGTCTGAATTTACGCTAGAGCTTGATTTAGAATTAGCTGGTGACTTGAACATTTAGATGGTAAAGATCCAGATATTCTTATAAATATTGGACTTTATTGAAGATTAATCAGGTGAACTGAAACACAGCTTCAAATGAATAGTGGTAATGCCACTCTGGGTCTGCTGGGTGTTTAAATATGCAACTTTTTGTCAAATAAAAAACACTTCTTGACAAGAATACTTATGTGGTTGATGTATTTAAAAGTAACTTAACGCCAGTCTTCTTTTGGGTGAAAAACTTGAAGTATGTTGCATCACATTCTAACATCCCTGTTGGGTGTGGTCTCAGCTGGGACATTACTGATCTTAACCCAACTGACACCATCAATAAATGGAAACACTCAATGGCAACAGATCAGTAGTCAGTAGGAACAAGATCTCCTGATGGGGTTGGTGTCCTCTTTAGAGTCCAGAAGCACAACAGAAGGAACTCTCATGAGTCTCTGAGCGGCTGCATCTCCATCCAGCCCCGTCCGCATGAGCACTGAGGTCAAACTGACATGTTCTGCAGCTAAACCCATGTTTAACATCAGTGAGGGAGTATAGCTGCGGTTGCCATGACTTTGTCTTCGTGAAGTCAGTGGAGGAACATTGGACACATACCGTAAACAGGTCGTGACGATGCCATGTTCTGAGCATCATCACTGATGGCGGCTGTATCTTTTGCCAAATGATGTAACTGTTTGCTTAAGTTGTTACTTTTATATCACATCTTTTTTTATACTTGTGACATTTTTCAAGAAAGACATGAGAACCCTTTCCTTCAAATCCAATACTTAAATCTAAGTGAGAAATAAGTGTCATCTCATCAGCCTCAGTGATTTTGCTAATGAGAAGACGACCGTGTTACTGAACGAGTCGCGAGGTATCACGGTGTGTGTTCCTGTTATAAGAATGAACCCAGAGGAGAGGAGTACGTTAACTGTGCAGCAAAATGGCAAAGTGTTATCCCCAGAAAACACAGTGACTCAGCACTGTCAACGTTAATGTCTGACAATGTTACGTTGAACTAACTGTTGTGAAGACTTATTTATGCAGAGCTGCAGGATTGACTCAATCTTTGTGGCATACCGGTTGCATGAGACATGACTCAAGTAAGTTTAAATGAAACCAATGATCAAAACACAGTAAACAGCTTTTTGCTGCCAAATAAGAAAATAAATGTCATATGCGATTTAAATAAATGATATCCTCTTCGGAAGAAGAACAGCAGAGGCTTAACACCTGACTCCCAATCGGTCATGCAATATGACACACTCAAATGATGATTTAAATTGTGAAAATACACACACACACACATACACCCCCCCCCCCCCCACACTTATCTATATTAATTTTACAATCACTGACAGCTATAACGAAGGATGTACATTCTACATAATGAGCTCCAAGTTTAAATGTAATTTTTTTCTTTTCTTGTAGTGGTAAAAAAGAAATGTGTTAAAAAATGTGAACAACAGACTAACAAGTATTAGATCTTCAATAGAGGAGGAGATACACGTTATGTCTCTCCTTTTAAATTTGATATTTGATCTCATACATCCAGCAATTAAGCATGACTTAAGTTACATTCATATCTTTAAACACTGTGGCTCAGTGGTTAGCACCTTAACGAAGAACTGTTTCCTCTGAATACTTATATAATATTTTCTTTTCTCTAAAATACTGTCCTTGAAGCCCCTTTGATTGGTATTTCTATAGTAACAACCTATTGCATTCAAGCTGCCCAGCACCATACACATACAAACATTAGCAACTATATGTTTGCTGATGGTGGAGACCATAAAGAGTAAAAGACGATTTAATCATCTATTGCACTTTAATGTGTTCCACTCTCTGACTTATATGTCCAGCTTACTACATTAAAATACTACCTGCCCCCAGAAGTGCTGCGTGGTACTTTGATTACACAGGCATTCATTTAGCCGTGAGCAATACATTAGTCTGACTAACCGGATGTAGGCTGTAGGTATCAGCTGCTGCTGGCCGTGTATTTCAGGCAGCATTCTGTGCTATCTAATTAGCAAGGACAGTGGCGCTGCATTCTGGGCTCAATTCCGACTAAGACATTTGTGATTGTTGGAATGAATTACACAGAAGCCAGGTGTTTTTTTTCTCCTCATGCCAGAATGATAATATGAGGAGATAGACAAAGGTGAGACTACAAATTCATAAAGACAAAGGTTTTGCAACTCCAATGTGATACAGGGACCACCTCACGACAGTAAAGAAGGACACTTATCAATGGTAGGTGTTATTATTTTCAATGGTACATGTCCCCAAACACAATTCAGCAGTAAGCCTGGAGCTTTCTGTTCATAGTTGTCCTTGTTGCCCTGTTTGTGATCCAGCCTTCCCTCTAACCTCAGAAGACACCAAGAGGATTTAATTCATATTTTTCCCATGACACAAATACACAGCAGACATACTCTGAACTGTGTGAACTGTACACACTTGACACTGGATGGTAGCCCAGAAGCTGCTGCAGCATTATCATGTCCGTTTGGGAGAGTTGCCTCGACGAGGAGGAGGAGGAGGCGGCTTGCTGCATCCCGATGTAAACCTGCCGGCTCCACCAGCTGCTTTGTGTCTCTGCTCGCTTCCACTTCCCACACCACCAAGTGCAGTTAGAGCTGATGTTCTCACTGTGAGATGGACTGAGATGTATTTGTTTATGAACAGAATAGCTGCACGGTTGATTGTTTCTGTGCGCACATGACTTTTATAAACTATGTATACTCAAAGTAGCATTTTTATGTTGATCTGTTTTCACGTCTGTCCACTTTAGCTTCATCCTCCTATATGACACTTCTGTCTGTGCAGCTTAGCTGCTGTCTGTTTCAACCAGCTCAGTAATCTGCAGGCGAGAATGGAACCAAACTGTCAAAACACAAAGAAGTGTTCCTTTTTTCAATGATTGTTAAATCCAAAGGTCACCGACATGTTTTTTATCTTTTCAGTTTTGAAGACCTTTTAAAAGAAATGTGAAAAGAACAAAGATAAAACTCCAGCACACACAATGATGAGAAAGGACCGCAGACTCACAAAAGTAAGACAAATGAGAGAGTGTAGGCTTTGAATCATGGTGCAGGTGCAGATTTATGGAGAGCTGAGGAAAAACGAGATGCCTCGCCAACATCAACCATAACCGAGTTACGAAATGCGAAATTGGGAAACAAGGACATGGCGAGCCTACCATCTTGCTGCTGTCTCAATTAAATATGTCTTTCTACCTTCAGTTCATTCATGTTGTTGTTACACACCCCTCCACCTCCTCATCTCCACCCAGTCTTCGCGGATCCATCAGCTTCATCATTCGGATCGGATCGGCGCAGACGGCCCTTAATAACAAATCTCCCCGTGGAGTCCAAGCGCCAAAGACTTCACCATTTCGGATCATCTGTTAACAATAAACTTTATCCGTTCTTCATCCAATTGGTTTCTCCCTATAGCTTCGGACAGGATAAATTATATACAGGAACATCTGGGGAAGCTATCAGTCTGATATGGAGTCCTGAAGGCAAGGATCCCCATATTTAGGAAGGGAAATTATGTTCTTGCTAAAGCAGAGCAACTTGCCACATATCACGTTTTATTCCACATAAAACTCTCCTTAATTGTAACACGACTGTACGTATTAATTAAAGACGACAGAGACAGAGCAGGTGATGTCTTTTTTAATAAAAAGAGGTATGCTACAGATTTTCAGCTGTTGTTGAACTTTCATGCAGTTATCATTGACAGCACCCTGCTAACTGATCACAGTGTGTGTGAGTGTGCGTGTGTGTCTGTGTGTGAGAGAAAAATAAGAAAGAGATAACTCTTTAACATAACAGAACCACAAATAATCCAGGTTTGGATATTTTACTCCAAGTCTAAATGCATACCATAATGTTTTTCCCATTTTTTCCCCATTTATTTATTTAAACAGGGACCGTACACATCAATCAACCCAGGGGTAAATGTGTCAGTCTTAGCTAAGACTACATTTCTACCGTATTCCCTGTGGCCAGATATTACAAGCCATCACTAAGGGAGAAAATGGTTATCACAAAAACATCATAAAAAGCAATAAACATACAGGTTACGATCAAATAGAGGCCTCATCATAAAATCATAAAAAACATTTAAAAAAGTAATAAACATACACACAATCACTGAGGAGGGTATCACGATTCATGCTCACAGATCTGATTGCTCATAAGCCAGTTGTTCAGGCCGTGTTTAAAAGAGTGATATGTTTTGCTCGTGCGTATATGCAGAGGCAGAGCATTCCAGAGGTGTCCTGCTTTCACTGAGAATGCAGACTGGCTAAAGCTGCTTTTCCTAAATGGGATGATACAGTCACCTCTCCCGACAGATCTAGTTTGTCTACTACTCTGCGTGTTTTGTTTGATAAATTCACCAAGTGGGAGTCGAGCCATATCATGAAGAACTTTAAAAACAAGCCACATATTGGAGAATTTAGTGAGGTTATCCCGGCTCCTGTTTAGTTAGAATTGTGATAACTCCTGGGCTTTTTATCATATATTTTAAGAGCCTGCTGATGAAGGATTTCAATTGATTTTAGAATTATCTCTTATTTACTTGAAATTAAATAAATAAAATCTGAAAACCTTTGCCACGTTTTTTACCTGCTTTTTAAAAGAAAGGTTTGAATAGAGGTAGATACCTAGGTATTTATATTCAGGCACTATCTGGAGCCTCTCACCAGAGACCTAGACATCTGGCTTAGATGAGTTACATACCGTCTTTGTGAAAAACATACAGACCGTCGTTTTTCACATTTAGGTGGAGACAGGAATCTGAGAGCCATTTAGACACATTGACCATTGTATCAGTGAGTTTAAGTGCAGTGTGTTCTTTGTTTTTCCCATGGACATAAATCGCTGTGTCATCAGCGTACATTTGAATATCACACCCCTTACAAACACTGGGGAGATCATTTATATACAAGCTGAAAAATAATGGTCCCAAAATCGAACCCTGAGGGACACCTTCTTCATATCCTAGCATAGGCGATACAGCCTCACCTACTCTAACACACTGGGTTCTTCCCTCAAGGTAGGACTTCATCAGTGCTAGCGATTCAGCTGACATTTTCCTATCAGGATATTGTGGTTAAAGGTGTCGAAAGCCTTCCTGAGGTCAAGAATTACTGCTCCTACTACTCCCCCTTTATCCAATTTAAGCTTTATATTCTCCAGGAGAAAGCAGTTGTCTGTGTCAGTGGAGTGCTTGGCTCGGAAACCAAACCTCATGGGATGTAGCTAGTAAGGTGAGTTGTTCAGGTGTTCAATTAGTTGTTCTGCAAGAGATTTCTCAGCTATTTTAGAGATAGCGGGGAGGATGCTGATGGGCCGATAGTTGGTAATATCGGTTTTATCACCTGATTTGAAGATCGGTGTTATTATGGCTGATTTCCATCCTTTAGGGAACACACATTACCTGATGGAGTTGTTGATCATGCTGGGGATCGGGAGCGTGAGTGGGTCTTTATGTTTCTTAAGGAACATGTTGTCTATACCACACACATCTTTTGCCCTAGAGTTCCTGAAATAAGCCATGTCTTAAGGTAGTGTATTGCATTTATTTGCTCTGTACAGGAATTGTATTGTTTCACATTTATCCATAACAGGCTGTGTTTGCAGTGCAACAGTACATTTACCTTTTGAGAAATATACATATTTATATAAATACTTAAACTGTTTCTCATCCTTGTGCTAATCAATGCAGTCAGGTGCTTTAGGGTTGGGTGGGAATGAAAGCCATGGCATTTTCTCTCGTGATTTCATTATGTTTTACAATCAAGCAGCAGTGACATTTTAGGACAAAACCTCTATGCCTAATGGTCCCGAATTATTCTGAGTCTGTGCTCTTCTCTCTGTCTATGTTTCTGACTCACTGTCTAGGCATTATCGGACTGTATCCATGGGTTGTTTTAGAATGTCAATTTACGAATGCTTTTTGATGGGTGTATGGCAACAGTGAGAATGCTCACTTATCAGCTTGCTATACCCCCTTTTTCTATATTTTTCATCAGCTACATCTGCAGGAAACCCCAATTCAACTGGGGTGAGCTCCTCAAGCTGTAACACCAACCCTGATAGGAGATAGATTTATTGCAGGATTAAATGCTACGAATAACTGCAGTGCTGTTTTGGTCAGGAATTGTAGTCCAAGTCGCATGAGTACTGCATAATTCATAGGTAGAGCCCCAGGACCCATCACTGTAATAAGCCAGTGTGACGTGAATTGTCACCTCCGTCAGCAAAGAACAATGTGCTGGAGAAGATGTGAGTACAACTACAGTGGCATATCCTAATAAACTCAAGATATATTTTCCACAGAAAACTTTCTACAGTTTCTAACACTGTGTTTGGATGGACAGACATTATTTGTAGCCTTGCCAGTAGCGAGGCTCTAGGAGTGGCAATGCTGATCTGTCGGTTCAGACTGAGACACCTTCACTATTGGATGGACTGCCATGAATTACTGAGTAAAGTCATTCATGGTCTCCAGAAAATGAAGCCTACTGACTTTGGCAATCCAGACTTGAGTACCAGCATAAATTTAACATTTTTTTTTTCTTTTTCCAAAATGTCTCGAAATCCACTCGATAAATTGACACCAATATGAAGAAATCTGTTGCTAGCTCAGTGGGGGCATTATAATTAAAGGTCAGAATCTGATGTTTGAGAAACATCACATCACCTCTGACACAACCCTTGATACACACATTCAGCTTCCTTTGCAAATTAAAATGGATCACCCTAATGAGGCCACATTCATTAGCGAAAGGTCATATTTTTAGACTCAACATGATACCAGAATCTCTACTGGCAAAAAAGCGGGATATGTTGTACTTTGTTGCTGTTGAAAAATTTAAAGTGTGAAAATAGAGGTCAGATGTTTCATAGTGGAAACATGTATTGTGTCAAACACTGAAATAAGGCATTCTTGTGAAAAAGTACCACCATATTTTATACTTTTTAACCTATATGCTGGTACCCACAAGTTTAAATATATTATATAATCAGTGTCTGTCATATGATGTAGGTCACCACACAAATTGATATGTCAAAAAATATATATATTTGGGATCAATTATAAACATCATATGGCTGCATAATCGAACATGTGATCAGTGAAGTGTGTGTGCGCATCCATCCATCACCTGCCTGTTAGATCACTACCTCATCCTCCCCACACATTCTCTCTTCTCCTCTGTTACTCGTTCATGGTTACCTATCTGAGTGTCTGAGATGGTTTTGCAGATCTGTCTCTCCTCTCTTTTCACTCTCTTTGCAGTGGGATGAACTCTAGCAACCTTCTGCCTGCTAATCGGAGCACACAGGCCGTCCCCTCCCCACACCTGTTCCTCCTTAATGGAGTTTGGTTCCCAGTTGCAGCAGAGATACTACCTCCTCCTTTACCCAGCAGTCAGCACAGCACCTACAATCCCTTTGCAGCAGTATAACAAGGCGTTTGACACCCTCATGGGAACCATTCTTAAAGAGGACTTGCCTGGATGTATGACACCAATAAGTTATGGTTTGCTCTTATTACTGCTGACAATGTTTACTTAATGTATAGCTTCATAGAGCACATTCAGAGCTATGGAGACTATCTTTTAGCGCCTGACTCATCACAGCACACCTTCTTTGGTTTTACACACTGAACGTTGTACACAAATGGAAATCAGTGAGATTCCCTCATGGTAACTTGCTTATTTACTGTGATCAGCCCGCACCGTATCCCCTCTGTGCATGTGATAGGTTCACAATAACGATCTATGGTTGTGTCTTAATTAGCTTAGGACTGCTTATGTTTCCCTGGGAGGTCATATTTGCACGCCAACCCACATGCTAATACCCTCAGTTAGATTCCCAAGCTACATAAAAACAATATGAACACACCAGCCAGTTTACAGATGACTCCCACACCTGTGTGAGTCATGTGCTTTATGTTTATCTCACCTTTGCAGACATAGAAAAGTCAGTCTCCACCTTTCAATCCCTGTCTCCTGAGACACATGAACGAGGGGAGCACTAAAACGTATCCAGTGGTCAGAAACATTGGGGAATTGAATTGATACTGTGACCTCAGATTTGAAATGTTCTGTGGCGATTGGACAAAGTTACAACGCGCACTACAGTTTGTATATTCGAGCAGATGAAACAGTGTGAAGTAAAATAAAATCTTAAGTGTTGTGACCTTAGTATTATGTTGAATTTTTAACAGGTTATGATACTCAGCAGGGCATGGGTGGTTCAAAAGCACTTTTCTCAAAGGTTAGCCGGTCTAACAGTCTGTGACATGTCTGTCACTTCTGGCAAACAGGAGACTGAAACTGGCAAGCAACACATCCACAAAAGTTGGGTAGCTGACAACTCAAGATAATAATATTACACTGTGTACAATATACTATTCTTAATTTGTTATATAATTTAGTAAACAAGCAATCCTTGTACCATTCTGTATCATACACAACTTGAACTGATGATGAATAGGCCTTTTTTACTGACGACTACAATGTCCTCAGAAAAAGTGCCTGTAGAAAAAGCACAAGCAATGTTATGATGGCTGAGATCCTATAGCTGATTCAGCTTCAGAGTCCTGGTATTGTTCCTGCTGGCTTAAAGGCCCTTTTCACAACACCTGTATCAGTCATTGCAGCTATAAATAACAACATTAAAAATGACCATGATCGATTTAGGTGAGTCAGAGCCCTGGTGTTGTGCATCCTGGCTCACTGGAATGGCTGTGACACACTAAATAGAACAGGAGCAATATTCACTTTTATTAATGTACGTCTACCCTGCTTTGACATTTGCTTTGTATCGTCTTCAAAACCCCAGGAAGAGAACCAGGCCTTAAAGACAATTTTCGTAGTGGCTAAACCTTGTAATTACAACTTCCGGATCCATCATGTGATGCCATTGGACCAAAAATACTTTTTTTCAAAGACTTACATTAGGAAAGAGAGATCTGTAAATTAGCCAACTACCCAGTAGGAACACACCCCTTATTTAAATAATGAGGTCCTAAAAGTTATAAAATGAACTGAAGCCAAGTTACTTCCTTCCTCTGCTCATCTAAACAAGCCTGAGATAGCTTGGCTTGGAGGCGGGGCTAAAGGAAATGTTATTGCGCTTGTACTTTTGGCCAATGGAAGTGGAAGAAGTGCAGAAGTATCGGGTTTAGGTGGGACGAAAATCCCATGCTGACAATATTGCTATAAGAAAAACAAAAATGTACGTAATTATATTCCAACAATCAGCTGAAGATAGAAACACACATATATATATATATATATTTATCCACAGAAGATACACATGTTCACATTGTATTACCAGTCATGATACACAAAGGAAAACAGGATCAACAAATAAAATCAAGCAACTGGCAGGAACTGCCCTGGTACGGTCTGGCCATCGTCGACACCCTGATGATTGAGATTGAATCACTTTCCATTATGGCAGTGGGTTTCTCGGGTCTCTTGGTCTTTTGGGTCTCTTGGTCTCTCGGGTCTCTTGGGTCTCTCGCCTGCTCTTCTTGGATGGGGTTGGGGGTCAGATTTGCGTATTCTGTTCGATTGCGAGTTTTAGGAGATTTGTGGTGTTTCCAACTTGAGTCTGACTTGTTTATTGCACAACCTACAAAGTTGCCAACTGTGGCTCAGTAGTGACCAGAGTCGTCCTTCAATCAGAAGATCTGTGGTTTGATCCCCAGTTCCACTAGCACAAAATAGCTCCGACTGAGCGACTGTGGGTCAGTGGGCACCAGGTCTGTCTTTCAATCAGGGGTTGGAGGTTCAATCCCCGCCCTAGTCGATGTGTCCTTGAGCAAGCCGCTTAGCCCTGAATCGCTGCGTCTACGGTCTACGGTTTATATTTGTAACAGGATTGTAAATCGCTTTGGATGAAAGCGTCAGCTAAATGACATGTAATGCTCCTGTAGCTGTGTCTACGGTGTGTGAATGTTAGTTACTCCTGATTGGCAGGTGGATTATTAGCTCCTCCCATCAGTGTGTGAATGGGTGCTTTTAGTGGACGAAAGACTAGAAAAGCACTGTACATTTCCATTGACTTTGTTCTCTAGCTCTCCTTTTTCGTCGGGTTTAAAACCAAAGATTCACAAAATGACTTGGATTGTTTTTGCTAATGCAAGTGTACATCTTTCCTGCTGGAATTGATGGCCTCGTAATAATTACTATTATCGTAATAATTACTATTATTATGAGGGCTTTTCCGAATAGTGCGAAGCTTCATTTATACAATGTTGACGTTCTAATTATTATTATTAATAACTTCGAGAAAGATTAGTCCACCAGCTTCCACCTTCTCTTAATAGCTCTCCCCCACCTCTCTCTCTCTCTCTCATGCCTCATCTCTGTTCTAATAACCTCAGTCAAAATGCATTGAAGGTAGATCGATGTAGTCATTTCAAAAATCTGCAACATGTTTTTATCCAGCCAAATATGATGCTTTAATCAATATTTGTTGGCGTTCAGGCTTTCAAAAAATAAACTTTACCTGCGATCAAATTCCGTTGGCATACTATGAGATTACAATTCTGCAATTATTGAAACGTAATTAATAAAAGACCATAAACAAAGGCTTTCTCTTTGAAAACGTTCAATTGGCTGCCATCCAATTAAATGTCAGGTTCTATCGGCCCGAGAGCAACCATAGAGCACCTGAGCGGACACCAAACCATAATTTATATTGTCATTTTCTTTAACCCTCTAACATCGCAGCCCTGGCGACACTGCGCACATCGCTCACATGGGGTCATCGTCCTTGTCTCAGCCTTTATTTAGTAGCCTTCGTAAAAGGGAAAGACAAAAGGAACCCAACAGGAAGTGAGGAGGGCTGTCGCACTTCCTGCATCTCTTCTGAATCGGAAATACGGATGTGATGTCAAACCAAACTCCAAAGAGAGATAACCACAACGCTGAGAGATACTCGCTCACGCAGAGTCTCTCTCAAGCGACAGCAGGACATTTTTCAGTTGTTGCTTGAGAAAAAAGTTATTCAGCACGAAAGTATTAAAACAAATTTGGTTTAGTTTTTGATGATTGAAGTTGGATCATAGCTAATTTTTTAGCTAATTACTTTTGTTAACATTAAACATTTTCTTTAATGATGAGGTGAAGCTTGAGTACAGAAAAGTCCCACAATAAATTCGACATTTGACCCTGAAAACACAAACGAGCAGAATGGTCCTGGAATGTAAATCTGACCAAAAAAGGTTGAACAGAGAGATAAGTAAAGAGAGATGGAGGCAAATAGATGCGGTCGAAAGGGGTCAAAGGTTAAGAAAATAAACATTCCCCTTCTTTGGACAAGTTTGCGTGACAGTCCATTCCCTCAGGGTGTCGTCAGCTCATGTTTCGTTGCTCCTTTACTTTTCCCCCTGCTATATTTTTATGTTGCACGAATGAGGGGCCAGTATCTCGCACAGCTGTTCTCTCCTCAGCATTGCTTTCAATCAGCCCATGTCTTTGATTTGTTACTTCCTGTTGTCTTTGGAATCACTGAATTTCACTACACACTCTGTGGAGCGAAAATGTGAAACTTCAGCTCCTTTGGTGCTTGGGAGCGCTGACCGCAAGGCCTGACTGTGGGGTCTAAAATAGTTTGGAGTCAGGGGATGAGCTGAAAGGATCGGGATGGAAAACAAAATGACTCTTATTTTCTGAGCTCAGCTGCTTGTCTGCAGGTTGGATGCCTGTGAGAACGTACCATCTCCGGATGTTGGATGTGTGGGTGACCCGAGTCACTTCTGGCCCCTCAGGGAGTGGTGAGTGGGGCCAACACTTGAGTAATTGTTTCACAATCTGGATTAGCGCTGTTAAGATACCGCATACGCCACATATCAGACTTGTCTGTTAAGATAAATAAATATGAAACAGATACATAACAGCCATATCTCTGCTGGGTGATTTCCTTGCAGCGTGAGTGTCGGCTCCATTAGGCTGCGGTCAGCTCAGGGTCGCTGAGACAGAGGTCAGCGGCGGGGGAACCTTCTTCCATCCCTCCCAAACTCTTGCTCTACTTCCTGTCCCAACAGCTGGCTTCACCCCATCCTGTAGAAAAGTGATCATTTATAATTTCAGTATTTAATCAATTTTGATGAAGAATTAATATAAATAACATATTTCTTGAGAGCAAATAGTGCTGGACACAAACCTAAAAACTAAAATCATTGCACTTGATTATTTCACTCAAAAAACTAGATAATAGTTATTGTTGATATTAATTAAAACATTTTAGTCCTTTCGTTTTGTGAATATCCTAAATGCACATCATGTATCTTTTATTCTCTAAATGATTGTCAGTTATGCTGTACCAAATAGAAAAGGACATTTAACACTTCATTAATTTGAACAACAAACTGTAAACACACACAAGTTGACTTGATGACAGTTTCCTGTTTACATATCTAGCAGACTTAAAGCAACATTAGCGTTCAATTGGAATGGTGTGTTTGGCCAAACGGCAAATTAAATGTACTCCGCTTTAATCTTTTATTTTTGGTCATTCTATGGTATTCAAGCCCTTAAATATGTCAAAGGAAATTGGTCCCAACTACCCACAAACTGCTCTGTTGTTGTTACAGTTGTGCATTTATAAAAAGAGGATAATGCTTTAGAACGTCTTTTATTGCTTGAACTCACCCTAATTGTTATGATTTATTCCTTGTTCAACATGTTGATTAATACTGCATACTGAAGATCTTGATGATGAACATGAAGGTTGATGAGGTTGCAGTGTTGGAGAGCGGCGATGTGACGCTTCCAGCAATGAAGTGGTCTCTTCGTGAGGAGCAGGTTGAACGCCTTCTTACTCTCATATCCAGCTCACCGCAGGTCGTATTCATTGTGAATTATCGGGCTGAATCAAAGATTCATGATGACTACAACCCCATGCCTGCATGATTAAAACACTTCCTTCTGTGAAGTGCATGCACCAATGGGTGCCCTCAGTTTTTTGGAGGCCCAAGGCAAATACAAGCACAGGGACTCTTTAATTACACCCCCAGCATTTACACCCACCCCTCCAACTCTGTGAAACTGGGTCATATATCAGAGAATGCACACGAGAGCTGAGAACAAATACACCCCTGATGCTCCTACTATTATTGTTATTTCTTCATTCTCCCTTAGCTCCTAATATTAGTTTCATGGCTGCAATTATTGCTCCTGCGGGGGCCAGCACTGGAGCTCTTTTGGATGATGATATTACACACAGATGATCTTCGACATCAAACGTTTTTAACAAAGCTTTTATTTCTGTTTCATTGTCCCAAGAATTTTGGGGATTTTTATTGTTGCTGTTTGTCAAGAGAAATATGTGGTTGGTTGTAGATACATTATGTCAAGATATTGTATTTGTCTGTGCCCCGTTTGTGCTTGTGACCTACCTGCACATAATATCTTGTAAATACAGTTCCTTAGTACCACAGGTCATAGAGGTGTCCGGTTAATGGCGTGGCTATTACGACAAAATGTGTATACATATAGAAAATACATGACAGAGTGCAGGAAGTTCATGTGTTTTTTCATAGGAATAGAAAACCTAAAGGGAGGAGAGAGCGCTGTGGTCCAGTACAGCATCATCCCAGTAATGTGCCTCACTCCGGGAACGGGGGAAGTACTCGAGACTCGAGAGTAATGGAGTTTTACAGAACTTAGTTCGGGAGCAATGACCACGCCCCGAACGTAGCTCATTCCCGCGCACTAAAGCATTTAAACCGAGCACACCTGCCCATCTCCCTGTGACTCTGTTTCTACATCCCTCCCCCCCAACCCCTTTTTTCAAAACATACCATCCTCTCTCCCTCACAGGAACGGAGGGATTCAGCCCTCCGAAGCTCCAAGAGGAGACAACCCCCACCCACGAGTCTCCACTCCCCGTTCCCGCAGCTACCGGGACACCGGCAACCCGCCGTCTCAGCCCGCCGACCTTCTCTCTCTCTCTCTCACCCATCTAACCCCTCTACCTCCCTTACCTCTTACCCCTCGACCGTCATCCCGTTCCCCTCGACCCCATCCCTACATCCCTCATCCCCACATCCCTTCCCCTCGACCCCTTTTCCTTTTCTCTCTTTCGCAATAAACCGTTCAAACTCATATCGCTACCAGCGTGGTCATTGTTAGTAAATCAAGCATTGCACATGGCATAACAAATTGTGAGAGAAACACATTACACAACATTTCCCGAGAAAATTACGCAGCTGTTGTTAAGCAACAATGTTTTGTTTGGATTTAAACATTGCCTGTGAATGCCCGCAAAAAAAAGAAGAAGATTAAATCTCACACAGAAAGCTGAGGAAGCACGTTCACTTTATGAAATAGAGTGTGTGGAGATGAATACAATTTCTCCCACTAAAGACAAATAATACAGTACAAGACAATGTTCACATGTGTACGGTACCATAACATCTGTTTTCTGAGACCTTTGAGGTGTTTATCAAGCAGCGAGAATTCCTTGAATGTTCATTTCTGTAAACGGGATGAACAATATGTAACTGCAAAGACTTGGAAATAAAGTGAAGTGGCAACATTTTTACATACAAATATTTTTTGTAACCAATATACAATACTCACTGAGGAATGGGAATAAATATAAACAGAGGGATACAGGCACATTTCTCTTTGAATAACTGCTTTTATAACTAGTTAAATATGCAGGAACAAGGCAGGCAACAGAACAATCGAGGAGACACACATGTTTCTAACAGTTTCAAATTGCAACCGTTTGGTCCAGAAGAAAATTGAAAGTTCAGTTAATTTGGATGAGAACGTATTTTATAAGGAGACATGGTTGCATTGGCGCTTTTGTTTGTTTCTTGGAATCAAAAGAAATAGAGAAAAACATCACGCTTCCTTTAAAGCTGATCTATTTATTAAATATATATGTTTTAAATAAATCTTAAAATTTCCAATGGAAATGTAAAATTCTTCGAGTGAGTATACTATCTACTTGCCTGGTCTAACCAAGAGGTGTGGAGGACACACATCTGTATATGTGTACATACAAAAAACAGAGGCCAGTAATCTGACTGCCATCTTGAGGTGAGCACTGCAGTTTTATGATTTCCTTCGACACCCCAAGTCACACACTCAGGTCTCAAACAGGACAATGTGCTAGAACAGCCTGCAGGCAGTGAGCTCTGTCCCGCTCTCGCTTTGACACCAGCGGATTTCCACTAATGACATAAACTGGCTATTCCTCGAGATACGGAGCTCACTGTGATTGAGGCCAGTTTGGGCCGGGCTCACCTCCAACGCTTATCTTATTAAAGATTGAAAAAAAGCAATTACCTGCATATGTCGCACTGTGCCTGATTAACAAGGTAATGTAGCAGAGGACAACACGCAGCATCATTCTCTCTCTCACATCCTAAGATGCTGCACCCATCTTGAGACATTTATAACCACATCTCCACCGACTCATGTGACTGTAAATAGCCTCGCCCGCACTGCAGACCCTAAAAAGCCCTGGCAGCTGGCTCTGACGGTCCACTATTCTTCCCCTTTAAAAGGCCCAAATAAAGCGTTCCCTTCAGCATCCCACACCAGGAAATGTTTCAACTCTGTCCAGTTGGTCTGTTGCTCTCATTAAGAGAAGTTGGGAGGTTGAGGGGCGCCACAGCTGAGTCTCCAACTTTGTTTACAGTCTGGGATAAATAAAAGGTTCACTTGGCTGAAAATCAGAGCACAAACAACACTACTGTTGTCTTGAATACAAATGCAATTAGCAGAGCATGTATCTCATAGTGAAGGATTGTGAGGGATCTGTGTTTAGTTGTGTGAAGATTTTGTTTTGTTTCTTCAAGTGAAATTTAACATAATATGACATAGCATGCTGCTCTGCGCGTAGGTCTCTCGATTCGGACTGGAGAAATTACACATGACTAATGGTGACCAGAAAACACGAACAGCTGATTAAAAGCACTTTGCTCCATTTGAGCAGTGAGAGGTTGATGAGAAAGATAATTAAATTGGGAAGTGAGATTGAACAAGGGAGTTACATGTCGTATTGGACAGTAATCGGTATACAATCAGGAAGAAAATAATATGAATTCCTCCCGGGACAATAACATTGCTGTCTATGTTGAAATGAAGTTGCAAACACAACAACATCAAGTTACGCAAGTCCCAACACCATTAACACCACTTTCATCCCATGATTATTCAAGATAAAGACACATAGCTCATTTTACCGCTACCTGTGGCATTGACATTTCATTTGATTCAAGACTTTGTGAATCCCTTTGAGAAAGATGTTTCTCTCTCTCGCCAGCTGCACTTTTCTCAAGACTACTTCATTCTGTTCATGAATAAAATGGAGCCGTGCGTCAAGAGCAGATATGCAACCACCTTCATTCTTGTTTCCCTCGATGATATTTCAACAACACCCTCAGCACAAGAAACATTTGATACAACTAAAAAACATTCCTTTCGAGCATGACACCCCTCAAACAGCTTGATTGTCTTTGGCACGGCGCCACTGAGCCGTAGGACTGCTTTGAAGACATTCCTAGAAGGATATAAATAGTGTATCTTTCCCCCGCACCCCCATGGAGACAGTAGGCTGATATGGAGCTGGTCAACCTTTTTTTCACTATGCCAAGTTTTTACAAAGAAGCGCAAGAACTTCTCATGCAAGTTTTTATATACAACATTTCACATACACTTTATATCCCAGATGCACCACGAAGCAGCTCATTTCTCCTGTGAATTACGTGTACATATTTTCAAGAAGTTATAGCTTAGTTGAAGCCAAAATGTGTAGGACTTTTTCCTATGATAAGACCAGCTTTATAAAGCTGAGGGGCCAGAGGGTTGACTATAATAAATTGCAGCTCTATTATTGAACCAAGGAGATTTGATGCTGCATGGAGATCCAGATCTTCCCACACTATCTTCAGAGATGGTATTTTGAATACGCTATGTAGCTTTTTCCACGCGTGATTATCCTTACAATCCTCTGGCATGCAATGTCATGGTCAGTCAAATCTACTGGAAATTATTTTTCTCATCTTACCATTCACATTTTATCTGTAAGAGAGTGAAATATATAGATTTTACAACACAATGAAAGTATTATTTGCGAGACTATATAACCTAGAAATAATGTTGTGTTGCATAGTATTGCTCTTAAATGTTTTAAATATTGACTGAAAAGATACTGAGATATTGTGAACTGTTGAAATAAAAACTCACAGATTTGTCCAATAGATTGTATACACGCAGGCCTCAGCTTGGCCGTTGTTCTGGTGTGAGGTGGTGTGATATTAGACTCTCATAAATTTGGGGGGTTCACTGATGGAAATGGCTGTCTTGCTGTAGCTTTCACTGCAGCAAGCAAAAATAAAAGTGTGTCCAAAATACCTGAAGTTATGCCAAACATGTCTACAATGCTACATTCTAGACAAAATGATAAAATAATTTAACCATTTGTTCTATATTGGATTTAATTTGGATTTTGCTGTGAGACACAATCACAGGCCATACTAGCTTGTCTCCTAATCCCCATGCTCATATGCTATGGATGGTGGAGATTAATCTCCTTTTTATCTTTACACAAAACACCCACTGCTATCCAGCTGCAGCGCCGGAATCCAGCTATTCATGACTTCAATTTTTTCTTTCCTCCTGCTTGCTGCAGCATGAGTGATTTTATGATCAAACGTAGCCTACATGTTTTCAGGACTTATTATACAATTACAGACATATTACAACTAGTGTGGCAGAAATGCATCTGATTAAATTACTGACAATTTGCGACACTGATTGACTAGAAATGTATTTGTTGTTGTTGTGTTGCTCGACTTAGAATTGTATTCACAGACTTTGTATATGTGCAAACAACACTGTTTTTTTCTTCTTCCAATATGATAGTATTGAATAATGAATAATGAATTTGTGGCGGGGGAACAGTCAATCAAGAAGAATGAGTGCCAATAACTCCCAGCATTGCATGAAAGAGGCCAAACAGATCTCTGTTCTATGTTTGCGTGCGTTTTGAAGTTCTGCAGATGATTTTCATGAAGGATTTCCTGAAATCCCTGTTGAAAATTGTGTAAATTATGGGGTTTACAGAACTGTTGCAGTAGCCGATCCAAAAGAAAAGGTTGAAAAGTGCGACAGGGATGTAGCAGCTGTCTCTGCAGAGAGCGTGGAGGCTGTACGTAAAGAAGAAGGGGAACCAGCAAAGCACAAAGACCCCCATAACGACCGCCAGCACGAAGGTGAAACGTTTCTCCCGCATCTGGCTCACTTTGGTCTTATTGGCCGCTGCCAGTTGTTGCTGTCGCCCTACGGGGTTCTTCTGCTCCGGGTAGAGCTGCAACGCCCGTGATGAAGCCCAGGAGAGACGGCAGTTCTGAGGCGGGCAGCAGTCTGACCCCTCCACCTTTCTCCGTTTGGTGAAGCAATGATTGCGGGGTTTAGTGTCCGCCGGACAGCAGCTCTCCTCCAGGTCAATATCATCCAGCTCACCCTGCCTCGGCTGGTGGCTGCCGGAGCTCTGGCTACTGGGGCTCTCCGTCTCGAACCGGTCCTTCCTGGCGAAACAGGTCTCAGACTCAGAGGGCTGCCTCTCCAAGCCATTCTTGGCCACGAACACGGTGGAGGAGCGCTGCTTGGCCACCTTGTAGATCTTACAGTAAACCAGAATCATGATAAGACCCGGAGCAAAGAAGGACACCATGCAGGAGGAGAGGATGTACCAGGTCTCGTCGTTCAGCAAGCACTCCCGCTCATCGTGTTTGGTCATGAGAAGAGGCGGGAAGGAGATGACGGCAGATATTACCCACACTACAACGATCATGGTCTTGATGCGCTTAGGTGTCCGCTTCAGGTTGTAGCGGACCGCCTTTGTCACTGACCAGTATCGGTCCAGGCTGATGGCGCACAGGTGTACGATGGATGAGGTGCAGAACAACACGTCCAGAGCCAGGTAGAAGGCGCACCAAGTGCTACCAAAGTACCAGTAGCCCATGACCTCATTGACGAGGGAGAAGGGGATGACCAGTGTGGCGACGAGGATGTCCGCTGATGCCAGAGAGACCAGGAAAAGGTTCTGGGGCGCACGAAGAGCTCGGCTGGTCAGCACCGCTACAATCACCAACACGTTACCGACAATGGTCAACGTGATGATCACAGTAACCACAATGATGATCAGCGCAGTGGCTGCCGCCGTGTGTAGCAAGCCAAGCGGTGCGTCCGTACTGTTGTCGTTGTTGGAAACGTTTTCCACCGACACATTTAACTGGGTTAAATCCATTGTGTCTCCGATTTGTCCTTTCGTCTCATGTTTGTTGTTTGGCACCCTTTTTCCTTTCCGACGACTAGATGCGCCGAGTTGCCTTCCTCGAACACATGGAGATATGCTGTGCGTAACGCTCCTGGTTAATACAAACCCAGAGTAGCCCGGAGAAGACGCAGTTATTGCACAGAGGCATCTCCTCAAACAGCAAATTCTACATTGGATCCTCCAAATTATCCCAACGCGCACACGGGGTTCCGAAAATATCCCAATGCAACGCTCCACGAGGAAAGTCGCTCCTCTTCTGTCACATCGCGGTGCGCAATGGTGCTTTGCTGCGTTTTGGAGAACAGCATCTTTGGAGACAAACTGCTCATGGAATGAATGCCTACACAGGAGCGAGGTGACATCACTCCAAGCCTCCTCCAAACGTAGAGAGAGAGAGAGAGAGAGAGAGAGAGAGAGAGAGAGAGGTGGGGGAGAGCTATTTGAGATTCCTTTGAATATGGAAGTGCAGCCCTCAGGCTTATTGTGCATGATTTCGTAGACTCACACTTAGTTGTTTTCTTTCTTTTCTTATGAACTTTTTCGGAGTATTACACATCGACCTGCTTCATGAGTGGAAAACCCAAACTGTCTAGACTATCTAACACTGTAGCTTTCCATTTTAATAATATGCGCTTCCTTCCAGTGAAAGGCTCTCCCACCCACAACCTGACTACAACCTTCAACAACTCTGTGTTAGCCCCTGCTCCGACTGCCAGGAACCTCGGGGTGATAGTCGACAGTCAACTCTCCCTGACGGCTAACATTACTGCGACAACACGTTCCTGTCGGTACATGCTGAACAACATTAGGAGAATATGTCCTCTTCTTACTCAGAAGGCGGCACAGGTTCTGGTCCAGGCTCTGGTCATTTCACGCCTTGACTACTGCAACTCCCTCCTGGCTGGTCTACCTGCTAAGGCCATCCGACCTCTGCAGCTCATCCAGAATGCAGCAGCTCGACTGGTCTTCAGCCTCCCAAAATTCACCCACACCACTCCGCTCCTCCGCTCTCTCCACTGGTTACCGGTGGCTGCCCGCATCCGCTTCAAAACATTGGCTCTTGCGTACCGTGCTATGAATGGATCAGGCATCCGGGATATGGTCAAGCTGTACACACCAGCACGTTCACATATCTTTTCCGACTATATCTGGAATAATAACAGAGTAGCACTTCAGTGACACTTAAATGGCACTTACTTATAGTACTTTTGTAGTTTGACTTTCTTGAAGAATTGTAACTTTCTTGATTCTTGTTGTTCTGAGTTTGTACTCATGGTTGATGCACTTATTGTAAATCGCTTTGGATAAAGGCGTCTGCTAAATGACATGTTATGTAAATTTAAAGGATTATTTAAAAATATTGGCAGGGATGTTTCGGGGGAGATGGCCTTCAATAGTCCCCGATGGATAAGGAGGTCAAACAGCTGGAGGTCTCTCTAAACTTTATCAGCCCAACATGGCTGCCAATTAAGTAGTCAGTGTTCAAAGTAAAAAGGCCTTCATTCAACAGTGATTGGTCAATCTTCATTTTGTTTGTGAAATTTAGCGGTGCATTTTTTTAAGGCCCATCTCTCTGACAGAGGCCTAGACTTGTTATGCTCCCTCATTCTTTTCCATTATTCATACGCTGTAATATAATATGTATGCAGCGATGTTAGGCAGCCAGTCTAGAGCCAGGGGATATTTAAGAGTTTTACAAAAAGAAACACCCACACACACCCACACACACACACACCTACACACACACACACACACACACACACACACACACACACACACACACACACACACACACACACACACAAACAGACATACGGCCAGTCAGGGGTCATTTTGAAATGAAACTATGAAATAAAATGAATGCTGAGCTGATCGTCTGTATCTCTGCGCAACAGATGCACTTCACTAATTTTGGATTGAAAATAAATCAAATAAATCTATTTGTAAAGTAAAGAGCATCTGCCGGATGCCTGTCAGGATGAGATTTGTCCAGCAAAAGCTGTCTGATGGATGCCATAACGAATGTTGAATTTTGTATAGCCCAATATCACAAATTACAAATTTGCCTCACAGGGCTTTACAATCTGTACACATACGACATCCCTGTCCCAGAACCTCCCATAGGATCAGGAAGAACTCCCAAAAAACACTTTCACAGGGAAAAAAGGGAAGAACCCTTGAGGAGAGCAACAGAGGAGCATCCCTCTCCCCAGATGGACAGATGCAATAGATGTCATGTGTACAGAAGGAATCATTACAGAGTTACAACACATTCATCCTTGAGCATCCTTTAGTGGCTGCAGAGACAAAAAACAGCAGAAGATGTGGTGGAGGATTCTCAGTTTCTTTCTATCTTGCTCTTATCTCACTCCTCTGGATAAACATGAAAGCCAGTGAAGATCATCTAAAGGGGGACTGTCACCATATATCAGTGGTATGTGGGCATTCCCTTAAGGGTCTACCTGCTGCATGAAAACAGAAACAACACTGACTTCAGTAACCAGCGTCCTCCAACACGAACATGCTCTTTGCGAGTAAAACAGAGTTATTTTGTGTCTGACTTTATGACCTATATCACATTATAGGTGTCACATTAAATTATAATAGTTACAAATGAGCTCTTGTTATGCAATCCTTTGAAAGAAGAAGCAATTACACATGGTGTCCCTCTGTTATTACTTTTTTCATTTGAACCATAATTATAAAGGTAATGTTGGATTTGTTCCAAAGCAGAACACATATGTACACTTCACACTTCTATACTTATGTATCCTTGAGATGAGTAAAAGTGTTTATACTTAAATCAGTTACTTTCTCCACCTGTACCTTTCACCATGCCAAAAACAGAACTAACGAAACAGCTCTGATTTTTTTCTGCTGAAAGAAATCCAGTCAAAACAACAACAACAACAACGGGTTGTGTCTCGTTGGTGCACTGGCGGTACTTTTGTTTCAGACAATTGTTCAGGAGAGAAAGAACAACACTTGCTCCACAATACTGTGGTGCTCTCTATTCCAAAATGCCAAATGTTACAGTTACATAACGCATATAACAAAATATCTATTAAAGCTGAAAGTCACTGCAATATCCTATGAGCTAATGCAGAATTCACAGAAACACACATATTCCGACATTGCACATGGACTAAATATGTAAGGCATAATGTATGTAAGCCATGAACACATGCAATACCCACAGTGTATTATAGACACATGCATATACTTGTTATTAAAAACTGTAGAACTTGACTAACAAGCTGTCAAAACCATTTTTCAGTCATCACAGAAAAGTTATGTGGGATCTGAGGAAAACTAAATTATAAAAACTAATTATACAGCCTTCCTCTATTCCAAGCAACACAACAATAGCTAACATCCTGCCACTTTGGATTCAGCTTCCTGTTGGATTGTTGTTGCAGTCACCGCTCCTGGCGAGGGCTCCTGACGTCCACGCCTCTGTGTTGCCAAATGTTTTTCCCACAAATTAAGAAATGACACACTTCAAGTCTCCTATCAACACATCATTCAAACTATTATAGTTTCCAGTTGAGAGTAAAAATCATCATTGAACCGGCAAAACTAATCAGCTGCCACATCCAACATCTTTGTGGCACACATGACGCAGATGCCAGACTCATTTACTGTCACATTTTAAAATAGCTCTGTGCAGCCCCAGAAGCGTGTGTTTGCTCGTTCATTTGGATCCCCAAAAGCTTTTGCATCGCAGCTGCTATTCCTCCTGCGGTCCACACAGTTTACATGGTGGCAATGTGCAGGGAGCGTCACACACATTTACACAGTCACCGGCATGGCTTTCATCTCATCAACTCATTGATTATGACATATGCTTTGACTGATGTAATTTGCTGAACACCATTGCACTGCTTGTTATAAACTGTACACACACACTTCTCACTTGTTATTTTTGAGCTCACCTAAAGACGAAAAGTCTCGTTAAACTAGAAGAGTTGGCACTTCTAATGAGACTTTATAGGTACAAATATGGCATGGTGATGCTGAGGAGTAACAATTTTATAGGCTTTGATACGAACCGCCTAATGAGATTATGTTGTCACAGGCCATACCAGACAAGCTGCCTGAGAGGTTCAGAAGCGACTGATGGCTGAGTTTCTCTTACTGCTTCATTCTGCTCACCTTCCTGTTTTCTTCAGGCTGTTTCTGAGCAGAGCACACTGCTGTGTTATGTAACGTTCCAGGAATAAATGGCCTGAGGCAGAGTGTGAAAACCTCATCTGAGGTGGTAGGTGATTTGTAATAGTAAACATTTTCTTTACGAAATACAGCCATGACCCCATGTGATGACTGTATATGCATATGCATGTGTAATGTGGGTGACAAGATCCTTTGCTCTTCTTGATGTGTATACTTGTGGGAGATGGCGTACAAGGAAGTGGGAGTGGACTCTGTGTGTGTGTGTGTGTCAAAGTCACACTGTGATTCACAAGTTCTTTTTTCAGGGATCTCACATCTTTCCACATCTCCCACTTTCGTCAAGTATTGCTATTGCTGTAAGTCGGCTTGGCAGGTCTGGATGAATACATGATTACTGACCTTTACTGCGTCCCATACAAACACGATTTCCTTTAGATTTTTCCACAGCTTCGGACACGGCTCACTGGAATTTGAAAGCATGACTGGGTTAACGAAGCTTTGAAGGCCACACATGTCAACAAATTATCCGATGGAAGCTTCATCTGTAATATCAGATGGAGTTTGGCTTTTTATAACCGAAGACGGTGAGGCTCAAACATATCGATACATACAAGTAAATATATATCTGCATTTATTTTAATTGGACATACAAAATAAAAAAGATTGGCTCTTTTTAGTAATCTCAGAATGTTTAAGCATACAGACATCTCTGTAGATTAATACAATATCCCTGAATATGTTTCAACTGGGACTGATGAACTTGTTTCATCAGCTGCTCTCTGAATTGGAATGAGGTATAAAGGGCTTCATCTTTGATAACGAGCTGTAATGGTTGTGTACACATTCAGCAGAGGAAGGAACTTTTAAACCAAGACCCAGAGAAAAGGCTTCCTGCAAAAACACTCCAGTGAAAGAAATCCTCCATCTCATTTTAAGGGAAAGAACACATCTGTATCTGGTTAAAAGTGCCGTGGTATTGTGATTTGGTTACATTCCTGTGTGACTGGTAGCTGCGGTGTCAAATTAAACAATGACTGAGGAAGAAGGCAACTTGTGAGTGTGAGGGCTAATCAAACCTTGATTGTTTTGAGTAGTGGGATCAATTCACTAGACTCTAAGGTTGGGAAGGGTCCTTCCATCAAATAGATTATGTCCACAAAATGAACCTTGTTTACTCAGATCAAGTGGAGCACTGCCTCAGAACTCACGGATGACTCACAAGACATAATGTATTGGTCATTGTGACAAACTATGAAACATGAGTTATCACATGACGTAGATTAGAGGGAACATGGGTCATAAATGCTTCACTAACAGGATGTTGTTTATTTAATATTTTAGATGGAGTGTATTTACACCGAGAATGAGATCCAGTGGTGGTGTACTTCTAATTAGACACGGGAGAGCACAATGAATGAATGAATTAACGAAAAGTACAGTTCGACCTGCGGATGCAGCACAGATACGGCCATCGTGTTCCTAAAACCATCGTGTACTTACAGGACTGTCTCAGAAAATTAGAATATTGTGATGAAGTTCTTTATTTTCTGTAATGCAATTAAAAAAACAAAAATGTCATGCATTCTGGATTCATTACAAATCAACTGAAATATTGCAAGCCTTTTATTCTGATTTATTGCTGATTATGGCTTACAGCTTAAGAAAACTCAAATATCCTATCTCTAAATATTAGAATATCATGAAAAAGTATACTAGTAGGGTATTAAACAAATCACTTGAATTGTCTAATTAACTCGAACACCTGCAAGGGTTTCCTGAGCCTTGACAAACACTCAGCTGTTATAAATCTTTTTTTTTACTTGGTCTGAGGAAATATTCAAATTTTATGAGATAGGATTTTAGAGTTTTCTTAAGCTGTAAGCCATAATCAGCAATATTAAAAGAATAAAAGGCTTGCAATATTTCAGTTGATTTGTAATGAATCCAGAATGCATGACATTTTTGTTTTTTTAATTGCATTACAGAAAATAAAGAACTTTATCACAATATTCTAATTTTCTGAGACAGTCCTGTATATCAAGTGTGGGCCATGTTTGACCTGCATAGTGGCGCAAGAAGATACATTCGGGGATCACTAATGTCATTTATATGTCAACTACATGGATGAGCAACCAACATCACTCCAGCAATATAGCCACTAATAGAACAATTATTACAAAATGTAATTACATTTACAAGTCAAACACCCTGTTGCACCACTTGATACTGTTTGAGTGATACTTTTTATAATAATATAATAACATAATTCAAACCTACATTTAGTGGATGTCCCCACTTTGCTACAAGCCAGGAGAGAATACTGTTGGAAACATTTCCCCCCAAAATACCCTTCAATTGTGAATTTGTTTACGAGTCCAGAGAAGCGTAAGTGCCCCTTTATTCTTATTGGCCACACATTCTGCTTGTAATTGGGCTGCACATATATTATTGTGTCCCTCTGCAGTCTGGTTGGATTGCAGGGCTACAACTGTGATTTGTCTATTCATACATTTGACATCCAGCTAATATTGTATACATCATATAATAGTCGTGTTTCTATAGTGACTTGTGAAATAGCATTGTTAAAGCAACATTAGAGTCATTATTTTGCACTTGAACCAGAAACATGAATTTGTCCCCATTTAAATCTGCACACATTTTGATGCTATAAGCTTCACGTAGTTTTTTTAAACAATTACTGCTGATTTATTTTCATTCTTACTCAGAGACATCTTTGTCTCTTTCTGCCCTTTCAGTCCGTTTGGTTGAACCAGTGTGCAGCATTTTGTTCTCCATGTCTTAAACGCGATTTTATTCTTGCAAAATGACTTCTATTTGGAAAGAAGGCTTTCTACTGATCAGACATCTGATTGAAATGACTCAAGTCTGTGCGGGAGGTGATCCCAAACGTGATTGCTGTGAACAGCATAAATAACCGAGATAAGATGACGATAACACATCCTATATGTGGGAAGGCAGGCAGCAGGCAGTCGAGCATTAGGAGCCAGGCAAAGGGCCAGAGTCGATCAAAGGGGGCGCGAAGCTCACCTGGGCCTTTCCTCCTGAACTCAGACATACCTGAGAGAGCAGCTGAGGCCTTGGTTTCGTGACTGGTGCGATCGACTTCTTTTATGTATAACTATGTGTAAAAAAAATGATTTTAACACTGAAATTGTAGAACCATGATTTGTTCTTCATAGTTGATAGCATCAAATTAAAGGTTTGTCAGATAATTGTAAAACATGTGTTTTGTTTTCATGTTTGGTGAAACTGGGAACATCAGCCAAAAAACAAGGAATGCTGAAGCTAAGCATTTTTTTATGTCGGTTTTTAGTCCCCTTAAAACAATATTAACACATTCTAAATAAAGATTCCAGTCACCTGTCTTCCACTGGGGAGGGTACTGTGATCCAGTCTAGCAAGGTCGATTTTTTACTTTTACATTGCATGTTTTATAAAATGAAGGTTCCTTTTGTATATTAAAGCATTGCTGTTTCTTTTCTTTTTTAAACCAAGACTCTAGAAGAGTCAACCATTGTTTTTCTCAGACTTATTAGAATTGAGTGGATGTGCTTTTTAACTAATCAATTGAATGGCCGTTTTATGTTTTATTTTTCTTGCTGTGCTTCGAGTGGTAGAATAGCCATCTTGCATGTGTATCTCATTGTGTGATTTTAGTCACCGTAGCTTGCTGGGAGAGGGTACTTTTTAATTGATTTTCTTTGTTTGCGGTGGTGGTTGATTCATAATTTGCCCCCTTGTTTTATAATAACTCCCTGATGGTGCACTTTATCCCCACATCGTTAATTACATTTTTCAATTCAATTCAGTTTATTTGTAAAGCCCAATTTCACAAATGCCTTTTTATCACAGAAACAATCT
Source organism: Pseudoliparis swirei (assembly GCF_029220125.1). NCBI lineage: Eukaryota > Metazoa > Chordata > Actinopteri > Perciformes > Liparidae > Pseudoliparis > Pseudoliparis swirei. The sequence continues at coordinate 13,383,908 of NC_079406.1, read as the reverse complement.
GTTTCTTGACATGAGCAATTTTATTGTCTCACAATGCTGCCCTGGCAATTGCATGGTTGGCTTTTTAATAATAAATTGAGGATTCTCTATAAAGTTCATTTTAATAGAATCTTAAGAGGCATCTGGTAACTCTCAGATTTGTAATATAATCAAGGCTTCCCCTTGAACACAAATCGTAACTCAAACTTCAAACAGCCATCAAATAAATCCTGTGCTATAAAGAATATAGAAAAAATGTGAGTTTATTTTTTACTTGTCTTTACCTTGTGCTTTTTTAGAGGAACAAGGCACACAGGAACAAAACCATCCCTGAGACAAGCACTGTTGCAGAATAACTCATCTCCAAAATCCCATGACATTTTGTATTCTTTTTGGTGTTTACAAAAGGGCAGATTCCAAAATATCTCTTCAGTCCTCTGACACAGTGTCCAGTATTTCCGAGCAACAGCCGTCCAGTGAAGGATCCTGTTGTGACATCCATCAGCCTCTGGGGTCACGGATTTCAGAGTGAGTCATCCGACGGTGCTGCGCCATCAGCCCCGTCCGTCTCTGGACCTGGCACGCTCTGCCAGTCAAATGAACCTCGTTAGGGATACTATGAAGCTCCACAGCCAGAGAAAAACAGAAGGGAAGAAAAACAGGTGCACAGTGCATGACATGGAGGTGGACAGCGAAATGGAAAAGTGATGTGGGTGTTGGATGCTTTTCAGACAGCGTTTCCTTGTGTTACCATCCCTCTCTAACTTCACCAGACCTCTTTCATCTTTTTGCAGTAACAGCTGACACCTGTTGGTTCTGTCATCAGTTTCACTTCACCCCGCTACCTTCCTTATACCTGCCTCTCTCTCCTGTTGATCCCTGACCATCAGGTGAGGTTTTAGGGATGTTCGGTCCTTTTCTCTTGCCATGCAGCTGTGTGGCAACAAACCTCTCTCACGCCCACGGGAACACATTACATGACCATGTCCAAAAGCTTCTGACCCTGGCAAAACCGGCCCAACAGCATAAAGCCTGGATATGTTCATGAATACAGATTTCTTATATTATATAACTATAGCAGTTCTTTTTTTTTTACTTGACAATAACTCTCACTAAAAGTGAGTCTGAAAAGTGGATTATGCTTTAAACACCATAAAGTATATTTATCAAGCTACTCTACTTAAGTGTACTCAACATCAGTATATCCATGTAATGTACTTGATACCTGTACCGGTACTTATGCCCCACTACTATTCAGGGAATAATATTGACTTCCTACTCTACTAAATTCATTTGACAGAGTCACTTGTTACGAGTCAGTTTTCACATAGGGTATTACATAAAAAAACATTTGATCCTATCAAATATACTGTAGTGTTTTAAATAAAGTGGTTTGTATAGCTTATATTGGCTTGTAACCACATACACAAAAGCAGTTTCACTAATCAGTTATTTTTCCCTCTCAACCTTTCAATGGGTCAAGGCCTTTGACACTTTCAGCATATTTAGCTGATAATGTTACATTACATTACATTACATGTCATTTAGCAGACGCTTTTATCCAAAGCGACTTACAATAAGTGCATTTCAACCTAGAGTACAACCTAGAGTACAACCTAGAGTACAAACTAATATTACAGCCAAGAAAGTATTTTTTGGTGAATGCTCTGTGTATCATTTCCACCTTTGTTAGACACAGCCTACCTGCTTTCTTTTTGTAAGGAGCGATGTCATATAGGCAAGACACTTCTGACAATATTGTCCTCTAAGATGTTTTTGCATTGCGGTGTTTTTATCTTTCTCTGATATATTATGAACCAGGATGCAGACAGACGGTCTGATACTATCGCTCTGTGCCAGTGTATAATATCAAGTATTTATTCATAGCTCTTTGATTAGTTATGAAAATACTAGATAAGTCAAGCAGCTTGTCTCAAGGTATTATTGATGTTGATTGTGTGATCAAAACAGTGGAGACTTATGATATGATGAATTGTCTGCCAAATGTGATAAGACAGCAGATGTGACCTTTGACCTACTCCAATGTCACAGAGTCAGGACTGTCAGGCTGAGCTCCTCAGTACAAAGAGATAGCTGCCATATATGTAGGTCCTCCTCTCTGATCATTGTTGTTTAATATCAGGAAAGTTGTTGAACAATGATATGTTTGTATCCTGTGTAAAGCCTTTAGACTAAAAGTTGCTTTAAGGCTACTCTAATTCAGCTCTATAAAACTCTTAACTCTTAAAAGACTTTGTGGAGTCGTGATGTTTTTACTGTACACTCATGATAATACCTTCTCCAAGCATGTTTTGATGCCTGTCCCTATGGGCCTCCACTACCGATAACAATCTCTTCCTATTAAGCCCCGAAATAGGAAAATATAATTCATTTATTTTTGTATAATTAGTTTGCTGTAAAGCAATCCAATGCTATTCAAAGATCTCCTCAACAAGTCTTTCTAACGCCAGCTGGCCTCATATCAGAACTCACTGGTTCCCAATGCAAGTAACAATGAGTGCAGACATGCTTTTTATTCACCTTTCAAAACAGGAAACCGCATGGTCTGTTGCTGATAAAGTATTTAATCCTAAATATGTGTCCATGTATGGGCAGCAGAGTGTGGAGGTTCATCTGGGATTTCAAATATCATCCATCTGTCTCTCTGTCTAAATGAACTTGGACCACCTTTTCCAGATGAATTATATTTTATGTAGCAATATTTGTGTTCCCGCTACTAGTGAAATGAACAAAATAATACGGATTGACGGGAAAAAAATATTTGACATCAACCACTGTTGTCTTGAATACTTGTATTATAAATGTAATAACAGTCTGCTTTCAAACTGAAGCGAAATGTGGGCTCCAGATTTGAGAGCATTTTAACAGGAAAAAAGGAAAGGATGATTCCTAAAAGGAACCATTACAACTCAAAATACATGCTTCATTCCTTTCTCTCCGTAACCATCATAATAAAGTCGTCACATTGCTCAATTGGTGTCAGGAGTTAGCGTACGTCTGATTACGATGACTCATCCTGCCTCATATTCCTCTCAAGATTTCCTGTCTGGAGCCATCCGAGCTTAACCACATCCAATTACATTGAAGGCAGTTTCACATAGTTACATTTCTTTGAAAAACAAACACGAGTTATACAAACAACATTGCTTTTTTTCCTGGAATATCTGCTGTGTACATCACATGCATTTTAAATAATAAGAAAATATTTTTTTTTAGAATGGAATAAAAATATGATATAATAACGAGGTTGTGAGCTGACAACAGTTTGCACATATTTTACAGTTTAAGCAATGTTCTTATCATAATTATAGTGTTCTTATCAACTCAACACACCAGTGAGCCAATGTGTATATCTGTCACAGCTTCTCATTAAAAGGAAGTGGCTTTTTGTGATACCACGCACCACAAAACACTCAAAGCACTCGACCATGCTTATCACACGAAAGAACGCTGTAAAATACCATGAATGTGTCATCTGGGGATGGCTTACAAAAACAAAACAAATATTACATTTGTTCCCCACAGCCTACTCAACTCTGATACTGTGTCTATATCATTATAACACACTGTCCAGTGGATCCACCGGGTATCATAAATGCATCAGAGAGACCAAAAAGAACAAAAGAGCCTCAACAGCCCCCTTTGGAACAAGAAAAGGGAAAGAAAATGTGTATTCCTGCCTGTGTGTAGTGAAGCCTGATGGCAGGTGAATAAGACCAACAAAGGCTGATCTTAAATCAGGATATTTCTGAACTATAAGTAGTTCAGACCACTTTTAGGGACATTTCCATAAGGAATACACCGATGCTTGATGTCTTCATTCTGTCCTGTGAAGGCTTTATGTATACACGGTATTTGGCACAAAATAATTTGCACAACACTAGTGCACTCCAGTGGTGATGTGTGAGACAACACAATGTCACACAACTCACTGTAGATAAGGTGATCTGATTTGTATTCATCTGTGTATTTATGTTCTACTCGACACCAAGTGTGACATCATTGATCAGGTCATTTATTCTTGCAAGAAGGAGCAGAGTTGAAATCACAGATTATGCTTCCAAGTTGTCACTCTACGGTCTTGACTCTGCTTCTGTCCTTTATACCTTGTGACAAACACTTCATGACAGGAGGGGCGAGTGGAGGCCTGGCTGACCAAGCCCCCACCTTATGTTCTTTGAGATCAGGTCCTGATTGTCTTAGACCCTGAGGTCATGAACAGAGTCCCTTTCTTGTGTGATTCTTCAGAGGTCAATTAGTTGTAACAAAGGACCTGAAACAGTTATGTTAAAACATTATGCGACATCTAAGGTCACAGCCCAACTAAATACAAGTTATACAAGTTATTTCTCCAACATTTACTACAGCATATATGGCATAAAAGGAACACATCTGTCAGTTTTAGTGACGAGCAACCACACTAACGTGCAATGTATTTCTTTGTACACTTCAAGTCAGTAACGAGTTTAATTGCTACTGTAACTATAAGTTTTCATATAACAAAGTGCGATGGAAAAATATAGCATTGCTTGTGTTACAAAGGTAGAGCATACATTGCATAGATAACTAGTTGGTGTATAAAATGCCAATGTAAGCAAAAGTGACTTGGAGGGTCAGGGCCAGAGAAAACAATGGGCCTCTGTCTTGAGACGGACTGCGTAGCTAAAGATAAGAACAAATTGCAATGTGCGTGAGAGAGACGTTTTCTATGATTCTACCACACTAACTTTTGTTAAGAATTGATAGATTGTGTTCGTGAGAAATATACTTACTTTGCAGAAACAGAAACGGACTTAGACTAGTTTAGATACTGTTTAGCCCCACACTGTCTTCTCATGATTTTTTGTTGTGCTTCTTTAAAAAGGGTTGTAACTTTCAGGTGTGTATGAATAAGCATGTGGTCTTTTTAAATGTTGAAGCTTATGCCACGGACTACCCTGAGTAGCTGTCTTACTTTTCCCTTGCAAGCAATAAACAGACAAAGAGAACTTTGATTTCAGAGACTTTATTTCTCCTTTCCCAATTGACAGAAAATCTTCCATCACAAAAGAAACAAGAAAAGGGAGTTTGTTATGTCAGGTTACCGAGAATTCAATTAAATTCAGTTTATTTGTATAGCCCATTTTCACAAATTACAAATTTGTCTCAGAGTGCTTTACAATCTTTACATATAGACATCCCTGTCCCAGAACCTCACATCGGATCAGGAAAAACTCCCAAACAACACTTCACGGGAAAGAAAAGGGAAAAAACCTTCAGGAGAGCAACAGAGGAGGATCCCTCTCTGGGATGGACAGGTGTAATATACAGGACTGTCTCAGAAAATTAGAATATTGTGATAAAGTTCTTTATTTTCTGTAATGCAATTAAAAAAACAAAAAGGTCATGCATTCTGGATTCATTACAAATCAACTGAAATATTGCTAGCCTTTTTTTCTTTTAATATTGCTGATTATGGCTTACAGCTTAAGAAAACTCTAAAATCCTATCTCATAAAATTTGAATATTTCCTCAGACCAAGTAAAAAAAAAGATTTATAACAGCTGAGTGTTTGTCAAGGCTCAGGAAACCCTTGCAGGTGTTTCGAGTTAATTAGACAATTCAAGTGATTTGTTTAATACCCTACTAGTATACTTTTTCATGATATTCTAATATTTAGAGATAGGATATTTGAGTTTTCTTAAGCTGTAAGCCATAATCAGCAATATTAAAGAATAAAAGGCTTGCAATATTTCAGTTGATTTGTAATGAATCCAGAATGCATGACATTTTTGTTTTTTAAATTGCATTACAGAAAATAAAGAACTTTATCACAATATTCTAATTTTCTGAGACAGTCCTGTATGTAATGTGTACAGAAGGAATCATTATACACAAATTAAATCACAGTATAGTGTACAAAGATAAGATAATCCTTTATTAGTCCTGCAGTTGGGAAATGTAAAGGATTACAGCAGCAAAGGGGTAAAGTCACACATGACATGGTAAGATCAAAACAAGTGATACTGCATAGGATATAGCCAACATGTTATGGTGTATGATTATGGTGTCTAATTTTTTTTGTAAATAAACTTAAATGCTACGGTATAAGATTGTATTACCTAAAGCCTAATTAGGATGAAACTAAACAATTCATCTATAAACACTATAAAAACAAGTGCACACACAGGTGCACAATAAAAGCAAAGAAGGTTGTGCGACAGGGTTAATAATAATAAAAAAACCAAAGGGTGGAGGAGCAGATTTGAACTAACTTTATTGGAGTGGAAAATCACCTGGCAGGCATGTGTTTATGGAGGACATAAAATGACTTAAGTATAAATAAATAAATGCATGAATAAATACAGGAATAAATAAATAAATGCTTAAATAAATGTATAAATAAATAGAGGAATAAATAAATACATGTTTAAATAAATGAATAAATACAGAAATATAGAAATATATTTATCTAATGATGTCCTGTTTAGGGACAACTTATATTTCAATTATATTTATTTCTTCCTCTATTTATTTATACAATTATTTAAGCATTTATTTATTTCTTCCTCTATTTATTTATACATTTATTTAAGCATTCATTTATTTATACCTCTATTTATTTATTCATTTATACTTTTTAAAATGTATTCCTCTATTTATTTATTTATACATTCATTTAAACATGTATTTTTTATTCCTCTATTTATTTATGTATACATTTATTTAAGCATTTATTTATTCCTGTATTTATTCATGCTTTTATTTATTTATACTTACGTCATTGTATGTTCTCCATATGTGTGTGTTGAGTGATATGGAGAAACCAAAAGAGTCAAACTTGTTAGTTGCATAAAGCATAACGTGGTATGAGGAGATGCCGGCAGGGCGAGTCTTCCCGCGCCAGCAGGTGGTGCTGTTTGAAACGGTGTCGCTGGTCGGGATCCACCAGAGAAGAAGAACATACACGAAGAAAGAGGAAGAGTCAATTCTCGGACGTCGATGATACATTTGATTCGACTTTACGCACCCGATGCGCCCGGATTCCGTGTTTCGGATATAGCTGCGTGTTAGCTAGCTAGCAGCGTCACTGAGCCGCCCCGCGAGCTGTGGAGATAATGTCACAGTCAAATCTAAAATCACCGACGCGGGACAAACTAACAAGGAAATGCCACAGGACCTAAGGTCACATGCTTCACCTGAGCGGTCAGCGTGAGGTGTTGTTCTCCAACACATTATGCGCATGTTGGTTTCGGACCGGGGCGGCTGTCATGGGTCTGCTTCAGGTAACGACACCGTACTGACGTTCCCGTCTCCATAGAGGGTCAACGGTCGAGGAGCCATGGACGACGTGATCACCCTCAGCTCCGACAGTGATAAAGACGACTCCGATGTGGAAATCATCGGCTCCTTCGGGGCCATAGTGACCAAAGCCGAAGCGAGCCCACTGCCCCTCAGCGCGGTGCGGGTGTCCGTCAACGTCCCCAAGGTAACATAACAACCTTCTTCATTGGACCCTTAATGTCATCATGCGCCAATCGTATTGGTTGCCATGTCTGTTCCCACAATGATGTTGTGGTGAAATACTGTCAAGCAATCAATGAAATGCGAAGCATGGGTAATATGTTATTTATTTATATGCATGTTCTTTAACGTTGTGCTCTACTGTTTATGGCTGTCCTGCTAAATGTAATGTTTTTGTCCTCTACTTTTATTAAGCAGCATTTATCATTGGTTTGCAACATTGTCCACACCCCAGCTATATACAAGGGGCATCTCTGACAGTGGTCAACTCTATACCTTCTGATAATCTGTGTGGATTACCAGATGAAAATACTAATTGGACAATTTCATATACGTTAACCTTAATGGCCAAGAGAAAATGGGTAGATAGGCTTACAGTTAAACATGTGTAGGAATGTGTTTATGCTGACATAATTCAAAGCCATGATATCCTTCACGGTAATAACATTATGTTTATTCTTCTCTTTTATAGCTATATATTGACCTCACAGATGCAAGATGGACTCTTCCAGAGCTGAAACACAAAAGACCAAATCCCTCTGCCTTGACGGTGGAGGACTTGAAAGAGGCTGACGTAGCAAATGGGACCAAATGGGAATCAAAGAATTTGCCACCAGATGACATTCAAGTGAAAGATGAACGTCCAACTAAAAATCTCACTTCAAACCAACAAGATTGTGACTTGAAAAGCTCATCCAGAGACCTCACGGTCTTTGCATTACAGAAGTACTGTGGCAATTTAAAGCCGAAGAAGAGACCTTTGGATTCTCCAACACAACACCAAAAGCAGCCAGATAAAAAACAGCATCGCACAGCAATTGTAAAATTAAGACGATTGCCTTTCCATAAAATTCAAATTGCAGAACTGCAGACATCAAAGTTATCCGTCTATTTAAACACAACTCGTTCACAAATGTCACTGCTGGTGCAGGCAGACAATAACAGTGATACACCAGAATGCATTATTAATTTGAGAAGAACTAGTGCATCAAACGGTACACATCTGGATCCCTCACTGGCTGAATCTCCTCCTATGGTGGTGGAAACTCTTATTAGACAGGAGGAAAAAGAGAACAGTAATACTATTACAAACACACAGTTAAATAGTCAAATATCTCCGCATCGACAGACCCCAGCTGAGTCTCCCTGCTCTGAGAAAGAGAGCAAAATGGAGCTCGGCCCTCGTGAAGACAGGAGAGATGACTTTTGCTCATCCATGCTCATCTCCTGTATAACATCCACTTCTTCACTCCAAGATGAAACACAGGATTCCTTAAGAAGAGAAGTCTACATATTGCCCAACTCTCCGACCACCGGACCAAACCCGTCTGAGCATTTTGATCTTGACTCTCGGTCCCACACAAATCCCATATCTCATAACCTTATGAGCCCAGTCGACCAAACACTCACCTCTGAGCAGACACGATCTGAGAGTCCATCTGAATGGCAGCGAGAGAAGATGCAGGCTGACGAGGCCTCAAACGGCTTTGACTTCTTGCACTGGAGCGCCCCTAATGAACCTCTTTTTGAGGACATGGAGGACAGATCTGAGGATGGGACATCCAGAGGGGATCTGGGCATTGACAGTCCAGTGTCTTTTGTTTGGCAAGAGGGTAGTGACGAAGTGAACAAAGAGAGCAGATTCGATATGGACTTTATGGTGGCTAGTCGAGAGGACAGGCAATTTGTGTGCCCTGTTACCCTCAGGAAAATAATGTCTGGACCCGTTCAAGCCCTGGTAAGAGGCATTTCTACAAATCGTTCAATTTCCATTGCTCTATTTACACACGATCATATGCTAGGTGGAATGCACAGAGTCTATTTTGTCTTTTAGTTTGATGAAGAAGACAAAGGTTTTGGAGCTCCCGAGGTGCTGTGCCGTCAGAGCCTGAGCCTGGTTTACAGTACCATGGATGAGAACTACCCAGAGGGCACTTTGCAGCTCTTGTCTGACCTGCTTCAGCCGAGTTACTATCCCCCGAGAGATATCACCTCCCACCTGCTGCGCGGCATTCTGCTCGACCCACAGTGTCCTTATCACCTGTGCGTGCAGGCCTTTAATCTGCTGAAGAGGACACAGAGGTGAGCGAATGTAGGAATAAGAATTAATAGTAATGTGTTATTTCTAGTCCTTTCTATTTACATTATTGATATGTCCTTTGCGTCCCCCCCCTTCCATCTTCTCCCTCGCATTTCCATATTTAGATTTAAAGATTAAAACTGCTTTCTGATTGCAGACACCACATGGCTGATCATACCACCGTTTCATGGGACTGGGAGCTGCTGACCTCAGTCATGGCCGATCAGGTACTTTCCTCGATAGCAAAATGTGTGAATTTACAATAAAGCTTGGTGATATATCAACGCACCACCAGTGTGGCTATACAAGACCATGTCTTGGTTGTAATATTATGAAATGACCTGTTTCAAGACCAAAAGTAGAGGAAAGAATATTTAGATATTTCTTTCACTTTGCTGTAGTATGCAGACATATTTATGGCTGATGATTTTTTTTCGTGATTTAAGTAAACTGACCTTTCTGTGCCCCTCCTGCTTCCTTGTTACCATACAAAGAAACATCCATGTGAGGTTGTGCGTATGCTCCTGGACTATATTGTGCAAACCTTGGAGGATGACTTCCAGGCCAAACGCTCCATCTCGGCTCTCCACCACTCCATTGCCAAAACAACATTGTCATGTGATCAGCAGTTTCCTCGTGTCAGGTGCACATGTTTTTACATTTTTTTTTTTTATGTTTAGTTCAGGGGTTCAAAACCAATCAATAGCCCACACAAATGATTTTCCTTTCCTACACACTGTCTTTCCTACAATAATATACTTTTTCTTTGTCACTGCAGTGACATAATTCCCCTGTGTCTGAACAGGGGCATTTTATTTTAAATACACTGCTGTTCTCTGTTAATGTTGCATGCCCAACTTGTTGGTGTACATTAAACTCATAGCTCATAGCACTTAAGAAACTAAGAGTTCAAAAGAAGATGCTACATTTAAACTCACTAAAAGGCAAATTAATGACATGCAACAGCATATTGCAAATCACTCTACGCTAGGGTGATCACAAGAGTGTTTTATATTTGTGACACCAGTAATGTGGATGTTCATTTGTTTTCCAGGGAGGTCATCAAGTGGCTCTTTTCTGCCATTATGAAATCAACAGAGCATGGAGAGACCCCGGAAGCAGCCAGAGAGAGAGATGAACTAATCCGGTTAATCACACATTTAGAAATGTTCTTTATAATGAGTTGTTCCATGCATGAATATATCATTATGGCTGCTTCTATGCCTGTCTAGCCACATTAATGTGCTTGTCCTGTGATCTCGTGTAGAATGGTGTCCATCTTCCAGAGGATGCTGTCCTTGGCCCTTGAGGTGGACCGTTCTCCAGCTCTAAACTCTGCCAAGCTGTCCCAGGAGCTCTTCCATATGCTCATCAGTAATATACCTCTGCGAGCTCAAAGGTGAGGAGGAGAGCTGAGCAGGCTTTGATCATGTTGAATTAAGCGGGAGAAACTGTTTTCTTTAATAGACAAAGATCACTTTTGCCTGTGATATTGTGCCACTGGGATATTCAGTGTTTTCAAGTTGTCAATTATAATTGATTTTTAATTGGTAAATGGAGCAAATTATTTGTAAAATAAGTTGGATAATATTAATAAAACAATTAAATACCTGGCAGACAATGTCATCGTGTATTTAAGACGGGCATAAAATAATTATAAAGTTTTTTTTAATTACATTTTTGGAATATGTATTACATATTGCCTTAAAAATGTATTTATCTTGTTTTAACATGGACCTTTTCAATTGTATGATGTTTTTAATTATGTGTATGAAACAAATACTGAACACATTAAACCAGGCTGATATATTAATTGTAAAATCTATATCATAACATGTTACAAGACTAACACAAATGTATTCATCAATATATTTTTCATTAATGTAATAATAATTTCATTATGTAGTAGTGTGTTTTTTAAAAATGCAAATGTATTTCAGAATGTTCTAGGTGGTCTTTAAGTGCGGCCATTAAGTAACAAATATTTATTCCAATGGCACATTGGGCCTCTTCTTCAGTTTTCCCAGTTTTCCAAGCTAACAAGGACTAATCTGTTTCTGACACGCAGGATTTTGTTGCTGGAGAGCCTGCAGAGCAAGCTGCTGAGATGTAAGCTGTTGGAACATCTGTTGGACTATGCATGCCCACTGAAAACCCCTCTGCCCATGTCGCTCAGTCTTCTGCTTCACTTTCTGAAGTACTGCACACTTGCACCAGACCCTTCGGTGAATATCACTCTTGCACCTTGGTTTCTTTACCTTATCAGTCAGCGGTTGCTCTTCACCAATGTAATTGTATGAACATATCACTTATAAGTTAGCCACAACAAACAACCGTACACGGGACCTGATTCATGACTGTGTTCTGCAGGACGGTACTGAACGGTGGCAACGGTGGGAAGAGTTGGTCCATCTTCTCTGGATGTTGCTGCTCAGCTACAACAAAGCAATGAAAGGTGAAATGTTGGTGAATGCAAGACAACTGTGTCACAGTATATGCAGATATTATCAGGAGATGGCTCTTTATACATTCTGTAAATTTGAACAGAAAGTAGTTGCTTACTCGTAGCCATGATGCACAGCCACAGTTTAGTGGTATTACCAACATTACTTCACAGTAGCCTGTCGAATCTTTGTTAATATCATTCAATATAACAAGACCAACTTTATCCTTTAATAAATTATAAATAAATGAATAAGTACGCTAAGCCGGCCAGTAAGTAAATCTTGTCAGAATCAAAGCCAACACCTATTGACTAAAACAGCTTTCCACTGTCCTGCTGACATGAAGCAGATACCTCAGACTCCAGTAGATGTGCAACATGTGGTGGGTTACCATATGGACTTCTACGGAGCTGTTTTATGGGAATCTCTTTTTTGTACAGCAGAGTAATACAAAGTTCTTACCATGGTTACAAATATTAAACAAGAGCTGGACTTTCCTAATCACAAAGTCAAATGTCTTTACATTTCCTTTCTACTTAGACAGATTTTCTAAGTTTTTCCAGCATTTCCTATGTCTGGAAAAACTTAGAACAACTGTAATTCGTTCACCTCTGGGAATCTCTGTGTCTATTCTACAGAATTAATTAATTAATGTCATGCTAAATGCCTAATTTAAATCTAATATTTAGGAACTGTATACCCTTTTTAATATTCCTGTGCTCTGTCCTTTTTAATGTATTTATGTTGTTTATTTTTCATTTATTTTAAAATCTGTCATCTGTGTTAAAATGTTTATATAGCTGTTAAATATTAAATATATTTGTGATAGTCTTTTAGCACTGATTTCCATAGATAATATTGATCCTTAATAAAGTTTCTAAGACATGGGTTACATTCACTTTTACTAACTGATCTCAGATGTACCAGTACCCTGAATATTAAAACGTTTCAACAGTAGCAATAAGCCCACTTTGTTTTAACTCTTTCGTCTTTTGTACCCAGGCTATCTGTGCAACTCAGTCTCTGAACAAAGAGGACATATTGGCAACTTGGTTTACAAGCCAGATGATATGATATTCAAGCCTGCCATTTGTGATGCTGTGGAGGCCTTCCTGTCCAGATCCCGGGCGGACCTCGGCCAAGCCTTGCCTCTCCATGTGGAAGAGTCCCTCACTTATCTACAGGATCACCTGATAGATGTGTGTCAGTGTTGAATTTAAACAATATGTTGTTGTACTTTTTACTAAATTAATATTTATTTTTGTATGACTTGTTCAATTGTTTTAATCTTAATAAAGTTCATGCCTTGCTGTGTTTTATGAATATATTGATATAAGACATCTCTTTACTACTTATTATCTTCGCCAGCAAAGAAATCAGTTTGTCAATAAGTGGATCGCCCTACAGATGCAACCATGACATCATTGCTTTGTTTACATCAGTCTGCTTACTATGCATAATATGTTAATAAGTCAGCGTAGCTCGAAACGTGGCATTACATCTATCCATAACGTGGTCCATCACACATCATTTTGGGATAATATTTACTCTGGTTCAACAGCTGGTGACACCGTCTGCGCGCTGACCAATAGGATCAGGCGCTGTTATCGACGGGGAGAAAAAAAAACTTCCAGTCGCCATGATACAGCAGCGGAAACGGGTGAGAAGTAGCTAGAAAACAAAAGAGAACACGCAGTCGTCCTCGCGATTTGGTATGCTCTTGCAGGTATAAAAACAGCAATCACTGTGATTTGACGTTAACGGGTTTCTGACGTTTCACCGCAATCTCGTTTAGATGTTCAAAGGGACGTGGTCGTTTTTTTAAAAGTAGGACTTATCTGGATAGGAAGTCGCTCAGCTTCGAGTAATTGAGATATGTTAGCTTTTAGCTAACAAGCTACCTCACGCTAAGCTAAAACAAGCTTATATTGTCCTGAAACCCGGCGTTGTGTGTCGCTGTGAGCTGGTTTGCTCCCAGTTTATAACATAGTGGCCCATTCTTGCTCCCGCAGTCGAGCTAGCGGCAGCTAACTAACGCGCTGCTTCGTGGCCTAGCGTTAATGCGCAAGTCAGTGCTTTGCTATTATGTAAACAGCAATTGTGCAGTATATTTTAATATTCCGGTCCCTTTTTTTTAGCTAACCTACTTGCAAAAGGCGGTAAAGCCAGTTGACTAATTGCATAATATCACTAACTTCGCGTGTTCGTTCACCTTCTTGCTCGTTAGCGAGCGAGCTAGCTTTAGCTATTTACCGTTTGTTATGTGTAGTTTGATAGCTAGCTAATGTTACCTATTTAGGTTAAGCTAGGCTAATGAGTGAGCCACAACGAGAGGAACATCGTCTAATTTTAGCTAGAGGTAGTTATTTTTACTTATTGTTTTCTAAGTGCAGTTTTTTTATTGTGAGTTCATCTCCGGGCGTTAATTAACGCTTTACTCAGTTCTAGTTTGCCAAGTTTAGTATGACATGTATTACGTTGTTGATTTGAATGTAGCTTGTTATGTAACTTGACAACAATGAAATATCAGCCTCTATAATAAGCAGTTTAAAGTTAATTGTATAGTAGTATACACGATTCCAAATAATGTATCAATCTAACCATATCTTAATTAAAACACGTTTGTCTGCAGTGTTATAGGAATGCCCAAGGAAAAATATGACCCGCCGGATCCCAGGCGGATGTACACAATTATGTCAACCGAGGAGTCAACCAACGGGAAGAAGTCATACTGGGCTGAGCTGGAAATCAGCGGTGAGTATTTTCCGATATGTTCTAGTTTAGTAGGTAAAGTAGTGTCTTCAATTATCTACCTTTCATAACCCCACATGCAACGGGCATTTACAAAGTAGACATTTTGACATGTCATGTTACGAATAGCTCTAGTGATGGTTCTAATAAAGTGCCCCCTATGAGAGAGACCCATCATGAATGAAGTCAAAGCAGCTCATTGAATTCAGCTGTCATTCATTCTATCATTTAAGTCAAAAGGTCTAGTGCAGCAAATGCCTTTGACTGGATCGTCACTGTTCAATCTAACTGCACCTGTCTATCCCTTTTTATAAGACCCCCCCCCCCCCTATTTCAAATTAATCTGCTAATTACACACTTGATTAACTGCTTGGCTCTTAAAGATGTTGGAAATTGGGGTTAAATGTTTGTCAGTTTCACAGAGCCCAGCGCAACCTCTTCAGATTTCTGGTTATTCTTGACCAACAGCCCGAAACTCGATGATATTAATTATATTTTATAGTAAACGCAAGAAAATCATCATATAGCCACATGTTAACCAGAATGGATGCAGGTACCACTTTATGGTAGGCATTTCCCCATAGACATCAATTGAAGGATTTTTTTCATTTGCGTAGTTGTTGCGAGTTGTTTTTCTAATCGGCACAGTTCAAATCCCAAACTGTGTTTGGCTAGGTTTAAAATGGCTCTCTGTGTAAAAAAAAAAAATACTCTCCTGGAGATGCAACATAGTGAGTGTAAATCAACACTCTTAACATTAATCTGTTTGTCCATTATTTCTGGGAAATTAATGCAGTCCATCAGTTATCTTAATCATAGTGAAATCATTCAACCCAGTGTTGACCCATTCCCACCATTGGGATTCGAGTTATGTCATGTTTTCCTTTGTTGCAAACGGATTAAACAGATGTTGGATTTAATTCTCCTGTGTTCTTTTCCCGCGGACACTGCAGGCCGTGTAAGGAGTCTCAGCACAGCCCTGTGGTCTCTCACCCATCTTACTGCCCTGCACATTAGTGATAACTCACTGTCATGCATCCCGCCAGACATTGCCAAACTACACAACCTGGTGTACCTGGATCTCTCATCCAATAAGATCAGGAGCTTGCCGTCAGAGCTCGGCAACATGGTATCGCTCAGGTGAGTGGTTTTAGGTTATCATTTACCCTTAATTCAGGCACAATGTAAAAGAGTAGCTATTCCATGATCGATCTTGAAACTGGTTTTGGCACCCACAATGAGACATACTGGTAGATTCATAAGATATCTGGCAATTTTCTTTCACATAACAATCAATCTGAAATTCAAATGCATGGCATAGGCAAATGATGGTTGTTGCTCAGGAGGGCTGGTTTCTAATAATCAAATTCCCCCATGTCCTTCACAGGGAACTGCTTTTAAATAACAACCAGTTGCGAGTTCTGCCATTTGAGTTGGGGAAACTGTTTCAGTTACAAACACTGGGGTTGAAAGGTGAGTGGCTTATCAAGGTTTTTTGTAGCCATTCTAGCCTTGAAATCCCATTGTTTTCTTAGTGATGATTCAGCACACTTTGCTTTTTCTTCACAGGAAACCCACTTGCACAAGAAATTATGAGCCTCTACCAGGAACCTGATGGCACGCGGAGACTGCTCAACTACTTGTTAGACAATCTGGCAGGGGCTATCAAGCGCAGTGAGTCCCTCTGTGGCAGTTCTGAGACCGGACCAGGACTAGCATATTGCAAGTTTTTATTCACCCCAAAAATGTCATCTGTAGATATAAATGTTGAAATTGTCAACCCAACCACTTATGGGCCTTAAACAAAATACCGTGGGTGACATGTTGTCACCCATATTAAACTATTTGTTCCTCTGCTCAGTCCCAACAGAGCTGCCACCAGCCCGGTCATGGATCTCACTCCAGGAACCAGACCGAACACGGGCCTCAGGTAAGGACAACATAGCTGAGGTTAATGCTCTTTCACGAATGACTAAACCCTTGTGAAAATTTCAACCAATCTTTGACAAATTGTGCCTCCAGACAACATTTTTGGAGAAATAAATGCAAAAATAAATTATATATATATTTGGTTGTGTTGATAACATTCTCTTTTTAGGAAACTGTAACAATTGGTATGTAATTTACCTTGCTTACCAAAAGCTGTGTAAAATAAATGGTTTCCATGTCTAGATAGGAACAAAGAATACAGCATTAATCGAGGCTTCATTGTGGTCATTTGATGTTGTTTCATTACTAGTGAAACAAGTGTGGAAATGTCCCTACCCATCCTAAAAAATATCTGAGGCAATAAATGATCAGTTTCTCCAGCAATTCTAAGTTGTGTTCATTTCTCCCCACAGCACTGTTCTCTGTGATGTGCTACAATGTGCTGTGTGATAAGTATGCCACACGTCAGCTATATGGCTACTGCCCCTCTTGGGCTCTTAACTGGGAGTACAGGAAGAAATCCATCATGCAGGAGATAATGGGCTGCAATGCAGACATCATCAGTTTGCAGGTGAGAGATGAACGTCAACGCATGTCTTCAGGTTTTTACTGAAATTAACTAAATGTTATTACCAATGCAGATTTAACAAGGTGAAAAGATGTGGGTTGGGTAGGGGTAGCGGGATGTTTTTGGCTGCACCTGTAAATCTTTATCCAAGCCAATAAATGCTCTTTGTTCACAAATCTTAAATTAAATGTTTAATTTTTAATTAGTTTTGTTCTTTTTGGAAGGTGTTTTATAGATGAGTGGCTGTTCATCCTGACACTTTTCTTGTCGATTTACAGGAAGTTGAGACGGAGCAGTACTACAATTACTTCTTGCCTGAGCTGAAGGAGCATGGGTACGAGGGCTTCTTCAGTCCAAAGTCACGAGCCAGGACGATGTCAGAGTCGGACCGTAAACACGTTGATGGTTGTGCGATTTTCTACAAAACAGAAAAGTATGTGCCCACACATTTTGCCATTATTTCCCTCTGGCCTATATCTCTTGTTGACTAAACATTTGATTATACTTCTAAACAAGTTAAATATCATGTATTATTCTTATTTATTTTGTATGAATGCCAGACAAACTGGCTGGTAGCTCCAAGTCCAAATCCAGTTAATCACTTTAATATCTGATATTGTATGAAGATATAATTAGGATTGAGCCTAATGTTACTGGAGTGAGTTGAAATGCAATAATTCTAACAGAAATTAGGTTTGACTTTTTTTTTTTAACCATTTCACTCCAGGTCCAATCTAATGCTGGGAAGATGAAACATTACTCTGTTAACCGTCTTGTTTTTGTTGAGCGTTGTATCAGCCGTGTGGAACTACCACTGTTGATTGTACCATTTTAATCTCACAATATGTCAACAAAAGCTAGGTGTGTATTGTAGAATAAGAAAGTGGTGCTTTTATGAATCCGCAATAGCTACTTACAATATTCAGCATACTTCTGATCTCAAAATTGGTTGGGCGTTATGCTAGAAAGCACTTTTTAAGATTGGAAGTCAGATGTGGTCAATGACTCCGAGCTATTAATTTTCATAAAAGTGACGACCTAGATGTTACACATTAAAGGCGGTTTAGCTTTTGGACGGTATGATTGCATACGTGGAAAAGTTGTATTTTGTGGCTCTGAGAGCGGTGTTAGGGCTAATGCATTTCATTAAGTGATTCCTCAAATTAAAAATTAAAATGTTCTGGTGTGGCGCAACAGTCAGCTCAGGAGACGTCTGTAGCTGCTGCTCTGTCTGCTTGCATCCTGAGGCTTCGTTGGCAGCTACTAGCACAAAACAGCAGATTATATGAACTTTTTGAATTGTAGTTGCAAGAAAGAAATGTGTAGAATAACAAATGCGATGCTAAATTGATTGGGTACTAATGCTAAGATGGCATAAAAACAATATCGGTCTAGTTTTTACACTATTTGAGAAAATAAGTGATGATAAATAATGAGGAACTGTTTAAAAAAATATCTAAACCATAATATGAACTTAAATATCTGAGAATATATGCATCTTTATTATTGGATAACTGCTTTTAGTGTTAATGGGGTAAAAACAATAAAACCGTATGACTCATTCATATGACTTATTAGCCTGCGATAAATTAAAATATATTTTTTTGACCAATTTAAAACCCATAGAAGGCTGAGGTTTAATTCAAATAGCAGTTGGCAGTGCTGATCTCTGCATTCTGCTGATGCAGTAGGTGGAATAAGTTGAATGGTTTAGATTTCAAATCACTCATACAAATTAATAAAATATATGACTGTAAATGTATCATTATTCTTATAGCTTTACCTAAATTGGTATTTAAATCATTGTTGCTCTGTCAACTTTTAACCAATTAACTACATGTGAGTCAGTCTGGGGAGCTATCGCAGTGCTTTGGGAGAACAATATGTAGTCTCTGTTAAAGTCAATTGGGTGGAAAAAGTACAGAATGGAAATGTAATACAATAGGCTCTGATGTTAAAGTGTTGTCATGCATGAGCAATTGAAAGAATCAGCTGCAATACTGTTGAGCCTGAAGATTCCACCACTTAGTTCATATATATTGATAACTGCTTCTCCTAATTTAAGTTTCAAGGATAAGAAAAATCCGATAATATTATTATTAAATAAATTATTAAATTCATGGCTATCGTATCCATATCGTAACATAAGAGATTCTAACGATCCGTAAATTAGATGTTTCAATGACTGCTCGTCATGTCATACCTATGTTTAGGGTGTATTGGTAGGCTGTTCGACGCGCACGAGCCGTAATGTCAACAGCTCTGTCGTGGACAAAAGAGATACTCGTTAAATCTAAGCAAAAAGGGAAAAGCACTCATCGTCTAGTTAGGGAGAGGAAATTCCACCCTGTAAAAATAAATAAATAATAATCATTAAATAGTTTAGTTTTACATTTGAAATGAGTTTTTTTTTACAGTAAATATAGACACCGTTTAATACATGGTCCAGAAATGTTATAACACCATCATACAGTTTAAGCACCCTTTCAGTCATCATACTTCAGTGTCATTGTCATAGCCATACCGACCGGACAAGTTATTTAGGACGAGGTCTGTGCCATCCTAACTTTGCATTCCTATCTTGGAGAAGTCCTTGAAATATGACTTATCTTAAAGTGGAAATTTGCCACCTTTTTTATGTGGATGTCTAGTCGGTCCTGATGGTGAAGTTGGCCTACTGAAGAAATAATTCCTAAGTGAGAGCTATATAGACCAAGAAAGCTGACCTCTTACTCCCACATGTACCCGGAAGCATTGCACAAGCAGCAATTTCACTACAGCTGATAAATGAAGCGAATGGAGTCCCAAGATGTCATAGATGAAAACATTTTTTTATAACTAAACATACAACACTACACATCTTGAGTTTAAGTTTCTCTTTTACACTGAACTAAGGGGCTTAATTATCTTTTCAACTGATCGTAAAACATGCTGTATGTTCGGAGGCTTTGGTCCCTCCGGCTGAAACGGCTGCATGTTTTTCACATTTACCTCAAATGGATCAGAAGAGATGTTTTTGAGATGAGATCAGTTTCTGTGATTCCAAGAAATTCTGATGTACTATATTGAAACATGTGATGTTAGACTTCATCCAGGATCTGTTTGCAATGCATCATAAATTATGCTTGTTTTCATTAATTATTTTCCGTCGCTGCTCCCAAAACTTGAGTCTTCTCTTCCCTCGTCCTGTTCATCTCCAGGTTCAGCGCAGTGCAGAAACACACAGTGGAGTTCAACCAGCTGGCCATGGCTAACTCCGAGGGCTCGGAGGCTATGCTGAACAGGGTGATGACCAAGGACAACATCGGTGTCGCTACGCTGCTTGAGGTCCGCAAGGAGATGATGGAGGCCTCCTGTGAGTCGACGCTCTGTTCTGATCTTGGAGACTTCTTATTTGGCCAAATAAGATTGGCTCGTCCTGTTCAATCTGATTTGGCTTTTGTCTGAAACGGACTCGCCTACGGCTTGTAGGCGTCGCTACAGACACATGCTCCATGAACGACTGACCGTTCTCAGGATTGTGCATTTCATTAGCCGGAATTCCCATCTGTATGACATCTCCCTGCTTACCTTACTCCCTCACCTCAGCTGGAAAGTCCCTCCATGGCATGGAGAAGCAGCTGCTCCTGGTGGCCAATGCCCACATGCACTGGGACCCAGAGTACTCTGACGTCAAGCTGATCCAGACCATGATGTTCCTGTCGGAGGTGAAGAACATCGTCGACAAGGCCACACGCAGCCTCAAGCTGTCCTCTGTCTCTGGTGAGATCAATGCCATTCCACTGGTGCTGTGCGCTGACCTCAACTCCTTGCCTGACTCTGGTAAGTATGCACGGCTAATAAAGCCGAGCTTTATCTGACCCGAGGGTTTGATTACTGTACATGCTTTGAAGATTCCTAAACGGTGACAATGTGTTCTCAAACTTCACTGGATAAGCAGGTCTGTCCTTCATGGATGCTTTGTCTGTTTACCAAGAAAAATTAAACGAGTGCCCAATCACCGAAATATCTCATTACTCAAAATACATTTTAAAAAAGTGTCTTCAGACTTATTGCACTGGCGGCTATACATGTGTATCATACTTTAAATTGCATTTACAATTTCATACTTGGATAGTATGAGATTTTTTTCAGAAACCAATTTTACACTCTAAAAAAACCCTTCACCCCATTATTGTGGCAGTCGGGTTATGCGTTGCTCTCCCAGCAACAGCTGGTTCTACAGCGAGCTGACTGGTCTCATATTCGACCCGTTTCCAGTTCATTGCGCCCCACAAAAGTGATCTTGAACTTGCGTGACAATTTGTCATTCTCTCTTCCAAATAATCCACCCATGTAATTATCTGTTAAAAAGGAAGCCCTCCGGAGTAAAGCACGACTAAAAGACGGATCACTGTCACTTTTAAAAACGTAAAGGATGGTTAGTTTGATGTCAAGTTACAGATTTTTACATTTATTTAGGTACTTATTACTTTGACTTGGATAATATATTTTATGATAAAATCAGAGATTGTTCATTTTTGGGGATGGAGAATATCTGCCGAATAATCAGCTGTTGTCTGTTCCAAACTGTTTTTCAGATATCTGCCTTTTGATCCAATTTAAAGTCACTCCACTGAATATCTGTTTTCATGTGAAAACTAATGCTGCCGGCCTATGGCGTTACAGGAAGTGATTTGGTTGGGTCTGTTGGGACCTTGCAGCGCCACTTGACCGTTCTCCATTCTGATGAAGACCGCGTCTCATCTCCTCCCTCTATAGGTGTCGTGGAGTACCTCAGTACTGGTGGCGTTGACTGCACCCACAAGGACTTCAAGGAGCTCCGTTACAGCGACAGCCTGACCAAGTTCAACTGCAATGGCAAGAGCAGCTCGTCCAACGGCAGGATCACCCACGGCTTCAAGCTGAAGACCGCTTATGAGAACGGCCTGATGCCTTACACCAACTACACCTTTGACTTCAAGGTGATTGTACCGGCGTCACATTTGAGTCTGGTTGTAGTTCATACGGTCGCTTCTCCAGAAGCATCGTGGCAATGCGTGTATTTCTTTGAGGTGACTCTCCCCATCTTCTCTTTTCAGGGTGTCATCGACTACATGTTCTACTCCAAGCCTCACCTGAACGTGCTGGGTATCTTGGGCCCCCTGGACCCCCACTGGCTCGTAGAGAACAATGTCAGCGGCTGCCCACATCCCCACATCCCCTCCGACCACTTCTCCCTCTTCGGCCAGCTGGAGCTTCTCCTGCCCAATTTGCCCCCCCAGGTCAATGGGCTCAATCTGCCTGCACGCAGGTAGTGAGTCCCTGCCACGTCACCAGGGGGAGCTGCAACCACAGACCCTCCTCCCTCCCACTACCAGCTCTTCCCTCCACCATACCGGAGGAGGAAGACAAATACACAACCTGTAAAATATTCGTACAGTGAGTTATGGCCGACAGGGATTTCGTATAATGTTATAGATGATCTATATATTTTTTTTCTCCGTTTTTCTTTTTTGTTCTTTTTTTTTAACTGCTTGATTCAGTCCTGTTCGTGTATCATATTTTGTGTGTTTGGACTCCCCCTCCTCCTCAAATCCACCCACCCACTTTGCTTCTGTCTTTCAAACTCTAGGGGATGGTAGCTCACTCGGCTTTGTTACACGGGGCACCGTTTGGCTTTAGAGCCAGGGGAAACTGAGAAGTGGCTGAGGGGCCGACGTCCACCTGAAAAGCTCCCTGG
Source organism: Pseudoliparis swirei (assembly GCF_029220125.1). Classification (NCBI taxonomy): domain Eukaryota; kingdom Metazoa; phylum Chordata; class Actinopteri; order Perciformes; family Liparidae; genus Pseudoliparis; species Pseudoliparis swirei. The sequence goes on along the minus strand of NC_079406.1, from coordinate 13,360,911 downwards.
CTGATGGTCTGCCTGTCTGTCCTGTATAAATCTGAAACCAGCAACGGCAGCAGGCTTGTCGGTCTCGGACTTCCATCTTTGGCCTGTGCTTGTTTCCCCCTGACCTCTGGGCAGCCAGCATACTTTGTCTCTTTTAGGATTTGCTCATTGGCGAGTCGGATGTTGTTGGGTCGGCTCAGCCGTTCAGCTGGTAGTTCAGCGGTCCCCTAGATGGATGTATGAGGTGAGATTTCTTGCTGCCGTTCTGTGGTGCTGAGGCCTTTTGTGTGGTCACGGCCTCCCCGTGGTGCTACACCATAGTCTCCACCTCCCACCCGGCCCTGGCGCGTTAGCTACCGATCCCACAGATGCCTCGAGAATCTGATGTCCCGAAAACTACATTTGCCCCGTGTCACTTGGGCTGCATGTCGTGTTCATTTGTGATGGAAGGGTGCGGTGATAAACTGAGGGCAGCTACCATCTTGTTTGCCGACTGTTAAACCCCAGCTTGTGTAGTTGTGAGGCTCGGCCTCTGTTGAGGAGCGCATGTGGCCCACGTACCCCCATTGTTGGTCACGGGATTTAGGCTGAGGGGCGTTCACAAATCTTTTCTTTGTCTCGATTGCTTTTAGGTGGAGAGAGTAATGGCTAATGCATAGGAGTTCCTCTCGCTGTCTGGAGTTGCCATTCAACTCCACACATGCAAGCTGACAGACACACTTGCAAACACAACTCGACACACAACACAGGTAATTTGCAGGCAGATCTGTAGCACTGTCTGAGGCCAGTAGTGACTTTCCCCAGCCATAAATTCCACACACGAAAGCCGTGGTTTTTTCCACAAGTGTTTGTACAGAATAGAAATCTAGACTCAGTCTTTACATGATTGTATATGAACCACAAAAGACCTGTTTTTTGGCGTTTTTTTGTACTAAGAGTAAATTATGATCAGATTTGAAAAAAGGATTGTATTGTAAACTATGGCTAAATTTTTATCCAGTTAATGTTGAGATGAATTGATATTACCAGCTTGTACAAAAGACGTAAGAAGAGGTTGTTCAAGGCGTTCACTGTCACAACGTTGCACTCCCTAGATATTATTAACTAATTAATGCATCGGTATCGTTTCTCTCTTTCTCCACCCGACCCCCTGCTGTTGATTTAATATGCCGACCTATTGCTGCAATTGTAAATAGACCCCAGAGTAGTCTGCCTGTTGCTTCTTGCCCGTTAGCAAAGCCATTGATCCTCACTGCTGCCATCAGTTCAGATAAAAAGACACGAGTCGGCGCCCACCAGTGACTCCACAGCTGTTCATCTGTATATCTCACACACACTCCACTAGTGACGTGTGACCCGTACAACGTATATTAATCCCACATGTACAAGAAAACATCGTGCCTCACTGTAGCAGTTGTCGTTGTCTTGCACTATTTACATTTGACGAACGCCTGAACAACCTTTTCTCCTTTTATTTTTAAATACTGTTGAGACATTTGTGAAGATTTTATGTCCTTTTTATTGTTTTTTGTTCATGTTGATTACCTTTTTTATGAGCTGTGACAATGTTATGATGATGTGTATATTCTTCCTATTCATTGAGCTCTCTAGTAATCAGGTATGCTTTCTCCCCTCCTGACACGAGTACGATGTGTAATCTGTGTTCGACCCACTCTGATTGTGTCCCCGAGCACGGCGCCGCGCCCAGAACCCCAACATATCTATAGTCCGCTGCTCCTCCCCATGGCCATGAATTCTAAATCTCCTATGCCTGTCCATCACCCGATCCCCCCCCCCCCCCCCCTATATTACTCAAGCTGTGTCTTTTTAAACCCCCGTGCTCAACCACTCTGTATAGTTCTCTTCCCCTCGTCACTGCAGCTAGTGCCATCTGTGGACCGCCTACCTCTGCATTGGAAAAGGTGGATGCCCACTTTGCTTTTGGATGACCGAGGGCTGAGGGGCAGTGAGCTCGGCTATTTCTCTCTAAAAGCGAAGCCGGCATGAATCAAATTTGTGACGTCTCAACAAAACAGATGTATTCAACCGACATGCTTTTTACTCCAAATCCACCGGATGAGGAGCACTTGATGGATTAAGATGTAGCTCCCCTCACTCTGGTCCATCATCTTGGCAAATAAAGTTTGAATTTACTTTAATGTGTATGTTGAAATTAAATTTGTTTTAAAGCAAGAGGGAAGCAAGTCAATAGGAAGTACACGTTTAGTCCTCAGATCAAGGTTCCTGGTCCCTTTGTTTCCTTCCCCCTTGCATGTTTGTCTTTTAACTTTTTTCAATGGAAACCAATGTGTCCAGTTTTTTTCTTCCTGAATGGCATTAGTATTGTAGTAGATTTAAAGGATAGCTTTTTTGTAAAGTGTGAATAAAAGATGTATCTCAAGTTTCCTTTCTAAAAAGATAATGAATTGTGTTTTGATGTTGAAATCATGAATTCTAAGATGGTGTTATGTTTGCTACACTGTTTTTACTTGTATTAAATATATTTCCCCCCCAAAATTAATATTACCAAACAAATCCTGAGTAGAAATGATAATGATTCGCGTTGAGTGTTGCTGATGCTTCCTAGAATGAAGGTTGAGGGCTCATCGGAAGGAACGCCTGCAGCATCGGGATTCTCATTAGGACTTAATTAGCATTTTCATTTGCGGTTCAGCTTGACTTTGGATGTTGCGAGGCGCTAGCTGGAGAGAGCTCGTGCCTTTGTTGGGCCAGCAGAGCGGTCTCGCTCGTGGCTGCCGTCAGGACTAGAAGCGCTGGTCTTGCCCCTGCTCCTGTGATGACCGAGGACTGGTCCGGTTCTCTGTTCTCGTGCATCACGTGTTCCACAAGCTCCTCTGGGTGCCTGTGTGGCTCTTGCATCTGGTTGTTCCCGCCCAACCCTTTGTTAGACAAAGACGTCTGACTAAAGTTCTGGCCAATCGGAGAGTTAAGTCCCTCTCAGCGCCGTTGAGGATCACATTGATAGCTTTGTAGTCTCCACTGTTTCATTGTGTTTAATAGTTGGCTTGTTTAGGTGTAGAGTAATTTCCCAGGCTGCATCTCTTTGTCATGGTGCGCACCAAAGCTGCTTGTCCAGTTCTCTGTTGTAGAGCAAGTTCTGTCTCCAACCACTCCCATTTTGGTTTGGTTTGAATCCGAATCCTCGTCTTCATGAACTGCAGGGCTGTAGGGAAATCAAGGTATTTTAGTTTGACCCTGATTCACAAGAACAAGTTGCATCCATATGGATACTCTGGTTGGGATTTGGTTTCTCAAAACAATCAGCTGAAGGCATCATTTTTCAAATCGACATGGCAATGTCGATTTGGTGGCCCTCACCTCGGTGGTCATGAAATGCTTTGAGAGGCTGATAAAGGACTACATCTGCGCCTTCCTCCCTTCCTCCATGGACCCGCTGCAGTTTGCTTATCGCCCAAACAGATCCACGGATGATGCTGTCTCCCAGGTACTGCACACCACACTCTCTCATCTGGACAGCCAGAGGGGGGGCTATGTGAGACTGCTGTTCATTGATTATAGTTCAGCTTTCAACACCATAGTCCCCTCCAGACTGGCCGGCAAGCTGATTGAGCTGGGACTGAACACCCCTGTGTGCTTGGATCCTGGACTTCCTGACCGCCAGGCCACAGGTGGTCAGGGTGGGCAGACACACCTCCAAACTCCTCACCCTGAACACAGGATCCCCAGGGTTGCGTCCTCAGCCCCTACTGTACTCCCTGTACACACATGACTGTGTGGCCAGGTTCAGCTCCAACACCATCATCAAGTTTGCGGATGACACAGTGGTGGTGGGCCTGATCTCCGACAACGCGAGAAGGCCTACCTGGAGGAAGTTGCTGATCTGTCACTCTGGTGCCAGGACAACAGCCTCATCATGAATGTCACCAAAACTAAGGAGCTGATTGTGGACTTTAGGAGGGTACAACAACAGAGGACGTACTCACCACTGGGGATTAACGGGACTACTGTGGAGAGGGTGAGCGGGTATAAATACCTGGGAGTCCACATCACCGAGGATCTGACATGGTCAACGAACACAGACACTCTGGTGAGAAAGGCAAGGCAGCGCCTCTACCACCTCAGGCAGCTGAGGAAATTTAAAGTTTCCCAGAGGATCCTTCAGTCCTTCTACTCTGGAGCTGTAGAGAGCGTCCTGACAGGAAGCATCACAGCCTGGTTTGGCAACTGCTCCGCTCAGGACAGGAAGGCTCTGCAGAGAGTAGTGCGTTCGGCTGAGCGCACTATTGGAACTACACTCCCACCCTGCAGGACTTGTACACCAGGAGGTGCAGAACCAGAGCCGGCAGGATCATGAAGGATCCTCACCACCCCAACAACAGACTGTTTCAGCTGCTGCGGTCAGGCAGGCGCCTCCGTAGTCACGCTGCAAGAACAGAGAGACTGAGACGGAGTTTCTTTCCTCAGGCCATCAGGACTGTGAACTCCGACCTCACCAGGACCCCCACATAGACCCACACAACTGCCCCTCTTAGGCACACACACACACACACACACACACACACTTACTGTAAATATTGTGTTGTTTTTTATTGTAAATAGTGTGTACTTGTTGCCCTTGCACATTCCTGCTGAGCATTGCCACTTTCATTTCACTGCACACCCTGTGTGTGTATGTGACAAATAAAACATCTTGAATCTTGAATCTTGAATCAATAATACCCAGAAAGATTCAGACTCATGCAGAATGGGCTTTTAAACATTTTATCCGGATAGGTAGCCTTTTCTTTTTTCAAACTGGTGGTGTTTTTTGTGTTTTTTGCTTCCATCCTATCTTCAGCCTGCTCGACCATTACACCTGAACACCTTTCTTTCACCTTTGTATCCTCTATCTTGTATATTTGCTCCTCTCCTCCTCCCTGCCGATCTCGTAGTAGTTGTTCAATGATCAGGATTGTCTATCTGTAGTCAGCCGAGTACATATATTGATCTGTGTCACTGTGTTTATGCACTGGACCAACTATTGTTTACCATTCATGAAATACCAGCAAAAATAATAAGAATGACAAAACACTTGCACAATGTTGTAGAATGTCCATTAATCCAGATGAGAAATCAAGGCAGCTGTTTTCAAATCCACACTGTTTTAAAAAGAAACTGAATGGTAAACAATGCTTTCTGTTGTAGCACTTAGCCGTCCTCTTGATTCTCTTCGGAGTAGTTTTGTTCTTTGATTTTTTTTCTGTTTGACTACAGCTTCTGCTTGTTTCCTTTACACCTAACTATGTATTTTCCTACTTCTGGTTGAAAATAAATTATATATTATCTGTTTCAGGCTGTGTCACCGATTATTCTTTGCAATGGATATTGAAAATAAAATCTATATCTGTTCTCCTGGTACAGCCTCCTTTTTCTTCTTTCCAGTTTTTTTCAGACTTGATTTAACTCTATAGATCAGTGGTTCTTAGCCTCAATCAGAGCCCAGGGGATCGGCAGGGGTCAAGACACACACACACACTATAGCCCGGTTCACACTCGCAATGTCGGGCCATTTTTATCGGTCGTCAAAAAATTTGGCTGCTGACATTCTGGCTATCTGTGCTGCAAGATTTTGTGATTTTCTTTTAATTTTTCAATCATACTAACTATGTTGAGCAAAAAAAGAAAGTGGTTGCCATATGGATTCACGTGTAGGCCTATAAAGGAACATCACATTCATCGTCCTCATAGATGATTTGCAATGCCAAGTTGAGCAGTTCTAGTCTAGCACAGTGATTTTGTGTAGAACTGATGCCTGGTTCATTTTGTGCACAAATAAATATATATACCTAATTTTCGAAGAAATCATATTTTATTTTTCGGCTAATGCACTGATGAAGTTTGCAGGGTTCAGTACCTCCAATAAGGTTTAGAACCACTGATCTAGACACATGGACGGATTAAGAAACCACGGGCCCCTGGGCCTGGACGTGTCAAGGGCCCCCCCCCCACCTGCAAAAAAAAAAAAGTCTAAAAAAACAAGTCAAATTTTTTTTTTCAATATAAATATATTTTTTTTACATCGCTAACAAAACAGTCCGTATGGAACAACGATACCGGAGCTGAGCAGACAACATAACGCGAATTATATGACCATGACATGAATGACTTAAGCCTAGCATATACCGGCTATGGCGCATCGTGTCATATCATCATATCAATACAAAGTTAATAACAGCTACTTCACGCAGAGGCTCTGGATTAGGGGCCCCCTGAGCTCATGGGCCCCTGGTGCCGGTAGGCTCGTTCGGTAATCCATCCCTCAGTAGGACTATTGGGGCCCTGTTACTGACATGAATGATTTAAGCCTAGCATATACCGGCATACGGCGCATCGTGTCATATCATCATATTCATATCAATACAATGTTAATCACAGCGACGTCACGCGAGGAGGCCCCTGAGCTCATGGGCCCCTGAGCTCACGGGCCCCTGAGCTCACGGGCCCCTGGGCTCACGGGCCCCTGAGCTCATGGGCCCCCTGAACTCACGGGCCCCCTGAACTCACGGGCCCCTGGTGCCGGTAGGCTCGTTCGGTAATCCATCCCTCAGTAGGACTATTGGGGCCCTGTTACTGACATGAATGACTTAAGCCTAGCATATACCGGCTACGGCGCATCGTGTCATATCATCATATTCATATCAATACAATGTTAATCACAGCGACGTCACGCGCGGAGGCTCAGGCCCAGGGGCCCCCTGAGCTCATGGGCCCCTGGGCCTGGGCCCGGTAGGCCCGTTGGTTAATCCATCCCTGTCTAGACACAACACAAATTGACTGTGGATCGTATTTGTAGTGTTAATTTTCTCCTACGCCTCAGTCCAGTGACCTTATCAACAATGTCAACTGTGGAAAACCTGCAGTGACAGCAAGCGGCCTACAAGGTCACACCACGTGTTCACTCACCCCCATCTCACGTGTTACACCATGAAAACCATCATTTGTGTGGCGGTTGATTTTTGGGGATGCAAGTGTGTCGAACAGCTGGTGCCAGAATTTGCAGGTTTTCATTCCGACGATATTCTGCAGCAACTTAATTCCATGTGAGTATCGGTTGGTGTTTGATCGGGACTTGTCCTTTAACTCCCACGTAAAGCAAATCTCAAGGACTGCATTCTTTCATCTACGTAATATTTCAAAAATCAGGCACATCTTGTCTCAAAAAGATGCAGAAAAATTGGTTCACGCGTTCGTTACTTCGAGACTGGATTACTGCAACTCCTTATTATCAGGCTGCTCTAATAAATCTCTTAGGTCCCTCCAGTTGATCCAGAATGCTGCAGCTCGTGTTCTCACTAAAACTAAGAAAAGAGATCACATCACACCTGCACTAGCTGCTCTGCACTGGCTCCCAGTAAAATCAAGAATCACTTTTAAAATTCTTCTCTTAACGTACAAAGCCTTGATTGGTGATGCACCATCATATCTTAAGGAGCTTGTAGTACCATATTGCCCACTTGAGAGCTACGCTCACTAAATGCGAGACTACTTGTAGTTCCTAGAGTCTTAAAAAGTAGAATGGGAGCCAGAGCCTTTAGTTATCAAGCTCCTCTTATGGAACCAGCTTCCACCTTCAGTCCGGGAGGCAGACACAGTCACCTCGTTTAAGAGTAGACTTAAGACCTTCCTCTTTGACAGAGCTTATAGTTAGGGCTGAATCAGGTTCACCTGGTCCAGCCCTTGATATGCTGCTATAGGCTTATAGCTGCCGGGGACGTTTTAGGATGCACTGAGTACATATCTCCTCTTTTTCTCTCCTTAGGATGAATTTTCATCTCTCAATCACACGTTACTAACTCTGCTTTCTCCCCGGAGTCCTTTTGACTTCACGTCTCATGGGGTCATCGGACCCTATGAGACGACATAGATCATATCTGCCTGATGGATCATCGAGGTCTGGGTCGTGGAATTCCTGCTCCTGACTGCGCCACTGTCCTGTTGAGACTCCGCCCACTGTTGAGACTCCGCCCACTCCTCCTCTCTACCGCCATCTGCCTGATGGATCGTGGAGGTCTCCATCGTGGAATATGCCTACTATGAACTATTCATACACTCTGTCATATTCATTGAATGTATTTTAACTCTAAATCTGTCCTTCTGTACACATTACATCTATTGCATCTGTCCATCCTGGAGAGGGATCCTCCTCTGTTGCTCTCCTGAAGGTTTCTTCCCTTTTTTCCCCCTGAAGGGTTATTTGGGAGTTTTTCCTGGTCCGATGTGAGGTTTTGGGGCAGGGATGTCTATGTGTACAGATTGTAAAGCACTCCGAGACAAATTTGTAATTTGTGAAATTGGGCTATACAAATAAACTGAATTGAATTGAATTGTTTGCACACTCACAACTCACTGTGACACATGTGTCCAGGCTCGTGGGTTGGAGAGCGTCATGGTTGAAGCCTCTGTGTCAGCAAGTCCTCTCCCCCTGAAGTGTCCTTGAGGAAGACTCCGAACATCTATCGGCACCACGGGGGCGGTTTTGTAGCCGGGCCTGACCTTTTGTTTTTCCTCCAGGACGGCAAATGAAAAGAGAATTTCCCATTGGAGATCAATAAAGTTTAACATTGACATTTAAGACCTAAAATGGCCCGGGGATGACAGTTGTGTTTTATGCTTTGTAGACACACGGTGGAGCCAAAGGATCAGGCTACAACACTCAAGTGGAACCGGATCCAGGTCTGAACGAGTCACCGGTGGCTCATCACGTCAGCTGGAGTTGATTTAGAGAGATGTTGAATTCAAACACAGTGGGTGTGCAATAAAAATACTCCAATCAAGTAGAACATAACATTGGGAATCTGAGAGGTGTAAATACATGTTATTGATATGCCGATTAAAGCTGCCATTGAGGGGAGTTAGTTGTTTTATGTGCAGTGTAGAGAGTAGACAGTATGTTGTTTACAACCTCTGGCCACACTTTCCTAGAGCTTCATGGGACTAGTGTCACGAGTTGTCTATGAATCACTTTTAATTGACTGGTTATGATGATTAATGGAATAATGTAATAAAATAATGTATCAACCAAAAAGGAAGGTATTTTTTGTGGGGTTTTCTTGTCTGTTGACCTCATGGATGGTTGATTTTTAGTCTGAAGACATCAGAAGGGTTAATCAATAATGCTCATCTCCTGCCATTGATCAATGTGGCATTCACTGAGGTGTATTGGTTGTGTGTGTGTACATTATGCACAATACAGTGGACTTGCACACTCAAGTGCTGCAGTTGTGTCCATGACAATATTACCAGTCAACAGAGCTGCAAAGATGCCATCTCTCCTCCATAAAGATGAAGATGTTACAGAAGAAAGCTGAGAGACTCATTCATGCACAAGTGGAGGTGAAGCTTGAAAATATGTCCACAGTAAAAGCAACAAAACAAATCATAACAACGATGTGAAGTACAGAATCAGGTTTTTAACCCACACAGAACTCGACAGTGAGTCAATAAGGGCCGTTGACGCAGCAGAAGTGTGCCAGGAGCCACAGGGGTTTCCTGTGAACTAGAACTCTCACCTGACCGCGCTCCAAGGAAACCAAGCGCTCTCTACACACGCTGCCTCGATTCAGCCGAGTTAATCCAGTCAAACCAGGGCTTGGACGTTCCAAGAGAATATCAAAGGCGTTCAAAGAGGCACACTTTCCCTCTTCAGGACATTCACTTTTTTCATGCTTTTAACAGCTGTCAGAATGTGTGTTTGTGTAACTTAGAGAGGGAGAAGGAGGGAGAGGAGAGACAGATTCCTCTTGACTTCTTCACCTCAATGTGTGCCGACTATCTGTCTCTGTGTTGACGTGGCAGCATGATCGCAATGCCTGTAAAGTCATTTGCAGATGTAGCCTCCCTCTTTCTCTCCTCTCTTGCTCATGCTTGTTTTCTTCCTCCTCCAAATCCTCTTTTATTTCACATCCCCCATGCACTCTACCAACCCTTTTTTTGGTATCCTTTTCCTCTGAAATTCCCAGTAGTGGGTCGAAGTATGTGTGTGTGTGTGTGTGTGTGTGTGTGTGTGCGTGCGTGCATGCGTGTGTGTGTGTGTGTGTGTGAGTGCGACTGCTGGGCCAGTTGCCTGTGTGATGTTCCGCCAACTTCCTTCTCTGGATTCCATGGTTGTGGATTCAAGTTGTTAAGCTCCAGAAATGAGCACATGAAAAATAGCTGCATGTGTTTGAGAGAGCTGGACCAGCCACACACACAGCCGACGCAGCAGGCCGAGCCTGAGCTTCCGACCTGAAGTATCCTGAGAATTTTCTGTGGAAATCCAGTGAACCTTTTGAACCAATTCGTCCAAAGTGACGATTGCCTGGCAAAGTCTTTTACTCTGGAGGGACTGACACCTGAGCATGTGCCGGTCTGTAAAACAGCACATGCTTGTGGCTGTGCATGTGTGTGTTTTATCACTCTTGTTAAAGCAAGGGGTGTGGTTTGCTCCTATTAGAGAGGAAGGTGCTTCCCAGAGAGTTACGTGCAGTTTTGGAGAGAAGAAGAAGTGAACTGCAAAACATTGAGAGTTGGTTCTACTTAAAGACGTCACTTTCCCTGCTGCCTTAAAAACATGACCGCTCACTAAAAACAACTTAGATCATTTGTTCAGTCGTCTCATGTCTTTTGTTCACTGCTCTGGTAAAAACAAGCGAATTTAACCTCAAGACATTAGGTTAAATCAACGGCTTCGTCACACATTACATACACATATACATACATATACATTCAAATGTGTCTTACATTTACATTTTCACTTTAATGTCGTGCGGTAGTTTTCTATTACAAAACCGCACAGGCCTACTAGAGGTCCAGATGCAATTCCGGATGGGGCTAGAAACACAGCACTGGAGGAGAGTGGTGGCAAAACAGAAAACTGATTTAGGTTCCCTATCGGAGTGAGAGAAAAGATAGTAACAAGGCAAATTCACAAGGTGAACATTGTGCTTCACGGAAGGAACAACGTATCACCAGTGAGAGGTCAACAGTAGGTTCTCTGAGGAACACAGTAATTGATCTGGGAAACGTCACATAAAGTCCACACAAATAACAATAAAAAGAGTGAAATCCAGGACACATTAGCAGATAGTTAGCACAATAAAAAAGAAAAAGTACTTTATTACGAATGAGTAAAGCAGCTGAAATAAACGAGCACCTGAAGATAATTCTTCAACAAGGACAGTTGAGCGTCGGGATGGAGTGGCGAGCGGTCCAGGGTGAACCCTGCCTTCGCCCAATGTCAGCTGGGATCGGCTCCAGCGCCCCGCGACCCTGAAAGGAAGAGAAGCAGTTTGGATAATGGATGGGGGGATGGATGGGGGGATGGTTGAGCGTCAGATCAAAGATTTCCGTCAATATTTGATCTTTTGTCCCTGCAGGTCTGACCAAATGGTGGATGTTACAATGTCAGTTTAGCAGCAACTATGGTGCTCTGTGCGAGTCCGGGTTGCTACCAGCACCAACATGATCAGATGAAAGAACTGAAACATAACGATGATCTATATATCTATATATATTTAACTCAATGATACATTTTTTGTTGATTCCTTTCAAATTCTCATTCGATTTCTGTCTGAAGTTTTACAGTGTGCGTGTGTGTGTGTGTGTGTGTGTGTGTGTGTGTGTGTGTGTGTGTGTGTGTGTGTGTGTGTGTAGATGTGTGTGTTTGTGTGCGCGTTTTAGGGCTTTTTCTTTAAGAGCAGGGTGGCCAGGTGGCCAGATGTGACACAATAACTAAAGGCACCTGTCAGGGTGCAGTGAGGTTAAATTCACCATGCCAGAGCACTAGAATGTAGCCTGAGCTGTTATCTAACTGCCGCCTTCACAAGCCAAGTTCACAAGCGAAAAGACGTTGACCCATAGGCCTATGGAAAAAGATAAGAAATATTTTTCTGTCCACGTCACTTTGCCGTTTTCTTTATTTTGACTCGGTCAGTTTCCCACTGCAGGAGTTTTATTATAAGGACGATCCTCTTTTAACATATCTGAAGAGGTCCACTGTTTATCTCATAGGTCATAAAGAAAGATCATACAATTGCAGACATACCGGTACTCTAAATATCAGTATGTTTCCTGCAGACTTGCTATGGTGCAAAGTATTTCTTTAAAAAAAAAGTCAGCAGTCGACTCAAACATAAATAATAATGCTTGACTGAATGCACTAATTCAAGTGCTACAACTCCCCCTGTTTGAAATGATTATCTGAAAGGAAGAAGGCAGGACTGTTATGCTACGCAAACAAACCCATTGTGATCAGAGCAATACGTTTAATGATGCAAAAGGTTATTTAAGGATATTTTGGGATTCGTAAAATGTCCATATGAGCAGGTGAATGTAATGCAACCTTAACTTACATACCTCTGGTTGGGGAGGATAAATGCAAATAGATCATCAGCATTTTCTTTTGAGAATGAATCAGTCGGCTTGTTTTCTCCCTCAACATGTTGGACAGTTGACAAATGAGGTACAACAGACTTAGCGCGAGATGGGGGACGCACCAAGCAGTGAGCACAGGTGCTTGTTAATGCACACATAAGCAATCCCTTCATCAGCAGCACCCCTGCCACCACCAACATATATTATCCTCAAAGAGCAGAGAAAATAAGGCCATGTGTCTGTGAAGTCGTGCCAGGAATTCACAGCACGTAGTTTGTGAAAAAAAGAAGGAGAAAAATACATGCCCCAATTTTTCTCAAAATGTGCCGTGTTTCCTGAGAATATTTGTGGTTGAAACTTGCAACGCTCTGCTTGCGCGTCAGTATTTTGTTTGATTGTGATTTTTTGGTAAAGTTGCAAATATTCATGGAAATTCTTATACATCTTTCTTTCTTTTTTTTGGCAAATGCTAAAAGCGGTTATGATTTTTAGCAAGACTTTAAGCAGGGTTTTTGATAAATTGTGAGGTTATAGTGGCAAGATCAGTGTGTGTCTAATTATTCAAAGAAAGTGTCTGATCCAGCTGTCATGGCCTCTGTGGAATGAGAATACCTGTTGTTGAGAGTGAGTGGAGGCCCGCATCTTCTCCACGGATCCTCTGGATTTAGAGGCGAGAATTGGACTGTCTCTATTTCTCTCTGTCTTTGTCAATACGTCTTGTAGCGTGCAGCATCTGGCAACTGAACACGATGCGTTGGAGCAGGGTCGCAACCCTTCGTCTCTCTCCAGCGAGCTGCCTCCATATGACAGTCCTTCCCTCTCCCTTTGTCTCCAGTGCTGCCGCTGCTAATTGTTCTCCAGGCTAGGGAGCATTTGTCTGTCAACCGAGGCCTGTACACTCACATCTGTGGGTCACAGGCTCCAGCAAAGACGGTTGAGTATGACAGACCCTTCTTTTTTGTGTGTGTGTGCAAATATTATAATGAGCGTGAGAGGAAACGGTGATGGTGTGCTGCAAGAAAAAAAAGACAATTAAATGTAAATGAGTTCAAAATAAAAGTAGTTGGCAGAAAACGGCATTGTTATATCTAGAAGGTGTGCTTTCACTTGAATGGCAGACATTGAGGCAATTATGTTGTAGTAATGAAAGGGTTTGACATTAAAACAGAATGAAATCACATGAACAAGTTCAGATAAACTGTGTAAGAATGGATAAATAAGACAGAGCCAAATCAGCTGCAGCAGAGTTATTGCACTGCAATATTGTACCTGGCCAACAGATTGACGGAAATCAAACACACCCACGACATGACCAACAGCTAGAAGGCTGACCTTTCACCTTCAGTGAGGCGTTTGAGGCCCTCCTGCTATTGTAATGTGACTTTAGCCGCATTCAGCACAACACTGAGCTGGTTATATGCTTTGGCACAGCGCTGGAACCAAGTGGGCAGGTTTCACAGTCTGTGTGTGAAACTATTGCTTTGAGCATGAACCAGAGGTCTTCAACTGCAGACGGATGTTCAGACAGGTTTGTTCGAGATGAGCCAGTCTAGCGCAGAATCCATCACCGTGATATATGAACCAGGTTGTTTTTGTTGTTGATAAAGTAATACTATGAACCGGGTGGAAACACTATAAGAACAATAACAAAGTATCTACGACGTGCTTTTTTGTCGTCCATCTCCTGAACATTGTAGTTTCACCCATTCAGACTGACCTCAATAACATGCACCTGCCATCGTGTCATAACTACCTTTCCCACAGAGGTCAAGGAAAAGTGGTCAGGAATAGACATTAGAAGGTCATTTTTTTATTGTTTGACCGCAGCCTAGCTCTCCACCGACTGCGTGGCCCAGTGCATGATGGGAAACAGGTGGCTCCCACCACATCAGACAGCTGATTGGCTTTTAGATATGACAGCAAACACCACATGTTGTAGAAAATCCGTTTTTTTAAAGTGTAGTTGTAATACTTAAAGTAACATTATGTAACAATTGTACCTTAAAATAACAGCTTGAAAAAAATTGTGCCGCTACAATGACTTTTAATATGGCGATTTGCGGCTCCGCCATTGCCATCGGGGGTCTGTGGGGAAATAACTCCGCTATGTAAGATTCTGGAGCCGCCCGCTCCGGGGCGGATGTACTTCGACCTGCTTTCTGGCAGTGATTACGCAATGTCATATAGTGCCACTCCACGCTCGCAGCTACAGTATAAGGGTAGCTTTTTTATGTAGCTTTTTGGTGTTGTCAACAATATTGTATTCGATCACACGATTCAAACATTTAGAAAACAACGTATATAGGCTGAAAACGCGATCGGTATTTCATCTAAACTAAATGTTGTCATTCTTTTGGTTATGTTGTAACAATTCGCCCTTAGCAACTCAATCAAGGGGAAAAGGTACAATACGCAAAAAAAAAGGGAATGGGCGGATCTGCGAATTCTGGTGTTAACTCTCTGCTCAAATGGTCGTAAAAGAAAAACACAGTCGATATGCGGAAACCCAAATGTGATTATATTAAATCAAATTCAATGCATCTGCAAGCCCCCAAAATGAACACATACACTACAAAAAATCAAACCCACTCAAAACAAAGTATAATCCCCGGATCCCGACAGTCCCCAAAGTCTTTGCAGTCCCCCAAAACAAAAGTAAATGACTGCACGCGCCCACACCCCCCTCCCCCCAAAAGCCGGCAAACAGCTGACCGACCAGGCGGAAACGTGGCGAGGCGCCGCGTTCAATCCCCGCGCTACTTCACCCTAGTCCGGTAGGTGCTGGGCCCAGTTCACAGTGTTCCTGCGCAGTCTTCTATTAGTGATCCCGCCCGTTGGTATAAATCCAAAATAGAAACAGTCGCCGGATTGCTTCTACCGGGCTGCATCTATCGTAACTGGGTATTTACGACACTGAAGTAAACGTTAAATACCTCAAAAACTGAAGGGGGCGCTAAAAGGGAAAAACGACATAATGGGGCTTTAACAGACTTACATTTTATTACAATTTTATTAAATTTTTGTTCATTTTGTCACCATGTTTTATTTTTACCTTCTCATTGAAAATGCGGAAGGTTATGTTTTGATCGCCGTGTATTCATTTATTTATTTATTTGTATGCGTGTTATTCGCATAACAAAAAAAGTTAAAAACCGAATCGCATGAAATTTGGTGGGATGGTTGGTTATTATCCGGGGACCATTTGATTAGATTTTGGGATCGATCGGGTCAAAGGTCAAGGTCATGAAAAGGTCATGAAAAGGTCAACATCTTCTTGAATCGCATGACATTTGGTGGGATGATTGGTTATTATCCGGGGACCATTTGATTAGATTTTGGGATCAATCGGGTCAACGGTCAAGGTCAAGGTCATGGAAAGGTCAACATCTTCTTTTTACCATAGCACGGTCAATTTTTATCCAATTGGCATGCAACTAATGCCAAAATGTTCATAATTCAATGGCCAATCTTGTGATATGCGAAGGTATGCGCTCTACCGAGTGCCCGTTCTAGTTTATTTAGTCTTAGTCCTGATGTCAAATGCCGTTGTTGTCATTACTGATTTCAACAGTCCTCCTGGCTGCGCTCACTGTGTGTCATGTCAGAGAGATGTGGTTTTTTATGTTGTAAACATAACACAACCTTTGTTTGTCAGCAATATGTTAATATGTTGATACAATCAGTAAGTGTGTAATGACGGCAATGCTGTTTCGTTGTAGTCATGGAAAAAATAACTTTTGAATCAGTTTGCCCACTCAAAGCGAACACTTCTCCGTAGCTGACTCCCCGGCTGTGGACAGTGGTTATAATCTTGCCATTGGCCGCCAATTTTGTCGGGCATTCTCCTCCCCTCCATTATGTATTCTGCAAAGACACGGTTGCTGCTTCCTGTGTTTTGTGCTGCCCAAGATGATGATTCGTAAAGAGAAGTACGAACAAGCCAGATCATGTTTCGTATTCCCCAATAGCAAAATGATGATGTGTGGAGCCGGACCTTTCTTTAACGCTGGCGCAGCGCTGTGGAGATAGTCTGGCTATGCGATACGACTGCTTCTGTAATACATAACTAGACTGAGGTTTAATTGTGAGCATCCGATAACTGCTGTCGTTGGTGCAGCAGTTATTGTTACTGCTGCTGCTGTCATAGCTTGTGGGAAAGAACTGAAGTCGAATGTGAGAGGTTGCTGGCTGCGGTTGTCCCTTTGTTTACTGTTGTTTAGTCTCTAGTATTTTTAGGTACACTGCTGCCTGTTTCAGCTAATTACACTGTGGAAGCCATAGGGATGATTGCTGTAATGACTGGTTGGCTATCCAAAGCATTCTGAGCTTCCCCTCTGTTCATAGGAGGCAATTAGCGAATTTGTGTTTGAATTAGTATGTTTTCATTTGTATAGTCTGCCTGCGTGCATGCAGATGCATATTTCTTTGTTCATGATCACATTGGTGTGACTCCATTTTTTATGACAAATAACACATTTAATTCTCAGCTATAAAATTGCCAATTAAATTGGAGCCCAGGTCTCCTGCATCCTCAGCAGCTCACTTAACATGCAGACACAAACCCCAAGAATATTTTTTAATCAACCTTAATTATAGTTTCCCAGATTCTGCTGCTCCCAGGTCAGTTGTTAATCCAGGCTTCTGGTTCAAAAGTTCAGTGTCGTTTTATCAGACGGCAAGTGCCTCTGAACACCTCTTGCCTACTACCAACCAACTCAAACACCAATGCAACTTACACGATAAGGGCCTCATCTGGGCGCCCACATATCAATGCTTTGCTAACCGCCTCTGTTAATTATGAACAATGCTGAACTTTGAAATGCCCTCTCTGTTTTATTCTGTGTCTGAGTGTCTAAATTCAACTAATAAAAGTGTGAGTATTGTCAGCATTTAGATCAACATTGTCTGTGGCGATATTGCTTTGTATTTACATCAGGAGAAGGCAGACACTGTCAGGTAACAGTGCTGCACTTACACACCTCTGAGAGCGAGTGACACAAAGAGGAATATGAAGAGCTTCATGAGTAAAGCTGAGAGATTCTGTAATTCAGTCCAGATTCAAAGACACATACATATACACACCCCCACACACACGTGGAGTGTGGATGTTATGGGCATAGTTTGGAAGAACAGCTGACATGTTTTCAAAACAGTGCATGCCGGGTTGAGCGTGTGCTGGATGGGTCAGCGAGGTTTGACAGGGGAGAAACAGTCTGGTGTGAGCTGAAGATACATATTTCATCTCATCGGACTGTCCACAACCTCACGAGACCTCATGTTTAATCATGACCACTGGTCTTATTTAATTTAGTAGAAGGAAGTAAAGGACGGCAGACTTTTGTTTTTCAAATCTTTACATTTTTACTTTCAAAGGGTTTAGCTAAATAATTTGTTTGGTCTGACCAAAATTAGGTAAATGTTTGCGCGTGGTTGTGTGAATGTGAATTTGTGTGTGCAGAAGAGCTTCACTGATACTGGATTTCTGAAGGCAACTCAAAATGATATTTCCTTTAACATTATGTTGTCTACCTATACATATGTGTCTTCTTATAGTGATCTTTCCACCTCTGGGAGCCAATAAATGAATCAGTCTGAGAAAAAAAGATTCTTTCACCAAACTGCTTTCAACTCCACATGATAAGGTGCTAGAGTGGGTGGTGCATTGGGTCCTGCTATCCTAACCTACACTATTTGTCCCTCTAGACCAGGGCTGTCAAACTCATTTTCAACGCCACATATTAGCATCATGGTTGCCCTCAAAGGGCCGGTTGTAACTGTAATACTGTATACATGTATCTACCCACATATATTGTTAAATAACTGTCTTTGCATTTGAATATTGTTTTTTCGAGTGTAAAAATATTGTATTTATTTATTTAAATGTAAATTTATATCTCAGCACCTTTCTATAAGATAAATCCATTTAATTTAATTTAATTTGTTATAAGCCACATGACTCTATCAAAGATCAAATGCACATTATTACATTAACTTATATGATAATCATTAAATAATTGTGAGTTGCTTAGAACATGTGTGACGGATGTAGTCTTGGGCAGTAGTTCTCAGCTGGTCTGCCTGCAGGACCTGAATGACAAGCCAAATCCTAAATAGAGGAAGATTTAACACTTTTCAAATTGATTTAATAAAAAGATGCTGCAGTTTGAACCTGAGATAGTACTGAATATCACAGTATACCAACATGAAAAAAGATAGTTAGAAAAATTCCTTTTTACAGTCAATCAAAAAACAAGAAGTGCATCTTAAGGACACAATGTAATACAACATACAAAACACTTCAGTAACTTCAGACTTTAAAAAAATGCACAAAGTAGTGAGAAGTAGTTTAAAAAGGCCTAAAGTTATTTGATTTATGGCTCACTTACTGAATCTATGACAACCAACGCTGCACTACAAGTCAGGGTCTTGAGGAGCAGCTTTTATCCACAAACTCAAAATAAATTAAACAAAAAGTGCAATTCAAAAAGATTCAAGAATACAACATTAACTTACAAATACTTAAAACATGATGCTTTGAAGAAAATAAGATGCACGCACTTTAACCTGAGGTGTAACACAGTCATAGACCTGAGTCTGGAGGAATTAATAATGCCAGACGCGGCGTCATCCACGCAGTTCCGGGAGAAGCTGTGTGCGGCCAATATATAATATTAATATTATGAACCCAGACACAAGTTCTTGATTTTGTCCGACATTTGTGTGACTTCCACAACATGTACAAAGCAGAATTCGTGGTTATTTCTTCAATGCTAGACGGCAGTAGGTAATTGTTTTCATGAAGATAAGCCACGCCTCCTCTGCGGCGCTTCGAGTGCAAATTATCACAAATAGTAAAGCAACGCAATCATTACCGAAAATCGCATGAAATTTTGATTATTATGTATTATCCGGGACCAGTTGATTTTTTATTTTATCGATCAGGTCATGGTCAGGAACAAATCTTCTTCTTCTTCTTGAAAAAATTTGGTGGGATAAGATTGGTTATTATCTGCTTCTGTTTTCGTGTGAAGGCAGCATGAATAGACGGCACATCCAAAATTACCTTCAAAATAAAAGCACAGGATGTTTTTCTTAATTTTTTTTTCCCAGGCAAAGGTGATGATATGTCTTTTAAGCCGTCACGGGCCACATGAAATGACGTGGTGGGCAAGATTTGGCCAGCTGGCCTTGTGTTTGTCACCCCTTGCTCTCATCTAGACTATCCATTCTGGCATCAACTGTCAGTGAAGAATTTCAGTTGTATTCGTCAAAACACGAACAGCAAATACAACAGTAACTTGTGTTACTTATTAGCCAAGATATACACTGTCACCACACAAGGAATAATGAGCAGAACGAGTGTGCGTGTGTGTGTGTATGTATGTGTGTGTGTGTGTGTGTGTGTGTGGTTGCAAGCGCAGGCCTCTACACGTGTAGAAGAGATTATGCTACTTATTGTATTCTCCATACTAACACACACCCTGCAAAAAGCAGTTTAAACTTGATGTGATATTGCCTCCACCTTCTGCTCAAAAAACAGGAACAGCTCATCAACAAATTAGATCACTGCTTGACTTCCTGTCCATCACGCTTGTTTGAATAACACTACTTACAGTTTTTGGCGAGGCATCAGCCTCAGCCCTGAGCAACCAACCAAGATACCGCTGCTGGTTTTATGGCTGATGAGACATGTATGGTTCGCTAGCAAACGCTGCTGCCAAAGGAGGTTCTCACATTCCCCTTCTAGGCACTGCCAATCACTGTGATACTGTGTTGGTCAACTTAAGCACAACCGAGCACGACTCTGGAGATCCAGCATTGAAGAGAAGAGTACACAAGATCCAGACGGGCTTGATCTGGGCAGTCAGACAGGACGGCGTGCAGGATGTGTGTGGCCTCTCTCCACTGGGGCTGGACTAATATCACTCCCCCGTCTAGGGCACGGTAGCTCTGGCTATGTTTACCTTTGTATTCCTCTAAATCAATACCTGTATGGCAATATGTTAGCCTTATTATTTCAGCTGCAACTCCAGTGGTGCGAAACAGACTCAACAAATAAAAATAAGAAGCAGTGAGTAGGCTAACACGGGACGTGCCAACAAGTGTGAAGCTTCAATATGCTTGATATTGACATTCACCAATATTATTAGTATTATAGGCCTACTATTTCTATAATAAGATGATGTGGTTGTGTAGGATTGTTTCTGAGTCTTGTGATCCAAACATATCCAATAACTCCAGAAAAGTCCAAAGTCGACATTTATTGAAAATCGATTGATAGATATGTTTTTGTCTGTTGTGAGGGTCAGCAAAGGCAGATGACCCAGTTATCTCTTTGGGTATGTAGAACTTGCTTCGTAGTCCAGACCCCGTGTCTGTTGTAGAGGGAGTGCTTATCCACAGACTGCTGTTGGTGCGCTGTATTCCCCATCACCAGGGGTGAAGGGAAGGGAATTATCAATGTGTTAATCCAACTTTGTCGAGGAGGGATTGACAAGTTATTTGAGAGAGGGAGCTTTGTGAGAAACGGAAGAAGTGGAGGAGCTGAGGAGAAGAGATAATGATGCAGCTGGTGGGTGAGCCTCTGAGAAATATGGGAGAAGCACCTTTGTGTCCTGTGGCAGAGATCACGTGACTGCTCTGTTGTCACGAGACCAGGTGAAGGGCTTCGACGACAGAAACGTGTCTACATCGCTGAGTGATTTCATCTTCTTCTGTTTGTCTTTCATGTTTTAGTTGCCCTCGTGTGGAGTGTGACGCAGCTGTCTGTGCGGGCGTGTGTGTGTGTGAGCAGGCACATGTTTGGAATGATTTGAAACCCGACAGACTTACAGATGGACACTTCATGGCTGTATTAACTTTCTTGGAAACTGATGCCAGCCCTCCTAATTTGCCACTATCGTCCCCTGTGTCAGATATTGCTTCAGCTGTAAGCAGCTTGGAGTGGCAGGTTTTGCTCTTTTTTGAATATGGTTTGAGCAAAATCATACCTCTCCGTTTGACTTGTTGCCATTGCAGATGGTAGAGGATAGCACACCTGCCAATTAGCCCAGCAGAGGCATGATGAACAGCAAGCAGTCTCCTGAAAATTAAAATGTCCTCACAGTGCTGCACAGAAGCACTGCTGCACTGTGTCACACAAAGGCCCACAGCAGAGAGGTGGTAAATGTGTGTAACCAGCGCGAGCCTTTGAACTTCCTCCCCTTGTTAGAAAACCAGTGGGGGCACCTGTTCTCGCTGCCCCGTCATCTCTTTAACTCGCGCCTGGTGACACCTGAGTGTTTGTTGTCAGAAACCAGTCTATTAGTTTGACCCTGTGCTTGTTCTTGCAGAAATGGCGGCCTTTTCCTTCCTGTCGCCGCTCAGCTCCTCGGCTCCCCACCTCAAGCAGAAATGAACACTGAGACGTCTCGCTCTGTTCCGCTGACCTCCAAAAAGTTGAAAGAGAGATGCCACCGAGTGCGGATGTCAGAGCGGAGGATGACGGATGGCTCTGAGCAGTCTTAATAGTGTTGCCCTACAACAAATATCTGCCAGGGCTGAATGATGTGTGCGGCCTCTGCTCCCATCATACCGTGTGCCAGGTTCCTTCGGGTGAACTGGAGATGTAGCGAATGAGAGAGCCGTGTGGACGACGGGGAGGGATGGGGAGAGGGGGTTAGTGTGACATTGGGAGGCAGAGAAGAGATGTCTCAGCTCTGTCAGGCTGCTTGTCTCCACGCGGTGCAGAGAGATGGTCCTCGGCTCTCTCCTGGTCTAATGACCCGCTTGACGTCTTGTTTACGGTGACGCGTGAAAGCAGGTAACATCTCATGAATGTCACATACGACGCCACTGTTCAGTCGCTGTAGCACAAAAACCTTTGTGCTAAGATTTAGTTCCCGCACAACGACTAACCTGAACTACAGCTTTATTATCACCGTACCGATGCTACATTCTCCTAATCTAAACCCAGGTCACAATCTTTGATCTATATTTTAGATGGTAAGAGTCTGTTTCCAGAATAGATAACGATATCACAAGCTTGGCACTCTTGTCTCGTAAAGCCTGGCAACTTTTTTCATAAATTCTTGCACGCCGCTGCGAGCCGTGGCCCTGAGGGTTTTGGAGGAGACCTTTAGCTGAGTTGAGTCTGTTTTACACCTGTAATATAAATTAAGTGTCGGCAGGGGAGGGGAAGGGATGGAGAGCTGAACCTCCTCCATGAAGCAAAAGCTGCAGCTGGACTTTCCCATCTTATGATGCAGGAGGTAAAGTTTGTAGTCCTAATGTTCTCCTCCAGTGACCTTGTAGCCATTTTTTATATAAGCAAATTATCAGTTTACAAGTCAAAGTAGGACCATGAAACCCAGCCTGACTTCCCCTGCTGCACATCTAAACTTCACTATGCCTCCAGTTTTGACTGCCCGAGATTACCTTATATTGCTGTTTGAGATGGACTATTTACAAAGCAGTCGCAAATATTGAAATAAGGTGATGAGGAGGATCTTTATGGATTATATTTAAATATTCATTTTTATTGGATATGTCTCCATCATTATGTGTTGACAAAAACCGAGAGAAAAGTTTTGCTGGTAATAATAAATGTGGACCCTTTGCTTCAAAGCTGTTGTTGATTTTTATTCCAGACCGATTGAGTGTGAATCTTTCAACAGCAGAGGACTCCAACAGCAGGAATGTTCTATTATGGGACAGAAAGCAGAAGGGCTTATTGTGAAAGTTATCTTCTGCTCAGAAGCATACTCATGCTGGACACACAGACTGTTGTACTGGCGTTCTGGAAGGAAGTGTGCCCTCCCAGAACACACACACATGAAGAATGTCTAGCTTTTGTTAACACGTCTGATGTAATTCTATATCTACAATAATTCAATTCAATTCAGTTTATTTGTATAGCCCAATTTCACAAATTACAAATTTGTCTCGGAGTGCTTTACAATCTGTACACATAGACATCCCTGCCCCAGAACCTCACATCGGATCAGGAAAAACTCCCAAATAACCCTTCAGGGGGAAAAAAAGTGAAGAAACCTTCAGGAGAGCAACAGAGGAGGATCCCTCTCCAGGATGGACAGGTGCAATAGATGTAATGTGTACAGAAGGACAGATTTAGAGTTAAAATACATTCAATGAATATGACAGAGTGTATGAATAGTTCATAGTAGGCATATTCCACGATGGAGACCTCCACGATCCATCAGGCAGATGGCGGTGGGGAGGAGGAGTGGGCGGAGTCTCAACAGTGGGCGGAGTCTCAACAGGATAGTGGCGTAGTCGGCAGCAGGAATTCCACGACCCAGACCTCGATGATCCATCAGGCAGATAGGATCTATGTCGTCTCATAGGGTCCGATGACCCCATGAGACGTGAAGTCACAAGGACTCCGGGGAGAAAGCAGAGTTAGTAACGTGTGATTGAGAGATGAAAATTAATCCCTAAGGAGAGAAAAGAGGAGATAGGTGCTCAGTGCATCCTAAAACGTCCCCCGGCAGCTATAAGCCTATAGCAGCATATCAAGGGGCTGGACCAGGTGAACCTGATTCAGCCCTAACTATAAGCTCTGTCAAAGAGGAAAGTCTTAAATCTACTCTTAAATGAGGTGACTGTGTCTGCCTCCCGGACTGAAGGTGGAAGCTGGTTCCATAAAAGAGGAGCTTGATAACTAAAGGCTCTGGCTCCCATTCTACTTTTTAAGACTCTAGGAACTACAAGTAGTCCCGCATTTAGTGAGTGCAGCTCTCTAGTGGGGCAATATGGTACTACAAGCTCCTTAAGATATGATGGTGCATCACCAATCAAGGCTTTGTACATTAAGAGAAGAATTTTAAAAGTGATTCTTGATTTTACAGGGAGCCAGTGCAGAGCAGCTAGTGCAGGAGTGATGTGATCTCTTTTCTTAGTTTTAGTGAGAACACGAGCTGCAGCATTCTGGATCAACTGGAGGGACCTAAGAGACTTATTAGAGCAGCCTGATAATAAGGAGTTGCAGTAATCCAGTCTCGAAGTAACGAACGCGTGAATCAATTTTTCTGCATCTTTTTGAGACAAGATGTGCCTGATTTTTGAAATATTACGTAGATGAAAGAATGCAGTCCTTGAGATTTGCTTTACGTGGGAGTTAAAGGACAAGTCCTGATCAAAGATAACGCCAAGATTCTTTACAGTGGTGTTGGATGCTAGGGCAATGCCGTCTACAGAAACCACATCACCAGATAACTGATCTCTGAGGTGCTCAGGGCCGAGTAAAATTACTTCGGTTTTGTCTGAGTTTAACATCAAGAAGTTGCAGGTCATCCATGTTTTTATGTCTTTAAGACATGCTTGAATTTTACTTAGTTGGTTGGTTTCCTCTGGTTTTATCGATAGATATAGTTGAGTATCATCTGCATAGCAATGAAAGTTTATGGAGTGTTTCCTGATAATATTGCCCAAAGGCAGCATGTATAAGGTAAATAAAATTGGTCCAAGCACAGAATCTTGTGGAACTCCGTGACTAACGTTGGTGGTTATCGAGGCGTCATCGTTTACAAATACAAACTGAGATCGATCTGATAAATAGGATTTAGACAAACTTAGTGCGGTGCCTGAAATGCCAATCGACTGCTCCAGTCTCTGTAATAGGATGTCATGGTCAATGGTGTTGAATGCAGCACTAAGGTCTAACAAGACCAGGACAGAGAGGAGTCCTTTATCTGCTGCCATTAAGAGGTCATTTGTAATTTTCACCAGTGCTGTCTCGGTGCTGTGGTGTTTTCTAAATCCTGACTGAAACTCCTCAAATAAACTATTATGATGTAGAAAGTCGCACAACTGATTTGCGACCACTTTCTCAAGGATCTTGGAGAGGAAGGGGAGGTTAGAGATCGGTCTGTAGTTAGCCAACACCTCTGGATCCAGAGTGGGCTTCTTCAGGAGCGGTTTAATGACAGCCACTTTGAAGGAGTGTGGTACGTGGCCTGTTAGCAGAGACACATTGATAATATCTAATAGAGAGCTGCCAATTAAAGGCAAAACGTCTTTAAGCAGCCTCGTCGGGATGGGGTCCAAGAGACAGGTAGATGTGTTAGAAGTAGAAACCGTTGACGATAATTGGTCACGGTTGATGGGAGAAAAGCCCTCCAAATATACACCAGGGCATACAGCGGTTTCCAAGGCCATTCCACTTGAGGACAGATTGGCACTGGTTATGGGCAAGAGAATATTAATCTTGTCCCTAATAGTTAAAATCTTTTCATTAAAGAAGTTCATAAAGTCATTACCACTGAGGTTTATAGGAATGCTCGGCTCCACAGAGCTGTGACTCTGTCAGCCTGGCTACAGTGCTGAAGAGAAACCTGGGGTTGTTCTTATTTTTCTCTATTACTGATGAGTAATAGGCTGCTCTGGCATTACGGAGGGCCTTCTTATAAGTTTTAAGACTATCTTGCCAAACTAAGCGGGATTCTTCCAGATGAGTTGAACGCCATATGCTTTCAAGCTTTCGTGACGTTTGCTTCAGTTTGCGGGTCTGAGGGTTATCCCAGGGAGCAAACCTCCTCTTCCTCACTGTCTTCTTCTTCAGAGGGGCTATCGAGTCCAGTGTCATTCTCAGTGAGCCTGTGGCACTGTCAACAAGATGATCAATCTGGGACGGACTAAAGTTAGACCAGGAGTCCTCTGTTATATTGAGACGTGGTATCGAATCAAATGCAGAAGGAATCGCTTCTTTAAATTTAGCTACAGCACTGTCAGTTAGACATCTGGTGTAGAAACTTTTGACTAACGGTGTACACTCCGGTAGTATAAATTCAAAAGTTATGAGGTTGTGGTCTGACAGAAGAGGATTCTGTGGGAAGACGTTCAAATGCTCAATGTCAACGCCATAAGTAAGAACAAGATCAAGCGTATGGCCAAAGCTATGAGTGGGTTTCTGTACTCTGACAGAAGCCAATCGAGTCCAACAATGAGATGAATGCAGCACTAAGGCAATCATTATCAACATCCACATGGATATTAAAATCTCCTACAATAATAACTTTATCAGTTTTAAGAACCAAACTTGATATAAATTCTGAAAATTCAGATATAAACTCTGTATATGGACCTGGTGGCCGGTACAGAATCACAAATAGAATTGCCTGTAGTGTTTTCCAGGTTGGATGTGAAAGACTAAGAACAAGGCTTTCAAATGAGTTGTAGTGTAATTTAGGTTTAGGATTTATTAATAGGCTCGATTCAAAGATGGCTGCTACTCCACCTCCTCGACCGGTGCCTCGAGGAATGTGAGTATTAATATGACTTGGAGGAGTCGATTCATTTAGGCAGACATATTCTTCATGGCTCAGCCAGGTTTCAGTTAGACAACATAAATCAATGTGATTATCTGATATTAAATCATTTAGTAACACAGCTTTAGATGACAGAGATCTAATATTTAGGAGACCACATTTAATAGTCCTGTTTTGTTGCACTGCTGAAATAATGGTGTTAACTTGTATAAGGTTATTGTGTACGACTCCTCTTCTGCTTTCTTTTGATAGAATTAATTTAAGTTTAAGTGGCCATGGGACAGACACAGTCTCTATGGAGCTCTGGGAGGGACTGGGTGAGAGGGGGCGGATGCCCCGGGGGAGGGATGTGCTATGGGGGACACTGGGTGACAGGGATGACAGGGGCGTGGAGCTACTCTGTTTCTGCTTTATGACATTAACCTCTTCCACTCCACCCCCATTTTCGAGCAAAAACGCCTAAAATGATCTGACGAAATTAAAATGGCTGTAGTTTCTGAACCCCTCTGAATAAATGTATCAATGAAGGCTTTCTAGAAAGATTACCCTTGTGATTACTTGTGAAAGTGTCAAAAATCCTTTAGGTCATACAGAAACAGAGCAGTGGGCCTTTGAATTCAGTAAAAATGTAAGATTTTTGTCTGCCTAAAATAAAAAAGTATATTTCAGTATAAATAACTGCCTGTGACTGTATCTGTACAGGAAAAGGACAGTATAGGTGTATAACTGCACTAGTACTAAACACCTGCTTCAAATTTGAAGAGGATAGGACAAAGTATGACCATCCTACATTGTTTTTCATGAAAAGATCCAGGCGGAGCTCCAAAAAGGACATTTGCTGACTCCAAATGCTCACATGGTACCCAAATGATATTATAAGACACTGAAGGTGTTTTCCTTTACATGTTGATATGTTTCAACATATACCAATGTAAAGAACTGTAATATCACTGCAAAATATAACTTTTACTCCAAGTAGAGCAGATGTATTGCTAAATAATATATACATATAAATAATACATATATATACTATATAGATATATATACAAACATAGTGACATATATATGTAGTATATATACGTATATACTACATAATATATATACACACACAAATATATATGTATGTATTAACATATATATATATTTCTATCCATGAACATATATATTCTGTAAGGAGAAGACTGGCTGCGCCCACGTATTTCAGAGGAGTTCCGTTACGTGTGACTCAATTTGCATATGCAACACGTCGTTAGAAAGCCGGAAGTCTCCTCTAGAGTAGACGAAGGGATTGACAAGTCTAACCTAACTGTTACTAATAAAATGTAGTCAAACAAAAACAGAGCAAATCACCGTGTTCATGGCCCGGCAAAGATAGCGCGGTCTCCTGGCTTCAATACGTTACTGTCAGGGAAGCCACACCGCAGCAAAAAAAAAGTTTTTTGTAAAACTTTTTACCTTTTTTGATTCCGCTAGCTCTTTGCTAACTTCCGCTAGTACTTCCGCTAATACCTCCGCGAATACATCTACTTAGAAAGTGTATTCTGTACGTTTTCTCCGTCGAAATGTTGCAAGACCCGACTTGCTGCATTTATCGCGACTTTAGACATTGTGTGTTTGGGCTCCTCTTGTGAAACATTCTTACGAAATAAAAGAAAATGTATATGTTCTTTGCAAAGATGAGGATGCGTTGAATGCTGCGATACCAAACATGCCCATGTTTATTGACGTGGTCTGCGTGAGCAAGCCGTTTAAAGGGAAGGGGAGGGTCTTAAGGACGCCGGCGTCCTCAGTGGAGTGGAAGAGGTTAACCCTGCATTGTCACAGATTTGGCTGTCCGTTGATCAACTTGGTTATGTTTGCAGAAACGAGACGCGCTCCGTCCAACGTGGGATGGATGCCGTCTCTCCTCATCAGATCAGGCTTTCCCCAGAAAGTCTTCCAGTTGTCTACGTAGCCCACATTATTCGCTGGGCACCACCTCGACAGCCAATGGTTGAAAGACGACATTCGGCTATACAATTCGTCTGTCTGCAAATTTGGGAGAGGGCCAGAGAAAACGACGGTGTCCGACAATGTCTTGGCATAAGCACACAGGGATTCCACATTAATTTTAGTGACTTCCGACCGGCGGGCTCGGGCGTCATTACCACAATCTGACTATCTCCGCTTGTCCTTAGCCAGCAGTTTCAAACAAGACTCCACGTCGCCCGCTCTGGCCCCCGGGAGGCACACGACTGTGGTCCGCGGCTTCGCTATTTTCACGTTCCTGACTATCGAGCTCCCGATAACCAGGGTGTGTTTCTCAGCGGGTATGTCGCTGAGCAGGGAGAACTGGTTGGAAACGTGAAGTGGTTGGTGCACAGCGAGCTTCTGTGTAGACTTACTACTCCTGCGAACAGTTACCCAACCACCCGGCTGCCCGGTTACCGCTGGGGAACAGCTAGCAGCTGACTGTAGCTCCGCGCCGGCACCTTCGAAGCACTTCAAAGTGGGGTTGAAGTGTCAATTAGCGAGACCCTGAACCCCCAGTAGCTCCCTTCACAGTAGATCCATGTTAAGAAGCAAATGATGTTCCTCTATGAGCTCATGACATCCCCGCGACCAGACCTGCGGGTTCAACAGCAGTTTTAAGCCCTCAAAGCCTGGTGTTATTACATTTCAGTGTGACCTCGTGTTATCTCCCACAAGTTTTTTTCCTCGGGCTTCCAAGTTCAGAGTTAAGTCAAGTTCAGGCATGTTGGAGCTGGCCAAAATCATTTTAGTTGTGCGGGGAGAAGCTCTCCAGAATGATATGACAACGGTTTGGACGCTGTGTCATCAAGTTAGATACAAAAACATCAGGACAGACTGGACAGGATATTGGCCATTTTGAAATGGATATTAAGATTGTGTGAGGGAGAAAAATGGAAGAAATGTGTCTGAGCCATGCCCCCCTCCCCCACCCTGTGGATGTTTGCTCATGGTTGGAGAAACAATCAGCAATTCTGGAAGCTTCCACAGGCCCTATTAAAAAATCATGAATCAATTTAAGCTTGTTCAAAATTTCAAACAGAGCTTTCATTAAAAATTCACTGGGACCTCTCTGTCTGTCGCTTGTAAATACATCATTGGTATTGCTGTGGCTGATGAGGGCTGCCTCAGAATAAGCCCAGTGCTTATGTGTTTGATCTTTGACTTTGGTGTCAAGGGCAACGCGGTAGACCTGGTTCACATGAGGTCTGTGTGCTGATAGCAGAACAGCGAAACACATTTAACTATTGCATTAGCGATGTGTCTTTGTACCTATATTTACTACAATTGTAAACCGTTATGGTTTTCGCCATTCCCCTCTAGCGTTCTTTTATCATTTACAATTGCTCTTTACTCACATTTCTAATGCGAAAAACTAGTTGTTAAAGTGCGTTCTTAGATGCGAGCACTTTCTTACCTGCAAACTCTCTCGTTTTCTCTTTCTTGAGCACACAAACACACACATACAAGCATACACACACACACACACACACAGACACACACAGACACACTCCCTCCCTGCTTTCCTTGGTTTCCATGGGAACCTGTGGCGAAGGAACAGAGAATTCAAGGACAGGTATGTTTGCAAATGAGAGTTCCTCGGATCGTATGTTTCCACTGAGCCCATCTCATCCTCCAACTCATACTTTTGTTCTCTGATACTAACAGAGACGCTTCTTCTTATGCGGTAAATGATTTGAGACTAAACATGACACATGATGTTATTTGCGTGTTTGCCTGCTGCGAGTTTGGTACATCTGCAGACCATGCTGTGTTTGCATGTTTTCTCTTGGGTGAGTGTGTATGCACCACGTGTTTGGCTGCCTCACGTACAAGAACAGATATAAACACAGACATACTCCAATATGGTCCCTGATTGAACAGACTGTCCTGACTTCACTCTCACCACAAAGCATGAACAACTGTCTATAAATAACAAGAGTTGCACGAACAGTGTTTTCAACAAGTGATGTTTTCTTGGAGGAAGTTTTAAAAAAAGACATATCAAGGCTTTCAACATTTGTGAATGTTCTCAGTGTATCTTCATGCCCTTATCAGTGGGGAATGTGAACACAATGTCTCACTTCAAGCGCTCTGTGAATGTGCTGCTTTCATCTCACGGCTCTCTGTGACCGCTTGTCTACTGTCCCTCACAGACGTGTGTGTGGGTGTCGGACTTTGGTAGGTTACATTCAAAATCCCATTCAAGGTTGTTCATTACTGCATCAAAATATAAATCAGTACTGGAAGCAAAGGGATATTTTGTGTTATATATGTTATATATTTGGCTGTATTTGAGATAATGTTAAAAACAATTACTTGAGTATTTACATCAGATATGCATTACACATCTTTAGTGTCTTCCAAGCTTGTTTAAAGCTGCGCAAAGGCTCAGATGTCTGCATGTGTAATGTGAAAGTTTTAACCAAGGCTTTAGTTTAGAGCCTCTTTCAGCTCATTGTTTTGGTTTACGGCCCACTCCTTTACTGTTTTGGTTCAGATATAGTTAGTGGATAGTGATAGTGAATCTGATCAGTGGTCTGTCAAAGCCGAGTAATTCGCTTTCGTCATTTGGAGGAGGCTTAGTGAGGCAGACATGGAGGTGGCAGCCATCTTTTAATAGTTTGTGGTCGTCTTAGACGTTAGATAAAGGCCACCACTGTAGCACCAGTACCCTTCAAAGTTAATGAACTTAACAGAGGATTAAACAAACGTCGGGTGTTGGAAGTAAGATCAAACCAGAGCAAAGAAGAGTAAATACTGGACTCCTGACTTTATCAAGTGGCCAAAACATGATTCCAAATGAACGCTAGAGGTGCTCTGTGTCTGTCTGGTTCATAAATGAGCATTTGTTTTGACAAATTTCTCCAAAATGTTTTCCACTAACCTCAAGTGAACAAAATCAATCAATTCAGTTTTATGATACAATTATGTTTAAAAAACGAGTACTATCTAGCCACTATTAGTGTTGGGTAGTCTATATTTTAGGTTGTCCATATTGTGCGTATGTCCTGTGTATTACAGGCTGCACTAAAGGGCATGACTCTAGGAACACACACACACAGACACACACACACAGACACACACACACACACACACACAGCTCCCCTATAGCACTCCATACCATATGTCATCCCTGGAGGAAAAGCTAGCTCAGGCTGTTGCCACAAAGTGTGTATGCCCTGCGTAATGCTCAAAACATCACCGAGCCATAAAAAACGCTATCTTGTGCTCACGTGTACACACTCATCACACGTGGATATGTACAGTAATTCTGTCATCACTTTAAACTTGTGAAACTTGTTCACACATTTGTATTGTGTATTGCAGCCTGCTTATTGCTTTGTTTTCTTGTTTGCCTTCCAGCAGGAGGTCCCATCGACCCTTCATGGTTGGTGTAAGTTGTAATGTTAACAGGCGAGATGTTGTCTGGGTGATGGGCTGATTAGTAGCAGAGCGGCGTTCTCACAACCTCCACACATCTGCATGGCAACCAACTTGTTTGTCTCTTTTCGGTCTTTCCTTCGTTTGTCTTTAACCAGCCAGCGAATAAGGCTTTGTTAGAGGGAGAGTGTGCATGTGTGTCCTCGTTATATATTGGTCCTGTATATAACACAGAAGCATCAGTTGAGTTAATTTAAATCCACAATTTTATCACAAGTACATCACAGAGCTTACGAAAATGTTGTCAGCAAAGTCAGCAACTAGCTGGTGAATGACCCTCGAGTATCTAAGTGGGAGTGGATTGATTTCTGTAAATGTGATGGAAAGATGCTTAAATGCTGCTTTTTGTGTCTCCTTTAGCAGACACACTGAACCATCCTTTATCAAAGGAAATGAGACAGGAGGGCGGCCGGAGACAAGCAGTAGCAGCACGGTGCTTCATCATTTTGGGCTTTCCTGTTTATGACCGCTTCTGTCTGCTTAAGTCAATAAGCCATGGGAAGAAGTAGAACTGGTATGCATTTCTTTCCATCATCCTCTCACACTCACTGTATTGGTTTTAATTGGCTGTTTCACTGTCTCTATCTTTTTATTTTTCTCTCTTCCGCTCTGTCTCATGCTCTTTCTCATGTGTCTGTGTTTTTCTGAATGTTTTCCCTCGTGTCTTTCACCCAACTATTGTCTGTCAATCCATCCCTCTTCCGGCAGAGACACTGTGTATGTGTCAGGTCTTGGCATGGGTCGCATGCTTCCATATGGAAGTGTTCAGGAGATGATATAGAACATATGTGACCCCAGCTCGCTGGCTGGAGACGCCGAGGAGATCACACCATGTCATTAGTGGCAGTGAGAACGCCAGCACTGCAGTGCAAGGGAGGAGAAAGAAGGATAAGGACAGATATAATTAGGTTAAGGAAGGAGGAAAAGAATGAGGTGGCGCTGAGTACATTCTCAGCTCTGATGTAAGCCGAACTTGGCTGAAAGACCAGGTACACTCTCAGGCTTTAGGCACCAGCATTAACAAATTTATTTCGACTAAACCTTCTATGTAGCTAGATCTGTCTGGATTCATGAACTTGCTATTTTAAAGAAAACAAGTGCCTAGTTAAATACAATACTTTCATAAAATGTTACTAAAATGATGGCTCGTGAAGTCGTGAAGACATGCGCTGATGTCATGCATCTTCCACAGACCTCAAAATAAAAAACAAAATTCCAATTCCACATTTTCCACATATCGCTTCACAGTTACTGAATCTGCTTTGATTGTTGCCGTCATATTCTGGCCTGTGTGGAATGATTTGGTCGAGGCAAAGTTATTTTGTTAACCTTTTAAGCACCAAGCTTTTTTTAGGCCTCTGCTCCGAAAATGGCATACCCACACTAAAAAGGCTGTATCTCTGCAACCACTAGGGCTACTTTAATCATTTTTACATTTTTACCTTTTTAATTTTTCATTCTTTCATTCAGATGTGTACATATGAGTCTATATGTTACTGGGTAAGAGTAAATGAAGGTGACACACAGAACATTTTTTACAATTTCAGGTCCGAATTGAAACAAAGCACTTCCAGGATGATTATATGTTTGGAATGAGGCAGTTGAAAGGTTTAAAACTTTCACAAATCATATTACAGTTTTTTTCAGGCGCTACCAAGCGTTTGTCCAAACAGTGGTCACATTTTCAAAACTCTAAACACAATTAGCACAGCAACGGTCTTTTGTGGCCGTACCATTCACACATTTCATGTCGTTTTCAAACAATATGCAGTCAGTGAACACATTTTCACAATGCTTACATTTTCTTAACAGACAAGCTATACCTCTAAACAAAATGATGGATTGTTTTTGTATTATTTACGAATGTTAACATACAACATCCCACAATGGCAAACACAATATTCCAAACCTTAGATACAGTCTAAAAACCTGTTCTGCAATGATATCAGTTATAAAACAATATATCTCAGCTGATAATAAACAAACAATTGATTCCCCATCTCCTCCTGATGGTAGGTAAGTTTGGAATGTTTTTGGGAAATATGTTTTAGCAAGTTTTGGATTAGAATTTACATTTTGATTATGACAGGTTGAGATGTTGATCACACAGACACCGCCTACAACCGAATGTTGGTCAATCAGCTATTGCAGCCGTTGCCCCAAAACATAGTTTATTTGTAAACAATAAAATAAAATTAAAATAAAGTTTGGATTGAACTTTTTTAAAGGAACAATAGTTCCCCCCCTTTTTATCTGGACTTGTTGCCATTGTGTTTTTGTTCAGAATGCTCTTGTGTGTTTCTTGGATATTTTGTTCACTGTAAGCAATTCTATAAAACAATTTCTGTTCCATCATACTGTAAACAGTATTTATACTGTACCTCCTGTAGAAAACAGTAAAGAGAAAAAAAATGATTTAGTTTTTACTGGAATGCTTTTGAATGTGAACATTACATGTGGACATACAGTTCCCAACCAAGAAATTTAGTGTAAAAACAGTGGATTGTATGTTTTGCATGCAAATACCTGTAAAACTGAAACATAAAAGTCTATGCAGTTTTTGTAATGTCAGCAACAGCCAGTGTTTTGCCACCTGGTGTACTTTTATTGTCTGGAAGGAGCGTGTGAAGTGAAAACAAGACTTATTCTTTGACAGAATAATTTCATTTTGAGTCAGATTTCCAGTGTTTTGGTAAAGTTAGTGTCTGCAGAAAAAGATGTGTTCTATTTTGAAATGAAGAGTTAGTATATATTTAACAAAATGTGCTTTTGACAAGAAAATTATACATTTGGCCAATTGTGCTTTGTAGGTGTGAGTCTGTGTTAAGAGTTTAGAAAAAGTATCTGAAGTATGGGTAAGCACTTGTTAGCGATTGAAAAAAAACTGTACAATGTGTTAACACTCTCCCTGCAAAGTCTGACTTTGAAAAAAGTGAAGCAGAACAAAGTTAGAGAGGTTTTATTCAAAAAAAGAAACTAAAATGTGTCAAAATGGCCATTTTGTCGGCTATTTTGGCAAATTTAGATTTGAATTTGTTCATGTAACAAACCATATATTTTCACTTCTATGTGACTCATGATGTTCAATATATCCAAATACATCATTTTACAACTTAAACCAAACAAATATTATAATAATTATTTGTTTCCATAAAAAAAAATGTCAGCTCAACTCAGCGGGGGATGCGTCGATTTCAGAAAACAACACATTTTTTTAAACGTCAGAGCCATTAGAATTGAGGTCTACCAACCAAGACTAGATTGACAACACTGTGAGCCAATATAATCCTGAAAGGTATCAGAATCAGAATCAGAATCAGTTTTATTGGCCAAGTAGTTTGCACAACAAGGAATTTGTCTTGGTAAAGTGTCTCTGTGCTTACACAAAATGTACATTACAACACAGAACAAACAAAACAAGTAGTGCAGAACAGAACAAACAGTGCAAACAGTGCAACGGTCTAAGAAGTAAAGTGACTTAAGTATATACAAGAAGAAGTGGAGAGTGCGAGAAGAGAAGGGATAAATATATATGCTACAGTGGGTTATTGTTTAGTAGTGAGACGGCGAGGGGGAAGAAACTGTTTTTGTGTCTCGAGGTTTTGGCGAACAGGGATCTGTAGCGTCTACCAGAGGGGAGGAGTTTAAATAGTTTGTGTCCGGGGTGGGAGGAGTCTGCAGTGATTTTTCCTGCCCGTTTCCTGACTCTGGAGGTGTACAGGTCTTGGATGGTGGGCAGGTTGGCACCGATGATCTTCTCTGCAGACCTGGCTGTCCGTTGGAGTCTGTTCTGGTCCAGTTTGGTGGCCGATCCAAACCAGACAGTGATTGAGGTGCACAGAACAGACTCTATAACTGCGGTGTAAAACATGATCAGCAGCTCCTGAGGCAGGTTGTACTTCCTAAGCTGGCGCAGGAAGTACAACCTCTGCTGGGCCTTCTTGATGATTTTGTTGACATTAGGTTCCCACTTCAGGTTCCGGGAGATTGTGGATCCCAGAAACCTGAAGGATTCCACAGCCAACACAGTGTTATTGAGTATGGTGAGGGGGGGCAGTGCTGGGGGGCTCCTCCTGAAGTCCACTGTCATCTCCACAGTCTTAAGCGTGTTCAGCTCTAGGTTGTTGCGACCGCACCACAGGACCAGCTGTTCAACTTCCCGCCTATATGCAGACTCGTCATCATCACGGATGAGGCCGATGACTGATGTGTCGTCTGCAAATTTTAGGAGTTGAACAGATGGGTCTCCTGAGGTGCAGTCGTTGGTGTAGAGGGAGAAGAGCAGTGGGGAGAGCACACATCCCTGAGGTGCACCAGTGCTGACTGACCGGGTGCTGGATATTGTTTCTCCCAGCCTCACCTGCTGCTTCCTGTCCGTCAGGAAGTTTGTAATCCACTGACAGGTGGAGGCCGGCACAGTGAGCTGGGTGAGTTTGGTGAGGAGGACTTCTGGGATGATGGTGTTGAACGCTGAGCTGAAGTCCACGAACAGCATCCTTGCATCGGTCCCTGGGGAGTCGAGGTGTTGCAGGATGTAGTGCAGCCCCATGTTGACTTCTGCATCATCCACTGACCTGTTTGCCCGGTAGGCAAACTGCAGAGGGTCCAGCAGGGGGCCTGTGATGCCCTTCAGATGGGTCAATACCAGTCTCTCAAAGGACTTCATGACCACAGACGTCAGGGCGACGGGCCTGTAGTCATTCAGTCCAGTGATGGAGGATGTTTTGGGAACCGGGATGATGGTGGAGCGTTTGAAGCAGGAGGGACTTCACACAGCTCCAGAGATCTGTTGAAGATCCGTGTGAAGATGGGGGCCAGCTGATCAGACAGGAGGGTGACACACCGTCTGGGCCTGCTGCCTTCCTCGTCTTCTGTCTCTGAAAGAGCCGGCACACATCCTCTTCACAGACCGTCAGTGCCGGTGGGGGGTCAGGGGGGAGGTGGGAGGTGATAACAGGGGATGCAGATGACTGTGTGAGGTCTGAATTGGAGCGGGTGAGGGGTATGAATGTGGGGTGATCAAACCTGCAGTAAAACACATTCAGATCGTCAGCCAGTTGAGGTTGATTTTACATTTATGAAATGTATAATCCAATAGTCTGAGAGTACCTTCCCTACACACATCACATGTTACCTCTGCATGTCCAGAGGAGTTGAATGAGGCACAGGGTCGGGGTACAACATATGTCAGTGAGGATTTACCAGGAGAAATATGTTTTAATGGTCCTAATCAACAATGGTAAGAAGAATTTGCTGATTCTAAAAGTATAAAGTGATTTATGTTTCTGTGTTCTTTGGCTCATATCTGGCTGGTGCTTTGGTGTAGAGGGATTTGGAAGACATGTGTGGAATCAGTGCAAAATGGTCATGCTTATTACTATCAGGATTTGTCTGATAGCACCCAGCTAAGGGTCGCTGTTCCGGAAATATGTTGAGTGGGCCGAATTATGATAATGATATTTAGGGTTATCTTAGTTTTTTGTGTGTTTTCTTTTTAAATGGCTGACTGATTCTTGTAGCCCAGGCCATGCTGTTTAATTTGATGTGCAACATTATTATATTATATATATATTAGGGCTGTGAAACGAGTAAAAATTTTAATCGGATTAATCACAGGTTTTTGTGGATTAATCATGATTAATCACATATTACCGATATTCTCGGTATATTTTGTGAGAACATAGAGATTTATGACAAAAGACGGATATATACATTTATACATTCTTCTATACAATGGTGCTGCAACTCAGCAGTTATTTAGCAGTTTTCTTCCATATGGAACATTAATACATCTTCATCCTAAACAGAATGTTTAACCCTCCTGTTACCTTTCGGGTCAATTTGATCCCATTCAATGTTTAATGTCGGTGTTCTTTGGGGTCAATTTGACCCCAGGCTGTTTTTCACTGTGTCAAACATATCAGAAATATCAACTTTTTTATTTATTTAAAGGGCTATTTAGGTAGTCAACAAACAAACATAAAGTACCTCACACTTAAACTTGGGAAGCAATATTAATTCTAATAATTTTCTGGAGGTTTTAATAGCTGGGGTCAAATTGACCCCGAGGGTAAAATATGTTCGTAAATGTAAAGGTAACAGGAGGGTTAAACAGAGCATTTTTCTCTTGTTTGTCAACCATTAACTCCACCATGATACAATCTAAAGGTGGACAGATTGACAAGTGACTTTTTTTGCTCGGTCCCGATGCGCGCGCACGGAGCTCTGTGGCGCGCCAGACGGAGATCGATAAGTGTTAACGCAACGCGAAGAGACAGAAATGACATGCTGCTGTGGAGATACGATCAACAACAGACGTTTAGTTTAATAAAAGAACAAAGACGTGCTATAGAGAACATGTCAGGGGCGGGCCAATCTTTTAATGTCATGCGATCTACCGACACTACGCCGCGATCGACTGGCAGGTCGCGATCGACGTGTTGAGACCCTGATCTACAGGAAGTAAAAGTCGTAACAAGGTTTCCGGAGGTGAACCTGCGGAAGGATCATTACCGATGAACAGACCGTCTGCATGAGAGCGGACAGAGTTCAGATTGAAGTGGTGTATTGGAAGCTCATTTTGCAAGTTACTTTTTTTTCGTCCCGACGACCAACAACAGACGGATTGGAAGCTCATTCTGCGCATGCGTTAAATGCGTAAAAAAAAAACTAGTTAAACCTGTAATTGGATTAACTGAGTTAACGCGTTATTTTTCACAGCACTAATATATATATATATATATATATATATATTTGCTTGTTTTTTTAAGCAATACATTCCCCAGAGTCAAATGTGGCTCTTGCAGTCTCCAAATGGTTAAGCTTGTGAAAGTCAGCAAAACATAATTTGATGTCTGATATTGCACATTGTGTGAGAAATATTGTGCATAATGATATTTCATTGCATTTTATATGCCTTGGTGTTGGTTGAGCAATAGCCAAACAGGGAGGTCTCACTGGGACGAATGTCAGCTGGTCTTGCTGTATACATAGTGGAGGGTAAGCATCCCTAATGCAGCCATGATGTAAAGGAAGACTTGCTTGCTGCCACCTAAATAGGGAATTAGGTGCACTTCCGTCATGTGGTTTGGACTAAATAAACTAGGCTGCACAGTTTGGGCTAAAGATGGCAATAAAAGCCACGCTTTACACATGGCTGTTATCCAGCAATAAACAGAGCAGAAGGAGTAGTAGTAGTAGAGGTTGTGAACTGGAGTTAAAACAAGTCCCCTTGGCTGATCTATGGTTGGGCAGTGAGGTTGAAGTCGTAAGGTGGAGTTTCAATGTGCCAGCAAATATCGGCCATGTTTCATGCTGCACTGAAACGAACATAGCTTAATATAAATAATTATCAGGAAAGATGGCAACAGCAGAAGCAGGTGATCAGTCATTAAATGTTGAGTTAAATGTTAGCTACATCAGAATTCATCCGGCAAAGGTGTTTCACACATCAACTCAACAAGGTAAAAACCACCTCAAGTGAGCAGTAACAATTGCGCAAATGAGGACTTTTTAATTGTGTTACTGCTTTTCTAATGCAATAATACTCATGTTGATTAAAGTACATGAATAGAAACATGGCTACTGCCTCTGCCACCACAAGCCTATTTCACTGCTCTTGGTGGTTACGCTTTAAAGTGCTGATTGGTCTATCTGGGGCCTGAATGCAGAACGGTCCTTTTCTGCTCTCTGAGGGAACCAATTTCAGGCATTTAGCGCTCATACATTTCCTTAAACAAGAGTCAGAAATAATAAACCCGCCAGAGACAAGACCAGTAACTGTAACGCTCAGACCTTCTGGGTAGTTTTTGTTGTCACTGTCTGTTTCTGTTGTGTTTTGTGTCACTCACCGCCCTCCCTCGTTTCAGACACCTCTATCTCTGTGTGCCGTCCTCCTGTGTGATTGCAAGCTCCACCCTCATTGTTTCCACCTGTGTCTCGTTCCCCTGTGTATTTAGTCTCTGTCTACTCATTGTTTTGTGCCAGTTGGTCTCTCAATGTTCCGTTAGCTTACCAGCGATTTACCTCAGTGTGCCGTCCTGTGTTTTGACCCGTTTTGGTCCACTCGTGACTCTTTGCCTGCCGATCCAGATTCCTTTGCCCGCCTTGTCTGAATAACTGTGGACCGAGCCCGGCTTGAAGTAAAGACCTTGTTTTGCCCCCTGTGGCTCCCAGCACAAGTGCATATGAAGGATTAAAAACACAATTTGCTCTAATGGAGGGGA
Organism: Pseudoliparis swirei; assembly: GCF_029220125.1. Lineage (NCBI taxonomy): Eukaryota > Metazoa > Chordata > Actinopteri > Perciformes > Liparidae > Pseudoliparis > Pseudoliparis swirei. The sequence continues at coordinate 13,320,614 of NC_079406.1, read as the reverse complement.
AGTGACTTCTGTGAAAGCTTCATCAACCTTTTCTTTTAAGTTTTGGGGCAGACAGTTTTACTCCACAACAGGTCTGTTTATTAATAAATATACTCTGATGGATCGACTGCACACTATCTGATCACTACAATATATCACTCTGATATTGAACCATACAATACATCTGCTGCACATTCAACGGAGCTTTAACTAGAATTGATTCTGAATGATTTGTGGGCTCCACGCACCTAAACTATCTGATATCTAAAAGGGGCTGACCTAAACCTATACTGACAAGTCACAGTTGTGATCAAGACAATCTTAAAATGTTTTCTCGTCTTTCTAACTCTCCAAGAAAACTGTACTCGTGAACTGGAAATCAAGGAATAACACACATATCAAACACTGGAGAAATGTAATGACTTAATATATTTCAGTGGAAAAACTAACTTCATCTATCATTTACAACACAACAGAACACCACTACATCTTGTCACGCTTTCCCCACCTTCATAGTTATATTCATCCTGCCTGCATGCTTCATTAACTCTCCTGTCATTCCAGATCCTGTCATCCTCACCTGATTGTCCCTCATTCCCTTCACCTGGTCCTCACGCCCTTCTCACCTGCAGCCCATCCCCTCATTAGTCCCTCACTATTTAGCTCCCTCACTTCCACTTGTCCTCTGCCAGATTGTCTTGTGTGTTATTGCCAAACTCTCCAGCGAATTCCTAAATACTAATTTTGATCTGCCCGTTACGACCCTGTTTGCCTGTTGACCCGACTTAAGATTTCTGCCTGCCCCTTTTTGGATTTGTTGCCTTGTTTGACGGACCACCCGGTTTTGACCCTGCCTGAATCACAAAGTAAAGAGCCTCCTCCTGCATTCCTGTTTTCGTGTTGCGCTTTTGGGTTTCAGTACCTGTAACCCTTACACATCTGGTCATCATTCACGATGTTTTTACAAACTTGACACCACCCATCTTATTGATAATAAATCTTTATTTTTATTTTCCCTTTCCTGAAAACCAATTAAATACCACATGTACACATACATCTGCCCTCATCTATATATTTTGTTTCTTTGATTTCAAAAACACTCAGACACACACATCCACCCACACCATTCTCCAATACTCTGACTTTATGATGTTTTGTCAACTGTTGTGTCGTCCTCTAGGTGTTATGTCTATGTATTGTCTTTTCTCTCATAATAATAAAAATTTAAAATGTTTTCTCATCCTACACTAACTTTACTCAAGTTAAACATCTTTGTGATGAGTTAAACTTTTAGTATTGTCATATATATTCATGTGACAACTACTAAATATATATTTTTAATTGTCGGAGTTTTTAATCAAATCAAAAAGGGAAAATCCTATAGCTACTGTCAAGGTTGTAGAATCAGAGTGCTTTCATAAAAAATGGCAGCTTATAGAAGCAGGTTTCTTTTACGAAGCATGAAGTCCCTAAATTCAGATTATTAGGCACTAGATACATGTAATTTGATAACCTATTTTCATCAGTTAGATGCTACAGAGAGATAGAGAAGAGCAGTGAGATTTTTATATTGCGAGACAATCTTTTTCAATGGTACAGGTTGAGAGAAGTGTGAAGAAAAGTGAGGGAGAAGAGAGAACATGAATTGAGAAGACAATAGCCTGTGGGTGAGACTGGAAGCTCACCCACAGGGTTAATTAGTTGACAGAGTGCATGTAAAATAGTAGAAATTGAACTCCATACAATAAGAAAGAGTCAGAGAGAGCGAGGCACAACGCTGCAGCAGTAGTATTATCCAACAGAGACAAAGATGGCGGCTGAGAGAGACGCAGCTTGTTTGCTCAGGCATTGATTCAGGGCCCCTGGAGGCTGCGTCTTCCATTTACCAATGTGTGTCTTTCCTTCTCTCATCCTCACCTCCGCCCATCTTTCCTCTCTGGCGGATCATTCGTAGGGAACAAACAGCGTAGCTCGGGAACACTGGACCCTCGGTTGCCGGGCAACCACACACTGACTTGATGGAGAGGAGGCAACTTCAGAGGCCTCTGTGAGAACAGTATCAAGACCCTATACCCGATAACCTCCACAACACATTGACACAAAGTGGAGCACAAGTATTCACACATGTGGACGAACGCAACACATGTGGAAATATGCAACTGTAGTTTAAAAGATGTATAATCTGTGTTGCCGTTACCATAAAGCAACAGATGAATGCACCCCTCATCATGCATGAGTGACAGAAAAAGCTCAACTTGTTGGCTAACGGCTGTTTCAGTTCATACGTCCTGTATTTTACTCTTCTGTTGTGGACGTCAACCTTCTCTTTCGCAATCCTCTCTGGTTTTTTACGAGTTATAGAGGGAGGACTTCCTCTCTCCTCCCCGCTAAAGATAAATGTGTGGCTTTGATAATAACAGAGACAGTTATTAATTAAAGGGGAAATGGCCTCACTGCTCCCCTCTTTATTCACCACCATGCCTCATGAGGATCAGATGTGGAGGGGGAAAATGTCAACATGCGTTTGTGTCAGGCAGTGACCAAGATTGTGGCATTGAGCATGCGAGTGTACCTGTGTGTGTGGTGTGTGTGTATGTGTGTGTGTGTGTGTGTGTTTGTGAGAGAGAGAGAGAGAGAGTGGGATCTGATGAAAGTTCTTTGTAAGTTTTACAGCTAGTTACAAACTAGGGATTTACTCGATTAGGTTACACCCAATGGATAAATCTGTTGCGTTGTCCAATAAAAAGCAATCAACCAATAAAATTAAAAAATTAAATAAAAATATTTTTTGTTGCCGGGCAAACAATATCAGCCGATCTGGTTGTTGGTGTATTGCGGTTTATTTATATCTGTAAAATCTGAAATATATAAATACGTGTGTCAACCAGATGTGTCAACCATCCACCATACATGGGTCTGACTAACTTCTGTCGGCTCAGTAACATTTGGCTAAGACTGAGTGGAAATATCTATTTACAACTAATCCCTACATAAGAAATGTTTTGTGTGGTGCAACTTGTGTAAATTTGGTGATTTGTGTAAATCTCTACGTAGGCGATAAAAAGGTTTAATTTGAATTCAAAGGAAGAGCTGAGTAGGTATGCTGAACCAACTGTGACTCTCCCATTTTCACACACACACACACACAGCATTATTGGGGATACCTTAAAAGCTTTAGATAAGAAACACAGACGTAGGCGAAGAAAGAGAGACAGACATCCCATGGTCACAGCTTAGTGCTCTGTGTCACTAGGAATGCCCATCATCATTTTGAAGATTAACTGTAATTAATGTAATTAACTGAGTGCTGGAAATAGTAGACACATTATATATTATTTTAAAAGAAAATATAGACGACAGCATCCACGCCTCAGGATTTGTCCAGGGTCATTGTCGTGCTTTGAACCTCCTGACCCAGAATGATGTGTTTTATGTCATCCACTCCTCCTCTGTGTGCATCAATCTCTCATCCCTATCTCTCTGTCGCTCCTCCTCTTCCGCGGCCTAAGCCCAGGGAAAAATCCACTCGGGGACATTGACAGTGTGCTGAAACCTACTGACTAAACAACAAGTCAGCTGATGTAAAGGTCTGACTATCGGATTGAAAGAGGGTGAATAGTAGAAACAAGATTGTTGGTGCAAGAACAGCGATCGAGACAGAAACTTCCTGAGCGGGACATATCGGAGCGGGGACTCCCAGAGAGCGATGTCTTCTGATTGCTCCTGATACCTTCTATTACAGGGTTATTTGGTCGTAAACAGTAGTTTGAAAAAAGGGGTCAATGTGTGAATGGAGGTGCTAAAAAACAGAGACTGTTTCACACCAAACATGAAGGCGAGAGACTCTCCATTTACCAGAAACTCATCTCTCGCTTTCTCTCACCCTAACCCTCGAATGCAGCAACTCTCCAGCTGTTGTTGAACACCTTCCAGTGTGTGACAAAATGTTCTAAATCCTCAACGTTATTTTATGGCGACAGACAGATAACTAATCACAGTGTGGTGTGCTGTTTATTGCATGTTTGGCTCCACAGGTGGAACCAACTCTGCCGCTAGGAAGCCTGCGGCAGATCCGTTGTTTGGCGAGGCCTGTTTCACCCTGTTCATTGGCTGCGGAGCCCCGGAGGAGACAGGGAGGAGTGAGGTCAACGGGAATTTGAAATCTGATCCCCCTCCAAAAACAGTAAAATTAAATTCCAATAACCCTGAGATTCTTGCTTAGGCCTGCCTCAGATAATAGCCTCGGGCCACGGAGTGTGTGCTTGTATTTAATTAATAATAAGAGCATGCGTGTACATGTGCATGCAGTACGTCTTGTGTATATGGCCACCGCAGAGAAGAAGCAAGTATTCAGTTATTTTGATTCAACCTAGGGGAGGTAAAAAACAATCAATTAATCAAATGCTCTGACAAAAAAAAGAACTGATATATATGGCTGTCACAGGACTGTAATATGTCTGTCTATTCATTTCATTCAGGTTGAATACCTTCCTGTCTGGCTGCCTGTCCACCGGCGTTCACTCTGCACTCTGTCAGCGAAGTCTTCCACTAGCTGCTATCAGAGCAGCTGTGAGTCATAACAATAGTCATGTTTATGGTTTACATGCATGATCATTTTAGAGCAGGGCTAGGGGAGGGAGTCAGTGATCAGAATCAGAATCCAAATCCGAATCCGTTTATTGTCAGGAATGTTTACATAAACGAGGAATTTCTTTTGGCGAAAGGTGCAACATTTGACATGACAAACAACAATCAACGCGACAGCAACAGTGCAAAGTGTGAATTAACTTAAGTATAAGATAAGATAAATAAAGATAAACAAATAAGATAAAGATAAACAAAGATAAACAAATAACGTTAAAGTGTTTAGGTGTGTGTTTCAAGAGACATGTGTGTTTAAGTTAAAGTGTATGTTACATGTGACGTGTGTTTAAGTTAAAAGTGCATGTTAAAGTGACGTGTGTGGAGGAGGCCTCCAGGAGGGAAGAAGAAGGAGGAGGGAGGAGGAGTAGGAAGAAGAAGAAGAAGAAGAAGGAGGAGAAGGAAGAGGAAGGAGGGGGAAGAAGGAGGAGAGAGGAAGGAGGAAGAAGAGGAGGTAGTCCTGGGGGTGACGGAGTCAGTCATTGGGGGACCCGGGCTCCATTGATGAGCCCGACTGCCGACGGGAACAAACTTTTGGTGTGGCGGGAGGTCTTTGTCCTGATGGACCGCAGCCTCGGGAGGGACTCGAACAGGGAGTGTCCAGGGTGGAAGGGGTCAGTGACAATCCTTCTGGCCCGCTTCAGTGACCTATAAGTGAACAGGAACTGGAGAGATGGCAGATTGCAGCCGATAACCCTCTCGGCCGAGCGGATGATGCTCTGCAGCCTGCACTTGTCTTTGGCCGTGGCTGCAGGGTGCCAGACGGTGATGGAGGAGCAGATGATGGACTCAACGATGGCCGTGTAGAATTGTACCATCATTTTCCCTGGCAGGTTGAATTTCCTCAGCTGCCTCAGGAAGAACATCCTCTGCTGGGCCTTCTTGGTGATGGAGCCGATGTTCAGCTCCCACTTGAGGTCCTGGGTAATGATGGAGCCCAGGAAGCGGAAGGACTCCACAGCGTCGACGGGGGAGTCACACAGGATGAGAGGGGCGGGTGGGGCTGCATTCTTCCTGAAATCCACAACCATCTCCACTGATGCAACTTGTTTTGATATATTTAGCTTTTTTTTTTAGCTATTGCTGCTAGCTACTTTTATTTTTAAAAGAGTTGGCAACACTCTGCTTGAATATGTAAAATAAAACTGTATACTCTTTCTTGCTTGTTTCTCCAATATACTCAAGCTTAAAAGTGGCAGTAATACTACAGTGTCCAAATACTTTGTCATAAATAAAAGTTTAGCATTTAAAACAAACAAACTAAAATAATGGCATCATAATATAGTTTCAGGCATTCATGATGCAGAATGACCCATTCTATAATCATAAATGTAGGTCATAATTGTTGATTATTTGATGTGTTCCTAGCTGGTAAAGATGGGGCTCATTTTATTTACTTTAAATGCCAATAATGTAGTGAAATAACAAGTACACATGTCTCTCTATACTGTAGTGGAGAAGAAGTATAAAGTTATATAAAATGGAAATACCCAAAGCACAACATTTTACTGAAGTATCATATTTGAGTAAATGTACTTGATTACATTCTACCACTGAGAACGCAGCCTCAAATCAGAACTTTTTAAGACATGTTCAAATTTACAAACTCGGAATACTTTATGGGTTCTACTTTTAAAACCAAACAGACAGAGACAAAGCAGCGTTTTCTTTGGTTGTGGCTTCAACATAAAAATACACAATGTTATTGATGGAAGTAAAAAGATCAAGAGTCACACTGTGTTTTGTGGACAACTTGGAGCAGTTCAGCGAATCCTTCCTGTGACACTGATAACTCTTCACAGCTGCAGGGGATGTTTTTTGATCACCAGGACATTCAGTGTGTGGTGTTTATGGTGCGTTGGCTGGACATTTTCTGGAATGTACTTTTTCTTAGAAGCTTCCAAAAGCAATGTCCTCAGTGTCATGATGTTGTTTGTGAGTGTTTTTGTGTTATCTGAAGAAATGTGTCTGTGTACGACAGAGAGAAAGAGCAATGACATGTACTGCTTTTGTATGTACGTGCACACATCTATGATTCAAACACTCTGTTTATCCATCTTACACTTGTAAGTGTGTGTGTGTTGACTTCAGCATGTCCAGCTGGCTATGGACTCTAGAGATTACAAGAATATATATGTTGAGTAGGCGTCCACTTTTTGCTTGAAGGTGGATTTCATTAATACATGTCGGTGTCTGTGGGGTGGACTCCCCATCATTTGAGAACCAGCAATTAGAGTTACAGAATGAAAAAACCTCTCCCACAAACATAATGCCGAGACATTTCCTTCTATACCCACAGTGGGCACGCTAAAGACAAAATGATTGATGAGAAAAAAGAAACCACTCTAACAATTAGTTAGAATGATCATAATATCTAAAACATGTTCTCCTTCATAATTTCCTTAGAGCTGACCTACAATTGCGCAATCATTGCATTCCTCTGTGCGCATAGAAACCTCATTTTTCCCAGACTAGGTCAGCTTTCTGGTCATAGCTGTGGATCGCTCCAATTTTCCGGTGAGGTAAAGCCAGCGACACTTCCCCCCTAATGTTTTGCATGCTTCCTTTAAGTGTCAGCTCAATGTTTCTAAATACCGTTCAGATCTGATGTAAATTTGAAACGTTTTAGAGGAAATTACCCCACAATATTGGAAACAAGAAAAGTGGATGAGGGCAGGCCGTAGCTGCAGCGGCGTTGAAAACATCTGCGGGACAAGTCAGACAGTTTTCAGTGTCCTTTAAGAATATAAAGTAAAAAGTAGTGTACTGTTAGATCCGACCTGTAGGCGATTTATTCATGTTTGTAAAACATATTTATGAGGAAATGTGTGTGTATCTGGCATTGTATGCTCTCCTTTGTTCTTGTTCTGTCTGCCTGTGAAACAATTTGCTGCTCACTTGTATGTGTTATATAAATAAGCTTTACTATGTCCAGAAAACACAATATATGTTTTTATATTAAACCTTCATTGCCCAATTTGCGACTAATAGCCAACAATCTAGCCTTAACCCTTGTGTTGCCTTCGGGTCATTTTGACCCGATTCAATATTTAACCCTCCTGTCGCCTTCGGGTCAATTTGACCCGATTCAATGTTTAATGTCGGTGTTCTTTCGGGAGTCAACAAACAAACATAAAGTACCTCACACTTAAACTTGGAAAACAATATTAATTCTAATAATTTTCTGGAGATTTTAATAGCTGGGGTCATATTGACCTCAAGGGTAAAATATGTTAGTAAATATAAAGGTAACAGGAGGGTTAAACATTGAATCGGGTCATATTGACCTCTGAAAACTGCAGCAGCCTCGCTTTCATGAGGTTATCCTTGCCTCCTGTGACAATGTTCATGACGTCAGAGCAAGTCGGGATAAAGACGGACACAAATCTAACCAGCATGCATTGTGCGGATATCGATTGTTCGAAGACTGGGCTCATCTCGAACGAGCCTAATGCTCATCTGAAGTGTTGACAACAGACCCGATCTGACAACCAATGAGTTAGTGTGGAACGTCCACATTGTAGAGTGGGACCTCCTGGAACACGTGCTAGACGGGAGTTTTACCATTTGATGTGAATTTCGTGAGGTTGCTGATGAAACTGGTGGGAACCTTCCTGTATGCATTGTGCAGCAGATGCATCAGGCAGGAGCCAGGTTCATCTGTGTAAACCCAGTCCATCGCGGATCATTTACTCTGTAAATCATTAGGAGTGTCTGGAGAGGAGACAGGGTTCCCCAGCCGAGGACAGCGAGCAGACAGAACACAAACCTCAGGCAGGGTAAGTGGCTTCTGCTGTATGTTTACACTCCTCGATCGATGAGTGTTGCATAACTTTTGGTCGGGCACTTACCTAACCACCAGTGTTTTCCCCCCTCCCTCCTTTGAGGTGTGCCTCTTCATCTATGAGGAAAGCCGACCAATCACGTGGCCCAGAGAGCTCGGACCACGCCACACTGTTCCCTCATCCACGCTTGAGCTCCTCCCTAATTGGCAGCTCAGACATGTGGTTCACACTGGTATCTAATGAATGGCTGCTACTGGTCCTGCAGAGTAAAGTTACAATGTTTAGGTCTCAGTTACTCTCTATTTACCTTCACATTGAAAATGCGGAAGGTTATGTTTTGATCGCCGTGTATTTATTTATTTATTTATTTATTTATTTGTATGCGTGTTATTCGCAAAACTCAAAAAGTATTGAACCGAATCGCATGAAATTTGGTGGGATGATTGTTTATTATCCGGGGACCAGTTGATTAGATTTTGGGATCGATCGGGTCAAAGGTCAAAGGTCATGAACAGGTCAAAATCTTTCGCAGAACTCAAAAAGTATTGAACCGAATCGCATGAAATTTGGTGGGATGATTGTTTATTATCCGGGGACCAGTTGATTAGATTTTGGGATCGATCGGGTCAAAGGTCAAAGGTCATGAACAGGTCAAAATCTTTCGCAGAACTCAAAAAGTATTGAACCGAATCGCATGAAATTTGGTGGGATGATTGTTTATTATCCGGGGACCAATTGACTAGATTTTGAGATCGATCGGGTCAAAGGTCATGAACAGGTCAAAATGTTCTTGAATCGCATGAAATTTGGTGGGATGATTGTTTATTATCCGGGGACCATTTGATTAGATTTTGGGATCAATCGGGTCAAAGGTCAAGGTCAGGGTCATGGAAAGGTCAAACTCTTTTTTTACCATAGCACGATACATTTTTGTCCAATTGGCATGCAACTAATGCCAAAATGTTCATAATTCAATGCCCAATCTTGTGATATGCGAAGGTATGCGCTCTACCGAGTGCCCATTCTAGTTTATTTATGTATTTATTTATTTGTCTGCGTGTTCCTCGCATAACAAAAAAAGTTTAAAACCGAATTGCATGAAATTTGGTGGGATGATTGGTTATTATCCGGGGACCATTTGATTAGATTTTGGGATCAATCGGGTCAAAGGTCAAGGTCATGGAAAGGTCAAACTCTTCTTTTTACAATAGCACGGTCCATTTTTATCCAATTGGCATGCAACTAATGCCAACATGTTCATAATTCAATGCCTAATCTTGTGATATGCGAAGGTATGCGCTCTACCGAGTGCCCATTCTACTTTATTATATATTTTGGTAAGATGTTTGGTATTCATAAACCTTTGATATACATTACTTCATCCCGTGTATTTTAAAAAGAATCCCTTCTGCAAAGAGTGGTAGAATTGCATTACATGGTCCGGCAATGCTTGAGCTACATTTACAATGTGAAAATCACCATGATCAGATTCGTAATGTGCTTGTGACAGCCGTATTAACGATGATAACCTCAGCCCATGTGATTATTAGAATATATTTCACTAACCATATGTTATGTTTTACTCTATAGTAACCATACACATATACGTATCCTGAAGGCACAAAACAAAACACTATTACTAACTGTGAAAGGATACATAAATGAGAATGTGAAGAATAAGAAATATCATGGACAGCCACATGCAAAACGCAGCAGTGAAGAATGTAGCTGGACAACTTCCACTGGACTTCTGTCAACAGAACAATCACTAAAGTCACCAAAATCCAACTACTGGATGAACTGAGATTCATTTTGTTTTCAATCCTAAAATTGGCACAACAAAACCACTGCCCCTCACTATGGATAGAGAACTATACCTTTAAAGTTTGGGCTATTTCGTCAAAGTCGAGGAGGGGCGACAGGAGGTTTTTACTTGCATTAACAAAATGTATCACTGTCACATAACTGTCTCTTTAACAAATGTTTCCACGAGCACATTATTACCATTCTGGATCTCTCCACCAGATTCCTTGTGTCTTTTCCACCTCCCCCAGTCACCTAAATCTCACATCTGGCCACTCCCTCCTGCCCTGCCGTTCCATTCAGCGACCTTTCCTGCCCACTTGCCCACCTGCTTCCACTTTCTCTCATCAGCCCTTCAGTACACATTGCGGCCCTTTTTCCTCAGTCAGTTGCCAGCCACATTGTTGTCGAGCCTCTGTTGCCTGGACCCGAACCCCAGATGTACCTGCCGGATCTTTTTCCTGCCTCATTCCTGCGAAGGTCTGCTTCTGTTTGGACATGCCAGCAAGCCTATCCCTTTTGCACTAGTTTTCTTCTAAAATTGCACAATAACTTTACACAAGAAGCCCAAGTATTATAAATATAGATATATATATATTATATATATAGTATTATATCAATATATATTTCCGTGTGTATGAACTGACGCTCAAGGAGCAAAATCTCAGCCAGATCTGAACAACTATAAATACATTTTCAGCATTTTTCGGAACACTAAACACACATAACTACATTCAACACAGAATTAAAACATAATGTCAATTCTTCACAATATCAAGGCAAAAGGCACTGCCTTCTCTAAATACTTTCCCATCAACAAATTCATCCAACACGGCCGTCAGGTGTACAGACACTTAATTGAAAACTCCCCAACCGAGCATAAGCTCTATAAAAAGGCATTAGGTTCTTGTTTTCTTGTCTCCACAAATATGTTACATGTATAAACAATATTCTATATAATTTATTCTGTATGTGTTGCAAAATGCAACCTTCAAAAATGCTAAAATATAATTACTGTTTTTTACAATGTGGAGAGAAATAAATATATTAAGTGTGCAGCTGCTTTTGTGTTTTTGCAGGTATGAAAGTTTTAAACCCAGACTATTTTATTAGAAATGTGAAGTGTTTTAGTTTGAGCAAATTAGTGCGTAAGTGGTTCAAATAGAATCAGATGGGAAGAACCATGTGTGCTTTAAGGTGACATTATTGGGTATACATTATTGTATTTAAATGAAAGGTTTACGTTAGCACAACATCTGAGGTGTTTTGCTATGTGTGAGTCCTATATTTTGTTATTAACTTGTGCTTAAGCAATTGCAGGAACATATAAATTGATAATTAGAGGCAACATTATGTTTCCTTAGCCTACTAAATAGTTTCCTATCAGTGGTTCTCAGGCGTCTGTCCACAGATCGACAGCAAACGCTTTCACTTTCACTCTTTATTGTGTTGTGTTTAAGGGTATATATATTGAGTGTTATTGTTGGAATGCTTTGCTCCATTGTACATTAGGAGGCTGTAGTCTAGACATAATATAGAATTTAACTGAGCCCAGCTGGTCACCTCCAGGGACATTTTAAGGCGTTTTCCCCTTTTAAGGAGACGCCAGACACAGTGAGCTTGGCAAATGCTGGAGGTGTGCAGCAGAATACATTACTGGACAACCAGAACACACAGGCAGGGATTTAATGTGCTGCGTGTGAGAGTCCACAAGGAAAGAGAGGGTATGCACACAACATGTACTGTGTGAGTGTTTGTGTACACTGAGCATTTCTGGAGATAATTCATCCTCGGTGTATATATACATTTGTATAATGATCAATACAGAACATGTTCTTTGTGTCACCCTGAGTTCTCTGGCAGAATGTAAACTGGAGGTTTGCATTTGGGTTATTGATGTCCGTCTCTCTGAATGCGGGACTACTTGTAGTTCCTAGAGTCTTAAAAAGTAGAATGGGAGCCAGAGCCTTTAGTTATCAAGCTCCTCTTTTATGGAACCAGCTTCCAATTTCAGTCCGGGAGGCAGACACAGTCATCTCGTTTAAGAGTAGACTTAAGACTTTCCTCTTTGACAGAGCTTATAGTTAGGGCTGAATCAGGTTCACCTGGTCCAGCCCCTTGATATGCTGCTATAGGCTTATAGCTGCCGGGGGACATTTAGGATGCACTGAGCACCTATCTCCTCTTTTCTCTCCTTAGGGATGAATTTTCATCTCTCAATCACACGTTACTAACTCTGCTTTCTCCCCGGAGTCCTTGTGACTTCACGTCTCATGGGGTCATCGGACCCTATGAGAGGACATAGATCCTATCTGCCTGATGGATCATCGAGGTCTGGGTCGTGGAATTCCTGCTCCTGACTACGCCACTATCCTGTTGAGACTCTGCCCACTGTTGAGACTCCGCCCACTCCTCCTCCCCACCGCCATCTGCCTGATGGATCGTGGAGGTCTCCATCGTGGAATATGCCTACTATGAACTATTCATACACTCTGTCACATTCATTGAATGTATTTAAACTCTAAATCTGTCCTTCTGTACACATTACATCTGTTGCACCTGTCCATCCTGGAGAGGGATCCTCCTCTGTTGCTCTCCTGAAGGTTTCTTCCCTTTTTTCCCCCTGAAGGGTTATTTGGGAGTTTTTCCTGATCCGATGTGAGGTTTTGGGACAGGGATGTCTATATGTTCAGATTGTAAAGCACTCCGAGACAAATTTGTAATTTGTGAAATTGGGCTATACAAATAAACTGAATTGAATTGAATTGAATCCCCTCCCAATGTGTATGTAAGTGTAATTGTCACCTGTGCCTGTAAAAAGGGCTTTACGGATTTACTTGAACGGTGCCTGCAGATGCAAAGTGTATTTCTCCAGAGAGAGTCACAACCCCTTGTATTCTATTAAAAGGTACTGGATCTCAAAACAAAAGAATAGAAACCTCTACGGCTCCCAGTTTGATCGTAGTTGTTTTAATACACAAACTAACTTCAGTTAAATACAAAACCCGCGTCAATATTGTATCTTATACTGTTAAAAGGCCTGTTTACTTCAATGATGTTTGTAGACACGGAACTAGACGTAGTCTTTTGCTTCCTTTGATTATCAATTTGTCAGTTATTCAACATATCTTTATCCCAGATTATCAAATTAATCCCCAAGTCTCTCTGGAAGAACTGAGTTAGCTGTAAGAGATCATTTGAGATGGAGGCTAACATCATATTAGCCTAGATTATTCTGGACAAGTGTGAAGAATGAGGCACATGTCTGTCATTTTAAATGTAGACAATAAACTCTCCAAAACAGCAACAAAAAAACTACTGCCTTTTGAAATTATGCAATTTTAAGGGGCGAAATTCATCTGGAAGATCAGAGAAACCGCTTGAATGTAGCTGCCTATTGAACCCATGTGTTTGTGTGCAGCTGGTGTTTTGGGACTGTATTCTGTGTATCTTGGCAGCAATTGGACCGAAATAAATCAGCACCACGATTGATCCGATGTTTTTCCAGCTAGGGTGTATTGCATTTAGGAATGAGGAGTGTTTACAAAAACACCCCATCCTAGTTTGTCCCTATCATACAAATAGATACTGCTGATTCCATAGACAGTGAGTTGGTGTCAATTTACGCACGCAACATGCATGTATGTATACACACATCCACACTGGTAACAACTGGTAACCTATCTATTGAGACCACCACTTGGCGCAGCACTTTCCAATTGTGTTTAGATTGTTGCGTGTTTTCCTTCCTTAACTTTGTGTGTGCCTGTGTGTGTGTGTGTGTGTGTGTGTGTGTGTGTGTGTGTGTGTTCTGAAGAAAGGGCAAGAGGTCATTTGGCAGTAGAGTCAGGTGTGTCTGGCAGACAGCCTGCACCTCAGTGGGACACACTCTGTCTCTAATTCAGGCCCAGTCTGTTATTGGCATATGGATATGAGCCAACAACCATAATGTAATACTTACCGCCTCACACCGTGGATGTTACAGCAACTGACACAACATCATCAGTTTCGATCTAGTAGCTTTGATTACCAATTTCTCGCAATAAAGGGAAGTGAAAGCACAATAACACATGTAATTTAGTGAATGGAGGGGCGGATGTGTGATTCAATCCTGCAGCATTGAAGTGTGTCCTTTGTTGTTTGCTTCACTGTGCTGTGTGCCTTGGAAACAAATCTGTTTATTGTTTTTGTGTGACAACGTGTTTCCTTTAGTCAGCACACTTCTGAGTAAAAATGAGCTTACATGAACGCCAACATTGATGTGGTTTACATCTGTTTTCTTTGCACACAGCTGTTTGAACCAGCTAGATGGGCTGTGTGATGCCAACTCTACCAGTAAAACCAGCTCTCTGGCTCAGCGAGGACTGACCTTTGAATGAAGTCATGGATTTATTCAATTCTGAGTAATCTGTTGCTTCAAAACCATGTTTCCCTCAATTTTGTGTCAGTGGTTTAATTGTTTCTCAAGGTTGCACAGTTTCAAGTGGAACTAAATATGTTGGTTACATTTCAGCATTTTAGCAATAAAAGCAGCCAGAGGCATTGGTCAAGTAGGTTGATGATGTCATTGATGATGACGAGGTTGATGAGCAGGTGGTGTACACATGAGTCCATTTACCATTCTGAGGACATCTTGCTCCTTGGTTCATGGTTCAATCCCCGCCCTAGTCGATGTGTCCTTGAGCAAGACACTTAACCCTAGCTATGTCTGCGGTCTATGAAAGTAACATGATTGTAAGTCTTTGATTACAAGTGTCAGTTAAATGTAATGTAAAGGAACACTGAACATAGTGATAACATTGCACCGAGGAGTGTTCATTTTGACATTGACACTCGGACTAGTATTAATCCAAATTAACACTTTTCAGTGTGGAATAATAACTTTTACCAGAGTTGCATTAAATCTGAAATGTTAACACTATGTTCAGTGTAACTTTAACACTCTAAAGATAAGGGACCATATGTTCACTGGCTGAGTGTTAAAATGTACTCTTTAAGTGTTAAATTGACACTGCCAATTTTACTGTGTATCTTAAGACGTGTACATTTTATGAATACTTTTTCACTCTAAATGGTTGGAATCCATTGTGACTTATTATAAACTGGTGAGTGGGAAGCCTCCTCGCTGAAATTCTGAAATTACAATCTGAGGTATCAGAATTCCCAGATATCTTCCTCTTGGTGAAAATGTCTGCAAAGCCATGAAGCTGTCTACACCTACAGACAACCCAATAATCGAATTCAGTCTAGTCAGCAAATTGAAAAATACATCATTTGTATCTGGTTTCATATGATAACTATAACCCTCTGATGGAAAGACAGACCTGCTAACCACTGACCCACAAGCTCTTTAACACTCTGTAGATAGGGACCATATGTTTACTCAACCCTGTATCACAAAAATTACATTCCCCCAGACCTAAAATGCAATTTGCAGTTACGTTTGACTGAAACGTATTTCTCTCCAAATTACGTTTGACTGAAACGTATTTCTCTCCAGATTACGTTTGTATTTGACGTATTATAATAACAAATACGTCTCTGATCAACGTATATTTGCCGTTTGTTATCTCTCTTTTCTACAATGCTGTTATGAATTGTAAAAAGCGTCCTCTAGTCTTATTTATTATTATGTTATATATGTTGTTTCGCCTGCGTATTCTGACAGCAATAAGCGTTGTCGGATCATATGAATTCGCGTGAAGACTTGCTGCTGGTGACTCTCCTTTATTTTCTTTTTTTAGGTGACAATACATTAATTAAAACTCGTAAACTATCACCACCTCATCACCACCTTAACAGAGTCAGTCCCATACGGGTCAAATCAACTATTAAACTTGTTATAAAATGCGCATCTGTCCGTAATCTATACCATAAAGTTCGCATTTTAACCTAAAAAAGTGCGCTTCCTTGTTACCTTTCAAAATAAAAGTCCGATTTGTCTGTTAAGCGGAAGTAGTATAAAACGTCTATATTTATTCAAACAATACAATATAAAAGGCATACATCAAAATCAATAAGGAAAATGCTGAACAGTCAAACAACTCAAAACAATAAACCCTTCATGGGGTTATTTACAGGGCGTGTTTACTTCTCATCAAACAAAAAGAGCAGGTATCTGGAAAAATCTGGGAAATAATTTGGGAATTGTTAATAAAACATGATTTACCCTTCAACTTCCACTGATATGCATGCAAACTAATACATCGCTTCACACACACACACACACACACTGACAGAAACACATAGACACTCACATACGTACACACACACACAGGCAGAGACACACACATACTCACACACACAGACACACACTCTCATACGCACACTCTTACACACACACACACACACAGACAGACAGACACACACTCACAGAATGACAGACACACACAGACACACACACACACACAGAATGACAGACACACACAGACACACACACACACACACACACACTCAGACACACACATACAGACACTCACATACATACAAACACAGGCAGAATCACACACACACACACACACACACACAAATACACACGCACACACACGCATACTCTGCAGACTGACCTTTGACCTCCCAATTGTCTCTCAGATATAACCCTTCTGCTATATATTAAATGTATTATATTTACCTAAATATAAGACTTTGAGGTCGTGGGGGGAATCCCCTCCAAAAGATTCACAAGAGAAAATTGTCACCGTGCCAATAACCCTTGTACGATCCTTAAAACCAGTCTTTTAGTTAATTTTGCACACTTTCAATCAACTTAAAGATCTGGATTCTTTTCAGATTCAAAGAAGGGCATCTGAATATGATATACCCTACAGTTTTGGACCGATAGCTCTGAGCTAAGGGCCCCAAAAACAGGTCTAAAGGGTCAAATTGGGCCTTATTCTCTTAAATTTGCATATTTTTTGACAAGTGCAAAAATGGCCATAATCTCCTAAATATTAGTCCTGGAAATCCCAAATTGAACACAGACACTCAGGACAGGGCCTACAATGAGGTGATGGGGTGAAATTTCCTCAGAAACACCCACAAGAGTTAATTGGCTGTCTGAAATCCAGGACTTGAAGAGGGTGTGTGGTTTAACAAATCTGAGACCCTGTTGTGAGTTTGGGCTGATTTTAGCTTTTTTTTCCTAAACATGTCAGAGCTTAGCTTTCTTTTGCAGGTTGTAGCCCCTCCCAAATGGGTCCCAACCATGTAGGCTGGCCACATATAGCACTTAGCATCCCTGCTTGGGAAGGGTTTAAAAACCCGGAAAAAAACAAAATTCCTTCCTTCAAAGGTTAACAACTCCTCAAATGTTTGTACTTATATGAACAATTTCAATTGTATTCTACCCCATTTGGGAGTGGCTACAACCTGGAAAAGAAAGCTAAGCTCTGACATGTTTACCCAATTTGACCCTTTGGACCTGTTTTTGGGGCCCTTAGCTCAGAGCTATCGGTCCAAAACTGTAGGGTATTCATATTCAGAGGCCCCTCTTTGAATCTGAAAAGAATCCAGATCTTTAAGTTGATTGAAAGTGTGCAAAATTAACTAAAAGACTGGTTTTAAGGATCGTACAAGGGTTATTGGCACGGTGACAATTTTCTCTTGTGAATCTTTTGGAGGGGATTCCCCCCACGACCTCAAAGTCTTATATTTAGGTAGATATAATATATTTAATATATAGCAGTAGGGTTATATCTGAGAGACAATTGGGAGGTCAAAGGTCAGTCTGCAGAGTATGCGTGTGTGTGCATGTGTATTTGTGTGTGTGTGGGTGTGTGTGTGTGATTCTGCCTGTGTTTGTATGTATGTGAGTGTCTGAGTGTGTGTCTGTGTGTGAGAGTGTGTGTCTGTGTGTGTCTGTCATTCTGTGTGTGTGTGTGTGAGTGTGTGTCTGTCTGTGTGTGCGTGTGTAAGAGTGTGTGCGTATGAGAGTGTGTGTCTGTGTGTGAGTATGTGTGTGTCTCTGCCTGTGTGTGTGTGTACGTATGTGAGTGTCTATGTGTTTCTGTCAGTGTGTGTGTGTGTGTGTGTGTGAAGCGATGTATTAGTTTGCATGCATATCAGTGGAAGTTGAAGGGTAAATCATGTTTTATTAACAATTCCCAAATTATTTCCCAGATTTTTCCAGATACCTGCTCTTTTTGTTTGATGAGAAGTAAACACGCCCTGTAAATAACCCCATGAAGGGTTTATTGTTTTGAGTTGTTTGACTGTTCAGCATTTTCCTTATTGATTTTGATGTATGCCTTTTATATTGTATTGTTTGAATAAATATAGACGTTTTATACTACTTCCGCTTAACAGACAAATCGGACTTTTATTTTGAAAGGTAACAAGGAAGCGCACTTTTTTAGGTTAAAATGCGAACTTTATGGTATAGATTACGGACAGATGCGCATTTTATAACAAGTTTAATAGTTGATTTGACCCGTATGGGACTGACTCTGTTAAGGTGGTGATGAGGTGGTGATAGTTTACGAGTTTTAATTAATGTATTGTCACCTAAAAAAAGAAAATAAAGGAGAGTCACCAGCAGCAAGTCTTCACGCGAATTCATATGATCCGACAACGCTTATTGCTGTCAGAATACGCAGGCGAAACAACATATATAACATAATAATAAATAAGACTAGAGGACGCTTTTTACAATTCATAACAGCATTGTAGAAAAGAGAGATAACAAACGGCAAAGATACTGTAACGGACTGAGGGAATGTTATGTTATAAATGTTATGTTCCGGATGAGCTGGTAGCTGTGTGATTGGACAGCGAGTGATGTTGTTGTGTGTGTTGTTGTGTTGCTGGTTTGGAGGTTTTCCCAACAGTAGCTTGTTCTATGTTCTCTGAATAGGTCGCTACATTTGGTGTCAGAAGTAAAACGCGAGGTAGCAGCAGAAAGGAGAAAGTGGCACCGAGGAGCGTAAAAGAAATGACCGCTGCTGGATGGTTATGGAGGCTGGCGGCGCGGTGGGTGGGGAAAAATGGCGGCGGTAGAGGAATAACGGCGGCCGCAGGAAGGGACATGACTGAGCCCACTGAGACACGGAGAGAAGCTATTCTTGTAAATCCGTCCACAATACCCCCCCCCGATACGGTAAATCCAACTGGATGCCAGTAGATGGTCCACTGAGTAAAAGCTCTCCAGTTAGCGATGCCTCCACGGGGGGCTTTATCAAGCCTGCTGCTGCTGAGTCCTGATGATCGGAGTGATTATGATGCAGGGGCTAAAGCGACGATTTGGACAATGAAAAAGCGCTTGACGGAGACGGAAAGGGAGTAGAGAGCCTGCCTGGGTGGGGAGCTAACCCAGCTAGTGAGGGCTGCCTTTGAGAGATGAGAGGCAAGACAAGCCACGACAGAGTCTCTTGGGGTGTGGCCAGCCTGGCCACCTGATCCGCCACTGCCCCTGCCACAGCGAACACAGGAAAACAGCCGGGACGATAATCGGGACGATGCGACCCCTGGCACTCTGTCCCAGCCTGGATAGGAGACTGTTGGTATACAATGCTCACCATTGAGCAACCCTGGTGAGGCCCGATGTGGTGACAAATGGAACTGATATTTTCCCACTATCGTGAAACTGCAGTCATGATGGTCATGTCATCCAGATGTGAGACAACACATGATGCTGCCTTCAAATGAGCTATCCACACTGCCCTCCACCAGTGAAAGAGTCTTGGCAGTGAAGGAGGTCTGGCAGGCAAACTGTGGTGGTCTGACTGAGTTCAAGGACTGTTTTCAATGTCGGAGCAGATCTCATCCAGCATGACATCGAAACAGGAGATGCCCACTGGCCAGGCAGGTTGCGGCAGACAAAGCCCTGCAAGAGATGCAGCGAGCGGGAATCATCGAGCCTTCCACCAGCCCCTGGGCCTCGGCGATCGTCATGGTCCCCAAGAAGCAGAAGGAGGCGGCAGGTCCTCTCAGCCCTGAGGTCTGTGCCATCCGACATTTCAGATATATGATTTCACTGTGGTCCACAGACCGGGTGATGGCTGCAACTACTGTGAGAAACACGCCAGCAGGCCATGGACTGACAGCTATGGACGCAGCAAACAGGAAGAGGATGTCTGGGATCCCAACAGCGACCACCTTGGGGAGAGGTTAGGACTCTGGTCAATTTTTCAAGCCCTGCGACTGCGTGATGGTGTCCTGCAGAGGCATCCTCACTGCCATGGACTATTTATGTGTGACAAACTGGGATCTCCATCCACAGAGCGATGGGCTGGTCGCTGGCACAACAGCTGTCTGGTGCTGATCGCCATTTTGAAGTCGGAGAGCTGGTCTGGGTGTATAGCCCTCAGAGGAAGAAGGTGCCCAAAGCTCGACAGTGAAGTCCTGGAGAGTCCAACTGCCACCACGAGGAAGGAAAGTCGCTCTGCATCGAGACAGGCTGCACATCCACCCCATCAGGACAAGAACTCAGCCCAGACTACCCCCAAACCCTTCCCAATGGGCCCAGCTTCACAGGCTCTTAGTGTCCCTGGCCTCAACCCCTTTTCCTTCTCCAGCCTCAGAGGAACCGCAGGCCCCTGGCCACCTGAGAGGACTTTGTGGGGAGGACTGAGGGAATGTTATGTTATAAATGTTATGTTCGGATGAGCTGGTAGCTGTGAGGCGGTCTGTGATTGGACAGTGATGTTGTTGTGTGTGTGTTGTTGTGTTACGACTGCTCGGAGCAGAGCTATGACCGGAGCAGACGTGAAGCTGGTTTGGAGGTTTTCCAACAGTAGCTTGTTCTATGTTCTCTGAATAAACACCCTATAAGCCATCGCTCGTGAGCGTTTCCCTGCAGGAGTCGCTGTAACTGATCAGAGACGATTTTTATTATAATACGTCAAATACAAACGTAATCTGGAGAGAAATACGTTTCAGTCAAACGTAATTTGGAGAGAAATACGTTTCAATCAAACGTAACTGCAAATTGCATTTTAGGTCTGGGGGAACGTAATTTTTGTGATACAGGGTTGGTTTACTGGCTTAGTGTTAATGTACTAATTCATTTTACTGTGTAGCTTTCGACTCGGTCACGTTAGCCGTCTGCAATTCGGTATTTCAAGACACAAAAACAGCTCAAATGTAAGTTGAAGTATAGAGTTATTCTAAAAGGTTGCTTCTGCTGAAATATCAACATTTTATATAAAAAAAGCGATTTAGAGAAACTTACTGCAGCCTTTCTAGAATTAAAACGCGCGTAATGAAACTCAATTTGAAAGGAGGAGGGGGCGGAGCTTTCCAGAGTAACAGTGAGAGTTGTCATCACTGGGGGTTTTACTCTTGCTCTAGTTGTAATGACTGAGAGAGTCAATTCACTGTAACACTGAATTTGGAACACTGGGGAATGAACTCTAAATATTTACACCAACCATGGGGGGGGGGGGGGGGGGGCTGTTTACTCTTGCTCGTGTTGTAATATCTCTGAAAGAGTTTATATACTTTGACACTGAATTTTTAACACTGTGGAATTTACTGTGTACTCTTGCAGAATAGTTTATCAATCTTTATGCTCTGTATTTAAAAATACTCACATTTGTGCCAAAGTATAGCTTTACTCACTTTTTCATGAGCACAGCGAGCTGTTCTGGGTATTTTGCTGAATGAGTTTTAAACTGAGTAAGTGGACAGAGAAATAGATTATGCTTTTTGTTTTTTGCCATTGGAATTTTTTTAAATGGCAAACTTTTGTGAAGTAAACACTAGCTGACTACAGATATATTAAGATTTTTAAAACTCTTGTTGTGGTAATTGTCTAATAACTTACACATGTACTTTTTATTTTGTTAACACAAAATAAAAAGTACACATGATTAAAATGTGTTTTCATGGGAAATGAGATATAAAATCCAGGTGACCTTTTGGAATCTTTTTTTCCTCTTTAGAAAAAACATTTAGACAAACGTTTCTGAAGACAAAGAGAGATGCAGCTGGTGACAGTATGGCAAGAGAGATGTTTAAGTATACAGTAGGCCATGGGTGTCGTGTTTGTGGAATTTTCCTTGTCGCTTCCTGCTGCCAAGTACTTCTGTGCTTCAGTGCTACAATACTGAATGGATCTTTATCTACAGACAGTGTGTGTGTGTGTGTGTGTGTGTGTGTGTGTGTGGGAGATATTATGTCAGTATTAGACCGTGAACTAATATGAACTCTGGATCTGCTCATGATTTTATGGAGATGAAAACTAAATGGCACACATGGAGGACATATCAGTTCATTTGTCTTCCTCTCATTCGCCCCATTCACTTCCTCTACATGATCCCAAGAAGTCTGGGTTTGCTCAAGACGGCTGGTCTCAATTGGAAAGTGTCTGGCGGAAGGGGAATGTGTTGTTGGTGTCTGCAGTGATGAATACATGTTGGTTTGCAGAACGAAAGACTATTGGATGGTTATGCCTGAAAAAGGAAGAGAAAGGGAGGTTAGACGGAGAACATATGCATGAAGTAAGCTTATCTGTTTTTAAGACAAGAGTGAATGAAATCTGATCTCATAGATCACGTATGTGTGTGTGTGTGTGTGTGTGTGTGTGTGTGTGACACCTGTGTTTTTCTTGCCATTCCCTTTCTATATTCTGCCCAAACTTGTTACAGCAAATGTTGGTCCACCTCCACTCATTAGCCTTTCACATGCTGGCACTTATAACTCACTCTCACTGGGATTTACCTCCAGCTGACACGGTTCTGTGACAGGAATTTTGACCCACACTTCAGGATGATAGATTGATGATAGCCATCTCCTCTTTCCACACGGGGACAGTTATTGTGAGGTGACAAATGCTGATTTCAGTCATTTGATGGCTCATAGAAATCGATAGTGAGTGCTGTTCAAAACTATCAGATGTGTTATATTTACATGACTGGTGTGGACTGGCTGTATATAAACATTGACAATATGGATGATGTAACACTGAGGGGCAGATTATTGAAGACAACGATAATGTCATAGAGAATGTGTTATGCTCCAAATGTCTCTTTTAGCACCTCTTCCTGTCTATTATTTGGAATCAGGCTATATTTTATTATAGATAACTCAGATCAACACAAGGTGAATTTATCCCAGAGAACATTTGTTGTCTTAGGCTGTCTTTTTAATGAATCTTCAATCTTCCTGGTTATGATATGACCTCGTGGAATAAACTTTATCATTATAAACAAGACGATGAAGAAGTTAGGTTTACTTGGAATTACTTTGTGATGTGCATTTGAAGGGTTCGTCACAATGTGCTGTTGTCTAGGTACAAACACAGACACACACACACACAAACAAACACACAACACACACACACACAGACACATACATACACACTCACAAACACACTTGAATCTCAGTCCTGGCAAATGTTTTTCTTTCTTTTTTTAATTAGAGCAAAAGATCAGAGAAATACCAAGTGTCAATACCTCCGAGGATGAGAATATGGCAACGACGACCTTTCAGAGCTCCCTGATCTTTTATAATGTCATGGATGGAGCATCTTGTTCTTCTCTGCCCTAAATGTATGCCCCCCGCCATGCCCCCCACATGCATATATAGAGAACTGCACACTAATAAGGGCCGAAGCTTTTTTTCACGGCTATATTTGGTATTTCTCATTAGGGATGGATATCCTTTTTTATACTGGTGCTAAAATGATGCTTTACAAAAAATACCTTTGCCTAAATGGTGCCTGAACCGCTATTTAACAAAATGTTTAAACACACAATGAAGATTGAGTATTTACATTAAATAAAAAATTGTTTTGCCATGGCACAATTCTTTCTTCAACCTGAACAATATAATAACTCAGGGCTCTCAAGTCTCACGCATTGAGCGTGAGACTCACGCATTTCGGTCTTATCTCACGCACTCCCGCCACACATCCAATTCCTCACGCTGAAAAAACCTCTCAGCTATTTAATGCTTGAATGCAGGGGTGCTCAATACGCCGATCGATTGTTCCGCTGCAGAGCTCCGACGCCGGTCTGCGCGCATTGGGATGGAGCAAAAAAATAGTCACTAGCACCCCCCCCCGTCCCCGTCAACAACTCTTTTCGGCTCGATGCCGGCGCGCGCAACAGTCAGCTGTATCGGGTGCTGATGGAAATCTCACGCTTGCCTGTCTTCAAAACTTGAGAGCCCTGATAACTGTTTAAAAGTATACTATAAATATAAATAATACAAAACACTTAAGCTTCAAACTTTTTAACTTCAAACTATTAACAATAACAACAGTTTACAGTATACTTAAAAAGATATAAAGAAATACAAAACAAACATACACTCTGTATACAGCTTCAAACTTCAGCTATTCTTTTTCAGAAATATGAGCATATTTGCCTTCTTTTGCTAAATACGACACCTCTCCTGACTAATTACATGTCCTGCACAGGAGAAAACCTCTCGAACTCTCAGATGGTGTCGATGAGTCCTACACACACAGGTCTGAAAGTTCTTCATCCACCACCAGGCTGCAGGGTCTTGTCCTGATGGGATTAAATACAGACTTTTGTAGATTTCAATCTCTTTCTGGACCTGTCAGCGATGGAGAGGGCACTGCGGTTCGGTCCTCTTCCTCGAACAGCTTCTATAAAGCTGACTTATTGGCACGCTTGGCACGAAAAATACATAAAAGTAGTGTTTAGACCAGACATGGGCAAACTACGGCCCGCGGGCCACATCCGGCCCGTTAGGCTTTTTAATCCGGCCCGCCGAACTTGTCCAAATCGCAATTTTGTTTACTTCCGGTGTGCGTTGGCGCGGAAAGAACTCGCCACACGAAACCCTTCACCGTGATTTGTCAATCCGTTTGTCTGTCAACATTTTTCGAAAAAAACAACCAATGAGCACTCAGTAAATCACAAAGGACCCGCCCACCACACTGGTGAAGAGCCGCAGTGATTTTGGCGAGCAGCGCGGAGCCTGGAGGGGCTGCAGAGCCACGAGGAGGAACACGCAGCCAGAAGAGAGCCACTTGGACCGGGTAAGAGTTTTTACTACACGTTACGTGTCACGGTGTCCGTCACGGTGTCCGTCACGTGCGCGCGGTGCTGACTAGTATTGTATTTTACAGAGAGGATTCACCAGCGCCTGCAGCTCAACCTGCAGCTCCACCTGCCCGGCCAGCAGAGAGGTCTCGTGACACGATGACATGATGTTATTATAGTGAAGCCATATTGTAAATAGTCTGTGTCAATAGTTGTGTTCTGTTTTCTATTTCTCAACATGTATATAATGTAGATTTATTTTTTATGTACAATACATATTTATATATATAAAAAAAATTTAATGGTCATGTCTTATTTGCACACACACCATGAAACTTTATCTGCAATATGAAGTAATTTCTCAGTCCCATCTTTATCATTTTGGTGAATGTGTGACAGACCACATCATTTTTACTCAAAACGGTCAAACAAAATTTGGTTTTCTTTATTTAATTCAATTCAGTTTATTTGTGGAGCCCAATTTCACAAATTACAAATTGGTCTTGGAGTGCTTTACAATCTGTACATATAGACATCCCTGACCTTTGACCTCACATCGGATCAGGAAAAACTCCAAAATAACCCTTCAGGGGGAAAAAGGGAAGAACCCTCAAGGAGAGAACAGAGGAGGATCCCTCTCCATGATGGACAGGTGCAAGTACATGTATCTAGCATTGTATTCAGATATTTCACTGCTTTTGTGAACCTATGACCTTTGGTAAACCAATTTCAAACACCAAAACAGTTTGTCTACATGAGTAAAGGTGTGTTTTCAGAAGAGATATGAAGAATTTTTAAAAATCGAACTTCAATTGTCAGCTTTAGGGTAATATTTTCTCGAGTAAAGCGCTGTCAGTCTGTTTGTGACGGGTTCATACACATGCTGACCAGATGACGCCGCACATCGCCCTCAATTTAAAGACCCCTTTCTAGTTTCTGCTGCAGGCAGGATATTTAATACAGTCTATCTCTCAGGACAATCTGTCCATTATTTTGCGGGGTTTAAAACAATTAGAAATTATTGAGTTTGAGTATTTCGTTGGGTAATACTTTGTTTTGAATGTTGAAAGTGATTCCATTGATCTCTTTCCAGTAAATGTTGATTACTTTAACTTTGCACCTTAAATTGAAATGTATAAAAAACAGACGCAATCTCCAGGTTTAATAAATTACATTGCGTGTCCAAATGCTCCTGGCCCGGCCCCTCTGTCACATTTTAGAACCGAATGTGGCCCGCGAGTCAAAAAGTTTGCCCACCCCTGGTTTAGACAAACATGCTACAAAAGAAATGCATTCATTTGAATTAATAAAATAATTTGGAGGATATTTAGTAGTCTGTTTGACAAATTGTATTAATGGAACAGATCTAATACAAATATTTGTTTTACATCACTCTTTTTTTACCTGAGCCATGGAGATTCCACAGTGGAAAATGAATGCAGTCCCGCGACCACAAATGTGTCACATTTTTTTAAATGAACATTCTTTGCCAAGGTGAATGGAGCTGGAGAGACACAAATATAAACATAAATAATGTTAAATATGTTTACACGCAACAGAAGCATCACATGCCTTCACTAGCTTCATTAACATTATACTGGCTTGCAGGTAGCCTACCATTTGCTAGGAGCTAGCTATCTACGGTAGGCTAGCTCACTAGCTTCAACATGGTTACAATGCCTAATTCATCATTTGTTATTATTAGGCCTGTTTTTATCAATGCTAGACTTTCAATAAACGTTACGGTAGGCTACTAACCCGAGTCATCATCGGTCTCCACTTTTTCAGGGGGACCAGTCTCCCCATCGCCAGGGAGCTCCCAGACTGACCGCTGATGTGCTTGGCATGTGCTCACGCAGGCAGTCGAACGCGGTGCATGCCTCTGCTTTCAAGTGGATGTTATGCGTTGCTAGATGTTTTATTAAATTTGATGTGTTCCCCTCTTTACATGCATTTATTTTGTTTAATTTTGCGAAATACAACCACACTTTTGACCGTGAACCATATTGGCACTGGTCTTCGCTACCCAACCCTATTCCTCATTGGTGGAAATAACCAGTTGGCATCAGACGTGTTGCTAATCTCAACAGGTCTTAAAGCCTTTCGTTAAAATATGTCAACATAATTTGTTGTGGTTTTCAGCTGTGTGTAGGCAGGAAGATAAAATAAGAAATCAATAGTTTACGTTTCCTATGAAGTACAGCTGTAAATGCTGTAAAGACTTTATGGCCTTGTAAAATACTTGTTCTCTTGTTTTTCTTTAACTGGATTAAGTTTGAGCGACGCTATGAGGCATTATTGCCACACTCAGCCACACATGCTCCTTTCCCACATTCTCAAAGCAGCAGGCAGAGGATGAGATAAATCACCCCGCCTAGAGGCCCACTGGTTGGGATCATCTCTGTGCAGCCCTGCCCTCTCCTTCACATGGATGAAGGTGTGAGCGCTGAGCACAAGTATCAGCCTCAGGCTGTGGGACAAGAGAGGATTTCTTTGCGCTGCTGGTGCCCCGGTCAAGTGGAAAGCAGCCTTATCTCCTAATCCTGTTAAATAAATGGCCTGCATTTATGTTGTCAGTAGGCTGGAATAAACAGAACAGAGTAGGAAGATCCGTAAACAATAGCCTGTCAGATAAATGTGCTCTTTGCCTTTCTCTGTTGATTGTGGTGGAGGTGGTGAAATGATAGCCCGAGAACTGTATGACCCTCCACCAGTGTGTTTGTTCTCCTTGTGAGCCACTTATGGCTAAAGGCAATATGTTCACACCATGAAAAGGACTTTATCTCCTTAGGCTTGAGCGTAGATTTTCTTGCTAACCTCATAAGTGCAGCAAGAGAAAAAGCCAAGTTGAAGAGATAATAGCAGAAAGGGCAAATTGATCAAAGGCTGCATCAGAAAGATTGAGAGTGAAAGAAAAACAACGCTTGAGTAAACGGGAGCCACAGCGAAGAGTAGCAGTAATGTGTGTGAGTGTGTAAAGCTCATACAGTATAACGGTAAGCTCATGTAAATGTGTGTGAATTGAATTGAATTGTGTGTGTGATCTCATGTTTGTGCATGGCTGCAAGCAAAGTGGGTTGGCCTGGCGGTGATCCTACGTTTGTTTAGCTGTGAATTCTTCCTCCTGATCCAGTGACTCACAGCCTGTGGCTTCGGCAGAGTTTGTGTGCCCAGAAAACACTAATCTGGAGCACACAGACCCAAGACCACAGCATCAGTATTACTTCATCGCTTTCATGGAGGCTCAATAACAAAGAATACAAATAGTGAAAGCTTCATATGGGAAGGCTTGAAACTGCTTTGAAATGTTTAAAAAAAAAAAAATTTAAAACGGAAAATGTTGTTTGGTCATTTAAAATGGTTATGTCAAAAGTAATCAACTTCAGCTGACTTTTACAATCATATATGACATGACGCCGCACCTTTTTTTACACTCCCTCCTGGAATCCAACCTCCACCTGTCTTTATCTGGACTGAGGATGCTGTGCTGGCTAAATATGCGTTATGTTTGACTTCATGCGATGGCTTTTATTATAGAAAGTTATTTGTCTCCTCAACTGCATTTTATTTTTAGAGCAAAAGCAAAATAGCTGCGTAAACATTTGTAGCAATAAACAAACACACAGTAAATAATCATTTGTCAGAGATTTTACTCACTGCCCAAACAGACCTTTTACTTTCAGATGATTCAGAAATGATGGGAAACATCACCCTTTGTTATTGTTTTACAACAGTACCTAATGTATTACTGAGCTGATCCCTGTAGATTAAAGGGAAATCCAAGTTTCCTATGACCTGGGTGAAGTCTTAGCAGTAGGTCTGTAAACGGTAAGACTATAAGGCATACTGTCCCCTTTAAACATTGACCTTACTGTCATAGT
This sequence comes from Pseudoliparis swirei, assembly GCF_029220125.1. Lineage (NCBI taxonomy): Eukaryota > Metazoa > Chordata > Actinopteri > Perciformes > Liparidae > Pseudoliparis > Pseudoliparis swirei. Next base: position 13,291,571 of record NC_079406.1, on the reverse strand, counting down.
TGAGTAAGCACAACTTTACTTCACTTGGATTTCATCTCTGTACAAAGTGGTTTAAATTACCAAATTGTGGCCTTGTTTACGACTTATCTGGTCATCTGACTGTTGGGGTTTCCAATCCCAGCACTAAAATCCCCAATTTATTGTCATTGGCTGTGTCTACTACCGGACACTTGAGCACTTCGAGCACTGACTTTCAGTGCTTAGGGCGCCACACTGACAAAACCAGCAGAATTCAGTGCACTGAAAGTACCCGGATGGCGCACTGCAGACGGGCAGAAAATGCAGTGTGAAACGATGGACACTACTCGCCCTAAACGGACGCCATCTTGGCTACGTGGCGGAAGAGGAGGAGCCCTTTCGCCAGCTTTTCATTTTATTTCTAAAACAATGGCGGACGAGATGGCTACGGTAGCACAAGCGGTAGACCACGGAGGCTCCTGCCGCGATTGTGGAGGTATCGCAGTTTCCACATGGGGTGGAGAAAGGGGTAAACAAGGGACACAAAGAGGGCAAGAAGTGCATTCATTTTGTCAGTTTAAGTTTCGCGGGTATCGCAAGCAGATTTGCGTCCGTCACTTCTGCCAAGTGGTTAACGTAAGTGTTCCATTTGAGACAGCACTTATCAGCGACGCAGTGCACTACAGATGTCTATATTGCAGTGTACTTCGTAAAGTGTCCGGTAGTAGACACAGCAATTGTTTTTGTTTTATATAGTACATACCTGATGCTACTCTGTTGCCTTTAATGTCTTTTTATATTCATCTTGTTATTACATGTATGTACGATCAGAGCGTACGTGTAACCGGAGTCAAACACACATACATCGCCAATAAAGCTGATTATGATTCTGATTTGAAGCTTTTGAGATAATGCCATGTTCCCAGATCTTGGTAATTACTTTGGTAAGTTCAATGTTATCATTACCAATAGAAATGTGGAACAAAAATAGCAAAAATAAGACTTGAATGACAATTTAGTGAGATTTTCCATTTAATTGATTGCCTCTATTTCCCCTTTCAGGGCGTCAGTTACACCTCTCTCATAAATTTGAGAAAGGACACTTCAGCAATTGTTATACTTCTCTGTCTGGCAGCTCTCAAGTGAGCCTTCTGACTTTGACAACCGACCAATACAATCAACAGGTACTCAGTTCTGAGGACAAAACGCAGAGTTACTTCAATAGAAGTTCGATACTTTTTTGACAAGTGCGTCTTGCCTTTCGGAGGTCAAAAGTCATGCCAGTAGTTCCCTAAACCTTAACTCTCACAGCGATAGAGCAAAGCCAGTTTGAGGAGCACTTTTAAAGACGCTCACGCTGTCGAGGGTGTGCAACCAAAGCTGTTTTCCTTCCTCTGAGTTGTACTGACTGCTAATTTATGTCCATAGTCACATTACTATGTGAATATCAGATAATAGAAATGTATCATTATTTGGGAATTGTGTGGCAGTCATATTGAGAGAGACAAGGACTGCGAGAAAGCAAGAAAAAGGGAATGTAGATTGGTCGTGTGAGAAACAGACTTTGTAAGGCCAAAGGAGCATTACAGGGGTGTGAGGAGCAGTACTGGCAGGACACTCCGTTATTGTGTGAGTGTGTGTGTGTGTGTGTGTGTGTGTATAAGGGGGTAGGGGGGGGCAGATGGACTGCACTGAGGTTACTTGGAGAGAAGAAAGGAGTCGTGTTGCTTGGGAAATGGACTTACCTAAAAAAAACTGTTTAGTACGCTACATTCTTCTAGAAAAATCCTTCTGCACAAGCCGTTGTTTTACTGCTTTGTAAGCTGTCAGACTGCATCTGTGCTGAAGTTTGGGTCAGACTGAGTAAGACAAGAAATCAGAGTTGAAAAAGAGAGATTTGAATGATTATGTGAAAACTCTTTTCTCGATGTATGTTAAAGTAAAAACTTACGTAAATCCTTTCATACGCATTGCATGAATGCTTTGACCACATACACACTCATAAGGATTGTAATACAAGTGGCCAGCTGGGTGGAAATCAATCAGGTAAACTAGGTCAGGGGAGGAGAGGAAAGAAAGATGCGGGAGGTCTCAGAGGAGCCGGCCTTTGTTCCACATAGGAGGTGGATTCAGAGAGATGCATCAACAAAATGCCTTTGGCGTTTTCCTAAGGGGCAGAAAACTCATCCGGTACCCAGTACACGTCTGCATATGATGAACACATCATTTCTTTCATTTTTGTTGTCGGTGTCCGTGGTGCAAGACGTGGGTTACACAACATCTCATCTAGGCTCAGTTGATCTCCCCCTGTCTCCGAGGCGATGCCAGTACCGCTGAGGCTTTACTGCCCTGACCTCTCCTTTTCCATGGAAACTCCAATAAGAAACCACCGCACTAAGCCCCATCCAGATAGACGGATGGCCATGTTATATCCTCTGTAACCTAATAAAAGCACCACGTCCCGCTCAGCAGCTCCGAACAGACGCAGCATTGGATAAAATCTATTCAGAGCCAATTTCTGCGTATCATTCCTAATAACTGGTGTTATTGCCTCCACAGTGTTTGCCCAAGTACACAGAGACGTAATGAAGCGCAGAATCAAATCAATGAGATCCACATCCCTACATTCATGAAATAGAAAATATGCTCTATAAGTTAACATGCTTATTAATGCTGTTCTTTCAATTTTGCACTGCCATGTTCTCAGGATTTACCAATATTTATTTTTAGGTGTTGAATTTCAAATCATAAGTTATATAATAATTTGATTGTGCATTGACACAAATTATTTTGCATCCTCAATCTTTGTGTGTGTGTGTGTGTGTGTGTGTGTGTGTGTGTGTGTGTGTGTGTGTGTGTGTGTGTGTGTGTGTGTGTGTGTGTGTGTGTGTGTGTGTGTGTGTGTGTGTATGTGTGTGTGACAATCTGCTTCTCCGCATGAGCTGCAGGACAGTTCCATAAAGTTTAATTATATGTTACATTCCCAGTGGAGAGGTTGCGATTAAACTAAATTAAATTGTGTTGGGGTGCATACAATGTTTATGTGCTGCGGAGGATATAAACACGCTCACACATCAGAGTGCACACACACAAAGGAAGCTTTCCGTGAGCATGGCCTCGGTGAAAATGATTCACATAAAGTGAAAAACGGTTCTGCTCGCGTCATATGGTCATTACAGTATCTGTATGTCCGCTGTCAAACTTTTGCTGAACATGACCTGTGTGTGTCTGTGTGTCTGTGTGTGTGTGTGTGAGAGAATGTGTGTTGAAAGTTAGATCAGGCTGTCACACAAAGTGATATCTCAAAACATGTCATGTTTATGACCACCTGGCGAATGTAAATCCCATATTCCTTTTTCATCTCTGTTTTGGTCTCAAACAACTCCTGAGAAAAGTGTTCCAGCTGGTGTCTAACCTTTTCGGCTGACGGTAGGATGACCAGTGCACTTTGGCTGAAAACAGCTTGTTGCAGTTCGAGACGACTGCGATGAGAGCGATGAGAGTAATCCAGCAAAAGTTGCGGGGTGAAGAAAAGCAAAACAGTGAGAGCAAAGAAACTCTCTTCAGTGACTATGGAGTCACTTGATTATTCACTGTGAGCAGCTGCTTTTACTTTAGCCAGCTTAGATAGGAAAGTGACCCACGGCGAGCGTTGTCGACGGGGGGGGGGGGGGGATTGCTAGTGCTATTGCTAGTGCTAGTGTGGTGCTAGTGCTAGTGCTAGTGTGGTGCTAGTGCGGTGCTAGTGAGTTTTTCACCTGTGTGCGCGATCCGCGCGTATCACGGCAGAGCGATGCGCGTTATGGGAGCGGCGGCGCTGGGTTTAGCCCAGAGGAGTGAAGCAGCGAAATGTGTAGACATAGAAACACTCTCAGACAGAAGCTTGCTGTTACGTGCGCCTGCTGCCAGTCTGACTCCGCTGTTTTGGGTGAATGACGTCACGTGGAGGTGTTAACCACTTGTGTGCCAAATCTTTTTATTTTTATTTTTTTTAATTAACATTCGGGGCTAATTAAAAAACATTAGCTTTAGCCCCGGATGTTTTTTAGCCTAGGGACGCCACTGGTGTTCGTCCGTATTCCTGCCCTGGAAATAAAGCTCTGTTTTCCAAGAAACTCCGGCTGCGTTTGGGTCCTCCACACCGCACCATAACAGTTTTGGTCTTTTTTAGCTTTTCTTTCATAAGTGCTGGTATTAAAAATATGGCTCAGTGAGTGTCCAACTATTTTGACATGGTATCCAAACACGCCATGAGCCAGGCACGTGCACAGATAGACCTCCTAGTGGTGCTCAAGCACCAGCCCTTTTGCCCTGGATGAGAAAAGTGCCCTTTTTGCTGGAGCCCACTTTTTTTCTTCATTAATAAGTATTAAAGAATAAAAAATAGTCTCTGTCATCAAGTCCTCCCAAATGTGTTTGGATATCTGTCGGGGCATTTATTGGAGTTCTTGTGAGAATTTCGCCCCGACATGCTCCGCGGCGCTCACGAGCCCCAGCCATGCTCCTCCACTTCCTCCTCCGCGCAGTGCTCCTCGCGCCACCAAACGGCTGCACCTCCTTCTCCTCTGACCCGCAGCATCAGACACACAGGTCATGAGTCATGACGGTGTTTGTCCCCTGACATTGTTTGGTGATAAATTAACCACAACTGAAAATATTACGTCACAACTGGTCCGACGTTTCCTAAAAAAATAAACAAACACAAATTCCCGAAATCCGTGATTTCAAAGCCTAGTCCAGCTGTTTACTGACGTCATGTTTGAGAGAGAGAGAGAGAGATAGAGATAGAAATAGAGATCAATAGATAGAGAGAGAGAGAGAGAGATCTGTTTTATAAATGCCATTTAGACAATTTCGATAGTAGGCTATGTTGAATTTATTAATTCATTTTATAAATGTCACAATAATTCACAGCTAGAACAGAGCAGCTAAACTATGCTAACAATAGCTCTCGGTGTCGTGCTATCCATGTGCCACATTGTTTTATGTGGTATGTTTCTCTTTGTTTTGTCTGTTCCAGTTTTACAAAGATCAATCTTGTATGAGTAATTGCAGAGGGTGAAAAGAGTAAACGCAAGAAAAAACAACACTTGTAATAGCTTCTTACTAACCAAGAGTGATGTCATGCTGGGAAATATCAGATTGAGGCCTTATAACGTTTTTACAGAAGTTTGATATTTCCCGGCATGACCGAACGGTCGAGGTTAGTACGTTGTTTATGTGGCATTTTTGACTCCTATTATTTTGTAAATGAAAATAAATTGTATTTGTTAATAGAAAACATGTCATTTTGTTCAACTCTCATGTCTTCTCAGGACACAATGTGTTTCAAGTGCTGCTAGCAACCAACTCCGTAACTTGGAAAAATCATTTTGGCGATGGGTGCCCTTTTTTTTGGTTTGAGCACCTGCCCCCCAAAATGTCTGTGCACGTGCCTGCCATGAGCTTAATAAGGATTAGGGCAGTGATGTTTTATTATAGCAATAATAGTATGACACATTTTACATTTAGTTATGTTAATCCAAAGATAAGTATGTATAATACAGATAAAAATGTGGATGTCTGTTGGGTTGTTGTCCTCTTGTTTTTTTTATTTCCGGCTGGCTGCTTTTTGTATTTCAGAGCTTCAGTATGTTTGCATCCTTAGAATAGCACAATAGAACAATGTGCTATTTGTGTTTTTTGTAAGTGGTCTTTGTTTAAAAGAACACATGTGTTTTTGAGTCAGTAGAATTATGGAGGTCAGAATTGGTCCTGATGCGTTCCATGTGGGGAGTGTCCAGTTGTGGAAGTTTGAGCCCAGCTGATTATAAATATCAACTGGTGGAAGAAAGAGGTCGTTCCCCTTTTGTGACTACTGCATGAAGTGGCTCCTAAAGAGCGGCAAAATACAGGTTTCTGTTTAAATGCGACATTGACGTACATGCACACAGTCGATTTCAGGACCTTTTCATCACTGAAAGGTCACTATCAAAACTAAAAAACCTGCACAATGTGAAAATGGCTACATCTGTGACACTCAGTCCTCAACCTCTTCGGGTCAGTGGCGGCTGGTGAAATTTTTTTTGGGGGGGGGCGCAGTTTAAATAGCACTCAACAATGAGAAGAAAAGAGGTTTTGAGTAGAATATAGTAGAACACAAAGCTTTATTTCAAGAACACAGCGTGCTCAACACTGTCCAATAACAACTATCAACACACTGTAACTTTGGGCATGAGAGGTTCAGAGCAGCTTTAAGGAACATTGGGTTGGGTTTCAGAGGTTTGCAAAATAATAGAGTTTCACCCTCACATGAAAGAGCTTCAGAGCAGAATAGAGTCAGAAAGAGATCACATGTTACATTGGATGACGGAGTTGACCCACTCCTGTAAAGAAAAGTAGCCTCCTCTCTTTAAAGTTGGCAAACTTCTCAATAACTCTCTGGTTAAAGTCAATCATGTCTGTAACCAGCCTGTTTCATTATTCTTGAGGGAATGTGTCTGTTTTTCAGAACTTCTTCGTTGTGTTTCGATGCCAGTTCGGTCTTCTTCTGCTGCTATGCAAACGGGGTTAGCTTCATGCTGTTAGCGAGTTAGCTCCATGCTCTTAGCTAGATAACTGCGGCAAGATTCGTGCTTTACACTTGTCTGAAGCTCTGTAGATCCCTCACCCCGTTGTAGTCCAGAGAGTTTCAGTCCCAGGACTTTGGAATAACAGACAGGGGAAACAAAAAAACGAATTACTCATGGAGCATCCAGCTAACCAGCTCCGGTTAGCATATAGGCTTGAGGAGAAGCTCCGGGTGTACGTCCTCCCGCGGTCAGCGCTTTGCTGCAGAATTTTTAAATCCGGATGTTCGGGTCCCAACTCTTTCAGCCTCTTCTTGTCAATATCTGACCGTCGATTGAAAGGTGTTTGGTGTAGAGATACCACAGAGTTTTCAGTCGCCGACGCCATACTAACATAAAGCTTCTGCTAGCTATGTTGCTAGCGTATCTCCGTGGAGCTCTGGGCAGCAGGGTTGCCAGGTCTGTGTCACACAACCAGCCCAAAAACCAGCCCAATATCAGAACTCAAAATATGCCCGTGCCAAACCATATACACTGCTTTTAAAGTCCAACAGCATTGCTATCATTGCCAAATGTATTGTAATATCTACAAAGTAACAACATATGTTTAGTATGCCACCAGCATTAAAAGCAGTTTTCCCTAAACAGTTATTTCTAGGGCTGTCAATCGATTAAAAAAAATTAACTAATTAATCGCACATTTTGAAATTGCGATTAAAAGGGGTTTTTTCTTCGAAAGACTAAATCTTCTAAATGAACGAGTAATCCCTCCAGACAGCGTGTATTTTAGACACTTGTTTAATTGTATTCTTTTTTAAAGACAAAACTTCACACAGAGCTGTGTTTTCAAAGAGGCTCCTACCTATAAAGTGTCAGTGAGGTATTTAATATTGTGGATGATAAATTGTTTCTTCAGTGAAACATTCAGATTAGTAAGAAAAGGTGTATTAGAGATTGGTCCTGTCATCTTTAACACTGAACAGCAGCAGAACCAGTGGCCTTGGTAAACTGACAAATATGTCACGTTAACCCTCTGGAGTCTGGGCTCATTTTCTCGATTTTACAAAAACATGTAAATTCACCTTTTAAAGTCTTTTGCATGTGACACATCCCAGTGTTTCCCCCACCATTCTATCAGGGTGAGGCCCCGCCCCCCTGTCATGTTCTCTATCACGCCAGATTACAGCAGAAGTAATGTACGGTTCTTTCCTTAAAGACGTCTTTGTTCTTTTATTAAACTAAACGTCTGTTGTTGGTCGTCTCTACAGCAGCATGTCATTCTGTCTCCACGTGTCGGTCACTCTTCTCGGCTCTCCGTCTCGCGCGCCGCAGAGCTCCATGCCGGCGTGTGCGCGCGCATCGGGGCGGAGAAAGAAAGAAAAAGTCCCCTGCACCTTCCGCCCCGCGTCACCGACACGTCGCCCTCTGCTTCTCTGTGAATATCGAGGAGCAGACGGGAGGAAGGAGGCGGACTGCCGCGGCTTGACACTCACAGGAGTGCAACAACTCCAACGCACACCGGAAGTCAACAAAGTTGCGTTAATTGCGTTAAAATATTTTAGTGCGTTAACGCGGCCAAATTAATCGCATAGATTAACGCGTTAACGCTGACAGCCCTAGTTATTTCACCTAGGTCCTAAAAGTAGCCCGATTGCGCAGGAAAACCGCGGACCTGGCAACACTGCTCTATTGGCTGAGGGAACATACGGGTCCAATCGCGTGCGCACAGTTTTGCGACCCAAGATTCCCGTTTCATCCGCCAATGTGAAGCCGTCCTTGGCGAAACGACTGAAATGTTGTATCGATGCCGTACACACACGTTAGATCGCCTCGGAAAAGGGGAGGGGCTTCTCTCCGTGATAATGGCGATATATTATATTTTTTCACATTAACTTAAGTGGTTGTTGACAGGCTGACGGTCTCCCACACACATTTAGCGCGTCAACACGGTATATTTACTATTTAAATGATTTGGCATATAATGTTTTTTGACAGGATTTTTTTTTTTCTTCTTCTTTTTTTTTCATCTCAACATTTTAAGAGGGGCGGCGCCCTAGCGCCCCCTATGGACGAACCGCCACTGCTTCAGGTGTGTGTGTGTGTGTGTGTATGTGTGTTTGAAGTTATAGAAAACACAATAAGAAAGTACATCAATTGAAGATCAAATAACATAACAACCATCAACATGTGTATTTAATGCTGTAAATAAAATAAAATGAATAAAGGCAGGGGCAATGTCTGCAAAAACAGACACAGTCAGGGAGCTCCAGAAAAGGTCAGCAGGGTTTTTGTTTCGTTCTGTATTTTTTTATGGGAAATATAATTTAGTCATGTATTTATTGTTTTCATTCATGATTTTCTTATTGTTGTTGTTGCTTATTTAGTTATAATTTTTTTTTAATGATTGAATGATTGGTCCAGCTTCCGGTTGCCCCAGATCCTTTAAGGAGGGGGCTGGCCCACTGTGGGTTTGATCCCTTCGGAAAAAAAGGTGCTATGCTCTGACCTCAGGGTTCCATGCTCTGGTCTTTGGGTTTTCTGATCTCAAGGTTCTATGCTCTGACCTCAGGGTTCTCTGGTCTAAGGATGACCTCAGGTTTCTATGTTCTGATCTCAAAATGATGTGCTCTGACCTGGGGGTGTTGTGCTATAACCTTAGGGTGCTGTGCTTGTATCTCAGAGTTCCATGCTCTATACACCCAGACCTTCCGGGGAGTTCTGTGTTCACTGTCTGTTTCTGTTTCTGTTGTGTTGTCTGTCACTCACCTTGTCTCTCGTTTCAAACGCCTCCCTCTTTGTGTGCAGCGCTCCTGTGTGATTGTAAACCCCGCCCTCATTGTTTCCACCTGTGCTTCGTTACCCTGTGTATTTAGTCTATGTCGACCCCTTGTTCTGTGTCAGTTTGTTTAAAAAATGTTTGCAGAGTAAAGACCTAACACTCCGATCTCAAGGTGCTATGCTCTAAGGTCAGGTGCAATGCTCTCATCTTGGGGTTCTATACTATTACATAAGGGTTCTATGCTCTGATCTCAAGGTTCTATGCTCAGATCTCAAGGTTCTATACACTGATGTTTTGGTTCCATTCTCAAACTTCAGGGTTCTCTGATCTCAGGATTCTTTGATCTCTGGTTTATAATCTCTGACATCAGGGTTCTATGCCGGACCTCATGATTATGTGATCTGACCTCAGAGTTCCATGATTTGATCTCAGGTTTGTATCCTCTGATCTCAAGGTTATATGCTCCAAACTCAAGGTTATATGCTCTCATCTCAGGGTTCGATACTCTGAACTCAGGGTTCTATGTTCTGATCTCAAAAGGCTGTGCTCTTATTTGAGGTTCTCTGCTCTAACCTCAGGGTGCTATAAAGAGTTCTATGCTCTGAAATCAGGGTTATCTGATCTCTGGGTTCTATGTTATGATCTCTGGGTTATTTGCTCTGACCTCAGTGTACTATGCTCTGATCTTAGAGTTCAATGTTCTGATCAAAAGGTTCTACGCTCTGACCTCAGGGTTCTATTCTATGACTTCAGGGTTCGATGCTTTAATCTCAAGGTTCTATGCTCTGATCTCTAGGTTTGAGCCTCTCATAGAACACTTTGGATAAAAGCGCCAGCTAAATGAAATGTACACTGCTAAGCCTGTTTTAATCAGTGCATATTTGTACACAATAAGTATGTTTTTATTCCTTCTGGTCCTCCAATCGTTACCTTTTGTCCTCACTGGTGCCCTAAACTGTCAGCCAGATACCTCCCATGCGCACCCTGACCTTTGGCTTCAGACCCGTGACCATCCTGAAACTGCTATCCAGGGCAAACATAATTTGCAGGGAAAGCCCACCGTTCATTATGGTGTTATACACAACATATGCATGAGCATGAGCTCTTCTGAGAGAAACTTAAAATGTGTATGATTCGAATATGATGGTTTTGCATACAAATATTGGAGATCTTTATTTGGTGAATTCTGATAAGGTGAATTTGTTGTAAAATTTAACATTTTTGAGACATGAGAAGATGTCCTTGGATTTTCTAAATCATCCATGCTCAGATTAGTTGTGTTCACTTTCACTGACAAGGAATCAAAAACTGCTTAATGTGTAATGTCTTATTTTCTTCTGGGACCCTACACACAATGTACTTGGCTTGACAATCATATTGTATAACTTCCATTGAGCCGCATTAGGTGATATCTTCACACTTTCTGCCATCTATATATTGATTAGCACTGGATGACATCCTGTATGTTAATATCAACTCTGCATTTGATTAATTATAGAGTCTACTAAACCAAGGATAACATTCACACCAGACTCATGTTAATACATTAGTGCTGCGTCAGTAAAAGCGCCTCTTATCTTTATGTCAATAACGCCGGCATCGCACCAATCTATTCTGATTTGAATGTTTCACATGTGACTGCACCAGCCTCGACCCTGAACCCACACTATGCAGGAGAGTTGAAGAAAGGTCCCTTTCAATCACGAGGCCCTCTTGTCCCTTGAACTCTAGACAACTGATAATGTACCTATACAGGCGTGTGAGTGTGTGTGTGGGCACGTGGCTTTGCTATCATACTTATCATTCTTCTGAAAGCTGGACATGCCTCTCAGGGATTATCCCACCTCGTGAACAGCATCGTGACTAAAAGTCCCTTTGTCCACTTTATTGACATTTCCACCTGCTCGTATACAAAGGGAAGTAAAAAGTTGGTGTTAATACAGTGTTGTACAGACAGTGAAGTCTCACAGACAATGTTTACACTATGTTGATTTTCGAGTATGAACAATAGCTCACATTATTTCATTATATTAACCTTTTTACTGATCCGGGGCCTGTTTCACGTCAGCTATTTACAAGTTCTGCTGTGGTGGCAGCCACATTGCTGTTGGTGGCAAAATGTAGGTACATTTGTGAATCGCATGCTCATGCATGGGTTGCAGGTTTTGTTGTTTGTTATGATCAGTGGTCCCCAAACTACGGCCCGCGGGCCGGATTCGGCCCGCCTCCACATTTGGACCGGCCCCCTGAACAATACCAGAGACGCGTTCCGATTTATAATTTTTTTCACCTGGCCCGCTGCCGTTGAGATTGCAGTGAGACGCGGAGAAAATGTGAAGTGGTGCTCCCCCCCCCCCCCCCCCGGCTGGCCCTCCGGCAGACAAGGGAAACGTTATGTGGCCCTCTCAGGAAAAAGTTTGGGGACCCCTGGTTATGATGACTGAAATGTGTACATTTTTATCAGAGAAGAAATTAGCTCACTTTGCGACTTTCTCCTTGCCTCTGCTTCCTGCATCTAGCCCCTGCTTCCAAATGGCCCTGCCTCCTTCTTTGTGCCTCCTGTCTCAAGGGCCTGGCCTCATTGGTCCGGCCTCTTTCGCGATGCCTCCTGCCTGGTTGGGCGGCCTCCTTCCTCCTGGGCCCTGCCTCCTGCCATGGCCCTGCTGATGCCCCATCCCCTTCCTCCCTGCCTCCTTCTGTTTCTGTTGTGGAGGTCTTGATAAAAACAATTTTTTAAATTGTGATGTTGGACTATACAAAATAAACTAAATTGAATTTACTTAAAATTCTGGCCATTGTCATCTTAGTTTTCAGCCATTGCCTTCTCGGTTTTTGGCCTTCACTATCTTGTTTTTCTTGGAACCAGAAGTAACACTAGAGTGTAAAGCTAAGTCAAACCAAACCATGTACATGATATTTGAAGAAGACTTAGAACTAGTGATTGAGACCATGACTCTTCTACACTGTTTACTGAGGTAATAAATCAAATGAGAAGTATCATCCTTTTTTAATAGACTTCCATACAATCTGACTTTTCTTGTTAAAGCAGAGAAGTCACCTCCTGATTGGCCAGTAGAGAGAAGGCAGGTTTAACCCTTGTTTAGGTCATTTTTGATCAATCAAAATTAATCCCCACCTCCCCCACCTTTTTTTTTTTTGATTCAATGTTTCACCCTCCTGTGTTACCTTTATTATTACTTACATATTTTAGCCTTTGGGTTCAATTTGACGCCAGCAATTAAATCCTCTGTTTTGTGAGAGGCTTTATATTTTTGTGTTGTTTGTACCCAAAAGAACACCGACATTAAACATTGAATGGGGTCAAATTAATCCTAAGGCGACACGAGGGTGTAATATTGATTCGGGTCAAAATGACCCTAAGGCAACACAAGGGTTAAGGCGCTTCACTTTTCAGAACCAGAGGTTTCCACCTGGTCTGCACTCAGGTACAGAGAGAGTGTTCACGTTACTGAACGTTAGGCTAAATTAACCCAGATTTCACAATCAGTGTGGAAGCAACCTTAGAGTTGGAGTAGAGGGGAAGACATGTTCTGTCTGCCAATGTGCCAGCTACTCTCTGATGTGTTTTTAAAGATTCTCTCATACTCACACACACATACACATACTTTCCCACCAATAATTACAGTACAACAATAGTACTCATTCGTGGGCAGGACCTTGAGCTTCCTGTGGTCTGGTTAAATTCAGTGGCCAGTATGCCACAGAGGTCAGGGAGCAGAATATCTCTGTGCTGACAGGGCAGTCTGGGAAAATCCACTTGTCCTTTGCTTCGGTTGCTTAAACAAGCCAAGTCCACAAACAAAGATTAAAATCACCCAGAAAAAGAAAGTCCTATATATACATCCAAATTTTCTTAGGAGAGTGGAAGTTTAATAAATAGTATTTAGTGATGTGATTTCTTGCGTACGGAGTGTAAATATACCAAGTAAAACATACTTGATTACTCTTTCAGTTGGGCTGCATTAGATATTGGTAATTGAAAACAATCCCGCCTCCATGCTCCAGATTGGTGGTGATTACTTATCCAAAAGAGCACCCGGGCCAATCAGATCAGTTAAGGGCATACAGGGAAATAGGCCACAAGTACCCACTGAGAGCTTAGATAACTATGGTGCATAAACAGTCAATTTCAAAGGTGGTGCGTGTGTGTGCGCGTGTGTGTGTGTGTGTGTGTGTGTGACTGACCACAAAAACACACACCTGAAGGTGGTCCTGCAGTAGACGGCAATGTATTGGCATTGTCGGTGAATAAGTAAAGGCACTATTGACCTGAGGGTTGAGCTCCATGGGGTTTCACAGTGCTCAATAAAAAGTGAAATGTATTGACAAAGTCAGTTAACCTTACCATGAGAGCATAACATTGTGGATAAATAACAGTGAAATCAGTGTTTGTAGCAGATTGCTGCATCAATTTATCAGTACTTTGTACATGTATATTGCATTATAATTACACAAATGGTTCACAATAATCATTGCACATATTTCTGCATGGACTCTGCTATTAGATGGACAAAGTGCCAGCATACATTCCCACTTGGTTGTCGTGTATGAAATCCATTGTTTATGTCACAGTCTGAAAAGTCTATACCACAGTCTTTGTTTCTCCTGCTGTTGCTTCCAACAGGAGTTCATGATGATCCACATACTTATTGAAGGTGCAGACACGCAAAATGAGTGTTGGTCTGATTAGAGGTATGCTTTGGACATTACCTGGATTACCTTCTGCAAAGTTCAACAGATCTTCAACTCTCCTCCGTTTACAGTCTGTTTCCTATAAATCTCTCCTACTAATCGTCTCTTACTTTTTCCCCTTCGTAGACAAAAAACAACATAATGAAGCAAGGCACATTGTTTATGATATTGATGAAGTGGTATTGGTTTTATTGTGGGGTTTGTCCAGGTACACTTTCAGCCAACTCTTGATGAAGTCCACTTGTATGATGTCTGCCATATTGAGATATGCATAGTGGTGTGCTTACCAAAGTGTGCTTTTTTCAACATTCATGCGGCGTGCATGCACGCACTACAATCCCCTGCATTGATCTCCATGTGGAGTTATGTGAATTGACTTTCAGTAGCCACCTGTGCCAGTTCATGGCTTTGGCTTGATGTGCTGTCATGGGGATTTGATGCCTTATCATGTAACCTCTCTGAGACACTGGGAACACCTGTCCTTGCACTCATAAAGCATGCTAATACATCAATTCACGTGGTGGCCTGCTGCCTGACCTTGCGAGGACAGCAGGAGTTATTGAAGAGACGGGCCATGGCGACCCTGCAGGACACAATATAGCATATGCTCACTCCGTATAGCTTTTAACACATGCTGCATAATCGAGTTGCAAATGTGAAAAAGCTGCATAATGTTCAGGTGGTGTGCCACCACGCAGCATAAACTGTAATTCACAGAAGTTGATGGTAAACACGTCAGTTGTTAGCTAACATGATAACTTGTTATTAGAAATATGAACCACATACAGTGCTGAAACGGCACATTGAGAACAGATTTTCTCCACTTGTCTCATCTGACTATGTAATTCTATTTCTCCACAATCTTTTTGCACAGACAGCGGACGTCTGAACACCCACCTCCCAGAGAAATACAGAAACACGTGCCTGCACACACACACACACACACACACATCTTGCCAAACCTTGCTATAATAACCTCCACAAACACAAGAGTTGGTGTGTGTGTCTGTTTGTCTGGGGAGAGGTATATTATTGTCTGTCGCTCCCCTGCTCCTTCCAAGTGCACTTTTCAAGGTGCAGGGCTTGGTATCTCCATGGAAACAGCAAAGCGACCAGGATCGGTAGCGAGGGAGGAGATAGTGGGTGGTGGGAATGGAGGAAGGGGAGAGGGTGGTGGTAGTGGGGAGGGGGCACATGCTGGGTACATAGACTTCGGAACACTGTGACATTTTCGGGTGTCGTGACGATGCGGACTGAAGGCACACAGGGTGTGGCTTCCTTCAGGTGTGTGCATCTGGAGTGATGTGTGCCGATGTCTTTGTGTGTGTGTGTGTGTTCTCAAACGGCTCTGTGGAGATCTATGGACTGAGAGCCCAGGTGTGATCTCAATGCTTGGTGAAAGATGACCTCTCACTGTTATACACGTGCGCACACTCTCACACAGACACACACACACACACACACACACACCAACTCTTTCTCTGTCAGTGGAGGCTCGGTGTCTGTGTTTGTATAGTAGAGACCTCGAGGTATTATTGGACATTGTTTACATGTGAATGTGTCCATGCTGGCCTAGATATGTCGACCTCTGTCCATTTTTCTCCTCTTTCTCGTTCTCTCTTGACCTTTGCTCTCCTCTGGTTGCTTTTGCGTGTCTCTCCATCTTTGTCTGACATCTAGTTGTGCTTTTCTTTCTCCTGCTTTTCTCTTGCCTTTCCCTCATCTGCACCCTGTATCAAAGGCCTCTGCAAATGTGTGTGGCATCTCTGCAGCCTGTGATGCAGATCATGAATAGCAAGGTTCAACATTAAAACATAATCTTTCACTCCACTTTACCAACAGAGGGAGATTGAAAGATAATGTACACATTATTTGTAAAGAAGGACAGTTATTTATTTACAATATAGTGTCTGTATAGTGGACCTGATGAAAGTTGCATTCACACTACAAGTCACAGGCAATAAGTAATTTCAATGGAAACTGATGACATCCAGCTATAAACTGACGCCTGACACTCGCTACAGTTGTGATGCACTACAGATCAAAACAGTGACTCACTGACAATGTAGCTGGCCATGCTTGGCCATTTTGTTGATTGTGCCACTTGTAATGTGAACAAATGGGTAGATGCTGTGCACATTAAACCAACTCAGTGATTTATGTTCAGTCTCAGTGCAGAAAGTATGTGCGATGTTCATATATGGCAGTGAAAAGTAAAGGTGTGGAGGTCAGGGTCAAGGATTAGTTGGAGTTTGCCTTCAACGCTGAGTTCATATTGTGTCTCAGACTATCGTTATGAACACATTTTGTTCTTTTTCTATTCTTAAAGTTATTTTATGTGTCTAACCACAACCGCATTTTTTAGCTGCCATGCACAGATTTTACGAGAAAAATTAAGTAAATGTTGAATAGAAACAAAATCACAAACAAAAGGTATTTTTGGTGTTGCTAAATAGAAATTAATATGCAGGACATACGGAAGGAGGAGTTTCTGTTTCAAAACTGTTTTACATAGACATTTAAACAACATTTAACTGATCTGTGTTGAAAGAATTGAAAGAAATAGGGCGATTGCCTTCAGAAAGGCTTCACTCCTACTACGTTGCTACAGTTCCCAAGTAGTGCATAGTCAGATAATGTATGATTCAAGAAAGGGAGGTGGAAATGTATTCAGTATGCTCTCCAGAGCTTCCTTCAAAAGTTCAGTGATGATGTGGAAATTGAGGAATCCCTGGAGTTTCACTCAACCTGTAGTTCATGAAACCACTCTTAATTAGGGGATGTGGCCATAACAGAATGTAAGAGAAAGTGTTGATGCCACAAGGTAAAGCAGTTGCATGCACATGGACAGACCAAACCGTCTGTGATATAGGTTTCTGAAACGGTTTAAAGTATTTTAGTTAAAATGTACTGCTTTCTGCGATATTGACTGAAACCGGGAAACCTCCAATGGTCAATGGTGTTGTGGCTGAAAGAGGTGAGCTATCAACCACTTTGACTGAATGTAACCTTTCTATTTCACATCTCACATTCCAGTGAGCCAGCATGCACAATACAAGGGCCTTGGCCCACCTAAACAAAACATATCAATAATAAATGCTTTTATTTACCAGTCCAATTAATTTCCACCTAAGCGTGGTGGTGGGGTTTGTGTGCCCCAGTGACCCTGGGAGCTGTCTTTTTGGGGACAATAGCTCCCGATTGGGTCTCCAAAGGCAAAGTCCCAGGGTGTAGACCAAGAGTAATTCACTGACTGAATCTGAGGGGTGCATTGTTGTTTCACTTCTGTGCTAAGCATGAATAGGCCATAATACACACCATGTTCGATCATAGGGTGGCTTATAAGTGGACTTAGTACCAGAGCACTAGGCAAAAGATCGCTGATCAACTTTGTGGTTGTATCATTAAATATGCAGCTGTATGTCTTGGAGACTTTGGTGAAGAGAGGAACAGAGCTATCCACTGATCACCAGTTTTGGATCAGTTGGCTGGAGAGGCTGCTGGACAGACCTGGTCAACCAAAATGTGTAGTGAGGGTGAACTTGAAACCTACCGGAGGACCTGAGTGTGCCAAGTTCAAAGCCTCCATTGTGGAATCGGCTGTGAGGAGCTGTAGTCAAAAGATCCTCAGTGTCTGTCTTGGCGGCAATCTAATAACTACCTGGTGGCCATCCAGTTGAATGAGACCTTTCGAACTCTGCAAGTAACAGGTACCATTCTAATTGGAGGGCCTTCAGTTACAGTACTACTGGGGTAGTTTGGGTATACTGTGGAAAAGGACTTTCGGTTGACCTTAAGGAAGTTTTCGCAAACCGTGAGATGACTGACAAAGCGAAAGCTGAGTAATCCCTGGCAGAGGTTGCAGAGGAACTCACAAAGCTGAAAAAATGTTGCACTCTGGAAAACCGGTAAAAGAGGTCACTTCACGTTAATTGTAATTGTTAATATTTGTATAATTTGTTAAATGTCAAGAGTGGATTAGATTGCATGAGAAGTTAGTTTAAGGCTATTGTTGTCTAAACTCATATGCAAAATAAATAAAAAATGTCTTTAGCTTTATAAAACAGATGACAGCATAGTGGCAGATTGGAAACAGGAGGGGGGGGGGGATGGGGGGTTATGAAATGCTACAAAGGTTTAAGGTTTAAGGTTTAAGGTTTTTTATTTGCCATCTGTGCCTAGACCAGCAGTCCAGACACATCGGAATTATTTTTGCAGGGTTCTCCGAGTCAAGAGGTACAAAACAACACACTATAATAACAGTAACAGTAACAATAATAGAAATATGAAACATATCTAAAAAAAAAAAAACACCGTACAAAAAACACTGTACACAGTGTGGTAATGTGTATGTATGCAATATTTACAGTATAAAAAAAAACAGTAATAAGTATGTAAGTAGGCTAGTGCTGTACCTGGCTTGTAAAAGGAAAGAAGGAGGGGGAGGGGACAGTGATATGGGGATATTGCACATGTTCAGATGTTGGGGGAAGGTTGTGTGGTTGTGTGGTTGTGTGGTCCCAAGACCTGAATCGAACCAGGACTTTGTAGTTATATGACATGCCCTGTAACTGTCCGACTGTTAAGGTGCTGCTTCCTGTTAGGTCGTTATCATTATTACCACAGGAAGGTGTATACACTATATATAGGACACAAAACACCACCGAATAGTTGCAAAGGACCATAATGTATTCAAAAGGTTTTCAATGAAGTTCAGACTACGGGATGGTTGGCTTATTGTATGCTAATAAAAAAATTAAATCACATTAATAATAAAAAAATAACAAGCCCAATTACTGACATTTATGTTACAACAGGGAAACATGACATTTGCAGAAGCGAATGGCCACCAAGACAATTAACAGTTATTTTGTAAAATCACACTTTTAATTTGGCTATAGCTTCACATTAATATTTCGGTGACATTTAAAACACTCTGCCTTAGGGTTGCAACCAATGCTTAACTAACTAAACTTTGCAAAAAGGTGTTTGAAGAGATTCTTGATTATTAACATTTAACAATACTTTTCTCTTTAGCGATTAAATCGTCAACAATGTATTTGATAATAACTAAACTAAATTTGTTGACTATTTATCAGACAAAATAATCTATTTGACAATGTTACTTTGAGCTATATGATCTCTCTAATACTCATCACCTAAATGATTAATTGATGAATCAAATTAAATTATCTATTTGATGAATCAATAATGGAAATAGCTGTTGTCATATTGTGGGTTTATACCAAAATGATTTGCAGTATTTTATTTAGTATGATATACAGTATAAGAAATACAATTTACCTAACGTTGCAGGAGCAATATATACTAAAAAGACTATTTTAAACTAACTGGAATCGGACCTCCTGCACTCTTTGGAGTCATAGACGAGTGGTCTCATTGTTTATGTGGTTAGTCATTATTTAGCATTTTAAGATTATTTTTCGATAATTATTTTTCTTTTCTCTGTCCGTTTCTGTATATAGTGTAGCCTACCTGCACGGAGACTCGATAGTGCTTCTTTGGATCTCTGTTTGCTTGTTTTTTTTGCCTTAACAGTCTGGGCACAAGTCAATTCAACACCAAATAATATAAATAATAGCAGAGCTTTTTCAAATTAGGACTGACCTTAATACCTGGATTTGGTAATATCCAAAGACTATTTGTTTGTGTTTTGTGCTGTCTTTGTTATTCAATTAATATTATATTATTTTAAAAAGAAAAAAAGAAACAGAGAACAGAGAACATTTCTGGAAATGTAATTGTTCTTCTTCTTATCTGTAGTTCCCCTTGTGTTGCTCATCGATGTTTGAAACAATATAAGATTAGTGGTCAAGACGGGTAAATGATGTGTTAAATGAGGGCAAGCAGGTTAGGGCTATACGACTTTTCCTGTCAGTAAATTGGACCCTTGGGCCCTGAACAACCGAGTGCATTTCCGCCAACGAGCCACGCGGGGCGCTGCTGCTCATCCAACCGGGGACGCTTGACGGGATATTCAAAGTTTATGCAAGGCTTGCAGCACACCCGGGACCGGCGGAGGGGAGAGTTGAACAGTAGTTTTCATCCCAGAAAGAGCGTCCAAGTTGGAAACATAAATGACCCTTTGGCTCTGCGCATGCTGGAGGTGTGAGAGAGCACCGTGCCTTTTAATTTCACTGCATGCATTCTTGTTGTACGCGGGCCTGTCAGTCAGTCTGCAGCACGGCCAGCGCTCCCTGAAGTACCCGCTCATCACACACAGCGGAGACACACCGGGAGTGGACGTGTGCGTGTGTGTGTCGGGAAGTTGTCAGAGCACCAAGTAAAAAAAAAAAAGTAAGGAAGCACACACAATGTGAGAGGAGTTGAGAGAAAGGAGAGACATAGAGAAGGAAAGAGAGGAGGAGAGTTGTGTGTGAGTGGGAGAGAGCGAGAGAGAGACCACGGCAGAAAAGAGGAGAGAGAGAGAGAGAGAGAGGGGAGGAGAGCTCCGTCTCTCACGGTGCACTTGGCAGTCTAGTTGCGGGCTGCTGTGCTGTTGCTGTCGTGGCGTGGCTGGTCGCGCCAGGCGGGGAACTTCACCACACTGGAGCCCGGAGTCCCACTCTCTCACCTGCGCAGTTCGGAGCTGCCATGGGTCTCTCGCCTGGATTTACTGTCCTAATTATTTTACCGGCCTTTCTGCTGCACACCAGCGGCCTTTACATCGCCAGTAGCGTTGGTACGTACAGAAGGGTTAAACGTGGTCAGTGTTGATGTTGTTCTATCTGCTGATCTCTCATCAGCAGGGCTGCACGGGGCTCTCCGTGCGCTCACTGGAAGTCTGGAGCTCAACGTAGCGGCACAACATTGTTTCTCGTGCTTGTGTTTCATTTGTCACATGCTTTTTGCTGTTTTAGCAAAACAAACATTCTAGGATGCGTTTGTAACTTCTGTGCGTCTTGCTGTGGTGTGTTCAGGGTCTTTCTCTGGAGGTCTCCGCCGTGCAAGTGCAGTGTTGGGATTTCGTGCGTTCTTCAATCCAGGGGGATCATGTTATCTGAGGTGTAAAGGGGCATCAGATGCTCCGGTTTACTGTCGGATTTTGCAGGAAAGTAGTCTTACATTATCTGATTCTGCCGCTGTCGCATCTATCGATCTGTCACAGGACGCTGGAGTCGGATGTCAGCCTATTGATCACACTATTATCAAATCATCCCTCTAACATGTGAGCTAAAGAAACAGTTGTGTTAGATTCAATCATTCAGCCGACTTCATAAATTCGACATGAAAGATGGATATTAATAGTATTACTACAACTACTACTACTATACTACTACTACTACTACTATTACTACTACTACTACTAGGCCTATGACTAATATTACTACTAATACTAATACAAATCACATGCACATGAGGATCATATTTAGGTGATGTCCTTACTGTCTCTGACTGATGCATTGACACCTAATATGGCCTTGGCTGTGTGTGTGTGTGCGTGTGTGTATGTTTGTGTGTGTGTGTGTGTGTGTGTGTGTGTGGGTGTGGTGGGTCGCCTTTAGAATGCACCTGTGTTACTGCATGACATTTTCCTTAATCCAATACAGTGTGCATTAACTGTCTTTAGAAGTCAATAATGATAGTGAATTAATGTATGCAATGTCCATGCAGTTACGATAGTCATGATAATTAATGATCAAAGGATAAATGGCTGCAAAGTTCATTCAAATTAATTAAAGAGGCGCTAGATTTTGTTTTCCTTAGCTTATTCAGTCGGTATTGAGGTTATATAAATCACTTTCCTCAGATCGAGCAAGTGAGAAAACCGAGTGAGAAAGTCGCAATTAGCACCTTAATCTTGCACTGGCTTTCCTGTTGATGGTAGAAGGGCACAGGAGGTGTCAGGCGCAGCGCGCTCTGCTGAGGCTGCCGTTTCCAAACACCGGGGTCGCCTCTGAGTGGGTCTATGCTGTGTGTGTGTGTGTGTGTGTGTGTGTGTGTGCGTGTGTGTGTTTCTGTGTGTGTGCGCGTGTGCGTGCGTGCGTATGTGTTTGATAGGTTTGTATTTGTTTTCTTTATTATTGTCATGCAGACTAAATAATATAAAATCCCATGACTGACATTTTCGTAATCCCTTATATTTTTCCTCCTACCTCTTTTCCATCCTCCTATATTCAACCTCTGCCGCGGACATTTTTACCACAGTTTATCCCACATACTTCTCCCATGATGTCTCCTTCTAACCCTGCTGTGGATTCTTTTTCTCATATTAAATGTGCATTGTTCTTTCTGAACTCATGTTCCCATTTGCACCAGATAAACTGTCTTTTCACTCTCACCTGCCACTGCCTCATGCTGTCTCTCTTGTCTCTCCCTCCCCTGGCACTCCTGTCTTTCCCCCAGACTCCCTGCAGCATGTCCTGGGGGAGCATGGACTGGTGAGGCCGATCAGTGTGGACGCAGAGGGCCGCTTCCTGTCACACGCCGTCTCGGCTAGCCACATGGCAGGAGGGCAGTCCCGTAGGCGCCGGAGGAGGGAGGTAGGAGTAGGCAATGATGAGTGGGAAGGACCAAAAGGAGAGCCTTTGGCCATTCGGCAAAGGCTTTACTACAACGTCACCATCTTCGGCCGGGAATTCCACCTGCGTCTGCACCGCAATGCCAGACTGGTGGCCCCCGGAGCCAAGATGGAGTGGCACGATGACAGCGACAGCACCCGGCACTCTGAGCCACTGCACGATGAATGCTTGTATGTGGGGGACATCAAAGACACACCAGGAGCCTCTGTGGCTATCAGCAACTGTGACGGCCTGGTGAGTGGACAACCGGTGTTACCTTTTATCTGTCTGATGCTGCGGTGTTCATCGAGCTCACTGTAAAGGTTCCTGTGAACAAAATGACATGAGGACATAGGAGATAGGAATAGACCCTTGAATAGGTATTTTTCCCTGTGAGTGTTTCTGAATGATAGTTACAAAGTTGTCTTTGGGTCAAACCTATGATTTACATTTATTTTCTCCTCGATGTCCTTCAAACTGGTTGTTCCATGTTTTCATCTCTCTGTCCTCTGCCCCTTTCAGTTTGCTCAAAGGGGTGAAGGGTGTATTAATTAAAGGAATACACTGATGTTTCACTGATAACCTTGGTATTCATGTCTATATCTTAGCACAATGTTTTAAGAATGACATTTAGATGACTTGTTTTGGATGCTGTAGGACCGGACACATAGCAGACACTTCAAAAGCATTTTGAATTCAAGCTGTCATCATCAAATACTTTGTTGACACAACAGTTGGTAAAAGAGCTTGAATTGTAAATGCTTTTAATAGAGCGGAAGATGAATTGAGGAAAAGGAACAGAAATGGCAAAAAGGTGGTGAATGGATTTCGTCAAGGGAGAGAAGTGAGATATAGGCCGTGTGAAGAATGTTCACAGGAACTGCTAAGATGAGAGGATGCAGAAAGATGGAGACCAGTGACCGAGGAAGACGTGGAAGGACAAGTGTGAAAGATAAGTCTCGCGGCAGTGGAAGAAAGGCAAATAAATAAGAGTAAAAATTGGACAAGGATGCGGATAGGGAATAATGGGATTGGTGGTGGTGTTCCCTTCGTTAGGAAAAGTGTTCATTAGTCAGCCGCATCAGCCCGCCACTGGAGCTGAGTAGCAGCGACTGGATCCGTTTAGGGTGGAGGACACAGGGGACAGAGCAAGCAGCTGAGAGAGCAGGCAGGGAGCCAGGACAGCACCGGCCTGACATGCCCACTTAGCCTGACACAAGCAACAGCAGCAGCAACTCACTGCTGCCGCTGGCTCTCGCTCCGGCCCGCCACTCCAGGGCCTTTTGGTAATTCCTAGGAAAGGTTCCTGTCAAAGTGTAGTTGGTTATAGATAACAGATTACCAGTGTGGTTGACTGCACTGTCATGCATGACAGGATTTTGAAGGATGGGTTCACATGTTTTTAAGTCTTTCTTACATAAAATAATACTGATATGCCTGTTTGTTTGATCACTCTAGTAATTTATCTTGTCCACATTGGTGCTTCTTGTTGTGACTCCAATTTAAAAGGTCGGGCACAAAATCAACAGTCCTCTTGATCTGCAGAATTGCATTCTTAAAAGTACCCTCTCAAGTTTGTGTCCACTAGTGGTGCTATGGAGCAATGTTTTAACGAGCTTTCCCTCCTTTTGTTGGCAGCATACACCTGCACAAGTATGGACATGTATGCACTCGAGCATGCGGGTGACGCAATACGCAATTCCATTTATCAATTAGTGATGGTAATTTAGCAATGTGCCCACAAAGGTCAGCAAGAAGGATACTGCAAGTTTTATGATGGAGGAAAAACATTCAACACAGTTATCAGGCATCAAGGATTCACATTATACATGTTGGTGACACATACTGACTGTAAATGTAACTGAACGTTGTAAAGTGCAAGCTAAGATGTGGCTTTGACAACTAAAGTTTGATGAATCAAGAGAGTGTCTTCCAAAGTTATGGTCTTTTTTGTACAAAATGATTTCTTTTTTAATGCCACTCCACTGCAGCGTAGCAAAAAAATGTTGATTGAAGAAACAAAGAGAATTTTATTCTAAAAATAATGTAATATATGAAAGTATTCACTTTGTTTGCCAGTATGAGACTGCTGAAGTCTCATACTGGCTTCAGTTACATTTCTAATTTTGCACAGAATAAGGACCGTGGATTTAGTTCCCCATCACTTCCATTAGAGTTGCATTAGAAAAGCATCTCTTCAGGGCCAGAATGGACCGGAGGAATTATATGATTGTTGTTTCAAGACGGGTGTAAAAACAATATAAAGCGACAGTGTTTTTTTAGGCTGTTTTCAAAATGTTATCTTGAAACTTCTGTGGAGTAAAACAATATTGTTCAGTATTATTAATATGAGCACTGTTATATCCACACTAAATAGTAAAAACCCCAAAAAGGAAAACTCCTATAATTATCACTCTAGCGCTGTCCACTTATATTTAATTTGTTTCTCCTCACCCCTGAAGAACTCTTGTCATTACTAATCAATTCTTACAACCTCTTCAAACTTGCCAAGAAATACAGCCACACTCTGTGGGGCCCTGCCTCAGCTCTGCTCACATCTGCCTTTTCAAACCCAGCTCTGCCCTGCTGTGCCCACTTCCTCAGTGACCCAGCCACCTGGTTAGAGCATCTTGTGCCCCGCGTTACCATTCACAGCCAAGAACCTCTTGCTGGCTGTGATCCAGGGTGTGTGATGGCAGCAAGGAGGGAGAGAGCCAAGACAGGGGCCAATAAGGTTCAAACCAAAATACAAGAACATTATAATAAAGAGGCAAAAGACGGGAAATGAAGAGGGCAAAGGTTATATATTTCAAGAAGTAACAAATGACCAGAATAAATAAGAGAGCATGAGAGAGCACAGGGAAAAAAGGAAAATCTTTGAACGGACGAATGACCTTTGGAGGGAATTGGATTTCTGTGAACAGAAGCTGTGATCAGCTGGTTAGTTCTTTGAGAGGAGGCAGCACTCTGTACAGCATGAGAACCGGGGAGTGTGCAGGGCCAAATTAAATTAAACTGCAGGTGAGACTGTGTTTCTGTGTGTTTGTTTGTGTCTGCAAAGTGCAGAATGGGGAACTGCATGAATGAAACAGAATAAAAATGACTAAGCTGAGGAGGTTTCTACTTCAAGCATGAATGTTGGTGTGTGCAGTGTCTGGGAACACCTGCATTTGTACGTATGAATTAAGGTTGAATAATTCCTTGTGGCTTTGAAATAATTTCCATCTGCTAATAATGACAAGACATGGGACAGAAGGCTGAATTCCATTTAGCTACTTTGGTTTCAGGCTCATGTAGAACAGAGCCATTGTTGATATTATTAGTAACACTTTTTTTCTCTATGACAATCACAAAATATCTGCGGTGAAAATGCCAAGTTATTGGTTTACCTGTTTGCCTTTAAAACAGTGATCTGCAAATAATCAGTAAAATGTCGGTAGTCATTCTTTAGTCCTTATCGGATACGCATCATACAACAATTCCAAATGATATAGGACCATTGCAGAGAGATTAGTATTCAATAGTTGGGGTTGGGAATGCTGGCGGAAAACAGTTCCAGGATGCTTTGGAGTAACATTAAGGCCACTTGTTGATCTGCACGGAACATTTTAATTCCAACGAAATTCTGTTTTGCAGTTGAACTTAGGTAAGCATCCATTTTAGCATGACTGGTAATAGGAGGAAACGCCTTTAGGTTAAACCTGTTTTATTTGTGGAATGCTGCAGGATCTATGACAATTTAAATTTGGAGGTGGTGGTTTAGTAACTTTTGTGCGTCATCTCGGACACACAAATGCTAAAAATTACGGAAACCTGGAGAAATGTTTCTTCGTAAAGAAAAGAAAGTGTTTATCGCAGCAAAAAAAATCACATATAAAGATCTCAATTCCTTAACTCTAATTCCATGTGTGCATGTGTGTATGCATGTGTGCATGTGCGTATGTCTGTGTGCATGTATGTATGTATGTATGTTTGAGCCACTGGCCACACTTGTGGTCTTTCCTTCAACCTCACCTACAGTATTTGTTCAGAGATGTGGAGGCTGTGTTCGCCTTTTCCTTTTCTAGAAGTGGCATAGTGATGGGAGTTACACAATTATGTCTATGTAATTTCTCAATGCCAAATAATGATGTCATTGTGATGTGCTAAAGCAGTTAACTGGGGACTTTTACACTGTACAGAGTGTCAGAGAGCAACACTGTCAAACTCTCAGCTAGAGACTTGTTAATTTTCACTTTGAAAGTTCATTAATTTTCATAAAATAATTTGATTTTGATGAAAGTTGGTACTTCTGTGGTTTATGAGCCTTCTTTACTAGAGTATAGTCAGAGCATGTCCTCAACACAGCATTCATGTTGTAACAAGGTGAAGAGGTCTTATCCTTTTACAGAGATTCTGTTCGTAGCGATTAGTATTATATGTAACCTATTCTATACTCTTAATGCTCAGCACCAATGGGATCCAGCTTAAGGTAAACAACAACAACATCCAGGCTATGTAAAAGTATAGATACACAGAGGGAGTCAAATACACAAAAGTCACTAAAAGTGTTAGATTTCCTCATCTTCCATCAGGATGTAAGTATCTTTTATTCAAACCATGTACAGATACCCATGCTGTGAAGTAAAACGTTTTATGTCGACAGATAATGTTGAAATAATCCCGGCAACTGAAACAAATTATCGTGATTAATAAGCATAATTGAATTGATTATGATTATGAGACAACTACTTTACATGTTGCACTAAATTGAGAAACACACACACACACTCTCTCTCGTAACACTGCAGATATCAATCTCCAGTGTGCGGCTTCCTGTCTTCCAGATGGGCCACAGCTCCTCAGATAATCAGTGAGTTCTGACAAATGGGGTGGTGGTGGTGGGGGGGGGGGGGGTTCAGTGTAAGGTTACCGTGGGAACAGAGGGTCACACAGGCTAAACATAAAATCCAGCTGGGTGAGAAGTGACCCTCATGTTTTAGAGGTTTTAATAGAGGAAGTACGTTCGTTGCCTGTCATTTTGGAGGTTGCTCCTAAAATCCAGGTGGGTGCACACCTGGATGAGGAGACATGTGCTTCCACAGCGGTGATGAACATTGTACACTGTGGCAGCGGGGGGTGTTTAGGCTCTGCTGCAGAGTGGGTGGAGCGGGGGTGTGGTTCAGGGAACGGTGTCTGATTGTCATGGTATTAAAAGAGTCAGGAAGATGACAGAGAAAGAGAGAGAGAAAAAGAATGTGGCAGACAGCTTTTTACTCCCCAACACCCACAGATTCAGAGCGCTGGCAAAAAAAAGAAAGAGCCAGCAAGAGACAGGGTTCCTAGTGAGCAGTCTTTGTCTGTTTTTAGCAGTAGATCTGCTCCCTCGCGTTGATCCGACAAGTGGTGATGAGGGTTGAGGGTATTGCCCGCTGTCTATGCAGAAGTTTCGAGCCTCGAAGTTACAAGTTTCTATGTTTCGCTAACGAGAGGATATTTAATGTCTGTAATTTGCATAGTATGCCCATCATCATTTGTTGGGAGATAATTAGCACTGATCCTGTGCAGGTGTTGCCCTTTGTATATTCTGATTTGCCATATTTATGTTTGGCTGTGTGCTTCAGTGTGTTCATGTGTTCATTAGCGCACAGCAGGAATGCTGGAAGGCGGCCGTGTTATTTTGGTGCTTTCATTGAAAAGACTCAACATCAACAGCAAGGAGAAATGCCAACGCATTGACAGGTGTTTTATTTATTTATTCACTGTGGACGGATGCATGGAGATGGCACATTGTTTTTTAATACTATAAAAAACCTTATTTATTGTTTCAATGCTAATTCCACAGATACAATACAGATATCGGACATCAGGCCAAAGCTTTGGGTATCCGTGGTAATGGAGCCAAGTATATACTCTATATACTGGAATTTTAGTTCCTGTTTCAGTTTTAAACAATTTGTTTCTGCATTATAATGGTTTACAAATTTAATTTGAATTCCTGTTAATTTTAAAGATTTTTTTAGTTGCTGGTGTATAACTAATAATTGTAATAATTACATAGTTTTATTAATTTAAGAAAGTAATGTTTAAATTAGGCCTGATGTTGCCTTAGACATGAACAAATAATCCCTGCCACTTCCACACAGTGAGGTTCACAGTTTATTAACTAAATCCAAGGATCATATCGGCACTCTGTATCAGATTGCTGCATCTCTTATTTTATTTTATTTAATGACATTTTGACATAACATGACTATAATCAAAACTATTGTAATGTTGCTGACATTACAAAGCCACAAAACACACGCGTAGTCTGGATGTACACACACACAGTTCTGAGCCAGCAGAAGGCTTAACCAATCAATTCAATTCAGTTTATTTTGTATAGCCCAATATCACAAATTACAAATCTGTCTCAGAGGGCTTTACAGTCTGTACACATACGACATCCCTGTCCCAGGACCTCACATCGGATCAGGAAAAACTCCCATGTAATAGAAGAAAACCCTTTCACAGGTAAAAAAGGGAAGAAACCTTCAGGAGAGCAACAGAGGAGGATCCCCCTCCCCGGATGGACAGAAGCAATCATGTGAGTGTGTGTTAATAAAGGGGCGGGCCGATCATAATTATAGCCGCAGAATTACACTAAATGCCAGCGACACAGACACTTGCGCCAGCCGTGACCCTGGAATACACTCAGTCATTACCTCTGCATTAAGAGTCAATAGAAAAGGCAGCCCTGGGCTGAGCCAACCCATCCATCCAGCCAGGCAGCCCGACAGTTTACCTTGGTCAGGCGTGGCAGCTCACTGGGCCCTACAGTGTGTTATTCCACCCCGGGTCACACGATAAGCAGCTCTCAACTCTAATCAGCTCAAATTGAAATGATGACATCAATTACAGCACGGTGCACAGCTGTTATTGACCCCAGCCCTTACCGGCTGTGTAGAGTAGGCTGTGTGGAGAGGGGGGGGAAAAGCGGAAAGCTGATGGTTGAGGAAGCGCCTGCAGGAACCGCATGGCTGGAGGGAGGGCCGGGTGTCGAGAGGCCAGACTGCTGAGGCATGGTATGAATGGAGAGACGGACAGCAAGAGAGAGAAACATGTACTCTGTATCTGATTGCAGGTTCCACCCTGCAGCGTAACTCCACTCAAACACACAATTACTCAATCTAGAGCTATTATCAGACAGAGAGAGAAATAGAGGAAGCGGGGGAGAGGGGAGGGAGTGAGAGACTCAGACAGAGCACAAGCTCATTCTGAGGAACACTATACTGAGCAAAAGAGTGCTTTTACCAGAGCTGTGATTACTGCCGCTCATACGGTGCACTTAACCAGCCCCCTTGACTCTCTTTCGTTTCGCTCTCTGTCATTCACAGAGTGCTGGTTTGCTTGAGTGGTTGAAATAACAGGATTCATCTGAAAAAATGGAGCAGTGGAACCCCAGTGATTACAAGGAAACACCTCTGTGATGTCACAGTAACAGCTGGTTGTTTTGATACTAAAATCAGCTCCAGCACGCTTCAATGATGTCGTGGAGACAGAATAATTCACTGTACATGTGATGATGTCATAATACAATACTATGATGTCTGTGATGATTTAATGGTGTTATAGTCGTTGCTCGTTCTTTTAGTGCATATACATGCAGTGTGTTTTGCACAAAAGGTGGTTGAAGTGCAATCAAAGCTCAAATTCACAGTAGTGAATAACTCATTATCTTCTCAGACAGTCACATCACTGACTTCATACAATTCTAACCGCACATCTCTACCTCCATCCCAGTGTTAGAGGTGAGTGCAGATTCACAAAACAGGAAAATGGTCTTGTCTGAGAGATGCAGAGTGGTGAAGCGTGACTATAAGAATAGCAGACTATATGCCTTTTATGTTGAGTTTATGTTTGTGTGTGCAGGCTGTCACATTCTCACCTCCAACTCCAATACAGATGCTTTGTGGCCCTAAGCTTCAAACTATGACCCTCTATGTATCCATTTAGAGGACAGAACGTCACCTTCCACGAAATGCATAGTGTCTTTTCAAAATAAATGTTCATTTTCACTGGAAGTTTACATTTTGTGAACAAAACCACTTTGTTAGGTTTAGGAAAAGAGCGCAGTTGTGACGAGCGACTGTCGTGACAAAACGTCAACGTTAATTCTTACTGTTGTTATCGTTGTTATTGTTTCACACTGGACACAAACAGCAGACTCCTGGACAAGAGTCCTCTGTCCTTCAATTGTCATCTGAACTGTGGAAGGCGAGAGCAGCATTTCATGGTCAGAGCAAAACATTTTGTCCACCATGTCTCGCAGATTTGAAAGAATCAGGGGTGACGATGAGGAGAGCCACAGTGATGTGTCAGTAACCACAACAATGTAAATCACTCCAAAATAGCATATAGTGTGGTGGTGCAAACTATGGATGAACAAAGAATTCTGCTAAGTATATTGTAATAAAAAATAGACCAGATCTTGAATGGAATAGTTTTTTCTTGCCTGCTGGACAGTCATCACCAGCTCGTCAGCCAGCTAATCCCACAGACCGCAGGGCCGTGCAGGAAACTGATCGATGCTAGAGTCACATCAGCAGTTCTCCTGCTAACAGTCCCCGGCAACCGACCCCCGGCTGGACCGGCCGGAGCCTCCTGGGGCCACCGAGTCTTACCTCCCATCCGTCGCATAGACGGATTCATTCAACTTTTCCCTACATAATCCACACAAACATAACATAACATGAGAGAGAGAGAGAGAGAGAGATGAGGAAGCAAGGGAGGCAGGGTAGAAAGTGGCAGTAACACAAAGGGGGAGGGAGGAAGAGCGCGGTGGAATCTTAAAGTGTCCAAACCTGAAGAAGAACAACTGCAGCATCATCACGGTCGCCACCTGCTCAGTCAGAAGGGAGGGAGGAGAGAATCTCGCTGATTAGCATGAAGAAATTCACTTTTTAATGTCTCTTGCTCCCCGCTAAGGTCACTTTCCTGCTTTCAGAAGCGAGTACACTTCTCTAACTGATCATGGATGTTCTATGTTGGCCTGCTCTCACTGCATGAGTGCAAAAATGAAAAAAAGATGTGTGCATTTTTTCTCCAGTCTGATCTAATTAGTTGTATTTGTTCTTCCTTTGCGTTGACTTGTGAAGCTGTCGCATTAGTAATTTCTGTTGGCATGTTCCTTAATGGAACCGAGCCGGTCTGTCGGTCCTCATCTTTGTCTGTCCGCGTACAGTTCCTATGCTTGAAACTCATTTTGCTTGGCGCGTGATGCATCAGGCGGCTAAGCGGCAAGAATCGCACTTCATAACAGAAACTCACACCCTCCTCATCTTACTAAGGCTGCTTGTTTTTGTTTTGTGCAACAGAGAAATAATCACTTTTTCTCTCCGAGTGTTTTATGTTTGGGGGGTTTTGTCAGTGTATGAGGAGCTCAGGAATTGTTAGTCTATCAGCATATGTAATATATTATATAATAATATATTGTATTCTAATAACTGACTCTGGGGGCTGGAGTGGAGCGAGCAGCAGAAACAAAGAAACACATCTAGCGCTTTGATCACTGTGACTGATCGTCCGCCAGAGTGTACAAGGAAAGCTTTGGATACTGCCTCACAATTATGTAAGATGTAATGGAGACTTTGAGATGACCTTTACCATGTATAGCTTTGTGTGCGATTGAGTGACTGAATAGTTGGGCTTCCGTGGTGGGCTGGGGGCCTGACATCAACACTTGCATAAGCAAAAGATTTAGTTAGCAAGTAAGGCTGGGTTATATTTATCATACTATACATCATACCAGTCTTCTCCTGAGTTTAAGATTAACTTTAGATTAAAATTCCCGATTAAGAGATTGGAGAACCTGACCGATAATGACCAATAACTGTGTGATGTGCAGATGAAAGATTATACAAAAAGAGAAATGCATCTTCAATCCTGTCAGTCTAAATCCTTGTAAATCGCACAGTATGAAATGTTTACAGTTTATAGTCAGTCATATTCATCACTTAAAATCCCTAATTTATGACGATTCCAATCAGAATCATGTCTTTTGCATTGAGAGAATCAACAGCATGTGTGGCATATTGCTCGTTCCTCGGGATAGGTCTAGTTATTGGTGAAAATGCAAGAGCTTACATAGAATAGCTATGCTGGTAATTCCTCAGATGGTAAAACATGATGTGGTATTATCCATCTTTGTGGCACCTATCTTTTTGTGTGTGTTGGATACCAGCTTGGACCTGTCTCGTCCACTGCATGGTTAACATGTTTGGAAGTGGCCACATTTGCCACACTTTCTCAGCCCATGTAAATATCTGATACCAAAACAACAGCGTGGTGTGTTAAGCCCACTCCAACCCCACTGTGCCTACTTGTTGAAGGGGGGCTGTCGTCAAACAGACTGATTGCCTGAAACAGTATTAGTATGTTGTCCAGCAATGTAACTTATCAAAAGTTTAAAAATTTCTTATTTTGGAAATTCCTGATCATAATCTGTGTTTTATATGGTTTATACATGGGCCAACTGCATATTGCAAGTATGCAATTCAAAGCATCAACTTGCCTATGCTTTGTGGAAGTGTACTTGAGCCTTAGTAGCTGCTGGCTAATGGCTGCATGTAGCCAGTCCTGACCGCGAGTCTCCCCGGAAAGACGACAGAGAGGCCGAGCTGGGATCAATATAGAAGCATGTTAATGTCAGTTAATTTTGTTCTACTGCTGTTGAGGCCTCCAACACTCGGATGTATCCGTCTATGTTAGGAGCGTGTGGGGTGCCACATGTGTGTGACTTAGCGTGGCAGAAAAGTGCATTAAGGTAATCAGCTATTAAGATAGGAATGAAGGAGGAGATACATGATAAAATAGCTCTGCTGTCAGACGTACTCTATTATTGGCTATGTTTATAGCCATAGACAGAATTGTGCATCCTTGTAACTGCTATCCTCTCTCTCACTCACTCACACACACACACACACACACACACACACACACACACACACACACACACACACACACACACACACACACACACACACACACACACACACACACACACAGCTCCTCTAAGAGTGTGATGATTGACAGCATCACTTGAAACACAAAGAAAAGTGATTTTTTTTTCTCTGAAGCTTATCCTTTGCCTCTCTCTTTCTCACACACTGACACTCAGACACAGACACACGAGGGAGAAGGGACTTATTGTCAGGTTGTGCTCGATCTCCACAGTTCATTTCTAATCCTTTCTCTCCCTTTCTGTATTGTTCCCTACACACACACACACACACACACACCACCACCACCCGGACTGTAGTCTAGCTCTAGGCTGGGATCCACCACACAAGTTCCCATTGTGGCCAAATCAGCGAGACTGGCAACATGGTGAGAGTGGGGGGAGATGTCTGCATGTGAGGAGGCAGACTAGATGAGGAATGAGGAATGAGAGACAATTCAAATGAGACACACTGGAGAAGAGGGACTAATGGAGGAAGAGAGCAGAAGGAAGTGTTCTTTTCTCCTTGCTTTCTGCCCTCCTCTCGTCTCCCGGCAGCAGGGTGCAGGCAGGGCGGGTGTGGCTGCTGCTGACTCTGATGCGATGTGACAGGGCCCTCCTCTCTGTCCTTTTTGCTCCTGTGTGACAGTGTGGTGCCGCAATCTACCTCCGTCTCTTTTCCCTCCTTTGCATCTCTTTAGCTCTCCCCGGTTGCGGGGTAGTTATGTACCCTTCCTCTCAGCCGTCTGTTTGCATGCTATGTGTATGGCCGTATGGAGGTGTGTGTACCTTTGTCTATGCCATCTTTTCAATTTTACCTAATGTTCAAACACAAAAGTGTTTGTGCCAAAGATGACAATAATTAAGGGATAACAGCTGTCCAAGTGCAATTTCTTCAAGAATTAATCAGAAAACTGTCCAAATAAACATTAGGAATGATTATCCATGAAAGAAGACCTCTTGGATTTAGCATGGAATTCTTGACTCTTCAAGTATTGATTCGAGTTGCATATGAGCAGCAAAGTATTTGAGATCACATTTAATCCGAACATTTAGAAAGTTAAGTCTCCTACTACTTAGAGGAAACTCATTTTGGCCGCTTGCATCGGAAATTTTGTAAAATGACTCAACACAATCAGCTCTGAAATTGCCATTTCCTCCAAATGTTTCGTGGGATTCCATATTACTCATATAGTCTTCTTTGTAGAAGTGTTAAAGTCAGGTTGTCCGTTCCTTGGGTTTCCCGCCAAACAGTTGGAAAGCAAAGTAGTCCAAGAATTTCTGCAGATGAAGGCAGCAAAATAAGCACAGTCCTGATTTGTTTTACTGAGCCCCTTATGATCTGTACATGGAGAAAGAAAGCAGAATGGCAAATTGACAACAAATAAATGTTATGTTTGTGGTATAGTTTCCAGTGGCACGTTGCTATTCGTAATACACATTTATTGATATGACAATGAGGTGCTTTTTAACTGTGCACGTGTCATTGCCTCCAAGGTTTCATCAGCAATAGAAGAGTTAAATCAACCCCTGACTAAATAGGACGAGAGGGGGCTCAGATCAGGTTGATGCTTCGTACTTTGTGCCTGATGTTTTTTTTCTTCCTTGCTATCTCTCCTTCCTTCACTGTCCATCCATCTTTATCTCCCTTTTGCCCTCCCCACGTCTCGCTCTCGCTCCCTCCCACTACAGTGTGCAGAGGTCATAGCCCCAGCTGAGCCACAAGCTGTTGTTGCCTCACACTGACTACTCTACCTGCTAATATGATCAGCGAGCCCAGTTTATCACTTTACTCTTAAGCTCTGCGTGGGGAAGATCACACACACACTACTTTCATAAAAGATGGCGTGGGATTGAACACGAGCAACCACACCTGGACCGCCGATCATTATTTTAGACATCCTCAGTTGTATTATGATGATGAAGTGTTAGATGTTAAGCGATCAGCGTTGTGTTGTTTTTGCATTCCTCCTCCACAAATAAAATGGCAGTGGGTTTCAAAATAGAGGTGTGTCTGTGTGTGTGTGTGTGTGTGTGTGTGTGTCTGTGTGTGTGTAGAAGAGGTATTTTTGAGGGTGTCCGTTTGGAAAAATTCGATTTTCATTCACAGATGTAGCATCCAGGCACATTAAGGGCCTCAGATGCTCATAATTTGAATCACTAAGCATGTAAACCAGTCCAGACCGAGTTAAAGGAAGAGGTAAAGGCACTGGCTGAGACACCTGCATGGTGCCGTGGTCAAACCACAGTGCCGCTCTATCTAACATATACTGTCAGATGACTTTCTACGCTTCGAGTCATTTAAAGATAGATAAATGACTTACCAGAGAGGGATTTTAACGTGCTGCCCAAGCAACAAGCGATACCCTGTTTTTTCTGTGAGTGCATGTTGTTGTTCGTTAATTTATAGAGAGTGAGTTTTGTTGTTGGTTCTCTTTTATTTATTTATTTTTTCTTTGCTGGCATTCCTTTTGTGTCTTTCCTGTGTGCCAGAGGATTTTCACTGGATTAAAAATGAACTGGCTATACATGTCACAGCACGGTGTTTATATATGTCAGGGATTTTCATCTAATGAGTGTTATGTCTCTTGATTTTCAGCAGACGTATGACAGCCAGGATCTTTGTTTGCAGAGTGTCGTTTGTTTACTCTCATTTTCTTCTCAAATGCTGCTGGACACTGCTGCTGTTTATTTATTATTTGAAGCAGCTGTTTCTGAAGCTCATCTCTCACTGTCTACAGGAGGAGGGGGTGGGTGAGGCGGGGGTTGAGGGTAATTTGGTTAGGGGAGGTAACTATGAGAGATGACAGAGAGGGAGGCAGGCTTTTTGACACAGCCACTCGCTGGTGCTGTGCTGTGATGTATAATGGCAATACGAGTGAGCTCGCAGAGAGCAGAATGGCCTGCACGAATCACACACACGCACACACACACACACAGCCAATTGAACCTATCCTCCTACCATATGAACTACCAAGCACAAGCCCTTGTGCGTTCTCAGGATGAAGGTATCCGTTTGATCTCAGCGAGAGTATTACATGAAAAAGAATAATGTGCAGGACGTCTCACTGCGAAATTGTATAGAACCGTTTTCCACAAGGAGCTCTCGCCATTTGTGCTCCCTTTTAGAATCTGATAGTTTAAGTGGCTTATGCTGAAGGCCTGGCCGGCAGTGCACAGCTCAAAGCAGGAGCGAAAGGGGGCTGATTTCCTCCCAGACGATGTGATTGTATAAAACGGTGGCTGTTGACTCCGCTTCCAGGCCGCAGTAATTGGGGGCAATAGAGGAGCCTGGTGTTTCCCCTCTCGATGAAATCTCTGCTTAAGCGCAGACAGGGTGTGAATTACAGTGTCTACTGTATTCTTCAGCTCAGCAAGAGGAAGATGCACATGTGTGTCAGTGTGTGTCTCTCCCCCTTCCCCTCTTCTGTGTTTGCTTTTCTGTGAGTGTGTATCTGAGTGTGTGTGTGTGAGTATAGGAGAGGTATTTCTGAGGGTGTTTGTCGGTGCACAAACACACATTTATTTATTTGAAAGTGGTGGGATTCCCTTGCGATTGTCAGTTTGATAGCTTGCCTTTTGTTTTATTTTTTCACTGGTGGTGACTTTTCTCTGAGGAGACTCCGTATAATTGTCTTTTTTCTCTCCATGTGTGACTACATGTGAGTAATGCTGCAGAGGACAGACTTTAGACCTGTCTGCAGATCTGAGGATTAGAGATCTCTGTTTTCAACCTGATATGTTGTATTAACAAAAGCCTGTGGATCGGATATAGGAATAGAGACGCTGTGGAGATGTGTTAACGTTTTAATTGTCACCCACAAATTCATACAGTACAACATAGACTCATGTACGTGCTGATACAACCTCAGGCTACATCCTTAATCCTTCAATCTTGTCACTTGTGTTTGCTTGCGTACGCACAGTTTATTTCAATGTTATTTTACTCTGTTTAATTGAATTGTGATTTCTTACTTATTAAAATGGTATTAAATAGAATTTGCCTTATTTCTGTCTGCATTTCTTAAGTATTTTGTAATTAGAATGAATACTGTCATGTTAAGTGACTTTGTAAAGCTTCTGCTTACACTGCCTGTCTACTAAAGTCAACCAGGACAACATTTTTAAAATGGATGGACTGCACATAGAAATAATCTTCTGTCTTTCAGCTGACATGGTAAAACTGTGTCTGTGCATTATATCCAGTTAATGTTGTTATTGTGAAACACAGTTCAAACTTGTCCAGAAGTCTGATAAAAGCCTTGCTGCTTGGTGAACCGACAGTGTCCAAAAAACCAACAGTTTTCTTAATGACATCAAAGTGGTGCAAGAACTGATCTGCATTCAGCAAAAATGTACCCGTGTTTCTGGTTCCATGCACATGGCTCACACCAACACCGCTTGGAGGTGAAAGTAAAAAATGGATTTTATTGATCTACTTTCCCTCGTATCGGTTGGGGAAAACAAAATCTCTTCTTCCCATGGATCTTGCCGTTTAGCTCGACACACTCTTAAAATCTGCAACTCATTCCACAACACGATCCACACAACGCAGTCGGAAAACTGTGTGGCTCCACTCTGACCCAGATGCTGCCAACAGCCGCAACTAACTGCCACAAAGTCCACTTAAAGGGTCGTCAGTCTGGGTTAAAGGCACGTACGTCTATTTCTTACAGTAAAAAATAAAAACATCATTTTTAACATTCCAGAAGAAACACTTTTGATTACATTTCAAGATGTACTGTATGTAGGCAGGTGAGAATGGTCTGAGACTAGACACACTACTTTATTCGGGGGTCTTTATTTCTCCACTACTCTAAAAAAGATAGAATAGTATTCAATTTAAATGTTACATTGAACAAAGATGTTCCTGTACATTTAAAGGTACACTGCAGACAAAAACAAAAATCTAACCTTAACATGTCACAAACATTTGAAGTGCATCAACTGATCAGACGACTTGAATCCTAAGCGAACTCAAAGTGCCTTGAAAGTGTGTAGCTCGGGACAAACAATCAGTGCATGCTTTCAATGCATACATAGCAGCTCTTCTTTACATACAACAATAAAATAAAACAAACAATACTACACAGTTAACTCTGAAATAAAGAACATGGCATTTGGTCCATTAATACATATAAATGATGTTGTAAATCTCAATATATTTACTATATGTATCTTTGCTCTAGCTCAAGTACACGGACAACAATCTCATATAGCACTGCACAATAAAAATAAACATTATTTTCGAACATTAATGATAACACAATGAATACCTGTAAGATGGTCTTAAAATGCTAAATGTTATTGGCCTTCAGTCCTTTCATGATCGCTCAGCACAAGATGATACAATCTGTAAACATCGGAGTGTTGAAGCAAAATGTTTGGCTCGGTTAAAAAAAAGCTTCTCCCTTCACATCCTTTTATACTTTACCATTAACTGTAAAGCTCCCAAGTAAAAGATTCAGAAATGTGCTGCTTTCTCCGTTCTTCACTTCTCTCCACACACCCAAGTGCCTCCAGGGATCACTGAACACTTCTGTAACAATAAGACTGTAGTGGATAGACATACCGCGAGAATATTTGACCTTCTTCAGGAAGTCAGTCACATTTCTTTCTTGACATTCTTTGCATTTGAGCAGTAAATAATGGTGTATATTGCACCTTTGTTCTATTTTGTCTTTCAGGTTTACCTCCATCGTGTCGACACTTTGGACGAACGACAAATTGCAAACATTTTCATATTTTCTCAGAGAGCGGGCAATGTGGTATGTGTCTATGATCATATTGTAGCGATGTATAAAAGAAAACACGCGACCGAAACAAAAAGTGGACCCAGAAGTAAAAAATAGCGTCATTAGAGGCAGTTTATAACAAGGTGCAAATTGCTTCAGGGTGGATTTCAGGAATAGGATGTGGAACGCTGGGGGAAGGGCTGACACATCACCTCAAAGTTGTGTTCACAAGGCCGCCATGAAACCTTGAAGTACTTGGAAACAGGGGTACAGACTGTAGCAGCCTCTGCTAGTGTTGTTATCTCTCACCACGCCCAATGCAGACACGCACGCAGCTTTTAGACGGCTGCATGCGATTGTCATTGTCGCTTGCAGGGAAGCATATCACGATAGAATTACGATGCAAGAAGAAAATCATCAAACTCATTGTCATTGTGGGATATTGGTGTGTTTGGATGCTGTGCATTGGCACATGCATGTGCGTTTTGTTGTAAACACAAGCTAAACACTGTTTGTGCAGATGATTGATTGCTTACAAAGTTGCAACAAATTATTATTATTCTCCTTAAGTTTCTATTGCCTTCTTCTGTCCATCAGCTTGATTGATCCAAATATTTTCTCTCTCCCTCTCCCCCTCTCTCTCTCTCGCTCTCTCAACTCTCCAGACAGAGAGAGTGAAGCTCAGAGCATGCCTGGGAATATTCTTACTCAATTTGTGTGTCAGTGCTGTGGAATCACGGCTGCTGGCAGAGGCCCTCCTTTGTCATGGAAACACCAATTTTTAATCTCGGGTCCTTAAACCAATGGATTTGAGCCTCTCACATCGACTAATTAACTCACTGACTGGCGCATGCACCCTGGTATAATTGATGCATCTGAAACGTGTGTTAGATCCGGCATACACACATTACATTGCAACGAGAAAGTGCAGAATAAGACGAGCTGAGGTGTAAAGGATCAAACAATAACGTGGCTGGATTAGTGTTGGGGCGGAAACTCTGAAAACTGATCAAAGCAAAGTACTGACGAAGACTGGGAAAGGAATACTCTTTCACAGAAATGTTCATTTGAAGATTTTCTTCAGCCTACTTTATTATTTAACATTCAGTAAGTAAAATATCAATCGGTTTTGTAAAAAACATAACTAGCTGTTAAACTGTTTTTAATCTATAAAAATACAACATGGAGCATAACATTGTGTCTTAACTGGGATGTTTAGCATGAGGGTGTTGCCGTCGACCAACTAGACTTTGGCCACACCCTCCCTCCGACGGTATCCCTGGCTACCGCTGGTAACCTTGGTGATACCGGTGGAGATATGCTGCAGTCAGTGGGCGTTGCCAGGGCGTGATATGAAAGCATAGCTGGAGCTGTGTGTGTGCGTATGAGTGTTTGTGTGCGTGTGAGTGTGTGTGTGTCTGAGATCCCCATAGCAGCCTCTGCCAGAGCCTTCATTTTGACGTGTCCTTTGATGACAGCATTGGCATTCGAGCAGACACACACACACACACACACACACACACACACACTCACACACGCACACACACACGGGAGAGGAGAAGGGGGAGAGATCGAGGGAAAGCTGTGAAATATGAAACAGGAGCAGCTAAATTCAGGTACACTCTGGCATAAACACATATTATTAATTGTAGAAGCCAGCAGCTCATCAAAGACAAGGTGTTGTTCACGTTCTTGTACTGTATGAAGTTTAATGTGTTTATGTCTCTTGCTGTGGGCCTGTGAGGCCAGAAAACCAGAACTTTATTTCCGAGATTTATGGCCAAATAATTTAGCCTTATCAACAGTATTTGTATACTGTATCTCTACAGCAACACCGCTGCACCTTCTCAGCATCAACTAGCTCTTTATTTGTTAATCGATAAAGAAATTAACATTTGGAACTACATAGTGTGAACATAATGCAACTGCTGATGCAACTTTTAATTGCAGTTCTCCGTTTACTTAACAAATTAAATCAGTTTTTTAATTTAATTTAGTACAGTCAACCAAGTATTCCACACAACAGCATTCTTTTTGCCAATAATCTTCATTTTAGTTCTTATAGCTAACCCATTTGTCTTTTATTTCTGGGATAAATACTGATAAGATAACATGGGGAAAACAATGATGTACATGAACGCCAATGAGAACGAACCGAGGATCTGACATGGTCAACAAACACAGACACTCTGGTGAGAAAGGCAAGGCAGCGCCTCTACCACCTCAGGCAGCTGAGGAAATTTAAAGTTTCCCAGAGGATCCTTCAGTCCTTCTACTCTGGAGCTGTAGAGAGCGTCCTGACAGGAAGCATCACAGCCTGGTTTGGCAACTGCTCCGCTCAGGACAGGAAGGCTCTGCAGAGAGTAGTGCGTTCGGCTGAGCGCACTATTGGAACTACACTCCCCACCCTGCAGGACTTGTACACCAGGAGGTGCAGAACCAGAGCCGGCAGGATCATGAAGGATCCTCACCACCCCAACAACAGACTGTTTCAGCTGCTGCGGTCAGGCAGGCGCCTCCGTAGTCACGCTGCAAGAACAGAGAGACTGAGACGGAGTTTCTTTCCTCAGGCCATCAGGATTGTGAACTCCGACCTCACCAGGACCCCCACATAGACCCACACAACTGCCCCTCTTAGGCACACACACACACACACACACACACTTACTGTAAATATTGTGTTGTTTTTTATTTGTAAATAGTGTGTACTTGTTGCCCTTGCACATTCCTGCTGAGCATTGCCACTTTCATTTCACTGCACACCCTGTGTGTGTATGTGACAAATAAAACATCTTGAATCTTGAATCTTGAATGCACTGACACTTTCTTTTCATTTGTACTACTTTGTGCTAATCCGACACACTCCTGCCTTTTAATGTGCATAATCCTTCCCTGTGTTATCTCAGGCTAATTTACAAGGGGCAGCACAGCAGAGTGCATGAGATGCACTCGCAGGCTCTATAGCCAGCAGCTTCCCAGAGAGGGTTGAGACGGAGGCCAGTGATGTTCACTTGTCTGTCGAACACGCACACTGTCTGTCTTCTGCCGGAGAGAGACTCCCTTTGGCCGGGGCTGCCTTCATCAACACATTAGCAATATGCTGCGGCCAGCGTTTTTCGACTTACTACAACAACACATAGACACTATCCAGAGACAGAGGAAAAAGTGTGGAGGAGGTATGAAGAACATAGTCACTGACTGTAGCTAATCTGGAGATGGCTTCATTGCCATAATGTCTACGTTTTGCCCTTTTCCTCCTTTTCAAACTTGCTTTCAGTCGTTTCCTTCCTTCACGGCTCTCACTGATGGCCATCTCATCTCCTCTCCTCTTTTCCCTTTCCTCCTCCGAAAAAACAGAGGTAATTGCTACACTCTCCCCCCCCCCCCCCCCCCCCCAGGTTCTTCATAATCAAATATTTGACCTATTGAAGGGATATAATTACTGTGTGTGAAAATATTCTTTGAAACAGCAAGTTGAAGGAGTGAGTGTTGACCCGTGTACAAATGTGTAGATAGTTGGCCACTTGAGACTTTGATACCACAAATGTCTTGTTGGAAATGACATCTAAACTATGCTAATGCTCATACTTTTTCAGCACAAGCCATAGCCATAATTAACATTCTTTCTGTGAAGGGCCCAACAAATATGGTTATCATTGCTGCGCACTGTTTGCAAGTACAACAAAATCCAAACCACCCTGACTTCTTCATGTTATTATAGAGATGTTGCTGTGCATGCAAATGACAGAGAAAGAGAGCATCTACATGTATGTTTCGGTGCATGTGTGTTTGATGGGCATCAGTGGGCGTGGGGTTGCACAGCGGTGGCCTTCCCAAGAGTAAAATGAGCAACAGTGGAAGGTTTATGTGAGTGTCCAGACCGTTTAGATTTAACTATGAATTAATAACCAGACTGGATCACAGTGCTGGAAGAAGGAGAGGCGTCTGAGGGGGCGAGACAAAGGAGAACAACAACAGAGAGGACTGAGGGGTGGAAATTACTCCTAAAGCCATTCTGTCAGCACATTGGTGGATGCCAAAAAATATTACACACGGAGGACATCTTAACTGTAAAACTCCGCTTGACTTCACCTCTCTTATACATACAGTTAATAGAGAGATGAGGTTAAGGCA
The DNA here is from genome assembly GCF_029220125.1 of Pseudoliparis swirei. Classification (NCBI taxonomy): domain Eukaryota; kingdom Metazoa; phylum Chordata; class Actinopteri; order Perciformes; family Liparidae; genus Pseudoliparis; species Pseudoliparis swirei. Next base: position 13,248,222 of record NC_079406.1, on the reverse strand, counting down.
CCTAACCTGAAGCTACATGCTGAGCATCTTTGAGATCAATGGTTGATTTGAATTTGCCAACAACTTCAAGACCACAATGAAACTACTTGGCGGGCATTGCTTAGCATGAGGTATTTGTCATCTAGGACAGCTGCTACTAATTATCTTTTACTTCTGTTTACTACTGAGAATGACTAATTCTTCATATTTACTGTCTTTCACTCCAGACAAACATTCTCGAGTCATCGTCATCAAACGTTGTTTTCTAGGCGAGTTGACGCTTCAGCATTTCTCAGGGCTGTTCGTAGGTGAGCATGCACGGACTACGTTCATAGACCATCTGTGAGATTGTTCATCTCTAATCTTCATATTTTGCTGCTTGGGCTGAAGTCCCTTGCGCAGTATCTTGACACGGAACGTTTACTGCTGTTTAAAAGGTTGCGGTTAGATTAAGGCAACACAACGACTTGGTTAGGGCTCATGGTTTGGCTTCAGATAAGTATGCTTGTTGAGTGAATAAAGATACTAATGTAACGTCATATGACTTTTGGTTTCACACGTGACACAAATGCTGCTCCCCAGAGTTAAAGTCCTATGTTCGTTGGTGCCATCTACCACCGCTCCCTTTCTCGCTCTTAGATACCACGTCTGTTGCTCTGAGCTTCTCATAATGATGCAACTTGCTTTACATTGGAGTTAGTTGAAAGCCTGGTGCGTCTCATACGGACTCTGAAGGCGTTCTTGTGCGTCGTTATCAAGCTGAGGGCCACTGCCCAAGAGCTGCATGTGAACCCTGGGAGTGAGTCCAGGCAACTTTCTTTTATATTTGAATTGTTATAAAATAATTCAGCCCTTGGTGCATGGCCTCTTAGGATAGTGCAGCTGTTGGATGAGACAACTATTCTCGCTTCTGCTCAGATTTCTTGCAGGTGCAGCTGGGGTCAGGAAATGAAGTGTAAATTGTAATGAATACCGTCGACTAATGTTCCATTTTAAAACTGACACAGATCATTACAGTTTCAAAAGAGCAACATCATAATAATGATGACAAACACTTTGATATTAGAGTTGTGTCTGTAAAAGACAAATGTGAGTGGAAGGATGGTCTATAAATTCAGCTCTGCTCCACTTCTTCAGATCACACAGCCACTTCTCAACTATTGCCCCTGTCGTATCCAGATCGAGCCCCTGAGGCCTGATCCTGTTCTGTGGTTCCCGTGTCTGCCTCCTCACCCAGTGAGGGTTCAATAAGTGTGAGGAAATTTGAGGGAATGTGGCAGTTGTCCACGTCCCATTCCCTTTGCCAGGGCTGTTCATGAATTATTAGGCTAATTCCAGCTAATGAGGGCGGTCATGTTAGATAGATGCGGACATGGAGTCTGTGCGTGTGTGTGTGTGTGTGTGTGATGTGCGTGACATAAATGTCTGGCATCATTTACTGTAACTGCAAAACCACGTGCAAGCCTGACCAACTGACCCCTTGCATTACCATAGCAATCAGGAGTGGTTAAACATTGAGTGTACTGATGTTGCATTGATTCTCTGGAACTTATCGTGTGTGATACTTTGCTTTGAAAGGTTGCTGTCCTTTATCTGTGCTTTCATCTGCAGCCCCATGTCAGCCATCCAAACCCAACTGTGAAACTGAACACAGCTTTGTTTCTATGTTTTTGTTCTCAGTGTGTAAATACTTGTCTTTTCAAAGAGGCCGATTTCATTTGAAAGCCCTGGCAGTCCTCTGTAACCTTACAGCTCCCAGGAACATCAATGGCATTGCCACTGTGCTTCCTTGACACATCTTGAAGCATCTCCTCCACACAGAGTGCACACGATTACAGCTGATAGATGTTGTGATGCTTTTCGAAAGGCCGGCTGCTCTGACGGATATCTTTGCTGTGCACACTGTGCCCTTCTCTTGTGTCTTGCCTGCCGTACAGAGCGGTTTTGGCTGCTGTTCACTGGGTGGCCTTCTCCGATGTTTCTGGCATAAAGACGGTTTGACCTTGTGTGATCGTGGGAGTGTGCGAGCCGAGGCACAGGGTTAAGCAGAAATGCAGCAAAGCAGTATGTGTGCTGCTCACCCCTACCTATTGTGTCCTCACATAACACCAAGTCACACAGTATTCAGTGCTGCTCCTAGTCCTAGTCCGATGTGAGGTTTTAGGACAGGGATGTCTATGTGTACAGATTGTAAAGCACTCTGAGACAAATTTGTAATTTGTGAGAATGGGCTATACAAAATGAACTGAATTGAATTTAATGTTTATTCTCTCAAAAACCTCTTTATCGTCTCTGTCTGAAAATAATATAATATTTTTAAATGTGTTACAATGATTTCCCCCTTTAAATATATTCTGTATATTTTCATCCAGCACTCTGAGACAAATTTGTAATTTGTGAAAATGGGCTATACAAATACACTGAATTGAAAAGGGAATTGAATAGTCATCAAGCACAACATTGATGACTTCACAATAAATCAACAATATGGAATCAGAGGTATTTGAAAACTGATTTATTATGAATCATAAAATGTCTTTTGCATCATGAGACATTCATATGTAGGTTGCATGTGTCTGTCATCTCTCACTCTGATCGGCAGAGCAGGTTCAGGGCTGAAGCAGAATGGTCCAAGTTGAGCTCTTGAATATGAAGACCTAATTGTCCCGTTCCACATGAGCTACTCAGAGCACCAATAGTCCTGGTTAGTGTGACGAGCTGGAGGAGAGCATGTCAGCCCAGTGTCTCTTAGAATTAAGTCCACATCAGTTGATTCTATGTCTCACAATTTCTGTCCAATATTCTCGTCTGGTGGTAGAGTGGGAACAGTTACAGCTGGGCACTAGTCGGTCACAGTTAAGGGTCTATAAACTCTATATGGATAGTATTATATCACAATATTGATATACTGTATTTCACAATTTCAATTCAATTCATTTTCAATTCAGTTTATTTTCTATGGCCCAAAATCCCAAATAACAAATTTGCTTCAGAGAGCTTTACAGTCTGTACACATAGACATCCCTGTCCCAGGACCGCACATCGGATCAGGAATAACTCCCAAGAAATAGAAAAAAAAACTTTCACGGGGAAAAAAGGGAAGAAACCTTCAGGAGAGCAACAAAGGAGGATCCCTCTCCCCGGATGGACAGAAGCAATAGATGTCATGTGTACAGAAAAAACAGTGTAACAGAGTTACAATACATTCAATGAATATGACATCAATTATTAACTTAATGAGTAGTCGGCATGGACCACGACCCAGATAACCACAATCCATGCACCTTTCAAAGAATATTTTAAGACCAACTCACAAGTTCATGATTACACTAGACACTCTGATAATCTCCATCCTCCCTTCAGCCGTACCACTGACAGCCAGTTCTCCATTAAACACAGAGGTTATTTACTCTGGAACGCTCACGTTCTCATTGATAACTCCTCATCTTCACTCAGTAACTTCAAACATATACTAAGGCCCAGCCTGGTGAATCAAGACTGAGCCATCATGTACATAGTGTTTTGTATTGGTTGATGACATGTATAGTAATCGATATATATGTTGATGTTTGAATTCACAGGACCACAGGACAAGGTACTTGTTTATCGAGTCTGATGTATGATTTACTCCATTTCACTGTATTCTTGTTAATTACATTAGGTGAGAACCTTGTCTAAACCCTTTGAGTTTCTTTTCTCACCTGCACTCATTTCTGTGTCTTTTAATAATGTTACAGTTGTACTGTTTTTCTTTTATTGTGCAAATAAATAAATACAATAAATACAAATGTAAACAGAAGGAGATAAGGAGGAGGTGCATCAGCAGGGTCATGATAGGAGGCAGGACCCAAGAGGCAGAGCCAAGGAGGCAGAGCCCAGGAAACTGTTATTAGCAATACAATAGAAACGTTGTATGGATAAAATAATCACACAGACATGTCTTATGCATAAAGAAACTTTATAACATCAAAGTTAACATGGTATATATGGCACAATGTGTGACCAATGTTGTCTCACAGTATATTAAACGTGTTTATATGGGCTGTATCACACAGCTGTCAAATCCCCGTTAAGAAACAGTGAGTGAACAAAAGTACTTTAGCCATATTTCCATTGGCTTATTTTCAGTCATTATTCGGATGTTCTCCTCTCTATCTTCCATTCTCTTGTTACCTTCGCATTGAAAATGCGGAAGGTTATGTTTTGATCGCCGTGTATTTATTTATTTATTTGTATGCGTGTTATTCGCATAACACAAAAAGTATTGAACCGAATCGCATGAAATTCGGTGGGATGATTGGTTATTATCCGGGGACCATTTGATTAGATTTTGGGATCAATCGGGTCAAAGGTCAAGGTCATGAAAAGGTCAAAATCTTCTTTTTACCATAGCACGGTCAATTTTTATCCAATTGGCATGCAACTAATGCCAAAATGTTCATAATTCAATGCCCAATCTAGTGATATGCGAAGGTATGCGCTCTACCGAGTGCCCATTCTAATTTTAACTTGTGTTCTTGATTATCAGAAGCCCGTCATTTTACTGTACCTAGTTCAGCACTTGAATATAACACCTTGGAATTTCAAGCTTTTAAAGTTGTAGCCTGATATAAAGATAATCATGACAATATTTTGAAATTCACTTAGTGTCTACACATTCTGCAAACAACAGAACAACACACACATATATATATATACAGGACTGTCTCAGAAAATTAGAATATTGTGATAAAGTTCGTTATTTTCTGTAATGCAATTAAAAAATATTAAATATTAAAAGAATAAAAGGCTTGCAATATTTCAGTTGATTTGTAATGAATCCAGAATGCATGACATTTTTGTTTTTTTAATTGCATTACAGAAAATAAAGAACTTTATCACAATATTCTAATTTTCTGAGACAGTCCTGTATATATATATATCCATCCATCCATCCATTATCAATACCGCTTATCCTCATTAGGGTCGCGGGGGCGCTGGGGCCGATCCCAGCTGACATAGGGAGAAGGAAGGGGACACCCTGGACAGGCCGCCAGTCCATCGAGGGCACACATAGAGACATACAACCATTCACTCTCACATTCACACCTATGGGCAATTTAGAGATCAATTAACCTGACGGCATGTCTTTGGAGTGTGGGAGGAAGCCGGAGAACCCGGAGGGAACCCACGCTGCCACGGGGAGAACATGCAAACTCCACACAGACGGACCGCCTCGACCGGGAATTGAACCCACGGCCCTCTTGCTGTGAGGCGACAGTGCTAGCCACTACGCCACCGTGCAGCCCTATATATATAAATATATAAAAATGATATATATTTTTTTATTCTATTGACCTAGTTAAATGTGTTATGCAGTTAGTCCTTTACAGTAGTTGCCTCTCCTATTTTGCCACAGTTTACAGTGCTTACTCTAAAGCTAACAATTTTCTCTGAAAACAATGCTTCGGCTGTCCCTTAGTGTCATTTATTTGCTCACATTACACCGCTACAATGTGAAAAGATGACTGATATATCCGTTTTTAAAGTGTGTCGACCTCCTTCCTCACTGTAAACATGGAGTCTGTTGACTGTGTCAGGGAGCTCAATAGTTCCATTTGCAAATGCTCCCTGTGGATCCAGAAGTCAGATTCTATCTTTTCCAATACTCCATTTTATTTCTCTTGCTGACACTTGATCCATGTGTGTTCCCAGGGCTAAATATGTCTGAATAGGCCGAGGTTATCTGGTCTGGTGGAGGACTTTCAATCTTTTAAAACAACAAGTAATTTCATTGTGACAACAGTACTCTGACAATTTTTGAAAAGATGATTAATCAATTAATTGATTTGTAGTTGCAGCCCTCATCATTTGAAAAAGTGTCTTGCTTTCACCAATAACCAGGACAGCAGCGTGCGACACATTCAATCCATCTTCAGATGAACCTCTTGATTTGTGAATGACTTCTCTTGTGATGCCTTCTACTTGCTCACTTATTTTGACATTGGAAAATCCATAAACAACATATATTTTGTATTTTTACATCATGAATGCCTAACATTGTTAATCCAATTCACAAACCGCAATATACAACCTTCCTCATGTTGACTATTTCATGCCAGGTATGACAAGAGGAATGAAGGCTTTTAAATCCTTGCCAAACACACACTAACACACACACACACACACGTACATACACACACAGAGAGGACCCCGTTGGCAGGTAACATTCTGTCTCAGTATCCGGTGGCCTCTGCTGTAGCGCCAAGAATGCCAGAGGCCTCTCGGTTGTGTTTGAAGCGCAACAAGCCGCCCCTGTCCTCGCTCATGTCGCAGATGGGGAACCCGAGCTTGGCATCAGGAGAGAGAGGGGGCATCCCAGTGAGATCTGTCACAGGAAATAGGAAAGAGTATGAAAGCAAAAGTACATCGCACACATACAGATCCTGGTTTTGAACTGTTGGTCAAACATAACAAGCTATTTTAATGTACAACTTTTCTTTTGGAAAATTATGATGGGCATATTTCTTTAATGATATAGACCAGAAAAAACGAGCTGACTTGATGAATATAATTGTTTGTTACAGCCTTAGCGGACCAGTCGTTACCTTTGATTAGTATTGTTGATTATGTTCCTAGCTCCTTTATTCTCCAGAACCGGTCATTTAACAATATTTCTTCTCGTGCAACATTGGCCAAGAATCTGCCAAAAGATTATTGCACGATAAAGGCTTGCCGTCATATTCCCAGACAGAAAGCACAGTCAGGTTGTGTCTAGAGACACAAGTAATAAGCGCGCCTAGGGAAACACACACAGGACGGTCAGACAGAGGAAAGATCAGAGATGTACACAGACGGTGCCGCTCACATCTCTATTGGTGTCTGTCTGGCAAGTAGAGGAGACATGAGGTAATTAAAAAGAAAAGTGAGAGAAAGAACAAGAGAACGGGAGAGTGGGATGGAATGAGAGAAAGAGGCCAGTAGTGAAACAAGATAATGGACAACCTCATGCAGCTTGGCCTCAAAAGATAACTTGTCATTAGCAGTGACAGCATCCTTCATATTGAAGCACGTGGGTTCTGCCACAAAGCCCGTCGTGTATGTGAGCCGCAGGAAGTTCTCCTGGAGGGACAGCTGTCGCCGTCAAACTTCACATTTTGCATTTTCAGATGGAGTTTGATTTGCTTGTGCCTGTGCATGACTGCTTTCTGTCCCTCTCCACGTGCACAGTGCAGCATTGCCGCCGCGTGTGTTCTTGTCCAGTGTTTAATTATTAAGCAGGAGCTGTCAAGCTCGCTCCGAAGGAGCTTTGCGTCCGGACTTGTCCACGACGTGCTCCCAGAGAGCAAGAGAGGAAACATGAGAGGCAGAAGGTGAAGAATTCAATCATTTGCTGTTCAAGGTGAAAAGAAAAACACTTTGACAGAGAAAGAGGGAAAGTTTTCACAGGGAAGGAGGAAGTCATGTGACAGATTTCTGCCTCTCGTCCCACATCCTTCGCTGCTGTCCGCTCTGAAAGAGAGAGACTTTGAGCTGCCATTATGAAAATGCAGCATATTTTCAATTATTTGTTTGCTGTGGTCAAGTGAAGTTAGCATATGGCAGGTGCCTGTTGGGTCGACCCCCGGCTTTCAGACTGACAAGCACTCCAAAAGAAGTTTGGACTTTCACACACACACACACACACACACACTCACGCATAGGGAAACCAAGCACTCAAACACATACTGCACACACACACACACAGGCTCATGCATTGGGAAACAAAGCATACACACTCACACACGTACATAGACAAACACACACGCTCATGCATAGGGAAACCACACACACATGCGCTCATGCATCGGGAAACCAAGCATACACACACACACACAGCAAACATGATCTCAAATATAATGAATACTGGCAGGAGGGGGGGGGGGGCTTGCTTCAAAGTGTTGAATTCAAAGTTGATTGAGGCCTGTCGGTCTGTGTTTAATATGACGGTATTATATATGAGGATAGTATGAGAGAGAGAGAGAGAGCACCTTGTTAGAGATCCGATGTGAGGTCCTGGGACAGGGATGTCGTATGTGTACAGATGAGGGAAATTTGTAACTTGTGATGTTGAGCTATATAAAATAAAAACAAATTTAATTTAATAGAGAGACTAGACCAAAAGCACATCCAGCATTAAGAGGATTAGCAGAACCCTTTAAATGAAGCTAAATGAAGAGCACAGAGGAAGAAATATGTGCATATCAGACAACAAATAGTAAACAGTGACACATACGTTTGTCTCTACACTTCCTCATCATTAAACCTTCACCTGTAAAATAACTGAACTAAAAGTCCAACATGTCGGGGCAAAAATGAATAAGTCAAACAAAAAGTCACACACCCACATAATTCATGTGGGTGTGTCCATTTGACTGCATGTGCTGCACCTCAGTGCAGTGAAGATGGAGGAAAGTGGCCCAGCTCCCTCTCTCTCTCTCGCTGCTCCTGCTGATTTAAAGTGAATGAGTCTCTCATTCTGTACGCCATGTAAATATTTCAGCAGTTCAGACGCCTGCGCTAAGCCTAGCCACAGCGCTAACATGTCATTGACCATTAGTGCTAACCTGCCGCTTCGGCTTCTCTGCTTCTTCCTTTCCCTCTTTTGTTTCTCACAACTTTCCCCTTGCTGCGTTCCGTGTGTGTTATGCATGTAGATGTTAACCATGGAGAAATCGGCTGATGTGTGATGTATATTGAGATTATGAAGAATAATTAATTGTGAGAGCTTGAGAGGCAACGCTTGGGGTGCTTTCACACCTAACCTGTTAGATTGGGTGTGAACGAGCTCCCGGTTTCCCGTTTGTTTAGAATGGCTTGCTGTGTTTGTTTTTTTATGCTAGTGGTTTGTTAACCGTGGCTCTTGTTGAACACCGGAGGAGATGAATAGATGAATTAGTGAAGGGCGGTGCATGACTTAATGTCAGTCACCATGATTCTGATTTCCCCACATGGGTTCATGTAGACTGCAGCACCTGTCATGTCTTCATGTTTACTCCCCGTGGTTTGTAATCAACTAGTGTGAACAACTAAATGGAACTAAAAGGCAACAAGACATCTTGTTTCCCCTTGGTGCGGACCAAATTAGCCAAACTACAGGATACAAAAATAGATATTATATGGACTGAGTGCAGAGTCAGTTTTCCGTTGGTTCTGATTGGAAGGTGTCCGTGGCTAAGAGTATCAAACCCTGGAGTGCTTTCTTGGTTCATACACCTTTTGTTTCCGTATTCTTTGATCAGATAGCCTTGAATATAAAAAGGAAAGCTATTTTATTTAAGCAAGGTTCTAGTATAGCTGCTTTGTTGAGCTGAATTTTAACATTTGTTTTTTTTTAGGAAAGATTTTGAAAAAACCTGTCTTTTGGTCAAATGAAGGTGTGATAGAGGTATTGTTTTGGTATCAGTGGTGGAACAGGCACTATCAACACATTTCAAATGATAGCCAGTCCCAGTTGTTGTAGTCGTAAAACTTAGCAAATATGTAAATAATTCAATTGTTCACATATTGTCTGACCTCCACAACCTTGGTAGAGCGTGTGCAATGTTTTTAAGAACATGTCCTTTTTATTTTTTTAAAGGTACAGAGGATTGTTGCATAACAAAAACAATAACAAAATACGCCCATATTTTAATCCTTTCATAAAGCTTTATCTTCTGTCTTTGTAACACACAAACACACACTCACATAACACAGAGGATGGATCAATCCAGAGAACAACAGGTCCGGCCTGTCAGCTGAGGCACAGTCTGAGCCCGATCGATCCAGAGGCAGATCTTATTGGTGTACAGTCTATTTGGATTGGAACAGAGACACACACGCATGCACACACACACACACACACACGCTCGCCGGACACAGGCACACACACACTCACATACACGCACGCACACACAGACACACTTGTGACAAGTTGTTAGCCGTCACCAGTAGGTTCTCCCTATACGCATCATGAAAGGAGTCGTCGGGGGGGATATTTGGCAATATCTTTTATTTGGCAAGACCACAGACCGCGTCTCTGCTCAGCACTCTCCCTCGTCTTCCGTCCATCCAGCTCCTTTAAAGACCAAGCCTCACAGATACCCAAAACACAGATTGTCATCAGCTGGACTAATTACCCATCAGACCAGCTGATGACAATCAGACACCGTTCCCTGAACCACACCCCCGCTCCACCCACTCTGCAGCCGAGCCTACACACCCCCCACGGCCACATACCTCCACCGCCCGACTTAGGCCGGGACAACATCGGGCCTAACCTACTCCCCCTCCCCCCATGAGAGCGGGAGAGGAAGTCGACCATGACCATCTGCGCCTATGGATCACCTTGAAATTAAAAGGCTGTAAGCCAGATACCACCGAGTGATTCGGGCGTTGGTATCTTTCATGCGGTGGAGCCATTGAGCGGGCGTGGTCCGACCAGAGGGTGAATGAGCGTCCCAGGAGGTAGTAGCGCAGGGAGTCGACCGCCCACCGGATGGCGAGGCACTCCTTCTCCACCGTGCTGTACCTGCCCTCCCTCTCCGACAGCTTGCGGCTGATGTACAGCACGGGGCGGTCAAACCCCCCTACCTGCTGGGACAAAACGCCCCCCAGCCCTCTGTTCGACGCATCAGTCTGCAGAGTAAACGGGAGAGAGAAGTTAGGTGTGTGAAGGAGTGGTTCCCCACAGAGAGCTTGCTTTACCTCCTCAAACACCAACTGGCACCGCGCCGTCCACTGGACCGGATCTGAGGCACCTTTCCGGGTCAGGTCAGTCATGGGGCTGGTCAGCTCTGCAAAGTTCGGGATGAACCGCCTGTAATAGCCCGCCAGCCCCAAAAACTGCCTCACCTCTTTTTTAGTCTTGGGCCGCGGGCAGGCTGCGATGGCGGCGGTCTTGTCCACCTGAGGGCGCACCTGCCCGGCGCCCAAGTGGTACCCCAGATACCGTACCTCCCTCCGTCCAACTGCACACTTCCCCGGGTTGGCCGTAAGCCCCGCCTGCCTCAGGGACTCCAGTACCGCGCCCACCCGCTGCATATGCTCCGCCCAGGTGGTGCTGTGTATGATCACATCATCCAGGTAGGCGGCAGCATATGCCGCGTGCGGACGCAGCACCCGGTCCATGAGGCGTTGAAAGGTGGCCGGGGCCCCGAACAACCCAAAGGGAAGCGTGGTGAATTGGTATAACCCAAATGGAGTGGAGAAGGCCGTTTTTTCCTTAGACTCTGGCGACAGAGGAATCTGCCAGTAGCCCTTGGTTAAATCCAGTGTCGTAAAGAAACACGCAGTGCCCAGTCGGTCCAGGAGCTCGTCGACCCGGGGCATTGGGTAAGCATCGAACCGTGACACATCGTTCACCCTGCGATAGTCCACGCAGAACCGAATAGACCCATCCTTCTTGACCACAAGAACAATGGGGCTACACCAGGCACTGTGGGACTCTTCTATTACCCCCATCTCCAGCATTGCCGCTAATTCCCGCTGAACCACCTTTCTCTTGTGTTCAGGTAACCTGTAGGGTCGTAACCGCACCGCCACGCCCGGAGGAGTCTCAATCTGGTGCTCTATGAGGTTTGTGCGTCCTGGAAGGAGAGAAAACACATCAGCAAACTGTTTTTGCAACCGGGCAATGTCTGTTTTCTGGGTCCCGGAGAGACTGTCTTCACAAAGGAGCGAGGCCGGATTGGTGGATTTTGGGACCTCAGGCCCCAGCTCCTCTCTCTCAGATACCGAGGACACCAGAGAAACAGACTCCGCCTCCCTCCATGCTTTTAGGAGGTTGAGGTGGTAAATCTGTGTAGCTCCGCCCCTATCAGAACGCACCACCTCATAGTCAACATCCCCCACTCGCCGTGTGACCACAAAGGGCCCTTGCCACTTGGCGAGGAGTTTAGAGCTGGAAGAAGGAAGCAATACAAGTACCTTCTCTCCCGGTGTGAATTGTCTCAGCCTGGCACCTCTGTTGTACAGCCGCTGCTGACGCTCCTGGGCCTGGAGCAAATTCTCACGTGACAGCTGACCCAGGGTGTGGAGTTTTGCTCGCAGGTCCAGGACGTGTTGGATCTCGTTTTTACTGGTGCTCGGCCCCTCCTCCCAGTTTTCTTTAATGAGGTCGAGCACCCCCCGCGGAGTCCTGCCGAACAAAAGTTCAAAGGGAGAAAATCCCGTGGAGGCCTGGGGAACCTCCCGTACTGCAAACAACAGAGCGTCAAGCCATTTATCCCAATTACGTTCATCGTCATTAATAAATTTACGGATCATGGACTTCAAAGTTTTATTCAGACGCTCCACCAGACCGTCGGTCTGTGGGTGGTACACAGTGGTCCGAATAGACTTGATGCCCAGTAACCCGTAAAGTTTTCTCAGTGTTCTTGACATGAACTGGGTGCCCTGGTCCGTCAGAATCTCTTTCGGGATTCCGACTCGGGAGATGATCTGAAACAGCGCCTGCGCGACACTCTTTGCAGAAATGTTGCGCAAGGGCACCGCCTCCGGGTATCGTGTTGCGTAATCCACGAAGACTAACACAAAGCGATATCCGCGTGCACTCCGGTGAAATGGCCCGATGAGGTCCATAGCAATTCGCTCAAATGGAACCTCCATTAATGGCAGAGGGCGCAAAGGTGCCCTCGGAATGGCCGGAGGGTTTACCAATTGACAGTCCGGGCAGGACGCACACCAACGGCGCACATCCGCCCGGATGCCCGCCAATAGAATCGGGTCATTATCCGGTCCAGAGTTTTATCATATCCCATGTGACCAGCCATCGGGTTATAGTGAGCCGCCTGGAAAACCATTTCCCGGCGGCTCTTCGGCACCAGCAACTGGGTGCTTTCCTGCCCTGTGTGAGTGTCACGGCTCACTCTGTACAGTCTGTCCCTGATCAATGTGAAGTGCGGATAGGTCTGCGCTGCGTCAGGGCGCACCAGCTGACCATCAATTCGTATCACTTGGTCAAAGGCTGAGCGTAGAGTATCATCCCGAGACTGTTCGAGTGGAAAATCTTCCATGGAGTGAAACTCGGGAGCCGGAGGAGTCGCCATAGGAGGCTCCCCCGGTTCCCCCTCCCCGTCTGCAGTGTCGGACAACCTCGCGTCACCGCTGAGCACGGCGCACACCCCGCATGACCCTGTCTGCCGTGAACGCACCCCCGCAGCCTTCCCCATTAACTTGTCAAACCCCGCCAAGCGATTTCCAAGAATAAGAGGTGCGTAAGGCGGGAGCTAACCGCAACCTTCACGTTATGCTTTTTCCCCCCGTATCTAATCTCCGCTGACACTATGGGATACTCGTGAATGTCCCCATGCACACACCTTATCTTCACCCACAATGCCTCCACCAATGCCCCTGGTCGAACCAGGCTCTGGTGGATCATAGACTGTGTACAGCCGGAATCCACCATTGCCTGATGTATAGGATTCTTACCGGTACGCGGTATGTCGCTCCCGGACCTGGGGAGGGTGTTGGAGAGCCGGCAACCCGGATCACCTGGCCCACCTCCATCAGCGGACACTCCCGCCGGATGTGTCCGGGCTGTCTGCACCTCCAACACACCTGCCCTGGTGTTTGAGGGACTACCTGTGGGTTGGGAAGGGTGCCGGTGTTCGCTGGGGCCTGTATGGGTCGCGTCGGTCTGTCCGGAGCCAGTGAGCTGTCGCTGTCCACCTGCCCGCCGGGGTGCACCGCCAGGTGATCCTCCGCCCGTGCAATGGCGGCCTCCAGCGACGTGGGGCCGTGACAGCGGACCCACTCTGCTGTTCCGGTCGGCAGCCCCTCCACGAACTGCTCCATAACGACCTTCTCCACCGCCGCCTGCGCCCCTCCGGAGTTCCCGGGCTGTAGCCATCTGGTGGCGGCGTCCTTCAGCTGGTGCGCGTAGGCAAACGGCCGGTCCTTGGGTCCCAGCGTTGCCTCCCGGAACCTCCGCTGGTGGTCCTGCGGAGTCAGCCCCAGCCGATCGATGACAGCTTTACGCACGGCTGCGTAATCGCGCCGCGCTGTCGGGGCCAGCGACAGCGCCGCTGTCTGCGCCTCCCCGGTGAGAAGAGGCAGTAGACGGACCGCCCACTCCCCCGCCGGCCAGCCACACGCCTCCGCCGTCACCTCAAATGTCTCCAGAAATGATTGGACGTCGTCTGCCGTTGTCATCTTTGCGACCTCCACCCCCGCCAAGGGTGGAGGGTTTGGTGGAGCCGCAGCTGTCCGGGCGGCGAGCCGCTCCAGGGCTCCCGTCTGCCTCTCTGCCTGGGCCAGGAGTGCCCCCAATAATTGCCGGTTCCCCTCTGCCTGGTCCCGCTGTATAGCTGCCATCCCCTCCAGCATCTGACCCAGCGCCATCAACAGCTGGGTCGGCAGATCGGAGTGTTGCTGGCTGCTCTCCATGTGCTTTCAAAAAAAAAAATCTTTTTTTTTTTTTTCCAAGAAAGGGCTTCACGTTTGGCTCCAGTGTGACAAGTTGCTAGCCGTCACCAGTAGGTTCTCCCTATACGCATCATGAAAGGAGTCGTCGGGGGGGATATTTGGCAATATCTTTTATTTGGCAAGACCACAGACCGCGTCTCTGCTCAGCACTCTCCCTCGTCTTCCGTCCATCCAGCTCCTTTAAAGACCAAGCCTCACAGATACCCAAAACACAGATTGTCATCAGCTGGACTAATTACCCATCAGACCAGCTGATGACAATCAGACACCGTTCCCTGAACCACACCCCCGCTCCACCCACTCTGCAGCCGAGCCTACACACCCCCCACGGCCACAACACTGTACAGACACAAACAATCCACAGACGTAAACAGATGTGAGTCATAAGCTCTCGGTAGGAATCTTTTATAGTGGCTTTGGTCCTATCTACTAATCCGTCCCTCCCACATAGATGCTGTTCTGGGGATGTCTTTGTACGAGTGGTGTGTGTGTGCGTGCGTGTGTGTGTGTGTGTGTGTGTGTATGTGTGTGTGTGTGTGTGTGTGGGAGCAAGTGTCTCTGGGAAATATCTAGGGAGCTGATGGATAAAACAGGCTCTTTTAAGAGCCCCAGTTCTGCGTTTAACCTGCCAAAGATTCACACTAAAATAAAAAAGAGGAGAAGAACATGGAGGAGATGAAGAGCTGGTTGTGGCTGAGAGAGATATGCATCTGTCATATCCGCCTTCCCTCTTTGACTCTTGCTGGGTTTAGATGACCGTCAGACGCTTTCACATCAAGTAGCTCAAACGACTTGAAAGACACATTTCTCTCTCTGTCCAGCCGTGTTTCCAGCCGTGTGTTTCCAGCCGTGTGTTTCCAGCCGTGTGTTTCCAGCAGTGTGTTTCCAGCAGTGTGTTTCCAGCAGTGTGTTTCCAGCCGTGTGTTTCCAGCAGTGTGTTTCCAGCAGTGTGTTTCCAGCAGTGTGTTTCCAGCAGTGTGTTTCCAGCAGTGTGTTTCCAGCAGTGTGTTTCCAGCAGTGTGTTTCCAGCAGTGTGTTTCCAGCAGTGTGTTTCCAGCAGTGTGTTTCCAGCCGTGTGTTTCCAGCAGTGTGTTTCCAGCCGTGTGTTTCCAGCAGTGTGTTTCCAGCAGTGTGTTTCCAGCAGTGTGTTTCCAGCCGTGTGTTTCCAGCACTGTGTTTCCAGCAGTGTTTCAGCCGTGTGTTTCCAGCAGTGTGTTTCCAGCCGTGTGTTTCCAGCAGTGTGTTTCCAGCAGTGTGTTTCCAGCCGTGTGTTTCCAGCAGTGTGTTTCCAGCAGTGTGTTTCCAGCAGTGTGTTTCCAGCCGTGTGTTTCCAGCACTGTGTTTCCAGCAGTGTGTTTCCAGCCGTGTGTTTCCAGCAGTGTGTTTCCAGCCGTGTGTTTCCAGCAGTGTGTTTCCAGCCGTGTGTTTCCAGCAGTGTGTTTCCAGCCGTGTGTTTCCAGCAGTGTGTTTCCAGCCGTGTGTTTCCAGCAGTGTGTTTCCAGCAGTGTGTTTCCAGCCGTGTGTTTCCAGCAGTGTGTTTCCAGCAGTGTGTTTCCAGCCGTGTGTTTCCAGCAGTGTGTTTCCAACAGTGTGTTTAGAGCCGTGTGTTTCCAGCAGTGTTGCTGCAGCGCTAAACAATAAGTGCAAATAGTCAAACCTCCAGAGATGTAGTTAGAAGTTTAGCTGAAATCCACTTGACTGCAGTCACTCTGTGCTCATGAGGAAACTATTGTGATGTTAATTTAAATACGGCTATCCGTCAAAAAATGGCATAACACCTCATGACAGTTTTTGGAAGCAGGATACTTTACATTGGAAACACTGTTAAAATATATCAAATTAAAGCTTTTGCTGGAGCTTTACATGGCCTTCTTCAACAGATGGAAGTTTCCGTTGACTTAAGTGCATAAGTTTAGTCACATGATAACAAGTCATAAGAGCCTATCGCATCAACATCTGCACATAGCACCATACTGAGGAAGGCTGTGGGATCTGTCCAGGTTTGGAAAAAGGAAGTAAACTTTACTTTGTATGAGCGTATTTCACAAGGTTTTTAATATGTTTTGCACTGTATGAGTTTGTAAAAGTGTTGCTGTTGTTAAGAGCCGACCCCATTCACTTAGATTTCTCAGATTCTTCATTCACTGCAAGGACAGTAAGAAAAAAACAAGGATTCAAGGAAAAACAGGGCGAGTAATTGATATTCAAAAGGTCATTGTGGAGTGTCACATAAAACACGAAACAAATAAGAATCAAAACATAATTTGTCAAAACCAATTTGACTGGTTTGCACTGGTTCTGTTAATTTGTGGTTCCTCTGGGCAACTTAGCCTTCGCCTTTTTTTGAATATCTTCAGACATTCAACATTTCTTGATAGTTTTCAGTAAGCTAAAATTCAGAAAGACCTTTTCACTTTTTATTATTTTGCAGTAGTTTACAGTTTATATAAAAGTGACCACCCTTGTGTGTGAACTTCCTGGTACGGCGCTGACCTCAGCACATCCCCTTTTATCTGCCAACAGGATAACGTTCAGACGGTGTGTCTCAACACATTCTCCTTTAAGAGTTGTATCACTATTTCTCACTCATATTTTCACATGTGCCACTCTTTTTGGGCCACTTCAAACCAAATCTCTCCACCTGCATGTGTGTATGGTTCTGTTAGACGCTTGTCCTGCATTTATTAGAGTAATGTCCAAGTCTGTCTGGTGTGTTTTTGCTAATTAAAGCGGAATTATTGATAATGTATTAAATTATTCAGGGGGGATAATTAGATATAGAAGCAATGGTAAACCCAGGTATAACTGCACAACATAAAAAGAGAATGCAAATGGAGAGCGAGGAGGGTACGGGATGGCCTTTATTCTTTTGGATCGTTGCCAGCCCCCTCTCTCGCTCTCTGTGCCTCCCCCATCCTGTTTCATTCCCTTTCCTCCATGTTTATGTCATTCACATAACTCTGTTGCCTGATGTCTCTGTCCTTGACTCTGCAGTGTTCATCTCTCTCTCAGTTTCACCTCGTCTTCTGTTCCTCCTTCCGTCATCCTATCCCCCCTCACTCCGTTTCCTCCTCCCTTACCTCCTCGTTCTCGCCTCTACCTGCTCTTTTCTCCTCTCTCCTGTGCTGCACCCATGAGACTTTTCTTCTCCCTGTTGCTATGACATTAGCTCGCTGTAGCAGTGTCAGGCTCGTCTTGAGGGATGAGACTAAAGAGCTAAGTCTTGCTCTTTTCATTAATTACTCCTCCCTCTCTTTCTCCTCGCCTCCCTCCCTCCTCCCAGCCATGTTCCCCTGTATATCACACCCTGCCTTACTCGCCCTCCCTTTATTTTCTGTCTCATCCATATGCCTCTTTGTCTCTCCCTCTGTCTCCACCTGTCTCTACCTATGTTCATCCGTGCATCCCCTCCCTCGTGTTCTCTTTGTCTCTCTGTCTTCATCTGGCAAAAAGAGGAGGAGGAGACTGAAGGGACATAACATCACACCCACATCCTTTTTATGAAATTGTTTAGATCATATGGGAGCGTACAGTACTCCACCCATTTGCCTCTCATCGTCTTCCTCTTTTTTTGCCGTGGATCCATATAAAGCGATGCTTCTGGTTGTAAATGTGTCGCTCCATGCAGCTCAGCGCACACATGCACAAGGTGTGTGTGTGTGTTTGTATGTCTGCTTCTGTGTGTTGGCCTAGGCTTGACCTTGATTACAACGTTGACGGTGAGGCTCCTCATTAGTGCTGGACTGGAGGAAACAGTTGGGTAATGAGGGAGCAGTATTGTCCTTAGGCACACAAACACACATGCGCACACACACACACACACACACACACACACACAGATGCCAATGCACCACTTTGTATTAGTGCTTGCATGCACCTGCTGACACCTGCGCTTATGCAAGATCTGATACATAAGCCTCATGCACACACACACACACACACACACACACAGACACACACACACACTCCTTCTGAGTACATCTCAGTCTCATGGCCCCCCACTCAGTTGTCTCGCCTCACCTTCTGTTTAGTGTTTTTTCTCTCCCACACACATTCTGCCTCTTCCCCCCATCTCTGTCTTCCTCTCTCTGTTCTGCCCACCAGGCAGACCTCAGACCTCCTGCCCACTGAGCTCCGACGGGCCCGGAGCATCACAGTGGTGCCCTCTGGTGGTAGCGCTCAAACATCAGAGGGAAATGCCTTGACATCTCCACACGGAATTCCATTCACAAAATGTCTCAGTCTAAATCGAAACATGAAAGTTGTGATGCAAACGTTATTACATTTGTCAATCTTGATTGATTTCACAGAAAAACTATACTTTTATTCAAACTTATATAGTTAATTACTGTATACATGCAGAAAAGCCTATTGTCGCTAAATGAATAGCAACCCAATTACAGTGTAGCCCAACATGTTTCCATCTCACCTCAAGATGTCACTGTGATTAGTTTTCCCTCACTCGTGTTTTTATCTCAATACTAATTAGTTTTTAAATCAGCCTCAATAGTACCTTGTTCACACTTAAAACATTTGAGATCACAATATGCACAACTATATTTTTACTGCTGTCCCACGCTGCATTCTGCAGGATTTAGTCTTCATTACTTTTACTTAAAGGGATACTTTGGGTATTTTGAAGTGGGTTTGTTTGGGGTACTAATCCCCATACAAAAAGGCTCACCTAAAAAAATCTATATTTGTGGATGTGCAGTCTTTATTTCACCACTGCAGTCAAACGGTCCTTTCCAATGAGGAACAGACATGAAAGTGAATCCTATTGACGGATGTTTTTTAAACCATCAGACTTACAATATGGATAAGTTTCAGTTTCAGCTTTTCTTTTTTTAGTTGAGTCTTTTTTTAAAGCTTTTGCTGCCGTCCACTGCAGTATATGACTTTGCTCCCATGTCCCATCTACTCCAGCTAACACACTGACGATGAATGACAACCTCAGACAACTCCACTTCAAAAGCCCTGAACAATCCCTTGAAATGGGAACTACTGTTTGTCTATTTTCATAATTCAGACTTACATTTCTGATTTATAACTTTGAGAAAAAGTAGCTCTTGTTCACACATATTGATTTAAATTCCCTGGAATATGGAAATAACATGTTGGAATTCTTAATTTAGGTGGAGTTCTGCTTAAAGTGTTCATGTGTTCAGTACTTTTATCATTCCTATAGAGCATTTATTGTTTTTTACACATTTCTTATGAATGTAGCATTCTGAGCCCATTTTCTGCTAAATTGATTGTTTCAAAAGATACTAACCATTCTGAGCTGTAATACTGCTGCCGTTGTAAACTATATGTGCCATGGAAAGCTTGACAAGCATAGCAACAGTAACTAAGGGTGGTGGGGCTTAGCGAACGGTCAATTCCTCTTTGAATTTATGCCAGATGTGTGCACATACATTTAAATGCAGCGTGATGATGAGACTATTTGGGCAGCGGTGTATTATTAACTGTGTAATAATACCTTCTGCGTTATACTTTTTCTACAACTGACCAGTTTTTCCCTTCACACACAGATTATGTCGGCTGGATAGACAGCCACCCGGGACAATGCATACTCAAAGTTACCCTGCGTAGACGCAAACTTAACTGTACAAAAAGAATAAAGGTCGAGACTAAAAAAGAAAAATAGAGAATAACTTACTGGAAAACAAAGAGGCTCTGTGGTCCTTGTGGCCTTGGTTCACTGACCCCTCCATTGATTGCCCCAAATGGCTCCAATATGCTTCACCCACCAGCCGCCTGCATCCACTCCGGTATATATAGTTGACGCGCTTTCGTCCTTGCACTTTCGTGGAGAGAGTCATCATTGTTTGGCTAAAGAAGCACTGACAGGGTTTTAAGAGTCTCTTTTTGCATGTTATGTAACAGGAAGTAAGTACTTATGATGGATATGCTATTGAAACTGCTGTTTGGGTTAGTTTAAGGTTTTTAGAAACATAATGATGGAGGAGCTCTTACATTTAATTTACTACATATCAGTTTGAATGCTTGAGTACAGCAGGATGTGTTAAATGAAGGGGTAAAACAATACAATGTGTATACATTTATAAACGCTTAGGCTGTATAGGGCAATGATTCGTAAAAAAACTGACGAATGATAACAATTTTTTATTAAAACTTGTTGTTTCCTGTAATATAATTATTTCCATTATTGTGACTGCTCCAACATTATTGAAACAACATGTTTCGATGTTGATGCCTGGGGTGCTCACTAACCAAAGCGAAAGTTCTCCTTGATACTGCCTCCTCCCCCGATCAGCACGTTACCACACGCCACACACACAGTGGTGTATCCAGCGCGACACTGGATTTCATACCTGGGATTCTTGGAATACTAGTCGGAGGCCTTGGTTTTCCCCTTACTGTTGGTAAGATGGATACCTTTATGTACAGAGATAACAGATCTTAGCTTTTGCAGCTCTGAGGACACTTTAATGCTGGTGATTTTCCTCTAGTAATATTCAGTGTGTTCAGAAGAATCAAGGTGCATGTGGATGGGATGTTTGTAGTAGCAGATGTGTATATGTGTGTGAACTGAGAAAGCTCTCTCTTCTCCCTGTCTCTTCTACTGCATTCTCCCTTCGCCCTTCTCCCTATATCCAACAAGAATCTGATTAATTCTCACAATGTTCCCACTTTGATTGCTCCCCTCAGAAGGAGTGCAACCAGAGCCGTCGACAGAGCAAGATAGGGAGGTCTTAGGATCCAGAAGTAGACAAGGGGCTCTCTGCCTCACACACTGCCTTCATGCATATCCACTTCAACAGAGTTTTGACAGATTCCAGTGGAAAGGGGAGTAATGTGGAAAGAAAAGAAGCAGGAAGCAATAAAACAGGTTAGGAAAGAGGAGGGAGATTAAAGAGGGATTGGTTTAGGAGAAAATCTATCATGCCATACAGATGGATGATAGAAAATAGTTTTTAAAAAAAACATGAAATAAAATGGTATACCTCTCATCTATCACACAAAGTTTAAGATGTGATTTGCAACAAAAAGCAACACAAACAAATTGAAGGATAAGATATAAATATCAAGTTTAAAAAAAGTGAATTATGGGATAAATGAGCTCCAGTGAGTTCCAGTCTGCCAGCAGATTGTCCCACAGTGCAAGCTCTATCTGCAAAGGTGTGGTCACATTATGGCTGAAGGGGGAACGTTGACATTTTTCAACCTGGACCCTATTGTTCACGTTTTTGTGTCTGATAAATGAAGACGAAAAACAATAAACCAGCAGTATGTAATCGTTCGGGGCAACACCTTTATGCTGGTAAATCTATGTCCACTAAAAGTGCTTTTTTTTCACTGACCAGCTGGGGTTGTAATCATAAGAGTCTGACAACATTGTGGAAAAGACCCGACAGATAGATAAAGTGTGTTTCTTACCTTTCGCTTGATCCGTTCTGTATGTTATGGTGTGTCTCGCTTTGGAATTCTTGTTCTGAAATCCTGTGTTGCCTCCACATTGTCAAAATCAGCTCAACCTTCAGCCATGACATTGAACATGTGTTAGATAACACTGAGCTACGCTTTCTGTACTCCAACACACAAACCTCTGAAAACACACCTCTCCAACTGTCACCCACATTTCCACCTTTCCTTTCGGCAACAAGTTACTTGAAACACAATAAAGCTATAGGTAAAGAAATACATTTATTTTTTTCTCTGGATAATGTTGTCAGACACTATCAATCTGTCAGTGGCGAAAACAAGCACTTTTGTAGACATACATTGACTGTGAGGAATTGCCCCGAGCGAATACATTGCAGGCTGTTCAGCGGCTACTGGCTGCAGGGCTTTTGGTCAATACAAGACCAATTTCATAAATTCTCCCCATTGGTCACCTACACACAAAAACATCGGGTCCAGATTGAAAAATACCAATGGTACCTTTAAGCCAGAATTACCCTCTTCGAGACAGCGTTTAGGCTCATGAGAAACACATTGGAAAGGTAGAGCTGTAAAAGTTGCAATAAATCATACATCATAGCATACGTGCCAAAATAATGACCTTTGTTAGGTAGGTGTTTTTTAACGTCTTACATAAAGTTTGAGGGGAGGTGCAAATCTAAACCTGCAGAGAGTGCTAGCTTTTGTTATGTTATCCAAATATTAAAAAGATGGCTTCTAAATGGCACTCAAAACATCTGTCACATCACATCTTCATCAGGTAATCAGGAGTTTGGGATTTTTTTCAACATATTTCATGGGCTCTCGAGTTGCAGGGCCTGGATAACAGATCAGACAACATATGGATGTAATGCCTATATTTGAAGGCCTCGTGGTGACTTCTTGTTTGTGGCAACTTAAATTAATTGTGTAAGCAATTATTTCAATGATCTTTGCGATGGAATAAGACAGTTTAATAGCTGTCACTACACGATCTCTCACTGTGTGGACCTCGTATCACTTGGAAGAACACAGTGTATGGGCGCATGGTGACACCAGTGCTTATAGAAAGACACATGTTGATTTTATACCACTATGGTGCAGCAGGGAGCCACTAGTCACACAGTCTTACCATCACACGTGACTTTAATCACCACATGCAGAGAGAATAAATCGAGAAGTATTCAGCAGTGGTCAAAGAGCTAGAACAGCACAGAGGATCTATTAGATTAGACCCTGATGTCTGTAAGTCTCCAACAGAGAAGAAATATGACCAGACAGAGCAGAACGAACTGGCTGTACAGAAACGGCTTGTTCTAATATCAAAATGTGCATTTTCTTCAGGCCGATATATATATATATGTATATATAATCCTGGTTGCTTATTTCTGCAGCTTTACATCAAAAGTTACACTTCCCCACCAACACACACCTGCGTATCATGCTCTGCTTATGAAGCTTGGGTTATTACAAAATCAACAGACAAGTCCGTCCAATCCTGCGATCTCTCGTGGTGGCCTCAAGAGACTTCCGTTTGCATTGTGAGTAGTGAGTGCACAAGCATGCCTTACATGTGCATGCGCATGCCTTACATGTGCATGCGCATGCCTTACATGTGCATGTGCATGCCTTACATGTGCATGCGCATGCCTTACATGTGCATGCGCATGCCTTACATGTGCATGCTTGTTTCTTTGCCCACATGTGGGGTCAAAAGGCTGGAGAGCAGTGGGCAGCTCCCAGTTATAGCAAACGTTTGATTGGCTCTCATTGCTGCTCTGACACAATTTGATTGGCTGTCAGGTCCAGCAGTCAGCGCATTCTAGCAGGTAGGGGAGGGTCTTCCCTCTGCTCTGTTGCTAGGTTACAGGTATACCCAATAGATGTGGAGATATATAGATAGAGTGGAGATAAGTATGGGTGTGGATCTGAGTGTGAATCTGTCTGTCTGTGTGTGTGTGTGTGTGTGTGTGTGTGTGTGTGTGTGTGTGTGTGTGTGTGTGTGTGTGTGTGTGTGTGTGTGTGTGTGTAATTGTCAGAATCAGGGAGGGATCGGCAAGACTGAGGGTCAGTCGGAGGGATGGAAGAGTGAGACAGAAGAGGAGTGACAAGTGAGAGACACAGAGGGATTTTTTAAAGTGAGAAGAACAATTCAAATTTATTGTGTTTTAAATCAGACACTTCTTTATACAGACAAACATAATTTAGCCACGTTTGAAACCCCAAAGTGACAGTTTATTCAACAAATTGAAATGGATGTAATATGCAGAGATATGAAAACGCCAGATTCTTAATTTTAAAATGTTTGTAGGCTACAAAACCTAAAATACCTCAACATCATGATCTGTCCACTGTATTCCTCTCAATGTACAGGTGGAGGGATGTAGTTGTGACTGGCTAGCAGATCCCAGGCCTGTGGTTGGTTTATAATTCATTAAAGTGTCGTCGTATTAATCAAAGACTGCTTTAGACAACACTGCTCTGAGAACAGCTGTTCTGCTGCACTTAGATTGCAATCATAGAGCGGTCAGTCGCCACTAATCGGGGTCATTTATCAATCCGGAAGACCACACACACAAATGTGAACGCACAGAAATACACTCACACACACACACACACACACACACACACTGATCGATGGCAGAGCTAGACCGGTAAGAGGGATTGATGGGCACTTAGCTAGTGCTATTTACGTGTGTGTGTGTGTGTGTGTGTGTGTGTGCGTGTAAGTGTGTGTTAGTCTGCTTGTAGTCAACATGTATTTCGGACAATCATTTTTGTTGCAATGCACATGATGGGTTAAATATTGCATTGCAGCACATGGGAGTGGTTGACAGTGACTAATATCATTTGGCCCGTTTTTAGGAGAAGAGAAAAAAACAGATAACATTCAGGCTTTAATCATAAAAATACTTAATCAGGTCTGTGCTTGGGGAGGGTTGTTAAGAGTTCTCATGGCTTTTCTTTTCTATGTGTACATATCAAGTTTAGTTTCTCTTTTCTTTCTTTTTTTAACCCACCTCTTAACAGGTGTGTACGATGAGTCTGCACGATGACCTGGTATCCAAAAAGCACTGTTCTCTGTGAAGGTTTGCAGAGATGTTTGTGTGAATCGATTCCGAAATGTACAATAATATTAATGTCTACCTGAGCAGAGCATGAAGGCCCAGTCGTCACCATTTTGAGAAGCAATAGAAATGCTCCTTCTCTAGTAGAGAGCACCTTTAAGTTTGTATTGAATCAAGTTACTGAATGTTAATACTGTGGCACAACCAGGAACTAAGAAGAAGTCAAACCCCAGTGTTCTGTAATTGTGTCTGTCCATGGCCTGTGTCTGTTGGAATGTGCCTTGCAGAAATCATTGTCTATCCCTAATGCTGCAATGTGAATGCAGGTCTTGTTTTGTCAGGATCCTGAATGTGTTTATTATGGAGATCCATTATTCCCCAATTTACACAAGATAAAATGAGGATTTCCAAGACTTAAACAAACATTTCCTCAGAGATTGTCTTTGTTGCTCTGCCCCAGGGTCTGTTTGGAGTTCTGAGCTTTCCTTAATGGCATTTTGGCATTGTTGGGGATGCTGTAAATGTAACACAACATCAGCCACCCTGAACCTTCCTCTGGGGTTGGGTAAAGTTGGATACAACAATATATCAGCTTGATGTTTCACAGCCCCTGCAAGCAAATTGCCACCTCCATAGAAAGTATACAGGCCCTCTGCTGATACCTGAGCCACACAGTAGAGACCGAGTGTGGATGCCTCTGATGATTGGATCTTGTAAACATTCCCTCCACTTCTCCTTATTCCTCCATGGTGGTCACGCCAAGAACATTTGGCTGTCTGAGAAAGCTGTCAGACTGCTTTAGAGAAAAAGAACGAAAGAGTGAGACAGAAAGGACAGGGAGGGAAGGGACCGTTGCTTTAATTCAGTACTGACTTGATTATGAAGTAAATCACTCTCTAATTCATAAGTTCTCTCAAGTATTTTTCCTTGAAGTTGTTTCCATCTGTTGATCCAACATTCCTTTAAGTCTTTTCCTCGAAACCATTCTTGTTTCCACTGCTTTAGTTTTATTTTATTCTCTCTAATCTTCTACTCCTGTTAATTCTCATCTTTCAAAGTCTCGAATATTTAGCTACCACTTACTGGTTATCACACATATCTTGTAACCGCTCTATATTTCCTTTATTTTCCCCTCACTTGCACTGCTGATTCATAATCTCAGTTTGGACAGACAACAGAGGGATGGAGTTTTTGTCTTGATGAATAACAACAGAAATGGGGAGCGAGAGAAAGCCAGAGACAGGATACTGAGGCAGCCTCCTTCTCAAACTGTCTGTCTGGCTGGCACTCTCTCTGTCTGTCCGCCAGACTGTCAGCGACTGTGTTTATGTGTGTGTCAACGCTCTCGCTCTGAACCAAAATTTCCACAGATCATGCGGTGAGGCTTGCCAGATTTGGCTTACTCCTGCTATTCTTAGGCCCGTGCCATCCAGAGTCTAAATACTATGACCCGTGCTCTGTTGTCTTTTGTCTGTCTTCTTTTTCCAACAGCTGGCCATGTCTTTACTTCCACACATTTAGAGCGCCTCTTTCCCTCAGTATTATCAGAAATGGAAAGAGACGGATAAAGGGAGGGTAAGGGGAAAAAATGAGGGGAGAAACAAAAAGAGAGATGGAAAGAAAAAGAGGGAAGCACAGAGCGGATAATATGGCAGCAAGGAGGGAATATGAGGATGGAAACACAGAACTGGTTGACCAAAGGGTATCATTGGGGTGTGACTACAAGTAGGAAGATTTTCCTGGAGATAACGGGCTAAAGGCTCACAGTGGTGTTGTGGGGAACTCACAGAAGGCCTTTCCTGTTTTCTTCTTCTTTTGATTGTGGCATTTTTACAGTTTATTTTTTATTTGGAGGGGTCACAGCCACTTCATGAGTACAGCCTGGAGAGTTAAAACCCCAAATGACCCTGACTTTGTGTGTGTATCTGTGTGTGTGTGTGTGTGTGTGTGTGTGTGTGTGTGTGTGTGTATGTGTGTGCGTGTGCGTCTGTGTGTGTGAGGGAGAGATCCAGTATTAAAAAGATTAGCACAATACTTTAAATGAAGCGTTCCTTTGTGCGAGAAAGCACAGAGTAAGAAATATGTTCATATTTATAATTCAGAGAGAGTGAGTGAGTGACTGTGAGAGAGAGAGAGAGAGAGAGAGAGAGAGAGTAGTTTAGTTGACATAAAAAATAGGTAAAAGATGAACAATTTGCAAATGAGGTGGAGAAAGCAAGGAAAGAGAAATAGATATTCTGTGTCATATCGAGCATCTCAGCTCTTTTAACGATAGCAAAGCGGAAATGCTGCAATCAGAGAATTCTTGAATAGAATATTCATCTATTCATCTCTCTCTCTTTCTCTCTCTGTCTCTCTCTCTCTCAATTCAATTCAATTCAGTAAAATTCAATTTGACTTTAAAGTTTCTAAAAACAACGTGGCCACAGCATTAAGACACAAAAAAAGACACAATAGGTTAAGCAGGGAAATTAACACAACAATAACACAACATTACAATTGTAATATAATAATTATTCATTGATGGGTCGTTAAATTCTTTTAATTCTGGGATTACAGAGTTGTTTTCATTTACATAGTCATTTTTGGAGCCATCAAAGACTGCCTGTTGCACTTAATTTAGTCCGGGGTCGGGTCGCGGAGGCAGCAGACCCAGCCGGCTGACCCAGACTTCCCTCTCACCCGCAAGATTTTCCAGCTCATTCTGGGGGATCCTGAGGTGTTCCCAAGCCGACTGGGAGATATAATCCCTCCAGCCTGTCCTGGGTCTTCCCCGGGGTCTCCTCCCAGTTAGACATGCCTGGAAAACCTCTAAAGGGAGGCGTCTAGGAGGCATCCAAATCAGATGCCCGAACCACCTCAACTGACTCCTTTCGACGCGAAGAGAAGTAACTCCAAGCTCCCTCCTGATGACTGAGCTCCCTACTCTATCTCTAAGGCTGAGGCCGGCCACCCTTCGGAGGAAATTCATTTTGGCCGCTTGTATCCGCGACCTTGTTCTTTCGGTCACGACCCAAAGTTTGTGACCATAGGCGAGGGTTGGAACAGAGGCCGACCAGTAAATTGAGAGCTTTGCCTTTCAGCTCAGCTTCCTCTTCACCAAGACGATCCTGTCTTCCTGCTGCAGCCGCACCGATCCGCCTGTCGATCTCCCGCTCCATCTTACCCTCACTCGTGAACAAGACCCCAAGATACGTGAACTCCTTTGCTTGGGCCTTATTGATCTCCATATTAATTCATGTCACTCACTTTGCCACTTTAAAATACATTCCTAAACATTAATACAACTTTTGACCAATAGAAGTAAGAGTGAACAAACTCTGATGCACACTTCCAGAAAAACTGACATCATGAGGACTCCAATACTCTGTGTAGATTCTAGGGCCGCATTCATACATAGTCAAACATATCTTTGTTTTGAAAATGCCTTTCATGGAGACTTCCTAGAAAACGGCATGAGGCTCAGGGGAGGGGTATGCCATTTTTGGTCCCCACGGTGACACGAGTCCCCATGGGTCTATTTGCACTCAGGTAAAAGTCCCCACCGGGGTAGAAGTACAAGAACACACACACATACTGACAGTATCTGTGAGCATTTACATGCATATGTGTGAGTGTGTTTGAGCAACTGACAGTAGAAAAAGACATGAAGAGGTTTATGTTTAACAAGGCCTCCCTTCTTTCATGTGTTTATGTTTGACATATTTTGTTTGCCACATCCAATTTATTCTCCTCCTTGTTTCATATCCCTGATTAACATAACATTGGGTAATCACCTCGCTGTTCAGAACATTAATCAAATAATAGTTCACTTAATATATCGGTGTAAACACATTACCTTAACTGCAGTTCTCTCCCTTTACCTGTTCCCTCTGCTCTCTAACTGTTCTACTGCCAGAGTAAAGCAGCACAGTGCCAAGCGGAGTTGCACGTGTCTTCATACAGCTCCAATGAATGTTTTGAATAGCTTTGCTTCATGCCGCCTTCATACATTTTACATATATCTATATTTTTGTCAGAGCAATATTCATAATCCAAACACAAAACGTGGATTTCTCAGAGATTAGCGGGGGAGCATAAAGGTACAATTTAATATTTACGCTGACGCGTCCTCTTAATCCTTCTCTCTGAAGTGTGTCTAATTTGTCAAATCAGCTTTACTTTTGTACGGGCCTGCTTCTCTTATGACTCAAAGGGTGAATGAATTGACGGCTTGCACAGTATGAGTGAGTCACTATCAAAGCTATGCATGGATGTGTGTGTGTGTGTTTATGTTTGTGCTCGTGTGACAACCTGTAGATGTGTGTGTGCAACTGTGTGTGAAGGTAGTCAGCAGCAGCAGGGTTATGAATCAGATCAAACACACACATAGTGACTCTAGATCAGACGCACTCACACAAACACACACACACACATACACACAAGCATACACACTTACACACACACTCACTCACTCTCACACACTGCTTGTGGTGGACTGAGCTGAAGTGCCCTGACCGGGTGTGACTTTGATCTTTACCACAACATCCGCTCCTCCACTCCAACTGCTGCTCGTCGATCTCACGTGGCTCTCAGGACACTTACCCAGGACTTGAGTTAGTCCTTTCAGATCCTCTAATAGAGCTCACAGTGCCTTCAAACACAGAGGATCCTCCTGTTGTAACTGGACTCTGTGTGTAGGAGCCAGATCTGGCTGTCGGCCTCAGAGGGAGGGTTGTGGTTCGTGTCACCATCTCAATGGCCGAGACAGGAATAAAGAGTTGTGAGCGTGTGTGCATGCTTTCTTTGATACTGAGCCATATTTGGATATTTGGTGCAGGTTGCTGATTCAGCAAATGTTGTCTCTTCTTTAATCTTAATCTTGATGATAAATTAAACTGATGTAATTTGCATAATTGTTCCTTGTGAAGGAAATCTACTCAAAGAATGGTTTAATTAAATTGATTGAAATAAGAACCAAAATACATCAAATGACTCAACAGTAAGACGTCTTTCTAGCTTTGCTTGTTCATTTGAGTCTTTGCTAAGCAGCAACATTCAGCATTTTGACAACATGTACAACGAAGCATGTGTTTTCAGTTACTGTCTATCTTATATATATATATATATATATATATATATATATATATATATAACTATGTATAGTCAGTAACTGAAACAAGTAACACTAGTTACCAAAACTAAGCCTGATGTTGAACTGTGTTTTTTATGCCTTGGTTCACTAAGCAGGTGAATTCCAGTACATGTTTAAGTAATGCAAACGTGACGCTCACTACCAATAGTCCAGACCATGTTGACCGAGCTTTTAAGACATGACAAAGCATCTCCTGTTATGAGGTCAAAGGCATGAGGGGTTATGGGTGGGAAAGGGCTGGGGGAGGGTGGTGAAATTGGTGGTGAATGGGATTGAAAGGGTCAGTTAATATCATCCATAACAGCATATTTAAACTTAGTCCTGGTAGTATCTAACCACCACAGAAGAGCAGAGGTAAAAGGAGGTTTGTTTGTTTGTTGCTTTAAGTGTTGACTACATGTCAAAACATTGACGCGTCCTACCAGAAAATAAAATGCATATATGATCGACATAAGGTTCATTATTTAGGTTATTTAAGATTATTAGGGTTTACTTTTTCCTCGTCGATTTCAAACTGTTTTTTTTCTTCACTTTATTCAGGATTGTCTGAAAAATAAATCTATCGATAAAATGAAATAAGATTTAGTTATTTCAAATAATACCCATACTTGCTGATGGAAATTTTATATTGGACATGTTCTAATGTATTTCAGCATCTTAATAATTCATAATTATATTATTCATAATTTCTTGAAATCTCAGTCTAAATTTGGCACCATTGGCATTCAATTAGAAAACTTGTGTTTATTTAGCTACTAACAAGCAATGCTTCCATCACCATGTTGTTTCCAGTATGTTGCCTCCGCTATATGCATAGGATCAGATTGTGCAGTTACAAGGAGACACAGACCCAGTTACAGCTAATATATTAAAGAAATCTATATGAACTCCAGGCTCAGCCATGACGTGTTCAGTTAAATGTGCACCGACACTTCCGGTGTGTGTGATGTCAACATATTTTATGATCAATGAAGTTAATGATGAGATGCAGAAGGCAACTGTTTCAGATTTAAGTGTCTCATGAGAGGAGTGAAGCTAATAAACTACATTTTAACATGTCAAACCTAATAAAACCTTGTCAGGCTCATCACCCAAAGGAGCACAATGAATGTACTGTTGTAAGAGAACAGCAGCGAGCAGCTGATGCCACGGCAATCCCTGAACGAGTCATCGAGTAATGCTAAATAACAATTAAAGGAAAGTTATAGCAGCAGATGAAAAATCAAGAGGTTCTATCAGTTCGTTTCACCTTGACCCGACCGGTTGAACTTGCGTGGCCACACTAATATTATTATTATGAAAGTAATTTAATTCGGGCTGTCAGCGTTAACGCGTTAATCTATGCGATTAATTTGGCCGCGTTAACGCACTAAAATATTTTAACGCAATTAACGTAACTTTGTTTACTTCCGGTGTTCGTTGAAGTTTTTACACTCAAACCGAGTGTCAAACCGCGACAGTACGGTTTAACACTGTTTCCGTTTTTAAAACAATTATTTCTCCGCGAAAATAAGGAGCAGAAATCAGTTTAAACTCGTGGATGAATCAGTCGGGTTTCCTCCTGCTCCTCCTTCCTCCCGTCTCCCCCTCTGATACACAGAGGAACGGAGGGGCGACGTGTCGGGTGACGCCGCGCGGAAAGAACGCGACACACGAAACCTTCAACGTGATTGGTCAATCCGTTTGTCTGTCAACATTTTGGGAAAAAACAACCAACACTCAGTTAATCACAAAGGCCCTCCCACCTCACAGGTGAGGCTCATTAGCAGCCTGTCAGTCAGAGAGCAGAGAATACGGCACCAGGACAACTGAGCCTCATTGAATAGAGCTGAGATTGTTCTGGAATGTTTGATGTAGAACACGGGGGGATGTGTCATATGCAAACGCCTTTAAAAGGTGAATTTAATTTTTTTTGTAAAATGTATAAAATGAGCCCAGCCTCCAGAGGGTGAACGTGACATATGTGAATGTCAGTCAGTTTACCAAGGCCACTGGTTCTGCTGTTGTTCAATGTTAAAGATGACAGGACCAATGGGGTCTCAATATACTTCTTTTTTTGTACTAATCTGATGTTTCACTGAAAAAACAATTTATCATCCACAATATTAAATACCTCGCTGGCACTTTATAGGTAGGAGCCTCTTTGAAAACACAGCTCTGTGTGAAGTTTGGTCTTTAAAAAGAAAGAACTTTTAATTTTTAACTTTTAATTGCAATTAATCGCGATTAATGAATTTCAAAATGTGCGATTAATTAGTTAAATTTTTTTAATCGATTGACAGCCCTAAATTTAATACAAGAAGCGGTCTTTGACCCTGGAGACCGCTGTTTGTGGGAAACAAGAAGTCAACGTTGCTTTATTCCCGGATTTAAGTGACTTCACTTGCAGAGTTATTTGAAAACAAACCACAATCTTTTTCTGAACCTAACCAAGTAGTTTAGTTGCCAAAATATAACCATTTTGTTTTCGTGGAGACAGAAGTTTATTTATAAAGGTTATATGCAAGTGGAAATTGAAATCATGGTCCGATAGACATCTACTGAATTTTTGTATAATAAATAAAAAGCATACACCCACTGCTGAGATCAGTGGAGCTCATCCTTTACAGTGATGTCCTTGGAGGATACATTTCCATAATTCAGTTTCAGAAATAAGTCATCAGAATATTTTCACTGTTCAAAGTAATAGGTACAAATTACAACATGTAGGTTCAGTCATTCTTCAAGGTTCATCCTTGATATTATCCTCTTACAGTATTGGTTTGGCACTGCAGGATAAAGCTTGACTGATGTTGCCCAGATGCTGTCACCGCGGCGCCTGGAGCTATGAAAAATCGTGCGTGACTTGACAGTCGATGGGAAAATAACGAGCTCAATTTAGGGTCCGTCTTAAAAATGCATGCAAAAATAGTTTTATCACAGTAGTAAGCGTTCACAGCAGTTTGACTGTTTAAAAAAAAAAAGATGGTGTTAAACTACAGCTCCTTTTTTCTTTGTTTGAGTATTTCAGGTACATTTACTCCACTCCGACCAGATCATTTTGCTTTACAGCCGTTCCAACAATGGGTCGTCACGGTTGACCTTTGCATGCAGCTTATCTCCACGTGGCCCTTAACCCTACCCTGTCTTTGAATAACCCAACGGGTGTTGCCACATTCAGGCTGCTGGTGTAATGCCGATGAATGTGAATTACTCCCAGTAGTTCTGGACACAGTGTTTGGACAAGCCTCCCTGTAATCCCCTCGACTGGGACTTGGCTGCCCCTGCTTTAGAGGAGATGAAGACAATGCGTGCAGGCGCTTTGATGCTTTATACACTTTGGCTTTTTCAAAGCAGTCGTCCAGTTCTTCTGCTCCCTTGCACCTCCCTCTCTCTCACTAACCCTCCGCCCCCACAATGCCGGCTGCGATC
The DNA here is from genome assembly GCF_029220125.1 of Pseudoliparis swirei. Taxonomy (NCBI): domain Eukaryota; kingdom Metazoa; phylum Chordata; class Actinopteri; order Perciformes; family Liparidae; genus Pseudoliparis; species Pseudoliparis swirei. The sequence continues at coordinate 13,214,799 of NC_079406.1, read as the reverse complement.
GATCCAACCATGTCTCCCAGTCCCACACGTCATCTTTTGTCTTTGACACGGCTCTCCTCTCTCCGCTGCTTGGTATTCTGGAGTGGAAATGCATGCACCATCGCAGATCCATCAGCTCCGATCGGAATGCCGCACCACGGCTCGGGGAAATGGAGGGATGAGAAGGGTGGAGGCAGAAAGAGGGAGAGAGGCGGGGAGGGAGGTGGTGTGAGAGGGCAGGTCAGTTGCATGTCGACATCCTTCCCGGACCAAAGCCTCAGGCTGGTGGGGGGCAAACAGATGGAGAGGAGTGGCAGAGGACGAGAAGAAAGAAAATGAGCACCTTTTTATTTCTGAGGAGACACTTTTGTTAATATCCATTTCCTTTCAAATCAGCGTCTCCGAGGAATTCAAGAAGCACACAAGCTATTGTACTAGATTTCCCTTAGAGCTCAATAAGTAGTAAGGGAAAGGGAAAGAATAGATTTTAGAGCCAGAGTGCTTTCATACATTAAAACCTCTTCTGTGTTAAGTTTAGGCTCCATGTAGGTACTGACGTAAGTGAAGACTTTAAGGATAAAGATGTGTTCAGCTCCCTCCTTTCATGACTGCGCCTCCCACAGTGGGTGCCCGTTAGTCAAAGGACTAACACACATTTTATATTGTTTTTTCTGTTCTCTTCACATGAAGCTATATGTTATTTATAGGTGGTTGAGACGGCTCAATTCACTGCAACAGAAAGAAAACAAATGCAAATATGACAAATGAATGATAAAACATGTTGCCCAGTAAAGAGAAAGAACACACACAAATAACATTGAACTTCAAAAGAATAAACATGTGGAGTAGAGCTACAGAGAAAGGACAGACAGGCAAGAGGTGGAGGTTCTGCGTGGGAGACGGAGCAATATTATAATTACAATAGGTCAATAAAGTACATAGCATAAATAGTCAGTGTAGTAACTAAGAGTGCTTCATGTTCTGTGCTTCTGTACACATGGCATCTATTGCACCTGTCCATCCTGGAGAGGGATCCTCCTCTGTTGCTCTCCTGAAGGTTTTTTCCTTTTTTTCCCCGTGAAGGGTTGTTTGAAAGTTTTTCCTGTGAGGTTCTGGGACAGGGATGTCTATGTGTACAGATTGTAAAGCCCTCTGAGGCAAATTTGTAATTTGTGAGAATGGGCTATACAAAATAAACTGAATTGAATTTAATGTTTATTCTCTCAAAAACCTCTTTGTCGTCTCTGTCTGAAAATAATATAATCTTTTTAAATGTGTTACAATGATTTCCCCCTTTAAATATATTCTGTATATTTTCATCCAACCCTGCAATACGTTTGTAGAGTTTAACTTTACCTCTGTCTCTATGGAATCCATATTATTTTAGCCTGTGGGTTAAATGTGATGACAGATGTAATCGGTTCATATCGACACATTCCTTCGCATTTTCATTCACCATCAGCTCACTTTTCTTTACTTAACTCACTCATCATCCTTCCTTCCCTTGTCAGAGCGGAGGGAGAAGCAGACAAGCGCTGATCGCATCGATGTTGCCTCTCTTCATTTATCGCTCTCTTTCTTTTGCGCTCTTCCTCTCCAAAGCCTCTCCATCCTCTCTGTGCGTTCTCCCCCATGACTTTCCTCTACAGCAGTGCGTTGCCTTGGTAATTACCAGTTGTCTTAAACAGACAGATGGAATAAGAGAGAATGACGGGCAATTTTCCCACTGCCTGTTTTCCCCATTTACGTGCAGGCAACTCCTGTTTTGTGTATGTGTTGTGTTTGCACGCTTCTTATCCTCTCACCATCTCTTTCACAGTCTCTTCCCTCTCTTCCCTGCTTGCACTCTCTCCCTGTGAGTTTGCGTTTGTGCACTGTGTTTCTGTGAATATGTGTGTGCGTGCATGTGCGCGTGCATGTGTGTGTCTGTGTGTGTGTGTGTGTGTGTGTGTGTGTGTAAGGTGGTCATGGGGAATTACCTGACAGAATGTGTTAGTCCAGGATGGTAGTGGGACTGTTTCATCTCCTGCTGTGTGTGGGCCTTTTCAGATGCCAGATGTCACTCTGGACCGGTGCCCCAGGAGGGATCACTGCTGTCCCGTCTTCTTCTCTTTCCTCCCAGCATGCCCCTGACACAGCAAGGGAGTCAAGAAAATGTCTTCCAGAACTGTCAGGGCAAGAGAATATGTGAAGGGCGGATGACCAGGCAGGAGCAGAAGCTCTGTGTTTTGTGTCGCTATGCATCAACATGATGTCAGAGTTCACTTACAAGTATTCATGTCATCCTCCTAATTTTCGTCCCCACTCTCTTCCAGGCTGGAATGATCAGGATGGAGCAGGAGGAGTTTTTTATCGAGCCGGTGGAGAGGGGTGACGGAGTGAGAGAAGAGGAAGAGGAAGAAGGAGGAGGAGGGCGGACGCACGTCGTCTATCGCTCCTCCGCCGTAAAGAAAGCGCCCATCAGCCCGACGGCGAGAGACTACCCCTCAAGAGGTCAGTCTGCGGCTGCCTGAGCCACTCTCCATTTTTACACACCCTTCACTGAATGCTGCACTCTTCAGCTCTGCACTTTATTCAACTTATTCATCTTCCTGACATGTGGAAATAATTATGACACTAACTGCAAGATTAAATGGTTCATCCTGAATGTGAAACCGACAAGACTTTTTTCGATCACTGATGTTCATCTGCAACCCGACACAGACCACACTCCCCTGAAATGAACTAGTATCTCACCTGCTCGTATAATCAAACATTCAAAGACAGCGAGCCGCAGCGTGAGCACACCCGACTGACAAAAAGTTTACACCTGCACACACTCAATCGCATCCTCCTGTCACTGCACTCATTCTGCAGTGAGAGAGGTGCGACATATGAATATGCACGTGTTTGATTGGTAAGGTTACACCCTGCGTATCTTTTAGAGAGTCAGACACTGCCTTGGCTGCCTCAACAATTACATGTAATAGCCGGCACACCATTTTCCACTCCACGGGTGAAATAAATGAAGTGAAACAACAAGTAGTGTTATTGTTTTAGATAGGGCTGTGAAACGATTAACATTTTTAATCGGATTAATCACAGGTTTTTGTGGATTAATCATGATTAATCACATATTACCGATATTCTCGGTATATTTTGTGAGAACATAGAGATTTATGACAAAAGACGGATATATACATTTATACATTCTTCTATACAATGGTGCTGCAACTCAGCAGTTATTTAGCAGTTTTCTTCCATATGGAACATTAATACATCTTCATCCTAAACAGAATGTTTAACCCTCCTGTTACCTTTCGGGTCAATTTGACCCCATTCAATGTTTAATGTCGGTGTTCTTTGGGGTCAATTTGACCCCAGGCTGTTTTTCACTGTGTCAAACATATCAGAAATATCAACTTTTTATTTATTTAAAGGGCTATTTAGGTAGTCAACAAACAAACATAAAGTACCTCACACTTAAACTTGGGAAGCAATATTAATTCTAATAATTTTCTGGAGGTTTTAATTGCTGGGGTCAAATTGACCCCGAGGGTAAAATATGTTCGTAAATGTAAAGGTAACAGGAGGGTTAAACAGAGCATTTTCTCTTGTTTGTCAACCATTAACTCCACCATGATACAATCTAAAGGTGGACAGATTGACAAGTGACTTTTTTTGCTCGGTCCCGATGCGCGCGCACGGAGCTCTGTGGCGCGCCAGACGGAGATCGATAAGTGTTAACGCAACGCGAAGAGACAGAAATGACATGCTGCTGTTGAGATACGATCAACAACAGACGTTTAGTTTAATAAAAGAACAAAGACGTGCTCTAGAGAACATGTCAGGGGCGGGCCAATCTCTTTAATGTCATGCGATCTACCGACACTACGCCGCGATCGACTGGCAGGTCGCGATCGACGTGTTGAGACCCCTGATCTACAGGAAGTAAAAGTCGTAACAAGGTTTCCGGAGGTGAACCTGCGGAAGGATCATTACCGATGAACAGACCGTCTGCATGAGAGCGGACAGAGTTCAGATTGAAGTGGTGTATTGGAAGCTCATTTTGCAAGTGACTTTTTTTTCGTCCCGACGACCAACAACAGACGGATTGGAAGCTCATTCTGCGCATGCGTTAAATGCGTTAAAAAAAAAAAAACTAGTTAAACCTGTAATTGGATTAACTGAGTTAACGCGTTATTTTTCACAGCACTAGTTTTAGAGGAATCATAATACTTGGAGTTTGACAGTGTGTCGGCTCTGGGATATCAAGGAAGATAAATGTATTTTGAAATGGGCTTTAAAACTAAAGATCTAAACACTACTACGCAAGCAAAATGATATTTTCATCCTACGAATTCAGTTGTGTCTTGTATTACTCTCAAATCGTGTGTCTTTATAATGCAATGTGTTGCCTTGTTGCAGTAAAATTAGGTTATTCAATTTACTTCAAAGTAATGGCACCCAACCTCTTAGTGTTGACACAAAAGGAATATAATCAATTTAATCAAATTAATTTATCACACTGTTTTATTACATTTTTAATATTTTAGCTGAGCATATAACAATTGAAAGTGTTATTCAATTAGGAAACTGAGAATATGCATTTTTCTTTTACATAAACCAAAGGGACAAAAATACATACATTTTCTTCTGTTGCTGCTCTATTTCGGTAACTCTCTACAGTAAGACTAATGTGTGAAAAAGCAGAGAAACATATGTGCTTCAAGTCTGCATGGAACATTTAATGAGCATGAATAATAAGGATATGGAGCCATGTCTTAATATCCACACATCTGATCCATGTCAACGTCGAATACCTAAGACATTCATTCAATAGATAACACATGACACCAAACATCTTTTAATCTAATGTAAAATGAATCATATATAGTGTTGCTTTAGTTTTGTATCTATAATATTAAGGCTTCTATTACACTACTCTACTTAATTTTTTATCTTTTTGGCTTATTAGTATCTTTTGTAAAGGTAATCTTAAACAAGGAAGACATACCAGAAGAAAAGGAAAATAGTAAATATGATACTCAGTATAGTCCATAGTGATTGAGCCGAGAGCCCATTGAGGACACTGATGCAATATCTATAGATTATTATATACTGTGTTATAGTTGTTCTCTAGTAAATACACACACACATATTTGAGCTATCTACAATTCTGAAAATGTAAGGCTCATGGATCAACACAAAGTCTCCAGACTGCTGAACTCTGAGCTCTGAATCCCATTGTTTCAACTCAAATAGAAAGTCAACCAGGACTGAAATCTTAAGCATCAGCCTGCAGGGAAAAAATATAACTACGATGCGTTTCTCAGGCTTTTATCAGAAGTGGCTGCCTGGTCACCGTGATTGATCTGATGCCGACAAGTCAATCAATTGTGACCCTGACCTGTGCAACAGTCGGCGTCTTAACCAACCATCAAGGCAAAGATATTCTCACCGAATCAAGTCTCCCATGTTGTACAGGAGCAAGAGGAAGCGCTTTATAATGAGTGTATCCCAATAGATGAGATCTGTGTCCTCCTAGCAGTTGACTCAAGAATGTCTAATAATATACAGAGAGAGAGAAAGAGAGACAGAGAGTTTCCATAGGAACACCCAGTGAGGACAGACTGCATTAGAGTAACACAGATCTGCTCCCACTGTTACTGATACCTGGCACTACATCCACACACACACACACACAGGATGTAACCACACGCAGCTTACACAACTGCCTTGATCAGACATTTGCACTTCTGAACACACATACGTGCTGCATGCACACAGACACGCAGACACACACAACACGTCTCACTGCTCCTTGTGGTCTTTGAATCTTTCTATCTAATGAAGAGTGGGGTGCAGATCAATAGCGTAGGATAGAGCGGGCCACAGTGTGTGTGTGTGTGTGTGTGTCTGTGTGTGTGTGTGTGTGTGTGTGTGTGTGTGTGTGTGTGTGTGTGTGTGTGTGTGTGTGTGTGTGTGTGTGTGTTTGTGTGTGCATGTATGGCGTGGGCATGAGTTCTGTGGTCGTCTGGCTTTGAGTGCTGGGATTTTCAAGACCAAGCCGACAGACAGACAGACAGACATGTGCTGCTCCCAGTGGCATTTGATGTGGATATTTCTCTTTGTTTCTCTTCCCTCTTTCCTTTTTATCGTTGTCTTAGCTATTCTAGACCACAGCATTATGTAAACATAGGTTTACCTTCTAGTTCTTACATCATATCTCTGTAATATCACAGCCATGTGGATGCATAGGACACACACTATACAGGCATGAGAATCCCTCACCTTTCGGCGAAATTCGCCGTTTTGAAACCAAAATAGGTGACTGACGTGAATCGTGTAGATCCGAAGAGTTTTTGTTTTGGGGGAAGGGGGGGGGGTCAATTGGCCGGCCGGCGTTTATGAGATTGGAGTGGGACACGGAGAAAATGTGGAGTGGTGCTTTTCGCAATAGAACATCTTTGATGGGCACGTGTCGCGTCTCGGCCAATCAGCGTCAAGATGTCTTCAGCGTTTGGTGGTTTAGGTTAGCTTGAATGTTAGCCCGCTATCTGCTGCTGTCACGCTGCACGGTGGAGCGATCCTAACAAAGTACCCGTACGTTAAGAGCGATGTGATTTAGCATATTTTTAGTATCGATACTTCATTAAAAGAGCGATCAGAGCGCACGCGCTGTTCCGTGTCGAGCTGTCTGCGCACACTACGCAGCGAGTGCCGTTAAGTGGCGGAATTTTCGGCTTTAAAAATTAAAATTAAAAAAGATGCCAGAAGTGAAATGTTTAAGTTCAGTGTGTAAAGTTCTGTTACTGTAACTCTCCAGTTGCTCATCCTGATGAACTCTGTATCATCTGGTCAGATACAGACTAACAGTCTCATAGTGATAATCAATGCTATGATGGCTCCATGTAGTTTCATTAATATCTTGTAGGCTAATACTAATAATACTGCCATTTGTTAAGTGTTGAAAAAGTTGGTAAAAAGTGAACCATACAGATATTTTATTTATTACTATTATAGATAAATATACCAGGATCGTATTTATGGTACTGTTTTATGGTATTGTATCAGTATCATGATATTTATGGCAGGTATGGCATAGATTAGAACATACATGTCAAACTCATGGCCCGCGGGCCAAATGTGGCCCGCCACGTCATTTTATGTGACGGCATTCTTGTGTCCTTAAGATTCACTTGTTGGTTCATAATTGACTGTAAAAGGGAATATTACTAAATAGTTGTGTTGTGCATACTGTGATATTCTGAACACTCAGGTTCAAACTGCAACATCTTTTCATTAAATACATTTGAGAAGTTAAAAATATCCCTCGATTTAGGTCTCAGCTTGTCATTCAGGGGTGATAGTGCGTCCCAAAGCCAGACCAGTGGAGAACCACTGCCCAAACCAGTGGAGAACTACTGCCCCAGACCAGTGGAGAACCACTGCCCAGACCAGTGGAGAACCACTACCCAGACCAGTGGAGAACCACCTGTCTCAACTGTGAAAAAGCTTTTAACAAAGTTAATGTAATAATGTTTGTTTGATCTTTGATAAAGTAATGTGGGTTAAAATAAATATAATTAAATTAAATAGATGTATTGTATAATATTAAATACATTTGCATATATAGTTATACATTTATATAAGTACACCTAAATAAACAAACAAATGCAAAGACAGTTATTTAACAATATGTTCTGGAGTAGTTAGAATTATACCGTGTTAGTGACAACGCCCTTTGAGGGCAGCCATGAGGCAGATGTGGCCTCGGTGAAAATGAGTTTGACACCCTGGATTAGAAGATCGTGACAACCAGGTAGAGGCAGAACAGACTCAAGGAACAGACTCGAGGCTCAGCAGAGCACAAGACTTGAAGACTTGTTCACGCCAAAAAAAAAGGAAGTTGGTTCATGAATGACTATATTATATACAATATTACTATTATTATAGGGCCCACTGACTTGGTGTCAGAATGGAGGAACTATAGATTATCATACAACGTCCAACATCGATGTTCGTGGAAGTCACCAGCACCCCCCCCCCCCCCCCCGCGCGCGCCTATCCTTCTCACCTTTTTCACCCCTGACCCGTTTTCATGCCTGACTATAGATCCTGCTGCCATTACACATCTTTCCATGTAAAAAAGAAAAGAACAAAGAACATCTTTTATTCCCTCATATTGCCTTTCTCAGACGATCAATCCTCCTTGTAGATAAATCAGGGCATTAGTGAATTAATGAATAATCAATCAATCATCTCTGAACATCTCCATTCGCCTGAATTCACAGCCAGTTATTGCAAGTTTGACTCATTTCCTGGCTAAATACAGAGGGAAGAAAGTTATATTTAGCAAGGTAATAGAGGAGTTCAAGAAGAAGAAAAAGAGAGATGAATAAGGAGCGAGATTGATCGGTTTCTTGCACCTTAAACTGAAGAGGTGTGAATCAATGTCCTAAGTGGGGAGAGCAAGCTTTATTATTAATGTGGCACACTCGTCAATTAATCGTTGCGTTGATAGAAAACGAAGGATTGGCATTAATTTTTTTCTGGGCGGACAAAGCTCCGTCCTTCAATCTGTCTTTTCTTCGCCCCTTTACAATTTAATTGTATCGGTGCTTTTCATCAGTGTCTCTCTGTTCAGCTAATTTAGTTTCCCCTTTCCCACCCTTCTTTTGTGGGGTTTACTGTAGTTGTACGTGAAATGTTTTGCCCGAAACAAACTATCGTTTTGATGTCTGCAGGCGCATTTAACCCTCCTGTTACCTTAGGGTCAATTTGACCCCATTCAATGTTTAATGTCGGTGTTCTTTCGGGTCAATTTGACCCCAGGCTGTTTTTCACTGTGTCAAACATAAAAGAAATATCAACTTTTTTATATATTTAAAGGGCTATTTAGGTAGTCAACAAACAAACATAAAGTACCTCACACTTAAACTTGGAAAACAATATTAATTCTAATAATTTTCTGGAGGTTTTAATTGCTGGGGTCAAATTGACCCCAAGGGTAAAATATGTCAGTAAATATAAAGGTAACAGGAGGGTTAAACATTGAATGGGGTCAAATTGACCCTAAGGCAACAGGAGGGTTAAAAAAAACAAAATGTTCAGGCGGGACATTAAGGGTGGGGTTTTGTATTTTGCTGGCGGAACTGGACTGCCTGTGTGGGTGTGTTGTTTAATTGTGTGTAAGCATGCGTGTGCGTGCCAGTGCAGTGTTGTGTCCAGGGTACTGAGACTTGCCCAAATAGATGGACTACCAGAGGGCTTTTACCCATAATTCCCCTCACCTAGTCTGCTACCTGTACTAAACTCCCACAAAATGAGTTTACATCAAATGTACAACTTTTCTAACTTTTCTTGTTTAGTTATGCCTTTCAGCACGACAGAAGCAACATGTTCGCCTGTTCTAATTCAGTAGCATGGTAACTATCATTCAGTTTGCATACAGGGTTATAGAAATGTGTTACATAATGCAGTCTTTTGCAGCTGACTGGTTTTCAGTGACATTTCAGAGATATCAAGAGATTCAAGATGTTTCAAGATTCAAGATGTTTTATTTGTCACATACACACACAGGGTGTGCAGTGAAATGAAAGTGGCAATGCTCAGCAGGAATGTGCAAGGGCAACAAGTACACACTATTTACAAATAAAAAACAACACAATATTTACAGTAAGTGTGTGTGTGTGTGTGTGTGTGTGCCTAAGAGGGGCAGTTGTGTGGGTCTATGTGGGGGTCCTGGTGAGGTCGGAGTTCACAATCCTGATGGCCTGAGGAAAGAAACTCCGTCTCAGTCTCTCTGTTCTTGCAGCGTGACTACGGAGGCGCCTGCCTGACCGCAGCAGCTGAAACAGTCTGTTGTTGGGGTGGTGAGGATCCTTCATGATCCTGCCGGCTCTGGTTCTGCACCTCCTGGTGTACAAGTCCTGCAGGGTTGGGAGTGTAGTTCCAATAGTGCGCTCAGCCGAACGCACTACTCTCTGCAGAGCCTTCCTGTCCTGAGCGGAGCAGTTGCCAAACCAGGCTGTGATGCTTCCTGTCAGGACGCTCTCTACAGCTCCAGAGTAGAAGGACTGAAGGATCCTCTGGGAAACTTTAAATTTCCTCAGCTGCCTGAGGTGGTAGACCCCTTGCCTTGCCTTTCTCACCAGAGTGTCTGTGTTCGTTGACCATGTCAGATCCTCGGTGATGTGGACTCCCAGGTTCTTTATGCCGCTCACCCTCTCCACAGTAGTCCCGTTAATCCCCAGTGGTGAGTACGTCCTCTGTTGTTGTACCCTCCTAAAGTCCACAATCAGCTCCTTAGTTTTGGTGACATTCATGATGAGGCTGTTGTCCTGGCACCAGAGTGACAGATCAGCAACTTCCTCCAGGTAGGCCTTCTCGTCGTTGTCGGAGATCAGGCCCACCACCACTGTGTCATCCGCAAACTTGATGATGGTGTTGGAGCTGAACCTGGCCACACAGTCATGTGTGTACAGGGAGTACAGTAGGGGGCTGAGGACGCAACCCTGGGGGGATCCTGTGTTCAGGGTGAGGATTTGGAGGTGTGTCTGCCCACCCTGACCACCTGTGGCCTGGCGGTCAGGAAGTCCAGGATCCAAGCACACAGGGGGGTGTTCAGTCCCAGCTCAATCAGCTTGCCGGCCAGTCTGGAGGGACTATGGTGTTGAAAGCTGAACTATAATCAATGAACAGCAGTCTCACATAGCCCCCCTTCTGGCTGTCCAGATGAGAGAGTGTGGTGTGCAGTACCTGGGAGACAGCATCATCCGTGGATCTGTTTGGGCGATAAGCAAACTGCAGCGGGTCCATGGAGGAAGGGAGGAAGGCGCAGATGTAGTCCTTTATCAGCCTCTCAAAGCATTTCATGACCACCGAGGTGAGGGCCTACGGACGGTAGTCATTCATACATGCTGGAGAAGCATTCTTGGGCACAGGGACAATAGTGGATCTCTTGAAGCAGGCGGGGACCACGGACTCAGCCAGGAGAGGTTGAATATTGTGGTGAACACTGGAGCTAGCTGGTTAGCACAGGTCTTCAGTACTCGCCCAGATATGCCATCTGGACCTGCAGCTTTCCTGGTGTTCACCCTCAACAGAGCCCTCCTCACACTGTGCTCGGTCACAGAGAGTGTGTGTTCATCCCCAGCGGTAGAACTCACCTCGGCTGCTAACGGTGTTGTTGTTAGCGGCGAGCTAGCGCTGTTGTTGCTAGCCTCAAACCGTGCATAAAATGAGTTCAGGTCGTCCGCTAGGGATGCGTCGGCACTCACCATAGCGCGGGGTCTGCTCTGGTAGTTTGTGATAGTCCGTAGCCCCTGCCATAGGCGCCTGGTGTCGCGCTGCTCCATCTGTGATTCCACTCTGTCTCGGTACCTCCTCTTGGCCTCCTTCACCGCCCTCCTCAGTCCATAGACCGCTGCCTTGTACTCGTCCATGTTGCCGGATACAAGACCGGAGTTATAGGCAGCAGTACGGGCGTTCACAGCTTCACGGATGGATCTATCAACCCACGGCTTTTGGTTAGGAAAGATCCTAACTTTTACCGTGGGGACGATGGTGTCCGCTAGCGTTGCTATGAGGCTCATTGCTACTTCCGCAAACTCGCTGACGTCACTGGAACTGGATTGGATCATGTCCCAGTCGACGATACGTAGAGCGTCCTGTAGCTCAGCCTCTGATTGGTCAGACCACCGCATTACGTTCCTCGTCACTACCGCTTCCCGCGCGATCCTTTGTTTATACTCCGGAAGCAGAAAAATGGCGGCATGGTCTGATTTCCCTAACGGAGGGAGAGAGACAGCCTTGTAGCCTCTCTTGAATGGCGTATAGCAGTGGTCCAACGTTCTTTCCCCTCTGGTAGCACACGTAATGTGCTGGTGAAAGTTCGGCATGACTTTTTTTAGGTTTGCCTTGTTAAAGTCCCCAGCCACCACCACAGCCGCGTCGGGATACTTGTTCTGATGCCGACATAACACATCATGTAGGTCCGATAGTGCTACGCCGGTGTCCGCTTGTGGTGGAATGTAGACGGCTGTGGTGATGACCGAGCTGAACTCCCGGGGAAGGTAGAATGGACGGCATGAGATCGTCAGATGTTCCAGGTTCGGCGAGCAGGAACGAGAAAGAGTCTTAATGTTCTTGGGGTCACACCACTTGTTGTTAGTCATGAAGCAAACCCCTCCACCCTTAGATTTACCAGACTCTTCCGTTCTGTCTGCACGGAAAACAGAGAAGGACTCGGTTGGGCATATGACTCGATCCGGCACCAGCGGGGTCAGCCAAGTTTCCGTCAGACAAAAGATGTTACAATCCCGCATGTCCCGTTGGAATCTGATCCTTGCCCTAAAATCATCCATCTTATTTTCCAGAGACTGGACGTTAGCAAGAAGGATGCTGGGCAAAGGTGGACGGTGGGCTTGAACTCTCAGTCTGTTCCGAATTCCGCTCCGTTTCCCTCGATGTTTTCGTCGTCTCCCCGTAGTAGCGGCTCCACTGTTGTTGTTTTGGTTCGCTCGTACAATCTCTGCCGGCCACGCTGGATCGATGGAAAAAGTGGACAAAAACCCTTGTTTTGCGCAAAAGTTTATGTATTGTTCTCAAGGCAGAAAGGTTCCCTGCAGCCTCCAGAGCAAAGCCATTTCAATTAGCCGGTGGCCTGACACTGGGCGGAGGACAGACACACCAACACGGGACTCATGCATCTGCACAAAGCCAGCATTGCTGTTCTGTGCTGTTGTTGTGTGTTTTGTGTTGTGTGTCACTGAGCTGTTGTTGTGTTGGTGGTGTGTGCCACTTCGCACAGCACTGATACGATGATGCGTCTGCTTGGGTCGGAGCTGAGGGGAAATTGGAGGGGGTCAGACAGAGGCCAACGTGGGCTCCCTTGAGAACCCACTCTCTCTCTCTCTCTCTCTCTCTCTCTCTCTGTCTTTCACTTCACGCCCTCCTTCTTTCTCCCCATAGCTCTGTCTCTGCCGGTGTGACACAATGACAGACATATGGTGCAATGGTTTTAAGAGGAGACTCGTGACTAAGCACTTAGAGATGTGAGCACACACACACACACGCACCTCATAAATGGCCTGAACTCATCTTCAGTATGTAACAGAGGGTCCCACTCGGCACTTTGCAATACAACGTGCCTCTTGTTGAAATCCCAAATAGCCACCTGAACAACCCCAATAAAGTTACTCTGTTCGTATGTCCTTATGAGGCTTATTTAACCCTTGTGTTGCCTTAGGGTCATTTTGACCCGAATCAATATTACACCCTCCCCCCGCCTTAGGATTAATTTGACCCCATTCAATGTTTAATGTCGGTGTTCTTTCGGTAGTCAACAAACAAACATAAAGTGCCTCACACTTAAACTTGGAAAACAATATTAATTCTAATAATTTTCTGGAGGTTTTAATTGCTGGCGTCAAATTGAACCCAAAGGGTAAAATATGTTAGTAAATATAAAGGTAACAGGAGGGTGTAATATTGATTCGGGTCAAAATGACCCTAAGGCAACACAAGGGTTAAGAGATTGTGCTGAGAATGTCCTCTAAATCCTTTACTCTGGTCCTGCACTACCACAAGCTGCAGGGTCATTGAAGGGAAGTTCCTAAACCCACATCCTATTTTTGTCATTACAATGTTAAAATAAAGTCTGATTGGTTAGCAGCGCCTGGATGGACTGGCGGCCTGTGCAGGGTGTCCCCTGCCTTCGCCCTATGTCAGCTGGGATCGGCTCCAGCGCCCCCGCGACCCTAATGAGGATAAGCGGTATTGATAATGGATGGATGGATGGTTAGCAGCGATGCACCTTTTTCAGATACCAGCTGGTTGCCTCACTTAAACATTGCTTTCCGAACTTATACTACTAAATACACAGGTATAAATGTACTGAGTTGTTATTTATTATCAGAATAATAACAGATGTACAGCAGCAACTTGGTAAAAAATATTATCCAAACAATTTTTGAAACACAAATTACATTTAAATTGCAGACTTTTAAACAGGAATTACAATTTCATTATGAAAGGTATTACTTATAGAGACAATGTAACTGAATAGATCTACCACATTGTCACCCATACCTGATCCGGGATTTTTAATCAGTATCTGTTTTGGAAGATAAAACAGAGGTGAACATTAAAATTACAACGGAAAATTTAGATTTGGTGTTAACTTGCTGTTGTTGTGCGACAACGTTTTCCTGTGTTTTATGGCATGATTATTTACTTTTGAGGTGTGAAAGTGTTAAAAAATAATTAAACTAAGGTAATTAAAGTTGTTTCCAACTTGTCATGACAATTTAGTAGAACAATTGGGTCAGGTTCCTCAAAACACCACACATGTAATGTCTTAACTGGAAGATTAATGCCTCTCTTGCCACTTCTATTATCTAGCCAAGTTCCCTGGTGCAACATATTCCCATTCAGCAAAGTCTTACCATTTGCCCCAAAGCAAAATTGTCTGTCTAAGCCCTAGTCTGAATAAAACTAGCAGCAGTCTTTAATGAGTGTCTTCAGGCTGCTGTTTTGAGCTCTAAAACCAGCAGTTTAAGAGGGGAATTCCTTCACATAATATATATAGAGCGTATGTAAACAATAGCATCTGCCAAGGCTTTTCTGAGGCTAAACATTTTCAGCACAAAAACACTTAAAGTAACATTATGTAACAATTGTACCTTAAAATAACAGCGTGTGCCGCTACAATGACTTTTAATATGGCGATTTGCGGCTCCGCCATTGCCATCGGGGGTCTGTGGGGAAATAACTCCGCTATGTAGGATTCTGGAGCCGCCCGATCCGGGGCGGATGTACTTCGACCTGCTTTCTGGCAGTGATTACGCAATGTCATATAGTGCCACTCCACGCTCGCAGCTACAGTATAAGGGTAGCTTTTTTATGTCGCTTTTTGGTGTTGTCAACAATATTGTATTCGATCACACGATTCAAACATTTAGAAAACAACGTATATAGGCTGAAAACGCGATCGGTATTTCATCTAAACTAAATGTTGTCATTCTTTTGGTTATGTTGTAACAATTCGCCCTGAGCAACTCAATCAAGGGGAAAAGGTACAATACGCTAAAAAAAAAGGGAATGGGCAGATCTGCGAATTCTGGTGTTAACTCTCTGCTCAAATGGTCGGAAAAGAAAAACACACAGTCGATATGCGGAAACCCAAATGTTATTATATTAAATCAAATTCAATGCATCTGCAAGCCCCCAAAATGAACACATCCACTACAAACAATCAAACCCACTCAAAACGAAGTATAATCCCCGGATCCCGACAGTCCCCAAAGTCTTTGCAGTCCCCCAAAACAAAAGTAAATGACTGCACGCGCACCCCCCCCCTCCCCCCAAAAGCCGGCAAACAGCTGACCGACCAGGGGGAAATGTGGCGAGGCGCCGCGTTCAATCCCCGCGCTACTTCACCCTAGTCCGGTAGGTGCTGGGCCCAGTTCACAGTGTTCCTGCGCAGTCTTCTATTAGTGATCCCGCCCGTTGGTATAAATCCAAAATAGAAACAGTCGCCGGATTGCTGCCGTTCTGAGTCCGCTCACAAGACCGCCGCCGCTCCAAACCAAAAAAAACTTGCGTCACCTCCCCCTCGTCACCTTTTATAACCCGTGACACGTACAAATAATAACAATAATAATAATTATAATTATAATCCAGGACAACACATGATCCCAACTCAATACAAGTGTATGCGAGGCTGCATCTATCGTCACTGGGTATTTACGACACTGAAGTAAACGTTAAATACCTCAAAAACTGAAGGGGGCGCTAAAAGGGAAAAACTACATAGTGGGGCTTTAAAGTTCTCCAGGAACGTTAACTTCAGTGATCCATTATAGCGTGGATAAATATGGGTTGTCCAACATGTAAGTATAATCTGTTTAGGAAAGGAAGGTGTTACTTGGAAATCATTCATATAAGACTTTCACAGGATCCAGTATGAGACACTCCACTCATAACCTCATCCGAAAGAGTTCTCAAATTGTGAATCTACATGCTTAATCCTTTTATCAAAATATCGGTGTAATTTAAAGTTCCCTAACAAAAAGCTTTATAACAGTTTTGACTTGTTTTGTATTCATCAAATTAAACTCTCTATAACAAGACAGTGTTGTCCGATCAACTGGTTGTTCCATGTTGGCCACATTGCAGCAGCAGCTGAAGCTGATTTCAGGTCAGCAGAACAGCGGCGCCACATTCTTTTTCACAGCTTGCATTTTGTACGAAACATGTGTTTTATGTATGTAATAATGTGTAATGACATATAATAATATGTGTTTTATATTGGGCAGCAGGGATCCACTTTAGATCAGCAGTGTGCATTAGTGCACACCTGCAAAAGCACACGCACATCAGCCAAGTCGAAACATACACACAAAGGCCTCACCAAACCCATACACTGGTGTGAGTATACTCTCACATGTGTGCAATGCGCACACGCACACACACACACACATACACACACATAGAGATACTGTATTTACTGTATGTGGGAATGAGTGCTGGCCCAGGTGTGCCTCTGGGAGGAAATTACAGTGTTTAGGAGGGGAAGTATTTCAGCAGCCAGCTGCTTCCTTTCTTCCTCTCTGCGGCCACTGGTCCTTCCCTAGAGAGCATGGCTGGCTTTTTACCAAACTGTATGTGTGTGTGTGTACGCGTGTGTGTGTGTGTGTGCATGTGTGTGTGTGTGTGTATGTGTGTCTGTGTCAGTCATAAATGTGGCATCTATGGGTACATCCCTGTGCGTTTGCAGGTTTTACTTCTTGCCTGTCTCACTCACGACTGACTGACAGCATGTGTGCTTCCACCAGTGAATTAATGTGTGTTTTTGTCCATGTGCCAGCACCGCGTTACTCTGTGTGTGTTCTCCCTCTGGCACGCCTGACTCCTCACCTGCTGGTAAGCTCCCAGCAGGCCCCTCCATTGAGCCATCACTCAGCGTGCCCCAGCGGTGCTCTTAAACAGAGCAGGACTCCTGTGATAATAGCAGGGTGCGGCCGACCTCGACTCCAGTCTGCAGCCACGGCTGCCGCAATGTCCCACGCACAGTCTGTATGTGTGTGTGTTTCTGTCTGTCTGTGAGACAAAGAGAGAGTGAGCAAGGAGAGGATGCGATGGAGGGGAAGGGGTACAGAGTGAGTACAGACTGAGTGATGAAGAGAGAGTCACTGTAATCATGGTGATCATAGTGACATGGCAGTAAGCCTTGGTGCTGCCTCTGATGGGGTGGTCATATTTTCATTACCAGACTTTTGATATCCGAAACCTGTGACATAACAATGTGTGTGTGTCGTTGTGTTCCTTTATATTTCTGATGAACATTGTGTCCAGAAAAAAGGTTTGTAATAACGAAGCAGTGGTCCCAATCTGGAGAAGTTTAAGAGGTCGCAGGACCTGAATCGAAAATACTGGAAGAAAGTACAACATTTTCAGACAAAGATTTTGATTTATTGTGTCCTTTTCTTTCAGCCCTGTATATCGCGAACGACATCAGTGATCGCCATGAGTGCAGTTAAGGCCTCACTACTAACTCCCAATGTCTTTTTTTCTGACCGTAACCCCGTGAGAAAAATGTTGACATTGAAAGATAAAAAACGTCGTCAGGGATCATAATCAGGGGCTTTGCTGAATGAAGATACACAGTTTAGTTGTACCTTTTCAGAAGCCTGAAGTGTTGAGTAAGATAAGAGATATAATGTAGAGATTAAACATAGAGTTAGTGTGTTCACAGAATGTGCTTGACGGCATAGAGATCCAATTCAGCCATAATGATTAGATCATGGTTCATGATGGCGCGGCTGTGTCCAGACGCCGTCGAGGTAGCTCCGCGGAGATTGTGCGCTCTTTTAGTTTTTGTGTTTATTTTTAATGTTTTCTTTGCCACAAACACATCGGCACTAACAGCATACGACCGCAGCACACTTTTGGACATAAACTTTTGCGCAAAACAAGGGTTTTTGTCCACTTTTTCCATCGATCCAGCGTGGCCGGCCGAGATCGTCGGCGAACCACAACAACAACAGTGGAGCCGCTACTACGGGAGACGACGAAAACATCGAGGAAAACGAAGCGGAATTCGGAACAGACTGAGAGTTCAAGCCCACCGTCCACCTCTGCCCAGCATCCTTCTTGCTAACGTCCAGTCTCTGGAAAATAAGATGGATGATGTTAGGGCAAGGATCAGATTCCAACGGGACATGAGGACTGTAACATCTTTTGTCTGACGGAAACATGGCTGACCCGCTGGTGCCGGATCGAGTCATATGCCCAACCGAGTCCTTCTCTGTTTTCCGTGCAGACAGAACGGAAGAGTCTGGTAAATCTAAGGGTGGAGGGTTTGCTTCATGACTAACAACAAGTGGTGCAACCCCAAGAACATTAAGACTCTTTCTCGTTCCTGCTCGCGAACCTGGAACATCTGACGATCTCATGCCGTCCATTCTACCTTCCCGGGAGTTCAGCTCGGTCATCACCACAGCCGTCTACATTCCACCACAAGCGGACACCGACGTAGCACTATCGGACCTACATGATGTGTTATGTCGGCATCAGAACAAGTATCCCGACGCGGCTGTGGTGGTGGCTGGGGACTTTAATAGGGCAAACCTAAAAAAAGTCATGCGAACTTTCACCAGCACATTACGTGTGCTACCAGAGGGGAAAGAACGTTGGACCACTGCTACGCCATTCAAGAGAGGCTACAAGGCTGTCTCTCTCCCTCCGTTCGGCAAATCAGACCATGCCGCCATTTTTCTGCTTCCGGAGTACCGACAAAAGATCGCGCGGGAAGCGGTAGTGACGAGGAACGTAAAGCGGTGGTCTGACCAATCAGAGGCTGAGCTACAGGACGCTCTGCGTGTCGTCGACTGGGACATGATCCAATCCAGTTCCAGTGACGTCAGCGAGTTTGCGGAAGTAGCAATGAGCCTCATAGCAACGCTAGCGGACACCATCGTCCCCACGGTAAAAGTTAGGGTCTTTCCTAACCAAAAGCCGTGGGTTGATAGATCCATCCGTGAAGCTGTGAACGCCCGTACTGCTGCCTATAACTCCGGTCTTGTATCCGGCAACATGGACGAGTACAAGGCAGCGGTCTATGGACTGAGGAGGGCGGTGAAGGAAGCCAAGAGGAGGTACCGAGACAGAGTGGAATCACAGATGGAGCAGCGCGACACCAGGCGCCTATGGCAGGGGCTACGGACTATCACAGACTACCAGAGCAGACCCGCGCAATGGTGAGTGCCGACGCATCCCTAGCGGACGACCTGAACTCATTTTATGCACGGTTTGAGGCTAGCAACAACAGCGCTAGCTCGCCGCTAACAACAACACCGTTAAGCGTAGCCGAGGTGAGTTCTACCGCTGGGGATGAACACACACTCTCTGTGACCGAGCACAGTGTGAGGAGGGCTCTGTTGAGGTGAACACCAGGAAAGCTGCAGGTCCAGATGGCATATCTGGGCGAGTACTGAAGACCTGTGCTAACCAGCTAGCTCCAGTGTTCACCACAATATTCAACCTCTCCTGGCTGAGTCCGTGGTCCCGCCTGCTTCAAGAGATCCACTATTGTCCCTGTGCCCAAGAATGCTTCTCCAGCATGTATGAATGACTACCGACCGGTGGCCCTCACCTCGGTGGTCATGAAATGCTGAGAGGCTGATAAAGGACTACATCTGCGCCTTCCTCCCTTCCTCCATGGACCCGCTGCAGTTTGCTTATCGCCCAAACAGATCCACGGATGATGCTGTCTCCCAGGTACTGCACACCACACTCTCTCATCTGGACAGAAAGAGGGGAAGCTATGTGAGACTGCTGTTCATTGATTATAGTTCAGCTTTCAACACCATAGTCCCCTCCAGACTGGCGGCAAGCTGATTGAGCTGGGACTGAACACCCCCTGTGTGCTTGGATCCTGGACTTCCTGACCGCCAGGCCACAGGTGGTCAGGGTGGGCAGACACACCTCCAAATCCCTCACCCTGAACACAGGATCCCCAGGGTTGCGTCCTCAGCCCCTACTGTACTCCCTGTACACACATGACTGTGTGGCCAGGTTCAGCTCAACACCATCATCAAGTTTGCGGATGACACAGTGGTGGTGGGCCTGATCTCCGACAACGACGAGAAGGCCTACCTGGAGGAAGTTGCTGATCTGTCACTCTGGTGCCAGGACAACAGCCTCATCATGAATGTCACCAAAACTAAGGAGCTGATTGTGGACTTTAGGAGGGTACAACAACAGAGGACGTACTCACCACTGGGGATTAACGGACTACTGTGGAGAGGGTGAGCGGGTATAAATACCTGGGAGTCCACATCACCGAGGATCTGACATGGTCAACAAACACAGACACTCTGGTGAGAAAGGCAAGGCAGCGCCTCTACCACCTCAGGCAGCTGAGGAAATTTAAAGTTTCCCAGAGGATCCTTCAGTCCTTCTACTCTGGAGCTGTAGAGAGCGTCCTGACAGGAAGCATCACAGCCTGGTTTGGCAACTGCTCCGCTCAGGACAGGAAGGCTCTGCAGAGAGTAGTGCGTTCGGCTGAACGCACTATTGGAACTACACTCCCCACCCTGCAGGACTTGTACACCAGGAGGTGCAGAACCAGAGCCGGCAGGATCATGAAGGATCCTCACCACCCCAACAACAGACTGTTTCAGCTGCTGCGGTCAGGCAGGCGCCTCCGTAGTCACGCTGCAAGAACAGAGAGACTGAGATGGAGTTTCTTTCCTCAGGCCATCAGGACTGTGAACTCCGACCTCACCAGGACCCCCACATAGACCCACACAACTGCCCCTCTTAGGCACACACACACACACACACACACACACACACTTACTGTAAATATTGTGTTTTTTATTGTAAATAGTGTGTACTTGTTGCCCTTGCACATTCCTGCTGAGCATTGCCACTTTCATTTCACTGCACACCCTGTGTGTGTATGTGACAAATAAAACATCTTGAATCTTGAATGCAGCTGTCGAGATGTAATCATATTTCTGCTCACGGTTTAGATCTTAAAAAAAGAAAACTACTAAACAAATGGAGTCGCTCTCTCTCCCTCTGTGTTGTAATCTGAGTTTCACCTTGCTTTGTGCCCTCACACGGCGGTTACAGATGAAAACGACATTGTCGCAGTGGGTAATTTAGCACTGTTAGCTGCGAGCCGCCGGCTCAGCAGACACCATGTTAAGAGGCGTTGAGAGGCAATAGAGATGCTACAAATCTCCTATAAATTACCTTGACCAAAGACAAAGACAAAACCGCTTGTCAAAAAAACATTTGTGTTTGAGAATACATGAGCAATGGCCGTGTGCATGCTGTCGCTTGACTATGAATGTGCAACAGTGATAATAACGCACGATATAATAGTATCTTCATTTCCATGATACAGGTTTAGGTGCAGGGTTCGCACAAAGCAGCAGGTACAACTGTGTGACGACAATTACGTGCAACAGACCTCCCTGGAGGTGACCAGTGTTCTGTGATAGCATCAGTTATGTAACCTAAGGGACAGAAGCTCATGCAAGATGAGATGGCGTGTGACTTCCTTCCTCCCACTTCTGTCACAATGCTACACTTGCACACACACACACACACGCACATGCTGTGTTAACTCTGGCACTCCTCAGAGAAGTGTGGGAGCCACTGCCATCGCTGAATAAGCTTCCTTGATATGCACGCTTGAGCAGGGAGATTTGACATCAAGTTAGAGCTCCGACACAGTATGAGTCGTCACGAGCTGAAACACCATGTAGGTTAATGTAGGGTGTGTAAAACGGATGTAATACTTTAGAGGTTAATGGAGCCTCTTGTGTAGATGAGCTTACATTGGGAACCCCAAATACATTCACTGCTATTACAGCAGCTTCCTAAGGCTGAGTGTGTGTGTGTGTGTGTGTGTGTGTGTGTGTGTGTGTGTGCAGCACATCTACTTCAATGATAAGCAAACTTAATTAAACTGTGTGTTGTTGCCCTTTTCGTGGTATTTGCCTCTATAAATCATATATGGCTGCCATGATAAATAAGAACCTTAAATTGAGATCCACATACTAGTTTTTCTGGAGCCTTCAACCGCATCACATAATCCAAGCTCAGTAACTCTTCATCCACATTGTCACACTTTTTTGACTTATACATTAAACATGGACGTGTATTCTTCACCGTGGATGTATTTACTTAGGGTGCACTTTCTATCTCTTACAAGAGTTGTCAACTGTATTGCATTTAAAGGTACCAACTAGAAGTCCTAAAAGTCCTTTGGGTGAAAGTGTGAGAGCTACTCATCTCTCATGTGAACAGATGCATCCACATGACACCTAAACTAAGTCCGTCTGATGAGGGAGATCATGTGAAACTTTAGAAATCACCAGAAATGTATTTTTAGTCTTAGAGTACTTTTTTTTTCTATTTGTGTACACAATGGCAATAATGTTCAGACGGCTGCTGTCTGATTAACAGAGTGATGTGTGGTGGGAGTTTGTTAAGCTGCAGTCAATTTGCCACTGTGCACCCTGGGGAAGTTCAATTGAATGAAACACAGCTCTGCTCTTCTTTATTGAACGATGGCTATAATACTATGAGCATCGAGGACAGACAAGCTTATGGTTCAGTCTGTGGGTTAAAAATGGGTATAGGACCGGTTGCTATGTTTATCTTATTTTAAATAAGGGATAAAGAACTGTTGGATCTCGAAACATAAGAGGGAGGAATTCAATCATCTTCATCTTCATCTTCCTATGTCATCATTTCTTTGCTCCCACTGAGCTTGCTGATATGTCTCGTCGCATTACAGTTTTTTTCGATTGCTAAACGACAGTGGGCACAACTGGAGTCACATGTGCAAAACTCTAACCACAGTCTGCACTACCAACAGTCACCTGAGCTAAACAGTTCACATCACCTGCAAAACTCATTCCAAGCAACGCAACTCTTAACACATGGCTCAAAACACGCTCAGTGCAGCCAAACAACATGCACAACCCTCACTGAGGTAACACACACTGAGGTAACACACACTGAGGGAACACACACTGTCACTCAGAACACACTGAGGTAACACACACTGAGGTAACACACACAGAGGTAACACACACTGTCACTCAGAACACACTGAGGTAACACACACTGTCACTCAGAACACACGGAGAGTAAAAACACGAGCATCAAACACCAATACAGAAAATACTAACTTTTCATCTTTACAGTTTGAACAATTTCAGTGACTTCAAACAAAGTAATATTTTCTTCAAAGAAAAGAGTGACATTCTTTCACATGATTTATTAATTTTTTAGAACATAACAATTCTTTAAGGTAAATGAAAATTAGCAGCTTGCTTCAATAGTCTGCAGTAATTTACGGAATTACAGTAATGAGAAAAAAAAGGTAGAAACTAAAAGTACATAATTCAAACAAATAATTGAGGGGCTAATCCTGCCTCTCTCTAGCATCAGGCCACATGTTGTCATCAACATCACATCTAATGTTCTCTCTTGCCATGCACCTGGGGAAGAACCTTCTGGAGGGCCTTATCCATCCCTGGCAGTCCTCTGGACTCGTGTCCTCACAAAAGAGACATTTGGTCATGTGGGTGGTGACCAAACACTTGGTTCACGACATTACATTCCATGGTCTATAAGTGGAGCCCTTATTTCATCTGGAATAACAGCTCTTTGTCTTCCTCCACGCATCCCCCTCTCCCTGCCACCCTTCTCCCTCCACGAACCCGTCTTCCTTGTTCCATTTCCAAAATGAGTCTTTCTGAGCTCTACCTATATATACTGTAATATATATATATATATATATATATGTGTGTGTGTTCACTAACAAGTCTAAAACAAGACACCTGCTTAGCCTTTCAGCTGAAATTGCAATCCGCAGTGTTTGAAAGGCACAAGGCTGAAATGTATTCCGTTTTGAATGTGTGGTTCACAGTTTGGACAGCAGTGTGTTAGCATTTGAACAAAGTGCTGTAAATCCACAGTGTTGTGCAGGTTGTGGTTAAAGTCATGGGATAAGTGTTAGAGTTTTGAAAACTGTGTTCAAAAAATGAAAAACAAACTAGAGTTTGGTCCACATGAACTGCTGCTGTGCAGACTGTAGTTAGAGTTTTGCACATGTGACTCCAGTTGTGCCTGCTGTCGCTTAGCAAATGAAAAAAACTTTAATCTGATGTGTTCAGATTTAGCTGAAATTAAAGTGGTGAATAGCTGTAGAGATCAGAGGGTGGAGAGAAGAAGGAGAAAACAAGGCCCGCTTAGAGCTTAGCAGGGGCTGAAAATACACATTTGTCATTCTGTTTACTGCGCCCACTGAACTGGAGTGACTGTCAAGTGCTGATGGGTCATGTTGTGGTTGTCTGTCCGCTGTTGGTGCCTGACCTTTTAATAGCATGTTTGTGTATGGAGCAATTACAGTAACACAGTGATGGGAGAAGGCCATCTGCGTGCTGGGTCTTATTAGTCTTCATTTTTCAAAGCTACAATGATACGTTTTAATTGTGTTTCGTCGCCTCACCGGCTCGGTTCCCACCCTTTATAGTGCGGCTGCCGCAACATGATTGAGTTACTCTTGGCAGGTTGGAAGGCCATGTCGGGCAAAACATGGCCTTTCATCCATAATTGAATACTATAATGAATTGCAGTTTCATATAATTGTATTTATAAACTATATAATAACTGTATAATTCATCATAGGAAATTATCCATATTTTTACGGCAACATTAAATATTGAAATCACCGGCAGATTTTAATTTGAAGAAACATGTACAGTACAATTAAAAGCATAGATGCTTGATGGGCAGTATTTAGTATTTGTTTCTATTTGACCTGTTTATGATTGGATATCTAAAGTTAAATGTAATACCTCATTCTCAATCAAATGTACATCACAGAAATACAAATGTGTGAAGTAAAATGTATGGCTTGTTCAGGGGTCCCCAAACTTTTTCCTGTGAGAGCCGCATAACTTTTCCCTTCTCTGATGGGGTCAGTTTGTAACAGAAAAAGGGTGACGATCGCAGGGGTGCCTAAATGTAAACATTTATTGTTTTCCAGAATGCCACACATAACCAAATATGAATATCCCTTTCCGGGATCTTCACAGAAAAAGTTTTCTTTGAATACCGCCACCGCCTCTTGACAGATGAGACAAACAGCCTTTTCTTTGCATTGAACAAAAAAATAATCGTTAAATACCTTTGTGGCAGCGGGGGGTGTTTAGGCTCGGCTGCAGAGTGGGTGGAGCGGGGGTGTGGTTCAGGGAACGGTGTCTGATTGTCATCAGCTGGACTGATTGGTAATCAGAGTGGTAATCAGTCCAGCTGATGGCGATCTGTGTTTGTGTATCTGAGTCTGTCTCCATAAAGGAGCTGGACAGACGGGAGCTCAAGAGAGTGGAGAGCCGAGACACGGTCTGCGGGCCTAAGACAATCAAAGTTATTCTGGAACATCACTCTGGCTGCTCATTCTTTGGTGCTTAGAGGGGAACCTACTGGTGAAGGCTAGAAACCTGTCACAACCTTGCATTCTGAATCAATTTTTTTGCCATTTTTCCCGTTCTATTTGACAGGGGCTAGTCTAGGATTTGCGTGGCTGACTGAAAAGAAAACAACAAAATCATAATGAGTCTCTGGTTTTGTTCAGGGGGCCGGGCCAAATGTGGCCGTAGTTTGGGGACCACTGGGTTTGTTGAATGTGTACTATGTTTACTTAAATGCAGGAACAAGAAAGCACATCTTGGAATTGTAATTGCAAAGTTCTAGACATGGTAAAATGCATAACCTAAATTTGACATTTATAATCCCAATCAATATCCCAGTTCATGTGTTTATGTACTTTAGATTAGCTTTGCTAAATATGCTTTGGATGAACGATAACTGCTGCTTTTGATTGCGTTAATGAAAGTGTAAAATATTTACACAGACAAAGATCTTCTCCCAATGTTGTTTTTTGTTTTGTTTCGGGAACAAGCAATCATGAATCATAAAAAGAGAGCACGCTGGCATGTCTCCTCTTCCCGTGCGTGTTGCCACTGAGCAGCTGATGTGAGAACTCTGCCTCTCCTGCCACGGGTCGTCCTGGAGCAATGAGAGGGAGACAGATCATCCTCCACAGCAGATGTGCTGATGCCAGACAAAAGTTAGTTCTCTTCCCTGGCATGTTACCGACGTTCCCCCTGTGATCCTTCTCTTCCTCCAGACTTCCTACCATCACTCTGGGAGATTTCTGAAAAGATTCCCAATCAAGCTGACAGACCCCAGTGTTCTGGCGTGTGCTCATTCTGCTTTCACTCTGGAAGCTAACGCCTGCCTTTGCTATCTTCTTTTGACCTCTATTGTTCATAGTTTCCTTCCTGTGCTCCACCACAAACCATCTGTCCTTTTTTTATGTTCCTTATTTTTGTTATGCAGCATCCATGTAATGTTTGTACATCCAGCATTAATGTAATGTTAGTATATCCAACATTCATGTCATGTTAGTATATCCAGCATTAATATAACATTATTATATCCAGCATCCATGTAATGTTAGTATATTCAGCATCCATGTTAGTATATTAATAATCCATAACAATAGTTAGCACATCACTGCTGCGTGTGGTCAGCAATGTGTTCAGTTGCACCTGTAAAATCCTGGAAAAGATCATAAAAGATCAATTAGTTGACTACCTTGAAAGCAATAACATGATCCACCCCAAACAATTTGGATTTAGACAAGGATTCTCAACAGAAATAGCTAACTGCTACCTAACCGAGAACATTAAGAGCAATTTAGACAGGGGTAATGTGGTGGGAGCTGTGTTCATAGACCTCAAAAAGGCCTTTGACACAGTGAACCACAATATACTCCTGAACAAACTAACCAACTTCAACTTCTCTGAACATACAATTGGCTGGTTTGCATCTTACTTAGCGCACAGGCAGCAACGTGTCAAAATAAACAACAAACTCTCAACGACACAACAAGCCACTATGGGTGTTCCACAGGGCTCCATCTTGGGGCCTCTGCTGTTCAGTCTATACATAAACGATTTACCAACATGCTGTCAATCCGCAAACTGTCAAATGTACGCTGACGACACAGTTATATATGCCTCAGCTAAGACACCAGGTGCAGCAGCAGAGACCCTGACCAAGGAGATGGAGGGAGTATCCCAATGGCTCAAAGATAACCATCTCACACTAAACATCAAAAAGACTGTCTCCATGTGCTTCTCTATAAGAGGGAAATCTAAATGCCCCATCAAAATAGACCAAGAAGCCATAGAAGAAGTTAGTGAATTCAAATTTTTAGGGGTTGTCTTAGATTCACAACTTAATTTCAAAAAACACATTAACAAACTCTGCAAGACCGTCCGGACGAATCTGAACTGTTTCAGAATCATAAGACATCACATACCAGTCAAGGCAGCCTTGCTGTACTTTCACGCAATGATTCTTTCTCATATATCTTACTGTATTACTGTATGGGGCCAAGCCTCCCAGACAACAGTTAAACCAGTCACATCATTATACAAACAGGCACTGAAAATAATGGACCAGAAACCAATAACCACACATCATTGTTTAATTTTACATAAATACAAGCTTTTAAGTTTCGACAGCTTCATTAAGTTTTCCTTTCTAAAACTCATCTTTAGATGTGCAAACAACATAGCACCTTCTGTACTCTGTCTTAGTGTGACAAAAACGTGCACCAGGAGAGTGGCCACTAGGGGATCAGTGGGTGGCAACTGCACAGCAGAGATGCGCAAAACCACTTTCGGTCAGTCATGTTTCTCAACAAAAGGGACCCGATTCTGGAACGACTTACCAACGGAACTAAAAACACAAACTGAACTGAAAACATTTAATAGCAAGGTAAAACTCTGGCTAAAAGTAAACCAGGCATGTCAACACTGAAACACACGCGCCAGCCTGCACACACGCACACGCACACACTCAATTTAATGGGTTTTTATTGTATTGTACGGGTTTTATTGTATTGTATTAACTGTGTTTAGTTTAGAGGATCTACTGCCTGTGTTGCTCTTGTATATATCTTATTATCTTATGATGTGTATGGTTAGGTGTATGAACACTCAGTCTATGCATGGATGTTTTGTCAGGTCTTCTCTGTGTATGGAGAGCTGTCTGCACACATACACCACTTTTAGATTAGTTTTAGATTTAGACATGTTTCTTGTTTCTGTTTTGTTTTGTTTTAGAAAGGCCTGACCAGGGACTGGGGTTGCAAATTAGCCAATTGGCTAGAAACCTTTTGTATCACATGTACACTTTGTGTAATAATGTGCGCTGCTTTGTCCCTGACAAATAAAATTTATTTTAAAAAATTAAAAAATTTAAAAATTTAAAAAAAATAATAATAATAATTACTGTTGATGAACTCATTGTCAGTCCGTAATGCTGCATACGTTCTGGAATGTTGTCAAATGAAGGTGCATGGTGACCATTTTGTGACATATGTCAGACTTCGCACTGCAACACATCCCCACTTCTAGTGTAGACCGGAAATTACAAGACCAAACAAAGTAGTTAGTGTAGTTAAATACATAAAATGTCTGTTACTGAAAAAAAGCCAATGGAAAATTGTACTTAATGATACTCTTAAGGATTATAACTTTAAATGACAGTTCTCACCCACATGTCCTGCCCCTGAAGCCCCTCTGGCCTCCCTCATGTGTTGACGCTGAGCCAGATTGGAGATCACATACTCAAAGAGTGGCGGGCTGAGTTCAGTTCTGGGGCCTCTTCTACAATTCCAAACGCATTTTACAAAATAATTTGAATTGTTGTAGACATTCAAGTCACTTGAGCGTAGTGTTGTAACTGTTGTCGACTTTCTCATATTTCATAACTTAGTTGTTAGTTAATGTTAAGCGTGATACATTGGCACACCTTGGACGTTTGCCAATCTTTCCTGTGTAGTTTCTCTGTATCTTATGCTGCTTGTTGTCTTTGGCTGTGAACCAGTTATAAGTCTGCACAGATGTCAAAGGTTTGAGAGATAAAGAAGGTAGAAGACAGAAACATCATAGCAAATAAGCAGAGGACGGATAAGAGGAGTATAAGACAAAAAGATCGGCGAATTGCCTTCAATTCATGTCACTCCAGTTCAAACCTCTGGAGCTCAAGTTCATGGCAGGACTATCTGTAATCTAGCATTGTAAAGAGAAACACCGTTAACAATGTACGTCTTCTTAAATTAACCGCTGGGCACGTTGTTAAATGTTTCACCATAAAAGTTGTCATCGAGGCCTTTCAGAAAAAAAATAAGAATCTGCAAAGAGGAGCTGTTTTCAGATTCCAGCGCACAAAACAAGAATACTGCTTTAGTGATGGCAGCCACACTGTCATAACCTCTCGATGGGTTATTTTTACTCTGAAAGCTGATAAACACGGCAATTACTAATGTTTAGCTGAGCTGCTAAGACACCCAGTTTGCTAAACCCTGCTAATTAAGTCCAGAGAGCGAGAAAAATAAGGAATAATTGTGTTGAGCTATAAGAAGACATTCTGCTGATAGTGGAAAGGTTCTAATCTGCTGTAATCACAGCTTTGATGGGTATGTGCCTCTTCCCTATTGACACACCCACACAATCTATAAATGAGGAGATCCGTATATCAGTATATCTTGTTTTGTGTAATTGTGTGATGCTCTATGAAACTGTTATTTCATGATGCTAGCAGGCATATTCATCTCCCTTTGCAGAATTCACATGAGAAACACACAGATGCAGACACGGTGGTGGTGTCTCCTGTGACAGGCGTGTTGCTCTCTCTGTCTAGGTAGTCAGGGCTGAGATTGCCAATAAATAGTGGCCAGTGGCCTTCAGCATCACCAGCGGGGAGAGATTTGTGTCCTCGTACCTGATAGGTCCAAGCCTGAGGAAGAGAACAAACCATCTCGTTAATCAGGGAACACTGTGGGGACACGGTGTGTGTGTTTCTGTGCCCCTCCCAATTGTTGCTGGTGGCACGTTGTCAAAATACTGCGTGTGTTTGTGTGAGAGACGGAGAAAGTGAGTGGTGTGTGTGTGAAGGTGTGTTTGTGTGTGCGCGCAATATTATGTCAGGCGATTGAGACGGCAGCAGTGCAGAGCTGAGCCGATGGATGACAGATGACTGGGTGTTAAAGGCCGCAAGAGCAGCCATGACTCACACACACACACACACACTTGTACATATACACCTAGCTGTCGAGCTGTCACAGTACAGTCCGAACTGTGCTTATATTCCTCCGAGCACCAATTTTCACCTTTAGGGCTGCCAAATAATGTCTAGTGCGATGTCAAGTGTGATTATTGTCACTCCGAGACCTCAAATAACGTGCTGAATTCTCTGCGTTTTCCAAATACTGAACTTTTCATGAATAATATTCTCCAGTTGATCACTTCTTTAAGATGTTATATAATTTGTTGAAACTGATTACCCCTTAGTTTGTGAGCCCTAACTCCTGTGAGCCCGTGTCGAAAGGTCAGGCTTGCACCAAAGCTGCACATTTAATAAATTCTCCCATATGGTGCTGCAAAGCAAATGTTGGTTCTGCTTTTAATCGTTTTCATTCTGCATTAGTATGAAACCCTACAAAATAAGAATCCTGCGATTGCCAAAGTATAGTGTTGTGCTCACATATGGAGAGCAACATTGACTATACATGATGAATACACACTGGATCACGGGATTTAGATTTCAGTAAGCTGTTTTCTGTCTCATATTAACTCACACGAGGATACGGTTTCACAGAAAGATGTATGGTACATGCTAATTCCTAAATAAGAAAAGGTAGACTTTGTCAAATATTCCATATACTGTAAAGTAAGTCTGAACGGATTTTGATTCCTTAAAATAGCACCAAGAAGATTCCCACAATGCATCTTTCATCACAATGGAACAACGTTTATTTTCTCTTCTTCGTAACCAGTGTGGATTTTCGTACAAAAAAATGTCCATCTTGTGTGTGACTTTAACAGAGTACACCACTGATTTAGCATCAGACTCACTACGGACACGAAAATCAAAATGTATCAACATTACAGCAGCAAAAAAAGAGACGCCGTCTTTGTCTAATACATCCATTTTTCTTCCATGTCAAAACACGTCATATAAATTATTACCCACAATGCAACTCAGCATCGTACAGTTTGGCCGTTTTTTATAAAAACGTGTCACACCTGCAGCAGTCCTTCCCAAAACAGACTTTACTTTATTACATTGATACAGTTGAGCAATTTTTTTTTCTTTTCTTCTTGTTGCAAACTTCACCTTGAAGCGACCTTAAAAGAAACCATAATGCAGCTATCAAACTTTTACAATAAAAAAGTAGCTGATTATACTCAGTGCCTTTTGTTGTGCTGTACATTTCAAGAGAGGAAAAGTATGTCTTCATTCTAAACCAGACATGGGCAAACTACGGCCCGCGGGCCACATCCGGCCCGTTAGGCTTTGAACTTGTCCAAATCGCGACTTTGTTTACTTCCGGTGTGCGTTGGCGCGGAAAGTACTCGTCACACAAAACCATTCACCATGATTTGTCAATCCGTTTGTCTGTCAACATTTTGTGAAAAAAAACCAACCAATGAACACTCAGTAAATCACAAGGGACCCACCCACCAAACAGGTGACGCTCATTTAGAAACAGCCGCAGTGATTTTGGCAAGCAGCGCGGAGCCTGGAGGAGCTGCAAAGCCACGAGGAGGAACACGCAGCCAGAAGAGAGCCACTTGGACCGGGTAAGAGTCTTTAGTCTTTACTACACGTTACGTGTCACGGTGTCCGTCGTGCTGACTAGTATTGTGTTTTGCAGCTCCACCTGCCCGGCCAGCAGAGAGGTCTCGTGACACTGACATGATGTTATTATAGTGAAGCCATGTTGTAAATAGTCTGTCAATAGTTGTGTTCTGTTTTCTATTTCACAACATGTATCTAATGTAGTTTTTTTTTTTTATGTACAATACATATTTATTTATTTTAAAAATGTAATGGTCATTTTTTATTTGCACACACCCCATGAAACTTTATCTGCAATATGAAGTCATTTCTCAGTCCCATCTTTATCATTTTGGTGAATGTGTGACAGACCACATCATTTTTACTAAAAAAATGTTAATACAAAATTTTGTTTTCCTCATTTATTCAATTCAGTTTATTTGTAGAGCCCAATTTCACAAATTACAAATTTGTCTCGGAGTGCTTTACAATCTGTGCATATAGACATCCCTGACCTTTGATCTTTGACCTCACATCGGATCAGGAACAACAGAGGAGGATCCCTCTCCAGGATGGACAGGTGCAATTACATGTATCTAGCGTTGTATTCAGATATTTCACTGTTTTTGTGAACCTATGACCTTTGGTAAACCAATTTCAAACACCAAAACAGTTCGTCCACATGAGTAAAGGTGTGTTTTCAGAAGAGATATGAATAATTTTTTTTAATCGAACTTCAATTGTCAGCTTTAGGGCCATATTTTCTCGAGTAAAGCGCTGTCAGTCTGTTTGTGACGGTTCTTACACATGCTGACCAGATGACCACCCCTGTTCTAAACCATAAAAGTAGAGTGAACATCAGAGTCTCTGGCACTCGACCGATAGTAGTATAGTCCCTGCTCATTGCAGGAGACAAAACCATCTTTGTGAAAATTTTATTTGATGTGTATTTTTTATTTTTTTATTTAGCCCATGTCCCATCTACTAACATGGAGGGGGTGAGGTGTATGACCTGTATGGCAGCCAGCCACCAGGAGGGGAACAAGGTGTTTGGGCTTCATTTTTGGGGAGCTGTCAAGTTGTGCTTCTTACAGTTTTTTTCGATTGCTAAACGACAGCGGGCACAACTGGAGTCACATGTGCAAAACTCTAACTATAGTCTGCACTACCAACAGTCACCTGAGCTAAACAGTTCACATCACCTGCAAAACTCATTCCAAGCAACACAACTCTGAACACATGGCTCAAAACACGCTCAGTGCAGCCAAACACTCTGCACAGCCCTCACTGAGAAAACACACACTGAGGTAACACAAACTGTCACTCAGAACACACGGAGAGTAAAAACACGAGCATCAAACACCAATACAGAAAATACTAACTTTTCATCTTTACAGTTTGAACAATTTCAGTGACTTCAAACAAAGTAATATTTTCTTCAAAGAAAAGAGAGACATTCGTTCAAATGATTTATATATTTTTTTAGAACATAACAATTCTTTAAGGTAAATGAAAATTAGCAGTTTGCTTCAATAGTCTGTAGTAATTTACGGAATTACAGTAATGAGAAAAAAAAGGTAGAAACTAAAAGTACATACTGTAATTGGAACAAATAATTGAGGGGCTAATCCTGCCTCTCTCTAGCATCAGGCCACATGTTGTCATCAACATCACATCTCATGTTCTCTCTTGCCACCTGGGGAAGAACCTTCTGGAGGGCCTTATCCATCCCTGGCAGTCCTCTGGACTCGTGTCCTCACATCCGGCACGCATGGCTTCCAAAAGAGACATTTGGACATGTGGGTGGTGACCAAACACTTTTGTTGCACCCTCAACCTGCCTCTCTCAATGAGAGACCATGGTTCACGACATGGTCTATAAGTGTAGCCCTTATTTCATCTGGAATAACAGCTCTTTGTCTTCCTCCACGCATCCCCCTCTCCCTGCCACCCTTCTCCCTCCACGAACCCGTCTTCCTTGTTCCATTTCCAAAATGAGTTTCTGAGCTCTACCTATATATACTGTAATATATATATATATATATATGTGTGTGTGTTCACTAACAAGTCTAAAACAAGACACCTGCTTAGCCTTTCAGCTGAAATTGCAATCAGCAGTGTTTGAAAGGCACAAGGCTGAACTCTATTCCGTTTTGAATGTGTGGTTCACAGTTTGGACAGCAGTGTGTTAGCATTTGAACAAAGTGCTGTAGATCCTCAGTGTTGTGCAGGTTGTGGTTAAAGTCATGGGATAAGTGTTAGAGTTTTGAAAACTGTGTTCAAGCAATGAAAAACAAACTAGAGTTTGGTCCACATGAACTGCTGCTGTGCAGACTGTAGTTAGAGTTTTGCACATGTGACTCCAGTTGTGCCCACTGTCGTTTAGCAAACGAAAAAAACTGTAATATATTTTATGAACTTTAAGGAATTTTCTGATAGTACAACTTCTAAATTAGCTACCAAACGAGTCAGTCGTTGTATCTTATCTCTTTTCTGTCTCCTATCTTTTTATATCTCCGTCGCCAATTTATTCCACTCTTGCGTTTTCCTTTCCTTCCCTCAGCTCCATCACCTGTTCTGTCCTGGAGGTAGCCTTGGGGCTGACAGGTGTGTGTGTGTGTCCGTGCGTGTGTGTGTGTATGCGTGGACTTATATATGTGTGCGGTACTGAGTGAGCTACATGCTCGCCTGCAGTTTTTTCAGCTTGTGCTCAGTGAATCATTATTACTTTAAAGTTTGTTGGGTTCATCGTCTCCAAATGTCTCCACATCTAAGTTTGATTGTTCTCTCCATGTTTATGATTCATTAAGTTTGTGTCTCCAATGCAACTGCAACTCCCTTTCTCTCTCATGCTGCAGCAATTTTCTATCCCTGGTGTGTAATTCAAAAAAATATTATGTAATTAGAAATAAACTTGAGTTTAAAAAAACATTAAGATTGCTGATATTTTCACATTATTAATTCAGTTTTAATGTAATCCTTTGATTCCCCTTCAATACCAATTTCTTAATAATAAATTAAAACAGTTGAAAACATAACTTAAATCCCCTAAATCCAAAGCAATAATATGGTTGGACACTGAAAATATTCTCCCCCATCTATATTCACCATCAGACATACCGAGTAGCAGCCACAGGGTCAGAGCCAGACAAGGTAAAGGTGATGTGCTGTGTTTAAACACATGAAATATTAATAGAGTCAGCCAATTAAAATAGGGGCGGCCGGAGTGTCCCAGGAATGCAGAGCAGACATTAGCTCAAAGATAATAAGATGATTTCTATCAGCTATAGCCAGACAATGCATGTAGCGACAGCCAGTTCCAGAGAGACCGCAAGTGTGTGTGTGTGTGTGTGTGTGGGGGGGGGGGGGGGCTAATCAGGAGTTAAAGTCTGAATTGTGCCTCTGCTTGAGGGTAGATGAGGGCTGAGTATCCAGACGGCCTGCAAAGGTGGACAACAGCAGCATGAAGTGTGTTGCGTGGATTACAGAGGTGTGTGTGTGTGTGTGTGTGTGTGTGTGTATGTGTGTCGGGGAGTGAGTGAGTGAGTGACCGTGTTTACATGCATTCGAATAACTGGCTTAGTCGGACTGAAATCGAATTATCCGTTTCATGTCAACACCTTTGTTCGACTATGTGCGGTCCGACTACGATCCGATTAACACCCCTGGATAACTCGATCCGATCCGGTTGATAATTTGACTATCGCGGCATGTAACGGTGAATTGGATTAGGAACTGGACTTTGCGTCTTTGCGCATGCTTGAGATCCCGCCGGCCTCCTCCCTCCCTCCCTCCCATGTCGTGACCCGGAAGTCGAAAGAGACGATAATGTCACTATTAACATCATGCAAGAATAGTAGAGGGATGTAGCTTCGCCTTGCTCTCTGTTCGCCATCTTTCTCGAAATGTTGTTGTTGGTGGTGGTGAAGAGGTCAAGCGGAAATGGCTGTATCACCACGAGTTGTAATGAAAACAGCGCCACCTATCGTATCGGATATGACATGCTTTCGGCCAATGATTCGAATTACTCACTGCCATGTATATTGGGATAACAGCAGATCCCCCAAAAGATAGCATAGTCCGACTAAAGCAAGATTCGAATTATACCATCATGTAAACGCACTGACTGATTACCAGATTGGGGAACACTGCTTCTTTTCAATTCCTAAACTGTGCCATGTACTCTGTAACTGCATTACAATGTAAAGAAACACTGATTACATTTCTCTTTCTCTTTCACTCTGGTTCTTTCTCTTCCTGCCCTTCTTGTCTCAATGCAGTTCAATCTAATTCATCAGGGTAATGGGAATTGTGTAGGTTTGTTGGCCGCGTACAGTACGCACACACATACACACACACACACGGAACAGATATACACTCATACAATCCATAAATAATAAACAGGATAACAATATAATAATGGCATTCTATTTTAGTCAGTATCTGTAGATATGTAACTATCAAATAACTAGATATGTTTTAATTCAATATAAATTATATCAGTGAATACCCTACTTGGCATTGACTTCCATTTACCACGTGTCCTGCTGTAATTTGCTGACTCATGATTACTAAAGGAGACACAGCGCATCAAATCACACTCCTCTTTCTCCTCG
The DNA here is from genome assembly GCF_029220125.1 of Pseudoliparis swirei. Lineage (NCBI taxonomy): Eukaryota > Metazoa > Chordata > Actinopteri > Perciformes > Liparidae > Pseudoliparis > Pseudoliparis swirei. The sequence goes on along the minus strand of NC_079406.1, from coordinate 13,178,483 downwards.
CTGCCTCACCTTCTCTCCTCTTTTGTGGCCCGCTACAGTATCGCTGTTCTGAGAAAAGTTCTCCATTACAAACCAAATGGATACTGATGTCCACTCATGCTTTTTGTTGGCCCCAGTGTGTGTGTGTGTGTGTGTGTGTGTGTGTGTGTGTGTAGGGGGTGGAGGGGGGGTGGGGGTTGTGTTTGTGTGTGAGAGTTGTGTATTGTACTAATCTAGCTTAAGCCAGCTGCATCTCACATGCCTCACGCATGACTTAACTCAGCGAATGCCTGTGTGGTGGTTTCTGTATATTTGTAAGTCTATGCATTTACGTGTGTGAGTTGCTTATCCAAGTTTACTTATTTTTCATGTCTGCTCTTGACACACTCTGCTCCCACTTCTCTCTCACACACAGAAACACACAACCTGACACAAACCAACATCGGATTCATCACCATACATTAACCTTTAACATCCTCTCCTTTATGTGATTCAGTTTATTTAATTGACCTCAGTAATGCAATGTCAGTCATCCGTTTGGAGCGATTCACAGTGTAATATGCCTGTGACAGGCAGAACAAATACTTGGCTCACACATTGTGAGTAGGCACACTTCCATATGTGTACACACACACACACACACACACACACACAGTGGTATTCACAGAGTAATCAGTGCTGCAGCTATTATTAATGAGAGAGAACCAGGTCATTAATATTTAAGCAGTGTCACTGGGGCCAACGCCATAAGAGTGTGTATGGTCTGTGTGTGTGTTTGTGGGTGTGTGTGTGTGTGGGGGGGTTTGTGGGTGTGTGTTTGTGGGTGTGTGTGTGGGTGTGTGTGTGTGGGTGTGTACACATATAGAAGAGGGTCAGAGGGACTATAAGGCAATTTCCTCAGGCAGCGTAGTGAGACCTATACAATAGGATGGACAGAGATGGAGATATATTATTCCCTTAAACAGAGAGGGGAGGAAGACAAAAACAGAAATAGCTGTTCCTCGTCCTCTAGTTCCCATCCTCTCTTTTCCTTTTTCCCCTCTTCTCTCTATCAGTGGTTTTGCTCTGTGGAGGATGAAGAGGCTTGAATGGGAAACAGCAGAGATCTCATTACATCACACTGCATGGGATGGGCCTGGGAGCTTCCTGTGTGTGTGTGTGTGTGTGTGTGTGTGTGTGTGTGTGTGTGTGTGTGTGTGTGTGTGTGTGTGTGTGTGTGTGTGTGTGTGTGTGTGTGTGTGTGTGTGTGTGTGTGTGTGTGTGTGTGTGTGTGTGTGTGTGTGTGTGTGTGTGTGTGTGTGTGTGTGTGTGTGTGTGTGTGTGTGTTTGTTTGTGGTTTCCCGTCTGCCCTGCCAGCATGAACCCTTCTAAATGAACACTGTTGGGGATTGCGACTCCTTGGTCTGCGCCTGGTCCTCCACACTGGGCTTGCTCAGGTGACAGCACATACACATGAACAGACACACATGTGCTTTTTCTCACACCCACAGTCCAACATGATGAGGTCTCAGGGTGAGGGCGTGACACAATAAAGAAAGGAATTAGCATAAACACTGTAAATAGTGACATTCTTCCTATCTTTCTCTCTTTATCTTTCTCTCTTTCTCTCCCTCTCCCTCATCCCCACTTCCTCTCTCTGACCGTGTTTACATGCATTCGAATAACTGGCTTAGTCGGACTGAAATCGAATTATCCGTTTCATGTAAACACCTTTGTTCGACTATGTGCGGTCCGACTACGATCCGATTAACACCCCTGGATAACTCGATCCGATGCGGTTGATAATTTGACTATCGCGGCATGTAACGGTGAATTGGATTAGGAACTGGACTTTGCATCTTTGCGCATGCTTGAGATCCCGCCGCCCTCCTCCCTCCCTCCCTCCCATGTCGTGACCCGGAAGTCGAAAGAGGCGATAAGTTGTCACTGCCGGCAGCCTGGCCGGCAGAAAACAAACAAACAACGCTATGGAGAACACAAGAGCCACCACACATTTCTGGACCGAAGAGCAGACACAATTTATGCTTAACCTTGCTCTCTGTTCGCCATCTTTCTCGAAATGTTGATGTTGTTGTTGTTGGTTGTTGTTGGTGAAGAGGTCAAGCGGAAATGGCTGTATCACCACGAGTTGTAATGAAAACAGCGCCACCTATCGTATCGGATATGACATGCTTTCGGCCAATGATTCGAATTACTCACTGCCATGTATATTGGGATAACAGCAGATCCCCCAAAAGATAGCATAGTCCGACTAAAGCAAGATTCGAATTATACCATCATGTAAACGCACTGACTGTGTCTAGGATTAGTGGGTATTACTTGCTCTGTAGAGCGAGGAGAATTGGGAGAGCGGGAATAATATTCATTTATAATATTACATTACATTACATGTCATTTATTTCAACCTAGAGTACAAACTAAGAACAACAAGAATACAGGAAGTAACATTTCCTCAACATGTACCATAAGTAAGTGCTATCTGTGCTAATCTGTGTTTTAATCCAGATATAGTCCACCACTGAGGAGCCAGGACAGCAAACAGTCTGGATGTGTCGGTTGGCTGTTGCCGAGCGGAGCGAACGTATAATAACCTCTCTTTTGAAATCGAGCTGGAGGACATACAGCAGCCTTGTTCGCCCTCCTGAGCCACTCGTCTGCATAGCTGCCAAACATTGTCTGAAAATAATTCAACGTTTTTCTGATTAAGTCATTGTTAACATATAAATCAAAAGGTTATTAGTTCATGTTGAATCCTATAATATGGGGGGGATTATTGCTAAAAATGGGATTATTTTTTCATTGATTGTCATCACAATTTACAGATACTAAATAAATAGTTTTGAGAATCAACTTAAATCGTTCATCCCCACGATCCATGGATCATCTTTAAACTATCTGTCCATCATGTAGACGTAATGACTTGGGTCACTGCACCTATTCAGCTTCTGGGGTTTTACTGAAAGGAGGGCAATCGTGTTTATTTAATAGACTGTATGTTAAGTTCAATAGTGTGGACACTTTCCAGAAGACGTCCACATACCATTCATGTCATTGCTCCATAGTGGCATGCTGTCTTTATGTTTAATGAGCAAATGAGTCCAGTCCAGCAAATGAAAATGCATCTTCAGCCAGATTTAACAGATAGGAGGATGGTGTCATGTCACGCCATCCACTAATGATAGTTTTCTCAGCTGTCTGAAACATCGTCAGTGACATCGGACTGTAAAAGTACATTTAGCCACATGTTGAAATCAGTTTGGTTCTGCTTAATACATGCAGGTAGATGAGAAATGACTCATTGGCAAGTTTAAAAACTTCGTTGCGATCCCATCAAAGTGCCCCGGTGGTTGTTCCCATATTGGCCATCTGCCTGTGTGTGCAGTGATTTGATTACCTGGGAGCTTCATTAGGATAGAGAGACAGAATAGAGAGACAGCGCTGTAGCTCTGCCTACTGAAGTATAGAGTTACCGTTGCACGGAAGAGGTTGCATTGATTAGCCATATGCCTGGGAGGTGGATGGGGGTTTGTAGCCTCTCCCTTTGCAATCACAATCACCTCTGGGGGACTGAGAGCTGGGGAAGTTGGATGTGCAGAGACATATTGTGTCCGGGATGCGTTCCCCCAGTGCATCTTTGCATTAAGATCTCCTCTCTCTTGGTTACCAACAAAGCAGTCAGTGCGTTTACATGATGGTATAATTAGAATCTTGCTTTAGTCGGACTATGCTATCTTTTGGGGGATCTGCTGTTATCCCAATATACATGGCAGTGAGTAATTCGAATCATTGGCCGAAAGCATGTCATATCCGATACGATAGGTGGCGCTGTTTTCATTACAACTCGTGGTGAAACAGCCATTTCCGCTTGACCTCTTCACCACTACCAACAACAACCAACAACAACAACATCAACATTTCGAGAAAGATGGCGAACAGAGAGCAAGGTGAAGCATAAATTTTGTCTGCTCTTCGGTCCAGAAATGTGTGGTGGCTCTTGTGTTCTCCATAGCGTTGTTTGTTTGTTTTCTGCCGGCCAGGCTGCCGGCAGTGACAACTTATCGCCTCTTTCGACTTCCGGGTCACGACATGGGAGGGAGGGAGGGAGGAGGGCGGCGGGATCTCAAGCATGCGCAAAGACGCAAAGTCCAGTTCCTAATCCAATTCACCGTTACATGCCGCGATAGTCGAATTAGATAGATAGATAGATAGATAGATATAGATATATACTTTATTAATCCCCAAGGGGAAATTTGTCGAGCCAGTAGCAGCAACACACAAGAATAAAAATAAAAATAAAAAACACAAATATAAGAAGGGTTAGGGTGATCTGGCAAGAGGTGAACTGTTGTAGAGCCTCAGGCCCCGGCAGGAATGTTCTCCTGTATCTGTCCTGTGGCAGCGGGCGTGAGGAGGCGTTGGAGAAAGTACTCCTCTGTCCCTGTAGGAGGTGGTGGAGAGGGTGGTCCGGGTTGTCCAATATGGACACCAGTTTCTTCAACGTCCTCCTCTCCACCACCTGTTCCAGGTGCTCCAGCTGGCAGCCGATGATGGAGCCAGCCTTCCTAACCAGTTTGTTAAGACGGCTGGTGTCACGGGCCGATGCTGCTCCCCAGCAGACAATGGCAAAGTGCAGCACACTGGCCACAACCGACTGGTAGAATAACTCCAGCATCTTGCTGCACACGTTGAAGGATCGAAGCTTTCTCAGGGAAAAGTCGACTCATCCCTTCTTGTACACAGCGTTGATGTTGGCCTTCCAGTTCAGTCGGCTGTCGATGGAACGCCCAGGTACTTGTACTCCTCCACCATGTCCACGTCCACTCCCAGGACACTCAGAGGTAAGTCCACCACCATCTCTCTGGTCTTGGCCACGTTCAGCCGCAGGTGGTTCTCACACCACTGCCCTGTACTCCTCCTCCCGTCCATCCTTACACCCGACCACTGCAGAATCATCAGAGTACTTCTGCAGATGGCATGACTCCGTGTTGTACTGGAAGTCACTGGTGTACAGGGGGAAGAGGAAGGGAGACAGGACAGTTCACTGGGGGCTCAACATCACTGACCACCGTTCCAGACAGCATTCTGACAAACTGTGGTCTGCCTGTGAGGTAGTCAGTGATCCAGGAGATGGTGGACGCATCCACACCGACCACCCGCAGCTTCTCACTCAGCAGCAGTGGCTGGATGGTGTTAAATGCACTGGAGAAGTCAAAGAAAGTGACTCTCACAGAGACACCGGTTCCATCCAGGTGCGATTATCAACCGGATCGGATCGAGTTATCCAGGGGTGTTAATCGGATCGTAGTCGGACCGCACATAGTCGAACAAAGGTGTTTACATGAAACGGATAATTCGATTTCAGTCCGACTAAGCCAGTTATTCGAATGCATGTAAACACGGTCAGTGATAATCTGGACGTCCGTGGGAAGCCTTTGCAAGGTTTTTCCCGGAAAGATATGATGCAGGGTACTGTGTGTCTATCAGCAGACAGATCAGGCCGTAGTGGTGTTTGTTAAGCGCCTACTGGTTGATTCGTTTGATTTTTACAGCATGTTTTGAAGCATCAACACACATTGACTTGAAACCTGTTTCTTTGTATCCTGTTTTTCTGTCACTTCTTCTGCACAGATTTGGCTTCAGTGGCCTTGTGTTCGTTTGATACACACAGTGCTTCAGTCCAAAAGCGTGACGTGATCGTTACATACAGTCGACATACCTCAGCTCCATCAGCGCTAGCCTCAGCTAAAGAGCGCTCGCTGATTATGGCTTTGATTAGATTGTATCATCCTCTGTGTCAGCGCTGCTCCCTGTACGGAGCCGCCTTTGTAAGAATGATGAATGGCTCTTTTAATTGTTTCTAATTGACAACTGCTCTGAAAGACTTTGTTATGAAACACCGCCAATTTAGTAACACCGATACACTGTAGTGCTTTATTAATTCTCTCCCGTCTGGCTCCAACACTGTGCAATTGAAAAGAGCCGTCTGTGCGTTTGTGGGCCGACGAGGCAGAAATAACTCTTGGTGTAAGAGTATGCCAGTTTTTTAAGGTCGAAACACTCTGTTTATTTTCTATTTTATTTGCCGTCCCATGTTTTTCCGGTCTGTGTTGAATCCAAGTATCCACGCCTTAATTGTTGAAAACATTCAAATGATATCTCTAGTGATGTACTGCACTGCTTATGTAGCTGGGTTAGAGATGGTCTCTAACTATGTTACAGCCTGGCTTACATGTGTGTCATTATCATTTGTGATGAGGTAATATTGGAAGATAAATTCTCATCCTGCCGCCCTTTGGAAGGCATGCTGAGGACCTGCTAGGTGAGAACATTTGCATACATATTGTTTCACACCTTGATCTACCCTTTCAAAGAGTACATTTAATGAATAAAAGAGGAAATTAAGGAAGCAGGAAAGAAGAGAATGCAACAACAGAGGGTTAGTTGCAGAGGGGAGCTTGTATAGGTGGTCATGGAGACACCTGCAACCTATTAATGTCGGCCATTCACACAGGTGAGCTGTTTCTTTTGTTTATTTGACTGCTCTCAACTGCTTCACCTGTGGGGCAAGTTGTTACTGGTCCACCTGTGGCTGTCTATCTCTTCAGAAAATGTCAATCGTGAGTGATGAAAATGAGAACGACAGGATGTGGAGCTGTAAATCAAAGAAAAGAGGAGGAGTGACTAAAGGGCCCAAATGCATGAGACTGTTGGGGCACCTTGTGTGACACCTCTGGTTCGCTGCAGGTTAGCAGTTCTATGCATGAACACCAAGGCACTGCCAGTGGCACTTTGTCCAGGTATATTTGAGCACTTGAGTCATGTTTAAAGTGTGTTATTAGTCGGTTTGGTTGGCTGACTTCTCAAGCTGCTAAATGTTGCTAATTAATAATATAAAAAAATATCGCCCTCTGGTTATGAAAGTTGATAGAATGTAGAAAATGACTCAGTGGTTTCACCTTCATAGGCGCTGGGTTTAAGAAACAGGTTCGGATTGTAATCCAAGCTTTTGTATCTGGCTTGGGTGAGAACATCGCTCTGCTTTGTTATCCCATGTCTTTTTTTAATCTTGTCATGTTTTTGCTTCTCCACTTTTATTTGTGTCCATTTCTGCTCTCTCTCTCTCCTCCTCCTCCATCTCTACTCCCTTCATCCCTGCAGTGCTCAGGTTGACAGATGTGTGGCTGTCATAATAACTGTGGTCCTGGGTGTCTCAGGTGGCTGGCGTTGGCTGTTTTTTGAGTACTTCACAGCCACGACAGGACATTTCTTTTGGCTATTTGTGAGGAGAAATAAGGTTAGGAGCAGAGAGGAAAGGAGAAAGGCGGAGCAGGAAACAAGATTCTAGATTTGATCATGCTTTTTTGGGGGGGGGGTGGGATTTAAAAGATCTCAACACACAGTTGTTTTATCTCAGGAAAAGAAAAGTGAGTCAAGAGCCTCCTCAGCAGACCGATAGAGTTAGTGACAAGTTGGTGAAAATATCGGAGCATTTAGCTGATACAAAAACAAACGATAGAACTGAGCTGAGATGTCAGTGAACACTAAACAATGAATGCTAATGTTGCTCATTGTTGGATGGATGTAAATAAGCCGCTGTTTCTTTCGTCATAATACCTTCTTAAGGTGATATGTCAGTGTTGTGTTTCCAGTGTATTGTGCTTGCCCCAAGTGGCCAAAACAAATCCATATTTGGTTGGAAATTAACAAAGTCAGCCTCAGTCAAATTGAATAAAACATTCTTTTTTTATTTAAAAAAAAAGGGTCCGAGGAAATGTGTAGTACCACTTACATAGATATTGATCTGCTGACACCAGTGCACCCACCTCCAACCTCATATTATCATGTTTTATTTTATTATATATTTACAGTATATATATATTATATATTATATATATATATATATAACATGATGGTATTATGACTATTATTTTTTCCTTTTTTTTGTTTTGTTATTTTTGTTTTGTTTTGTTTTGTTTATTTTTTATAATGTCAAGCGCTGAACTTTAACTTGATTTCTTCGTGTTTCTTGTTATTATTATTGCTAGACCACCTGTAAAGTCATTCCTGTTCTGTTTTTAAAACCCTGTGCATTCTGGGTCCAGCTAACTGTCCAGCATGCTTTGGTTACAAAAGCAAATACTGTAGAGGATAAGGAGAGATGTTGACAGGGAACATTTTGCAGGTAGGTACGATATAAACATGTCCTCTTTATGTTGATTAAAAACATAATCGCGGCAGCATAACGTTTACTGCAAACATATGAATTGTATAGGGGCATCAATTTCAGGAGACAGGGTTGATATATGAGATTAGAGGATGAAGTGACAGAAGCAGAGAGGGGACAGGCAGAGGCAGGGCTGGGGAGGGAGCTGGCAAGGGGGGCACAAACCCTTCAAGCAAGCGGGAAGCTGTCTCTGCAGAGATTTATAGGTTCTCTGGGAGCCGGACCTTGCTCCTTGCTGTCAGCCTCTCTCTCTTTATCTCTCTGTTGATGCACACGCCAATTCCCTGTAAGATTGATCCATAGTTTTCTTAAAGTGGACAGGAAGTGGAGCTTGATGTGAAGGTAAGAGATGTAGACGAAGAATGTCCCGTGTACACGGTGGTCTGCATACTGCTGCTGCTGTGTGTTTCCAATCCAATCCAAATCTTCGCTGCCCTGTCGTAGATGAAGAGTTCTCCTACGTTTTGATTTCATAAGAGACCTTTATAAATGCCTGGCTCTCTGAAGCAGATATAGACAGACACAGGAAAGGACAGGTAGACAGGCACTCAGACAGGTCCGTTTCAGACTGGATGAGACCTGCAGTAAGCCTTATATATCAGCCTGGCTTTGCTGTCTTATTGGACACTAAGGCTCTGCAGTTTACATCGAGCACCAGAGAGACGAGAGAGAGAGTTTGAGGTTGTGATTGATCTTTGCCAACATTAATGCCTCTGTGGATGGCAATGATTGGATTACTGTGTTTTGACATGTGTTTGCAAATTCTACATGGGCCGGTCTTCTTTGCTGTAATTATTGATGTGACAAGAGGCGCTCACAAGGCTCTTTGCAGCTTGTGATGAATATCGCCACTCAACTTATGCTCATGTGTGACAACATGCGCAATCTCATGGGTGTGAATTCTGTCCGTTTCGAACCACTGTTGTTTCAGTGGGGCTGCTTTGCATTGTGAGTCTGCAGGTAACTCTGCATTTAGACTTAATGAAGAAATAGCTCAGCTCGTCTAATAAACCAGGACACAGGGGGAGCCCGGAGTCGTTCTGACAGACAGAAAGTTATGTAAGAGGGGAGAGCTAAAGGTTGCCTTGTCTCCTGAACCACCAGAAATCCAAACAGACAAAACAAGCAGCACTGTGGATAGGTGGCCCTCTCGCTGCTGATGATAAAGGCTGCTTCATGCAATATAAAAAATGGTCCTTTGCTCCACTTCAGGGAGCACGGAAGATATCATGCATCACCCTAAATATTATGAATCTTTGGTCACAGTCAAGGCTCGACCATTCAAAACAACTCATCAACAATATTGAAATCACCAGTGAAAATAAACGGCCTTAAAGCGTCAACCTAAAGCGGTTATTAATAAATGGGCAAAGTTCATTGCTTGATGTATGAATAATCATTATGGTCTACAGGGAGCTGTCCATGTAAAATTAGATTGCTGATTGCCAATCTAAATAATTAACGGCAGTATGATTATGGGAAGCGTAGTTCACTATGGGTTCCACACGCTACAGTCTTTACAGCTGTCATATGGGAGCTTAGAAATAATGAGCATTCAGTTTGGGAACATTGTGTGGGACAGCGTGGCATGTCGCTACCTGCCCACATGCTACGGTCTGCTGTCCGAGCCACTCGTCACCACGACAACCCATAAAACTGTCACCGGTGGAGACAAAATGTCCATGCCTTGACGTGTCTATAAGTAAATGAGTTCACATGTGTGGATAACTGTGCCTCCAGCTGGACAGAAAACCTTGAACTCAGGTAAGCAGTAACGGCCCACTGACACTCTTGTTATTCATATTTGACAATATGACAATAGGCAACATTTTTACTGTAACTAAACATCCAATTTTTCAAATAACTATTAGAAATCTGCACAACCAATAATGCAAAAATAATCCATCATTAAAGCCTCAAATACAAGTACCAAATAAATACACAGTAATCCCTTTACTGTTCGACAGCAGTATTACCTGGGAACCGCTAGTTATTTTTAATAATTGTGGAATTCGTCTGTGATCTTAATCCCGCCATGTTCTTAATTTGTCAAACCATATATTAAGCCATATATTTTATAAATATTTTACAACATTTTGAGTGCAGATTCTGGAGGCTCATCTCTCAAATATATTGTATTTAAGTGGATGTTCAGAATGTGCCTTGTGAATGTGAAGCACTACATTACAGTTGAGGTGGGGTGATTTCTAAATCACACAAAGTCCCCAGGAAGAAGTCATCCCGTGCAAAGAAGGTTTATAGCACATCATCTTGTAATTCAGCAGCTCTTACCACACTTAACCACCTAAATTAACATCCCCATTGACTTTAAAGTCCTACAAGACTTTACCATGAACTGTGAGACTTGCGGATACAGTCTGAGGTATTGAAAATAACTATGTTCTACGACATATAAAATGTAAAGGCCGAATTGTTTATTGCGTTTCTGAACGAGGTGAAAAGTTGGCTATGATAGCAAGGGCCACCCGGCCCATTAAGACATGTTCATTTGTTCATTTAGAAAATAACAGAAGAAGTTGACTGTTTTGTGTCTTTTATTCAGTAAATTTGGTGTTGCTGTAAAAGAGTGTGTATTGTATTTCTGGTTTAGTGTCACTACTTCACTATATTATATTTCCTCTGTGTTAATATTGTATTTAACTGAGTTTACTTTGTTACATAAATCGCAATTCACATTACAAAAACGTGGCAGTTATTTTGTTGTTTTTGAGGGACAAAGTTCACCTTAAACCACAGACCCTTGCTTACAGGTTTTTTGAGGCGCTACCAAGCGTTTGTCCAAACAGTGGTCACATTTTCAAAACTCTAAACACAATTAGCACAGCATCGGTCTTTTGTGGCCGTACCATTCACACATTTCATGTCGTTTTCAAACAATATGCAGTCAGTGAACACATTTCCACAATGCTTACATTTTCTGAACAGACGAACTATACCTCCCAACAAAATGATGGATTGTTTTTGTATTATTTACGAATGTTAACACACAACATCCCACAATGGCAAACACAATATTCCAAACCATAGATACAGTCTCAAAACCTGTTCTGCAATGATATCAGTTATAAAACAATATATCTCAGCTGATAATAAACAAACAATTGATTCCCCATCTCCTCCTGATGGTAGGTAAGTTTGGAATGTTTTTGAGAAATATGTTTTAGCAAGTTTTGGATTAGAATTTAAATTTTGATTATGACCGGTTGAGATGTTGATCACACAGACACCGCCTACAACCGAATGTTGGTCAATCAGCTATTGCAGCCGTTGCCCCAAAACATAGTTTATTTGTTAAAAAATAAATAAAATAAAAACTTTGGATTGAACTTTTTTAAAGGCACAATAGTCCCCCCCTTTTTATTTGGACTTGTTGCCGTTGTTTTTTTGTTCAGAATGCTCTTGTGTGTTTCTTGGATATTTTGTTCACTGTAAGCAATACTGTCAAACTTTTTCTGTTCCATCATACTGTAAACAGTATTTGTACTGTACCTCCTGTAGTAAACAGTAAAGAGAAAAAAACTGATTAGGTTTTTACTGGAATGCTTTTGAATGTGAACATTACATGTGGACATACAGTTCCCAACCAAGAAATGTAGTGTAAAAACAGTGGATTGCATGTTTTGCATGCAAATACCTGTAAAACTGAAACATAAAAGTCTATGCAGTTTTTGTAATGTCAGCAACAGCCAGTGTTTTGCAACCTGGTGTACTTTGATTGACTGGAAGGAGCTTGTGAAGTGAAAACAAGAGTTATTCTTTGACAGAATAATTTCATTTTGAGTCAGATTTCCAGTGTTTTGGTAAAGTTAGTGTCTGCAGAAAAAGATGTGTTCTATTTTGAAATGAAGAGTTCATATATATTTAACAACATGTGCTTTTGACAAGAAAATTATCCATTTGGCCAATTGTGCTTTGTAGGTGTGAGTCTGTGTTAAGAGTTTAGAAAAAGTATCTGAAGTATGAGTAAGCGCTTGTTAGCGATTGAAAAAAACTGTAATAGTAAGATATGGATTGACCTGAATTATCATCACCATTCTTTCTCTCTCTCTCTCCTGTTGTGGCTTAGTCTCTCCTTACTCTCCCGCCCCCCCCCCCCTCTCCCCACCTGGTATTCAGCGGGCAACCAGACATTCTTGACATTTTGCAAAGGTTGAAAGACAAAGAACCTTTGTCTCCTAATAAGGCCGCGCTCTAGACCCCACCTGAATGAGAATACTTGGGAGGAGAGGGCGGTGTGTGTGTGTGTGTGTGTGTGTGTGTGTGTGTGTGTGTGTGGGAGGAGGCGGTTTGGAACTGAGAGAAAAGACAAATGAACATTGTTATGATCAATCCCCGATATGTAGGTTGAGGGTGGTAACAGTTTGGTTTCAGAGGCCAATGTAAGCGATTGCTGTGAGGAGCGCGGTGCCGCACCCTGACGCTTTGCCCGCCGTCACACAGAGAGACTCAGATGTTCTACAAGCGAGCGATATTCTCCATCACAGTAGGAGCTTGAAGCGGAACTCAAAACACCCAAGGTCCTCCTCCTCTCTTCTCATATCCATCACACCCCTCTGTTCTACCTCTCACCTCCCTCACCGCCACCCTCAATCTCTCTTTCATCTTATTCCTCGGCAGTTCTGTCTGAAGAACTTTCTCCAAGACAGCTGAAGCAAGAAAAAAATAGTGTTCCGGCGAGTGTAAGCAAGGACAGAGGTGGGACGAGAACAGAGAGGTTTAAAGAGTTGGAGCTCGCCACCTGGTCGAGCACCTTCCAACCTTTCGGTTCAGTCGCGGCTTGTTTTCCACTCTGCCGGTGTCGCTTTGGGTTATCTCTGCTTTGCTCCTTCCACTTACCTTACAGCTGTGGCCCCGTGTTATGCAATTTCCCCGCATTGTCTCATTCCATTTTGTGAAGGCGGCGACTTAAATGTGAAAACGCAATAATCTTTTTTTCTGTGTTTTGCTTTAACGTTACATAAGCAAAAGGTACAAATATCTGGACCTGTCTTTAAAAACAGATGGTGTGGTTATGACATTAGGCTCGTTAAACGCAGTTTTAACTAGGGAGGCCACCGCCCTAAATCCAGCTTCCTCAACTAACAAGGAGAAGACATGTTCACACTGCGTGTGTGTGTATGTGCGTGTGTTTGTGTGTGAGAGAGAGAAATAGAGAGAGGAACTATGAAACGAAACAGAACAAAATTATGAGCTGCAAAAATCTTTAAATCTTTTAAACTCTCCTCTCGTAGTCTCTTGTCTTGTCTCAATATTAATCTCTATCTTTGCTCCCTCTTCTACTATGTCATAAGTATGTCATTCACTGGAATGTGGGCAGATATGGGATCATATTCAGACTTCCAGATTAATTCTGCAAGCGACTCAGGAGCCAATATTATCCACGCTGTCGTTGTTTTACCCATGAGCCTGTTGCCTTAGCAACGTTGCATAAGAGGGAGTGGAAAAGTGGGATGCCCCTTCCTGATTGGGAGACAAGGTGGCAGATCTCTCTTCCTCTCCCCTCGTCTTCCCTGAATCTGCTTCTCGCATCTCACGAAACTCTTCGAACTGCATTCGTCAAATCCAACTGTCCCCTCGTGCCACGTGTTGCATCAACTCGCACCGCTAAATACAGCTTGACTGTCAAAAACAGCATATCTATTAAAGCATGTCTTCAACTCTGTCAAAGTTCCTGATGGAACAGGGAAGTATGGCCCAGTTTGACATGTGTGTCCCCACAGTGCTCACACACAAGCACCTGCACACACACTAGAACACGTCATCCTTGGCCGTGCTTTGTTGAATCCACTGAGAATACATGTTCAAGACTGCATGACTCAGTCGTCCATGTCTTCCATGGCCATGCTGTGTCTACATACCAAGAGGATGAGAGAGAGGGAGGATGGCGTGTGAGGAAAGGATGACATTGGCTCTGGAGACAGGACAGTTTATCTTCTGTATCTTCCATGACGCTTTGCTTGCTATAAAAAGGGGAACAAAAGAAATAGGATGGACTGTAGTTCATCTAATAATGCAAAAACAACAAAACACATTGTTTGCCATACCTACTGTATGTAAGCAAAAGTGATTTGTGACCTGAACATCATTGCTCCTGTAGGTTGCACACTTTCCGATAGAATAACCTCAAATTGAGTTTCTTTAGTTTTTTCCAGCATGTAGTCAGCCAAGAAAAGAGCAGGGTCGGCAGCCCCAGTGTGAGGGAGCCATCTTAATCCATGTGTTTAAGCAAACACCATCTGCTGCTTTTATTCAGATGGGAGTAGAAATATTTTGTTGATTAGGAGAGGATCTGTGTAGGATAGCCGCACCGTTACCACTGGTTACGAGTGGCACACATGCCTCATTCTCTCAACTGCGGTTTCTTGGAAGGTAAACAGAAGACAGACACACAGACAACAAGTGCTCAAATAAGTGCTTGTCCATACAATGGAGGTCAATGTGTGGCACACTCATGCGCTAAAGCAAAGCAAAACTATACACAACCATATCACCCAGGTCGGGTCAATGCCTCAGTGCTCAGATGTGCACCAGTCACAATCGTGAGTTGACACACATGCGCCAAAAAACAATAAGAAAGACATCACATGTGGCCTGCTTTTGACAGAAGGACACTCGGAGGACACTGAAGTCAGCATTTACAGTCTCATGTTTACGTTTTCGTGGTTTTGGTGGTCCACTGCAAGTTTGTTGTCCCGCTGCTGTCGAGCTGCACAACAAACTTGCAGTGGACCACGAAAACCACAAAAACACTTAAACACTGGATCACTTTAACCTGCTGACTGTTCATACACTTTAATCACTACCTTGTATATATACAGTATATTTTGTATTCCTCCGTATATTTAATGTTGCTATTGTATTTTGTATTTTGTATTTTTTTTAATTATTTTTTTTATCAGTATTGTGACGACCGAAGTAAAAATAAGAAAAGGTTTGTGATTTTGCAAGTCTCAGAAAAAAACTAAAACCGCACCATGATGGTAACATTTTGTAGAAAAAAACCAAGCGGACTGGAGACACTAAACTCTCATTCATGTGCTCTGTCTAATTTGTTTGGTTTGGCATTATGTATGTTACTGCTGTACAGTGTTGGGAGTAACGCGTTACAAAGTAACGCATGACTGTAATTCCACTATTAGCGGTAACGAGCATGTAACGAAGTATTTTTTTTAATCAATTAACGAAGTTACAATTACTGAAATTTAAATGAGTTCGTTACTCGCGTTACTCTCTTTTGTGAAAAATGAACACTTGTAGACAAGAAGACAAGATAGGCCTACTTTAGCTCAGGCCCGGGGTGGGTAATCGGGAGAATCGGGAGAGTTCCCGGTGGGCCGCTTCACTTCTGGGCCGGTCGAGAATTTGTTGACATTTGTCACGTTAGTCCATCTTCTCTTAAAGTGGGCTACACACGTTCCGCATTCTGACACCACAGCCTCTGCATGGGTTGTACCATGGGAGGAAGTTCACCCCTCCCAAATAATAGAGTTGGTTCATTCCATTATGGAACCAACCAACTCAATTTGGGAGAGGAGAACTTCCTCGCATGGTACAACCGGTGTCCCATGCGAGGAAGTTCACCCCTCCAAAATAGAGTTTGTTCGATCCATAGCCGTCTTTTCCAAAAAGTTTTCTCAGCTACGGATAGCTGGGCCGGCCCGACCGCAATGATACGCGTCAGGGAGGATGGACGGGAGGAAGAGGGCAGGAGGGGCTGGAAAAGCCAGGTTGAAAAAAGAAAGGCATTGGAGGAGGATGCTGCCAAATGTGCCAAGCTTACAGATTTATTTTCAAGA
Source organism: Pseudoliparis swirei (assembly GCF_029220125.1). Taxonomy (NCBI): domain Eukaryota; kingdom Metazoa; phylum Chordata; class Actinopteri; order Perciformes; family Liparidae; genus Pseudoliparis; species Pseudoliparis swirei. Next base: position 13,162,463 of record NC_079406.1, on the reverse strand, counting down.
GGACAAACACAAGTGGCAACTGGTAAAGAGAGAGAGGCCTAATGATTAGCAACATAACTATTCGGCTAACGTTGTAGCCTTGATTAATATCATTGTAGCGTTGTCAACCTATTCCCAAGCAAAATATTAAATTGAATTAAAATATTAGCCTTTTTATATCACCCAAAATATGGCGATCCATAGACTTTGCAAATATTATGCAAATATTGATATATAATATTGATATTGATATTGAATAGGCTCTCAGATCAAAAGTTTGAGAAGCTTCTCCTCTTGAGGTACAATAACTGGTTTGAGAGCTAGCAATGTTGTGGCTACTGGTCAGAGGTGAGAGATGAGACTTGTTAGCCCATTTTAACATTTGTTGAGAATCTCATCTCTTATCTATATTTAGCTTTGCCTTATGAGGCATGTTTGTTAAAACATTTTGTTAACCTTTTGTTAAATCACATATTCAATTATATGCAGCACCTCAAGGCACCTTTGTTTTCTCTTTTAATTAGTGTTAATACTGTAGGCCAATCACTTTTATTTTATTGGGCCTAATGTGGTAAAAAAAACACTGTTAAATGACAGACAGTTATTTTGTATTAAGTTAAGTATTAAAAGGGACTTTTGTACTACTGCTTGATTTGAAGGCCTGTTGCCCTGTTGATTGCAATAAATAGGTCTAAAAAATATGTTTATTGTGTTTGACTGTTCAGTACTGTTCATTACATTAAAAAAGCAGACATAAAAGTATCTTAACAGTTACTTTCCCTAGTAACTAATTACTTTTGATATACAGTAACTGGTAAAGTAATTAAATTACTTTTAAAAGAAGTAATGAGTAACTGTAACTAATTACTAATTTTCAGTAACTTGCCCAACACTGCTGCTGTATGTGGATGTATTGAACACCATCAGTGATATAAAAGTTAAATATATAGCCTTATATATCTAAAAATATATATATTTTAAATGGCACACAGATTTCCAAAATGACAGATTTGGAAATCTCGCCTGGCCTGTCTTTCCTGAAACCTCTTTTTTGTCGTTCTGCTTCACTTTATCAAAGTCAAACTTTGCAGAGAGACTGAGATTTGTTCGACATTCGTCATCAACGTCATTTCAATCTCTCCTGTGAGCTCATGTGCCAATTCTGTATGACTTAAATAACCCTGTAACGTGTTGATCTCCAGGTGCGGACCTCGGCAGTCTGATGGACCTGGAGTCTCTGTACCGCGGTGTGGAGCAGAGTATCAACCACACGCGAGCGGGGCGAATGCGCAGGCAGAGCCTGGACAGGGCCTACAACATCGAGGTGCTGCTGGGCGTCGACGACTCGGTGGTCCAGTTTCACGGGAAGGAGCACGTCCAGAAGTACCTGCTCACACTCATGAACATTGTAAGTGTTGCTGTCACACAGAGTTAGACACATGTACAAAAACACAGGCAGAGAATACATGTCCATTAAAAGAACTGGGCAACTGCAACTGTAAATTGCTGACATAATGGTTATTTTAGTATTGTTCAAATTTGAAATACTTGGGTATTTCCCTCTTTTTTAGCTACATTGTTCTACTCCACTACATAAAGCACTACAAATAACTGAAAATTATTACAACGCCTGATACTTTTCCTGTACAGTGAAAACAAAAACAAAAAGAATCAGAGTGTTTCTTACTAACTGAAGGATGAAGTGTTCTTCTTGGTTTAGAAGATTATTCTTGTAGTTCTTCAGCTAAATAAACCCCTCTTGTATCAGCTGGAAATTACATCGACACAAAGCTGAAAACAGGCAGTTTTTCTGAGCTCAAGAGGAGTTGACTATGAGATACGGCTACACATATGATGATCTTATAGAATATGAATTGCTGTAGATAAAACTACACAACAGAAGTTAAGGAGTTGCACAACCTTAAACATATTTTTATATCATATTAAGTTTTTGTATATATATACAAATCAATCTAATCTAATCTAATCTAAAAAATGCAAGACATTTACTTGTGGTATATTTACTGTGGTATTTTCCCACCACTGCACACCACACATACAGCATGCTATCACACAAACGTATGAATGCATCTTCACGTACACCCATCATCAGAAATGATGAAATTACATTACTTCTCTTGCTTTAAAAAAAAATAAACCCATTAAATGGGAAAGCTGTTTCATTTGAGTTGAATAGAAAGTAAGTCACAGGGAGGTCAAAGAAAGAGGGTAACACACACACACACACTCATACACACACACACACACCAACTAAATGAGGATTCAATTCCCTTCCTACATGTTCTCATCCAGCAATCAGCCGCGGGTAATCCTTTCTTCTCTATCTGAATATGATGAGATTTCATTTGTTTGAGTGAGTGTGTGTGTGTGTGTGTTAGGTGAGCCCTGTGCTCTGAAGGGGCTTCTACATATCATTTCATCAGGCTTTGTGTCATGTCATCATTCAAGTGTGTGCGCGTGTATTTGTGTGTGTGTGAGTGAGTGTAAGAGTGTTAGTGCGTGTGAGAGCGAGAGAGAGAGAGAGAAAAAGAGAGAGATGCAGAAACAGCAGGCAGTGTGCTCCAGGCCACAACAACACTTAGCCAAGCACTCAAACTCCCAGGTGTGTGTGTGTCTGTGTGTGTGTGTGTGTGTGTTTGCGTGTTTCTACATGTGCTTGTGTGTTGGTGTGGCAATGAACAAACTGCATACTTAAATCTTTGTAAATTAAACCTGCGGTGAGAGTGCTGTTTGCACACGTTTGCACGCGTGCGAGCGCTCATCCTGTTTGTGTGCGTGGCCTGTTTGCTTTTGCTTGTGTTTTGCGACCCACTGCGCAAGGAACCGATCTCCGACTGTTATGCAGCTGCAAGCCTACAGCAACAGATCCTACCACACCTCTTTGTCTCAGCTCGGCGCTTGAGAAAGAACAAGAGCCGCTGTGCTCTTTGCCTCCCCTTTTAGATATCTGTTAGACGATATAGGTGAGCAGAATACGCAGCCCTGTCGCAGCCCCCCTCTAATCTGTGGGGAAGAGATGGTGAGACAGAGGGAGAAGGAGTATTTTAAACAGCGCATTCGGAATAAATTACTGACAGCCAGATAAACAGAAATAAATAAATAAGGGCCGCCTCCCACGCGTGGCATCTGGGCGACTTTCTTGAACGTTTGCTTTGCTCACTTCAGGATGGGTGTCCTCTGTCTCTCTCTCTCTCTCTCTCTCTCTTTATCTCTCTCTCTCTCTCTGGTTTGTTTCGTTCCCTCGCTGTCTTTCTCTCAGCAGCTCCACACTGAGCTCTTCAGCATTGGTACTTCTCCCTGACTTGGGTAATTTATGGCAACAAATCCACACCAATGTTAAAGAACATTCTGAGTATAATGTGAGTGATAACACTGGTAGTAAGGAAGTAAGGGCCCTGTTCTGACATTTTTTAAACCATCAAATTTATATCATGATGTCTCCTCACTTCACTTCCTGTTTCCACCTGTTCATCTGTCCTTAAACTCCTCTAGATTCCTCTCCAAACTCTTAGAAAGTCATCTGTGTTTACACTTTAAACACACCATGGACAAAGTGTGTAAAGTACTCCTCTGCCGTTAGTTGCAGCAGCTGTTGCACAGTCTTACAGGCACCCTCAAAGGAGAAATAAAGTGCTTGCGTTTTATTACGAAAGGTTGTACTGTTAAACTACAATGTTTGCATTGTTTCTTGAATTTCTTATTTTCACAAATCCATTGTGTTTTGTAATTACACTCTGCGTCTTCCTCCTGCTGTTCTTGCCTCCGTCAGTCTGTTTGAATGCCAAAGTGAACCAAGGGGTCAAGGTGGGCGTTTGTGTGTGTGTTTTGGAGGGGGAGGCGGTACTGCTGTCTGAAGGACATCAAAGCGCCCCCATAGAAAACCACTAAATCATTTCTACGAAGTTCAACGGGAGTGTCAAAGTGTGTTTTTTGTGTCTTGATGTGTAGGTTGGGTTGAATGTGTGTATTAGTGATTTTGCTTCACACTCCTTTCCCATGTGTTTACCTCACTTCAATCAGATCACATGGCGCAATACTGACTGAGATATGGACAGGGAGGACAACAAACAAGCCTGAAAGGAAAGACTTTGTTTACCATTGTCAAATTTCAAGAGAGATAGAGAGAGAGAGAAAGAAAAGGGCAACACAGGAAAAGAAATGAATGAATAAGATACAGTGAGGTGAGTTAGAAAAAAAGAAAAGGGAAAGGGAGGATAAATGGCTATTCAGGTAGAATGGTTGTGTGCGATGTTTCGATTGGCCATGGGTGACAAAGTGAGAGAGTGTTGTAGTAATAATGTTGTGGTAAATCCTGTAAAATATGATATGTGCCAAATGCCAAGTGGAGGCCATTGTGCAGTAATCTTCCTGTGGCGTACATGGTGTTAGATTTAGTGGCTAAAAGGGATCTGTATGTCTCCTCTCTGTCTCGCCCCTTAATGGAGACCTTTGGATAGGTGTTAATCACATTCTCCATGGATATGAATACCACTGCTGGTGAGGGAGTGGCACCACTGTATGTTTAATGTAAATGATACATATTGGCATACTGAAGTTTATTTAGTCGGCTCCGGTATGTGATAAGCATAATTTCTGCAACAGCTATCTGGAAGTGGTGTTGATCGTTCAGTCTTGTCGTTACCAAAGCTCCTGGAGGCAGAGAAAGACATCTTATTAAGTGGTAGGAAGAGCTGGGAAAGGAGAGGTAGTCCAGGTAATAATAGACACCTTGTTAGCTGGAAGTGTCACAGAGTTGTGAGGAGCACTGTCAGACTGAGAGCTACAATTTCTGGGTCTCACATTTTTAAATATTCCCAAGTGTGTTGACAAAAAGATGTCGAAAAGCTGTCCAAAGTCTTATCTAATTTATGTAGCACTCTAGCCAAATTTTATTTGATGACTCAGTTCAGTCTCATCGGCAGCTGAGGGTGTTTTTAATGCATATTAAATTAAACTCACCTTCCATCATGAATTGGTTTTATATAAAATATTGACATTATAACACGTCTAAATCTACTTAAATCATATTACTACGATGTGATAGACACATTATTACCATTAGTATGTTATTTAATTATGATAAATTAAGCAATCTGTATTATACTAAATAGATGTGAACTGGTGGAGGAGGTGCGCATGGCTAATAAAGTGCAGATTAACAGTAGCAAGACAGAACTGCTCTCTAGTTCTTGGGTTTCAGTCTGAACCGTCCCTCCCGCATTTTGCTTTTAAATCAGGTAGCATTCCTGTGCCCTCCCTCCTTGTCATGCTTTAGATTTTAATTGAATTGCCTAACACAACACTAAACCTGGAAACACTATCCAATTACCAGGGTGTAAATGCTCAGACAACAGCATCATTTAAGTTATTGATGATTTCTCTTTTGAGGTGACACAAAAGATTTTAATTACATGTGATTGTTTTATAAAACTTTATTTCAAAGGAAGGGTCATTTGATTCACAACACTCACAACAAGCGACGTTTCAAACTCGATTGGACTCTTTTTCTCAGAACTTATGCTGCTAGCCTCCTCGTTGCTACAGCCTTAAAGGAAGATGCACAGCTGTTGGAAATTGATCTTAAACTTTTGATCAAATAATTATTTGTCTATTTGTTTTATTAATTAGTCTTTTGCTGTGAACTTGTGGTGTCTTTTTGTTAAGTGTCTATTTGTCATTCGACCTGAGAGAGACATTCTGGATGAATCCTTATATTGTTATTTTAATAGACTGAGGCATTGGGAGCCATCTTTAAAGGAGCTGTTTCTAAAGACTAAACTAGTGTGCAGTCGGCATGTATCTGCTCCTCAATCTCCTGGATCTGAGGAGAGGCTCTCCCCTGGACTTTGGATCTGCCAACTTGAAGCACTGGACCGAAAGAGACTATTGTAATTGTTTTTATCTATTGTATATTCATACATTTTATTTTTAAAAGAATATGTTATATGATGCAGATAAACAAACAAAGTCATTATCATTTGTTTATTTTGTAATGAAACAATTTATTTATACCTTATATAATATATGTGGCCTTTAATATCACTCCTTCAACACTTTTCTCTTACATTCTGTCTTCCTTCCGTCCGGCCTTCTCCAGAGTGAAGTGTGAAGTGGAGTGACAGGCCCTGCTGCATCATTTACCTGATAGTAATGAGTGTGTGCCTCGCTGACCTCTCGGCCTGCATCAGTTCCTACACAGACACACACACACAAAGCTGGACATATCCAGGCTATACCTGCAGCTTGGGTGCTAATGACACCCGGCGTTGCCCTTCAGCAGCATTAATGAGAGACATGCCTGTACAATCGTAGCAATGAACTCTGTGAGTGGAGATGTCTGCATGTGCACGTGCATGGAGAAGCACACGCCAATGACCATGTGGGAGTGGGAATTTTAAGATTATGAATCATTGTGCCATAAATCTGTGTGACATGTCCAAGCATTAAAGTGCATCGAGACAAATCAAGCTAAAGTTGGGTGTGTGTGTGTGTGTGTGTGTGTGTGTGTGTGTGTGTGTGTGTGTGTGTGCGTGTCTATCTGTCTCATTAGAGTGGACCTCTTAGTGCTGGGGTCATCTGGAAGTCAACTGCCCCTAATTGGTCGAACGGTTGTCAAGGAAACGGGCTGGATCAGGCCAAGTGTGAACGGACCCACCCAAGTGTCCATATCATGTCGGACAAACAAACACTGCTACACACACACACTCATTATGTGTCACTTACTCGCACGTACTTAAGCCGGCCAAGATATCGAGGGAGTGAGACAAATGTTACAAATGATCCACAGAAACATAAATATCAGCAGGTAGCTCGACCGAGTACGTTGAAAGCTGCACACACACAAACACACACACAGTCTCAGACCGGGTCAAACTGAGAAGACAACTTAACTCTGTCTTTGTTTGGTGGTTGCTTTAACAACTGTCTTTTTGAATATGTAAAAGGAGCATTCAAAATGTTGAACTGAAGGTCGGCGAAAGAAAACATTGCCCTTCCCGTCTTCTCTCATGTCCCTCACTCCGAAACTTGTTCCTACAAATCACCGTCCTTGTTTTCAGGAACTAAAAATATAAGTATATTAGCATACCATTATGTTAACATAATGGGTTTTTACTACTTAACGGTACAATAACAGGTACAATGTGCCTTATATATGTATTTTACATTTGTCTGACAGCTATATGGACTAGTTAGGTTGCCGATTAGGAATTGACATGCAAAACATATGAGACATTTATAAAATATGATTTATGATGGCACTACAGTATGTCAAGATAAATCCCTTGATCTGTTTTTTAGAGGGTGCAGTACATGTCAGAGTACTGCAGAGAGTAAAGTTGTACTATGATTGAAGTATAATATGTACGTATAATAATACAGAATATGTTTCAGTTATCGTCATTTAAGGATCCAGGTGCTGCAGGTCAATGAAACTCTGCTTTGTCAAGTCTGAGAAAAGTACTAAAGAAGTATCACTTGACAAAGAGGTGTCGGCGGGGAGGGTTTAACAAAGTTGCATTATGATAAGTGTAGAATAATGTGTTTTTGATCCATACCAGAATGAAACCTCAAATAAATCTCAGTCTCTCGTGCATCAATGTGGTCCATTTATATTTTATTATGTCTCTTGCAAGCCTCCCAACTTTATGGAAAAGCAATACCAAGTACCAGCTCCTCTTTCAATGTTGTTGTATCGTCTTAAAATGAAAGTGATCACAACCCTCAAGTATTGCTCTCTTCTTACCTTCAACTAACGCCAACTTCCATTCACAGTTGAAGGTCAATTATTCCAGCTTGGAAAGTTCTCCTGACGTGAAGGATTCTTCCACTGAAAACGCTAATGCTGCTATCGTGATATTTGGCCACATCAGCAGGTTAGCTTATAATGCTGCCAACTGTAAACTTAACATTTCAGAAGGTGAATTAGTATATCTGATCATTTACCGGACAGATGTTCCAGAACAGAACAACACAGAGGCAGATGTTTGAAAACCAAACCTGACTTACTTTCTGAACATTCTGTAAAGCTGTTTACGTGACAACCACGCGTATGCGTTGACGTCATCAAATAAATGTATTCCAGGTGAGTTTGCTTAACAAATTAGGGTTCTGACTTGAAGGATCACTCCCCTGGAATTTTTTCCGAAAAGGTTGCTTGAAATTACATCACGCATTAAGTTATTCCACATGAGTCCCCTCTACTTTAAACACAGGGTACATTTGTTTTCTAAGAATGCATCGTTTCCTCTCCCTTCTAAGATCTGTCTCTTTCCTCACTCTGAGCCCCTCTCTGCTCAGCTTCATGTCTCTCCCCCTCTGCCTCTTGTCTGAATTCCGTTCTTCATCTGTGTGTGTGTGTGTGTGTGTGTGTGTGTGTGTGTGTGTGTGTGTGTGTGTGTGTGTGTGTGTGTGTGTGTGTGTGTGTGTGTGTGTGTGTGTGTGTGTGTGTGTGTGTGTGTGTGTGTGTGTGTGTGTGTGTGTGTGTCCGTCCTTTCTCTCCACAGCGTGTACATCAGCCATCTCATTACGGCTGTCTGTTTTTACATCCCTTTGCCTCATTAGGCACCGCACACAGTCACTGAGGACAGCAGGCCTCAACTCCAGCGCCTATGTACCCCTCTCTCTCGCTCTCTTTTTCTCTGTGTGTGTGTGTTTCGACAGAATAATGCTCTCTGCGTCTCCCTTATCACACATTACCTTGTTTCCTTGCATTAGGCTCTTTCCTTCCTTTGCTTCTTTCTGCCTTCATCTCTTCTCTGTCAGTGCTCATGGGAAACTGAGTTTATTGCCCTCTCCTCAACTTCCTTTTCTCTCTTCTAGGGACTTTCTCTTCGCTTATAGTCTGTCATATAACCATCTTGCTGCTGAGATACTTTAGTCAGATATTTGCACCCTTTACAACAGGTTTATAAAGTGTACGACTAGATTCATTCATGGTTAATTAGTGATTCTAAATCTGTTTTTTAAAAACTTTTTATTAAAATAGAGTTGTTTGGAATTGATGGACGCAGCAACTCAAAAGTTGTCCTACGTCATGGGTTATAACTGATCTGTAAAGCATTATGAAGTTAATTACTGTATCAACTATTTAATACAACTTACAATATTCTCTAATATTAGTTCAGATATTGTTGTATTTCTTATTCTGAGACTTGTGTTCCCTCTTGTGTTTTTCTGTGGGACTCCAGGTGAATGAGATCTACCATGACCAGTCTTTGGGAGCAAAGATCAATGTGGTGCTGGTGAGGATTATCATGCTGGGCCACGGCAAGGTAAGACCTGATGAGTTCGACTCAAACATCGCTTGTGATGCAGTTCCTGAAAAGTGGATGCCTTGTCTCTATCTCAGCACTATCCCTAAATCTGATTAACATGTTGCTCCAATTGCTTTAAGTATACTTACAGTAAGCACAGGCAAATTGTACATACATACAAGCACACACACACACAAACACACTCATAGACAAATACACGGACACACACACACAAACACACACGCACACAATAATCAGCACGCACTGATGCCCGGAGCCTGTTATTCCAGTGGAGGAACTAAAAGCATGCTGCATCCCAGGGGAGTGTTTTCAAGTCGCACGCCTTCACAGTTCGGCACTAAAGCACACAGAAACTCTGCCCGTTATGCAATCAGTCTTCCTCCCAGCAGGCTGCTGCATAGAATCATGGGAAGTCCAGGTAAAGATAAACTATCAATGATAGCCCTCCCTCATTCATAAACAGAGAGACTGGACGATGGAGCTAGCATCCTTTTTCTTCTTTACTGTAACTCTATCTTCGTGCCTGTGCCAAAGAGAAGAAGAGAGTGGGCTGGAAGAGAGGAGAAATCATAGATAAAGCAAGAGATGGCAGGAATGGAGAAGGGCTGGGATTACCCCACAGAAGGGATTTTATTGCTGGATAGGTGCTCTGTGATACACTTATGCTGCCGTTGCCTTATCTCTTCCTCTCCTCTCTACATGTCGACTATCCCAGTGGAGCCCTGGAAACACACACACACTTCTACATTGGTCATTCTGGGCCAGCCCCTACGCAGCTTCAGCCAAAGCTCTGGCTGTCCATCATCCCCAATTACCGTGGCAACAGAGCTGCACCCAGACAGCCTGCAGATTGTCTATGTGACCCTGAATGCAGGCGCACACACACACACACGCACACAGTCTAACAACACACTATTCCAGTTACATCTCTGAACATAAAAACACACTGGAACACACAGAAGCACCTGATGAACACGATGAAGCGCGCACACACACACACATGTACCTACTCTGTCGAAGGTGTGTCTGTGCAGAGGCCGACCAGAAGTCTTCACTGCAGCACCGTCACAATACACACACTCTACCCTGTTTGATTCATCTGTGCATTGCAAGTGTGTGAAAACAGTGAGGAAATGCAAAAAGTGATGCAAAAAGGAAACAGTGAAAGAGAGACGTGGAAAGAGTTGTACAGCTGAATGAAGGGATCACAGAGAGGGGAGCAGAGAACCTAATGAGGAAGAGAGTGAGAGGTGAAGGTGAATGGAAGGAATTGCTGGTATCTGGGTGTTTGTGTGGATGTCGGTATTGTGCATTTAATCATAGGTAAATATTCTCTAATTGGACATGTTTTTGACTAATAGTGCATAACTCATTAATAGGCATATCTGTGTTCAGTGTCTTATTCATTATTGAAATTATAGGAGCATTATTGTGTGAGTACTATGGATCCCTTGGAGTGTGTGTGTGTTGTACACCTCAGCAATTTGCAAGATGTGCTGACAATATATAACATTGTGACACTGCCCCCTACAGGGCTGAATAAAATGTTATTGTACAAGAGCTGAAACAAGAAGCAGGTCTGGTTCCCTGCTTTTAAAGAGTCTTAGCCCCCTCTTCTCTCTTTCCCCGTATGTGCCTCTCTTATTCCAGTCCATGAGTCTGATTGAACTGGGGAACCCATCTCAGAGTCTGGAGAACGTGTGTCGCTGGGCCTTCCTGCAGCAGAAGCAGGACACGGGGGACGCTGAGTATCACGATCACGCCATCTTCCTCACACGCCAAGAATTTGGCCCCACGGGCATGCAGGGTATTGTAAACTCTTACCGATTAAAATATAATACATACATCGAAACAGCATGCCCACCCTCTTGAGTACCGTGAACTCAAAAGTTGACACAGAAAACTCCCCTCTTCTTGCCTTTGTCTCATGAAGCTGCATAGTGCACTGTGGGTTCGGTGGTTTTCTGTGCAGCAGAGTGCAGGCTAACAGGCAGGCCCAGGGGAGAGGCCTCTAAAGGCAGTGGCCTCGCTATCCACAAGCCCTTCAGCTGCCCTTGGGCTCAGCCTTCAGCAGCAGAAAATCAATAGGCAGAGCAGGGCCAGCCACAGTCCCACAATTAAAGGCAGTGCGGGACAGACAAGCACACAGGGAGTTGGAAATTGTCAAATGTAGGGGTTGAAGGCGACGCATTAGGATTAGGATTAGACACACGCGCACACATGTGTGTGGGTGTGTGTGTGTGTTTGTTTGGCTATGTGTAAGTAGTCTAAGTCTATATTTGGCATCTTTGGAGGGCTCACAAATGTAAGGTAAAAATGTGAGTATAGTTACCCCAAATCATTTTCATCTCACAGATCCCATGAATCCTCATCATTTAAGCAGATGTGTATTTCAGTGTATGAGTTCAAGTAAAGAGTTGCAGAGAGACTGACTTAAATTATGATTTCAAATATTGTTTAATTTAAGAAAATCAATACAATTGATACAAATCTAATAATCTTATAAACGCCACCTTTCTTCGTCTTGCTCCTTTTCCATCATGCATATGTGAATTGGCATTGTGCGCAAGATTAATTGTTGGTAATATACACCAAAAATGACACTATGAAATTTATTTCAATGAAACTTGACCTTTTGACGACAAATAGATAATAAATTAAGTTCAAACATTGCAAAGTGGTTTTATTTTTGTACGTTTTCAGTTCAACACAATAAGTCTATAAATCTTGACGAGTGGGTCTCTCATCCCGGTTGCCTAGGTTACGCTCCAGTGACGGGCATGTGCCATCCGGTAAGGAGCTGCACTTTGAACCATGAGGACGGCTTCTCCTCTGCCTTTGTGGTGGCACACGAGACCGGACACGTGTAAGTGCATATGCCTTAATGAAGTCCTCAGCCGGCTCTCATGCTGCAGCGAAAGACAACAAAGCAGTCACTCATGTGACCGTATTGATTCATTACAGTGTCGGTCCGCTGGCTACCCCGGTCAATATCTTATAAGAGAATTGCTTCTGCCTCCCTCCCCTTACTTGTTCTTCTTCTCCTCCCACATGTTCCCAATACGTCTCCGCTGCTTAATCTTTTTTCCCTTCACTCCCCCACCTCTCTCTCTCTCTCTCGCTGTGTGTGCAGGTTGGGGATGGAACACGACGGCCAGGGGAACCGCTGTGGAGACGAGGTGCACATGGGCAGCATCATGGCTCCGCTGGTGCAAGCTGCTTTCCACCGTTTTCACTGGTCCAGATGTAGCATGCAAGAGCTGGGCCGCTACCTTCAGTGAGACTCAAACACACACACACACCTCACAGAATTTCATTTCATGGGATTTCACAGGCGAATGCTCTCATCAATATTTAATAATGGATTTGCGTCTCGTTATTTTCTGTGATTTTGTTATCCTAGAAGTTATTAAATTACAAAATGTACAAGTATTGCTGCCAAAATGGTCTGATATTGTGGTCTCACATGTTATGGTTTCATGAAACACCATTGAATATATTTGAATGACTTTCTTTTGGTAAGTTGGTAGCTCCTAAAGCCTGATTCACCGCAGATACTACTCGTAACACACTTGAATGAAGAAGTGTATAAGAGATAAACCGAGTAGTGATATTATGAAAATAACATTTGAACATTAATATTGCAGGATGACATATATGATCATGTTTTTTGGCTCCTCTTGCAGTTCCTATGACTGTCTCCGTGACGACCCCTTTGACCACAACTGGCCGTCTCTGCCTCAGCTTCCTGGTTTGCACTACTCCATGAATGAACAGTGTCGCTTTGACTTTGGCGTGGGCTACACGATGTGCACCGCGGTAAGAGATCGCCATCGTCTCGTGGTCCCTTTACTAACATAGCCAGAGTTTACTAACACTAACGTACTCATGATAACGTCTACAACAGTCACTTTACCTCCTGAGATGAGGCACTTTTTCAGAGTTGGGGTAAACTCGCTATGAATTTAGTTCAGTTTATTCCGAATTTGCTGAATTTCACTGTGAAGATCCATTTGTGTGGGAACCCTTGAGCTCTGAAGGTTTTCCTTGTGAACACGGCACTTTCATCCTCTATCTCTGCTCTACATTGCAATGAAAGAGTCACACATACACAGCCATTCACATTCAGCTCCTCTGCTTTCCTCTCCCGGCCACTGGTGGAATCGGCATCTTGCTTAAAAGCACATCATTGTGTTTTTATAGCTATTATTATTGATTTATGTTGTTAATATTAAATATGAGTTAAAGACATATTTGATTGAACATAACACATATCCACAGTTCCTTTACATGAGCCTGTCACAAACAGTACACCGAGCTTCAGCATCTCGCCAGGCATCTAACCTCCCGTTGTCATCCTCACCCACTCTGACTGAAGCCACTGTGGCACACTGTTGCTTGATGGACAAAGGGATTATTCAGGGCTTTGCACACATTGCTAGATTACCCTCTATTCTCTTGTCAAACCCATTCCCTTCAGCTACAAAAGGCGGGCCAGTCAGGAACGCAGGTAAGGTAACGCCCCCTCCCCGAAGACATGTGGCCCGTCATTTGTTTTCTCAGATTTTCTTTTTCTATTTGTCCTCAGAAGTCGTAATTGTTTGTAATGTTGCTCCTTACCTTTTTTCTTTTTTTACTGTACTTTGTTTCTCTGTTCTACCCATCGTCATATTTGGGACTTTAGTCTGCAGGATTCTAAAATGCTTTCCAGAGACAGTGGCAGTAAAAAGCCGAAACACACTGTTACTCCTGGTTCATTGACTATGGAGCAGTTCAACAGTTGAGCTGTATCCTGCTCTTTTCCTGCAAATCTCTGTGTTGAATCACAGCAGCGCTGGCAGGAAGAGGCTCATTATATTGGAACACTCACGACTATAAACGAGTGGAAAAGGTTGGAAAGATGTCTTGCCCATCCAAGGGGAAAGGGTTGAGCCAGAACAGAGGCTGTTTTTCCATGTTTCACTTCAGCTTTTAGGATCCTCCAGTCTGATGTCATTCTTTATTACCTACCACAGTCTAGCCATTGATTGTTACTCTGACCTGCAAAGGTCCACAGGGGTCATTGTGGGTATGAAAGTCTGTGGAAAGGAGGGAGGAGGGCACGGCTCCTCAGACACTGGACTCCGGGTCAGTTTGGTGGTATCCACATCAATGCTTCATATCAGAAAAAGAGAAGAATTTGGTCCTTGATCTGTGTCTAGGGACATTCTAGACGTCAATGAGACCTCACCTTTGGCCTTTCGACCTTTTGCCCTCTGACCTCCCTTGTGACCTAATTAAACCGCAGGCTGTCTCTCTCTCTCATCCTTTGGTTTAGTTTGCATGAATGGCTGTGTGTTTCTCAGTGGAGCGTAGTGTACAGTGCAGTGACTCAGTGCAGGGTTGATGTTGTTATTGTTGGGTATAATACTGTCGTGGTTATTGTCGTAGTGATATTTCTCTTCTCATCTCTTTTTTTATTTTCAGTGTTTAGTCTCATTCCAGCTGTCTCATGATGGTTGTCTTGTATTATTGAAGGCCAGACTGGTGCCCAGTGAGCGTGCTGTGTAGTAGGACTTTTATTTGTAAGAAGGAGTCTCTCTCTCTGTGCCCTGCAGTATCGCACGTTTGACCCGTGTAAGCAGCTGTGGTGTAGCCACCCAGACAACCCCTTCTTCTGCAAGACCAAGAAAGGGCCGCCCATTGATGGCACCATGTGCGGGAATGGGAAGGTAATTATACACTATTTCACATTCACATATATTCTGTTGAAAGACCTGATTTAATGGCACAGTGTATCCAAATAGCATCTGTCTCTCTTGCATGCTTCGCCTCTTGCAGCACTGCTTTAAAGGCCACTGCATCTGGTTGACACCTGACATCATAAAGCAAGATGGAAACTGGGGAACGTGGAGTGAGTTTGGCCAGTGCTCCCACACCTGCGGTGGAGGAGTACACTTTCGCACACGTGACTGTGACAATCCTAGGTGTGAAGCTATGTTTCCTCGTGTGTGTGTGTGTGTGTGTGTACATTTCCTTAATTGTGCTCATTTCAGCTTGAGTTCAACTTGAATTCTTGCCTGTTAACTTCTGATATTTGTTCTTCTGAAGAAGATAAAGTGTTAAATGTATAATTTCTAGCCTGAGCGTTGAATGATAATGCGCCCTGTGCACTGCAACCCTCTCAGACCAGCCAACGGGGGCCGTACCTGCATGGGGGCGACTCACCAGTTTCAGATGTGCAACACCAACGAGTGCGAGGATATCTACAGTGACCCGCGAGAGGAGCAATGCCACGCATGGGACCCCCGCTTCGAAATCCACAGCAACAAGCACCACTGGCTGCCTTATGAACACACAGACCGTGAGTATACACCTGCAGATGGAAAGGGGATGAAGCAGTTTGGTGGAAAACTAGACACAGAAAGAGGCTGTCAGAACATGGCATGATGCACAATGGAAGTTGTAAATATGAAGGAAAGCCACAAATTATACATATATATATATATATATATATGTGTTGTGTGTGTGTGTGTGTGTGTGTGTGTGTGTGTGTTGTTCTTTTATGGTCATTGACATCTGGCTGTCCTACTGAGTACAGCTTTAAGCTACGACTACGCCCTCCTATAAAACCACGCCATCTCTTTGGAAATATCTTTGACAACAATCTTCTTTGAACTCCTTTTTCTCTCCACCCATGTACTAATGTCATTTGAATTTCACTTTCCCTCTATTCCTCCTTTATTTTATCCATCAATATATCAGTTGGCACATCAACAAACTATTAGAGTTAATAACTAAATATCTGAAACTTCTTTACATTATTGAGGCTATTTAAAATGTGTGGGGGGGGGGGGGTCAGGCCACCCTGTCTCTAAACTGAGGTGTCATTGCCTTTCTGGTAGGTATTAAATTATCATCCAACTAAAGGGCAGCCCTAGAGTAAAGTGCTGAGCTGTCTCCATATGTAATTGGAGGTCACGTTACGCACACTCCGCTAAGAGGAACCTTGCTAAATTGTTTTTCTCCGTTCTTATCAATCCTAAATGCCATACTTTTCAGCAAGGCTTTCTCAGTCTCAAATTACTTTTTCCGTGAGTGTGTGTCACTGTGCGAGCACAAATGTATGCGTCTGTGTGTGTATGAGGGGGAGAGAAAAAACAGGTCTGTCATCATCTCCTGAGCTTCAGATAGTGTTCGGAGAGAGAAAGAGTGACTCTGCTATGAAGTTGTAGTAATTAGACGTTATACACACTGTTGTTTTTTATTGTATCTCTATTGAGGTGTTTTCCCGAGTCAACAGATTGTAATATACTCTTAAGCAAAGAAACATGAAACGTAAAGCTGTCCTGTGTGTGTTTGGCTGATCAATCAGCTGTTCAGAGGGATTCATCACATCGCTATCCGTTGGTCTGTTTATTAAACCATACGAACCAAATAGTCTCCTGTTTCTTCACAAAATGCACAACATGAAATGACCTCCTGAAAACATTTGGAGGCTCTCAAATATTAGGATTACTTTTTTTCTTTTCGTCCACACAAAATGCGTGTACATGTTGAAATGTTGAAAGGTGGGGAAAAATGAACTGGCAACTAATGTACAGCAGATCTTAAATATAAATACAGGTTAGCTAATAGTTTGCTAACCTCTGCAGTTCTGCTCCTCTGCTCAGTTCAGCCCAAGAAAAGTGTGTTTTGTCCAAATATTATCATTCTACAATAGTACGTCTGCCACCTGCTTATTAGTGTCAATGCACCATAAAACAAGGTCTCTGGAGTATGTCCATGTGTAATAAATGTGATGAAGTAGAAGTGTTCCTTCTCACTGGGATGAACTGCCAGGTTTTGTCTCTGGAGGCTCATGTAGTTGTATTATGAGTCACACGGGCAGACACAATGAGACAGAGCGCCACGCTGACTCACAAATAGCTCATTCAGAAAAATAAAAAACAATCCCATCTGAGTTGTGAAGATGAAATCATCAAAATGGCTTTCAAATGTGCCAACTGGGTCATAGTTGTGTGTTTGTGTTTGTTTCATAGCTAACAAACGCTGCCACCTGCATTGCCAATCCAAGGAGTCCCGAGACGTGGTCTTCATGCAGAGAGTGGTCCTGGACGGCACGCGCTGCTCATACAAGGACCCGCACAGTGTGTGCGTGCGTGGGGAGTGTGAGGTGAGTGGCGTTATGTGTGTGAGAGAGCGAGACAGCTGCTGCGCTGTGGTCGGATCTGCATGTGTTGAACTTTCCGTGTCCTCGTGAACAGAAAGTGGGCTGTGACGGTGTGGTTGGCTCCTCAAAGCAGGAGGACAAGTGTGGCGTGTGTGAAGGAGACAACTCCAGCTGCAAAACCTTCAAAGACACCATCACGCGTAATGCCAAGAAACAAGGTGAGCACACACACACTGGCAGTGACAATCCTTATCTAAATGTAAGACATACTTGACATCAGATGTAACATCTGTCTATCATGCTGGTTAGTAAGAAAAGTGGTTGGCAAGTGTTCCTTTACAGTGTGTACAGCACGTTTCGTTATATTCAGCTAAACATCGCCCTCTAGGGGAAGATTAGTAGCAATGTCCAGTCAAGCACTGGCAAGAAATTACGTCAAACCCCCACTCTATATGAGGATATGAGTATATTTTCTAGCCTTTGACATCAGAGCACACCTACATTACAGCACTGACATTTTACAGAATTTGTACAATGTTTATTGGGGTTGAAAACAGTCAAGACTGTAAAGGCTTAACTAGTGAGCAGGGGTATTTGGCTGAAATGAATAAGAGCTTTTTACAGGGATTAGCTGAAAAAGTTGACTTTTCGTCAGTAAACTGTTACATTTGTATGATGTCAGCGTCACAAAACCAGTGTCTGCTTCATTTCAGGTTTCCTCAAAGTTCTCGAAATTCCCAGAGGTGCGAGACACTTATTGATCCAAGAGCTGAAAGCGACCTCACATATTTTAGGTATTTGACTTTGTATATTGTTTTTTCTTTCCTACGTGTTTTTATAGTCTTGTGTTGTATACTTGTGTGGTACTAGTGTAATCAATGTCAATTCTCACCATTCTACAGCTGTAAAGAATGTGGCATCAGGACTGTTCTTCTTGAACGGGGAAAACGATTACCCAGAAACCCACGCGGTGATAGAAACGGGCGTGGAGTGGGAATATGAGAATGACAACGACAAGGAGACACTTCAGACCACTGGCCCTCTAAGACATGGAATTCTGATCATGGTACTTGTTGAAATAGTAAAAATCGTGAATACTTTGGTCAGACACAAGCACACCAAACTATTTATATATACAGGACTGTCTCAGAAAATTAGAATATTGTGATAAAGTTCTTTATTTTCTGTAATGCAATTAAAAAAACAAAAATGTCATGCATTCTGGATTCATTACAAATCAACTGAAATATTGCAAGCCTTTTATTCTTTTAATATTGCTGATTATGGCTTACAGCTTAAGAAAACTCTAAAATCCTATCTCATAAAATTTTAATATTTCCTCAGACCAAGTAAAAAAAAAGATTTATAACAGCTGAGTGTTTGTCAAGGCTCAGGAAACCCTTGCAGGTGTTTCGAGTTAATTAGACAATTCAAGTGATTTGTTTAATACCCTACTAGTATACTTTTTCATGATATTCTAATATTTAGAGATAGGATATTTGAGTTTTCTTAAGCTGTAAACCATAATCAGCAATAAATCAGAATAAAAGGCTTGCAATATTTCAGTTGATTTGTAATGAATCCAGAATGCATGACATTTTTGTTTTTTTAATTGCATTACAGAAAATAAAGAACTTCATCACAATATTCTAATTTTCTGAGACAGTCCTGTATATATATATATATATATATATATGAAATTATATCAGTTATCTAAATTATTGATTGGGTTTTGTCACTTCTTTCTCTTTGTAGATGAAATTGCATGGAGATGAGGATGTGAATTTGTCTTATAAATACATGATGAACATGGACAGTGACTCTGCCATTCAGAACAACATGCTGGTAGAGGACAGTGCCTATGAGTGGGCTCCAAAGAGATGGTCCTACTGCTCCAAGGCCTGCGGCGGAGGTAAAGCAGAGCAAAGGAAATACTTGCAGTGAAACCGTTGTGTCTCTGAGATCGACTGTAATGAATGTCTTTATCTCTGGGGCTTACATTTTTAAAATCCTCCATTCCCTTGCTGTAGGGAAGCAGTATCTGCGATACGGATGCAGAAGAAAAGTTCTCAGTAAGATGGTCCACAAGAGCTTCTGTAACAAATCCAACATGAAACCTAGAGGAGACACCAGAGACTGCAACCAGAAGCCCTGCCCCCCACCCATGTATGCATTGTTATATATGTTAATAACTGAATAGAAATAACAAAACTGTGATAGAGGCCACTTTAGGCTGTTTCTACATTCAGCAGGCCTTGTTTTTCCTCCTCTGTCATCGTTTACTCAAGAATGTTGACATTTTGGATGCCATCAGACGTCTTGTCTCCCTCTCTCTGCCCCGTGGTGTCTTCCAGTTGGGTGACAGGGGAGTGGCAGAACTGCAGCAAAGCATGTGGAAAGACAGGAATGCAAATCCGCTCGGTCAGCTGTGTCCAGCCGTCAGATGACAACACCACCCGCTCCATCCACAATAAACACTGCAATGACGACCGGCCAGAGACTCGCAGGCCCTGCAACCGACATCCCTGCCCGACCCAGTGGAGAGTTGGACCGTGGTCGCAGGTAAAATGCAGGGGAAATACTTAACCTTTTGCAAATACTGATATTTTTGTATTGAAGCCCAACAGCTGTTATTTTTGTGTGACTTAGTGGTTTAAATATTAGACTTCCCCAGGACTGTATCCTTGGCAGCGTTGAAAGTCTCTGAGAAACCGATGAAGTAATCTTCATTATGATTTCTTAAAGTAAACCAAGGAAAAGGATTAGAAAAACACAATGTCATTTTAAATGTGCTTGTTCTGGATTTATATATAGCAAGCGATGCGTTCTAAAGTGCTTGTTGGTGATGTCCTGTATCTCCAGTGCTCAGTGTCATGTGGTAACGGGACCCAGCAGAGGCAGGCTTTGTGCCACACCAGGGACAACACCATCGGCCTGTGTCTGGACAGTAAGCCCGACACCATCAGAGTCTGTCGCATGGATCCATGTGCCAGTGAGTGTTAAGGAACCACCAGTCACTCAAATTATTTTATTTGGACACAATTGAATTTCACTTTATTACGTGTGTGTCTTGCCCTATTTGTTGACAATATCCCCCATCTTGCCAGATCTCAGCATTTACTTGTAATAACTTGTAAATATTCTTAAATACGTAGACAAAAACAGGCCCAGATATCCCCTCCCACCTTAACTGCTGTATCACTCTCTCCTTTTGCTTCTCTGCAGAGCGCTCGTCAGACCTCAACAAGAACGGCAACATCCTGATCCAGTGGCTGTCTCGCCCCAACACCAACTACCCGAAGATCTCCTCACGTAAAACCTCCCTCTATAGTTCCCAGCCTGGCCTCCACAGCAGCAGCCGCAGCTGCATGTCTGTCCTCTGCTGGGCCCTGCCCATCTCTGTCCTCCTGTCGCTGCAGGGCCGGCCCCGGCTGGCCCCCTGACCTTCCCCACGGCCCGTGCCTGTGCCCACGCCCGTGAGCGAGCGGCAAAGCTTTCGCTTCTCTTTTTTGGGGGGAGGGGGGGATGTTGCCTCTCTCTTTGTGTGTCTGAGACGGCTCTGACTGGGGGGAGGTTTCTGGCTCCTGTGTGTGCTAGTTGGTTCTCTCTTGCTCTCTCCTCTCTCTCCTTTGTGGAGCATTGTGTTGTAACCGCTGGCCAGTCGAAAACTCAAAAGATCAACAACAAATTTGATGTGAAAATGATTCGAAGTGGCGAACAGGTTTTTCATGGGCACCTCCTGAGACGTGTCGAGGAGCCGTTCATGTGTGAGGGGACCCACTCTGCATTTGGCGGCCATGTTTTGCGCGAGCTAGCTGCGTGTTGTCATGAGATGCAGCTGCGCTTTTTTCTTTTTGTAGCGCACTGTCATTGTGGGGAGAAACAGGTGTGAAAATAAACAAAAAAGGTCCATAAATATCTATATAGGGAAAAAAAGTGATTAAAAAATATATATATGAAAGCTTTATTGTGAATGTGATCTTGTCACAATGAGGACATCTTTGCTAAAGTGCTCATCTGACATCCTGGTTCCATTGGAGGATGAGAATGGCGTCTCATTCTAGTTACATTCTCAGATTGACAGGAACTCAGCACAGGGACAGGAAGTGACATCAGTAAACCTTCTGATTTTGGGGGGAGGGAACTGTGAGGTGAAGGAACATGAAGAAAGGCAAATTTTTAAAAAACACACACAAAAAAACAGGGTAGTCTGACCGCTTGAGGTTGCTTCCCATTTCACCTCATCATCAGCCATCCTCTCTTTGACTGTTATACTAAAGTTCAATAAATGCAGCTTATTTGTGCTTGCAGACTTTAAACAAATACATCTATAAATATATTTGTATTTATATATACCTATAAATCTAAATCTATATGAGTAACAATAATATTAATAACGTTTTACCATGAATAAGCTGTAGCTTATTTGCCTAAAACCTTTGGACTGCTATTGATCGCTTAGATCCTTGACTGTTATGTGTATTTTTTTATTGATTTTACATAAATAAAGATGAATATTTAATAAAGGTCAAGTGTTTTGAGGGGGGAAGGGGTTAGACCTATATTATGCAGGACTTGGTCAGTTAGTTGCCTCTCCATTCTCTCAGATGGATCAGTGGTTTACTGTCGCTTCTTGTTTTCTTCAAGGATTGGATCCCGATTTGTCATGCACATTTGCATCCATCACCTGTATGCATGTGTGTGCGTGTGTGTCTGTGTGTGTATGTATGTCTTGTGTTTAGATGAGTGAGTTAACGAATGTAATTGAATGCGATATACTAGTTTTGTCAGTCAAAGTCTGTCTGATTTTGTGTGCGTGTGCGTGTGTGTGTGTAAGGAAGCTTCATCATTCGGGCTTTTACACATTGCGATCAGATACAGAAATACCTCATAAACTTTGATTTGAGATCGTCCGATGATCATTTTATGTTGATGAACATTAACCACGTGAACAATGCCTTATCTTGGATTGAATGTAATGGCATTTATCTGTGAAAGAGATGGCTTTACTCATTCAAAGTTTCACTCGGAATAGAGGCAGCTTCAAACCAACTTAACAAACTCACACCCGCCGACCATCAAACCTACCAAGGGGATGTTGGGCCAATGTCCGACTACTGGGAAGGGTTTACAAAGGGCCGAGGGTATCGACACATATGGCATCTAGAGAAAAAAAACACTTCAGACTTGTCATTGTATTGTGATCACTTATTTCTGTTGTGACTATGTAGCGAGCTATCCAAGGTTTCCTTCTGCTGGAGTTGGACTGTATGAGACCAAGCCAGACCTAGCAGTGCGACTGTATATAACATTGGTGTTGACTGTATTTAATAATGTTCATGACTGTTATTTTCTTCTATAATATTCTATACTATGGGTAACTGTTTTGTGGCTTCACTGGCCTGCTGCGTGGGGCTGGCTAACGTTTGGCTAACGTTGAAGAAACATTCAGATGGACTACGTGCACTGCGTCTATATGCACTTTGATTTATCAGGGAAATTTTATTAATGTTTTGTAAATGTTTCATATGACACTTAATGTGCCATTCCAGTTTTTACATCATCATGGAAATTATGTAATTCATTTAAAAAGCAAATATCATTTCTGTACTTCATGTTTTTTGTTTTTCAATCGATAAACAGATTGACTGGTTAATTTCCAAGTAATGAAGTGTTTTACCAAAGTGACTGTGAACTTGTAACTTTCGATACAGTTGAATTATTTTTCTTAAGAAAAGAATATATCTATATATTGAGCAGGTACATCTCATTGTTTCAGTTACTGTCATTCTCAACAGCAAAGTTGTATCAATAAAAATGTTTTGAAAAGTGTGATCTTTCTCTCACCAGGAATGTTCAGTGGCTTGATCCTGTGTCAGATCAAATGTCAAACATTGCCAGTAGAACACAGTTATGTATGGTACAAAACGGGTACAAGTCAAGTGGTCGAGGATTACAATTTAACGAGTGAAAAATTATCAAAATGAGAAAAACTCAGACCTGAGAGTTATATTTACAACACACGACTGGCAACCCTTCTTTTTCCATTTCAGTTGTTCTGGACTAATCTTATGACTGCTCTTGATGTTTGGGTTTTCCTCCTCTTCCTTTCTGCATCATCTGCTAATGGTCTGGCTTTTCTACTGTACTCTGCATGGTGTGGAACCAACACACACACACTCACACGTATGCACTTTTTATATCTACGAACATACACATAAGGACTAATGCTAACAAACTTATTGTTGCACATTGCATACAAAGATATATTTCACCAATCTTATACATAACACTCACCTCTTCATAGTCTCTACCACTGGCTGCACCCAGTCTCAGCTCTCTATTCTCTCCTCCGCAGGCCGGCGTTGTCATGGAGACCGCTCTGTGTTCTGTCGTATGGAGGTGCTGAAACGCTACTGTCCTCTACCGGAGTACCAGCGCATGTGCTGCAAGAGCTGCAGCAATATCACCATTGCAGAGCCTCCGCCCAACTCCACATCTACATCCATCCTGCCCAGTGCTTCTACACCCACCATCAGCTCAGGCTTCAACACCATCCGACCCACCAGAGCTGTCATCACCACCATTTCAGCTTCCAACATCAATCCCTGGACTACCACTCATCCTCCTACTTCAATCACTGCTTTACCTCATTCCACCGCATCCCAACGAAGTACGACACAAATGATCACCACTCATCCTCCAGCAGCCACCAGTGCTCCTGTCCTCCTTACTACATTGTCCATGGCATCGACCTCTGTTATCGCAACTTCTCCCAGTGTTACTGGTCATCCCCTACCTCTGCCTGTCCCAGACATAGACGTGAACACAGACCCACAATTACAGAGCACTACAAATAGTCCAGCAACATTTGTTATAACTGCCACACAGCTTCCAGCATCAGCCATTCCAACAGAAACAAATCCAACAGAAAGCACGACAAAAACAGATGCTACACAAAAATCAAAGCCCAAAAGGATTCCGCCAAAGGTTAATCCAAAAAAGAATACTGCACTAAAAAATACGACAAGAAAATATGTTCCACCAAAGATCAATCCCAAAAAGAAAACAGGTGATATTTCAAAAAAGAAAACCCCATTGAACAGCAATCCCCCCCAAAATAGACCAGACAAAACAACTCCCAAAAATACAACTCCACCTAACACAACTCCCAAAAATTCTATTGCACCAAACAATACTTCGCCAAATACTACTCAACCAAACACTACTCCTAAAAAGATTCCCCGTGTAAAGACGTCTCTCAAAAAGACTCCTCCAGTAAAGAAGACGATACACAAACCCACGCTTAAAAAGGAGGCTCTTCCAAAAGCCAATTCCAAAAAGAAAATTCAGCCAAAGAAAAAACAAACAAAGACAAAGCCTCAAAAGACCCCAGAACTAGGTCCCAAAAATGCCACACTCTTTCAGACCAAGGTTAAACAGAATAAGACTAAGAGTAACCCGAAAAAGACAACACCTAAAACAATGCCTTCATATGATACCACAGCCCCCACTCCATATATAACTCCAAAACAACTGATGGAGTACTTCTCTTCCACGATGTCATCCAGCACCAGTGAATATGCAACAGCTGGAGGCATAGCTTTGCCTGAGTCCAGAATCAATGCTCCTTACACCAATAGCAATACAGCCACTGTAGATGAAACTCCCCTGTGGTATAAGGATACTTCAACAACAACAACACCCAGCACTGTTGGTGACTTCATCAGACAGAACGGAACCACTCATTTTGAAGAAGTCAACATGCCAAGTGGAACCATGCCATATCGTGATGTCACAATGACCAGCAGTGGTGATGTTACAGTAACCAGCGGAACCATTCTCAGTGATGATGTCATCCCAGTGTTCTACAGCGACGTGGGAGTGGTCAGTGACACCATGGTGCTGGACGACGGCCACACCATGGTGATCCCAACTATCAATAGTGAAGATATGACGGACCTCGCTTCCTCGCCTTGGCTGGACCTGTCTGAGTATATCCCTGTGACCATTCCTGTTCTCACAACAACCTCGGACCCTGCCACAGCCTCGCCTCCTACCACCATTACCCCAACAACCGATAAACCAGCTATCACAGCCATCACCAGACCTCAGCGGAGACCAGAGGAGAACAGGGAGAACAACTCCATCGATGTGATATACAACAGGATCACTGGCGTAGACAACGACATCTCCCAGAACAATCTGATCCCAAAGCGTCGAGTCAACCTCCGAGAGAGAACCAAGAACAAACGCATCCAGGAGCTTCTGGAGGAGAAGAGGAACTTTCTCCTCCGGATGAAGAGAGGCCATGCAGCATGATAGACCAAGCCTTCTCATTTCTCTTATAGAGATGAACATTTTCTTTGCAGACTTTTTAAACCCTCTGAACTACCATGACGCTTTCTAGACCCGTCCACAGAAAAGAAAACGCTGTCATATCACGATCAGGACTGTGAGAATAGTGTCGTCAAATGTTTGAACAGTCACTTTGAAAAAGAAAAAGCCCTTTAGAGGACAGATTTAAGCAGATTTGAAGCAAATCTCCACGTCTGTGTTAATACAACAATGAGAAACAGAGGGGATGGAAATTGTATATCCAGTTTGGACAGCACTACAAACCTTCATCCCTCCAAACCACACACAGGGACAGATTCATCAATGATGTATAGATACAATGTTGTTTGTAAAATGGTATTATCCCTATTGGTGCTTATGGAGCAACACAATCTACCACCCAGAAATCTCCATCTCCATATGAAATTACAGCCCGGGACTGCAGCTCTTTTCCCCACCAACAGATATATCTCACTCCTATTGGTAAGTCCAATTTTCCTTTTGGTTTAATTTGAATTGTGCAAAGTTTACACGACTTTGACTGTTGCCTTTTCCAAAGTGAACACCAATCTGATTACGTGGGCTTTCTTATCTCTCTGGAAGTTAAGCTGCAGCACATTGAGAGACATTGCCAAACATGTGGTGCTTCCTAAATGTTGATGATATATTTTAATATCTCACTAAGCTAGGTGGAAAAAACAAAATAAGTGAAGATTTCTTTTTAAACATTGATTGCATCCCTTGTGCATTTATTTATGTCAAAAACAAGCCTGTTTGTATTAACTGTGTCCAAAAAGAAGCTTTGGGCCAGTTTGTTTTGTTTGTAATTTTTTATTATTATTGGTACATCTCAACCTTGCAGCAGCTGCAAAAGCATCCATGGATCTTTCTGTACAATATCTGTACATATGAAAAAGAACTTAATGTTTAATATTTATTAAAGTTTAAGTGCCTGTGGTATTTTGCAAACTGTCAGTGTTGTGTGCTTTTTGTTCCAGTAACATCCAGTAATATCATGCTTCCCTTCTTTATCCTTTTGGCTGAAACCAGCAGTTGTTATGTCACAATCCTGATTTAAAAAGACATGAGCCAATTACTGTGAGCCTCACTGCTGCATCGGTTTTGGGTTAACTGAGCAAAGGGTCAAATTAACCAACAAACTCTTAGAATTATTAATAGCATGCTTATAAATGTTTCTTCAATTGACATTTTACTCCCAATTGCACATTTGTGCAATATTTCAAACATGGGGGAGATATCACCTATGCTAGATATGTTCACCTTGTTCATGTTTGTGCCCAAAACCTTTACTTGGCAACTTTATTTATCAGAATATTAGGTTTAGTCAGCGTTGCTTTACAGAGTCGTTCTCACCGTAGGATTAGAAATGTAACCAAGGAAATTACTTGCCTACAGTGTCATATGTTTTTACTTTAAGCACTAAAGGATTCACTTGATCTCTGTGGTATATATAGAGAACTTTGCAAATTAAATCCAAACTGCATAGCTAGATATTCTTGGGGTAAAAGAGATAATGTGTTTATTTCAGATTTCTGATTTCGATGAACTGTTCCTTTAGCATGAGATGAGCCCAAGAACAGCCATGTAGAAATTAGCTGTAAATGCATTTGATGGGATTACAAGATGGACAGTTAATTATTATTAAAATTACTTTGCACTCACTCTCCTGCTCCACGATTTGACTTTATACAAGTTCCTTTAAAATAGTTTTTTAAAGAGAAACCTGATGACAATTCAAATACCTTTCTTTACTTTTGTGTTATTACCCACATTTTAAGCATTTATAACATATAATAATGACAAATACTTGCCAGATTTGGAAAGATATATTTATCCTTAAAACAAGAACAAGAGAATTTACAAAAAGGACCATTTCTGACAAAAAAAAGAGAAAAAGGAAACGGCAACCTGTCACCATTACAGCTCTAGAAGGGTTACGTTGGTATGAGACTTAAATGTTTCACTGTGCAGCAAATAAAGGCTGCATGGATGCAATAATACTCAACTTCAGTCGTATCCCAAAAATGAAAAAAACGTATACACACAAATATTAATGTATCCTGTCTATTTGCATCCTCACAAGTTCAGTTGATACATTTCTGTGGTTTGAGGGAAACTTGAGTCCAAAGTAGAGAAAACTATATGTGAAGAGCAGGGGATAATAATCCATATTTGTGCTTTTCCACTAGACTCTGATTCAACAAGCGTCTTTTTGAGAGAAAACTAACAAGTTTAAGGTCGGTCTCCTGACTTGTTGCGGATGAGTCAGCCTTGAGGTTGGTTCTCATGATGAAGGGGTCAATAAAACATAACAGCACCACCTTTCAGTTTCATGGAATAAAACAGCCCACCATGGTGAAGATTATGTTTGTGATCAGTATCATTTTTCTTGAGATTGTTTCTATAGTGCTTTACTTTCTTGACAGTTTTCCAATGGAAACAAGTGTTGAAAAAATTGTAATGACACAAATTGAACACTGTAAGTTCCATAAATCAGGATGTATTGCATGTGATTCCATTTACTGGAAGTGCATTATATTGTATGTGTGCTTGGATATTTGTACACCCCCTGTGATTACAATTTTCCCAAAGAATATTTCAAAACAACTTGTTCTTGGAAGTCTCTCTGATGAAACTCCACTCTGATCAGCCTCCCTCTGGCAGCTGAAAACTCAGAGATAATAATCAATAACCAGGCTCCAATACCAGAGCCTTTCTATGGATCTATCCTTCAACTGAACGTGTCCAACTCTCTGTACCTGCTGAAGCTTTTATCAGCCAAATAAAGAAGAATCATTTTATAATTACTGAAAAGTTGTGTGGTTTTGCTGACTTCGATGACACGTTAATGGTTGAGGAAAAATGGCTAAATTTAGTTTATTGTTTGTTTCCATAAGTAAGCCCACTGACCACAATTTGAATGCAGCACAAACATTTGACATCTGCAGTGCACACACCACAAAAGTTGCAATAGGCACTGGTTGGTGTTCATCGGAGAGCTGTGAGAAAACAACTTGACCCATTTGTAAACTCTTTATTTAATATGTCTGCTGATGAAAAAAAAAATCCTTGTAAACACACACACACAAACAGCAACAAATACAAATACCAGCATGACTAGAATTGTATCTTGTTTTTGCCGTTTCTTTCACAAATTTGAATCTTGAAGACTTGATGATGTTGTGTTTCGCATTTGTCATTAGCAGAATGCTCATTGATGAATGCAGTCTGAGGGTCTGTCTCAGTGTGACGGGTCAATATGCCTGTGTGTGTGTATGGGGGGGGGGGGGTATGTGTGTGTGTGTCAAATGTAGACATTGTGACTAATCCAAAGAGACCTGAAAAGAAGCCAAGAATATTTGTATTGGTTGGATGCAATTAAGACGTGACTCATATTACTTGTCAGCGGTAACACATACACACACACACACACACACACACAAACAGCTCCATAATACTGAAAGCTTTTCCCCATGCCCAGGGGACGATTTGATGTCCATGTGTATGAATCCTCTGGTGAGCGGTCACACATATACAACAATATATTGCTCATGAATGTGTCATATCATAAATATGACATGTACCTGGAATGAAGTAATAGAGATGCGAAGAATAACTATTGTTCAGCCTAACCCAAATCCTCAAAGAATACTAGCTGTAATGCTTGTGAAGTATCTGCTTTATTATTCATTACTTTTGAATGTGCCATTGATTTAAGTCTTAGTTTATTTAAACTGCATCCTACTGTGACACACACACACCCACACACCAAATTATGATGCATGTAACATGCTTTACACAATTAATGTCAAACATGTTTACAACAGCTCCACAATATGTATAATAAAC
The DNA here is from genome assembly GCF_029220125.1 of Pseudoliparis swirei. Classification (NCBI taxonomy): domain Eukaryota; kingdom Metazoa; phylum Chordata; class Actinopteri; order Perciformes; family Liparidae; genus Pseudoliparis; species Pseudoliparis swirei. The sequence continues at coordinate 13,132,829 of NC_079406.1, read as the reverse complement.
AACATACAGTCAGTTATTATTTAGAAATAGCATGTCTCACAAAAATAAACCTCCATCCCTTTTTTACCCCTTGTTTTTATGTTTGGTTCTCCCCGCTGTCTTTCTCTCATCACCCTCATTTCTCTCACTGTGTGTGTTTTTCCTCTCTCCATCAATGCATTCGGCCAATGACGGTGCCAGGGCTACCGAAATGGATGACGAGTCTATTTTTAGAACCAGAGAAGGAGGGCAAACAAGAAGTAAGCTTGGGAGAGAGAGGGAGGGAGGGAGGAGGAGGAGGGACGTGAGGAGACGATAAATCTGCAGTCTACTGCTGCCTCTGATCAGAGACAGTTGGAGCGAATGAGAAGCAGCAACACTGGCTGGAGGTACAGCATCGTAAATAAAAAACAGATTCAGCTTCAGGCTGATATTAGAGCAGAGAAAAGAAGAACATACCGACTGGACCAGGCAAGGAATAAGGTGAGTGAGAGAGACAATTGATCAGAAGATCCTGACATAATTTCAGAAAATGCATGTGCTGAAAATACACAGAGCTTCAGCACAGCGCTGCTGCCTTGGAACCATTTTTAGCTGTTGTATACCGAAGGTGTGGTCTAAATTTAGCATTGGTTACACCTTGGAGGAAACTGGGAGAGGCTCGCATTTTGGTTGGGATTTCACTATTTTTGGCATCGTGGTTAAGATGAAAATATATTGTGGGCTAAACTCAAGCTTTTAACAATATGGGGTTACATAACAAAATATAAGTCATTTGTACATGACTGAAATGGAATCTAAAAGAGTCATCTGTTTATGTTGCCTCTCGCTGCTCCTTGCTGGGATTTTTTGGTATTTTGGGCTGTTTACACTGCAACTCCAGAGTAAGCAGGCGATGGAGTCTGAAATGGGGAAGAGGAGGAGAGGAAGGCTTATATGTGAGTTCGGGGATCGAATAGATAGGGTATGCTTTTGAAACGCTACACACTTCAACGTTATTTGTCCAGATGAAGCAGCAAAATGATGTCATTGGGAAAACCGTCTGATGAGGTATAACATCAGGATCCTTGAAAATGTACTGTACTGTATGCTAAATGTGTCTGACTATTGGATAGCAGTGTATGACTATGATCTCCTCAGTTATTAGTATAAGAAATGCTGTTGAATTAAATATTGTTTTGTTGGATGGATTGTACATTGATTGACCTGGTCAAACCAATTCATCTTTTCAATTTGAGCAGCCATTGATATTACCACACCAAATTATGTGTTTAAATCTTGCTTTTAGCATGACAAACCTCAACATATTCAGTGAATTTCCTGTAGAACTGCTTATATCCACACACTCTACTATGTTTGTTTGTGGCCAAATATGTTGGCTCAAGACATGACGTCTTTCCTCCTCGTCTTTCTCTCAGCTATGCGGCCGCGCTCCAGACTTCTGTCCAAGAGAAGACTCCCGCTGCCCACAATCAGAGAGGGCACCGAGGAGACGGTGAAGGATTTAAATGAGGCCAACACACTCCACCTTGCTGTCTCCTCAGAGGACTACCTCCTCTCTATCTGCCACCTGGCCAGCCCCACCTTCACCGCCAGGCACATCTCCCCCGACACCATCTACACACGGCAGCTGGACGCCGTGCACCAGAGGCTGAGGCTGTCGAGGCTCAGCGGGACTACGTCTACCACCTTGGTACTCAATCCGACAGAGGAAGCAGACGCCACCGACATGCAGCAGGGAAAGGAGCTCAAACTGAATGGCGAGCTGATGTTTGGCAGCTCTGACCCTTTGGAGTATCTTTACGGATACCAGAATAACCTGTCAGGAGGTGTGAGGGGGGCATTTGCACAGGAAAGGTTTAGAAGGCAACATGGGAGTTTACGGGAGGGCCAGGCTCGCTGCAGAGCTCACAGCATCCCCCACGCTTCAAGTCCAGAGCTCCCTGAGTTTCAAACCAGCACGAACACACCTATTCTAAACATCTCCCCAAAGCACAGCTTCTCCCGGTCGGAGATCAGGAGAGGGAGCCCAGCAGACAGAGGGGCAGAGGGGACGAGTCAGAGTCCCACCATCAAACAATCCCTCATCTCCAAGTGGCTCTCTGACTGCAGGTCGGCGTGGAGGGAGGCGCGTGTGCGAGCTTGCATGCTGCCCGCCATCAATGAGCTCTAGGGCGCAAATGTAGACATTGTGACAGAAGACAGTCCTCAATAAAGTCTCTCATCTTTTTTGATGGAGACATTGACAATAGGGGGTACATGTGCACTGCGGCTATATCAAAAGGGATAGGATTAAATGCATTTCAAAACATACAGAGGCAAAAAAATTGCCATAATTGCCTGTAATGTTATATCAATGGAATATTTACTTTTAAAGCACTCAATGCTGGTGATCACACACAAACATAAACATTTAAATACCTTCCTGTGTTTTGTAAACTACGTATGAATCAATAAAACATTGTTTTTATACTCTCAGCGATCAAATGTCTCGTATATAAAAATGATCTGTGCTAAGATGTGTGAATCCTTTGTAAATGAACTCCCCTCTACGCAGGTGCCAGGCGCTGGAGTTTCTATAGCAACTGTCGTGGGATCCTGCTCTGGTAAACACAGGTGTGGAGAAGCACATCCGAGCAAAGACGACAGCGCTGAATCATGCGTGATGCAGGTCATCTGCTGCTTTAGTGGTTTGGCTGCACGTCGACCGCACGCCACAATAAAACTGATTCACATACACAATACATTTTAACGTTGTGAAGAACAGAATATTCAGATTGTTTTAGTGTGCAGTATTTTAGTAAAAAAGAACAAGTTATCTGTTCTGATTAAAGATCATTATTGTCACCTGTAGGTTCAGCTGGAAACATCCCAAAGCAACCCTTGGGTGTAGTTTTCAATCTTAAACACGAGAGGGCAGGCTTAGAAAATACTTTGTGTTCACAAATTGTATTTCCTTTAGTCTCTTGGTGTGCCACACAATGCGCAGTCGATTGAAAAATGGCACATTAAAAATGGCAAATTAAAAAGGTCTCGATAAAAGTGACAATTTATCCAAGTAAAAAAATGTATTGTCTATTTAAAGTATAGTTCGGCCAAGCTGAGACCTTGGCCGTTTATTCAAATAGTAGCCTAATTCTCATCATATATCAACTTGGTTTTTCATTTTGTAGATTTAGCCAGTCTTTCTTTCTATAATGATAATATTGTACTCAGTTAAGAATAGTGCGGCATTTGCCGTCTGGAACGACATCCAGTAGGGCAAGAAACATGAATATGCAGATAATGACACAGATTTTAAACAAACGTACGCCAAGTTTGCTGTAAAACTACAGGACTGTCTCAGAAAATTAGAATATTGTGATAAAGTTCTTTATTTTCTGTAATGCAATTAAAAAAACAAAAATGTCATGCATTCTGGATTCATTACAAATCAACTGAAATATTGCAAGCCTTTTATTCTTTTAATATTGCTGATTATGGCTTACAGCTTAAGAAAACTCTAAAATCCTATCTCATAAAATTTGAATATTTCCTCAGACCAAGTAAAAAAAAGATTTATAACAGCAAAACAAAATCAAACATTTGAAAATGTGTTTCCAGGTGTTTCGAGTTAATTAGACGATTCAAGTGATTTGTTTAATACCCTACTAGTATACTTTTTCATGATATTCTAATATTTAGAGATAGGATATTTGAGTTTTCTTAAGCTGTAAGCCATAATCAGCAATATTAAAAGAATAAAAGGCTTGCAGTATTTCAGTTGATTTGTAATGAATCCAGAATGCATGACATTTTTGTTTTTTTAATTGCATTACAGAAAATAAAGAACTTTATCACAATATTCTAATTTTCTGAGACAGTCCTGTATTTCAATGTGCAATGAGGGATTATGTTAAACGTTTTGGTTTGTCCAAAAAACTGGACTGAAATGTGGCTGAAGTGTTGGTTTTCACTCTCTGCTTGTACGATTGTCTGAGCCTTTGTATCTTTGAGTCATGCGACTTTGTTGGAACGATGTCCCCATGTGTGTTTTTTTTAGTTACATTTTCATTAGAACAAATTGAGCTGACTATTTAAAACAGCCATTCAGTTTGTTAAACACTGAGTCATGGACATACACCGGAAGAAATGTCGGAACAATGGGTCAGGAAACTGCTGATTGTTCCAGGAAGAGAAGAAAACGTGTCTTTTCGGGGATGGAAAATCACAAAGTTTCTGTTGCGGTCATATCGACTCTCTTTCTTTTCACACTTACCTCAGCGCACCAAAACGAGAGGCAAGGCCTGTTGACACCAACGTGTTAGTTTTCCAAGGCAGGTGGGTTGAATATTAACTTCATGAAAAGACATCAATAAACATCTAGTTTATTGTAAAATTATAAATCAGTCACGATGTCTTTAGAAAATCAATAGTTGTAGTCATGGATGACAACCCCATGGCAAACAGGTTTCAATAGAGTCATGCTCAGCATCTAAAGCCCAAAAATTCAATGACCCAATTTAAATCACATCCATTTTTAAATATAATTCTTACTTTGCACTTATCTTAATGTATTTAAACACAATTTGAACTGGATAATATGGGAACGTTATCAAACAATGTGTAATCTGCTGGTCTTTTGGACACTCAGTCTGTTTGTTCTACATTAAAGTAACTTCACTGAGTCCCTGCCTGTGCTGCATAAACCTCTCAGCTGTTTTCATTTAACTCTAGAATACTAACACTACAAATAGTAACACCTGCATTAGACATTAACTCAGATCTGACATTGAATGTGATATGTCCTCCTCAGGGCATGGGCTTGAAATGTAATGCTTGATTTCAGGAGAAATTGTGGGCTAAATGTAAGTTTCAGTTTCAGTTTTTGTTCAAAAGGATATCCTTTCACATTTCATCATTCTCAGTTTTTGATATCCTTCTCTTTTCTTCTAAATTGTTCAACAAATATGGAATGAAAGAATAGGTATATATAATATAGATGCAGGGCTCTGAAAAAGATGTTTCTCTAATGTTCAGACATTTGAATTAGAAGGCATGTTTTACAGGGTTGGATGACCAAATGTAAAGGTTTTATCACATACCTGTAGGCTTATGGTTTCCAGCCACGTAGAATGTTTTAGCCTCGCTTGTCCAGGTTTTGAGATATCTATCTCCTTTGGGGGCGAGGGCCAAAGCCTCCAAAGTTGATTGCTCTAGTCTTGGGCCAGTAAAAACAAAACTATCTGCATGGCCGAAAGCCAAGTTTGAAAATATCGTATTCTGGGTCAACCGACCCTTGAAGCAGTGTGACGGTGCATTTCTTAGACAATCCAGTGGGTTTATATCTATATTTTATATATATATATATTACACTATAAACTCTGGACTTTATAGTGAAAATATAATTTAGCTTGATGTTCCACCAAGCTACCTTTCAACAGTAGTCAGCAAGTGTGACTTCCTTCAAACTACTGCCACAGAGTGGAGTGCATTAAGGGGAATCAAGTTATTTTCCGACAAACAAGTGTGAAGGTAGAAAATGTGTCACAATTTGTCTTCCGTGGTTTATTTATTAGGGGATGTATTTATGACGCAGCGGTTCACAGTGGTACACTATATTTCTGCCAACTCTGATGAACTCTAATTTCTTTCTGACAGGCAGCCTGCACTTAGCAAGCTTCAATATTTCATTCTTCTCTTCAGTTATTATTGTATGGGTTTTTAGACTGCACCAGCTCACATCAGTAAAGTGCATGTATGACCCGCACGGCTCATGGAATATATATATATATATATATATATATTGTTCAGTTGCTTTATTGGTTGTGTAAATGTGGGTTTGGGTATACACATTTAATAATTCAAGTTTCCTTTTAGTGCAGTAGTAGCAGCAGCTCTTCACTAGAAGTCCAAACCACAAAGTGTGACTCTGTGTAGGAATAAACCGACAGGAACTACAAACGTCAGCAGTCTCTTCCTCTGCAGACTTCGTGCATACAGCCTGGTGTGGTTGTACTTCTCATTTCATTTAAGAAAGCGATTTTTCTAAATCAGCCGAAACACTGTGATGAAATACCAAGGATAGGGGCTGAAGAAGTACAAATACAAGTGCCAGTTCTGTTAAAGTAGACTATTCCATGACAAGTAAAAGTCCTGCATTCAAACTCCTACTGAAGCCAAAGTATAGAAGTATTATCAGCAAACTGTACTTAAAGTATCAACAGTAGAAGTACACATTCTACAGACAACAGGGCCTTGTCAATACATAACTACATGATTAGCTTGTTATTACTGATGGCTGAACGCAGCAGGAAGGATCGATCTCGGCGCAGCATGCGGAAACAAATGGTAGCCGGTAGAGCAGGTGTACTCGCAGCCCTTTTATTCTATGGTTTGCTTTGCAACTTTATAAGTCCGACAAACATCAAGTCAGTTTTGAAAACAGCTGTCATCAACCCACCCATAGTCTTCTGTAGTCATGGAGAAATATACGGAAATTACGCCGGTCTGTCAAACCAAGACGTGGTTACATTTGGATATGGAAAACACGCTTTGGCCGTATCGTTCATTTTTCCATCTCTGTATGAACGAGTGAAGAAACGCACGAAACCAGCAACTTTACTTCAGCTAAACCACAGTCTGATTATAACACTTTTCTTGCTGTTATCTGGAGATATCCACCCGTGCCCCGGTCCGCTGCACACTACACCAGTGAAGGAAGCCAACCCCAACGCAGAAGTTACATGGAACACAACGGTCTCACCTGGCGCTGGTTGGAGGGAGCTGCCTTTTCGGAGTGGAGGGGCTGTTGCAGCGGCCGATGGGCCATCGCTATTTTTCCAGACCGGGTTTTACGGTCGCCCGCTGGTCGATCCGCAGCTTGCCTTGGGGGGACTACTAGCGCTGGAGCCGAGCCTGGAGGCTAACGTGACGGCAGACAGCACCGCGGGTTTGTCGGATCCGTGCGGTTCGACATCTCCGATAAACGAGGCGGCCACTGCACTGACTGAGCCACGGCTTGCTTCGACTAACGATGACTTCTGCTCAGGTAGTCAACGTGGAATTGGAACGATTAACCAAAACGTAAACAAGAAACTGCTAAATCGCGATCTCAAAGAACAGGAAGTGGGCTGTCTTCCGAACTGTCAATCATTCAAGAACAGTGTGGGATCCTAGAGTTAAGCCAAAAGGTCTCCTAGGTGGGCATCTAAACATAAGAAGTATTCAATCTAAAAGTGATCAAGTCCATCATCTTTGCTTGATTCCAATTTAGACTTTCTTTGTCTATCTGAGACCTGGCTCCATAAAATGCTCCATCAGCAGCAATAACCGTGCCAGGTTTCAACATTTACAGGAGAGATAGGGTAGGATCTAAGGGTGGTGGTGTCATGATCTATGTGAGAGATCATATCCAGTGTAATGAAATCCAGTGGTCTGTCTGTAAAGACTTGGAATGTATAGGTCTTCATATAATTTTATCACCACAAATGTCTTTACGCTTATTGTAATTTATCGACCTCCCTCTTCCAAAAACAGTTTCTATGAGGAATTTGAGAAACTTTTAAAAGAATGTAATTTCAGTAAAGAGGTCATTATTATGGGTGATTTTAACATAAACTGGGAGGAAAAATCATCTAGAAAGAATCTTAAACGGATAACTGATGACTTTGACCTTGTACAGATGGTCAGTGGGCCCACAAGACTAACCAATTCTTCCAGGACCCAAATTGATTTAATATTTAGTAATAGGCCTGATAGAGTTCTAAAAACTCTCAACATGGTAACTGGACTTTCTGACCACAATCTAACTCTGGTAGCCAGGAAACTAACCAGCAAGCGGTTTAGGCCTTTGGTCAGGGAGGATGAATCCTTTAGAATTCCCAAAAGAAATCTAGATATCTTTCATCATACTCTTCAACTTATTGATTGGGATGATCTACTGTTGGGAATAGACATCGAGGAAGACAGTAAAACATTCTCAGATAAGTTGGAGAACACTATGAAGGATTTCAGTTGCAAATTTAGGCACAAACATATCAAACACTCTGTTCCTTGGATGAATGATGATATCTTAAAAATAATGAAAGAACGGGATTCTGCCTTAAAAACTGCAATTAAAAATAAATCGAGCCATGACAGACAACATTTTGCTATGCTAAGGAACAGAGTGGTAATGAAATTAAGAAAGGCTAAGGCAGATTTCTTCATGACTGTAATAGAAAAAGCGAGAGGTAAAACTAAAATGGTCTGGGATCAGTTACACAAGCTAATGGGACATCCCAACAAAGTAAGGAAGCTGCAAGAACTTAACATTAATGGTAAACTGTCAAATAATCCAGTTGAAATAGCAAAAGCTTTCAATCACTATTTCATTGATTCTGTTGCCACCATTGCTAAATGTTTCTCCCCTGAGATTAGACCTGTCTGTACAGTAAATACATTGGAGCCAACTTTCATCATAAGAAGTGTCACTCACTCAGACGTCACAAGAATAATCAGTTTTCTTAAACCATCCAAAACTAAAGATACATTTGGTATGGATGCCGTTATGCTCAAAACTCTTACCAAAACACTAATAAATCCCATCAGCAATATCATCAACCTCTCAATCTCTCAGAACATGTTTCCCAGTGTTTGGAAGTCGGCTGCTGTTATTCCAGTATTTAAAGAAGGAGATCGCCTTTCTCCCTCTAATTACAGACCAATCAGTATCCTGCCTACAATATCAAAAGTTGCAGAGAAGTTGGTAGCTGAGCAAATGATCTGCCATTTGAAAAACAGTCCCTTTGCCCTTCATCCAATGCAATTCGGCTTTAGAGCCAATTATTCCACTGAGACGGCCACCTGTTTCTTTACCGAAAAAATAAAATTTCTACTGGACAAAGGGGGTGTTGTTGGAGCTGTGTATCTTGATCTCAAGAAGGCATTTGACACTGTAAATCATAGTATTCTTTTGTCCAAATTGCACAGTTACAACTTCTCCTCAGGTACACTTAAATGGATGGAATCATATTTGCTTAATAGGTCACAGTCTGTCCAAATTCAAAAACATCAATCCGCTGCCCTCCGCTTGTCCACAGGTGTCCCACAAGGATCTGTCCTGGGCCCATTATTATTTTCCTTATATATTAATGATCTGCCATCAGTTTGTCCTCATTCCAATATTCAAATGTATGCCGATGACACCGTCATTTATCTGCATGGCAGCAATTTGGGAGATGTAGCAAAAGAACTCACTACATCCATGGCTAATGTGACTACTTGGTTAACGCAATGTTGTTTACAACTCAATATATCCAAAACTGTGTGTATGTTTTTTACCAAAAGAAACTCTGATAGTGTAGAACCGGATGTTTTTGTATCTGGGGAGAGGCTAAAGGTTGTATCTGAATACAAGTACCTGGGAGTACTTTTTGATTCAAATCTGTCTTTCAAATCACAGGTGAAAAAAGTTTGTAATCGGGTAAAATTCAATCTATCCAATTTCCGATTCTTGCGCAACTACATGTCAACAGAGGCAGCTAAAACATTCTTGCATTCAATGGTTATTTCCCACATGACCTACTGTTTAACAACCTGGTCACATGCTAGTGCCACTACGCTCAAACCATTACAGTCATTATACAAGCGTACACTCAAAACTCTTGATAAAAAAAAAGTTCTGTCTCATCACTGTCCTATTCTAAAAAAATACAACTTGCTTAGTTGGGATAACTTGATTAAATATGTGCACGTCTGTCTGATGTACAAAATCATACATGGATTGACCTCTCCTCCTCTCAAACAATTTGTCACCACACGAACTGGATATCGGCTCACAAGAGGTGCAGCAAGAGGATTGTATCGTCCCTCTCAGGAAAAGTGCTTTTAGTCATGCTGCTTTCTCAGTACAAGCAGCAGTTCACTGGAACTACATTCCAGGATCTATCAGAGAGCTACAATCATTCAACTCTTTTAAAGCAGAAACAAAGAAATGGTACATTACTACCCAGCTCTGTCAGCACTAGACTGTAACTACCTCCTCCATCTGTCCAGGTTGGACTTTCATTTTGTCTGTCTGTCAGTTGTTGTCTGTCTGTTGTCCGGTCTCTGTATGTCTTGACTTGCTGGTCGGTCGTTTACTCCACCTGCGTGTCTTCTCTTGTCGTTCACCTGTTTGCAGTTGTATGTCACATTTAGTCTGTAAGCTTTTATGTTGTATCTCTGACATTATGTTTTTATTCTGTCCATTTTAACATTGTTCTCCCCTATTTTATTTGCTTTATCTGTAGATTGTATTTGCAATCTTATGTTTTTAGGTTTGTTCTTCACATCAGCAACATTGGGACTACAGATGAAAAATAGCCTCTTGGCTAACTCTGGCACATTTACTGCAATGTTTTTATCAATGTGCACTGTCCCTTATTAAATAAACCATTTAAATAAAGAGAAAGTATAATTGTACTGCGGTAGATGCTCCAGATAAATAAACATGTTCGACATATCCTGCAACCCACAAAGTGTGCAGTCAGACAACAAATACAAATTCTCATTTGAATGATAACATAAAGGTGAATATATCCTCAGTTATCCATGATGAGTGAATACAACTCATGTAAATAAAATATTTCTTTAAAATTCTTTTAGATAAATTATAAAATAATTACTTTTTTACAATACAATGACAGCTTTGGTGATATGGTTTCCACAATATTTATAAAAACCTGCCAGATGTTGACAAAAGCAGTCCACATTTCATCTCCCAGCCCAACTCAAATCACAAGTAGCCCAACTTGACAGGAACCAACCCAGTCTGGCCCCACTGTTGGGTAGTTTAGTTCAGCGGCCCCTCCAACAGTCACAATCTATATGAATCATTGGATGATTACTGCAGTACAGTCAGTGGTGTATAGTAACGAAGTAGAAGTACTTCGTTACTTTACTTAAGTAGTTTTTTTGGGTATCTGTACTTTATTTTACTACTTATATTTCTGTTTACTTTTACTTTTACTTCACTCCATTTTGCAATGAAAACTTGTACTTTTACTCCGATACATTTCCCCTGAAACAGTATCGTTACTCGTTACTTCGGAAAAAAATAATCATGAGAAACATCGGGGACTGTTGTGGAACACGCAGCGCGCACCTGAACGCAGCACGAGCACCAGGTTGGGGATCAGTGGTCCTTGCCGCGTGTTTTCTCTTCCCAGTGATGCCCAGGATGCTAGCGAGCGAGCGGCTACAGATACGACTCATTTCATGTGGAGCAGCAATGGAAGCTACTCGAACAACCACGGGGACCAAGATCAACGTCCGTGGCCATATTTGGGCTAACTCTTTTCTTTTGTCGGAGTGAAAGTTTCTTCCTACCGGATGAAGTGCCTCTTATGCCGACCGAAAGCCACGGAGATACTGGCCTTCAACAACTCACCAACCTCAGGAAACACATTGAGGTAAATTAAGATTAATCCCATGAGCCGCAACGTTAATGTTTAGTCATCATAAACCTGTTAAGATATCTAGCAGTGTTGTCCTCAGGATTGGAGTAAGTTATATCTTTGGCAGGAGGGGGGGAGGCAGGTGTCTGATTGTCCTACGCATGTTGTACGTTAGGCTAACGTTCGCTAGCTATCGTCAATTAAATGAGACAATTAGCGTGAGTGGAGTAGACGGATCTCTAGCGAGTTAATGAGCTGAAGAAGTGTTGACAGTTGTGAGAATTTGTTGATTTGAGTCGTTTTAGCTATAATATAATGCTAATCATTACAGCATTATTATAATTATTTGTATTAATATTATAAGAGTGACGGTCCAGTAATGGCGACGATATTGATTTGGGACTGTTGTTGTGTTTAACTACAGAGATACAAGTACATATTCACAAATCAACTCTGGATGCACGGACAGTGCATGAAACTAAATGTATAAACCTCAAATTAAAACAAACTATTTTGTACAAAACTTTAGGTTGGGGTCATGACATGTTAGGAAGTGTTATTAATTCTATCATGTCTATAATACTCTAACTTTATTTCAGGAATGGACTACATCAAGCAGCACATGCAGGGCTCCAGACTGCGACCAAATGGTCGCATTTTGCGCCTAAAATTAGACACAGTGCGAGTAAATTTTTCATCAACTCGCACATGCGCGACCAGTAAATTAGCAGATTTCTTTTTTTTGTTATTAAATATTTTTGTTGCTTACAAAGTTGTTCTACACTTCAGCCCACTATAGTTAGCGGTAATGCCTGAATGACTGGTTTGCTAACCGACATTAACTCCAGAAGAAGAAGAAAGGAGACGAAAACCGAAGAAGAAGAAGGCTGGCCTGTGTGTGAGCGCGGGGGGGGGGCTAATGTGTGAAAAGAGGCGCACCGCAGCGGAGACGCAACGAGGGCGAGGGCCGCAGAGTGAGAGGTCCACGAGGGGATCCTCACCACCGAGCGGCGTCCCCGTCCCCCGAGTTGAATCTCTGGGTCAACTCAGCCGACTCTCACATGTCTGAGCCCCTACAGACTGATGCTCACGGTAAACACATTCCATCAGGAGCGCGCGAGGATTTTGATAAAGTTAGCGGAAGGATTTAAGTGACAACATCCGGTTTTGCAAAGTTAGCGGAAAGAACCACGTGAAACAACATCCGTTTATCAAAATAAGATGTCGACAAATCATACACTAACATATAAAAGTAAACAATGAACTGATGTATCTTTATAGATAGTTTCTGAGATTTAGCTTAAATTATGATAACATTAAAACATTTTTACTGGACCAAGGAAGAGTTTATAAAAATTAGTCAGTCTTTTGTATGTTAAGAAAAGTCCTGTATATAGATTTCCCCAAGAGTTCCAGGAAATGAATGATGCAGATGTGTTCCATACATATCTGAAATCCCCTACAATAGCAATCAAACTATTTTAATGTATCAATTAGGACATTTTTCAAAGTAAAAGTCCTAAATGTTTAAAGAAATCGGTAATTTCTTTAATGTTTGAGTTGCTTTATATATGTATTTCCTCATAGCAATAATGCTACACAATAAATAGAATGCTTCAATCAACACCGTGATCGGTGATTGGTATTATCGGATCGGCAGATACTGATTTCAGTGATCGGTATTATCGGTGATCGGCAGATACTGATTTCAGTGATCGGAAACACTGGAGTTGATAAGCGTGTCTTGTCTGATCAATACACAACAGTGAGGTGCGTGAATGGACCGAGCGGCCAGCTGCTGATCACGCACTCAATAGCTCGACTGCATGAATAGAAGGTGTGCGCATAGCGCGCAAAAAAATTTTTTGGGAGCACCCAAGACCCATTTTGACCCAGGAAAAAGTGCGCCCCTAAATTTTCTGCTTGCGCCCCTAACATTTTAAGTTAGGAGCGACTGTGCTCCTAGTTAAAAAAGTTAGTCTGGAGCCCTGACATGGAAGAACCCTCCCTGCAGCTATGTGATGCCACCAGGTCCAATTCATCTGATGAAGAGGACTTCTTCTTCGTCATCTCAAGCGCATGACAGCAGCAAACGGCTGGATGGAGACGTGGATCACGTTGACTTGCTGAAATGCTTCCCAACTGTGTGCAGGCTGTCTGTGAAGCTAGACACACTCTACCTGCACCAGGGCCTGTGAAGCTAGACACACTCTACCTGCACCACCAGGGCCTGTGAAGCTAGACACACCTCTACCTGCATCAGGGCCTGTGAAGCTAGACACACTCTACCTGCATCAGGGCCTGTGAAGCTAGACACACTCTACCTGCATCAGGGTCTGTGAAGCTAGACACACTCTACCTGCATCAGGGCCTGTGAAGCTAGACACACTACCTGCATCAGGGCCTGTGAAGCTAGACACACTCTACCTGCATCAGGGCCTGTGAAGCTAGACACACTACCTGCATCAGGGCCTGTGAAGCTAGACACACTCTACCTGCACCAGGGCCTGTGAAGCTAGACACACTCTACCTGCATCAGGGCCTGTGAAGCTAGACACACTCTACCTGTATCAGGGCCTGTGAAGCTAGACACACTCTACCTGCATCAGGGCCTGTGAAGCTAGACACACTACCTGCATCAGGGTCTGTGAAGCTAGACACACTCTACCTGCACCACCAGGGCCTGTGAAGCTAGACACACCTCTACCTGCACCAGGGCCTGTGAAGCTAGACACACTCTACCTGCATCAGGGCCTGTGAAGCTAGACACACTCTACCTGCATCAGGGCCTGTGAAGCTAGACACACTACCTGCATCAGGGCCTGTGAAGCTAGACACACTCTACCTGCATCAGGGCCTGTGAAGCTAGACACTCTACCTGCATCAGGGTCTGTGAAGTTAGACACACTCTACCTGCACCAGGGCCTGTGAAGCTAGACACACTCTACCTGCATCAGGGCCTGTGAACGGCTCTTCAGCATCGCAGGACTCGTCTTCAGTCCCAGAAGAGCGACACTGAAATCTGTTCATTTTGAAAATCAACTTCTTTTGAAGATGAACAATACATTTTTCACTTTAAAGTGATGATTCTGGTTGTTACTTTTGGTTCTGCTTTTTTCTGTGTTAATCGTGTTTTTATATTTTAGTAATTTCATCGTATTCATATATTGCTAAGTTCATCCTAGCTCATACTCCTTGTTCATGGCGGCCACAGCACCCAAACAAATAAACTTCATAATTCTCATAATTCTGACCCTTTGTTTTTTTTATTAACAGCATTTACTTTTACTTTTACTTTCAATACTTAAGTACATTTAATATCAGAAAATTACTTTTGATACTTAAGTTAAAAAAAAATCAGATACTTTAATACTTTTACTCAAGTAGTATTCTCATAGGTGACTTTTACTTTTACTTGAGTAATTTTCCAGTCAAGTATCTTTACTTTTACTCAAGTATGACTTTTGGGTACTTTATACACCACTGAGTACAGTAATATATAAAGTAGGGCTGTGAAACGATTAAAAATTTTAATCGGGTTAATCACAGGTTTTTGTGGATTAATCATGATTAATCACATATTACCGATATTCTCGGTATATTTTGTGAGAACATAGAGATTTATGACAAAAGACGGATATATACATTTATACATTCTTCTATACAATGGTGCTGCAACTCAGCAGTTATTTAGCAGTTTTCTTCCATATGGAACATTAATACATCTTCATCCTAAACAGAATGTTTAACCCTCCTGTTACCTTTCGGATCAATTTGACCCCATTCAATGTTTAATGTCGGTGTTCTTTGGGGTCAATTTGACCCCAGGCTGTTTTTCACTGTGTCAAACATATAAGAAATATCAACTTTTTTATTTATTTAAAGGGCTATTTAGGTAGTCAACAAACAAACATAAAGTACCTCACACTTAAACTTGGGAAGCAATATTAATTCTAATAATTTTCTGGAGGTTTTAATTGCTGGGGTCAAATTGACCCCGAGGGTAAAATATGTTAGTAAAGTAAAGGTAACAGGAGGGTTAAACAGAACATTGTTCTCTTGTTTGTCAACCATTAACTCCACCATGATACAATCTAAAGGCCTCTAGTCTTCCTCTAGCAGCTGCTGAGGCAAACTGACTGTGTGGGTTTTCTTCATGAACTGGGCCGTGATGAAAGGGACGGCGGGGACACCGCTGCAAAGCTGAAACCTCACCGGCCCGGACAGGTGGACAGATTGACAAGTGACTTTTTTTTTGCTCGGTCCCGATGCGCGCGCACGGAGCTCTGTGGCGAGCGAGACGGAGATCGATAAGTGTTAACGCAACGCGTAATAAAAGAACAAAGACGTGCTATAGAGAACATGTCAGGGGGCGGGCCAATCTCTTTAATGTCATGCGATCTACCAACACTACGCCGCGATCGACGTGTTGAGACCCCTGATCTACAGGAAGTAAAAGTCGTAACAAGGTTTCCGTAGGTGAACCTGCGGAAGGATCATTACCGATGAACAGACCGTCTGCATGAGAGCGGACAGAGTTCAGGTTGAAGTGGTGTATTGGAAGCTCATTTTGCAAGTGACTTTTTTTTCTACCCGATGTGCGCGCACACGCCGGCATCCGAGCTCTGGGGTGCGCGAGACGGAGATCGGAGTCATGTTAACGCGACACTAGAGACAGAATGACATGCTGCTGGAGAGACGACCAACAACAGACGGATTGGAAGCTCATTCTGCGCATGCGTTAAATGCGTTACAAAAAATAACGAAGTTAAACCTGTCATTGAATTAACTGAGTTAACGCGTTATTTTTCACAGCACTAATATAAAGTTAGACCTTTTACATATTTTTGCTTTTGTGAAATATTGGATACATTTAATGTTTCATGTATTATGCAGAACACTAACGTCGGGTGATCGTTTTACCCATGCGATTGTGGTTTTTTGTTTTTCATTGCGTTGCTTTGTCCGAGTTGCGTGGGTCCTTGTGTCGCTTCAGGCTGCTTACTGACGTCATCGAAGGTAGGCGTGTCTCCCTGCTCCAATACCTGATTTTGCGGGGGGGGGGGGGGGGGGGGTAATTGTGTGGGTTTTTGAAGTTTCACTTTCCAGTCTCAAAAATTCCCTTGGTCACAGGAAGTATGATGAGATTTGTGTGTCTGAAGAGAGTATTTAAGACCACTCTTGGCTTCTACCCCACACAGTTCTCTTTGACTCTATCCAATCTCTCCAGCTGCACTTGTTACAGCTCCTCTTCATCACCTTCATCACAGCACCAGTGTCTTCTTCACCAAAGAGGAAACCAACGATGTCCGGCATCATGAAAGTGTTTCTACTCCTGGCTGTCATGGTCTGCATGGCTAAAGCCCAAAGTAAGTATGAATACTTCTTCAGCATTTAACATGGATGGTGTGAGGTTTGTGATATACATTTGCACATACTATAAAAAGTGAAAAATGAACTAAATCAATGTTTTCTTTATTTTTCTCTCCAGTCGGTCATACATCAGGAAAGCAGTGTCTGTGTCCACGGGTCAGGAATGGAATCCGCTCAAAGAATGACATAAAGGACGTCCAGGTCTACCTAGCAACCATCTTCTGTGACAAAGCAGAGATTGTGTAAGAGACACTGAAATCTTTAATTCAGACTGTGGGATTGTCGTACAATAATGTGTCCTATTTATTCTATTCCCATGTTTGTGTGCTAATAGGAAGCTTCTGAGTAAACCCCTCACCCATAACACTTAGGGTGGTATTTTATTATATCTTCATAAGATTGATAAAGGGTTCAAATCTGGCCTCATTTGCAGAGAAAGTTATAACGAACCTGCACATTTATTCCTCAATCTACCGAATCATGTCCCCCTGTTTACCTCTGATGTCCATTCCAACAGCGTCACCCTCAACAGCGGCCTTCGCTATTGCCTGAACCCCAATTTGAAGGCAGTGCAAAAACTCATGGCTTTCATCATGTGAGTATATATTTACAGACATGAATCCGAGCCTCATCTTCAGAATACACCGACCACCCAACTCCTAATTTGAATCGTTCAGTGATTCTCCGTATTTGATCATGAATAACACGAGGCCTTCTTCACACTGTAATGTGTCTAATGTGTGTTCTTCTTTTTTGTCATTCTAGGAAACGACAATCCTCGTCTACAACCAGACCAACTGAGCTCATGTCCACCACCAACACAGCTCGCATCTGATGCGTTATCTCCTCCGATCAAGAAGAAGAGCAGATGACCTCTGACCCCCACAAACAACGGCACCTTAAACGAATGCAGATGTAGTTTAATTACATTTGTTGTCTATTTATCCTTCTATTTATACTGATGTGCACTTACAGTATAACCTCCGTTCTATTTTATTTCCTTTTAATATGTTTTTGTAAATAGATGTATGTGTTCTGAACCAAGTTTCATGTATTTTGGTAATGTCAGTGTTCTTTTAATAATAAAAAAAGAAAAGAAACATTGAGTAATTGTTTTTGCTTCCAGGTCTGATACTGTCTGTGCCCTATATTAAAGCCACAGCACTACCTTGTGGTTCAGGGCTGCCAATGCAAGAAATACATTTGATGTGCCATCTCGCATATCTCAAACAATTATAAAGCCAAGAATTTAATATTTTAAGGCGTCTTCTGAACAAAATTAATGGGTCTAGAATTTACATGGATCAGACACCAGAAGACACCAAAGCTGCAGAAACTACAGGGCGAATAACCCGCCATCACGATGTGTTTGTTGGCATATCAATATTCTGGTATTTGATTGATCAACTATAACAGTAACAGAATTTGCATTTTTTTATGTAGATTAATGTTATATTTCTTACCATCCTCCCGTAACTGTCTGGTTACAAGTCTTTTCCTTTCTCAGCAAGACAATAGTGATACCATTTACACATGTGCCTGTCCCACCACTTTGACCCACTTCATCATGCTGCTTTGAGATATATTTGAAACTGAGGCTACAGGACTTATCACTGCAGCTGTAAATTGGTCTTTACTTGCTATGCGCAGCATTGGTATATTCTAATGTACAAGGACATTGTCTCAATGCCCTAAGTTTGGCTCACTGAGACTTGAAAAAAGAAGATATTCTGTCATGACTTTCGGTCTTGGAGTGTTCTGCAAACTAGCCTCAATGGAGACTACCTCATCAATATTCCATACACACACACACACACACACACACACACACACACACACACTCACACACTGTAGCATCCAATCCCTGGAGATTTACCCTTAACAAACAATGGCCCTTTTTGACTAGCTACTCCCTTTTGCTGGGTTTATTTCAGCTCCTTTATCTATCAACTTCAACACAAGAAACAAGATTGTGTCTCGTACCAAAACCATCTTGACCAGACAAGAAACCAATGATCTCCGGCTTCATCAAAGGGTTTCTGCTACTGGCTTTCATGGTCTGCATCTCTAAATCCTTAGTTTGTAATTTTGTTGTTGGTTTGACAGACGGATAGAAGAAAAAAATATTTATGTCTGATACATTGTGCACTGTGCAGTGAAACAACTAACATAGTGAAAATTTTTTTTTTTTAAGTCATGTTTTTCTTTCTGGGTCAGACACCAGAGCAGTGTCTGTCAGGAATGGAATTTGGTCAACAAATGAAAGAAAGGACGTCCAGATCTACCCAGCAACTATCTTCTGTAACAAAGTGGAGATTGTGTAAGACACACTGAAAGGCTTGCATTTTAATCCAAGTCTGGCCTTGTGATGGTCCGAGGGTTTCCTCTTTTAGTTTGAAAGTCCGCTCAGCTTGTGTTTTCTCCTGTGTGACTTCCTGTCTTTTTAGTTTTGCGCATGTGTTTCAACCTGTTTCCTTGTAGTCTAAGTGCTTTCCCTCTTTCAGTCCGGTCATACGTGCTTCACACTCAAGATTTTCTTTCTCGTGGACATGCATGTCAAGTCTTTATATATCAAATAAATCACGTGTAACCCTCCTCCTAAAAGAAGGACCCCTCTGCGGTTGCGTCCACTAAGCGCCCCAAAGTCACCTGCAGGTGACCTACCTCTAGTGTTGGACACGCCACGCTTGCCTACCTTTGAACTCTTGGCAAGGGCAGAGCTGAGATGGCTGTCGGACAAAAAGGCTTATCTCCTTGCCATCCCTTCTGCAAAGCGCGGAGGTGAGCTACATGCTCTCTCGGTGAGTGATTCATGTCTGAGTTGGAACTCCGATGGCTTGGGTGTCACTTTGAGGCCTAATACTGTCTTTTTCCCGATAAGATAAGGCACGCTCATATCTCAATCATACTAGCTTGCTTGTGCAGTTTGAGGCCCCCATTAGTAGAGGGAGAGGAGAGGTCAGGCTGCTATGCCCGGTGTGGGCCTTCAGAGCTTGTGTGGAGGTCACTGCGTGCATGTGGTGGCTGCATGCAGAGTTCTTAGTTACTATGAATCTCATGGACTCCCGAGACGAATCCGTAGGACTGATTTCAGGGATGATACTGGAATTTACCGGGTCATCCGAGGTCACACGTGACTTTGTTTATATATATAGACTCGAACTGTGTGTGTGAGAGATGGAAGACATTCAGTGTTTGGCGCTTCCTTCTGACTCATAGAACTGTTGCTACATCCGTAACTTTTGATTTTCTGCCTGAGTTACCCATGTCCTACTGGTTTGTTCTTGGTTCTGTTTTGTGTGTGTGTTTTTCTTTGTACTATGTATGCCTCAACCTGCTCCCTCTGTGTTTTGTTTTTGGAACCAGACTTTGGCAATAACGGTTGCCTTTTGTTTGATTTAACCTGCCTGTCTGGTGTTCTGCATTTGGCTCCTACTTGAACTCCTCAGATTTCACAGGTCTCAGTTGCAGTAAACATGATAATCAATTTTTTTCTGAGGCAACAATAACCTGCGCATTTGATGCACTTCTAGTCATCTACCTGCAAGTATTGTATTAACCTGTTGAAGAAAATCACCTGAGCTCACCTCTACTGTCCATTCAAACAGCGTCACCATCAAAAGTGGCCTTCGCTATTGCCTGAACCCCAAGTTGAGGGCAGTGCAAAAACTCATGGCTTCCATCATGTGAGTATATATTTACAAACATTAATGTGAACCTCATCTTCAGAATACACTGATCACTCAAAAATAAAATCTTTCAGTGAATCTCCATATTGGATAATGAGTTACATAATGCATCCTCCACACTGTTGTAATGTTTGTTCTTCTTTTTGGTCATTTCTAGGAAACTGGAAACGGGAAACCACGGGAGACCAGCTGAGCTCCCTTCCACCCGATACTGAAAGAAAACTGCTGGAACTACATGGAAATAATATGTTGCAAATAATAAAAATCATGTTTCATCAAAATGATTTTTTCATATTCAAAAACTAACACAACTTCTTAATATCATGTACAAAATATGTTTATGTTCAGTCAACCCAAACTACTCTATAGGTCTCAGTTACAAAGCTTTGAGTGATTTGTTTCTCAATTACACGATTCATTCAGATCATTACACCTGGGGCCAGATGTATAACCGGTGTATTTATTTTCCCACTCAAACTGGGCGTAGGTTTGCATATGGATGGTATGGACATGTCCCCACCAATATTTTTGGGAGACCAAATTGTCTCGACCAATATTTGAGCAAACCTCTCAAATAATATTGACATTATCTTTGGAGTGTAAAGACACACAGGGAGCGGAGCAGAATCTCTTAATGAGCTTCTGGTGTGATCATCATGGCCTATGAGGTCACCGAGGTCATTATTTCCCCACAAGTGCACCATCTCACTTCATCTGAATGACGTGAAACGGCTTGGAGCCGACAGCCATCAATAAGATATCTGTGGTGGTGAGGAGACTGTAGAAGGAGAAAATGTGGAGTCTACATGTTGCTTATTGCACCTGGCAGCACATCCATGGTCACTGCAGCAATTTCTCACACAAATGTATACAACCCAAAATCGTACAACGTTACATTATCATTTAGCAGACGCTTTTATCGAAAGTGACTTACAATAAGTTCATTCAACCAAAAGTACAAACTCAGAACAACAAGAATCAGGAAAGTAACATTTCTTCAAGTAAGTCGAACTACAAAAGTACCATAAGTAAGTGCCATTTAAATGCCAGGTGATATATGCACAGTACAAGAATATGTTATTAAACACTGTTTCCGATGTGTTGTGCCATTCTTTAATTTCTGCTCTAATATTTTCCTCAGCTGCTCCACGAGTGTCCAGACAGTCCGGCCCTTTCCTCCGTGCTCCGGAATGTGAAGGTAAGACGGTACTGATGAAATATTGAGTAGAATTTGATTTAAGATTTGAGTTGGTTTCTATATATTACTTACACTTGAAATGGGCTTATGGGATAGTGGCTCACTAGAACAAGCGTAATAACTCCCTTTTTTGTCTCCCTTGTCTGGCATGTCAGACCCGGAGGACATATCATATTTATCAGATCTAACGGGGTTAATATCCCAAAACTACAGATTATATAAAAAAATGCAGAATCCATCAAATATTGGTGATAATACTGACTTAATCTAACCATAAATTCCGTGTCACTATAACCCAGCTACAGTGGAAAGATATGAAATTCACACTTGCCTTCATAATATTCCGAGCACTCTGACGTCTGAGTCGGTGTTGTACGCACGCTGAAGGTGTTAACCACTGAACATGCTCACAGAAGTTGTAAAGATCACCTGCCCACACTTTGTGTGGCCAAATATAAAATAGTCCACACAAATCTAAAAATAACTTGATTCTAAATTGTATCTAAAAGGGTTTTTGACCAAGTTCATCCAAAAACGAGGATTATCACTCATTTGCTGACACTTAACAGCATAATATAAAGATTGAATGCATCTTCTTTTCTACATTATGGTATTCTATTATCATCCAGGCATATTCAGTTCAGTTGTCTTTACTTAATTGCTGTGGTTGTTTTATATAAGATAATTGAATGAACATCATCAACATAAATCCAGAAAGAAACTAGAACGGGCACTCGGTAGAGCGCATACCTTCGCATATCACAAGATCGGGCATTGAATTATGAACATGTTGGCATTAGTTGCATGCCAATTGGACAAAAATGTATCGTGCTATGGTAAAAAAAAAAATGTTTAGCTTTCCATGACCTTGACCTTTGACCCGATTGATGCCAAAATCTAATCAAATGGTCCCCGGATAATAACCAATCATCCCACCAAATTCCATGTGATTCAAGAAGATTTGACCTGTTCATGACCTTTGACCTTGACCTTTGACCCGATCGATCCCAAAATCTAATCAACTGGTCCCCGGATAATAAACAATCATCCCACCAAATTTCATGCGATTCGGTTCAATACTTTTTGAGTTTTGCGAATAACACGCATACAAATAAAGAAATAAATAAATACACGGCGATCAAAATCAGAATCAGAATCAGAATCAGAAACAGTTTTATTGCCAGGAATGTTTTCACAAACAAACGAGGAATTTTTTTTGGTGGAAGGTGCAACATTTGGACATGACAAAACAAACAACAATCAACACGACAGAAAGACAACAAATAATGTGAAGTGTTTGGGTGTGTGCTTCAAGTGGTGTGTTTTAGTTAAAGTGCATGTTAAAGTGACGTGTGTGGAGGAGGGAAGAAGAAGGAGGAGGGAGGAGGAGTGAGGAGGAGGAAGAGGAAGGAGCGGGAAGAAGGAGGAAGAAGAGGTGGTAGTCCTGGGGTGACAGTCAGTCAGTCCGGGTTCCATTGATGAGCCCGACTGCCGACGGAAAAACTTTTGGTGTGGCGGGTGGTCTTTGTCCTGATGGACGCAGCCTCCTCCCGAGGAGGGACTCGAACAGGGAGTGTCCAGGGTGGGAGGGTCAGCGACAATCTTTCTGGCCCGCTTCAGTGACCTGGAAGTGAACAGGACCTGGAGGGAAGGCAGATTGCAACCGATAACCCTCTCGGCCGAGCGGATGATGCTCTGCAGCCTGCGCTTGTCTTTGGCTGTGGCTGCAGGGTGCCAGACGGTGATGGAGGAGCAGATGATGGACTCAACGATGGCCGTGTAGAATTGTACCATCATTCTCCCTGGCAGGTTGAATTTCCTCAGCTGCCTCAGGAAGAACATCCTCTGCTGGGCCTTCTTGGTGATGGAGCCGATGTTCAGCTCCCACTTGAGGTCCTGGGAGATGATGGAGCCCAGGAAGCGGACGGACTCCACAGCGTCGACGGGGGAGTCACACAGGATGAGAGGGCGGGTGGGGCTGCATTCCTCCTGAAATCCACAACCATCTCCACTGTCTTTAGGCGTTGAGCTCCAGGTTGTTCTGGCTGCACCAGGTCACCAGGTGGTCAGTCTCCCACCTGTAGGCGGTCTCGTCCCCACCAGAGATGAGTCCAATGAGGGTGGTGTCATCCGCGAACTTTAGGAGCTTGACGGACTGGTGACTGGAGGTGCAGCTGTTGGTGTACAGGGAGAACAGCAGAGGGAGAGAACACAGCCTTGGGGAACCCGTGCTGGTGGTCCGGGAGCCTGAGACGTGTTTCCCCAGCCTCACGTGCTGCTTCCTGTCGGTCAGGAAGTCTGTGATCCACCTGCAGGTGGAGTCGGGCACGTGCAGCTGGGAGAGCTTGTCCTGCAGCAGGGACGGGATGATTGTATTGAAAGCAGAGCTGAAGTCCACAAACAGGATCCTGGCGTAGGTTCCTGGGGAGTCCAGATGCTGGAGGATGTAGTGAAGGGCCATGTTGACTGCATCGTCTACAGACCTGTTGGCTCTGTAGGCGAACTGCAGGGGTCCAGGAGTGGGTCGGTGATGGTCTTGAGGTGTGACAGGACCAAGCGTTCAAAGGAGTTCATGACCACAGAGGTCAGGCGATGGGCCTGTAGTCATTGAGTCCTGTGATCTTGGGTTTTTGGGACGGGATGATGGTGGAGGCCTTGAAGCAGGCTGGAACGTGGCATGTCTCCAGGGAGGTGTTGAAGATGTCGGTGAACACGGAGACAGCTGGTCAGCACAGTGCTTCAGGGTGGAGGGGAGACGGAGTCCGGGCCCGCTGCTGCGGGGTTCTGCTTTTGAGCAGCCTATTGACGTCTCTCTCCAGGATGACGAGGGCGTCGCTGAGTTGATGGAGGGTGCTCCAGAGGTGTGAGCCCCTGATGGGCTGGGGAGGGTGGGCTGATGGTCTGTGGCTTGTTGATGGGGCTGTGGGGATGGTCTCAGGACTGCTCCATTGTCTTTCAAAGCGGCAGTAGAACTCATTTAGCTCGTCTGCCAGAAGCACATTGTTCATGGAGTGGGGTGATTTGGGCTTGTAGTTGGTGATCTGCCTGAGCCCTCTCCAGACAGAAGCAGAGTCGTTTGCTGAGAGCTGCTGTTGCAGTTTCTCAGAGTACAGACGTTTAGCATCTCTCACCGCCTTGCTAAACCTGTATTTGGACTCTGTGTACAGGTCCTTGTCCCCACTCCTGAATGCCTGGTCCTTCTGCAGTCTTAGCTTCCTGAGCTCCGCTGTGAACCAGGGTTTGTCGTTGTTATAACTCACCCTGGAGCTGGATGGAATACAGCTGTCCTCACAGAAGCTGATGTAGGAAGTTACAGCCTCTGTGTACTCATCCAGGCTGTTGGTAGCAGTCCTGAAGACATCCCAGTCAGTACAGTCCAAGCACGCCCGTAGATCCTCCAGAGCCTCACTGGTCCACTTCTTGAACTTCCTCACCACAGGTTTACAGAGCTTTAGTCTCTGCCTGTATGAGGGAATCAGATGAACCATGACGTGGTCAGAGTTTCCCAGTGCAGCTCGAGGGACGGCGTGATAGGCCCTGCTGATTGTTGTGTAGCAGTGGTCCAGAATGCTCTTCTCTCTAGTAGGGCATTTTATTAACTGTCTATATTTAGGGAGTTCGTGGCTGAGGTTTCCTTTGTTAAAATCCCCGAGTACAATAACTAAAGAGTCCGGGATGTCGGTGTTCTTTCGGGAGTCAACAAACAAACATAAAGTACCTCACACTTAAACTTGGAAAACAATATTAATTCTAATAATTTTCTGGAGATTTTAATAGCTGGGGTCATATTGACCTCAAGGGTAAAATATGTTAGTAAATATAAAGGTAACAGGAGGGTTAAACATTGAATCGGGTCATATTGACCCGAAGGCGACAGGAAACATAACCTTCCGGCATTTTCAATGCGAAGGTAACAAATGTGCCCATCACCGTCCTGTACATGTCATAAGATTTTTGTTAACTTCATATTGGAAATAAGTATAATTGGTAAATAAAAACACAAGTGATCCAAATGCCATTAATAACTAAGAAATGACTAATATGTGTTTCATAAATAATTAGTTTGGGTCCTTATTCTTCAAGGTATTAAAATAAATAGTGTGCAAAATGTCCAAATATATGTTTGTATATAGGTCATACAACAAATTAGACAAACAGTGTGAGTATAAGTTTTCTTGCACATGTGGCTTTAGAGACACAAATTACATTTTTGTTTTTATATTGCTATTCTCTTACATGATATCAAAAAATACTTTTAACCCTTGTGTTGCCTTCGGGTCAATTTGACCCGATTCAATGTTTCACCCTCCTGTCGCCTTCGGGTCAATATGACCCGATTCAATGTTTAACCCTCCTGTTACCTTTATATTTACTAACATATTTTACCCTTGAGGTCAATATGACCCCAGCTATTAAAATCTCCAGAAAATTATTAGAATTAATATTGTTTTCCAAGTTTAAGTGTGAGGTACTTTATGTTTGTTTGTTGACTCCCGAAAGAACACCGACATTAAACATTGAATCGGGTCAAATTGACACGAAGGCGACAGGAGGGTTAAATATTGAATCGGGTCAAAATGACCCGAAGGCAACACAAGGGTTAAATGTAAAGTCTTTTCAAATTATAAGTAACCACAGGGGACGAAAAGTGGAAAGAGTGAGTCGGGGTACTTTTGTGGGTTTTGAAGTTTCACTTTCCAGTCTCAAAAATTCCCTTGATCACAGGAAGTATGATGAGGTTTGTGTCTGAAGAGAGTATTTAAGACCACCCTTGGCTTCTACCCCACACAGTTCTCTTTGACTCTATCTAATCTCTCTAGCTGCACTTGTTAAAGCTCCTCTTCCTCACCTTCATCACAGCACCAGTGTCTTCTT
This sequence comes from Pseudoliparis swirei, assembly GCF_029220125.1. Classification (NCBI taxonomy): domain Eukaryota; kingdom Metazoa; phylum Chordata; class Actinopteri; order Perciformes; family Liparidae; genus Pseudoliparis; species Pseudoliparis swirei. The sequence continues at coordinate 13,106,316 of NC_079406.1, read as the reverse complement.
CACCAAAGAGGAAACCGACGATGTCCGGCATCATGAAAGTGTTTCTACTCCTGGCTGTCATGGTCTGCATGGCTAAAGCCCAACGTAAGTATGAATACTTCTTTAGAATGTACGACTCCGTCATGGACAATGTGAGGTTTGTTATATACATGTCTACATGTTGTTGGCTGTAAAAAGCTCAATATTCATTATTTCATCTTTCTCTCCAGTCAGTCATACATCAGGAAAGCAGTGTCTGTGTCAACGTGTCAGGAACGGAATTAGATCGAGGAATACCGTAAAGGAGGTCCAGGTCTACCCAGCAACCATCTTCTGTGACAAAGTGGAGATTGTGTAAGAGACACTGAAATTGTAACGCGTTCCTCTGTGTTTTTGTGTCTCCTCTGTGTTTCTGTGTCTCCTCTGTGTTTTTGTGTCTCCTCTGTGTCTCTGTGTCTCCTCTGTGTTTCTGTGTCTCCTCTGTGTCTCTGTGTCTTGATTGTTCATTCCCTTCACCTGCCCTCAGCCACTCCTCTGTCTCCCTGATTGTCACCTGTTTTCCCCCCTCTATATTGTGCCAGTCTTTACCTTGTCCCTCGTAGGATTGGTGTATTTACGAATGTTTCTAGTCGTGTCTTAATGCGTGTCACTTATTCCTGTCTTGGTTGATTCCTGTCAGTGTTCCTTTGTTAAACTTTTTTATTTGAGTAAAGAGAGTTTTTGTTTTTATTTAAACCTCGAGTCCAGCCTTGTTTTCTCTGAACCTAAGCCTCACCGGTCTGAATCATGTTCCCCTGTTTACCTCTGATGTCCATTCCAACAGCGTCACCCTCAACAGCGGCCTTCGCTATTGCCTTAACCCCAATTTGAAGGCAGTGCAAAAACTCATGGCTTTCATCATGTGAGTATATATTTACAGACATGAATCCGAGCCTCATCTTCAGAATACACCGACCACCCAACTCCTAATTTGAATCGTTCAGTGATTCTCCGTATTTGATCATGAATAACACGAGGCCTTCTCCACACTGTAATGTGTCTAATGTGTGTTCTTCTTTTTTGTCATTCTAGTAAACGACAATCCTCGTCTACAACCAGACCAACGGAGCTCATGTCCACCACCAACACAGCTCGCATCTGATGCGTTATCTCCTCCGATCAAGAAGCAGAGCAGATGACCTCTGAACCCCCAAAACAAAGGCACCTTAAATGAATGCAGATTTTAAATGGAATAAATGTTTTTCTCTATTTATCTTCTATTTATACTGATGTGCACTTGCAGTATAATCTCTGTTCTATTTTATTTTTAAGTTATCTGTTTTTGTAAATAGATGTATGTGTTTTGATTCTGATACATGTTGTAATTGTTTTATAAATAAAAATATAAGCTCAAATCAGCATTAAGTCATGTTTTGTTCCAATACATCAATCGTGCTGCCTTGTGGTCCAGGACTGCATGAAGTTCAGATTGTGAATGCCAAGCATTAAATATCAGAGGGAGTCACTCTTTAGGGTGTCTTCTTAACACGCTTATTGTGTCTTACTAGAACTTACAATGGATCACCAGAGGACACCAATTCTGCAGAGACTGAGAAACGGTGTGATTGACCTGCCAGCACCATGTGTATACTCTCTACTCTTACAGGGGTGGTTCAGATCAGTTGATTTTCATTGGCTGTAATGCTCTCCACACACACACACACACACACACACATACACACATACACACAGACACACATTCCCGGGATTTACCATAACCATTATATGTCAGACTTTTATTCCATTGCATTTATTTGATAACTTTAGTTACTTTCCAGATTGAGATTATTAATATAAAATAGTATATAAAATATGATATATCATTTTTGTCAATTTTTTGACAATTATATGATACAACTTATACAACAATTAAAACTACTTTACTGATCTGTAGGGGGAATTCTACAAGCTGACATGTACCAGCTGCAACATTAACATCAATGTAGACATCAATGTAAACATAATGCATTAGTAGTAGTAGTAGTAGTAGTAGTAGTAGTAGTAGCTTTATTGTCAATTTCTTCACATGTTAAGACATACAAAGGAATCGATAGGACGTTTCCCACTCTCCCACGGTGAAACATATAAAAGTGCACAGGCACAACAGATAAGACAAGACATTTCCTAATACTAAGTAAACATAAAGATTCACGTACAGTTGTTATAAATACTATATATATAAATACTATAAATACTATATATATATATATAAATACTATAAATACGTAATACAATTTTAAGTGATTAAAGTGCAGAGTTTTGAGTGATTTTTTAGGGGGGCGGGGGGATTTTCAGCTTCCTGTCAGATTAATGATAATAATTCATGAATGTAACCTACATTATTCTGAAATACACTATTCTGCATTAATAGCCTATGTACGTTTTAGTACTTTAATATTGACGTTAATACTTTTACATTTCTGAATGCAGGACTCTAACTCGAGCAGTGTGTTGTCACTGAAACCTCCACAGCTTCAGTGAGACGTGTACGTTCTTCCTCCACGTAACTTAATGTTAACCCGAGGATACTCCTCCACGACACCGCACATCGCATCACACTTCTTCCCAGACAGGCTGCAGCACTCCAACTTTCGGATGATCACTTCCGCCGCCTGAGTTGTCGGAGGGCTTCACTGGTGCACGACTCTGCGCTCTGTTTACTCTCTGCGCGTCCAAAAGTCATGGATAAACAAACATACGCTATTTGTTCGTTCAGTCTGTCTGGTCTGCGCCTCTGTGGCAGAGAAATGACTGTTGCTGAGTAATTTCAATAGGACCTGATAGGAAATATTAGCGGGGTGAGTGAGGTAAGTGTTACATTGAATGGTGTCCTTCATGTAAACGCTGCAAATGACTGAACAATATAACTACTTCTTTTTTTTTTAGAGACAATTAAATGCAACACATGTAGTTATTGGTTCAAACGCTCTAACGTGTTGTCAGTATGTAAGCGTTCAAGCGTACAAGGAGCCAAACTGGAATTGTTGTTCTCGGTCATAGCCTACATGATTTTAGACGTTATTCCCACCCACCCGACCAAGGTGTGACTTCGCCGGGTCCTGTTTTTGCAAGTCATTGCACGTGACTCCCCAACCATCACAGATTTGGGGTCAGCCGTCTGCAAAGCACACTACACGACACTAAATCTGCAAAATCCGAATTCTGTCAGCATATAGATTTTGCAGATGGTGGACGGTCTAACTCCAAAATAATTCATGCAGCCTCAGTGAGGGGAAAGGCAGGTGGATTATGATAAGATATTCCTTTATTATCCCCACATGTGGTGACATTTCAGGATCACAGCAGCAGGTGCACATTAGAGCAGTAATAAAAAATTAAAACACAATAACAATACTAAATACTAATACTAAAATACTAAATATACAGAGGAAACAAAATATATACAAAAAAATACACAAGGCAGTGACTATAGTAAATTTCCAGCAGGTTAAAGTGTCCAGGAAAATAAAGTGCTTAGTGTGCCAAGATCTCATTGCAGTTGAAAGTGAGCCCTGACCAGGCTGAATGATAAGGAGCACTCATGACATGTTGTCAGGTTCATGATAACACAATACTTTGAGTGGCGTTCCTTGCACGTTACACAATAAGGTATTGCATGTAGAAGAAGTTCAATTTCATTAAACGGGCAGTAATTCCTCAATTCAAAAAGTTGCACTTGTGAACATGAGCCTGCTTTATTTCACAGTAGAGTGGTTTCTCTCTGCTTTGGGCAAAGGAGAGCCTGTATGTGACTTACATAAACCGATATTAATTACAGTGCTGTAACCAGACCTTTGGTTCTATTTGAAGCAGGTCAGAAATAGGACACGGTGCACTTTACAGTCAGCACAAGTCTCTGACTTTATTATTCTTTGACTTACCCATGCTTGGGCTAATATAAACACACATGTGACATGTATTTATTTATCAACGTGTATAGTTTTCATCCAGGTGCAGGCCTTTCTATCTGTCTAATGACCCTGTAACACTGTCATGTGATTAAGGTTTGGAGCCAAGTGGACCAACACATTGTCACCCTCGAGTCTCCTGTGGTCAGCCCTTCTGATCCGCTGTCAAAATGACCTCACGACGGGGAGACATACCAGGTAAGGAAAAATATGTTGGTGTGTTAATCTTATCATTTAAAAATATGTGAAATGATTGGTAGTTTTAGGACGATGTCAAAAATAGTTTCTTATATTTGCATCCTTTAGCACTTGAGTCTGGCACATCATCCGGTCTCTTTGGCGCCTTTTCGGCTCCCATTGGAATGACTCGGCGCAATGTCAGCTATGATGAGCTAATGGATGCCGTCATGCAATCACCACCTCCAGACATGTCTGTCAACAAGTTGTGGATAAACCCTGTCATCCCTCAGCACAAGTTCAGGAAGACTGCAGAGGTGTGTTCCTGTTAGTTCTGACTATCTGACCAAAATGATTTTGAAATGGTTAACTGCAGGGTGTTTGTATGGGCTTGTGTGATTCTTCCTGAAGTTTAGGTGCATGCCCGGACACATTTGGTATGCTCGTATTGTTTTGTAACTGGTTTGTAATGGTAGAAACCTGTGTGATCAGGTAGGCGAGGTGGATGGGAAGTTGCTGACTTTTGAGGCAGCATCGCCAGTCAAGCCCCCTGTGCCTGTTGTGAAGGCCAAAGCCACCTCTTTAATGAACACAATAATGACCAGTAAGTCGACAAAACTAATTGAACTGAAATGATGAACATTTATTTTAATTTTGATAAACATCTAGGCCCTACCTGTATGTGTTAGGACACGGACACAATAACTTGCATTGCTACATGTCACAGAAGTATGTAAACGTCACGTCTGATTGGCCAAATGGCTGCCGAATATGGATAAACACTTTTCAGAGCGGGTTAGAATGGAGCATATGAAAACACAGATTAATTTTGCCCATCCTCACTTAGAGAAGACCCAAGAGAGCCTCCAGAAGTTCGAGCACCAGGCAGGGCTCACTGATGCCGGGTATTGCCCCCACAAGGGGCTCTCTGCTGAGGAGACACGCTTTCACCGACTGGGCGAAGGTACAGTGCCAGTGAGTATGAACAAATGTGGAAGCGTTGATGTGCCAAGGAGCAGTAAAAAGTTACTATCTGCCCCCAAATACCAATGAACAAAAAGTCAAAACCCACACACCTGCTTGCTTACAGTTAGTTTATATAGTTTAAGGCTAAATTAAAGGTTTCAGGTCTGTCTTTCATTGGATATACATGCTGAACCTGACTGTGTTAAGATGTTGTTTTTTCACTTGTTTTTTTTTACCATTGGGGAACTTTTGGCAAGACTTATTTTTATTTTTATTTCATTGGATTGAAGAAATTTGGTTTGGAAACATTACATTGTCACGCTCTTGATATATTTCATGATCATAATGCAGTGCTCTAACATCCCACGAACACTGACAAAATAATGTCTGTGTCATCAAAATATAACTTACACAAATAGGAAAACAAAATTGGCTGTTAAATATTTTTTCAAAGTAACAAAGCTGACCCAGGAGAACCTAATGCACAAGTATGGATGCACAGAGGTTGTGTTTTCGCTTTAGTCTGGATTCATACATTTCCCTGGCCCACAACCCATGTTTACTTTTCAAGTGCTTTCACCTGACCTACAACCACATTATAAAGTTTTCAGAAGTTGAACACAAAAAAACACAAACCCTTTATAATTAGTCAGTACGATATTCATACTAAAATAAGTATGGTGTCTGTGTAATTACTCAAAATATTCACATTTTATTCGAATAAATTATATGATAACACTATGTTGTTTAGCAGTGTCTTGTGTTTGTGATTGCAGGGCAAACATGGAACATCTGGTTAAACAACAAATTAAGTAATCAGCGTTGTGCTGTTCCATAGACTGGAGTTTTTGGCAGTCGTGTTGCCAGGCAACGCCCATAAATGATTCGAGCCCTCTTATTTTGTCAAACGGACCAATCACCGAGCTCCTAACAAAAGAGGCATTTTGTAGGCCCATTGTGGTGTGTTCAGACGTTATCGTTTGTGTTTTCGAGAAGAAAAAAGTGTTAAAAACAGCTAATTATGGACAAAATGAAGGGATTTGACGGACTGGAACGTCAAAGAAATCGTGTCATAAAAAGGTATGCTAATGAATTGTGTTTAGCTGCAGCTATTGGTACAACCCGAACAGAAAGAAGTCCGTGAGCTAAGCAACATTGTAGGTTAACGTTGGCTACTGGCTAGCAAAGCTTGCATTCAAGCTAACCCGTGAACACAAACTAACTGACTCGTAACATTACATCTCCCGACGCTGACATTACTTAAACGAATTGCTGTATGGCACTTAACTAGCTAGTTTACGCTAAGCTCGGAGCAAAGATAATCGAAGCTAAAGGGAGTAAAAGTCGCCAGACCGCTCCCAGGGCTGTGACGTTGGTTGTTTGTTTGTTCACACTGTTTATCTCGCCAGCTGACACGAGTCTCACTTTGGGCCCCTCGTGTATTCTCATGTAAGGTTCCTGAAATGAGACATAAACTGGCACTAGTTCAACTTGCCATTACATTTAATAGCCAGGTAATAACATAGTCTACACTCACGTGGTATCATTAGTTGAGCGTTCATATCATTTAGTTGTAATCGTATTTGTAATGAGATAAACCTCCATTGCCCTGAATGCATTCTGCAAGGCCACATATAATAGATTGTTTCTATGTATTTAGAAGCTCAGCATATGGATGGGAATATGCCAACACTGAATGGAAACTGTGACACTATTCTTACAGAGAGCATTACTGTAATACATCTTATTATCAAGGCAATAATGTTTGAACATATATATGTTAAGAGTACAGCTGGTTAGAGTTTTCAAGATGTGTGTACGTTTATTGTACGATGAGTATAAGAAGAGTGTCGCAACACCATTGTAGTTTGTATTTACGTGGACTGGTGGTTTTCTGTATCTCCGCTTTCTCTATTCATGGTCACAGCAGGTGTGTGATCAGAAGTTCTCTGACGCACTTTTAAAAAATCAATTTTGGTCCACAGGTTCAGAAAAACACTGCTGACATTTTTCATTGTGTATTCAGGGAGTGTTTGCTCTTAAATCTGACCATGGCTCTGTCTCTGACACCTTTGACACAAATATATTAGTCTTATATGGACAAAAGTGTGAAAGGAAAAACTATCCATCCACAGTTATGAATAATCTTTAAAAAAGTCACTTTCAGGGTGATTATGGATCAGTTATTGGGAATTTCTTCATTATTTGCTTGTTTCATTGTTTGTTTTTTCTGTCTTTGCAGAAGTTGAGAATGCCAAGCGGGGACTTCAAGGAGGAAAGGTGTACAACATCAACACAATCCACCCCAAGTGGCACCCCTTCCGTCACCCCTTCCGTCACCCCCTGTGTTACTCCCCACACATCACCGGCTGTTAGTCGCAGGTAGGCATCTGGTTGCTGGAATGTTTAGCTCAAATGGTTTAATCTAAACACAGATCCAAAACACATATCCTTCTCATGTTTTAATTTTTTTTGTCCATGGCTTTCAAAACAGGAACTGGTTCCAGCTGAGTCCTGCACATTTTCTTGCCACCCCAGACCTTAATTGTCCCGACATGGGTGGAAATGAAGGAGGAGGAGGAGGCGGCGGAGGAGGAGGAGGAGAAAGGTGGAGCTTCTTTGGAACTCGATCCATGGTACAGAAGTCCCCCACTGACCCAGGCTGTGACACCAGCACAGGTGAGACATTTATTTCCAATCTAATTAGGATATTGTGTGTATTACAGTATAAATGCATACTAGATAGAATAGGGTCTCATAGCATGTTGAACCCTAGACCACGACAAACTCTGGTAAGAACCTTGTGTTTTTCTGTTTTTCTTTGAATACAATAATGCCTCAGATGAACCCTGATTACAATTGAACAGCTGTGGAAGTCAGCGATGATTTTCCAATGTCAGCTTTTGTCCCTCAAAATCTGCAACTCAAATGTTTTGGCCCACCACCTAAAAGACATAAGATGGGACCCTCATCACTTTTATGATACAAAGACTAATATTGAACAAACTAAATCTCAGTCATTAATGTTTTCTTTGGTCTTTTTCCACTACTAAACACACCTATGTGTGGATTAGTAGTTCACTTTTTATGTTTCTGTGCGAAGGACAGCCGTGGCCATAGGAATTATGTTTTAGGTTTATCTGCCCGTCTGTATTCAATTCAATTCAGTTTATTTGTATAGCCCATTTTCACAAATTACAAATTTGTCTCAAAGTGCTTTACAATCTGTACACATAGACATCCCTGTCCCAGAACCTCACATCGGATCAGGAAAAACTCCAGAGCAACCATTTCACAGGGAAAAAAAGGGAAGAAACCTTCAGGAGAGCAACAAAGGAGGATCCCTCTCCAAGATGGACAGGTGCAATAGATGTAATGTGTACAGAAGGAATCATTATACACAAATTAAAACACAGTAACAACACAATCAATGAATATGATAGTGTATGTATAGTTGGTAGGCATATTCCACGATCCAGACCTCGATGATCCATCAGGCAGATGGAGGTAGAGAGGAGGAGTGGGCGGAGTCTCAGCAGGGCCATGGCATCAGACCCAGCCGGGTCCGATGGACCCTATGAGACGTGAAGTCAAAAGGACTCCGAGGAGAAAGCAGAGTTAGTAATGTGCAATAGAGATGAAAATTCATCCATAAGGAGAGAGAAAAAGAGGAGATAGGTGCTCAGTGTATCCTAAAACATCCCCCAGCAGCTATAAGCCTATAGCAGCATATCAAGGGGATGGACCAGGTGAACCTGATTCAGCCCTAACTATAAGCACTATTAAAGAGGAAAGTCTTAAGTCTACTCTTACATGAGGTGACTGTGTCTGCCTCCAGACTGAAGGTGGAAGCTGGTTCCATAGAATAGGAGCTTGATAACTGAAGGCTCTGGCTCCCATCCTCCTTTTTAAGACTCTAGGAACCACAAGTGGCCCCGCATTTAGTGAGCGCAGCTCTCTAGTGGGGCAATATGGTACGACAAGCTCCTTAAGATATGATGGAGCATCACCAATCAAGGCTTTGTAGGTGAGGAGAATAATTTTAAAAGTGATGTATGTATGTACTTATCCGTCCCATTCGCGTGGACATGATTTCTTAGTAAAGCCTGCAGGGATTTTCTTTAAATGTGTCCCTTATGTCAACTTGGATTCAAGGATGAACTGCTAAATATTTGGTGGTAAAAGGTCTCTGTGCCCTCACGCCAGGCTCATTCTTGTCAATGCGGTATCTCAATAACGCCTTTAGGGAATTTCTACAAATTTTCCCTTTTGATTTCAGTATGAGCTTTGCTAAATGTTAATGATGAAGTGATGACATTTTTTTAAAGATATGGATGTTACCTGCTGGCGGAGCCAAATAACCATAGGACGAAAATACTAGTTAAGCCCCTGAAACCACACAGTCAGAAAAAACAATATTTTCAGGAAAGAGTAAAGGTACGCTTTAAAATCATGACACTGAAGCTGCTCCCCTTTTTAGAACATCTAGATTTCCGGTCATTAACGTCTACATTTATCCTCTTCTCGTCTCTCCTTCAGGCTTCTCACTGCAGTCCTATTTCGGCATGCAGAAGTCCTCTACCATGGATGGCACCAACACCCAGGTCAACTTCAACGGGGATGACCCTGCCAATTTCATGCCCCCCAAGATTGAAATCTCGGGTATTGAGGCCAAGCAGGCACCCACACGGCCACACAAACTTAAACCTCGGGACATGAATGTTTTAACACCCTCGGGCTTCTGAAGACAGACCAGCTGTGTAGTAACATCTTCAAAAAAATATTAAAGATATGATATCAACCATATCTTTAATATATATACATTTTTTTTCTTTTTTTTCCGACTGGTTGCTCACTTGCTTTCGTGTCCTCCTTTGTCCCCTCTGAGAGGAGGGTGAGAGGAATGAGGAACACCTTGTAGTATTAGCTCATCGGCCCCAGAGACAAGCCTGTTACTCCTCCCAACGAACCTACTCCGATGGATTTCCATCGTCTATTAGTGCACACCGTCCCCTTCCTATTTCCTCCGGCTCATTGGTCCAAATATAACATCACTTGATGTAACTTCACTTGTCATCCTTAAAGGTAGTATTGCGTTGTAGTATTATTGTTGTTCTGTCACAGACCCGGTGCATTGACATGCAATGTATTTCTGTCCTTGTTCCATTGGCGTGAGATGGAAGTTGTTGAAATATTCTGTCAGTCCCTTTGCTCAAGCTCATCACTTAAGCATTGCCTCTCATAAAACTGACCAGCTATTTCAACTAATAATGCTCAGTTGCCTCTTCTCTTTTGAATAAGCACACAGATTTGTAGTTGTGTAGTCCTTTCTTCAGTGAGCATGCTCCGTATCGTCTGGGATGACTGATATGTGCCTAAACTTGCAGCATGTTTGCTTTTGGCGTTGTTGCCATCAAAGTACATATTTTTTTAATTATTATTATTGCATAGAAGCGCATCTTAATTTACTTTGAGTATGACTGATGACCTGAAGTGATGTTTGATTTTGTATTTTTTTTTTGTGGTCATTTCACCGTCAGCATTTTCATATTGTTCTACATGAAATCAAGATTGATTCTAAATAGTAGTGTATTGGGGTTTATCATATGTGTTGTGCATAAACAAATTGTTTCAACATTCTATGAAAATACAAAGCATTAAAGTGCTCATTTCTATTTTGCATTTCCTGTATCGCAATTTAAGAATCACTGCGGTTTTCCTTGAAAAAGTTGATGAATTCCAGTAAGTAAATGCACAAAGGAGATGGTCTCCCACTGACATCTGTAAATAAATCTGATGATAACAAGTACAATTATTCAGTTTCTTTTCTTCACGCAAACATATGGAAATACGTGTGCACACTCATTTATAAATCCATTCTATTTGTTCATAACATTGAATTTTGTATTTTCTTTTGTAAGAAACGCAATTTCATTATTAGCATATCCTGTTTTGTAGAAGTGTGTTCTTGACCGCTTTAATGTTCCGAGAGTCACACAGGATCTCTCTCTGTGTTTTTGATTGCTTTGTAAATCAAACTACAGCGGAATTTAAGTACAACATAATAATTAGACTGAGCTACCATTTTCCTTCACTTATATTTGAATGTCAGAATTTCAAATTGGCATCTTTACATTTATTAATTCTCTACCATTCATCAAAGTAGCAATATAATGCCAGTTGAACTGGCAAATTAAGTGTCACTAACCTCAATTTTACATTGTTATATCAATATATACTGTATAGAGAAATTTGACACCGGATGTTAACCATGTGGAAGGATTCTACCGTCTTTGGCCAGAAGATGGTGCAATAAGCTCAATAATATGTTTTCTCGTCATGAGTTTGACCTTAATGTTTCACTCTCTGTTATAGTACCCAGATTAAAACCAAGAACACGGGTGTTGATGCTGGAATCAGATATATTAAATAGCCATGATATCATTTTATACCCAAATGAAAAGCATGATGGATAATGAGAGCATGTCATTTTCCACAGAGATATGAAGGAGGTGAGAAGAATCAGGAGAATAGCAGTCTCTGTTGGCTAGTCCATCAGATCCTCTGCTGTGCACACATTGATTTAATTAGTCGTGTTCTACTGTTGGTAAGGAGATTGATTTTTTTATTGGAACAACAATTTCAGGATATTGTCCACGAAACTGAGCATTAATAACTACCCAATCTCTCCTCTCTACATCAGAGCTAACATCCAGGCCATCTGACAACGAGAAACAGCAGAGAGCACACTGTTGGCTCAGCCATGAACCGAAAGGTTTATAGCCTTGTTAAAGATCCAAGCAGTTATTGTCTGGTGTTCTGTTTATTTTGTGTGTGTGTGTGTGTGTGTGTGTGTGTGTGTGTGATAGTGGACTTATTACAGGGTGTGTCTATTGCCTTGTTATATTTCTTGCACCAGGATGCACATTCTGTACAGGATATTTATATTGCATGTTGAGTCATCTACAAAAGTATTTATCAAAAACAGTCTTCATTCTGATTAAGTGCCGTCGTTCAAACAGAAACAAGGCCTCAACTTGAGCCACTGCATCACTTTCGTTCTCATCAATTTTAAACGTTGACTTGAACGAAAGGGAACCCTCCTTTACTTAGAGGCTGTTGAGAGGCCATGTCTGGTTTTCAGCTGGTGCCACAGGAGCAAAGGTGAACGTCAAATGAGACGGGCGAGTGCAGACTAGAGAGAGCTCAGAGCTTTCACTCAAAAGCTGAACGGAGAGACACAAAATGAAAGGCAGGCAGAAGATAAGGGTAAGAAAAGTGCAGTCGTGGAGAAAGAAGATTTGGTATAAAAGTTTGGTAAAAGTGCAAACGCAGACCGAGATAGGCCTGTTCAGTCCTCACACACCAGTTAAGCAAAGGCAAGAGAAACAGTGGGCGGAGGAGTCTGGAAGTGAGAGAAACTGGGAAATAGAGAGTAAAGGGTGGAGTGCTCCAAGTCCAACACTCATGACATAATACAGATGTCTCTCTCTCTCTGGGTCCGACATAACATGGTTGCGTCATTGTCGGACGCAGAGGTGGGGGCTTCCCGCTCCGATCCCACACAAATCATTGAGCTCACTCCCAGATGTGCAATGGCAAGCGTCACCCCGCCAGAGTGACCACGGACCAGGATCTCTCACATCTGCAATCTGACATGACACATTCACTACTCATCTATATTTCAAGAACTGGTCTGGCCCAATTTCCTACATAACAACCTGACAACAATTAGTTACACTCTAAGAGCTACACCCATATGACACAACTTAAACATGCCAGTCTGGCCAAGCAACCATGACTAGAAACAAGTCAGTGCCCATTTTAAGAGCAACCCTGCTCTTTACGATCACCCTGCTCCAGTTATCAAGGTCTACCTGTTTTCGGGATGCTATGTTTTTGAAAACGTATTCTAAATGTACTCTGTAAAAGGTCAACTTTGATGAGGGTTATGAAGTACTTTCATCCAATACATGAAGGAGTTGTTGGAGCACTTTATGTCAGCGTGACTCTAGGAATATGTGGGGAAACCCTCCCACCAGCTCGATTCAATTACAGGAATTTTGTAAGAAACAGATATTGGGCTTCTGATATCTGACCTACAAGTTCTTAAGTGGTAACACACTTCTTTCACTCTTGAGATGCCCAACGTTTTAACAAAGAAAGCTGCTGTGATAACATAATGATAAGATACCTAACTTCCTAACTTTCATTTATTGCTTCCGACTTATCCACTTATGAGCACAACTTGTATGTGTAAGCGTCACCGACCACAGCAATGAGTCATGCAGTGTTTTTCCAGAAGTAATCTAGTTATTCTCATCATAACAAGAACACCATGGTGACCAATCTTAACAAGGGATTTGAAGGGGGTCCTTTCTGACGTCTGCTGCTGGGCGGGATCTCCGTTGTAGGCTACCCCATCCGACTCCAGAACCACATCTGTGGCTGATTCAGTGAGCTGGCCCGGAGGTGAACCCACCAAGCTGAGAGGAGGCCGGGGTTGGGGAGCAGTTGTTCAGGTACTGTGAAAGTAAGCATCAATCATGGCCACTTGCACGGGGATAGGGTTATAGTGTTACAGCTATTAACACAGATGTGGAGAACACAGTCATCGAATCAGTGTGCTGATGTTACGCAAGAACAAACTGCTGTAACTCACATCAATTGTGAAGATGTGACCTATGACCTCTGTGACAGCATCTCCATGTCCCGAAAGACGGCCCTGCAGAAAATGAGTGCAGCTATAGTGTGTAAGGACTGCGCAGGAGAGTAAATACTACTGTGAGACATGTGAAGTCTCAAAATGTCGACAAATTGTACAGATCATATGTTTGGCTTCGAAATTATGTTTGATTTCCTGTAGCTCTTGTCTTGGTTCTCTTTCCTGCATATCTAAAACTATCGGTTTAAAAATCACTGAAAAACAACTGAAAACTGAATTGAACAATTAATGTGGACAAGCCAACATACTCCTTTTAAGGTCATCAATTTCAGACAACAGGGAAACAGGACATTGTTTTTGTATATCAGTTTAAGTTTGTCGGTCTTTTTGCCATCTCTTGCTTTCTTACAATGTTACCAGTTTTGAATAAGCCTCCAGCCTGTGGCCGTCAGGCGTTGTGTCACTGTTCATCAGGCCTTCTCCTGCCATCCCCCACTGAGAAGCAGAGTGTAACGTTGGGCCCTCCTGTACTGGCCCCCGGTCTCTAACATGAAGCAGATGTGGGAAGGGAGATCCCCCCTAGAACAAGGTCTTAACAGTCCACTGGAGCTCACTAGAGCCACATCCGGTTGATACACTCACTGGTGTCTAGTGTGTGTGTGTGTGTGTGTGCATGTGTATATGTGTGTGTGTGTGTGTGTGTGTGTGTGTGTATTTGCATGTGTGCGTGCGCACATGATGGAAAGTGAAAGTGTGTAAGATGATGATTCATTGTAAGATGATTCATTTATTTGTATTATTATGTACCGGTCAGAGTCGTTCACCACCATAGCGTCACACGCCTACAAGATGCAGAATGAAACTGGAAGGTTGAATTTGAAGATAGGTGTCATTAAAACAAATACAGTTTATGTTGATTTTATAGTTGTCAGATTGTGATTGCCGTCAATCTTGTGGCCTCACCCACACTCATGAAGCCACACAGGTTTATCTTCATCTTTCTGGTGTTCCCTGCTATCCAACCATTAGAGGAGATAATTCGCCAATGTAGCAATGATTTACAACACATTACATTACAATAAATGTAATTTAGCTGACGCTTTTATCCAAAGCGATTTACAATAAGTGCATTCAACCATTAGTACAAACTCAGAACAACAAGAATCAAGAAAGTAACATTTCTTCAAGAAAGCCAAACTACAAATATACCATAAGTAAGTGACATTCAAGTGCCACATATACAATCATAAGAACAATGCACATGACAAACTAGAGGGCAGAAGTCAAAGGTTTAAGGCTCAAAATGAAGACCATTTAAAATGGTCAAACTCTCTGAAATTGCTTGATTATCTGTGTCAAAACCTTTCGGTTTGCCCATCTTTTTATATCTTCATACTACTGATCTTTTTGATGATTTCTTGGATTAGAGTGTCATATAACACATGTAATTATAGCCGACATAATAATCCTTTAAAAGATAGTTCAAAAGGAGGAATGCAGTTCTTCGGCTTCTGTCACCGGTTCTCACTCACGCACACCCAAAGCACTCCGGAACACGTCATAGTACAAAGAAAAACAATCACATGTATAATATGAGTTGTGGCTCTCCACATTGAGATCAGGAACATTTTTAAGTTTGCATTATACAGTAGAGAAAAACATCCACGTATGTGCAAACACACAGTCATATTGGAATTAAGTATTTTGAGAGTTGGGAATACTGGAAATACAGTCTAAAAATATATATATGAAATTCTACTCTTTCAAACACACAACAGGCGGTTTGTAAAATGGCCCATCGCTGTTCTCCTTCATCACGATCACATAGAGTTGGATGTGGTTTGGACAAAGCGACGTGACGCGTGTGACTTGGCAGGACGCAAACACATTCCAGAGAGAAACACAAATGCATCCATTTCATACTCTGATTCTTGTTTTGTGACACTATCTCACACACACTCCCGCCAACTCGCTCCTTCCATTCACTCAGACTGAGATAAGGAGCGTATCTGACTCACTGATAACGCTCATATGTTTTTCAAAATGTCGACTCCAGTTCAAATAGTTTAAATAGAGGATTAAACTTTCGTTTGTCTTTATATTTCCCGTAAGCATTTATTTTAAGCAAATGCACATGTTTCACTCATGCAATTAATCCATCAAATCTATCCAAGTCAGTAACTTTAGATCATTAATTGTTGGCCTGGCATCCGATGTGAGCTCTGGCCCGACCTTCGCACCTTGGGAACTAGAAGCAGGATAAGAGTATCCGAAGTGATACGTTTGATAACTTACGGTAAGTGCAGCTCTTCATCCCGGGATCTGATTGGACTTGTGGTACGGTGACCTGTCAATACAATGTACGTGCTGAAGCAATTGTATGAGTGAAGTATCTGAATAGAGGATAAATAAATGTACATTATACAGTCATTTATCAAATTAGTGGTGTTGTCATCTCTGTTTTTGTAATTTAAATCTGACCTGGCATTTCCAAGGGCCGTCATTACTGTTTCGACATGTAATACATGCACCAATAAGTTGTGACTCCTGGTATTCATTTAGGAGGATGGACAATCGAATAATACTCAACATGAATATAACATGTGTCTCAATCTAACTGCGCAGGCTATTCAAATGTTCCAGAGTCCAGGAGACATTCAGAGACAATGAGGAAGCAACGTGTATTAGGATTGGAGCATAAGAAGTGGAAAGTCTTGTAAAAGGTATACAAAGTTAAAAAGCAGTTAACGTGTTTATGGTTGACGGGTTTGTCAGAGCTGTTTATTTTGAGTTCTGTTTGACATCATAGGAGTAGAAATATGTGAAGCATTTGCTAATTTGTTCTTTAGATCACGTCATGACCACACCTGGCAACGGTGAGTAATCTGGCTTCTGTATCTACAGGTTCCTTATATTAAAGGGCAAAAGGTTGCATTACACTATTACTACAGTTGTCTCCATTTATTTAAACAAACAATATGATGTGTAAATGTACAGGGCATCCCATTTCTAACAAAATTAATAAATGAATAGAGAATTTTCTTCAAACTGAAGGAAACATTTTTGACAAGAAACAGGGACGAACCAAAAAGTTTGCTGGCAAAAGTTTCAGTGAAATCAAAAGTAACAGGTGTACAATAACATCAACATGCATGGACACATATTAATGATCTTCCTCAGTGTCATGATACTGGTTTCTAGTCTGGTTCCTCATTCAGCTTTTAGGGTTGGGTGTAGAGAAGGGGCCAAACCTTTATGAAATAAAGGCTTAAAAAAAGATGCGACATTCCTTTATGTATTATTATGTATTAATCAGAGTCTTTCACCACCATAGCGTCACACCCCTACAAGATGCAGAATGAAACTGGAATGTCAAATTTAAAGATAGGTGTCATTAAAACAAATACAGTTGATGTTGATTTTAGAGTTGTCAGATTGTGATTGCTGTCAAACTTGTGGCCTCACCCACACTTATGAAGCCACACAGGTGTATCTTCATCTCTCTGGTGTTCCCTGCTATCCAACAATTAGAGCAGATAATTCGCCGATGTAGCAATGATATACAACAACGCACATGACAAACTAGACGGCAGAAGTCAAAGGTTTAAGACTCAAAGTGAAGACCATTTAAAATGGTCACACCTTTATGAAATATAGGCTTAAAGAAAGAATAGAAACCATCTTGCGATGGGATAAGCCTAGATGCTACATTGGTCCAGGTGCTTAAAGTGTGTCTGTGTGTGTGTGTGTCTGTGTGTGTGTTTACGTGCGTGCATGCGTGTGTGTGTGAGTGTGTACGTGCGTGCTGGATGTAAAGTGAGATATGTGTGTAAGATGATTCATTTTATTCCTTCATTTATTATTATCTATTTGTCTTTCACCACCATAGTGTCACAACCCTACAATATGCAGAATGAAACTGGAAGGTAAAAACAGGTTCAAACTAATAAAGATTATGTTAATTTTATAATTTTCAGACTGTGATCACTGTCAATCTTGTGGCCTCACCCACACTCACAAGCCACACAGGTTTATCTTCATTTATCTGATTTCCCCTGCTTCCAACAATAAGAGGAGTATAATTCCCCAATGTAGCAATAATATACAATCATAAGAACAATGTACATGACAAACTAGACGGCAGAAGTCAAAGATGTAAGGCTCAAAATTAAGACCATTTGAAAAAAATGGTCTTCACAGAATGGAAATGGTCAAACCTTTATGAAATAAAGGCTTAAAGAAAGAAAAGAAACCATTTTGAGATGGGATAATCCATGATCCATGTACCAGCATTGCTGTTGTGGCTGGTAATAATGGACGATTACAACTATATTTCAAGTATACTACAATACCCATAATGAAAGAATACATTAATCATCTCCTCAAGAGGACAAACTCCTGCTTGAATACTGCTGACGTTAACAGGCAGGGCGACAATAATAGAGTTTATAGGCGTCTCTCAATCTGTGACAGGTGAAGTGGGGACGATTGTGAGGAGGCGTGGCCTCTTCTTCCAGGAAACACCGTGACTCGTGGGCGTGTGCCTTCGTTCTGGATTTAACAAGGCAGAACCTTCACTCCGACAGGAAAACTACAAGTCGTTGTCTCTCAGAAAAGGTGTCCAGCAGCAAAGGCAAAGCTAGAGTCATGTGTGGTAAGTTTGCTTTGTGTCGAGTAAATGTGTTTAGAAACTTGTTGTCGGGAATTTAAATGTATTTACGCACGATAATTGCCTTGACGGGCTGTTTCCTTATACATGCGATGAAACGAGGTATAAAAGTTACCACACACTTGGGGCCGTGAAGTTATCGCGATCCTATTATATAGTCATGGAGAAAATATGAATTCTGATCTGACACAGTTGGAGAGATGGCTCTGTTTTCGGACCTGTGTGGCAGCTGCGACGTGTCAGTTTTTCCACAATGTTGATAGGCGAGTCCTCCCAGTTACTTAATCCAATATCTTGCGCTCAGGGACGACGCTCGTGCGCGCGCTTCGCTTCGCGCACAACACTCTAACGCACGGGCACGTTTACAGCCGAAAGTCAATGTTTAACGGCACGTCGCAGTCTACTGGTGTCTCCATGGAAGAGGCCAAGATGTGTGAGTTTACAGCAGCCTGCCTACCTGGCTGCTGCAACACTGAGTGCAATGTGCGTCCGTCAATGGTCAGCTGTGTGCTTGCGGGATGAGAGCTTCACCGAACATTCCTACACGTTTACATACACACACACACACACACACACCCGCACACACACACACACACACACACATATACACGTACACATACACACGTACAAACAAATGAGTTTTAATTAAATGAAGATGCAAGAGCTTGACCGACTCATGCTATTAAATGTAATGAGATGCCATTTCTGCTCTGTTCAGTCTCTAGTGCGTCCGTGTCCTTCCTAAACATATCGATCTGTGTAAGGTGAAGATTATGTCGACTTTAATAATCATAACAATAATACAGAAGCTATAAGTTAACCTTGTGGATCAACTGGTTCTCCTCTATCGTCTTAAATAGGTGGATATTGATGTCATCCAACATTGTAAATGTATCCTTATATAGTGGATCAAAAGGCGCAACTGTACTGTCTCTGCATGTGAACTCTGCCAACACGGGTTCAGTTATGTTTCTCTCTCTTTCCTTTTCTAAAAGGGATCTTTGCCTACCTGAATTACCGAGTGACTCGCACTAGAAGGGAGATATATGAGACGCTGGTGAATGGACTGCTGAGACTGGAGTACAGAGGGTACGATTCAGCAGGTAAGAGACTCGGCCTCACAGCGTTGCCACACATACACATACAAGTACACATACAAATACACATATACACACACAGCCAAAGGCACAACATCTTACAGTGCTTCTTGCCAGCACTTGTGTCACGTTTTTAAAAAGAAATCTGGACAAAATTTGCAGTCAGCAATCAAAGCATTGAGAAACACAATCTGCCAGAAGTGTATAGATGATTTGGAGTTGAGTCACTGTTGTATGACAACGGCACGCAAGTCATTTTACCTTTGAAAATGCTCTGCTGTTGAACTGAAATGAAGCAAAACGGGTCTAACAGCCAACACCTGTGACCTACAATTGTGTAGGTAGCTATTGTTCACATTGTATCATAACTGTCAGTTTGTGAGTCTTGTAAAATATTATTGTCTGACTTGTATTTATGCGAATATATTCTACGTGTGAGTACGTTCTTCGGGAACGGGTGCTGCCTCAAGGCAGTTCAAGCTTAGGCTGTGTTGTTGTCTCATTGAATGATGTAGGATGATGATGATGATGATGATGAATGTGCAGCGCAGTTCTGCACACCGATACGTCAGCTTACCCCATTATCCAACTTTAATATTGTATGATAAATATATACATATATTGTTATTGTTACTATTTAATATCATAATGCAACATTTAGTAAAATAAGTTGAGAGCCTTAAACAGATACAGTTAGCCTTCAAAGTAAAAGTTGCACATTTTCAAATATGTTGGCTCCAGCTATCAATTTTAAGAGCGCTAGATTAAATATAAATAAACAATTGGAACACTGGAATTATACTTGTGTAATAATGGATTATATTACCAATTCATGTATTTAAATAAAGTTTCTTAAACTGTTTGGATGAATGTTTCAGACAATAGTGTTGAGACATGTGGGGATCATCACATCTCAACACTATTGTCTGACTATAGATTGAGAGCAGTTACCTTTGAACACTAGTAAGCTATCCCATATAAGATCCTTCTAGTTTATTGACTGTTTGCACTTTTATCAATTTTTTTGAAAATAAGGACAAATAAATGATTAAATACAACTTTTTTTGCTGGATATTCCACTGGCCGGTATAAAAGCGCGACATATTGTGTACATTATGTCATCACTAGCCACCACACAACAAACCTTGAGGTACCTAACCATCACCACTAGCCTCTTTAAATACAACAGGGTCCTCATGTGTAAGCTGCTCACAACACAGGTCTGTATTACAATGCTTATTAATAATACTAAAATGTAAAAATAATTGCTTTATGTTTAAGAAATTACAGAGGTTTTCTACCCGTCATGGGAATATGAATTTCAGGCCAGCCAATCAGCTCCTCACAAATAGGACAATGAAATTAGGTAATACCCCTAAACTGACATTCATGTAACATGAACAATGGCAAATTAATTATATTTCATGCACAGACTTTTGACAGTGGGGCAGGTGTATTATTTTTCAATCATACCAAAACAATCTAAATTGAAGTATTACGACATAATAATGTAATTAAATATATATAGCTACGAAGCTCATTTGACTTCTATCTAGCAAGTCTTTCCATTTGGACTTTAGCTGTTGAACAGTACGTTCTACATGCGTGCACACACAGACAAACCCACATAAAGAATACTGTAACATATTAAGTACTGGATCACTACTCAATAACCTAGTTGCATTTTTTTATGATGACGGTATACATACAAGCTCTCGTCCTATTCAGGCTTTAAATCTGTGCGCTTTCTTTCCCCAAAAGTACCTATTTAATTCTCCTGCTGTCTTTTTGCAGGCGTCGCTGTGGATGGTCCGAAAAAGACGGACACTGATAACAACAAAAACACCACCTACATATTCAAGACGAAGGGGAAGGTCAAGGCTCTGGATGAAGAGCTTTACAGTGAGTTCAAGCAGGTTTATATCTTCTTCGTAAAACACGGTTTCTGATGTTTGAATGTTGATTACAGTTTTTAAATGTCCCTGCAAGTCTGTTCAAGTACATGTCAGTGAAGTGATGTTTTTTTTGTTTTTTTGCTTGTTCAGAGAAAGACTCACTGGACCTGGATGAGGAGCTGAACATCCACTTTGGCATCGCTCACACTCGTTGGGCAACACACGGAGAGCCCAGCTCGGTCAACAGCCACCCTCATCGCTCCAACAAGGAGAACGGTAATGTTCTTTCATGCTCACATACCCAGTTCAGTGGACAGTATACATTCATTTAGAACCCATGCTTAACAAACTGCACATCTATGCAAAATATACTGTTGAAATATCGACATTAATTGCGTTTTCAAACCCATGTATGTGTCATGAGTGTGCCATGTTCGTAGGCGTGTCAATAATGCAATGCAATAGTTGTTGAACTTTAGCCCCGCGGTTCACTCTCTTTTTTCAGACTTTGTCGTTGTCCACAATGGCATCATCACCAACTACAAAGAGCTGAAGGCGTACCTGGTAAGTGAACTTATCGTCATCAATTTCCTTTGAACAAACAGCGCGTTTCAAAGCTGCTGAGTGACATCTCCAAGCTGCCCGGTATCTGTCAAGCAGCTCCGTCACCGTCTCTTAGAGAAGCATACCGGTTCTCAAATGACCACGAAAGACTAGTGTGGCACTGTTTGCCATGCTGTTCTGTTTACATGTTAGGCAAACGTAAACTTGTGGCTGTATAATTTAATTAGTTTGTTCAGCTGGGTTTGTAAAAGTCACTCCATCCGCTGCATAGGCAACCACTGCAAGCAAAGTTGATCAAATAAGTTAATTTCATAAAATAATTACAATAATTACACTGATTCATATAATACTTTTTTGTTTATATATCCCTCAAGTTGTCAGCACGAGAACTATCTCTAGAGGCAACATTATTCAGTGTTACTCATTAACTAAGGAGGGACTTGTTGCGACATTGTACTTGGGAAACAGTCAAACCTGACATAAAATACATAAAACAATCATTGATGAAACAAATAAAGAAAATATGTTGTTTAGTAGAATATTTATGAATGGAGGGAGACAGTCAAATGATTGAAATCTGAAATAACCTTTTTTTTCTAAAATAGCACAGCTTTTTTCTGCCAATGATGCACATACACATATGTGTCAATATGAGCATACAGCTATACAAATATCATAGCAATTTGAACAAAAATCGTTTTGTAGTCATTAGCCAAAACATCAACGCTGGTATTTTCCCCCCCATTATGAGTCACAGCTGCTGTATAGGAACGACAAGGGAGATGGTTTTGAGTCCTTTGAAAGGTGTATATATTTCTGTCTGTCTGTGGACACAACACTTTTCAGGTGTGAAGTTGAGATCAAAAGGATGGAAGAGTTTAAAGATGATTGAGGTCTGAGCGAGGCAGCCAGAAGCAAGGGGAGTGGAGATTGACTGCCCCACATTACTCCCCCGGCTCGTATTGATGTTGAGTGGTGTGATCCCAACACGTGGTTTCTTGTTTGAATATGATTTAAATCAGTGACATGCAGAATGAAAAACTAGAGGCTTTCACCTTTTGTTTCGTGATTATTTTATGACAAGTTGTTAAGTTATATCATATCATAATTTATTATAGGAATTCGGTCTGGGACTCTAAGCTACAGTTTTCTATAATTCTACTGTCACTAACCTGATGTACTTAATGTGACCAGAATTTCAAAAATACATAGATGGTGATATCTGCTGCATTCTGATCTAGCAGGAGGACTGACAGTTAATGCTCAGGTCGTTTATGTTTGTATTCATGTTAACTCTGCCTTCCTCAGATCAACAAAGGATATGAGTTTGAGTCAGAGACGGACACAGAGGTGATCCCGAAATTGACCAAATATGTTTACGACAACCGGGAGAATGACAGCATCACCTTCTCCACCCTGGTAGAGAGGGTCATTCAGCAGCTGGTGAGTAGCTCACACGTAGCACATAACTGACAGCACTCACTGCTACCACACTCACACAGCATCCCCTGCTAACTGCAGCGAGCAGCAAAGTAATGTGAGCAAGTTCATTTACTTAAGTATTGTATAATTCTTTACATTCTTTACTTGAGTATTTCCATGTAATGCACCTTTCTAGATCTACTCCACTACATTGCAGAGGGAAATATTGGCTCCACATTCACAAACTTCAACATTAACATGCTCTTTTGTGTATTCATCAGTTATAAAAACAGAACAATTATTATTCTATAATAATAATATGACACTGTGAAAGGAGCCATTTTACTTTTGATACAATCCTATAGCTTAGTGTCATAAAATATCGGTCTAACCATTCACCAACACTCACACATTCGTTTGCACATTTTTTTTCTATGAGATTGCATTTCCTCTCCATTAAAACGGTGTACACCCTCATAAAAACAGTCTCTTTCATAACCGCCCAAACATTATCACAAGTGACATCATCCGTCTCATTTCATTCGGGTGAGATGGGTCAAGCCTCTCTGCTTCGTTGTGTGACTTTCATGCGTCCGAGCTTCACACTTTGGTTGGAGCAGCTTCTCTCTCCTTGGAAGAACAGAGGTGGCACAAGCAGCCATTTTGGATTTGGAGTAATGGGAACCAGACAACAGCGTCACAACCACAACACCCTCCCCTCGTCTCTGTCTCTCTTAACACACTCCAAGTCGGTTCTGCATCGAACAACCGCAGGCAGAATTGCAGTTTGTGCTTTTGAAACACAGCTGATGTTGCAAACATCGTACAATGGAGGTCTTATTTACTTTACCCCCCACACCCCCACACCACTACTTGCCACACTGGCAAACCCCACAGGGCCAGAAGAGACGTTTGTGTGTGTCCCGAAGATGTTTCTCTTAAAGGTTGCATGCTTTCCAGGAATACATAACTAACTTTGCCTTTATGTTTTTATTTTTATAAAATATTAGGTTGTTCCTCCTCAGTCTACTTTCACGTTGGCGCATTTCAGTCTTTCATTAAGCGAATGGAAACTCAGTTTTTTCTTTCCTTCTTTCTGTCTCAGGAGGGGGCCTTCGCTCTGGTGTTTAAAAGCCGTCATTTCCCTTCGGAGGCTGTGTCCACCAGGTTAGGACCACACACACACACACACACACTGCACTGACATTTCATTTGGTTCTGTGTCTGAGCAATGAGCCTGACTCATCGGAGATGAGTAATCCCTGTTATTACATGAACGAAGCAATTCCATAATATGCTTTGAGGAGACTTTAATCAATCATTGTGGCTTATCTTATCTTCATCATGTGACGTGGTATGACTGTTGCAGAACGTGTTTTGCATATGATGATGCAAAGATGTTTTCTGCGTGAATATATGGAAATTCCCGTCTGCCTGCATCTGTCGGTACGATCCGCATTTTAAGACTCATGCAGAGGTTGAATTCCGGTTCCCCCTCTCCCTCCTGGGCCTCTGGCTTCTGGGCTGCGGCCTCTACACCGGCTTCTCTGTGACTCATTAACAAAGAGACTTGAGTTTCCGGTTTCTGCTAAAACGGCCTGCAGGAAACTTGAAAGACTCACGGTTATTCACTTCACAACCTTTTTTTTCCATCTGTACCTTTCCTGGTTCATGATCAGGGAAGAGGAATATAGACAGAGAGAAACAGGCGGAGGGCAACAAAGTGAGGAGCGATGACTGGGCTGTTATGATGGCGTATGCCAAGAGCTGCTGCAGTGAACTTTAGCATCTTATCTGTCGTGTGCCTGTAGTTTCTGGAGAAAATATTCTGATATCAGTATATTGCACATATTGCTTTGGTTTACTCAATGCATTGGGAGGGTTGTAGAATAGTCAGCATTATTTCCCGGAACAGAGGGATGAGGGGATGTTTGTGATTAGAAAGCAATACTATTCCCACTCTCCCTTTGTCGCCAAGCATTAACCTCCCAGCAGGACTTTTACTCTCCTTCTCAGATTTCCTTTCTTCTAACTTTCTCTCAATCTATTGTTCTTCTTTACTCTTTCTTTCTGCCCCCCCCCCCCCCCCCCCTGTCTTTCTCTTACTCATACTCATTACGTTTGTTCCATCCCTTTGCATCCCTCCTTTCCGTCTCTCCCTCAGGGTAAATATTGGATTGGATGGCGACCACATGTTTCTGTTTGCAGGCGTTCCCTCTTCAAGCCCCACGCCCCTTAAAACAAACAGTGGTCTTACGTCAGCGTAGCCGAGCCCCAGAGAAGGGCCAACGGAGTGAAAGGAGATTTCGAGACAGAGAAAGACGAGAAATAAAGAGAGCCCTTTTGCACATGGTTTCTCAAGAGTTGTCATAACTCATAATTGTTGACCATGAAGTGGTTTTGTTTCAATACCCTGTTTGCACTGTGGTCACAAGATTATTATGTAAATGTTTCATTTATTTCAAGTTAGTCTCCTTATACCCTCCTCTCTCACCTTTCTAGATCTAGATGTGGTCGCACCTTTTCTGCTTCCACTGCCAATAGGCGAAGCCCACATGGAATTAGTAGCCAATAAGGAAGCAGTGACTCGCTCCAGGAACTGCTATAATCCGAGAGGGATGTCAACAAATTGAGGATTTGTTTATTGTCTGATGTTCAAGATTAGAAGGTTTAGTCTATATTTGGAATAAGGTGGAGCCTCTGCACAGGGACAAACTCAACCTCAGGGTTATGTACAAAATAATGAAAAACTAATGTTACAAAGATTGAGTTTGAGATGGTTCACAAAGCTCCGCGTGAGAGTGGATGTATTTGTCATTGTTGTGTGTCTACAAAGCCTAATCCTCTCCTGTCTCCCACTTTCCCCACACTTTATTTCCCTCATCCTCTCTCCGTCCCGGCCTGCTTCATACTAGGAGAGGAAGTCCATTGCTCATTGGGGTGCGAAGCGAGCAGGAGCTGACCACGGACAACATCCCTATCCAGTACAACGGTAGTGAGCCCTGTTCCTGTCTCTGTGTGCCATTACCTGCTTCCACTGCACCCTGAACCTCCGGTGCACACATTCACAGCAGGATAGGGAGTATTTTCATTATATTTTATTTCATCAGCATATATTCAATTTACAGTCCCTTATAACTTGTAAACACAACTTAAAAGGCAGGCAGTGACCCAGAGCAACGATGCCATAGTCCATCTCTCAACACGTTCTGACTCTCAGCCCCAATCCTTCCTGAAGTTGTAAATCTTGAGATTGGGTTGTGTGTATGTATATATATATATACACTACCGTTCAAAAGTTTGGGGTCATCCAGACAATTTCGTGTCTTCCATGAAAACTCACTTTTATTTATCAAATGAATTGAAAATTGAAAAGAAAATATAGTCAAGACATTGACAAGGTTAGAAATAATGATTAATATTTGAAGTATTAATTTTGTTCTTCAAACTTCAAGCTCAAAGGAAGGCCAGTTGTATAGCTTATATCACCAGCATAACTGTTTTCAGCTGTGCTAACATAATTGCACAAGGGTTTTCTAATCAGACATTAGTCTTCTAAGGCGATTAGCAAACACAATGTACCATTAGAACACTGGAGTGATAGTTGATGGAAATGGGCCTCTATACACCTATGGAGATATTTCATTAGAAACCAGACGTTTCCACCTAGAATAGTCATTTACCACATTAACAATGTATAGAGTGTATTTCTGATTAATGTTATCTTTATTGAAAAAACAGTGCTTTTCTTTGAAAAATAAAGACATTTCTAAGTGACCCCAAACTTTTGAACGGTAGTGTATATATATTATTTTTTTCTTCTCACAATCATGGATCATTTCCTAAAGCAGCTGGACACTGTCGTTTAGTGCAGACTCATACAGGAGTAAATATTTGTTGGACTATTTCCATCCAGCCGGGCGGTGTACGTGGGATCGACTCAAAATAAACTACACTGCCCTCGTTTATCATAATGAAGGGATATGTCACCCAGTGCAACAGTGTGGCTCCTTGGTTAATTTGTTTATATTTTTGTGGAAACAATGGAGCTCTATAGCACAGATGAATACATTCAATGAAGCTTTGCCTACAGTTGTACTTGTTAATAACACCGGGATGACTGTGTGTGTGACTACTGGACTCTGTAAAGCGACTTCGGGATGTCGACATGACTTGAGAAGCGCTATATAAAATAAATGATTATTATTATTATTATTATTATAATAGGATACATTAATTGTTGCTTTTGCTCTTTTCATTGAAATGAAAAACTTTATATGACGCCCATGTCTAGAATGCATTATAAACAAACCGTATCGAACAGTATTTACAGTTATAAACATAAATATTCATAATGTTGTAACAATAATCATAACACATTATGAATGATGGTATAATGCCTTATAAATGTCAAGTAACATTTTACTTTATAGTTGTCACATACTTACATTTTAATTTTTTTCAGAGTATTTTAATTCCCAGAGTTGTATATTCGTAGTTACTCTATGTGGTCATTGTTTGCTTTAAGTAAAGTAAAAAGGAAGTTTACAACTTTTTGTTTTGCTCTAGCATATGTTGAATGTTTTTTATTACTATTACTTAACACACCCATTCTAATTATTAAATGATCCTTATTGTGCTTTAGTTTTATGATATTTGCTATGAATCACGAGAGCATTTAATTATATTTATACTGCAAGCTAACATGTCTGTTTATTAAGCAGTGGACATGGGCGTTATCGAAAGTGTTCCAGAAATGTCAGATTGAGAAAGATATGCCGAGAGCAAGCAGCAATAGCCTTAAACGTGTGAATTATGAAGCGGGCATCTTCTTTCGTTACTTTCTCCCTGGATAACAGTCTAATATGTATGTATGTCACTCTTGAATTCCTCAGATGTACTGTAACAAATCCCACATAATGAGTCTCTTGGCTAACTGTAGAAGAAGAACAATATGTTTTCTGGGGTTCTGTTATCCATTGTGCAATAATTCTGTTTAAAAAAAACTTGCTTCGAAAGCCATTTCCCTAAATTGTTGCCAGGGATTTCTTTGTGTATTTTCAGAGTGTAGTGGTCCTTTGGAAATCTCTCTGGAGAGCGGATAAAGAATGTGGTTCTCACTTCTAGAGTTCCCAGAATTTGTCTTGCAATATTTCAGATACGCTTGTTACAAAGAGCATCTGCTGTTATGATTTTAGCTTGTTTGCAACAATCTGGTTGTTCTGCAGTGTCTTTTTCATATCTACTTGTACTGTGTCTTCACTGCTTTATCTGTACATTTAGAATATATGGTTCTTCTCTGATGGTTGAAGTGGGTCCAAAGTTCAAGGCAGAGTTGGATGGTTTGGGGCCAGGAGTGGGTCAAGCAGGGTGTGTCGATTTAATGGTTGAAAAAGATCTTTTCAATTCTCTTTGTCGTTTTCTTTTCATACCGTTTTCTATAATGACTATCTATTTCAACATACATCTTCTTCAAAAATCCTTTTTGTTTAAACAATTAATAAAATAGTAGAATTACCAAATATGATCATGGTGCGAATAGCGAACACATCACAAATACCAATCCCTGATGCTTTCACCATGTCAGTCACATCAGTTTCATGTCTCGTTAATTTTTTAACAAAAAGCAATATGGACATTTATTAATCGTCACAACCCGTTAAAAAACTCTGTCTGGTGGTAACAGATGTTATCCGTTGAATGTCTTTTCATCTTCACGTAAAATCTAAAATCCTTGACATGACAAACCCATTTCACAGCAGGGACCTGACTCCATTTGGAAGTTTAAAAGAATCATTCAATTGATGAGCACATCTTGATTGTTTTAGTCATTCGATGTCACTGTGCGATCTCTGATCCTTGAACTCTAAATTCGTACCCATAGCTAACTTGAAGGATGGAGTCGAGGAGAAGAACAGCCATAATCGTCCCAACGACTCCAACGCCATCAACTCTGTGGGGGATGGCCAGCCTGTGGAGTATTACTTTGCCTCTGATGCCAGGTGAGATGCCAAGTGTCTGTGGAGTTTGTTGTTCAATTTGATTTGTATTTGTCATCTTATTAATATCACTGTCTCGTCCCCTGTCTCTCCCTACCCTGCCTATCAAAGTAATGTTGTCTAGGGCTTCAATTGCTATAGTTTCTAGTCTTCTTCAATACAGCATAATGTGTTATGTTTTTATCTAGTAGATCTTTAAACGTCTTGCAGTTGGCTTTCAGTTGATAAAGGTTAATAGTAACCCCTTTCGTCGCCTAAAAATGTCTTATTCGGTTGCGCTTAGCTCCACCCTCTTGTGAAACCAATGGGTGATGTCATGGTGACTAAATCCACTACATCCAATCTATGATCTCTACCAACAGTGCCATCATTGAGCACACCAACAAGGTGCTGTACCTGGAGGATAATGACTTGGCAGTGGTGACCGGTGGGAAGCTCTCCATTCACAGGCTGAGCCACGAGGTTGGGGAGAATCCAGTGAGGGCAATCCAGACCCTGCAGATGGAGCTTCAACAGATCATGAAAGGTCAGATAGTGGTTCAAAAGATAGTTTTGTTAGCTGGTGGATATAATGACAATAAATGACTTACATTTTATATTATTTGAGACCGGTAGTTTAACTTAAAGGGTAATTGTTAACATAACGGAACACTAAGAACACAGCTTCCAACAGATCTCACTGATGAATAAAACATTGTACTTTCAGGTCTGACTCCATATCGGTGAATGAAAAACATCCTGGTCTCTGTTTTCTCAAAATTAATGCATGTAAAAGTAGTTCCAGAAAAAAGACCTGACACAACACTAGTAACAAGGCGTTTAGTTAAAGAAACAATCCCACCAACTTCCATTGTGCCATAGCAACCAGGTCACAGACGGAGGTGTGTGCCTCATCTTAGTTATTTTGTCTAAAGCCTCGACAATAAACTGAGACACAACACCTTGTAACTATTCTGATTAGACACACGGTGGGACTTCTTTACTTGCTGGACGGAGTCAGTCAACCACAACCCTGCAGAAACACATAAACTTCATATATTATTCCTCAAAGTATTTTTCCACCACACCTACTGAATACACTGAGAACATGATACAGAGCCACAGATCGGGTGTAGTGCGTAGACTTGCTCGCCACCTGCTGGCTGAAAGTGAAAACAAAATACAGCTGTCAATTTTTCAGCTTCTTTCAACACAGACTCAACACGCCTGTATTCGGTCTCATGGGGACATTCTGCATGTCTTCAAAAGTCATGAGAAGTACGAACCATAAAATCTGAGTCACAAATATGCTCCTCTCCTTGCAGGTAACTTTGATGCCTTCATGCAGAAGGAGATCTTTGAGCAGCCGGAGTCAGTCTTCAACACCATGAGAGGACGGATTTGTTTTGACACAAACACAGGTGAGTGGTGATCTTTCAAACCTGCCGAGCTGCAATGTTTAAAGATCTGTCGGGCACCTAAACATGTTCCCAATCCCTTGTACCAATATTAGCAGAGACAAATACAGGATACAGGATATGCAGTTTGTTATTGTATCCTCCTTACTATTTGTCTAATTTAAACAGAGATTAAATGCACATGCTGTAACTCCCATCTATTTCCTCAGTGATTCTCGGTGGGCTGAAGGACCACCTGAAGGAAATCAAACGATGCAGGAGGCTAATTGTGATTGGCTGCGGTACGAGCTACCATGCTGCAGTGGCTGTGAGTAGAGCTATCAAAAACTCAGATAAGCATGATGATGATCATTCTGTGAGAAATAGCTATTAATATTATTTTATACATATAGTATTCAAAATGAAAGCTAAAATTGTTGCTTTTGTTTCCTTAATTTTCAGACCAGGCAGATTCTCGAGGAGCTGACGGAGCTGTCTGTCATGGTGGAGCTGGCAAGTGACTTCCTGGACCGCAACACGCCTGTTTTTAGAGACGACGTTTGCTTCTTCATCAGTCAGTCAGGTGAAAACAAAACGACACAAACACCTCAAATGGTTGGCTTCTGAGATCATCGTTTCCAAAACATCACGGTCCTGTGTGAAGTCTGCATCATAATCTTTTGGTATTTTACCTCCAGCAGTTTCCTTGTTGTGCTGTAATTCTGCATTCTACGCATATTAAATCATTCCCTCTGCTTCCTCAGGAGAGACAGCAGACACCTTAATGGCGCTACGCTACTGCAAGGGTCAAGGTGCTCTGACAGTTGGTATAACCAACACTGTGGGAAGCTCCATTTGTAGAGAAACCGACTGTGGAGTCCACATCAATGCTGGGCCTGAGATAGGAGTGGCTAGCACCAAAGTATGGTTTATGAAATCTGTTTCACAATCTGGCAACAGCAATATGTAAAATAGAAATTTGATGAGTGTTTCTTGTGAATGTGATGCAGGCCTACACCAGCCAGTTTGTGGCCCTCACCATGTTTGGCCTCATGATGAGCGAGGACAGGCTCTCCCTACAGCAGAGAAGACTGGAGATCATTGAAGGCTTCCGGGTGCTACCTGGTGAGTCAGAAAAACACGAGTAACTCAGACATGCAAAGCCTTCGTGGTCTCAACAAGAGCCACAGTATCTTTAATGCAGATTGACGGATGCTAAACTATCGACTAACACTTTCAAATCAAACTGCACAACAAAATGCTGTATATTTTATCGGAATAAATCTGCACTCAAATTCTCTCTGTGAACATAATACCTCCACACCACTAAGTATTCTTCTCTCTTAGATCTGATTAGGAAGGTGTTGGCTCTGGATCAGAAGATCAAGCTCATCGCTGATGAACTCTATGAACAAAAATCTCTTCTGGTCATGGGCCGAGGTTTCCACTACGCCACCTGCCTTGAGGGGGCACTGGTGAGTTAAGAATGCCACAGTAATCCATCAAAACACTGTAATTCACTTCTCCTAGAATAGTATGAAATATGAAAACGAAAAGTAGAAACATCAGATGACATAACAGAGATTAAATGTTATTTGTACTCTTTGTGTCCTCCTTAAACAACCGTAGCATATAACATCGTTACATTTCTCTTCGTAAAGTCGTGTTCTCGACTGAAACTAAAAACTATCAGTAGCTACAACCTCCAGTCAAACAGGCACGTTGGGTACGGCCTAGAAGCCACGCCATTCTTGGTGAATGTGTTCTTTAAGTCATTGGACATTCATCTTGCTGTGAGCAACAGAGAAATTTTAAGATGGATTGTTAATTTGTTTTATAAACATGCAATATTTTAAAAAGAGGATTAAGGATTCTTTGAGCACTTTGATGTTCTTGTGCTGAAACTGATTGACAATTGTTTGATTGATGCATTTAGCTGGCTTGTTTTTAAGTCTGTTGTCTTTTTTTGTGATTTTAAATGTTTGTTTTTTTACTTTTTTAAGTCTGCCGGTTATTTGTGTTGTTATGTATTTGGTGCTGATGTGAATATGTACACTGACATCTAGGCCAGGACTTCCTTGTAAATTAGATTCCAAATCTCAAAAGTTAAAGGTTCAATTTAAAAGTGTGTCATGTCATCATCCAGAATGATGTTAAGCTCGTTTTATTCATTTCACTCCAATGCAGAAAATCAAGGAGATCACGTACATGCACTCTGAGGGCATCCTGGCCGGGGAGCTGAAGCACGGCCCTCTGGCACTTATAGACAAAGACATGCCGGTGATCATGATCATCATGAGAGACGCCTGCTACACCAAGTGCCAGAATGCTCTGCAACAAGTCACCGCTAGATCGGTAGGTTCCTCTCACAGACCTGCAGGCACTGGGAAACACACCTGAACCTTTTCCCAATTGACTGATGTTTTTACTTGTGACTCTCTCCATCAGGGTCGGCCCATCATCCTTTGTTGCCAGGACGACCCTGAGATCAGTCAGATGGCCTACCACACCATCGAGCTGCCGCACACTGTGGACTGTCTGCAGGGAATCCTCAGTGTCATCCCCCTGCAGCTCCTGTCCTTCCACTTGGCCGTCCTGCGAGGATATGATGTAAGTAATCTAACAGTTTTTCATATGGAGTGAGAATTTGTACAAAGTATTTTTGCTTTATTAAAGTTTAAAAAAAAATGTTTCTAAATGTATTGCCTTTTGTCAACCAAAAGTGTTATCTGCTAATTTGATCACTGATCTGAGCCCCAGAAATGAAGGAGTTCATAAAAATATTTGGTCTATAGCAGGAAATATAGAAAAGGTCTGCATCTAATTGTCACATATCAATATTTTTGTTAGGAAACTTATAACCATATTTATTTGATCAAAACTGATCAGAAATATATTAAATTTAAATGCATATTTATTCTAAAACATTGTGTGCTTATATAATTTGCTTGTTCTATCTATTTGCCAATGGATTTCATATTTCTGAATATTAGTTTAAATTATTTATTGCTCGTAGTTAATTAATTATTAAAGTAATATACAGCGGACCAGTTTACAAAGCTCTACTTGCTGAAGCTGCATGTGTGTATGTATGTGGAAATACAAATGTTTACTCAATAGAGCTTTAATGCATCATAATACAACTTAATGAAACTGTTGTACGGAAGCTGTTAGTTACGTTATTTAGCCAATCAGGACCGTGCTGCCCACCGGCTGCTAACGGCTACTGTAACTAGGTCTTCTCCTGCCAACACAGATTGGTTGTTCATAATGTAGCATCATCAGGGACATTTTCTGGCATGCTGGCATCACTAAATGAACATCCTCCTGTTTTGAAGAATACATCAAACTAGCGACTGAGACCATTAACTCACATTAGCACGTTTACATGTTTATGTTAACCAGGGAGTCACCACCTGCTGGTCACTAGCGATAATGCTAGTTTAAGACCTTGGCTTCACTCTCAGAACCAGAGGTTGTTGCTGGCTCAAGACCTACTGCGAGCCTCCTAAAGGGGCAGGGCAGTGGTAACACCCATGTGACTCAGATACAGAAAAACTGACTTAGTATATGTTTTGTAGATAAAATACAGCAAATGCACTTTATTTGACACAGCTCCAAGTTATTTGTTCCAACAAACTTCTTTCTCTTTTTGCAGGTTGACTTTCCCAGGAACTTGGCCAAATCTGTGACCGTGGAATAATTACACAATGCAAAACACAACAGAGGAGATAGGAGGCTCATAGATTTACAGTCCAATCGTGCAATTTGTTCAGTGTGTGTATGTGTGTCTGCGTGCACAAGTGAGTGTGTGAGGCAAAATTGGGATTAAGTAGGGCACTTTGTTTGTGTGTGTTTGTAGTGATGAGGGTGTGAATGGGAGAAAAATATGAAATAGAGAGATATACTGTACAATGACTTTTTTTTTTTAAGAAGAGAAATGTGAAGTCCAAATCAGACCAATAAATACACTGCTGAGGACGTGCCAGTGCCATTGAGGCTTTCTCTGAAAAGTCTCTGAAATGATATCCTCACATCCAAAGCAACCATCACGCTGTGCCTTTTTCACATCTTGCGATGAGCCAAGAAAACGCATACTAAAGACTTAGCAGAAAGGCATTAATATGGTGTATTGAAGTGTTTACAGTTGTGCAATAGGGGGACCAAATGTGCATTATGCATGTACACAATCATGAGTGCGGTGATATATTCTCTTTCTGTTTTTATGGTTCTATTATATCCACTGGGGCAGCTTACCTCTCTATGAATAATGGGAAATGTAGGAATCAAACTCTTTTATTTGAGAGAGTTCTCTAAATTATGAAAATCTCTTCTATATATATATATATACATATATTGCTGCACATTTATGCCATCACTGTTCCTGGTGAGCCATTCCAATATTTTTAGCAGTTACCGGAGGGAAATTCTTTGATCTGACTTTGACAATATTACTTGATTATTTTGGTATTTTTCCAGTCCATTTTACTGTTATGCTATTTTAATTTAAATATTGTATTGCTATTCTGTTTAACAGAACTGCAGTTTCCAAAGAAAGTTCATGGTAGATCATGAAACCTTTTTACTGACTTTCCTTATACTTATTCCTTTTATAGTTTGGAGATTTTCCTTTTTACATACATGATGATAATCATAAATATGTAAAGAGCAATCATCCTGCAACAAAAATAATGTCCCGTGACTTTGAATAACACTTTTGTTTTTTAATAATAATATTCTGTATTTATCAGATTTGTATGTTTATAAGGGCTTGGACGGGGTTGATTAATATCTTTAACTGTGATTGTATTTTATACTGTGTGTTTTATAGACATAAGGTACTATCAATGAATAAATAGATAAAGGCATGTTAATCAAAGTGTGTTGTTGGTGTTCCTCTTTTCTCCTTACCTGTGTCTTGTGCACGTATTATCAGGTGTTGATGCCATATTACTAAGACAGGCAGATGATAATTGCAGGTGTCGTTATGTATGTGATGAAGTGGTAGGAGCATATACCATTTACTCCGAGGTGCTTCCATCTTATTCAGATTGTCACTTCACAAGTTACTTCGAATAATCAGATTTTGCAGCTTATTTTAAATGTTACAATCATATTATGTATGAGGCATATAATGAGACAAATAATTAAAAGTAGCTAATTAATGCGTAATAAATTAATAATAATAACCCAACATTGAGCTGTAGGCGGCGACTCATTTTGTATTCCTCGTACTTACTCCAGAAAAGGATCTGATTACATATTCTTCTATGGATTCGTATGCCGATATTTGAATCAAGAATATCATATAGAGCATCCACAAAAGTTTTTCCACCAAGTTTTTGTGGAGGAAAAAAGAAAAGTTTGCTCCCACGTACGCACGGAGCAAACAGCGCGAGCATGCGCGATGACGTCACCCGCATGTTCGCGCTGAGCTTGTAGTGGCGTTCCCTTCCTCCGCATTCGTCCCTCCGTGCTGCCGCTGGAGTTAGCCACGAGCTGGAGGAAGGTCTCTCTGTCGTGACAACCCGCTCTCCGGAACTTTTCCGAGTCCAGGTCGTGCCTGAAAGACGGAGCGAGTATTGTCTGTGTTTTCGATGCATGGGAGTGCCCTGGGAGCGGCGAAGGGAGAAGGTAGGTCTGGCCGCCTCCGCCGTGTCGGTGAGTCCGTCAGAGCTTTCATTTCAGCCCCGGCCTGTCTACCGCATTGCTCCCGACACAAGTGAAGAAGACGGGCGGAGGAGGCCTCGGGAACTTTGTAACCCTGAATTTAACCGGCGTTTATCCTCGTGTGACTGGGCGGCGTGGGCGTATTCTTTCTGACTGTTACACCACCAAGTGCCAGCCGTGCTGCGGCCGCGGTGTGTCATACACGGGTGACTTCATACCTTTGCGCGTGTGTGTGCGCGCGCGTATTCAATTCCATTCAATTCATTTTATTTTATACAGCCCAACATCACAAATTAAAAATTTGCCTCAGAGGGCTTTACAATCTGTACACATACGACATCCCGGTCCCAGGACCTCTCATCGGATCAGGAAAAACTCCCAAGAAATAGAAAAAAACCTTTACGTGGATGCGTATGTATGTCTTTTTTTTAAAGTAGGATGCTGCATTTGGAAAATCTCAGTTTTAGTCTGTATTATATATCAAAAGGTTGCCAATGACCTTACCCATTCTGATGTTAACGCTGACGTCACATTGAGCCTAATGAATGACATGTCTGTAGGCCGAGTGTCCTCAGGGTTTCAAACGCAGGTAAACAAGCTTGTTTCATGGAACGTATCAAGAGCAACACCTACCCCACCATTAACACATCTTTAGCATCAGTCATCCTCTTCAAGAGACGGGTGTTACACTCTCCAAGGACGTCTCTAGTGCAGCAGCGGGCTGGATGCAGTCACCCCTGTGTGTTTTGTAACTGCCACATCAGGATGAGATGCAGAGTCTTCAGGCCATGATCTGATGTCAGAGCCAGCTCACTGACTCCCAACCAGCTCCCAACTGAGAGCCAGGGCCGCACTGGACTGAACTGGACAGTCGTCATGAGCTTGGGTAGAGGATGGGGAAGGTCATTTCTCGTATTAACTCAGTGATCAGAGAATTGTTCAACTAAACCAAACCACATGCCTTTTTAACTGGATTGTATGAGACAAGGAAAAGAGAACATCACGCTTGTCTGCAAGTTTTTAATTCATATTAGTATACATTGTCATGCCATGATTAGGACTGTGGTATATGGAGAAAATCAAATCAAATGACAATAGTTTTGACCAAATACCTCAATATTGATCATTTTGGGGTGACTATTGGTGCCTTCAATACATACTGACACTATGAGATTCTTTCAAATAAATAATCATCAGTAATGTGGACATGATGACAAAGTGGGTAAAGGCCAATAATACAACAGCTAACTGTCTGGTAAGTTCATAAAATGACTTTACTGCAATGCAGCCTTTAAAATAGAAGAAGACAAAGCTTATGCTATATGACGATATCCAAAATATAACATGATGTCTCGTCTCATATCCCAATATTAATATATTGCCCAGCTCTAGCCATAATAATGCATTCTGACGCTTTAACTTTACAATAGGATTGTAATTAATGTATGGTTATACGATTGATATGGGAGGTATCTGAATTTGTTATTGTGTTGGTTGATGGTATTTTGGAAGAACAGGTCGGTCCTTAATTGTAGAGTTGGTAGTAAGTTCGATCCCAGGCTCCCATTGTTAGCCTCAAATGGCTCCACATGCGTGTGTGGCGGAGAATGTAATCCTCCACACATGCAAAAGCACTTTACAGGTGAATATAATTTGTGTTGGTCTCTATAAATACAATGACTTTACAAACAGATAAATAAAACGGATACATCAGATTTGGGTGATACTGGTCCCAAAGAGAAAGCAACCAGCTACAATTTCCCAACATAGAAAACAAAACACTGACCGGCCGTCTCTCAGTGAATGTGCTCGAGCATGCAGCCGTCATGTTGGGGAAGCCGAGATTGGTTCTTTACAGCGTTCTCTGAAGAAACATCTATGATCGGTTTGTACCTTAGCATATCTAACGTTTAGACCAGTATTGCTATTGTATGCAATTTGTGTTAGTTCCTTATCTTCTGTTGTGTTTACTGAAGTCATTCTGCAGTCTGACTAGGTGCTATGATCGGGTACAGTCCACAGTCCACGACCCTCTGGTTTGTTAAATTGTGTAGCATTAAAAATGTCTAAAACTTGATAAAAAATAGGTCTACGAGCTGTAATATCACACTGTCATTAATACTAAGGTCAAGCAAGTGATTGTACTGCTATGATCACTTCTTCGCTCGATATATCAGTGATGTAGTAAGTAGTTAATCTTGTTTATTCTTTCCTCGTTAAAATCCTATCAGTCGTTGATGTGTCCCACTTGTAGCCTACTTGCAGTGGCCTAGATTTCCCTCGGTGACATTAACTTTCATTTACACAAATCAAGCCCCTGTTAAATTTGAACACGGTCTTCATTGGCAATGCTTGGCCAGAACAATAGCCGGTGTCTTTCTGTCTCGGCATACATGCAATTTCCCCCTCACTGTCGGCTGTTCTCCGTCCATACATATCTGTGCTGAGTCAGCTGTACATTCAGCCTGCCGTCGAGCCTCGCTCGGCAGTGTGTGAAGGATTCTACATGTGCTGTGCTCGCAGCAGCTGAAATCGGTTATGGTTATGATTAATAGCCACATTCAAGGTGTTCTTTCACTTGATGTGTAAATCAGTGCACCAGACTTTGAGGTAAAAATATAGCGGGGGGAAAAAATAACCAAGTGCCACTTTTAGCCAATGCAGCCTAAAAGCTAAAACAGCAGAGCCAGTATTTTTCTCAGAGGGAAATATTTGTTGCACATGGTGTTCAAGTGCTGGGGCCGAGACTCCATGCTGCCTGCATGTCAAGGGCCACGTTCATGTTATTCTAATGTTCACAACCAAGGCATCAATTAGCATGGTGTTTCTGCTGCACCTGCATTTTAAACAAGTATGTCATCTAATAATTGGGAAAAGCTCTTCTTTGAAGATCAAAATATTTATGAAAAGATATCCGTTTTAGGAGGCCACAGGGAGGATGGGAGGAACCCAGAAAAGGGCAGAGAAGTGAGGGAATGTCATGAGCATAAAAGGACGACAGAGAAAGACGAAGCCAAGCAAAATGGGAAGACTGAGAGGAGCAGGAGGAACGTAAAGGTCTCTGCAGCTCTCCCCTTGGGTGCAGCCAGAGAGCCAGCTGGATGTGCGCGTGTGAGAAGGAGGAGGAAGAAAGTAGATAGAGATGAGAAGCATTCATTTTTCATCTGAGTAACGGTGCGGTCGCAGTCCCACACAGACTACATATGAAGCCATATTTATGTCAGTGTTTACAAACCTATTTAAATAGATCAATATTTAAAAAATGAACAACGACGGTGACAGACTTCACTGTGCCGTGATTAACATGGGGATGCAAACACATTTCAGCAAATAATAGTAATAAGAAAGTAATGTACAGTATACGTATGTTTCCTAGCAAATTACTTATATATGAAAAAGGTACCAGACCGTAATACACAATATCAGTAAATTTATTTTGTGTTGGTTTTATCCTTGGATTAAAATAATGGCTACAGATGTGTTAATTTGTTCATTCATAGTTGTGTGACCATAGACTGGATGGCAACCTATCAATCACAGCCAGCCCACCCTGAAGCATACTCCCTTTTATGGTCTATTTTACTCTAAATGGTACGATAATTTACTAACTGAACATCATGCTGTAAATAAGAAAACATACAATTATCAACTGAAACCATAAAGTCATATTTACATGATAACATGTTTATGTTACTGAGGGTAATAAATAATAACCTTCAATCTTATATAGCGCTTCTCTAAGTACCCGAAGTCGCTTTACAAAGTCCAGAGTCCAGTAGTCATACACACACACAGTCATAATAAATGAGGTGAGAAGTAGGGTCATTTTCTCCGAGAATTCTGTTCCCCGAAGGCCAATAGAGAGAATGCACGTTTTAAGACATCCGCATTGCCTCCAGTTGGTAGAGCCGGAGGTTGTGACCACAATGTTGCCTCTTTAAGCTACTTCATTTAAACTAAAGGCAGTGACCGTTTGTCCACCATCGACTTACTAATGTAGATTACTGCTCTCTGTCTGCTGTTCTTTATCACGCTGTCGCAGTGTCAGCGCTGAGACGGCAGCTTTACCATTCACCCAGCATGAGGTGTTGTTTGGCCTCCATTCGATCCCAACCTGCTTCTTTCTGTTTCACATGTCGTCTCTGACCAGGAATATCAGCGGGTGTCAAACAGACGAGGCTCAAATATCACACTCCATTTAACTGGCTGTTTTCTGAAGGAGTGACAAACAGCTGGGACTGCTCGCTGTTGCATAGCTACACAATTGTGTGTCCTCGCCCACACACACACACACTCACAATCCTTGACCAAGATTAATAATCCTCCTCCACTTCCTGCCTGAGGAATCAATGCTAACACTGACACTTTTTTATGAACACGCAAACATATCAAGTGTTAACATCAGAATCAGTCAACATGTGCGCATCTGATGGCTGTACACACACACACACAAACACACACACACATATATATGTTGTCAAGCTGAATGTGAATCAAAGACGAATGAACTTGCTTACGCCTAATGCTGATTGCATCAGTGTGTGTGTGTGTGTGTGTGTGTGTGTGTGTGTGTTTACTGGGTGCAAGTGTGTCAGTATAAATTTGGATATAGCAGCGAGAGCCTCAGGAGCACCCCGCTGTGAGCTGCCCCACACACACACACACACACACACCAAAACATGTTGCGCCTCCGATCCACAGATCCCATTGTCAGATGAACATCCTGAGCAGAAAGCGGTGATGGATTGTTTGGCTTGAAATGGGGGGAGTGATGCCAGAGACTGATCGATGGAACCATTCACTGTGGATCATTTGAGTGATTCTGTGGACTGGAAAAAAAGGTTTCAAGTTTCTTTGTCAGTGCAATAACTGCATCATCCGGATTGAGGCTTATTCAAATTGTTCAGCATTCCGCACAGCGATCTGAAAATAGATGTGTGTCCAGCTGAACTGCCTGGTGGTAAATCAGTCATGCTGTTTGACTGTTCATCTGTGTCTCCCCCCTCTGTGTGTTTGGCTGGCCCCCTCCAGACAGCGCTGGTTGTCCTAACTGTTCATCAGGATGAGTGAGGCAGAGGGCCAGTTCTACAGCGTGCAGGTTGGAGACTCCACCTTCTCTGTACTCAAGCGCTACCAGCAGCTCCACGCCATCGGCTCCGGCGCCCAGGGCATCGTCTGGTGAGAGGCGGGACTTTTATTAGCATTTCAGTGATCTGGGGGTCCAGGAGTGGGTCTGTGATGGTCTTGAGGTGTGACAGGACCAAGCGTTCAAAGGACTTCATGACCACAGAGGTCAGGGCGACGGGCCTGTAGTCATTGAGTCCTGTGATCTTAGGTTTTTTGGGGACGGGGATGATAAACACACGTCACATGTAACATACACTTTTAACTTAAACACACGTCACTTGAAACACACACCTAAACACTTCAACGTTATTTGTTGTCCGAGCACTTTATCTTTTATCTTTATCTTATCTTATCTTATACTTAAGTTCACTGTTGCTGTCGTGTCGATTGTTGTTTGTCATGTCTAAATGTTGCACCTTCCGCCAAAAAAAAATCCTCGTTTGTGTAAACATTCCTGGCAATAAAACGGTTTCTGATTCTGATTCTGATTCTGATTGTGGCACCAGCACAGGGTGTTGGTACGAGCCAAAGTTCTGCCAACTTTGATACACATGGCAGTTGTTGCATGGATAAAGATAAGCGATGGGCCTATTTCATAGCTTACATTGATTACATGTCATTTAGCAGACGCTTTTATCCAAAACGACTTACAATAAGTGCATTCAACCTAGAGTACAAACTAAGAACAACAAGAATACAGAAAGTAACATTTCCTCCAGTAACATCTGTACTATGAAGGGGAAATGTCTGCTGTGAAAAAGGCATGTTATGTCTTTCTGCCGTTACTGCCTTAAAATGAGATAAATCATCTTATTCCTCACTGTCTGACAATGTGACATATGCAGTGTATTCTTTATTAACTTGTCCACACGCTTCATTGAAGTTATATGACGTTTACCTGGGTAAACTATTCCCACTCGAGGTTTTTTGGCTGCATCGTTGCATTGAATGAAAATATTCTAAATGTCTTGCGCATCATTTTATTCACATATAGCCAAATATTCAGACCAAAATGTGGGACGTCAGTTTCATTCACAGTAGAAATGAAGAGGTTCAGTTTGATTGATTTTACTTCGATGTTATTTTTCCTTTTGATATGGGTCAGTTGGCTTTGCACTATTGTTTATAATGGAGCTGCAAAACAAATTAATTCCTTTTATTTGAATTTGATTACCTGACATTCTTTGTTTGTGTTGACGGGTGACTAGCTTTTTACAGGGTTCGTACGGTCATGTAAAACCTGGAAAAGTCATGGAATTTTAAAATGGTCATTTCCAGGCCTGGAAAAGTCATGGAAAACACTTAAATCATCAAAGTTTTGGAAAAGTCATGGAAATTTGTTATAATCACATGTTCATTTATGCCGACTTTGAAATAATTAATATATTTTTTAAAGAAAGACGCTCAAAATATAAGCCGGCGTACGCTCTCAATACGCAACATTTTCGAAATGTTTCATGTTTATACCGAGATTTCAGTTTGGTCATGGAAATTTGGTTTAAAGTCCTGGAAATGTCCTGGAAATCCATTGGTCAAAATGTGTAAGAACCCTGTTTTTAGTTAAACAACAGCTTGTCTGTGCTGAATGCAAATATCGTCTTCCTTGCTAAACTTTGTCTGTCTGTTCCCTCATCTCTGCAATGTGCGACCAGCTCTGCCCTAGATTCCGTCCTCGGTGTTCCGGTGGCAGTGAAAAAGCTGTGTCGACCCTTCCAGAACCAGACGCATGCTAAACGTGCCTACAGGGAGCTGGTGCTGCTAAAATGTGTCAATCACAAAAATGTAAGGCTTACATTTAAAGGTTCACATGTTTTAAAATCTGTCTTCATGGAAAGCAACAATCGGGTCGAATAAATATTTGGTCTAATCACACCTCCTGCTGATGCT
Source organism: Pseudoliparis swirei (assembly GCF_029220125.1). Lineage (NCBI taxonomy): Eukaryota > Metazoa > Chordata > Actinopteri > Perciformes > Liparidae > Pseudoliparis > Pseudoliparis swirei. The sequence continues at coordinate 13,062,876 of NC_079406.1, read as the reverse complement.
GACCATTAAGAGATCCTTTCCTCACGCCTTTACGATATTCAATTCAATTCAGTTTTTTTATACAGCCCATTCTCACAAATTACAAATTTGCCTCAGAGGGCTTTACAATCTGTACACATAGACATCCCTGTCCCAAGACCTCACATTGGATCAGGAAAAACTCCCAAAAAATCCCTTTCACAGGGGAAAAAGGGAAGAATCCTTCAGGAGAGCAACAGAGGAGGATCCCTCTTCAGGATGGACAGGTGCAATAGATGTAATGTGTTCAGAAGGAAACATTACAGAGTTACATATAAGTGTGAGGTTACAAAAATCCTCAGTCCTTATTCTGTTTCTGTGCTCTATGCCTGGTATATTAAGTACTATTATATAACATAATAAATCTGAATTAGTCTATTGCTTGAATTACGTCGGGTAGTTAAAAACTGATTGCATTGTTCTCAGAAATATTGAACAAATGTACAAACTTAGAAAAACCAGAGGACTCCGCTTGCTGCGATGTTGAATACATTTCTTGCTCAGACAAACCCACGTGCTCGGTCCTCCGTTGGCTAGCTCTCCACAGTGGAGTGGCGGCAGAGGGGCGAGTAAGGGAGTGGACTAACGGCCTGTCTCTCTGCCCGCAGATCATCCGCCTGATCAATGTGTTCACGCCTCAGAAGTCCCTGGAGGAATTCCAGGACCTGTGAGTGTTTTTTGGCTCCAACAATCTACTCTGTGCATCTGTCGGAAGCTAGCATTTAACTAGCATCCCTCTCAGGACCTGTCACCCTCTGTATTGCACTGCGTCGCTCTATATGCTCTTTCGGCTTTAAGTGCTTCTTTGCGTTTGACGCCGTTCTTTTATAAACTCCTTTACAACCTCTTTACTTAAAGCTCCTGTCGTTCGTATCTCTTGTCCTACCCTTTAAGGTATCTTGTGATGGAGTTGATGGATGCGAGCCTCTGCCAGGTGATCCACATGGACCTGGACCATGAGCGCATGTCCTATCTGCTCTACCAGATCCTCTGTGGCATCAGGCACCTGCACTCTGCTGGCATCATCCACAGGGTAACAGGATGAGGATGAAGTGAGCCGTGGGCTCTATGTTCATAAAACAATAATGTTTCTACACACAGCCTGCTCGGTTGCACCTGTAACCACACCCAACAATGATGTCACACTGTACTGGCACATCCTGGAGAACACTTCCACATCACTGCTGGGAGTGGATGGCAGACTTTCAACTGGTGTTAATTTAGCATTTAATCAAGTATCCAATCGTAGTATAATTTAAACAAATAATATAATAATTTCCCATTCTTTTCTTTTCCCCTCTATCACCTGTATTGAAATATATACCTCATTCTTAAAACATGTGCGTGTGTATGTTTCTAAATTTCTATATTTTCTCCCCCCCGCAGGACCTGAAGCCCAGTAACATTGTGGTGAAGTCGGATTGCACTTTAAAGATCTTGGATTTTGGCCTGGCTCGGACAGCCTGCACTAACTTCATGATGACCCCCTACGTGGTGACCAGATACTACCGCGCGCCAGAGGTCATACTGGGCATGAAATATAAGGAGAATGGTAAGGAAAGCCACGCAAAAGAATTGTAGTTTTTCCGATCTCTAACATTAATATAGCTCCACCAACTCTGCTCTGTCCTCTTACAATCGCTTTAAAAATGAACAACTGTGAAAACTTTCTCGAACAATGTAATAATTGTTTTTATAACTTTTCTAAACTAGCTCAACTACAAGGTGATACATACAACGTGACATATCAGAAACAGGAAGTGGTCTGAAGCCTTGTCAGGCTTTCACAGTTAATCTGATTCGTGTAGCCTGTCCACAGTTTGATTTTATGGTGAGACTGGACCTCCACTGGTTTGTATGATCTGGAGACATAAACAGAGCACACAGAACATTCAGCTTCAGTGAAACTGAGTGAAGAGAGAAGTTGAAGGCCGTTTGCCACACGTGCACATTTTAAAGCGAAGTGTAAACTCGCACAGTGAGAGAGAGAAAGACAAACAACACACATCCTACTCTTCACACAGGCAAAGTGATGAAGAGAGCAGCAGCTGTGTAAACTGATAAGCAGAGCTGCAGAGGCGTGGAAGGCTGCGTCTGGTTTCCAAGCCAGAGAGAGAGAAGAAAGCCTTAAGACACATATGATGAAAGCTTCTGGCACAGCGAGAGGACGGACCAAAATAATGCGAGCTTGTGTTCATCTCACATTTTACTCTATATTTAGCATTATACTATGTGATCAGTATTTAATATATGTTCTCCGTGTTTATGTTTGCTTGTGTTCTCTGTTCGCAGTGGACATCTGGTCAGTGGGGTGCATCATGGGAGAGATGGTAAAGGGCAGCGTCATCTTCCAGGGCACTGACCGTATCCTTCACTGCTCTCAGTGTCCAACTTCTTCCATCGTTCGCCCTATATCAAATCTCCATGAGACATGAAGTATTTCACTCATTTTTACAATGTCTTATTGTTCTTCTCGAACACTTTCCCCCTTTCACCCTCGAAACATAATCTGTTGAATCACTCAAGAGATGTCCAGCTCACGGTTTCTTGCCCTCTTCGATGATTATTAATCGGTGGAGTTGTTTTTTCAGATGGCTATAATCCCTTTAATTGATCGTGGGAATTAAATTGAGGCAATTCAAATCATTTGCATATAAATTGTCCGTTCCTCTGTTTCTAATTTGTTTGGTCACCTCTACACTCACCAGCTCCTTTTAGTTTTACACCCGAGAGGCTGACAGTGGAGACAGGGCACAGTGCGATTCCAGGATAGATTGCTTTTCTGTGGGGGAAGTAAGAGCTTTTTACTGCTGTTGTAAGCCAGCTCATATCTTTATTGTTGTGCTTTTTAAATGTCTTATCCACCATTGGGCAGATTGCCATGACATTTAGTACACACATTCACGTGGATGAAATGTAATCACTTTGGTAATCAAAGCACCATCGTCAGGTTTCAGTTTGTGCAAGACTTTTACTTTTGGTTTATATCAACCTCAGCTCTAGTTTGTGTTTTCTGCTTATCTGCAAATGTTAGCAATCATTTGCTAATCTTAGCATTAAGCTCAAAGCACCACTGTGCTGAAGTGCAGTTTCACATATCCACTTGCATGACTGTTGTCTTGTTTTGATATTTATATGTTAAATCAGAGAGCTTACATTTCATGTATTTATCTCTTGATCCAATGCCTTATCAAATCAAATAATTTGCTGATGCATGTACATGCCCACAATGCAGCTGAGTTCTCCATAACAAGCGTATTGTCCAGACATCGACCAGTGGAATAAGGTGATTGAGGTTCTGGGCACGCCCCCTTTGGAGTTTATGAACCGACTGATGGAGACGGTGAGAAACTATGTGATGAACAAGCCGCAGTATCCTGGCGTCAGCTTTGCCGAGCTTTTCCCCGACTTGGCCTTTCCTTCTGACTCAGAACATGACAAACTAAAGAGTAAGAAATGTGCACACTAAAATACACTTATTTACCTTCAAATGCATATACATATATGTTTCTCTCTAGCATATACTGTATATATAAGAGTATTGTTAAATTTATCATTTTAAAATATCTTACCCAGGACTCTACAAAAATATTGTGGTCAAAGAAGGGCTTTCATCTGCAGTATATTGATGTAATGAGACTTTTTAAAAGTGGATCCCGTATACAACGAGTTCAGAGAATGACCAGGTAGGTCAAAGGTTGTTCTGCCCCCATCTGTGGCATTTAGAGTTAGGAATCACAACATTGACACCAGAACAAATCTTGACATTCCCATAGATCTTACCCAACTACGCAAGGGGAAGTAATCAGTTTTCACAAAGACAGCATTAAATGAAGTGAGGTCATGGGCCTGTTTCCATAGTAACAGTACCCTTCCTCTGTTGCCATTACAGCAGGTCAAGCACGGGACCTGCTTTCCAAAATGCTGGTCATAGATCCTGAATGCCGCATCTCCGTAGAAGAAGCCCTCAATCACCCGTACATTCACGTGTGGTACGACCCCGGAGAGGCGGACGCGGTGAGGAGCCCGCTGCGGTGGTGCTGCACTGTGACTGTGCGGGACCGCACTGATTTATGTGTGTGTTTTTGTTTCACAGCCTCCTCCCCAGATCTCAGACAAACAGCTGGAAGAGAGAGAGCACTCCATCGAGCAATGGAAAGGTAGGATGCACCGCCCTCTAGGGAGATCTATCAGCAGTGCAGCTTAACCTGCCAAAAGGAAAGAATTATGTTTCTTCCATACCTATATGCAGATATCGTGTATTGGTGCTGTGCAAAGCATTTTTTTTGGAGTTAAAGCAAATCATTACCATTGTGTGATAAAACACTGCCAAATAATTCAGCAAACACACAATAGGACAAACTGAGAGCAATTGTTCTGATAGAATGACCACAGATAATGCATCAGCTACACATTCTCGATTCTGAATCCCCTGAATCTTGACTACACAATGATGGCACTTCATTTTCTGCTTTTCTACAGGACTCATTTATGAAGAGGTGATTGATTGGGAAGAGAGGAACCAGAATGGACTGATGAAAGATGACTGTTCAGGTACAAATATGCATACTCTTCATACATGTTCTGCAATATTGGACACCAGACAGAGAGGTGCCGGAGCATGAGCTTTAACTCAATCGGAGTTTCGGAGTGTCGGAGCATAATTAGCTTTAAGTCAATACTGGTTTCCTGAAATTGTGGCCACAGCTGTCCCATGAAAAATGTCTAGGAAATGTTCTGTTAAATATGACCTCAATGTTGTTTCCCTTGTGTGCGTCATGTGTCAGACGTGGCGTCAGGCTCAGCCTCCCAGTCGTCATCAGCCAATGACATCTCGTCCATGTCCACGGAGCACACCGTGACCTCGGACACAGACAGCAGCAGCATCGACACGCTGACCGGGCCGCTGGACGACAGTCAGTGAACACGGTCCATGGCCTCATCTTTCTGCCTGCCTCGGTCCGCCACTCGTATTTACAATATCCAAATACCAATACACCGTCAATTTCCTTTCACTCCCCCCTCGTTTTTTCGTCCCTTTTTTCCGTCTTTCTTCTTCAACGTCGATAAATAGGTCTATTTTTCTATTTTCTTCCCGTTTATGATCCGCTAATGATTATCCTTTCCATACAACATCAAACATTTATTTTGGACTGCTTCTCAGAGGTCAAAGCTGTGTATGGGGTCACCGGTTTATCTGTTTCTTCTTTGTGGATGCTGTTTACCGTGATCAAGTACGTATGATGTATGCTTCCATATTCATTTTCAGGTCACCAGGAACAGGTGGGGGAATTGTTGATGGTTGCGTATGCCTTTGGTTTTCATCGTTTTTTTCTGCACCGTCTTCTAATTATTTGCCTTGAGTGATGTGGATAAGGAGATTTCCCTCCGACAGCTGGGGGAAGCTGTGGTTGCAGTGTTACGTTGTATTTCCGATTATAAAGTACTGTGTGATGACGTCATGACCTGACACTTATCGTGGCTGTTGAACTTGTCATTAACTGATGCACACGGTGTGCTGGTTCTGTTATGATCAACATTTCTGCATACTGCACCCCCAATGGACACGAGGTACCGACTAACAATGGGTCAGAACAATATCATACTCCTTTAAATTTGGGAGAGGCAAAAAGATACATGTATTTATTTGTGTTCTCTTGCTAAATGTTGCACACGATCACATTGAGGCCCGTGTAAATTCGCCTCTTGTCCAAGCGCCTTTTCTAAACCCTTCCATGAGCCACAACATTCACCATGAATCCGAAATCATGTAGATAAAGGCCGTGAAACACACAGAAAGGTGTTCAGCTTGCATGAAGGCATTAAAGATGCCAATAAGATACCGTAGTTCTCGTTATAAAGATAAATCTGTTCAGGTCAGTTCTTTTACTCGCAGTCTCTCGATGTTCTTGGTTCTGAGCGCCTGATTGATGCAGATGTTGTATTTTTTATTGCCTTGTGAGCCTTTTTGTGTGTGTGTGTGTGTGTGTGTCTTGTCAAAATGTACTGTGCGCCGCTCTCCTTCCTTATCTCCTTTGACTCGTCCATAAAGACGTCAGTCGCCCGGTCGTGAGGGCAAAGTCTCCTCAACTCGTGGTTTAAAGGGAGGATGTGACTGTGAAGGGAAATCTGGACCTTGGAACTCAAGACGGAAACATGAAGATGAGAGGAATGGACTGTGGAGCTGCTTTTTGCAGGACGGTTTGCACATCGAGATGGACATGCAGAAAGATGACACGATGGAGTCACTGAGGTTTTAAATGTTGCACACGATGCTTTTTCCTTTTTCGAAACGTGACCTTATTCTTTCACCGAGCTGTGGAGGGGCAACGCCTCTCACACGTCGTATCAGACGAGGTTTGAGCATCAGTGCTTCAGACCTCTCTACCATGTTTACTGGGTCAAAAAGGAAAAGCTCCATTGTATACAATGCATCTCACATTTTAGTTCAGTTTATTCCTCCTTTTATTTTCAGAGATGGCCAACATCTTTTGCCCTTACGTAACTAATAAAGTGGACATCGGTGATACGTTTTCTTTCAGAGATGTTTTGCATGTTTCTCAGATTCTTACAGAAAAAATAACTGTACATCACGGGAAATATTTGTATCCATTATCCTAACTGGAGTTTAAAGACTAATCAGTCTTGTGCTTTTTGTCCTTCTCTCTGCACACAGTTCATGTCATCACACACACACACTTCATGTCTACTTTTCTCAAAAGCTCTTGACAATGCACTCCGTCTTCTTGGCCTCATTGTTGAGCTCTCCGAAGGGTTCAAAGAACTGCTCCATCTCCTTCTGCAGAGTTGCATTGCGTAGTTCTGCGGCGGCCCGGGTCCTTTCAGACTCTGTAATCTTATTCTGGACAGCCTGGTACCGGTGCTGCTGCTGTGTGAGGCTGGCTTTCAACCGAAGGACCTCCACCTGCAGCTCTGCATTCCGTTGCTCTAGGCTGATGGTAAAGACGAGAGAAGGACAAGAATATCAAAATGGTTACATGTATATAAGGCTGAGAGCTGAAGTCGGCTTGAGCTCTTCTGCTGATGAGCAGGAGTGGGAGGAGAGGTCAGTGCTGTGTGTGTTGGTGAAGCTGCAGCATCTATGTTGATTGTAGGTTTGATGTGGCTGGAGAAGGCAGAGCAGGTGGCTTACAGTATATCTGTTTCCTTCCTCTATGTTAAGCTATGAGAATTGCTGGTTTCCTCTCGTCCATGCCAACCAGTAGTGACCTTACGCTGAGACCTGCTCTATCTTTATCAGTAATAAAGGAGGCATGTGTTGTGTCTAGGTCAGCAGCATGGCCCCTTAAATTAGCTCTCTTTCCAGTGTCATGAGCTGTTTCTATAGGTCAACCACACAAGATGTGCTTTTTAACTATGAACTTTCTAAATGGTGTTTTTGGTCAGTGAGGAACAAAATACAAAAAGCGGCACATCCAAGTACATACCATAAAACACATGACATTTAGATCTCCACAGTAGACTGGGAACACAAAAGCAGAAGTGGTCAAACTGAATGGAAATAAGGCTTCTTGAGTAGTAATCTCTTACATTTTGGGAAGTGTAAAGGAAACTAAAAGCAGTCTGTTTATGCGCTTTGAACTAAACAGGATGTCGGGTGACGCTCGGGGTCAACTGAGTGGACACACACTTTCTGGGCCTGGGAACATTGTGTCACCCTCCACTGCAAACACACAAAGGGCTGGGGAAATCTCAGTAAACTAAAAGTGGCATTGAAGACAAACAACACAAGCGCATTCAATTCAAAACAATGTGTCCATGTCTCATCTCTGTTCTGTGATTATTTGCGTGTGCTGTGTCGTTGGAAATGGACGTGCAAGACAAAAGAAAGGGCACATTACTTGAGTATTCGTGCCTCGTACTCCTCCCTCTGTCTGACTATTTGCTGTTGGAAGCTGGTGAGGAGGCTGCGAAGGGCCCTGGCAGAGGGGTCTGCCAGGGGCACAGGAGGGGGCACCCTGGGGGGCCAGGATGGCGACTCTGGGTGCTGATCGTGAGCTGGGGGCCACAGAACATTGCACTCAGTGTGGGACGGTTGAGGGGAACTTGCCGTGACATGTTGTTGGGGAGGTGACGTCGGGAGCAGGAGGCGATCCCTCTGCCTAAATCCAGAGGCTCCTGAGTGCAGCTCTGGGTCCTGTTCACGCTTCTTGTCGTTGTCTGGGTTCTGCTCCTGGATTCTGGTGCTCTCGTCTTCACCCGCTCCCTCGCTGTCCGTCAATCCCCAGATCTGCTCAGGGGCCCATGCTTGGCACATCTGCCCCTGCCAGGGCTCCTGGATGCTTGTTTCCATGTCGTAGGCCTCTTGGAGGCTGTCGGGAGTCGCGGCGTCGGGGAGGTTGTCGTACAGAGAGAGAGCGCTCCGGTGCTCCTCGCTCTGGTCCAGATGAGCTCTGTCCTCGGCTCCCCAGCGACCTTCCCATTCTCCTGCTCTCCCTCCTCGTACTTTGTTTATTATGCATGGAGCCAGCTCCGCTTCCCAGGCCCGTCTTCCCAGGCCTCCTCTCCAGCTGCAGTAGCTCTCATCTGGCCAGGCGCCAGTCCCTCTTCCCCCACCGACCACAGTGGGAACTTCATTTACAACTGGGGCCAGACCAGGCAGAGAGCGACAGGGTTCTGGGAGTCTGGTTACAGCCGGGCACACAACCGTACTCTCCATTTCTTTTCCCCTCGCCCTCCCTCGCTGGGCAAAAGGTAGGCAGTTGTCGTACAGGGGCTCCGTGGAGCAGGAGCTGGCTGTGGTGGGGGTCTCAGTAGGAATACAGTGCATCTCCATGATTCAACCAGGCACATGTGGGTGCTGAGAGTCTGAGACAACGGCCTGTCCCTCTGGCTGCTGCAACTTGGGATTCTTGGATTGGAGACTTGTGAGCGTGCTACGGAGCCTCCCCTGTGCTGATGCGACGTGGGGAGAGGAAGGTGCATGAACCCTCCTCCCCTTTGACTGGCTGTGTCCTTCAAGCTGCTGCCTAGTGGCAGACAGGTTGTAGTGTGTGTGTCTTTAAGCAGGACTGACATCAGCTGTTACTTTAGCAGAGCTTCTCAGGGCGGGACCAGGGTGTAATATAGTCGGGCTCATTCCTAAAGACAGTCACACATAACTGGAACCACAGAAATAGACAGCGGCCATGGGCACAACGTGTGAAGCACACACAATGAACCCCATAATCTGCATTTAATATTTGTCAAAAAACACATAACACTGCTAACGTTATGACAGACATTTGAATGTTTAAAGAAATGTTTCTCTTGACTGGGCACTGCTTCAATGGGACTTTGACCTTCGCTGGCTCATTGATTTTCCTTCTCTGTTAAATGCACTGTCTCCTTTAACACTGTGGGACGCGTTATTGCAGCGGTAACAGCCAAGTGCTTGTTCTGGAGACAGAGTTCACCCCACAGCATCTGCTACAGCGCATTCATCACTTATCTTTGAGAGCCGCTCTGCACTTAACCAGAGAAATCCTGTCAGCAGCAGCACCCAGGTGACGCATCATGTTGTGTCGTTTGGTATTATCAAACCATGGATGTTGCCGATTTAACCGGAGAGGAAGGTCTCGTGTGTTTGTGTGTTTTCAGGGGTGCCAGTGAAGGACATACATGAATGAAAGGAGGAATCTGCATAAGCGTGAGGAGAAAGAACAGAAGCACACTCACTAATCATCACCGGTGTCATGGTCAGTGTTTCGTAAGACCACAAGGTGGAGCTAGATAGACAGCATTATAAAAAGCCTCTCCCAGAAATGGGCTGTGTACCTTATGCCACTTGAGATATTTTGAAGACAAGAATGATGATTCAGAGCTATACTATTCACATAAATATGATTTATTGTGGTGCTCAAATGTAACTTTAAGAGAACATGGTAGTCATTGTGTCGGTCTGCTATTCATTATTTAGCAAGGTGATGTTTTATACATTTGGTTTTCATCGAAATGTTTCCTTTTTTTTCGTGCACGGTTGAGTTGTAGTTAGTTGTTTTTGGAGCCGTAAATTATGGCTATTGATCTACTATTGATTAAACAGCCCAGTGAAGAAGCCCCTCATCAATGTGATGCAATGGTGGAACTATCAAAGGCACTTCCTCCTGATCAGAGGAAACATCTATACTGGCACTTTGTCTTGAAATCCTCCAGTCGAACGGCTGCACAGAGAATGGAGGAAGTTCTGTTAGTCCTCCTACATTACAGGATCTGAATGTGGGCAGAGTTTCCTCCTTGTGCTGAATTGATACAGGAAGATGTCTCTGGAATATGAGAAAAGTATTGTAGCGCTCCAGGCGAGACCCTGAGAAATCCCTTCTTGGACAACAGGGCATGCATCTTGAAGACAACAACCAGCTGGAAGACAACACACATGCTTTAATCTCGTGCATGTCCCTCTGAGGCTTCGCCCTGACCTCCGACATACGAAGGACGACCTCGGCGTCTTTACCCCCCCCCCCCCCCCCCTCTCTCACTTATCACAGCTGGATCACCCCCACGCAGAGGTTAAGTTTACTCTAAAACCCCTTATCTCCACGACCCTCCTTTCTCCACTTCCTGCACAAATGCGTAGTTGTTTGTAGCCATGACGACAGAAGAATCCATGGCAACACAGATCTCCATGGTTCTAAATAATACAGGTGGATTGATGGAGGGGGGTGGGGTTGAGAGAGGAAGGACTTAGTGGCTATTTTAGCCAGTGTCTTGATGGAGAGTCTTTGAGGAGGACCCTTGTTAACGAGAGGTGGGGTCTGCTTCACGGGACTTTTCCAAAGGGCAACACACAGTCAGCTCCTCTTTGTTAGTACAGCGAGGCACATTATATATATATATATATATATATATATATGTATTAACATCCCTGCTGCCTGTGTGCATGTGTGTGTGTGTGTGTGTGTGTGTGTGTGTGATGAGTGGGCGAGCGTGTGAGGGAATGAGTGAGTGAGTGAGTGAGTGAGCATGTGTGTGTGTGTGTGTGTGTGTGTGTGTGTGCTTTAAAACTGCAGTGCTACATGAGCAGATGACATTCCGCCTCTTCACTGTTTTATTAAGACAACCATGGTTTCCTCTTCAGTCAGCTCAGTTGCTCTTACTGAAAAAAACAAACCTACATTTCAATTTCACTACATTTCAGAGGGGAAAACATCCAACACTGAGAGGCTTCTTAGCAATATGCACACTTTTACTTGTAATACTTTATGTTTTGCTAATGGTGGACTACAATGTAACATGTAGTTGCATAGTGTGGTATTGCTACGTGTGATCTGATAAATGATGTGGAAGTTTCGTCCATTGAGCATAAATTCAATATGTTAAATTGATAACATAATCTCCTTTACAGTCTTCTGGAGTATTTACACATCATTGTTTCCATGTGTTTAATAAACATAGTGCAGTAGAACAGAATATCAAGTGATAATGTGGTTTCCCTTTTTATATGTTTAAAACTGATGTTCTACTAAAGGAAATTCATCACAAGGTTATAAATCCACAATGATGTGTATTTCTAGCAACACTATGTATTTCTGATGCATGTATGCATCTGCACTGGTTATTCACACCTGTGTGTTATCCATAAACATTCTTCTCATATCCAGATTTCAACTGAAACTGATGAACCGTATCACACCTCTTCCCATCAGAAAGCATCTGTGCCTCACTCTCATCCATTTTAAGCATCCATCTGTTTGTTTCAAGGTTTCACAAAAAAATGGATTTTTGAAGGTGGCACTCGCCGCATGCATAAACCCCCGTGCGCGTTCTCAAACAATCCCACTGAGATTTAAACATTGGATCTATGTGCGTCACTGGTATCCATGTGTGGGTAGGTGTAACAGTTTAGCTCCACGCCTTCCTTTTTGTAATAGTTGTTTTCATCCTGTCACACCATCTCATCAATCCAACTCCCCTCACCTGCCTCTGATCACTCCCTCGTTAGCCCCTCATTCCCTTCACCTGGTCCTCACGCCCTTCTCACCTGCAGCCCATCCCCTCATTAGTCCCTCACTATTTAGCTCCCTCACTTCCACTTGTCCTCTGCCAGATTGTCTTGTGTTTTCGTGCCAAGTTCTCCAGCGTTATTAGAGTATATTCCTGACCTGCCTGTTCTGACCCTGCCTGCCTGCCATGACCTCTGATTCTCTGCCCCGCCCCTTTTTGGACTTGTTTGCTTCTTCGACTGATCTCCTGGTTTTGACCCAGCCTGTTTCCAACCAAAGACAGTCATCTTTGTTACTCCTGTCTGAGTCGTGCTTTTGGGTCCACTCTAATAGCGTCGTGACAGTAGGTTGTGTTGCTGCTACGCTGAATTGGATTAAATTGCTTTTTAAAGCCACCTATCCACTATAAGCATTTATCAAAAATACCCTCTGCACATGTTAACTTCTGAGCGTCCACAGGCTCTACAGTTTCATTACAGCTCATATCATTAATATTTTTATGAGATAGTTCTTACTATCACCTCCTGGGGCAGCTATGCAATGTGATTATCTACCCACTAAATTGACAACACATTTGTTTGCAGGATTTTTTTTCTCATCATGGAGCATCTCACATGTTGACAGTCAATTAATAGACTTGGCAGAGTTACCATGGGAACAACTTCTTTTAGAGTAGACAGGATGGGAGAGGAGCAACACCTTTAACTGACCTGTCTGACTGACTCCAGCACAGAGCAACTGATGCGTGTGTTATATGTATATATGCAACTGCCACTTTGCATCCCACAGCTGTTATCGCTGAGACAGATGTTCACTCTACTCCAGCTAAAAAGAAATAAAGGGAAAGAGGATGTCAGTGTAAATCCCTCTTGAGCGGGCATGTTATTAGAATGTGCTTCTGTTAGATTCCTGGGTGGGCAGGCGACAAATAAATCTTTAGAGTTCAAGCTATCACCCAGATATGTTGGATGGATACAGAGGAAGTGAAATAATGGAAATAATCAACAAGGGGAAGAGGAAGAGACATTAGAGAAAATACAATAGAAGTTCGATGTGGAACAACTGAAGGGGGTGAGGCCTAGCAGACATTTGAAAGCATGAACAGCTTAGAGGGATGCAAATATTTGTTTGAGTAGAAAGAAAACAGCACAGGCCAGGAGACGGATGGTAAAAAAAGGAAAGTGCTGCCTATTTGATGACTTGCTCAGGGTTGCTCTGGAGCTCTCTTCCAAGGATCTCTTTGAGAAGGAGCATGTTTTGAAGTGTATGCATATGTGATAGTCAGCAGGAGCTGGTAGAAGAGACAAACACAGATACAGAGTGTGTGGAGGTGAGATAGCGAGGGAGGAAGAAGAAGGAGTGGATTGCTGGAAATGGAGAGGATGTGAGGGAGGAAGACGGCCTATCAACGCGCTCCTCGACACGTCCAGTTTGCACAGAGCACCGGGAGAGCTCACCTCATTGGCCGGCCCCATGGTCACCGTGGAAGACTCATTGGGTCTGGGAGACTAACCAATGGGATGGGAATAGCCAATGCGAGGGTCAAAGGTCAGCAGAGTGGATTGCACTTATGATCTGTCACCTTCCTCACTGAGTGATGGTATTTAAATGTGAACACACAGCACACATGCCTGTAATGTAAATAAATGCTTTTTTATTATTCTTGGCTTTTCCCCAAGTGTGTGAGTGTGAGAGAGAGAAATAGTGCTGATGCAGCATTGCTTGTGTACATTGTCCAGGTAATTCAATTCAAATCAATTCAGCTTTCTTTTGTATAGCCCAACAGCACAAATTACACATTTGCTTCAAAGGGCTTTACAATCTGTACACATACGATATCCCTGTCCCAGGGCCTCACGTCGGATCAGGAACAACTCCCAAGAAATAGAAAAAAGGGAAGAACCCTTCAGGAGAGCAACAGAGGAGGATCCCTCTCCCCGGATGGACAGAAGCAATATATGTCACGTGTACAGAAGGAAGCACGTTCAATGAATATGACAGATTGTATGAATAGTTCGTAGTAGGCATGGACCACGATCCAGACCTCCATGATCCATCAGGCAGATGGAGGTAGAGAGGAGGAGTGGACGGGACACATCAGCAGGGCCATGGCATCAGACCCAGCCAGGTCCAATAGACCCTATGAGACGTGAAGTCACAAGGACTCCGGGGAGGAAGCAGAGTTAGTAATGTGCAATGGAGAGATGAAAATTCATTCATAAGGAGAGAGAAAAGAGGAGAGATGTGCTCAGTGTAAAAAAACGGTATTAAATAAAACGTCCCCCAGCAGCCTATAAGCCTGTAGCAGCATATCTATAGGAGCTGGACCAGGCAAACCTGAATCAGCCCTCACTATAAGCTCTATTAAAGAGGAAAGTCTTAAGTCTACTCTTACATGAGGTGACTGTGTCTGCCTCCAGACTGAAGGTGGAAGCTGGTTCCATAGAAGAGGAGCTTGATAACTGAAGGCTCTGGCTCCCATCCTCCTTTTTAAGACTCTAGGAACTACAAGTAGCCCCGCATTTAGTGAGCGCAGCTCTCTAGTGGGTTAATATGGTACTACAAGCTCCTTAAGATATGATGGAGCATCACCTCGACAACCAGCGGTTGAATGATGACATGCGGCTATACATGTCATCATTGATCAAATTTGGGAGAGGACTAGAGAAAACCACGGCTAACAGGCCTTAATGCAGCATGTGTAAGACACCTGCTTTACACGGGGTCCCTCTTTATTTATAGGCTCGGAGAAATGTACAGCTCATATTTATTTATACAACTGATACAAACTAAGATAGCAGAACCCAAGGGCTGTTCTGCTGCAGCTACAGGGAGATGTGTGTATTTATGTGGCTTTAAAAAGAAACTCCATTGTTGTATGGATAAACTCAACATCTCAGTGATTGCTCTGCTTTTACATGATACAGGGGTAAACTGATGGTGATGATTGTATTTGCACTGATGGTGTGCACATGCAGGCCTGACATGTGCATGTGTTTCAGTTGCCAGACTCCCATCCCCCTCTGAGAAAGGAGGAGGGAGGCCGTTTCTGTGCTGTTTACACTGTAAAGGAACAGGAGCTCTCATCATTGCAGCAGACACACAGAAACACCGCCGCTCCATCTCACAAGGAAACTTATGATATATTACAACTTGGCTCTTTTTGTAGTTTTCTCCATTATTTATATCTCTAAGTCTGAGATATTTATTATGAAAACTTTATTTGGAAACATTATTTGGACATAGAACATAAAGTGAGAATTCCTGAAATGTCGGTCCTCATCCTGAGGAATTTAAATCACAAATGCTATCATGATATGATAATAGAACGATTAATTGCACAGTAGTACGATGTTTTCGGCAGTGGCGTGCCGTGGGCCTGGGGCCTGGGCCTTCAGTGAGGTCCTACACAGTCCCACCCGAATTAATCCACCTCTTATTACTATTATTATGATGCCATGGCTCTAGACACGATACAGTTAGACAGAGACGCAGTATAGCCAGGCGTTGCGTCACCTTGAAATTGACATTTTTATTCAGAGAATTGCAGGGGAAGAGTACAATACAGTACAGTTCAACTAATAGGCAAGAACATACTCGAGTGCAACAGAGTTATAATAATATTCGTCTTCTATCCATTTCTGGTCCAAACTTTGAGCTTTAAGTCCAACTTATTTTTACAGTGTGTTCACTAAACAGCACATTGTCGCACCCAAAGCAGTTTCACCGTGATGATGAAGATGAAAGTTCCTGTTTATCCAAACACATGACACAATTAATGAGTCTTTTCAATATTTCCCTTTTTTCTTCACCTTTTCATTGTGCAGATCGGTTGCCCTGCACGCTTGTTCGTTGATCTGTCGATCCACTCGGGTGTCCCCAAAAGTTATCAAAGCACCGATGCTTGTAAGTGCCGAGTCGTACTTTGGTGTCTCGTTGCTGCCTTGGTTAGACAACTCAAGTTTGCAAAGCCAGTGTGGCTCCAAACACCAAATCGATCACTTGCAAATAACAGGCATTCCCAGCAGTCCGGTGTGCAGAGCTTCTCCGAGCCTGTGAGCCGTTGATAGCGCTCGTAGTTGGAACTTTGAAAGTGGCGAACAAACCTCTTCCCCGCCTGTGACAGGCGGCGTCGGTCTTAAAGTTCGTTTTGAGAATGGCGTTATAATTATATCCTCGACCAAATCGATATCTTCTCCTCCTTCCGCCATTGTGGGTTGAAAAAATAGCTTAGTAGTACGCGAATTAATTCGTTTATCAAATTCAGTTTCCTAGTTCTGAGGTTCTGCATATACCTGCCTATAGGCCCCGCCTCTCAATATTGGTAATCCAATCAAAAGACGTGCACGCACTACGCCTGCTAGCTGCGTTCCGGGGCCAGCTAGCTGGCCTTCAGGAGCCAACTCTAAAGCTGATTGGTTGACACAACATTTTCATTCCCATTCTCTTTAAGCTACCAGCGCCCGCAATGTTGATTCTGAAGGCCTAAGGGCAGATGTTAGCCCCCTGGCAACACACGATGGCTGAATATGATTGGATAAAAGATCTAACATAAAGACCAGCCCTCCAAATCTCAACCTGGGGCTGGAAGCAGTGCAACCAAGAGGAAAGCTATGAAATGAAGAGTATATCTCTTATTCTGGGGAATAATTGAATACATATTTGTGGGAACATTTATTTAAAAAAAAATTATATTCTGATGTTTAGGCCAGCAGAGAAGGCCTTGCTGGCCCTGACGGCCCACCACTGGTTTTCGGACATCACAAAGTCGGCCACCACGTTATCATTTCAAGTTGATTGAATTCAATAGCCTGAGATGATATCATATGCCCATTAACACAACCAGTTACATTTAGGTCAACTCACAAAAAGCAACTAAAATATGATTTTCCAATTTTGTGACTAGACTTTGTATAATGAGGTGTGCTTCGGACAGAAATGGTAACACGGGGGCTTCAGAATAAAGGCATATCTTAAAGATGATGATATGTATTGGTGTTTTCACTTTCCAGTGATAATATTTGATCATTGATCATTAAATTGATATATCAATAGATCAATTTATTATTGCACCCCTAATAGTCCCTCTTTTACACGCAAATACAGGCAAGTACAGGAGGTCAGAGGTGATTACGAAAGCCACCCTACAAACTGTGATGATAATAACTTGACATTAAACTTCATTTTATCCTACAAAGACACAAGGGTTTGTTTAAAACCTGTACAGTCTAAAGTCTCAGCTACACTCTGCGTCTCATGAGTCCAATGTTATGTTTAGCTATCGAAATTATGGCCAAAACTCCAAACGCAAGACAAATGTTGCTATGGAAACTGAAATTTCCTTCTAATTTCAGTTCGAGAAAATTTAAAAATGCCATTGAGCCATTGAATAAAAGAAAAGAACAGGGAAGGGGGGCTGTTTGATTGGAGAGAGCAAAATAGATGATAATATTTATAGAGGATTTCTGCCTTTTATCTTTGCAGATATGAACTCACACGCCTGCTGCCTCACAATACATAGCCAACTAGAACGGGCACTCGGTAGAGCGCATACCTTCGCATATCACAAGATTGGGCATTGAATTATGAACATTTTGGCATAAGTTGCATGCCAATTGGACACAAATGTATCGTGCTATGGTAAAAAAAAGGATTTTGACCTTTCCATGACCATGACCTTGACATTTGACCCGATTGATCCCAAAATCTAATCAAATGGTCCCCGGATAATAACCAATCATCCCACCAAATTCCATGTGATTCAAGAAGATTTGACCTGTTCATGACCTTTGACCTTGACATTTGACCCGATCGATCCCAAAATCTAATCAACTGGTCCCCGGATAATAAACAATCATCCCACCAAATTTCATGCGATTCGGTTCAATACTTTTTGAGTTTTGCGAATAACACGCATACAAATAAATAAATAAATACACGGCGATCAAAACATAACCTTCCGGCATTTTCAATGCGACGGTAACTATACTGTATGTTGTACATATGTCTCAATTTAAATGTTTACAAATCCTTTTCTGCTATCCATAGTTTTCAAATCCTCATAACCCACTGGATGGATATTTATTTATGTTCAGCAGAAAACATCTCAGCTCGGTTGGTGTGTATCGAGCAGCCAGGTATGGAGTAATATGATACATTGTAACCCTCGTTACTGTTTCAAAGTAGTTTTTGGTGTAATTTTGTAATACTTTATAGTATTTTTATTATCTCAAGTATTGTAGCTGCTTTGCTGCATTTAAGGTGCATAAGTAAACACAAAAAGTCATGATAATGCAGCGAAGGAATATAAAAAAAGAAGAACATTAAAAAAACACAACCACAAAGGTGCATTCTGGGACGTGGCTAATATGTTAAAGGCTAAAACGGACATGGTGGCGACAGAGAGACTGGGACTGGTGCTACTGGGACAGAGAGGTCGAGTGGACTGGCCGTGTTGAGAGAATGAACTGGAAGAGAAGTTCCCCAGGAGCCGATCGATGAGGACTCCAGACTCACACAATGACGCTCAGGCACGCGAGTACAGCTCAATCTACGGAGGAAAACGTCAACGTTGCCAGGCAACGTGGCATGCACACGCAGTGCACACAAGCGCACACACACAGCTCAGCTCTCTTTTTGCTATGTTTGTGGCTCAGCCAAGCTGAGGAGTTTCCATTGTTTGTACAGCTGAGTGTTGGTTCGAACAAACAGGCCTGTGGTGTGACGTGTGAACGCCAACATGTTATTGAGTGAATTCTTGAAATGCTGTTGCTGGAGTATAACTCCTTAGTCAGTGACACACACACACACACACACACACACACACACACACACACACACACACACACACACACACACACACACACACACACACACACACACACACACACACACACACACACACACACACACACACACACACACACACACACACACACACACACACACTGTCCCTTCTCTCCGTCAGGCCATCACAGCACACTGGAGCTCTGGCCACCGTGTCAAAGGTTGTTTGCAGCAGATCCATTTCATCATTTTGATAACCTTTCAAATTAATGATGCAACTTTTAATATTAATTGTATGATACAATTGCTACACCAGGAAGCCTTGGAGGAAGTGCATCCATATTCCCAGTATGTTAGTCTAGATATAATTGCTCATTGCCTGACACCGGAATTAACACATATTTGCTTCCTGATAAAAAAATGTTTTTTAAAGAAGTTGGCGTGACGATACAGCTGATAGGAAAGCAGGCGATGCTTCCCCTCCGAAGCTGCCTGCTGGTTGAGATCCCAGGGAAGGCTCTCTGTCGGTCTTTGCTGCTCGGGAGAAAGAGAGAGAGAGCGATCCAACTGGAGGAGAAACTGGAAAGCAACAATTAAACTGGGTGGAAGCAGTACTAAAGGGCCACAGGCACATGCTCTGTCTCTATTTCACACAGTTGTCTTCCTCAGTGGGAGGGCTGATGATCACAGACACACTCTACTTCTGTCCGTGGTTCTGCACATTCCACTTACAGCCCTGCAGGCACAGACATTTTGTATCTATAGATATTTTGTATCTATAGATAATTCAGGCTCAGTGGAGACTACAAATAACAATCTTGTTGTTTTTATAACAGAGCAATCTTTTGCTTCCTTCTCAGGACAGTCTTTCAAATTCCTGTGAATGATGAGGAAGTGTTTTATGGTGAACAATAAAAAGACCAATAATCCATCTGTCACGCTTAATTCCCAAAAATCCTTCCTTGAACAAATCCAGATAAAATTGAAAGGCTCTTATCTTCTTCAAGATGTGGTTATGATTGAGGAGGGAGACCATAAAGCCGAGATTTAATAGGCAGAGGCTGTTCTTTTAATGTACCTGCTGCCGCTGCAGCATGTACCCACATTCATCACATGCTCTTTAAATTCTCTCTCACAATGACAGGCGATGGGCTCATTCAAGCTTACAGAGTATTCATACAAGATCAAATTATTGAATATAATCTTTTCCCTCTCCGTCTCTATCTCTCTGCCGCTCTCGTTTGCACACATGAGCTCTCGCTGTCTGCTTCTCCCGCTCATCCTCATGAGCAGGCTTTTATGGAAGATTTGTGAGATGTGCTTTCCTTCGGGAAATGTGTCGCGACAGAACAATTTAAATATTCCTTCTATTTGCATCGGGGGCAAAAATCATACAATTAGGATGGAGGTGATTTGCTTCTCCCTTTTTAAAGGAGGATCATTTTAGAATCTCTCGGATGTGTCGCCTATTTGCAAGAATGAAGGGAAGTGACAAAGAAAGCGAGACGTCTTTTTATCTATTTTGAGAAGGAAAACAATTGTCCAGTAAAATTGTGCCGATGGCATGAGAGCACTCACATTTAATGTCAGCTCACATCTGATCCATGTCATTCCACCTTCCCATATTGATTCATGACATGCTGTATGGATACAAGGCTGCTTCAGTCTTCCTGCTCTCTGTAATTGGAGGCTATCACGGCCATTACAGCCTCGTTACATGGCGGTCAGGACGCTCTAATGTTGCCGTTGTCATCCTGGCCCACTATTCCTCTCTACTTATCTCCGTCCCAATCGGCCTTTCTCTCAGCAGACGATTTAAATTGCCGTTGCAGGAAAGGCACAGGTGTAACTAATGACATTAACAGTGACTCCGTGACATTGGAGTGCACCGCTGAGCCGTGACAGTGTGAGAGTGACCCAGCATGCACAGTACCAGGACCTCGAAACTGAAGCAGCTAATTGGAATCCAGCCATCAATACCCTGTGCTTATTTTCTACTTTCTCAAAATGTTTCAGCGTGAAAGACGATACATACAGGATGTAATATTGTCATTTTTATAGCATATACTGTTTGTTTCAATCTGCTTCACTTTCATGGAGCTGTGAAGAGGTCAGCTTATTTCCTTTTTGCATTTCTTAGTGTGGCAATGGTGTTCACCGCTCTTTGGAGCGTGCTTATTCTTTTCTACTTTTCCCATTGTGAATGCACTACTACTGCTGATATGTACATCATCAGCTGCTGCCACCAGACCAGTTGTCATTGCTGAGATTGAAATGCAGTGGAATAATAGCTCACATTAATACAGGAGGACTTCTTGAAGTGTGAAGAAAGTCTATTGTAGCTGTCGATAATGTGGCTTGTACTTTGTGCACACTGCAGTAAATAGAGAGGGTCAATGTTGAAACACAAAGTAACTCTGCAGAATCAGCTGCTGATTTACAGCGGTCAACAACGTAGTACATTATTTCAGTTGCTGTCTCTTCTGATCATCTGACTGGTCCCGTTTCGTATACCCTGTTGGCCTCAGCGATAAAGTTAGTGGAATGTTCCTTTAAATGTAAGCGGTGAGCCAGGAGTTCAGTTCATACTGTAAGGATATCCTCTTCCCTGCACACGGAGGGTTTCTCGACAGGAAGTGCATGGTTGTCTGAGGTTTTGGCAGCTTTTATTTGGCACCACCATTTTTGCAGTGTAAATATTGTAAATGGTAATCTCGTTGTTAACAGGGTTCTTGATCTGCATTACTTTTTAATCACATCTCGACTGTTTGTTCTCAAATGTTGTATTTGTTTCCCTTCCAAGTAGACTACAGCTATCCTTCCTCTTGCTAAATTAAAATCTGAATATCTGAAGCTAATGTTAATATTGAAGACAGAATGATTGTGCTATTTTTTATCATATTTATAATATCCATCATGATATGTGTACTATCTCAGCACGTTTTATACCTGAGGCTCGCAGCAGCTTGCTGGAGGCACTGAGGTGTTCCTTGTAATCATTAAACATGTTGTGTGACAAACCAGGATTTCTGAAGTAGCTGGAGGTGTTTTCTGTACATGAGCGCCTCATTGTTTCCCACATTCTTTGAATGTGCACAACACAAGCGCTACCTGTTTTATCATATTTGGAAAAAGAGGTATCCTCTTCCCTTGGTTTACGTAATTGCTTTCTCTGTTTCATCGGAGACATCATTAAAGGAGAGGCAGCACCCAGTCTCACACACACTCAATGACTATTCCCCTGGATCGTATTAGACCTCCTCTACAGGAAATCAATTAGAGAAAGATTACAGAGACTTCTTACCCTCATTAGCCATCAGTTTAAAAAAAAGAAATGCAGAGTCATTATTTAACCATTACATCCACAGACATGCTAGGAGTGAAGGATGCAACAAGCCAGCCACAATACCACAAACGGAGTAATAATGGAAGAGAGAAAGGAAAGAAGGAAGGCTACAAAGTGCTGTCAGAGGGAGAAAAAAAATCTAAATTTGCCTCTTGTAAAGAGAGCTGGAGGGAGGCAGAAGAAGGGGGACGAGGAAGAACACCGAGAGTGAAAAGCTTCGTAAGTGGGCCAGCTCTCTCTAAAGGTTCCTGTCACATTAGAAAAGCTCCACTGTCTCTGCGGCCTCCTCTCTAAAGGAAGTAAATCTGGTTTGAATGAGCGATCATTTTAGACAGTTTGACTTCTTAAACCAAGATTCATCGCTCTTATATCCGAGAAACCAAATTCGATAGAGCACATCACAGTATGAAAATGTGTCCAGAGGTTTTCTGAAGGACTGTGATGTGATTTGGTCTGTCTCCTCTCCATAGTTACAGACAAAAGAGGAGCTCACGCCAGCCCACCTCCTCCTTCCTTTCCCTCCCCTCCTTCCTCCCTTGCTGCCGGTAGTCATTTCTCAACTATCCATTAACTGAACCAAATAGATGCCTAAAGGAGGAGAGGGAAAGGTCCTCACTCTGTTAAGGATTTTCTGAGAGATGGAGGCACACGGAGAGAGGCAGAGAGAATGAGAGAGAGAGTTGGGTAACAATGAATGGTTGGGAGAGGAAATGGCTTTAAAAAGGCGAGATTGGAGGGAAAGAGGAGGTGGTAGATGGATTGCATTCAGCTGGGTGAAAAAGCGATACAAAAAAATATCCCGTGACCTATTTTCAAACATGTCAGCCGTTACATTCCTCTTGGGCCGTCTCCCCGTCGCTGGTCACTCATTAACTCTCTGCATAGCTTCTTATTCAAGATGCATGGGATAGTGCCATCATACAGAGATGTGCTATTCTTCCACAGAATACTACAATGGTAATATTATAGGAAGATGAAGTCCTCTCATCCTTTCAAGCTGACCTCTCTGCCAGCAGTCTCAGACAGACAGGGATTTATTTTCAAAGAGAGATTCTTTTATTAGTTTTTCTGAAAAGCCGAAACATGATAGTGAGGGGTTTTGTCCACATTTTTAAGCTAAATGGGTATTAGCTACTGTGCTGGAAATTTAATTCAGAGTACCGTATCATTCTATCCAAGATAAAGCAACAATTCTCTTGTTAGTGTTCAACGACTGCGGCTGTGATGGCTCTTCTACGACTCAGGCTCAGCTGTACTGTGGTGAGTGCCAACAAAACAATTGTTGCCTTATATTGGTTTAATAATGAGCTGCTCATATTGTGGTGACCCGTACAGAAGAGAATACTCATTTAATTCAGTATAGGGACAGAAAAACTTGTAATGTGTGAAACAAAAGTCAGGATTTAACTTAATATTCAGGCTTCTCTCCTGAGCATCTGTTGTTAATGTGAATCTTTAGAATTATGAGATTCCGGAATTTAGAATGAAATATGAGCCAAAAATGATCTCAGAGCTCTTAAAGAGCTTTTTAAGGCAAAGAAGTGTAATGTTCTGCAAAGGGCAAGTCAATCACCTGACCTGAATCCAATGGAGCTGCATTTCACTTGCTGAAGACCAAACTGAAGGGACAATGCCCCAAGAAGCAGCAGGAAGTGAAGACAGTGGCAGTAGAGGCCTGCAGAGCGTCACTAGGGATGAAACCCAGCGTCTGGTGATGTCTCTGGGTTCCCACAGATAGGCGATTCTGTATGTACATATAAGTATATATGTACATATATATATATATATATATATATATATACACACACACATGTACATACATAAATATACACACACACAGAATCGATGTGGCATCACATTTGGCACAACTGTTTCCCTTGAATCTTTTTGCTGTATAACGTTGTGAGAAGGTCACCTCAAGATTGCGGGATAGCCATGTCTTTGTTAGTTTCTCTCACTTGCCCCTTCCTATGTGTGAGTACATTATTGACCTGAAAGGTTCAATTCCATTAAGTTTATTAATATCAAAAAATATGAATTTGCCTCTGAGGGCTTTACAACCTACACATACGACATCCCTGTCCCAGGACCTCACATCGGATCAGGAAAAACTCCCAAGAAATAGAAAAAACCCTTTCACAGGGAAAAAGGGGAAGAAACCTTCAGGAGAGCAACAGATGAGGATCCCTCTCCCCGGATGGACAGGTGCAATCGACGTATGTAACTCAGCATTACAGAGTTACAACACATTCAATGAAAATGACAGAATGTATGAATAGTTCGTAGTCGGCATGGACCACGATCCAGAGCTCCACAATCCATGAGACAGAAGGAGGTGGAGTGTGCGCTTGTCAGGGGACACTTAAATACACAAAAGATTCTTCCCCAGAAGCACAAAGTGAATTTATAGATCACTCACGCATCAGGAACTGGGCCGCATTGCACACAGGGAAGTGTGAGCGTCTACTCACTCTCCTGTCACTGCTCAGATTGGAAGACTCACACAACTACACACACATACTTATTCAAACATGAATGTGTATATGCACACATCCATGATCTAAAGGAGGTTAGCAGTGGGTCCACTGCGCATCACCTGATTCCCATCAGCACAGCACAGAGTCCCAGTTTGATACTGTAGAAATAGATGCCTCTGCCCGCTGGTCTGAGACCTGAGACGGGAGGACTTTTTCTGCTGATGGACAGCCGGAGCCAGACGGTGGGGAATGGCCTGGATCTAGATGTAGATCTGGGTTCAGGCCCCAGACACAGTCAGTTAATCAGTCTGTCTGCCTGTCTCGTCCCAGTGCTTTCAGCCTCCTCTAACCTCCCAGTCTGAGGTAATGGATGAGCTAAATGCTTTTAGGTCTTCTTGGTGTTTTTAGTTTTGGTCTTTTTTCACTCGATAACCTTTAAAAACATTCCCCCGGGTACAGCTTATTGACAGCCTCTGGTCTTGAAAGCCCGACTTTTTCCAAATACATAACAACACATTGATTATGGAAAAGTTAGGCGTGTTCAAATTACCCTTAAAGTGGGTATGATTGTGCAATGGGTGTATATTCACCCAAAGTCATGAGTATAAGCTCTGGAAGACAAGGTTGCTATGATGACATACAGTAGCGAAGGAAAAGGGCATCATCCAGAAAAAAACAAAGACAAACTATATTATAATGTGGGAACAATGAAAAGCAGAGTAGGACACCGTGTTGTGCGCATTCTAGTGTAAAACACCACAAATGGACATTGTTTTGTCGTGTTTCTACCTCCAGGTGTGATAACAACTTATCATATATGACAGCAGATGGGAGTAAAACAGAGATGCAGGTAGGCTGAACAAATCACACAGAACACACCCTGCTCAGAACCAGGGCGCCTACAGTAAACCAATGATGTACCCGGAACATCAATTTGCCTGTTGTTATTCTCCGTGGGGCAACTGGTGATTGTATTTTGTTCCCTTGTGTGTGCATGTGTAGCATGCTTCTGCCCATGCCTGTATCTGTACAACAACAATCAAAATGTAATCCTTATACGAAAGACGGGAGGATATTGACCCGCTCTGTAACAGGAACTCTCTTGCACAGATGTCCTTCCATTACGCCCACATTTGATCATTTTTCCTTCTTCCTCCTCAGCGGCCTTCACCCCCACAACCTCCTCACTGCCAGAGCAGCGTTCATTAATAACTAGAACTTACCAGATATGTAGTCTGCAGACTTCCCATCTCTTGTCTCGAATGGACTGCATTGGTTTCAACTCATTTAGAACTGGTACATATGTTTAACATGTAGTTCCGGTGTAGGAACACAGAACCGGTGTGAGAGGTCGGCGTGGTGCTGTGGTACTCACAGCATTCGACTTCTGCACCAGGCACTCGGGCCGGTGTCCAGTCTCGTATTAGTATGCATTTAGTTGGCTAAACGAAAATCATAAAAGCATCCGAGCTTTAGTTACATTACATATTGTGGGGAAATGAATAAAGGGTGTTGCTATAGAAACCTTTGCAAGCAAAGGACTTTGAGCCTCCCACTCTGAAGCAGGTGAATTGTCTCACTGTGCAAGTAGTTCAGAACACATCAAGTGTGAAATACACATTTCTTCAGCAAGAGGAAATTGTCCTGTACCTGTGCTGCGATACCTGAGGCATGCATACATAGTTGTGTGCGTGCATGTGTGTGTGTGTGTGTGTTTGTACCTCTAGCTCTGTGTGAAAGAATTTAAAGTGATGGCATTTTGGCTGATCAACAATAGGGTTGTTTAAGGCATCATGGGATGTTTCAGTTATTTACGAATTCGTAGATAATCATTTAGAGGAATAGTAAAAGATTTAAGAGATTATAAATTGGTTATTATCGAAGCAGCAGAAATGGATATCCTGACTTTTAGTCCCCTTGTCGAGGTCAGGACCAGCAGGCTCAGAACCAGTTTCTTCCCCTCAGTGGTCAACACCCTCAACTCTGCACCAGGCGCGTCTCTAGGATTTGGATACATCTGGGGCTTAGCCCACGGCGATCGTTGTCGACGGGGGGGGGTCACCTGTGTGTGCGGATGTGTCGGCGCGTATCACGGCAGAGCGATGCGCGTTATGGGAGCGGCGGCGCTGGGCTTAGCCCAGAGGAGTGGAGCAGCGAAATGTGTAGACATAGAAACACTCTCAGACAGCAGCTTGCTGTTACTGCGCCTGCTGCCAGTCTGACTCCGCTGTTTTGGGTGAATGACGTCACGTGCGACCTGGAGGTGTTAACCACTTGTGTGCCAAATCTTTTTTGTTGTTGTTGTTGAAATTAACATTCGGGGCTAATTAAAAAACATCCGGGGCAGCCCCTATCCTCCTATCCCAGCCCCTATCCTCCTATCCCCCCTCCCTCCACCATCCCCCCTCCATCATCGCCAACCCCTCCCCAATCGCACTTGCGTTTAGGAATATAGTATATGGATGTTCTGAAACTGGGCACTTCGCAAATGATGGAAAACAGGCTTCCGGACGCGCGTGAATTAAGTTATCAACATTTAATGGCAGGAAGTGTAAAACAAACATTCAAGGCCTCACGATCGTGGTCTTCATCGTCCGGCTCCTCAGCCTTCCGGCGTCGAGGTACCTGTAGAAGAGAGCGCTATCCCTAATCCTCAAAGTCTTAGACTCAAAATCAGTCAATCCTCACTCTCAAAGGTGAGTCCAGCCTCTAACACCTAGTGATTGGTTCAAAGTCCCGCTAGAACAATGGAGGGGTCGAATGTCACTGAACCCCGGGTCAAAACGTCACTTCAGGTCAAGTCGCTAAACAAGTATTTTCACAATAAAAGTCCCGTCTTGTTATTGTCCGCATTAAAGTCACTTCACGGAATTCAACCGGCTTCGTCAATCTATAATACTAACATACAGTCACTCTCATGCAACATACATTAATTCTTGCCATTTACATTTGCATAGAGTAAACATTACCCCTATGCTTCATAATACATTAATAACAATATCAATATTCTCCCTAATATTTTCTATTATAATATCTTTCTATATGTATTAATTTAAAGCATAAGACCTCTGCACATGTTATCATAATAAACTATTCCAACCTAACAATAGTGTGTGTGGATGAACCGGAAAGGTAAACATAATGATCTACACTACAGCATACGTGTCAAACTCATGGCCCGCGGGCCAAATGTGGCCCGCCACGTCATTTTATGTGGCCCGCGACGGCATGAAATAAATATGATGCCTTTTCTTAAAAAAGGGAGAAAAAAAATATTGTGCTTTTATTTTGAAGGTCATTTTTTTTTGCAGCCGAGTGCGGTCTGTTCACTCTCCTTCCTGCTGCGTTCAGCCAGAGGAAAGGCGAACCCTTGCGTTGCTTTACTAAATGTACTCGCGTGAGTTCAGTCGCTGGACTATTTGTTACGTTTTCTTCACTCGCGCTAGAAGCGCCGGAGAGGGGGCGTGGCTTATCGTGGAATATAACAGTTCGTTACCACCGTCCACCACGGAAGAAATACACACTCTTTGTGCTGTTGAGGAAGTCCCACAACCGTCAGACCATCAAGCCCTCGAGTCTGGGTTAATAATATTAATATTACATATTATATTATCCGTAGCCGCACGCAGCTTCTCCAGGAACTGCGTCTGGATGACGGCCGCTTCCAGACGATCGATATCCTCCGTAGGTTCTGATTCAACGGTATGACGTCAATGACGTCACGCGGAGCATTTCAACAGTCACGTACTTTTGCCGCCCGAGTTAAAAAAAATAGCCCGAATGAGGCGCATTTTTCGCGTCCTGTCATTCACGCGCCCGGCGGACATCCAGACGCGCGTGCGTGCGTGTGTGACCACATTGACTTTGTATTAACAAACATCCCCAGTTCCCCTATTATGAATTCCTCCATCAGGTCTACTTCAGTGGTCACTAAGGTTGAAGTGAGTGCTGCTTCATGTTGTTCAGTATTTATAATATCGTCAGAAGAAAAGTTAATGTTGAATATGTGAATCTTTTTTAATTACCCTTGTTTAATTTATTTATAGTTTGTGTATAAAAGCTGCTCCTCAAGACTGACTTGTAGAGCAGCTTTGTGTGTCATAGGTTCAGTGAGTGAGACATGAATTACATCTTTTGAGGCTTTTTAAAAACCAGACTTTTTTATTTCATGTTTATGCATGAAAGCACTGTCTAGACATGTTTTAAAGTCTGAAGTTACTGAGTAGTAATGTATGTTGTATTACCTTGTGTCCTTAAGATTCACTTGTTGGTTCATAATTGACTGTAAAAGGGAATATTACTAAATAGTTTTGTTGTGCATACTGTGATATTCTGAACTCTCAGGTTCAAACTGCACCATCTTTTCATTAAATACATTTGAGAAGTAAAAAATGTCCCTCGATTTAGGTCTCAGCTTGTCATTCAGGGGTGATAGTGCGTCCCAAAGCCAGACCAGTGGAGAACCACAGCCCCAGACCAGTGGAGAACCACTGCCCAGATCAGTGGAGAACCACTGCCCCAGACCAGTGGAGAACCACTACCCAGACCAGTGGAGAACCACTGCCCAGACCAGTGGAGAACCACTGCCACAGACCAGTGGAGAACCACTACCCAGACCAGTGGAGAACCACCTGTCTCAACTGTGACAAAGCTTTTAACAAAGTTAATGTAATAATGTTTGTTTGATCTTTGATAAAGTAATGTGGGTTAAAATAAATATAATGAAATTAAATAGATTTATTTTATAATATTAAATACATTTGCATATATAGTTATACATTTATATAAGTACACCTAAATAAACAATAAACAAATGCAAAGACATTTATTTAACAATATGTTCTGGAGTAGTTAGAATTATACCGTGTTAGTGACAACCGGCCCTTTAAGGGCAGCCATGAGGCGGATGTGGCCCTCGGTGAAAATGAGTTTGACACCCCTGAACTACAGTCAGATGATGACAGTTTGGAGATCAGAAACATACCACTCTGCACAATACGATTAGTAAAGCCCGAGAGGTGATGTCACATTTAAAGGGTCCGTGCATAAGGAAGTCATTATTAGTCCTTCGCAGATGCAGGAACATACACAGTATTCAAATGTTTTACAACAACAACAAAAAATCACAAATAGAAATATAGAAATGGATGCAATACAAATACATAAATGTATACAACATTTCATATATACAATTAAACATAAACACAGGGCTACAATTTCTACGCTGTTCGCCTAAATGCAACACTCTTTGCAGTCATTGTTGAAAAAAAATCACAATCTTCGGTTTATATTTTGTAACAAAATGTCTTACAGTCTGTTACATTTCCTTCCCATACAATATGTTAGAGTGAAGGAAAAGTGGGAACCTCAGCAATATTTGTTGGCAGATAAGCCTCTAATTTGTTTATAATGTGAACAAAGTGAGTCTCGGTTTCTCAGTTTTCACTTCCTCTCTCGTTGGCCAGCCATGACTTTTTCTTTGTCCTGTTCCATCGGCCAGACTGTGGTCTCTCTCTCTCTCTCTCTCTCTCCCCCCTTACTTCTTCACCAGATCATGTAATGACTCACACAGTAGCACAATCAGCCTAAAGCACAAATTATAAATCTCTCTTTTCTCCGTCTCACACACAGCAGGTATTTTAGTTTGTTGTTGAGCTGGAGCAGCATGGAGACTTCCTCCACTCCATAACAAGTGTCTTTGTAGCTTCGGGGCTGCAGACCTCCATCTATACATCAACCAGACTTCAGGTTGGAGGGGGACATGTATGTCCAACATCTATACTCCGATGTTAAGCATACAAGCTCTGTCTGTTTGTAGCGTTACTTTTCCCTTTCTAAAATCACTCGTTTCCCATTTCTGCTTTAAGTAAGCATTGTTCTGCGTGTGAATTAGAGCCGACTTATGTGAATGGTTTCATGATTGAGCTGGGAGAGAGAGGGAGAACAAGTGGACAGGGGCTAGTTATCCACTTGCTGATGTGGGACCTTGTGTAGGGAGCTTAATATATTGTGAAGACTAATCTTTCAATCTAATACAGCGCTACCAGCTGTCTCCCAAGCCCCTGCAATGAAGACAGAGGATGGTGAATGGCTGTGATCAGTGGGAGCGGGAATTCATTTAGCGTAAGAGAGTGAGAGAGAGAAAATAGAGCGTGGAGCGGCGTAATAGAGGAGCGAGCCGTGTTGCTTTCACGGGCCACTTCCCCCAGTGCTCAGACAGAGACGACTATTCATACAGCTTCAAACGTTCAAGGTAATAGACGGAGCAAAAACAACCGCTCTGTGCTACAAAGTGTAGGAGGACTGCTGGTGAAGTCGCATTACAATGAAAAGGTATTCAGAGTAAACTTTTACCAGTGTGTTGTCCGTGGAGCACCTTAACTCTCGTTTAGAGTGCAGGTTAAATAGATGATAGGATGATATTGGCAATTATAGTTTCTAGCGGCGTGGCTCCAGGGATGGCAATGCCAGCGAGGTCTCACTCTCAACCGCAATGGATTCATGAAACTTTATACAGACCAGCATGGTCCCCAGAGGATTAAGCTCACCGACGTTGGTGATCCTCTGACTTTTCCTCTTGCGCCAGCAGCAGGACAGAAGTGTCCGATATTAAGTCTGATATCTTGGGATTTATTTGATAAATTGGCACCAAATGTCTTCATACCCAGATGCTTTATCCTAATTTTTGGAATCTTTCATCTCAAGAGCCACCAGGAGGTTGACATGTTTGTTTCAGAGCGTGGGGTGTTACCCACAGGCTGAACTGTGATAACTCTTTTGTTTTCGCACAACTTCCGCTCACGGAGCTTTCACCTGCTCGCTCGTTCAGGCTTTTTCTCTTTGACAGGACGTGGGCAGATCCCGAAACCATTCCATCTCCAGATTTATTTGATGGGTTACAATTCCCGCTTTTGGATTGGCCGGATATCATTTACGCTAGGTGGCGGTATAAAGGTGGTGTTCAATCCGCCACTAAACACTACTCCACTACATCTCAGAGGTAAGTATTCTACTGTACTGACACTATAACATACCATAATCTTATAAGATAGTATGCATTTTATATATTAAACTAACCAATAAAGGAGTTAAAAAAACATGCAGCGTACACATTAATGCAGAAATAATAATTTCCCGAAACATTGAATATAATTGTAAACCAACATTTTACTGTGCGGATTCTTTTACTTTTGGTACTTTAAGTACATTTTGCTGATAATACTTGAATAAGGTTTTTAATGTAGGAATTTTACGCAGAGTGGATTATTCCATCAGTATGATATTAATACTAGTACTTTTGTAAGTAGTTTTGTTTAATTATTCTAGATGTTCGCTTATTTAGGTTGCATTTCTTCATATATTTAGATACATTTTTGTTTTGATAGTCATTCGCTTAGTTTAATTACCTTCACATTGAAAATGCGGAAGGTTATGTTTTGATCGCCGTGTATTTATTTATTTGTATGCGTGTTATTCGCATAAGTAAAAAAGTATTAAACCGAATCGCATGAAATTTGGTGGGATGATTGGTTATTATCCGGGGACCATTTGATTAGATTTTGGGATTGATCGGGTCAAAGGTCATGGTCAAGGTCATGAAAAGGTCAACATCTTCTTTTTACCATAGCGCGGTTAATTTATATCCAATTGGCATGCAAATAATGCTAAAATGTTCATAATGCAATGCCCAATCTTGTGATATGCGAAGGTATGCGCTCTACCGAGTGCCCATTCTAGTTATATTTTGTTTTATTTATAAATTGGGTAACACGGCTGTTCGAGTTACAGGTGCAGAACCTACACACACGCATGTGTGTGGATCTCATTTGTACTTATATATTAACCGGGATTTGGCCCCTTAGCCATTATCAGGTCCAAATTTAGTGAGCGTGTCTACTAACATGGTTGTGTAGACCCTTGTTTTTCAGTATGACTTCTGAACAGGCTTTGCCAACATCAAACAATTAAAGTAGGAAAGCTGAAACATTTTCCCGGTTTTCTTCATGTTGTCGAAATATATGGACAAAGCCACAGAGTCAAGAGTGATTTCATTTTTTACCTTGCTTGTTTTTACTTATTTTACTATGAACTTTATATTGGTCTTTCTCAGCACTATCAAACACAATAATCCTCTATGAAAATGAAATGTAATGCACTTAAGGAATTATAATGAGTCCGACTGTGGCAGCGCTCTAAGCTCCTTTTTATAAATGCAAACTGAGTTCTTGGCCAAGATTCACACAGGCCATCTGCGTACGTGTGAGGAGGTGCAGCTGATGCCACATTACCAACGCCTCAATCATTAGCATGAAACTAAATCACAAGTTAGGAATCAATATAGCGTAGTCAAATGAATGTTCTCTTTGTAGCCGGCTGAGAACCAAATATACATTTAAAAAATATAAATGTTTAGTTGGTAAATCATGAAATAAGGAGTGGGACATTTTTTCCTTTTGTCCCCATTTATTTTCCATGTGCTGTCAAGACAGTAAGAGATCACCAGCCTCTCCCTCCTCCCTGCATTCGATTCCCCCCAGGACCAACATGAATGACAGAGCAAGAGGTTAGATAGTTATGCAATGAATGGAACGTCGAATCGGGAGATGCCCTTTCCAAGTGCTCCCTCTGCTCTTCGCACATGAGGGACATTTCAGAGGCCTGAATCTGCTGACTCATTAATGCAAGCAAGATAATACTGCTTAGTACACACTCTGTGGGGTTCTGTGGCACACACACACTCATGCACGAGAAAACACAAACACGTCCCGCTGGTAATCCCCAAGCTCCGTCTTCCCCAGCCTCAAATGAAACTGCGGCTGACGCCACAGCACAAGGAAAACAGTTTGCCTCCCAGTTAGCTTTGGAAGTGATGAGAAGTCATCAGATAACTGTGGCTGGAAAATGTGTAGAGAATCTGACACCTCGCTTCTCTCTCTGCTCTGGGAATACACGTCGAGAGACGTGCTGGAGACAGAGCGGGATGCTGGAAGTGACGGACGTGCAGAAATAAATATACGCACATTTTCTCACACACTCATGCATGCACGGTGTTCAAAACGCGTGCAGAGATAAGCACACACACACACACACACAAGTGCACAGGATTCTGTGACGGCGCGGCTACACATGCATCAACCCTCTTGTCACTCCCACCCCCAATAACACGGCTCACACTGCCATGAGTGGATTTGAATAGTATTTGGGATAAGCTTCCCTGACTGATTGGTGTGGGTGTGTGGGTAGTGGTGGGCACAACATCTTCAAAGACACATTGTTTAGTGATGAGGTGGGCATGAAAACAAATCCCCGGCACGAGGAGTATAACCCTTTGTGCCTCATCCATGACACATATGTGTTCTATACATATGGCAGTTATGCAATCAGCTGTGTATTGAATCTGTCAGAGTCTTTAGCTGGCATTGAGACACGCTCTATACGTCTCTTTCTGCACTGGGCCTACACACTCTGACTCACCAACAGCTCCACGCTGGTTCTCTCACAGTGTGGATCTTGAAGATCAGCAATGCAAACGTTGTCCTTTTGAAAAATATTATTTAAGGAAGTCAACAGGGATGTTCCCAGTAAATCCTGGCGCACTAAGAAAGGAGCGTATGAAAATGAATTGCAATACTCTCGTCTCTGCAGAAAGGTGGGTCGTAGCTGGAGGCTGAGTGGAAATGGCAAACAAATGTGCTGAGCTGGGGACGCTCATGGACGTTTAGAGGTATTTCCTTATCACGGCCACTGATTATTTGCATTTCAAACTATATCCTCAGGGCATTCTTGTTTCAATAAGCATGTTGCACAACAAGTTATAGCAGGAAAACCGAGTACATCCTTTATTGCAGTATAATTGTCAAACACCCATCACGATTCCATACACGAGGAAGGTCATATGTGTCATATCCCATATGCACAATCACTGGCTCCATGTAATTAAACGTCAACATATGTAAATGAACCAATCAAAATGGAGCTGCACTGAATTCAATTGAATCATTGTGAGGGATTAGCTGTTGCACGTTGAAGGTGATGTATATGGATTTTGCCACTTCATAAGGTTAAAATCCTTTCATAAGAGATGAGTTTTTATTACAGCGATAAACAGTAAAAGTGGGGTGAATGTTTAGCCTGAAGGAACATCTTTTATTACTGTACAACCTGTTCCAGCGTGCTCAACATCTCCACACACACACAATACCGAGTGGGGCACATGTGTGTAAACACACGTACTTTTGTACACTTACACAAAGAAACATATACAAGCCCACATCACATATTTAGACATGCAGTTTCTATGTCTCCATGGGACTTATTTGTATCAGGCAAATGATCGTCTTTTTTCATTCCCCTCGGCTCCTTATCATTTTCCTCCGCTTCTTCCTCCTACTCCGCTTATTTTAATTTTTTTCTCAGTTTGCATCCATGCGATTTATTATTTGCCTCAAAAGAATCTTAAGTCTCTTCATCATGACTAAGTCTGATGAATAACATCAATGCTACCCATGGATGACGGCATGTTTGTGTCTGTGAATGATTTTACTACTGCAATGTAGGTGCACTACATTTTATAAAATGGCTTACTATCAATAACCAAGTAATATCATATGCAAAATAAATGAAAAGGTAGAAATTATTTTAGAAATAATTATTTTAGAAATAAATGTGTCTTTCCTTCAACATTATTTGGAATATAGTTTTTTAAAGATTCAAATTAGTTCCTTAGTTGCATATTTTTGTAAAGTGACCAGTAATTAAAGCTTTCAGTAAAATGTGACGTTAAAAGCAAAATGTTTCCTTATTAATTTTTTTTTTTAAATAGATAAATATAGAGAATGAAATGTAAAAGGTCCATCTTATAATTGTACTTCTGCCCCCAGGACTTCAATAAATGTACCTGTTGCTCGAATAGATCCTCCAGAATGCGATTTTACTGTACAGCTGTGTTTGACAAATAAAAAAAAGAAAGAGAAGTGGCCCCTGCAGCATTAAAGGGAAGCAGAGGAGATGGCTAATGGGCTCTTTCATAGCTGCCAATCTATGGATGTCTTGAAAAAAAACTATGAGCTGTTGGGAGGCACATAACCAGAGAGTCTCACTTCCATTAAAGTAATTAGAGAGTAATCAGCATGGGGACACTGATAACCCCCGTCCTTGTGCCAGACCTGTTGCTAGGAAACCTAACAGAGGGACCATGGAAGGACTATCAAAAATACAGTGTGATAATAAATTCCCTGCATCATGGAAGGCATCACTAAACGAGACGCTGGCGAAAACACTGTAATTTAGCAAAATAGTTGCCAGGCCGAAATAGAGCCGATCAAGTGAGCTTTCCCCACAGGTCAGACATTAAGTTATTAAATCCATCATGTGTTTTTTTAACGTAATGCAGTCTGAAATGTATCCATTTCAATAAGCCAGGTTTAAGAAGCAAGGAAAGTGGGAAGAAGCTATGAATAGGCTATGACGCATGGTGTGCTCTCTTTGTGTCTCCATTGGAGCGTTATCTGTGCATGGAGCCCAGTGTGTGTGCATCCCAGGAAGGATGGAGCAGCATGTTGGTAATTATGGAGAAGAGGGCAAGACACGGGTTCATTATCACATATAATGAGATGAGATGGTTCTTCCTCACACACATTTCACCTTTCTTTCCCCCAGTTGTCCTTCCTCTTCCTCTCACTACCTCTCTGTCTATCGGACCATTGGTGTCCCTCCTGATTTGCCCTCTCTCCGAGACTCATTCATTATTATACATTTGCTTTCCTAATTGCTGCTTCTGCCATCTTTTTTGAATTCCCCCTAAGGGTGTGCAGTGAAAAGTCCTGCAGGCTGACTACAGCTGCACTGAGATCTGCTTGTGCAGAGAGACTGGGCCGAGAGAGGAAGGGGTTGTGATATCATAGAGGAATGGAAAAATAGTCTTTTAAAAAATATATATGCATCGGAAAGTGATGTTTTCAAAAGGGTGTGATTCACTTGATCGGCGGCACACAACTTTTTTTTTTGGGAAGTTTGTTTGCATCCAGATGAATCTTGAGTGGGTGAAGGGTACTCTGCATGTGTTGGAGCATGATGGAGGTGACACACAAACACTACAGACTAACTCAGCCTGCACTGTCTGTGAGTCAGACTGTAGCAGCACTCTCATAGCACCTCTCTTTGCATAATGTACAGGAGTAAGGATCACAATCGTACACCCACTCGGTGCCCTGAAGAGTTCTCTGCAGCTGTCCGTGACTCGGAGCGCCGCTACGATGATCTTCATGCTGCAAGCAGACAGTTTCATAACATAATCCACGGATTATGTATCCTCTAGTAATGTAAAGCCTCATATGTCAAGGACGACAAGCTGTAACCAACACAAGTGGGTCTTTACATTATTTTGCGGACTTCATGGCTTTAATAACAGTCGCTTTTATTTTTGCTTGTGTGGACGTGAACATTTCCTGCATTTGGCTGTCCATGTGTCGGAAGGATCTCTATGGATGTCTCAAGATCTTCTTTGCACAGAGCACATTTCTGCTTTTCCCTTCTCATGCTGATAGGGTGGTGTCAATTAATAATCCATATGCTGCTGACTAGCAGCTACCAGGCAGTCATCAGGATGTGTGCAGCCAGAAATGTGCTCTGTGTGGTGAATTTCATTTTCATAATATTACCCACAATCCCTCACCTTTGACGATGCGTTTTATTTTACTGTCACTGCGGTGAATGCTGACAAAACCCTCCTGGGTAGCAGCTATGCCAGTGAAATATTGCGTGAGTGTTGCTGCTTAATTTTTCTCATCTTGTAAATTGCAGTCACACTATAAATTATTGTCGAAGATCAAATTGACCTCTTAATAATTACATTGAGAGCAGGATATTTTTTCCCTTTAATGTGACAACTGATTCATTTTATTTTTCTATGGTCAAATTAGTTTGTGCAATGATCATTTTGGCTGCTGTCTTCGATGTTTATTTTAGTCATGTTGTTAAGATATGGTGCTTGTGTGTGTTTTGGATGAGTTAGCCGTGAAGTAGACGAGCAGCAGGTTCAAACCCAAGCTGTTTTCAGGAGTCAGAATATGTCTTCGAACAAATTCCTCATATGTATTTTGGACCACTTCCAGTTAAAAAGTGGTGTGTTTGTGTGTGTGTGTGTGTGGTGGGGGGGGGGGGGGGGGGCATGATGCTCATTATTCACCCATATTTAAACATGTCAGATACCTGCTGAAAAAAATGGGTCGATGGCAAATGTGACAGGTTGCAGGTGTGTGTGCGTATGTGTTCATGAATGCCAAAAACAGACGGTGTGTACACGTACCCAGACAGACCCTCATGACTAATCCCACAGTCCACCTGGTTCTTCCTTCATTATCGCTGCTGACGGCTCAGCCTTGTTCTCACCTTGTTCACTTGTCTTATAACTCTCACACGCGTCTCCAACAGGGAGGTAATATACTCACCTTCAATTACTAACACATAGATAAGAAATAAGCCACAGATATGGCACCACGGAAATCTGTGTGTGTGTAGAATTACTTCTAAGAAACAACATAGAGGCGGTTCAGAATAAGAGAAAATCTAAAAACAGTTGTGGTCTTGTGAGGGGACACACTTTCAGACTGTTACTCTGTTGTTCCTGACCTAATTAAAGATTAAGACATGACGACTTAGAGCTGCAACCTCGAAGGTACATATAAATACATTTGTATTGGTGTATGTGTCAGTGTTTATCAGTACCCGCTCATACCTACCAAGGCCCTTGACGTGGTTCAACAAAGTCGATCAAATGCATCAATAGGGGGAAGCGCTGAATCCACAATTTTATAAAACAAAGTCAAATAAACGCAAAGGAAAAGCCTATTTTTTCTCCAATGACGAGCAGGAGATGATCATGGACACATGAGGAATTATTCCCACTATTTGTGTTTCATTCATTAAATTCAATCACTTCAGTTGCGTTGTAGAGGTGGCTTGTATCCGTGGCTTCTCTCCATGGAAATAACCACTATTTCTGCTTTATACTTGTGGAAATTCCACAAATGTCGGAATATACTGTGTATATATATATATATATATAGCATCACCCGTAGGCTCACACAGCTCGGTAACTTTCACCGACTACATATGGATAACTGGATAATATATCTGTGTATATACATGTATGTGGAGATGACCATATAGAATATGAGCTAGAATATGTGCGTGTGAATCTGTGTATGGGCCAGGGAACGTAATGAACACATCCATAAGTTTCTTAAGTGCTAAATAAACTTTATGAACAGCTCGGCATGCAGCGCCTTTCCCGATGTTCTGCATCGCCAACATCGTACCACACTGTACAACAAGGCTCATCATACAGTCTGTGAGACAGTCAATGCGGCATGTGGTGTTCAATGTGGCTCCAGAAGGTCTGTAAATAAATGATTCCTTGTGAGCAGCATGGATAGTGCTCGTATAGGAAGTCATCAGGACGTGATAAGAACTCTCCCTATAAAACACTATTCTAACTAATATCGCTCCTTCATCAATGAGGAAGGGAGCTGCCATTTTCGTCTGGGGGCGTGGCCATATTAGCCAGCTAGACTGAATAAACCTGCACTTAAGCAGGTTAAAAATGTTTGATTAGTTGCTATGGTGATTTTTACAAACTTGCTTCGTGGAACCAAAAAGACTCACTTATGTAATCTCATCCTGGAAATGATCCAGCTAACTACGTTAGCCAGATACGAGAAAGGCCCTGTCGTGTTTGTCATCCGTTCCTCAATATTGCCGTTTCATCTCCCCGTGGGAACCCACCTCTCTCTGTCGGGGAATCTTGTGAGCGTTTCCCCCGATTTTTATACTTCTCAGTTCTTCCTTCTATTTTTATAACGTTCGCCTGCTTTAAAGGAAGAAACGAAAACAGAAGATCTACAGTGCCTGGTGAGTTTCCGGCTCCACTGTTGCTGCTGCAGAGATCTAACAGAAGACTGGGCTTACTAGGGAGAAAGGGTATGCGGGAGCGACGACTGGATTCACAGGGATGCACACACACGCACAGATAGACACTGCAGTACCACGCATCATCAACCGGAACCATCAGGACAGCAAGAGATTCACACTGTTGATGAATAATTCACACTGACACACTTAGTGTTATTTAGTTTCCTAGAAGAAGGTTTCCAGGAGGAGGTGTTCTTCCCTTCTTCCATAGGATGCTGAATGATAATGATAATGTAAAATAATGTTTAATGTGTGTTTTTTATAGAGGTCAAAATAATATTATTACTGGGTTGTTATTTTATATATATATAAAAGAGGGATTGTTGTTTGTTGTAGTATTTTTTTTTTTTGATAACAGAGAGGTTATGGTTTAAATTAAAATACATAGAGATATATTATAATAGACAATATTAAAGAGAATATTGATTATGTTATTATATTATTATGAAGCATAGGGGGTAATGTATGCAAATGTAAATGGCAAGAATTAATGTATGTATATTGCATGATGACTGTTAGTATTAGATTTGATTAGCCAGTGAAATTCCGTGAAGTGATTTACAACAACAGAGAGACTTTTATTGTGAAGGTGACTTTATGCAAAGTCAAATCTTAAAAATACTCAGCGACGGAACCGGAGACGCTTTTCGACCTGCGCAAGGCAAGAGGTTTATGAAACAGCGTGTTTAGCTGGCCTCTTTTTCTTTTCAGGCTCGACGGAGGTCTGGGCTCCCAGGTGAGGTGGAGAGCCTGCAGCCTGGACACGAGAGAGCGCGTTGAATGTTTGATTCACTTTTCTTGCCATTAGGATGAATCCACCAAGTATAGGCTCACAGCCCGTGTGCCCACATAAATAAATAACTGACTGAATGTGTGTATGTGTGTGTGTATATGTGTGTGTGTATATTATACACACACACACACAGTGTGTGTGTGTGTGTATAAAGTCAGATGAGGTAATGTCACACTCCATCATTCTCAGATAGCTCTCATAGGTGTGCATGTGTGTGTACATGTGCGTGTGTGTGCGTAGGAGTGGTCTGTCAGGATGGACTAGAGGTCGGTGCTACAGAGCTAGGGAGCAGAGACTCAGCACGGTTTAGATAACTGAAATGGAGGGAGGAGAGGAGGGAGAGAGGGAGCAGGTTTAGGCCACATCTTTCTCTTAATGTCCCTGTCACATTAGAGAAGCGCCACTGTCTACCTGCCCCGTAAAGGTAGAGCTCATTATGAACCATCGTGTCTGGCTTTCAAAACAAAGTTATATTGTAGGTAAAAATGTAACATTTGTCTACTTCTGCTATACTTCTTGTACCTGCTGCATGTGCCAGTGCTTGAAGTGGACAAAATAAGAGGCAGCACTTGCCTTATTGTCATGTCGGCGTGTATATCTGCTTGTATGAGAAATCACGTTTATTTTATGTTTGAGAAAACAAAATGGATTAAAGGATAAAAGACCCGTTGAACGTTTTTGACGTAAAACAATGCAATTTTACATTATTGGGACCGTTAATATTATCAGGGCTCTCAAGTCTCACGCATTGAGCGTGAGACTCACGCATTTCGGTCTTAACTCACGCACTCCCGCCACACATGGTATTTCTCACGCTGAAAAAACTCTTCTCGGCTCGATGCCGGCGCGCGCAACGCTCAGCTGCGATGCGCGCACAGGTGAGCATCGGGTGCTGATGGAAATGTCACGCTTGCCTGTCTTCAAAACTTGAGAGCCCTGTATTATAGAGCCCTTATACCAACTATAGAAAACACATAAAGCTGAATGATGAAGTTAAAGTTAAATCATATTTTTGTTATTTAGCAGCTTTTAACTAAAATCCTATTCTGTAAATCTATGAGATCATCTTGTAAATAATGAAATATATTCACAAAAATAAAATAATGACGACAGTTCCCTAATTATTTTACAATAAGTACGTGAACATTGAAATATATGACCTTTGTTCTCTCTCTCCTTGCGTCGGATTGTACAAAGTTGCACGACGCCAATGAGTATAGAGGTGTCAGTATGCTCTAGAAAGCGCGTAAGTTTGGTCTCATCATTGGTAGATTTAAACATAACAGAAATACACCTTAATTGAAATGCAGTACAGTATCATCCATCCATGCACTCGCGGGGCACTGGAGCCGATCCCAGCTGACATTGGGCGAAGGCAGGGTACACACTGGACAGGTCGCCAGTCCTTCCAGGGCACATATAGAGACAGACAACCATTCACGCTCACATTCATACCTATGGACAATTTAGAGATCAATTAACCTGAGCATGTCTTTGGACTGTGGGAGGAAGCAGGAGAACCCAGAGGGAACCCACGCTGCCACGGGGAGAACATGCAAACTTCACACAGAAGGACCGCCGCGACCGGGAATTGAACCCACGGCCCTCTTGCTGTGAGGCGACAGTGCTAGCCACTACACCACCGTGCAGACCATTACAAAACAGTATTCTGCACTAAATAATAAGAACTATTTAAATAAATGAATCAGAAAAATTCAGCTAAAATGCTTTAACCATGTTTTAACCATTGCACTTAGGAGTTGGGTGTGAACTGTTGTTTTCTCCGGTACATTTGTTGTTATAGCATGATGGTGTGCTTTACTCGCTTGATGGCGATTAAAGCTTTTAATGGCATTTTTCCAATTACTAAAAACATTTTATTGTGTGGTCTTTTTGATGCTTTGACACACTCAAAACAAAGTACCCTTTTCAATGTAGGCCTATAATTCAGCCGCAGTTACTGACTATCACTTTGCCTCAAACCGTAACTTATTGTGCGGAAGTTGCTGTACTCTGATGAATTTTGGGTCAGGCTGGTATAGTTTACTCCTCATTTCCAGGTCACCGCTATACTCACGTCATGACGTCACTGTCACTCAAACTGACTGTTCCCTAAAAAGCAAAGAAAACTTAGCCTCGTCTGCACATGAATGTTTTAACATAATAATAATTAACTTAAAACAGGTAGACAATGTTTACACCGTCAGCCATGGAAATACACCTCAACACAGAATCAATGTAGGCTAAGCCCTGATGGTCGAGCTGCTGCTTCCTCAACCTTCACCGTTTCCTGAATGCATTTCAAAATAATGCCTTAGTGAATACATGTAGACCGTATATGTATTTATTTTGAAAGCAATTTAGAATACTTAGGTAATAGATTCAGGTTTTATGGAACAACCTTGTTTTATTTATTCAACATCACATAATTTACCATCCAAAATTGCTAACATGAGGTCAGATTCCCCAAACATCCTTCAGTTTCATTGCTAATGCTTGGTAATTATTAACAAAATGCCATGAGTAAGACCTCGTCTGAAGCCCTGATGGTCCAGCTGCTGCATCTGTACTGGATTTCTGAGTTTCCTGAATGCATTTCAAAATGATGCAGGTTTGCACTGTGTGGGTAGTTAGCCTGCTAACGTCACTAGCTAACGTTAACTAACAATGACCTGGGCTTCTTGATAGCTACTTACCCTCAGGATGGTGAACAAACTTTGGATATCTTTTTTCTTTTTTTGGTGGTATTTTCCAACCTACAAAGCACAACAGGGTCAACAATATTAATGCTGAGACCAAACGAAACACTAATATGAGGCTTTAATATTTCCTGGCGTATTTAGTAGCATAACGTGACTACTGCCAGCTCTCTCTCTGCAAGTTACGATTCACTGTGTTTCTGACTATGACACTTCAGCCAATTAAATGACAGCATCTTGGCTCGAGGCTCAAGGTCGCATTGGAAAACGTGGAAATGTATTTTTCTTCTGAGCGATTAACATAGTATAGATAATAATCCGAATGAGTTAGAAAATATTGGTGGGGACAATTGTGTCTTTCCCAAACTTTGGTTGTGACTTGTCCCTAGGACCCTACGCCCTTGTGTTCTACAGGTGCATACCGGACCAAGTTGAGCAATGTTATATTTGATAAAAAGGTAATGTCGGTCTGAGAAATATTTTAAAGAGGGGAAGAGGTTTAAAATCCAGTAAGAAGAAGAATATACACTTTTATTAATCCCCAAGGGGAAATTAGTTCTCTGCATTTAACCCATCCTTAGTTATTAAGGAGCAGTGGGCTGCGGTGAAGCGCCCGGGAAGCAACTGGGGGTTCAGTGCCTTGCTCAAGGACACTTCGACTTGCAACTAATGGGGAGAGCGGGGATCGAACCCACAACCTTGCGGTTGCAGGACGGCCCTCTTACCCCACTGAGCTAAAGCCACCCCCAGT
Source organism: Pseudoliparis swirei (assembly GCF_029220125.1). NCBI lineage: Eukaryota > Metazoa > Chordata > Actinopteri > Perciformes > Liparidae > Pseudoliparis > Pseudoliparis swirei. Next base: position 13,019,094 of record NC_079406.1, on the reverse strand, counting down.
AGAAACGATGACAGAAGGTAAATGGATCAAATCCGACCTGAACTGAATCTCATCTCAAGAATCACATTTGAAATTCTTCTCTTCACCTACAAAGCCTTGATTGGTGATGCTCCATCATATCTTAAGAAACTTGTAGTACTATACTGCCCCACTAGAGAGCTGCGCTCACTAAATGCGGGGCTACTTATGGTCCCTAGAGTCTTAACAAGTAGGATGGGAGCCAGAGCTTTCAGTTATCAAGCTCCTCTTTTATGGAACCAGCTTCCACCTTCAGTCCAGGAGGCAGACAGTCACCTCATTTAAGACTCAATACTTTCATCTTCGATAGCGCTAATAGTTAGGGCTGAATCAGGTTTGCCTGGTCCAGCCCATAGATATTCTGCTATAAGCTTGGATCTGGCTGGGTCTGATGCCATGGCCCTGCTGATGCTTCGTCCACTCCTCCTCTCTACCTTCATCTGCCTGATGGATCATAGAGGTCTGGATCGTGGTCCATGCCTACGACGAACTATTCATACAATCTTTCATATTCATTGAATGTGTTGTAATTCTGTAATGATTCCTTCTGTCTACGTCACATACATTGCATCTGTCCTTTCGGGGAGAGGCATCCTCCTCTGTTGCTCTCCTGGAGGTTTCTTCCCTTTTTTCCCTGTGAAAGTTTTTTTTCCATTTCTTGGAAGTTTTTCCTGATCCGATGTAAGCTCCTAGGGCAGGAATGTCGTATGTGTACAGACTGTAAAGTCCTGAGGCAAATTTGTAATTTGGGATTTTGGGCAATACAAAATAAAAGAAACTGAATTGAATCGGTTTGGAGAAGATTGGGTTGGATCGAATAAAACAGGATATGATCGGATCACATAGCAGGATGAAATGGGATCAGACTGGGCCCAATTGCATTGGATTGGAAAGGATTGTGTAGGAGAACTCCCAGAAACAAAGAAAGCAGGTGTGCATGTTTACCTTTTCGCAGGTTCACACATGCATGTGTGAGAGTTTGAATGATCCAGCTTGTTTGAAACGGCACAGAGACACTCAAGGTACGAGTCATTCTTCACACCTGGATCAGTATGATGCATGCCCAAATCCTTTCAGGAGTGTGATACCCAGGAGGGAAGACACAGGAACAGTTTATTAGACACCAGCGATTCTAATAATCGACTCACGCTGGATGAGGATGTCAGTATCTCCGTAGGGACAGGATGATGTCATGGACTCAACACTAATCATGTCAGAGACTACACACTGGTGTCTGGGAGCCTGATTGGATTGGCGACAAGCACAGTGGATGATGTCACCCATCTCACTTGGCATTGGCCCAATTGTGCCATGGGCACAGCTTGTATGAATTGTGAACTGTGCTCATAGCAGCAGTCTCAGAGCCGATGCTTAGTGACAAAGAAAGCTGACAGAGGGAAGAAAGAGGGACGCTAAACAAAATGAATCACTTTAGCTGGAGAAGAAGCTGCCTGCAGGCTGTTTTCTGACCTGTTCTAGGTTTTGAATCAAACACTCTTTCCTCCGAGAGTGCAGGCAGCCACCGCACTGTGTTAAAGAGGCCTGTAAGGTCTGGGGGTGTATTAGGAAGCGGCCTGCTTTTTATGTCAGCTAACGCTCCAGCTGGAGAATAGTGTGCAAGATAGGTGTTGAGCAGAGTGTGATGGACTACGAGACACTGTCGCAGTCTGAAACAAACGAACACTCACTGTACAGCGTTTGTCTGCATCACTGTCATTTGTCACAGGAAGTGTCGGATTGATTGAGTCTCACCTACCCCTCCTCCTTTCCTCTCGCTCACCAATTGTGAGGCGACAGAAATGGAGACTGAGTGTTTCGGCAGAGAAATCCCATCTGTCACCCTGGCAACGGGAGAGGTGGGAAGTGCATTATATAGTGGTGACAAAGCAAAGGCCTGTCAATCACTCCGCCTCCTGGAGCCTGTGTTTGAGAAGTGAGAGGATGAAGAGTGCATCAATAAGAAAGTAAGCGCATACAGGAAGAAGTGTACAGATACAGAATGTGAGCCAAATAGAGATAAAACAGTGAGTGATAGTGGGGTAATGTTTTACTCATTTATTGGCTGTTAATCCAGATGCACCTGGGCTGTTGATAAATGCGCATGCAAAGTTGCATAACTCTCCGGTGCCTATTGGATCTCGTTCAGTCCCATCCAGTGACATGTTTGTCAATCGGTCATTTTAAAAGGTGAGCAGTGTCCAGGTTTCACTGTTCCTGTTATGTAATGCCTTGAGAAGCTGGTGATATGTTGCTGGATGAATAGTATTCAGATTAGACGTTTCCTCAGAAGTAAAAGCTCTTCATGTTATTTTGATGCACTTAAAATGAAAACAGCTTACAGTCGCTATAGCACATCAGTTGTGAACCATAAGTGACAGCACAGTATAGCTGTTAAAGTTACAGACTAAAGGCACATTACACCAAGTGTTAACAGATACATCAGACAAATCCATTGCTTGGGCTTGATGCATAAACTTAAAGAAATGATACCAACAAAAATAGTGATTGTATATTAATAGTTAAATATTCTTTTGTTTCAGGCCCAAAATATTAGGATAAAAGCTTGAGTCATAGGCTAAAACCATAAGGACATAAAGTCAGATGAATAAACAAGCAAAGGAGTGTTATGAGGTGATACAGCGTGCTGAACAAAGAGGAAGGAAGCCAAGGAAATACAGTTACAGCCATTCAATATGAATATAACAAGTCCAGCACTCTAATGGCATCACGTAGCCTTCAGGCCATCCGTTTAATCTTCACTCTGAAAAGATTGAATTACAGAATGAGTGACAGGAGACGAGTAGAAGAAAGATGAAAGACATCTTTTACATGCGGATGCAATTCATACTGAGATTCAGGTATACATGATATAATGGCTTGTAGATTACAGTGTCTCTTTCACAGACCTTTTAAGGTATAAGTCATGCAACAGTGACATCATAACACATACATGTGTGAGACTTTCATCAACCACGCATTAAGCTATAATGAAAGACTTATAAATGACTGCAGTTTTTCGAGGACTTCTCAAAGCCGCCACAGGGAGAAGACAACTGACCGTGGGAACCAATGAAGGTGGTCGATTGCAATGAGTGAAAGGAAAACATAAAAACTCTTCTCAGACAAGAGAATAAGTACATTTCTAAAACAAAATTAGAAATGCATACAGTAGCTTATTTTTATTTAACCTCTTGAACCCCACCCGATTTCTGAAGTTTCTGCTCGAAATGACAAACTAAAAAGAGTGCAGCTCTGCAACCACAAAAGCTATTTGAATATTGTTGTTGAAGGCAACACATGTGAGCTTTTGTTCAGATGTGTAAATATTAGTATATATGTTACTGGTTAAAAGTAAATAAAGAAACTAAAACTTCTATTTTCATAGAATTTTCAGGTTCGATTAGAAAAAAAAGCACTTTCAGGATGATTATCTCCTGGATGGATGCACAGCAAAGACCTAAAATCACCCAGATAATAACACAACTTGTGAACAGACTCTCTGCAAAGTATGACTCAGAAAGAATAAAGCAAAACAATAGTTGGAGAGTTTTTTGTAAAGAGAATTTAAGCGAGGTCTCTAAAATTTGCATTTGGGCACATTTGGGCACCATCTGTGCCATTTGACTTTTCTCGTGTACCAAACCATTTATTTCACTTTCACTTTTACTGTTCAATACATCCAAATACATCATTATGTGGCTTTAAACAGTAAACCAAAGATAAAAGAACGATCAAACAAAGTCGTGCTGTGCGCGTGCGTGCTGCGCGTAAAGCCGTTTTTTGGAATCTGTCACAGCGCAGCTGTTGCGCACGCAGATCTCTCTGCCGGGGAAGGGCGGATTTTAAAGAACGACACGTCATTGGAATCCTTTGCTACAGTTAAGTTGCTATAGTTAAGATTGACAGAACTGTGAGCCAATAGGAGACAGCAAGGCGTCGCCATATTTGAAATGTGATATCCGATTCGCTGAAATTTAACTTCCTGACAGCTGACTATGACGCTTCCCCAAAAGTCCGCCTGGTTTTTAAAGGGACCTACACACACACGGAAGAAATGCCAGCTTGATTCCATGGGAGAAAATAGTTTTTTCTTCTTCTCAAGAACAAAAGAAAGTTGAATTTGCTGGCTGTAAAGCTATGAAGCGATTCATATTTATGTGTTCTTTGGCTCATATCTCCGTGATACTTTGGTGCAGAAGGATTCTGTAAACATAATTAGAATCTGTGTGAAGTCCTCTTGCTTTCTAACATCTCGTTTTTTATTCTGTATCACATATCAATGCTCTTAAATTGCACATTATAAAAGTTAATTAAACATAATTACAATTATAGAAAAACAGGAAGATTATTCTATTGTATAATCTGTTATACTGTGAATGGTCTTCCGAGTGTGTGTGTGGGGGGGGGGGGGGGTGCTCTGAAGCCTTGGGAAAGCCTTACACATGGATTCCTGGAGCTTCACAGTGACCCAGTATGTACCAATCAGTCCTGTATCCTTTCTCGCTGTCTCAGTTTCAACATGAGACATAAACTGTCAGGCACAACCATGTTAGAGCATCTCAAGTGAAACGCACCCGTACCCTGGAATCATTGTGTGCCCAAGCAAACAGAAAAGATGCATGAGGCTGTTTGACAAACGAGTACAGATCTTCTCCCCTTAGTCATGCTAAATATTGCAGCCAACGTGGATTTAGATTATTTTTTTGCACGTCCGTCTGTGTCTTTCAAAGACAACAACTGAAACATCAAATAATCCTCTTGTCTGAAGGCAGGTCAGGAACATTGCAACCCTGAGATTCCTCAACCTGAATGAGATTAATAAAAAAAGAATGTCTGACTATTTCAATAGATCTTATTTTTTCTGGATTTGGAGAACAACTCATAAACCCTGTGTGCTTGAGCAGAGAGCACACTACCCTCGATGTGGCCATGTAATCCCCTGCACCTTGCTGATCCCGAAACCACAGGGAGAGTGGCAGAAGCCGGTAGCCCATCGGAGGAGCTCTGCCCTGGGCAGGCTAAACACAGACGGACCCCTTCACCCTGGGAGTCCCACAGCAAACAGAAGGATTGTGATCCTTGCTGGAAATCTCAGCATGAGATTGACGTCAAGGCGTTCCCGACACATGACAGTAACAACATTAATTACGTCTTCCTCTCTGACAGGATAGCAAGGGTAGGTGTCGTGTGGGAGGATGAATAGCCGCTTCTCGTCACGGCCTCCTCTGGTTGCAAATGACAGGTTGCAGCATGCACAGGTGAGGGAACACGTTCCTGTCGGGAAATGCTGCACAACATCAGCAGAATACGTCCTCTTCTTACTCAGAAGGCGGCACAGGTTCTGGTCCAGGCTCTGGTCATTTCCCGCCTAGACTACTGTAACTCCCTCCTGGCAGGTCTACCTGCTAAGGCCATCCGACCTCTGCAGCTCATCCAGAAGGCTGCAGCTCGACTGGTCTTCAGCCTCCCAAAATTCACCCACACCACTCCGCTCATCCGCTCTCTCCACTGGTTACCGGTGGCTGCCCGCATCCGCTTCAAAACATTGGCTATTGCGTACCGTGCTACGAACGGATCAGGCCCCGTCTACATCCGCATATGGTCAAACCTTACACCCCAGCACCAGCCCGTTCACTCCGCTCGGCAACAACCAATCAACTTGTGACTCCATCACTTCTCGCTAATCACTCGACCAAATCCAGACAGTTTGCCGTCCTGGCTCCTCAGTGGTTGAATGAGCTCCCAACTGACATCAGGACCGCAGAAAGTCTCTACATCTTCCGCCCGTAACTAAAAACACATCTTACTGATCGTACTTTTGTAGTTTGACTTTCTTAAAAGAAATGTTACTTTCTTGATTATTGTTGTTCTGAGTTTGTACTCATAGTTGAATGCACTTATTGTAAGTCACTTCGGATAAAAGCGTCTGCTAAATGACATGTACAAACAGAACAGAATGGAAGAAAACTCATGAGGATACAGCTTTCTCATTTCAGACACAACCCACTCTATGGAAGGTCGAGGACATCACCCTGAAGAAAATCACTTTTTTAGAATAACTTTTCTTCTTCTTCTTCCCCTTTGTGTTAATCTCTCCGTTTCAACTTCTTGTTATCAAATATCTGTTTTAATCAGTGTTCAGGCACAGACGTCTCCATCTTAACTTTACTGGCTTTTAAATGAATTTCAATCGATCAAGCTGTTGCACAGGCTGATGGGAGGCCAATTATACCACAGGCAAGGAAAATAATTGACAATTTGAAGATGTTCTGTCTGTGTATCAAACATGGGACAGCTCTCCCATCACGAAGGCTTTCACACATAACTACTGGTAGCTTGTATTCCAGAACTTACTGGCAGACAGTCAAGATGGACGGTTTGTAAGACACACATACAAAAAAAATAAGATGTGATGCTCCAGAAACCATAGAAAGCGGAGATTTATTAGACAGCACTTTATAGGGAGAAAGTTTGATATGTGAAGTTTAGATATTTTGCTCACTACAATTTGAAAGCTATCCATCTCGGCACTTGTAGCTGGTTCTGAGATTTCCGCTTGAGCTGTATAAAAAGTTAAAGTTCTAAAAGTTTTTAAATGTTTGGTGTGCAACGTGTTTTAGTTAAAGTAATACTTAACAGAATGCTTGGAGGAATTTACTTTTTTTTCTGTCTTTCCTTAAAAATATATCTATAACCGTTTCAACAGATCATACCGTCCTTACAGCAACACAGCATTCTGGTCCCGTTGTCAGCGTTTTAGGTCTCGTTTATTGCGTCTGTTCAGTCCTGACAACTTTCCACATTTTCCTGCCAAAGGGGGGCTTACGGCTGGGAGTGTCAGACAACCCTCAACTCCTTTCCCAACCTCCACAAAGAAGTGCTCTTGTTTTGTCACCTCGGCCTTTTTACTCCTGAAAGGGGAGACGGGTGGCGTACAGACTGAACCATTCGCCCGAGGAGACAGAGTGGCGCCTGGGGAAATGAGGACTCATTGGCCAGGGTGGCCGACTAAACTGGTAGGCTATCTGGCTCCAATATCACTTTGGCTAGCTTGCAGTCTTCACAAGTAGCAGTGGACCAACAAATGGCCAACAGTAAAGGTCTCTCAACTCGTATAAAAGCAACGCATCCAGGAATCTGTGCTGTGAAGTCTTTGAGCTCCCTATTCATGCTTTTCCATTTTAGCTATCACTCTCCTGAATGCCTCTTCTCTTTTGTCTCTTTCCTCCCACTCATCCTCTGGCAACCAGTTGTCTGTCTGTCCTGTGAACAGGGGATGGTCTCGACCAGAAGCCTGAATGTTTCTACTGTTCTCTTCCTCCCACAGCATGACTGATAGGGTCAAACTAGACAGCACAATGTGTTCGTAGCATTAGATTGAAAACCTGATTTGTTTAGTAGAATGTGCATCTGTATTTACAAGGAATGTATATGTGTCACAGACGCAAAAGCAATTTCATTTCGTCTTGGTTCATTTTAAGTGGCATAAATACTGAGTATGCTCCTGGCAAGGCCTGTTGTGCCCGACAGGAGAGCCATGGAAACAGGGGTTTTAGAGACAGAGAGGTGTGGAGAGAAAACAGGCTAACACTAAAGAGCATCTGGAGGTCAGAGAGAAAGCGGCGGGAAAAGAGGTCCGAGCTTTCTGTTGAAAAATGTTGAGGCTTTGGGTCAGTACCCAATAGGTCACCTCCACTGCTACCTTTTTATTATTATTTATACACAGTGTACGCCGTAAGCTGAAAGCAATTGGCACAGCCACGTTTTAAAATGGTTCCATAATTGTGCTAATTGGGTTGGAAAGCAACCGTTTCTGTGAAGACTATATTTGTTAACTGTGTTCTCACCTCGACTGGCTGACGGGGCTCAGTTTGATCTGTAACTCAAGTTGATTTACTGCACTTCTCTGGGACGTCGCTCCCTCTCGTGGAACTAAGCAACAGCTTTTGATAAGAGCGGAATGTGGGTGTTGTATACTGCATCCAAATCATTTTGATGAAAAAAAAACGAGGGGGAAAAAAGCTAAGAAACTTTGAGACAATGCGTGTGAAAACTGCAATTGGCATTCGTCCCTGATACTGTCGCAACACCCCCACTGTCTGTGAGCCTGCAAGGCGAGAGTGGGGAGCAGAGGCGATGTGAAACATTTGAATGTGCCGCCGTCTGCTTCCTCTGCTATTCTAGAAAAGCTGTTTGGAAACTATAACAGGAGCCTTTCTCGCATGTGCAGGTGCACCACAACGCTCCGTTGTGTATTCATTAGTAGAGGCTTCTATTCAAATGACTACACAACCTTACACACATGACTAACCTAAGTGTCCAGTGAAGATTTAAGAGGCAGAGTAAGTGAGTGAATGTTTAAAATACTGATAAACATACTCCGAGAAACTGACCACAGGCCAAACATACTTTTTGGTTTTCTACGTGTGACCCGGTGATACACCCTGGAGCGAGAGACTACTGTACCAAAAATACAGGTTTTATTGAGTAGTATACTATAGTTTCATACATAAAAGTGCACAAACTAGAAAGTAAATAATGTGGGTCTACACTGCACAGTCAGGGAGGTCAGTGTATAACACAGAGCAAATAATCACAATAAACTATAACTATAAATAAAATGTACCCGTTCACGGCATACTATGGCTTCTCGATCACTGTTGTTCCCCCTTCAGGCCAGCAAAAAAACCCACAAGCTAAAATAAAAACATAAAACAGCCCACTTTAAAAACAACAAAATATAATAGGCCTGGGAAAAACAGTGGTTGCTCCTTCAAGGACCGTTTGAAAACAAAAGAAACACATTAATATAGAGAAGGACGGAACATGTACGAAAATATTTTGCCTCGCAGAGAAAGTGAGTTTTCTGGAGTCTTCAGAAATTCCTCTACGTTAACATCTCTCACCGAACACGAAGACTGATAAACACATTCATGATTTAGTTCAATAATCTTAGAATATTATTTCATATTTGTACAATCATTCTTTTAGAACATGAACAAAAACAAAAGAGAGCTTACCAAATTAGTCCCCCAACCAGGCTGGTCTCAGCTGCTCTCAGGTGTTTGACTAACCAGGAAGAAAAGGCCAGGTGAGCTTCCCTCCCCTTTTTATAAGCGCTGCCCCTTTTTCCTGGGTCCTTAATTACAGGCTGCCTGGGGCCTGCCTTACCACATACGTGCTTCTGTGTAGGCTGGATGAAGCATTACGGTGTACTATACTGTGTATTATTCAAGTCTATTTATACAAAAACATACACACACCATACACACCACACATACCACTGGGAATGACCCTTCCATCTAGGGAAAAAAGTGGTCACCACAAGCTTTGGCACTATGATTTGGTTTGAACCGGTTTAAGGTCGGGTCAAAGGTTAAAGTTAAAGGTTTATTATATTTTGTGTATTTTTTATCAGTTTGGCAATCATTAATTAATTTGAGGACGAGTACAGGTGTGAAATCTCACACATGTTGGTTAATTCTCCCCTTTCACACTGTAGCTGGATCCTTTGCACCTGCTTCTGTGTGTGTGTGTGTGTGTGTGTGTGTGTGTGTGTGTGTGTGTGTGTGTGTGTGTGTGTGTGTGTGTGTGTGTGTGTGCGTGCGTGCGTGTGTGTGTATGTTTGCACATGTGTGCGTGTGAGTAAGTAAGTAAAGTTTATTTATATTGCACTTATCACAGACAAAGTTTCACAAAGTTAAAAGAACAAAATACAATACACAGTAAAAGATGGTGATATAAAATATATAAACAGAGAAGATGAAAAGCCGCCCATAGAATATTAAAATCAACCAAATGCCAGTGTAACAGGTGTGTTTTGAGATGGAGTTTAAATGATACTATTGAATCTGAAAACCTTAGGGGTGCATTCCACAGCTTTGGTGCTACTGCCTCAAAAAGCTCTGTAACTATGAATATGAGGGACTGACAACTCTACTGTGTATAGGAGAGATAGCATTGTATCTCTGTCCTCTGCTGCAATGTCAGACCCATCCTCTCCCTCACTACAGGGCCCGGCAGCAGGCAGAGCTCCAGGGACAGCAGCTCACACACAGCCCCTCACAGCCCGACAAGGACCTTTACCACTCTGCATCTCATCCGCTTAATTGTTTCTCCTTCTGTCCGTCTCACGCTCTCTTTCCTTACAACACTTCCCTTCAAATTTACACTTAATTAGTTTTTGGACATTCCCTCATTGTTGTTTGAATTAGGTGAATGGTAAAAAATAATAATTTCGGTGTTAATGGAAATACAGCATGACTCTTAATGTCAGATTCTAATTTCCATATTGAGAGTTGGCCCTTTCCTTCAGGGGTCACGGTTAGCGAGTGTCACTTGGTAGAGGGTTTGCCTGGGGATTACAAATTAAAAGAATGCCCATTGTTTCCAATAATCTGCCCACAACTGTTTGGATAACCTCTCCAGTCTGGAGCTCATGTATAATGGGATGACTAATTAGCAATTAGCAATTAACATTTTTGAATAATGAATTAACATTCCTATTCTGCCTCTTTTATTGGCTTTAAAATCACTGTTATTGATTGCCTTCACTTATGCAACGCATCCTATTCAGTTACTGTCTTAAACTAGAACATAGTTAAGTAGTCAATCAGGCGAAAGGATGCAATCTATAGTCTTGTGAAATGAGAGTGTGCGAGCATCAGAGCACTGAGAGACGAGAGAGAGAGAGAGAGAGAGAGAGAGAGAGAGAGAGAGAGAGAGAATACACTGCTTGCTTACCCACAGTAGCCGTCAATCCCGAAAAACGGTAAACTTCTGGAAATACGTTACCAATACGTCCTTACCAAATAGAAATTCCAATTTCAACAATGACTAAACTTACAAGGATGACAACAAGTGCAGGGACATCAAAAGCATCAGGTTCACTGTGTACATTTAATTGGTTATATTTACGACAACATTTCGACGTTTCAAATGTAACTAAAATGACAACTGTTCAATGAGCCGTACACTAATGTTGACAAACACCAGTGCTAAAATTATTCCTATCCCAGAAGGTCCTAATCTGACACTATTTGACAATATGTGTTAACTATGAATGCGCAAAGCACACAGCTATGCTGTTGCATGGTGTATTGACATGTTGCTCATGTTCCCCCCTCCCCACTGCGAAACATATATATTGTAACCCGTTAATTATTGAGTGTCGTATTTTGAAAACCGAAAGCGGAAGCCATAGTATTTCGCCCACTTGACGGGTGCATGAGTATAGTTCCCTCTCCTCTCCTGTCCTCGGTCTCACCACTTGCTCCGGGGACGTGTGGATGTGCAGTGCGGTGCGCCGTATCTCCGTGGCGCAGGACAGGACGGTCGCCACGCCTTCGGGGACGCGCTTTCTCAGCTCTGCGCCTGTGTCCGATGTTCCCCGGTGTGAACACCCGTCCACAGCCGGGACATCTGACAAGCTATTACCAACAGACATTTCGCCCACTTTCACCAATCAGCCTGCGTCCGGCTCCACTTCTCCCACCGACAGTTGAACAGGCGGCGCGGTGAGCGCGCATTCATTTGGGAATATCTGGAGCGGCAGTTTAATATTGATTCGACATCGGATCCAAGTCGGATCAGAGATGAGGATCAAAGTGTAGTCCTGGTAAGTACAAAGGCAAGGTTACCCCGTTACTGGCATATTGCTATATGAGATTTATAATGCTCTGTGTGTGTGTGTGTGTGTGTGTGTGTGTGTGTGTGTGTGTGTGTGTTTGCGCGCGTGTAAATGAGTGAGCGTGCGAGGTGTCGGAATGTTTTACCTATACGCTTCAACCTACGCGAAGGCACACGTTCTATTCGATGTGACCAGAACGCTGTGTCGTCACGGTTCGAACTTTACTAGCAACAGTGTGATGACAATTAGACATCATGGTTCCTTATCGTGTTCGAACACACACACACACACACACACACACAGTAGCTGATGCTGGCATCACTTTATTACGACGGAAGCGTCCCAGTGAGCGGCCGTGGAGTGAGTCAGCGGTGTGCAGCTCCGTCTCCAGGGCGTGTGAAGGGATCCGCTCATGTGGGGCGCTGGAGTCACTGCGTTTTCGGCCTCGGACACATTTACAGGAGAGAATGCTGGAAGCGTCGATAGGGCACGTTGTAGCAGTCGGTGGAAAGCATTGAAAACAAAGACGGTTTAGCCACTGATGAGTCTGACCGATGTCACATGTGCTGTTTTCATCTGGTTGACCGGCGTCATGGAGCAAAGCTTATGGTTTGTGTAATTATTAACGTGGGAGCACACTGCGTGGAAACTCACTTCTGATTTGCATCTGCAAATTTAAGTGGCGTATTTATTCTACAGGTGTGTGTGGCACTGTTGACTTTTTTATCTACATGGGAATGAAAAAAAAACTAATTTGCATCATCCTCTATCCAAGAGTAAGCAAGCTTTTCACCCAAAGGCAATGGGCAGATTACCAATACAAACCAACAGGATTTGTTATCAGTCGCTTGCAGCTTACTGCAAGGTACATGAAAGTAAAACCGGGATCTGTCAGAAACCAGTCAGGTGTGGGGAAATTCTGTCTGTTGATATTACCAGGCACTTCCTCCACCACTCAGCCAGGCTGCACCTCTCAGCCTCGTGGTTGTGAAGCACTGGGAGTTGTGCATCATGTTTCGAGACTGCTCCATCAGCGTGGAGCTCCCAAGATGCAGCAGCAGCCGAGTCTTTCTTCACATATGTCCTGCTTCGTGAGCTCCCCCCCCCCCCCCCCCACTCCCCCTGCTTAGGGTGCAACCCTGGGACATTGTGTTTGCTCACTCTCACCTTCTCCGGCAGTGTCTGTTTGCCCAGATAGATGAAAGACAAACATTGTTTGGTTCTGCCGCGCTATAGCTGAAGAAAAGTTTCCTTTGTAAAATGATCAAATGCTGTCAATCAATCATTTGATTGTCTCCAGTCTTGCATGGAATAATCACAGGATTATTTGTCGATCCCCTACCATAATCAGCCCCCTGCGGCTTTGTCCTCTTAGTGATCAAGACACAGTGCAGCTCTTTCTTCCACCTCTTCTTCAGTCAAGCTTGTCTGTACTGGTCCCATAAAGCCTCCCTGCTCACGATAGACTGGTTTTGAATTGACATGACAGCGTGCTGTAACAGTACAGTAGATACAGGTTGTACAGGCATGAGTCACCCAAGTATAAGGGTTTGTCAGAAGTCGCCGGGAACAAGTCGGCAGGACTGCTGCACATGGTCCCTCCAATTCAGGCCAAGTGTGCAGAGAATAACAGGTGTGTTGTTAATGATGACGCTGTTTTGCTCAGAGAGTGAGGCCAGTCATTGTGAGTGTGTGTTTGTGGTGAGAGATGGATGGGGGGGGGGGGGGGATAAATATATAGGGGGAGCCTGTCTGGGGCAGGTCGACAGGGAGGTGAACACAGTAGCTGTTATTCTGGTAGCAATGGCAGCTTTATCACCACCACAAGGTGTATGGCTGCATGAGTGTGTATAAGTACATGTGATAGATTTGATTCCCACCTCCCAGCTCCTCAGCTCGGTTGGAAACGGGACAGAACATTGCGAGGGCCAGAGTACCTGACAGGTCTTCGGATGTGCTTTGGCTACACGGCAGCTTTGCCACTGACACAGGGATGATGAGAGTGATGTCACTGACAGGCCGAGGCTGACGGGATTCACACGTGGAATCACGCTGTCACGGCCGGCATCTTTTTCACAGGAGAGAGGGAGAGGGAGAGCGGCAGATAGAAGGAGAGAGGGAGAGGGAGAGGGAAGGAACAATGGATTTTGATGGGATATCAAGTAGGGACTCAACAGGCATCTAATTAGCTCTCAATAGGTGCCTTGAGTCCATGCATACTCTCCGTTCCCTCCAGAACTGGTCTTAGCTGCCTCCACATGGCCTGCATGCTGTCATATGGGAAGCTTTTGTCAGTCTGTCTGTATGGATCGGTTGGGTCAAAAAGCAATTGGATATGATTAGATCTCTGGTGTGTTCAATAAACCACTGGAGTAAGCGTATAGATTACTCCATCAGGTATAGGCTCCAAGTAATGACCTTTTCCCTATAATGTCTACAGTATGTTTGATAAGAATTGGAGTTGGCAAGCTTCTGTTCTCTTGAGGATCAGTTAATTTCTGATTAAACGTTTAATTTTGTTTTGGTAATTAGTATTTATGAATCTATTTTATTCAAGTCAAAGGGACCCTGTGGAGTTTGACTGGTAGGAGTCCTGTGGAGGAAACACCCAGAGAAGCATCGCAGTGTGCCAACAAAAGAATAGAAAGAGAGGAAACCTAAAGGTAATAACATATTTACAATTTAGCTTTTAAAATATCAATATTAATCAGACAGTTTTGTAGATAGGAATGCTTCAACACATTTTTTAGGTCTCAAGGATACGTGCAATGTGTTTAGTAAGAGTCCATTTAAAAATATCTCCAGTACATACTGGTATAGCACATACTTTATATTGGTACTGAAACAGATGTATCAGCACTAGTATTGACAAATGTTTGTGTGAGTAGACATTTCATAACAAAGGTAAATACAACAACGGTTGGATTTATTTTGCGGTGTACAAGTGGGGTTGGAAACACAACAGACTTTATAGACCTACCCCAAAGGGATACAGTAAGTATGAACCATCTTTATATGTCAATCACATGATTCTACTTCAACAATAGGGTGATCATTTTAGCATTTAATATACAAGATATGTTGGTAAAATCCCGTTCTTGATATCAGTAACACCATCATGGCCACTGGGCAGCCCCCTGATATTCTGTTCACACCAGGCTGCTGGGTTAGCACACTGTTGCTGTGGCTGACATCACTCATCACAAATAGAAGGACATGCAGCAAAATGTGAATACATTGGGAAGATATTTCAGAGTATGTGAAGGACCCATTTTAGCTCAAGAATATTGATGTGAATAAGAGTGTTATCCCAGAAAGCATTATGGACACAACAATGGGAAGTTATCTGAAGAAACGTGTTATATGGAGCAGGTCTTTACTCTTTAATTTACAGAGACACAATATTCCCCCATGAGCGAGAACATACAGAGGAAAGAAAAAACTCCCGTAGATCGGGTAGAAACCTCGAGCAGAACCTGCCATCAACATGAACAAGTAGTTGTGGATTAATGAAGCATGCACTCTGACCTCTGTCTCTAATTGTATCAAATCACATGAGGCATGAGTTATGAACCACTCAATCTCCCAACACTAATTAGTACGCTTCGACATCATACATCAGCAGGGACACACCGCATGGCCTCTGCCCGCGTTTGTTGTAATGAGAAGATAGATGTACTTTAAGGACAAAGAGACAGCCATGATGAAATTAGTAACGTCTGGTTATTAGATTTGCATCTGTTATCGTCTCGCTCATTAGTTTTGCGGCAGTTATTGTTCAGGTTTGATTGCGAGTAACATAATCCTTAGACGGTGTTTGGATGACGTCTAATTTTAAAAGAGTGCTTAAAGGACTGAGGTAGTGGCACGTAGGCATTGTTTCATTCATCCTTTATTTCTGGATGCTCTCCATCACTGCAGGTAATTCCTCATAAGTGCACTTGCGGCGAAATTATGCCTGTTTAGGACAGAGACAAAATCATTTTTATCTATGTCGCAGCATGGCATCAAGGGTTGTTGTAAATCGGAATATTATGAATAATACATGACTGTTATTTAAGGCATTATGACCATTGTGAATGACAGATCTAGAGCACTTGAGGCTCAGACATGTGCGACATGCCCACTAAGAGCCAATCTGTGCTCAGCTTTAATTATCTCTAATAACATGATATATTGCCCGGACCCATCACATGTTGCAAGCCTTCAATTCATTTAAGTATGACATTTCTATCCATTCCGAACAAGGGTAATAGATTCATTAGTGGATTTAGTGGTTTGAAAGAGAAGTCAGTGGATAATGGTGCTCAACCCTGAGTGCACAGACTTTCATGGTTTGGTGTAATGCTGATTTCAGTTCCATCAATATGTATCTCAAGGTAACAGTTTTACTTTAGCGATTAAAGTGTGCAGTTTCTCTCAAAGTTGTTGCATCTTGCTTTATCTCACTGTTTTTGTTCTTAGTATGAGAAAACAGACGAGAAGCGACATCTTTTGGAGAACAGTCGGACAGATGGTCATGTTCGCAGTGAAGGAATGACTTCACTCGGACTTGGATCTGCTCTCCCAGCCCTTTTTACCAGCACGTGCACATGAGTGCAAGCGCACACACTCACACACACACACACACATGCAACTGTGTCCAAGCCCACCTCAGGAATGGGGAGGGCTACACATGTGCACGGGGTGTGTGTGCGCTCACGGAGGAGAATTCCCCATGAGCTTTACATTGGGATTGATGGAGCTGGTGGGTGTGGAACAGGTGCCAGGATGTCAACGTGACCCCGCTTAGACACTACAGGGGAATTCCAATAAAAGGGATTTGGGATGTCGAGCCTTGAGTGTGATTCCCAACCGCCTTCAGGCTCGTACCGCAGAGAGAGCGGCCGTGGAATGGGTGGGGAGCTGGAATGCCTCCACGGTAACTCAATCCTGTGTTTGGCTGCTGTGTGGGTGCAAGTGTGCATGCATGTGTTTTTTCATGACACAATGAACTCATTTGTTTTCAGCGCCACTCCTCCTCAAACACACACACACACACACACACACACACCATTAACCAACAGTATTGAGATTTTGTTGCAACGCGTGTCTGCGCGGTGACACATGTGTGGTATTTTGCGCTCTCTCTGTTGTCAGCGGTGCCGTGCGGTCACCGTGGAGCTCAGCAGCCAGATTGGCTCGGCCCCTTCACCTCGACATTCATGGACGTCAAAACCCTTTTGGGCTCCTGTTGAGACTGGGGATGATGGTAAGGGCGCAAGGCCAAAACGACTCTTGTGCCAGCGGCTCCTCCCACTGGGCGACAGAATATATAATTTATTTTTAATTTATTAAAAAAATCTGTTCTCTGCCCATCATCCTTTTTTATTTATTAAGGGGGCTGGGTGAAGGCGCCGGAAGCAAGAGGGGGTTCAGTGCCTTGCTTGACAGGACTTCACGACTTGCTATGGGGGGGGGGGATCGAACCCACAACCCTGCGGTTGCAGGACGGCCCTCTTACCCCACTGAGCTAAAGGCTGCTGTGGGGCCATCTGCACCGGCGTCCTGGACGAGCTCATGGAAAGTAGGGCGTGGAGAGGGAGAGAAAGGGGGAGGAGAGGAGTGGAGGGGACATGTGTAAAGGAAAGGGGAGTGAGAAGCTGGATAACAAAGAGGTGTTTACTCTCCTCCGAGCCCCTGCCATCAGGAGAATACTCCATTCATTCTCTATTAGCATCATTTCAGCTTTCAAAGAACACGGTGGAAAAATTAGGCCAGAGCTGCAATACTCCAAGGCACACAGAACAGTGTCAGGACCAAAAATACGCGACAAATGCTTTTTTAGAACGCACTACTGAAATAGATGATGTGTTGAAACTGTACTGTGGAAAGGAGCGAACATGTGGATCCTAAATTAGAAAGGAAGCGTTCGTCTTTGTAAATCAGTCTGTGAGGAAGGGGGGAAGTCACATGATGGAGTCGGTAAAGCAAAAGAGGAGTTTAGGGAGTCTCGCAAGAGGTGACTTTAACATTCATCGAGTCTAGATTGTCTGCACACGCACCCTGAGGGGATATATCCCCCCCCTCAGCCCACCTTTCTCTCCTATTTTGCCATCTTATTCCTGTACTCCCCGATGAGTCCCCTTAAGAATTCTGAAGCCAGGAAGCAACCGCAGGAACAAAACAAAACATTGCTGCAATAACCATGCCAGATATTTTATGTGCTCAGCTCTGACGATGTGCAGCCCTTCTAAGAATACCATTGCTTCACATGTTGTTATGACTACGAATACTACAATATATATATATTTTTTAAATCTAACCATTTTATATTGTAACATTCAGTTACAAACCTCGACTTTGTCTATTTGATTCTTTCATCCAACATCCCACCAAAAACATTAAACTATCTTTTGAGATTTATTTTTCAATTCCATCAGTATTCCCAATTTATTTATCAGAAAAACAGCTAATTCTTGTCCAAATAGTATTTGTGCTTAATTTCTGCTACTATAAATTATATAAACTTGTCCTTAACTTCCATTTGGATTGATGATGAGTTGAAATGCCATCAGTACCTTGTTTAAAGTCTTTCTCTTGAAGAGCTTTTAAAAATATGTCCCTGACTGCAGACAAAGTCTATATGTAGCCAAACTGAGAGGCATAATGACAACAACGACCTCAACGGGACTTTTGACCCACCTGCCCCCACTAAGGAGCCTTAACTCTTCACCTTAGACCCTTGCCTCCTTAATGATGGAGGTCAGACAGTGGTTGGATTTGTCCTGAATAAGCTTCTTCAGTCTTAATGGAGAGCCATCTCTAATACTGATTGTCCTCGTCCATTAACTCCTTAGTAGCAGATCAGATTTGTCAGCGACTGTGTCAGCATTCTCTTCACCAAACACACACACACACACACACACACATACAGGAAGAATGATGAGTAATACTAGTTATGTGGCGAATCAGGTTTTACTGAGACGAGACAGAATTGGATCATTGAAAACAGAGATTAACAACATTATAAAGCTGTTTGACAGCCTCAAACTGCTCAGTCATGTCAGGAACGCCATTGTTTCATCAACACACACACAAAGAATCACACACACACAAGCACACAGAGCTACACAGTCAAGGGTGCTGATGAAGATAGTGTGTCTCCAGACACGGCCATTCTGTGAATCATGATAGAACAAAGCAGGCGGATCCCCTGATGTCAAAATACAACGATAACAAAAATACTCCCACACACACAGGCACGCTGCAAGGACCTCGAACAATGACACTCCCCCAGCTGTCTAGACCGAATGCAGGGCTGGCTTTGACAGCATGCTGGAGATCTCTGGGGGATTAGATCACACTACACCACACTCACCTGTTCTATACTTGTTTCTGAATGTGTTTTTTCACGCTTTGTTGATGCAATGTGACAAAGAGTGGCAAAGAGGGAGCTGGATGTATCACGAGGTACGGAAACAAGTTATACATAGAGTACAGCTGTGGATGACTTGTTGGTCACATTGCAGGAAAAGTGTGGTGTCAGCAATATTGTTGTTAAATAATACTAGACGCTAGATTAATGTGTAACATTGGCAAAGTTCTCCTTTCAAGAAACTCAAACTTTGTAACATAATCTCTCGCCACATTTTTAGAGTTAGGCCGTGTCGTCTCTGCCAAGATGGCAAAGACGACCCACTTGAGGTCACAGAGCATACAGTCTATGTTGAAGATACAATTTTCCTCCTCTTTATGAAGCTGTAAAAAGGCTCTACTATGCCAAACTACTAAGTTTAGGTTCAAGTTTTTTTTAAATCTTAAACCTAAACTTGAAGATTAAAACAAAAATCTTAAACCTATAACTCAGACCAATTCCACATCCGCTTTAGTGTCACAGTGTGAAAAGTGAGTGCCTCATACACAGAAACGGATGACTTATCGACTGATGGAGACACAGAGCTGTGATAAATTAACGAATCAGAGCTGGAGAGAGATTCAGCTGAGGAGGACGCGTTTGGGAGAAATAAGAAGAGTGAAGATTATCACAAACGATAGGGGGAATCATTGACAGTGTGGGCACGTAAAATACAACTCTGTCACTCCCATACATATATGAACACAAACACACTGGCAGAGATGTGTGTTTATGTGTATGCATGAGATGACCCGCAGATAAAGTCCTTCTGGGACCTCATCTAGACTGTGACAATCATGTTGAAAGGTGGAAAACCACTCAAAACGTGTATTAAGGACATGATTATCATAGTCATATTTTTTATCGGGCTCCTTTGGTCATAATATCTCACCCAGCAAAGTAGACTATTTAAAAGACACACACAACACACAAAACACACATATAAGTTACTTTACTATATGAGTATAGTTTCAATATTTAGATGGATACAGCTCTATCCAATGTCCTCGGCGTCATCTGCTCATCTTTTTTTCTCCCTCTCACATCATTATAGCTCAGAGTAGCAGGCAAGAAGATGTCGGCCCTCTTTAACCACAACATATATTATTAGAGATATGGCTGTGGGTGTCAGTGTCCTAAGGTGGAAGCAAGGCTGTAAAAGCTCCCCACAGTGAGACTCCCCATCCCCCAGCCTTTCGTGTCTTGTCTGTGTGCATTGGTGTCTAGGTGTGTACAAGTGCACGCGTAAGTGCGTAGGGGAGAACAAAGGAAAGCTGAATCCCTCACACAGGAAACTTGAGACATGATCTGTGCTTCTACACACCGGTGTGCACTTGACCTTTCACCCCACAGACCTGTGACACCAGTTTATCAAGGTGGCTGATAGACGTGGGGGGGAGGGAACCTGAAGGTCACCACAGGGTGAAACGGTTGCAGCAAACCTGGTCCATTCCTAGGTTTCCTTCGGGGATTTCGATTGATGGCTGAAGCCAAGCCATCGAGATTTTCTTTATTTCTGAGGTATTTTTCCACCACTCGTCTTCTGCTCTCTTATTGTATTTCTGTAACCATTGTATATATTTGTGTGTACAGTAACAGCCCAAGCTGTTGTCTTAGCTACGAACAGCAGGAAGAAATGGCATGTTGACATCGAAAATAACTTCCTGCATGTTGCTCAAGGTCTCACTGTGGGTTTGCTGCCCTTTCCGTGACTCCTGCAGGCACGAGAGGCTTTGTGCCCCCGAGTCTGCCTGAAGGCACCCAGAGACTGCCGTCGGCCTCGGTGATGAGTGATTCAGGTAGACATAGTCACCAGGTCCAGTCAATTAGAGTATATATCTTGAATCTTGAATCTAATGCTTCCTGTTTCTATAGTATCTGTGCAGGAAGTGCTTCTTTCCACTACAGCTGCAGCATTGGTCCATTGAGGGACAGGACCTTTTTGTTTTAAACATGTAACCCTGTTTCCAAAGGGAAAGACGTACAGGCCAGATATGGAGGCTACTCTATCGCTTTCAGCTCGCAACAGTCTCCACATTTCTGTTGTTCCTCTGTCTTGTTGATGTGGGAGACTGTTGGAGGGGAAAGGGAGGGGGAGGGGGGGAAAGGGGGGGGGGGCGGTAATTCCATATCCGCCGACTCAGTTGTATGGAATAAGTGTGTTTCTGCAGAATGAGAGTGAACAGGAGACAAAACACTCGCAGGATGCACAGCAGACAAAAGTGTTTTTGAGAATGATGTCTGAAAGATGCATTTCAATTCATCTCCTCTCACAAAATCGAACTACTGTCAATAATGTACTCAAGTTTCTATTTCATAAAACCCGGTCGTGTCCTTCTTCCTCATTCTGTCTGTCTGTTGGTGTTTTAGACAGGAATGCCCCAGACTGTGTGCTCAGGCACCATGTTCACCACTCCCAGTGGCTTCAGCCCCCATCTGGCCTGTGCTGAGCCTGGGGAGGAGGCCCCACAGGAGGGCCCGGGGCCTGGTGCTTGCCTGGCCGATGGGCCCCCGATCACCTCCGCCTCCTTGGACACCCTGATACATAACCTGGTGCCAACTGCTGATTACTACCCCGAGGTAAGCAGACATGTACTACAGTCACTCCTCTGTTCATTACAAACTCCATCAGAAAGTCCTTTTTGGTAGTTAGTGGTACTGACAATAATTCCAATTAGATTATTAGCCCCATGTCTCTGTTAAAAGTGCTACTCTTCCTTTAATTACAGAAAGCAGCCGTGTGTGTTATTGATGTAGTGGCAGTGTCTTAGCGACTGTCTCCCTCCATCCTTTGACAGAAAGCCTATGTGTTTACCTTCTTGCTGAGCGCTCGTCTGTTCATCCCTCCTCCGGAGCTGCTGGCCAGGGTGTGTGAGCTGTGCATCAAGCAGCAGCAGCTGGATCAGAGCCCACTTGATACGGTCAGCACTGCACCTCGCACAAATTCACAACTCCTGTATGAGTATGCTCAAGCTAAGGAACAGGAACATTCAGACATGGTTGTTCTTTTTTTTAAACAAACCACTGGTTTATTTTATTTTTTTGCCAGATTGCTGACTCGTCATGGTGTTTTCTTCTGCTGAGAGAGTCACAAATGTAGACCACACTAACCCTCTTTCACTTCTTCAACAACAGGCTAAAGTGCGCAAGTTTGGTCCCAAGATCCTGCAGCTGCTGACGGAGTGGACAGAGACCTTCCCATCTGACTTCAGGGACGAGAAGATGGCCGTGTACCTGAAGGACATCATCCACAGGATCGCTCCTTGTGATGAGGTAAACCAATGACATTCAGCCATGTGGTAGCAGTCCGGTCATCTTCACCAAAGACACTTTTTTTTTTTTTTTTTGCTAAATCTTCTTTATAAAGGACAAAATAACAAAATGCTGCTCATGAAGTTATCAGTTTCTACAGGATAATCATTTGTGCTGGGATTCTCATCCACCGTGTAGTTGATGCCAATATAATCTTCGTAAGCCGAAGCTGCAGCAAGAAATGCGCTGATGGGGAACGAAATTCAATTATCATCACTACTACTGTAGCGAGGTGATGGAAGGAGTCAGAGTGTCAGTGTAGGATGAGTAGCCACAGCTATGTGTTACACACTATTCCATTACAAGAGAGGAGAGAGGAAGGAAGGATGTTAGAGGAGTGGCTCTATCTTCAGCCAGGGAAATGGAGAGAGGGAGAGGGATGGAGAAAATGGGGGGATGGGATACAGTGGGATGGAGAGGAGAAGGAGGGCGGTGGAAACAGAGTGGAAGACCGGGAATGAGGGAGGGAGGTGAAGAGGGGACAGAAAGAAAGGAAGGACAGTGGGTGATGAATGTGCTACTATGTGCAGCTTGCTGTCTACAGTATGGGCATGTGTGCATGTGTGTGCATATGTGGAGCTGGGGGGGGGGGGGGGGTCATCTGTGAAGGCAGACTGACCTCATGGCCTCCGTGACCAGTCATCAACACATCTCGGTTCTAATGAAAAGTTACATTGAACTTAATTATTGGGCTCATTAAATCCTTTCAAACCCCATTGGATAATGTCAAAAGCCATCACTTCGAAGAATAAAGGCTTTGTTATAAATCTTAATGTGTTGGAGATTAAATGTTTTCACGAAACACAACCAGTCCCACAGTGATGAAGTTAATGAGGTAACAATTTGCGCATCTAATAAAGAAAAATCTTAATTCTTTACGAATCAAAAAGGAGATGTTTAAAATATCATTTACAGGATGATGCAGACATAGAGCTAAAACATTTTTTGAGCATTAATGCCAATAACTATAAAAGCTGTACCCTTAAAAACGTTTCATGAATTTAATTGTTCATAAGTTCTCAAATAGAGAGCTGTAGTAAAAAGAGTCAGCTTGTTTTGGGAGAGCGAGTGGAGTACTTACACATGGGCTCACAATTGAAACAGTAATTCATGCCGAGTGATGATGAAGCATTAATATATTATTCATTCCGCTGCTCTCCTCTCTCCTCTCCAGGCGTACTGGAAAACTCTGAACCAGGTGTTGCAGAAGCTCAGCCAGCGACTGGCCCTGATGAGCCAGGGGGAAGAGAGCATCCTCAAGGTCTCCCTCAACGCCTCTTCCATCTCTGACAAGCTGGTGGCCTTCAAAACGAAGCCTCCGCACATCCAGAAGGACGTGCTCTCCATCTGCAACGACCCGTACACACTGGCACAGCAGCTTACCCACGTGGAGCTGGTGAGGAGGAGGGGGGGGGGGGTTAGACAAAGGTCAGGGATGGAGATGATAACAAGAATGGATGAGAAGGAGTGGAAAGAATGATAGAAGGGTGCAGAGCAGCAGCCAATCATGGTGAAGCCTGAATGGAGACGTCGTCCAAGTCAAGAACCAAGGATTATAAGACGTCAACCAAGGAGATGTTTACGTTGTGAAGCAAAAGCATTTTGAAGCTCACTGTAGCATAACCTTGATTATTACTTTGTCAGCACTATTTGGTTCACACCCAGTATAATAAAAAGAACAAAGGGAATGATGCAATGCAACATACACTACCGTTCAAAAGTTTGGGATCACCCAGACAATTTCGTGTCTTCCATGAAAAATCACACTTTTATTTATCAAATGAATATAAAATATAGTCAAGACATTGACAAGGTTAGAAATAATGATTAATATTTGAAATATTAATTTTGTTCTACAAACTTCAAGCTCAAAGGAAGGCCAGTTGTATCGCTTATATCACCAGCATAACTGTTTTCAGCTGTGCTAACATAATTGCACGGGTTTTCTAATCAGACATTAGTCTTCTAAGGCGATTAGCAAACACAATGTACCATTAGAACACTGGAGTGATAGTTGATGGAAATGGGCCTCTATACACCTATGGAGATATTTCATTAGAAACCAGACACTTCCACCTAGAATAGTCATTTACCACATTAACAATGTATAGAGTGTATTTCTGATTAATTTAATGTTATCTTTATTGAAAAAACAGTGCTTTTCTTTGAAAAATAATGTCATTTCTAAGTGATCCCAAACTTTTGAACGGTAGTGTACATGAACAAAGGATCTCTGCAGTGTCCCTCACATCTCATGCTTGATGCCTTCAGTCTATTCATGTGTGTCTTGATGCGGGCACGTGTATCTGGTGGGGCTTCAAACAAAGGGGATAAATCCGCTGTGGATGTATGTGGCCTGACAGCTTCACACTCTGGCACACGCACACACACAGAAGGAGAGAGACAGGCGTGCACTGTGCACACATACAGGACTATTTCTATTGTTATAGCAACATGTGAATTCTGATTTTGAAGAATTAGATGCCATTGTGCTGTCTGTCACTGTGTGGGTGCTGCGCTGTTTTGTTTTTGTATCAAGAGTCAAGTCCAATGAATCATTTAGATGTGCACGTGCATGTGACTGCACAGTTGCCTTTTAATAGAAGTGAATTAGTCTCCAGTGGCACTTTGAGGAAATAGGATTCCAATGAGTCACGTCAATGAGTTATTACTTCCTCTTATTGATTGCCTTCCATTACTGAAATGAAAGAATTATTAATGGGACTGTCTGTGTGTGTTTTCCAGGAACATTTGCGTCATATTGGGCCGGAGGAGTTTGTCCAAGCCTTTGCTCAGAAAGACCCGCTTGATGGAACCCAGGTAAACTTTTATTTGGATTGCTTATAAAACAACATTATTTTTCCTCTGTCAGTTTTATTTTGTACGTATGAATTCTCTTTTGTCATATCAGTGGAAACCCACAGTCTGTCCTCAGCATTTTATCATATTGTTTTGTTTGTATTGTGTGGTCTGGGTTTAATGTCTGATCAGAAATAGCTTTTTAAGTGGCTATAAACATGTCAGGATACTACTAACTAAGGTTGCGTACAGCGAAGCATTGTGATACCACAAGCTGGAGCAAGCAGACATAACGCATTCATCTTCCCTCTCTGTATAACTGTTGAATGCTTTCACTCTCTCTTCTTCATTCACTGTTTATTTCTCTGTATTCAGTCCCCGTCTCTCTCACTCACCTTCTCGCTGTCTGTCCCTTATGGGCTTTTTTTCTCGTGCTTTCCATTGCTCGTGTTATTTACACACCCGACTCGCTGTCTTTGTCATTTACACTCACCTAGGCTGGTCAGCCTGTAGATAGGACGCGAATTAGGATCAGAGGAATTCTCTCTGGTAACACCGATACTGACTTGTCTGTGTGTCATCGGCAGCCATGCTTCAGTGACCAGAAGAAGAAAACCTCCAACCTGGAGGCTTATGTCAGGTGGTTCAACAGACTGTGTTACCTGGTGGCTACTGAAATCTGCATGGTGAGTGGCAAATGTTGGTACAGCGGTTGCTCAATTATTCTGACATTAGACTTTAGAAGCAGAGAAACGACACACAGAATACTACACTCATTGTGGCAAAAAGGAAAAGTATGAAAAGGAACACCTTGTGAATAGGACAGCCACGAATGAAAAGCACTTTAATCCTGAGAGAGGTGTTCCTTATTTTCCTGTGGTGGACGTGCATTTCTGAAACGGAGAACGAAATGTCACTATATACTATAATTGAATCAGCATTTTTAGAATATATGTATCTTCCTATCTTGTATTATTATTTATCATAGTTCCACTCCGGTATTCTTCATATTTCCAATGATAATTCATGGAAAAACTATACTATACTAAACTATGAACTAAATATATATTTTTTAAATATGTAATTCTTATAACTCATGGAGGGGCAGGAGACAAAAGCACTTAGTTGTGACAGAGCGCCACTGCCCCCTAACGGTTACTATGTGTTACTACAGTAATTCTGGCACAGATAATTCAACTGTCTGTGTCAGGGAGACTTTAACGTTCACTATGAAAAATTAAGTCAATAAGAAACAATTAAAAAAAGGTTATTGTGCCTTTTCTTGTTGCAGCCAGCGAAAAAGAAGCAGAGGGCCCAGGTGATAGAGTTCTTCATTGATGTTGCTCGGGAATGTTTCAACATTGGAAACTTCAACTCCCTTATGGCCATCATCTGTGAGTCTGATTTTTCAATAACTCAAAGTATTATCGCAGAGAATTCTCGTGCACGACCCGGTATTGATAGTTAAAATCCATCGTCTTTCCGTAGCCGGTATGAACATGAGTCCTGTGTCACGGCTGAAGAAGACATGGGGCAAAGTCAAGACGGCCAAGTTCTTCATTCTTGAGGTAAACACGATAGAACTGTTCACTGGCTGAGAAGTACAAGATGGAAAGAAACGTGAACTTGACAGTGTATTGATTGTTGCTGTGACAGCATCAGATGGATCCGACGGGGAACTTTTACAACTACAGGACCGCCCTGAGGGGCGCCGCCCATCGCTCTCGGACTGCCAATAGCAACAGAGAGAGGGTAGGGCTCGGACACGCATCACGGCACCCATTACATTTTTTCAATTTCATCTTAATCTTTCCTTCATCGTCCTGCCTGTTTTTCATTCCTCAGATTGTGATTCCCTTCTTCAGTCTGCTGATCAAAGACATTTACTTCCTGAATGAAGGATGTGCCAATCGGCTGCCAAACGGCCACGTCAACTTTGAGGTGAGCCGGTCACTTTTTCCTGACCCTGCCTTGCTTTACCCGCCCTCAAATAATTTACTGAGTGAAATTTTGTTTCTTAGAAATTTGTCGAGTTGGCAAGGCAGGTCCGGGAGTTCATGACATGGAAGCGGGTGGAGTGTCCATTCGAGGAGGATCGGGCCATACTGCACTACCTCCACACTGCTCCCATCTTCAGCGAGGATGGTGAGAAGCTGTTTCTACAAGAAGCCTCGGGCATACTTTCAGCTGCGTACTGGTACCAGTCAAGCACACGCGGTTTCATTTGCCTTTTAGAGCCGGACTCTGCAACCTTTTTGAAATAAAGGGCCATATTTAAATATTCTTGTTAATCAGTGTGCCATAACAACATATTGGTTTCATTAAGGCACCATGCAAATCTAAATTGAAATCTACAATATTCCATCCATACAGGCAACAGGTTTAAAAAAAACATATCATAAATAACAGGCCGCACTGCCAATGGCTGTGAAAGAGGTCATTTGGAATAGGCATGAGAAGGCACTTCAACATTTCCAAAACATTTTCCTGCACACTTGTTGCTAGCGTGCCATTGGTTCAGCTACTGTGTGCCTGAGGTTTCCTCCCCTTCCTCCCTACTTTAAAAACTTCTCTGCAAATGTTGATCCAAGTATTCCACTAAAGTTTGTGGTAGTTTGCTCTTCCTTACTTATCCTCTTTACTCATTTCCCAACTATTTATTTTCTCATTCTTCCTCAGGACTCTACCTTGCATCCTATGAGAGTGAGAGTCCAGAAAACCAGGTTGAGAAAGACAGATGGAAAGCACTCAGGTAAGAATAGTGACCACAACGTGTACGATGAGTGATGCTCTATCGACACTACATGAACCTTCCCTCTCTTTTCTGCCATCAGGTCTAACGTTCTGGGAAAGACATGAAGCACTGACGGCAGACGACCAGCGAGAGAGCGTGTGTCATTGCACTAAAATGAACTGTGAAGTAACCGAGCTGGTACTTAGGTGTTTTTTTTAAAGAAATTCTGAAAAAAAAGAAACATGATGAACAGGATTCATAAAGAAGAGTGTTAAAAAAAATAAGTTTAAATGACGAAGAACAAATCACAAAAAGTTAATTGAAAAGGTGAAGCTATGGAAACTGGAGCAAAATGCCCTCGCAGCATATCAGTGATGAGGTACAGAATGTTGGAGAGGGAACAGCCTCTCCTTCCCACTTCCCTCCATGTGTGTTTACTCTGTGAAGATATGTTTACTACTATAAAGAGTACAGTTACAGGGAAAAGCTCTTTATATAATGAAATTCCTACTGATTGTCGTTTTTGTATTTGCTCCTTCTCCCCTTTTTTCTCTCTTTATCTTCACTGTTGGTCCAAAACCTTGTCTTGGTCTTTAATTTGACTTTTTTTTCCCCCTTTATGTGAAACGTACAGTAATGAAACTTACAATGATGTGAAGGGCGCTGGCTAGCCCATATCAGCTGTCTAATTTTATAGGTCTACTGAAGGAATGGCATCTGTGTGTACATGGGAGGACAGAGCACATGCCTTGAGCATTTTACCGGTTCATCTCACGTGTACTTTCATTTATTTGTGATCCAGATAATCATACGTTCTTGTCCATTTGGATTGTCACGGTCTTGTTTTGCATGAGAATGACTGGAAAAGCCTGTTCATTGGTCACCTATTCTTGTATTATAATTTATTGTATCTTATTTGGGGGGGGGATATGAACTGTTTAAAAAGTGTTTACTACTTTTAAATGTGTTGTGCCAGTAATGCAAGACAACTACAGGATAAGTTAACAGTCACAATGGGATCAAGGCCAGGTGTAGATTGTGTACAGGTGACATTTACCCCTTATCTTTCTGCTCTTCGGGAAGTTTTCTCTGACTGACGTTCAGTTGTCTGATTATATTTATGGAGATTTATGTGCTGACAGATGTATAGTTTTTATTGTAACTTTCCTTTACTGATGATGAAGTCCAACAGCATTCTACAATGGGTTAATTTAACAATTTTTAAAGGGGCATTAAGTGTATCCAACTTGAAAAAATGACTACTGCAGACTTTGCAGTGAATATGTATTGTTCCATTCTGTGGAAGGACAATAGTGAATTGGAAAGGCTGTAAAGTAAAGAGGAAAATGTGTGCCATAAATAATTGGTTGTCCGGACAATATGGGTTCCTCTGACTTGAAATGTGTTATTTATCATTTTGTGGGATTGTCATGAGCTTTGTTTTTGGCAGTTTCGTTGTGGTTTGTGAGCCATTGTAAAGGGTGGGTGGAGGGAGGAGAGGAGGGTTATGGGGAAGTATGTAAGTATAAGCTTTTTTAAAACAGTCTTATTCAGTTTGCTATAATTGATTGATGTCAGTGATTTCTCTTTAGGAGCACCTTTCCCTGTCAATGACAGACTGACTTTGATTCTCCCTCTTCATTTGTCAACGATAAACTTACTTTCCCTGAAATACATTCCCCAGATAATTTAAGACTAAAGAGCCAGAGATGCGACGTCCAACCTGCCCTTCAAGATGAAGACATGTTTTAATAAAACATAGCCTGTGTTGAACATGTGTTTTCAATGACAATCGCAATATTTACATAGCTATTTTGAATGGGGTCATCACATTGCCAAGTCCCTCTTTGAATGTTTTGCTTTCACACATCAATTTGCTGTGTGCAGTTCAAGGACTGGAGTGCAGTTGATGTTTTTCAAGGTTTTTGAGGCCAAGCAGACACAATTTTGGACCCAACATCACTGCAAAATGTGTGAATAGCCTTTAAGCCATTAATTAAAGTAAACCATGCTTAGTTTATTGCTTTCGGTTCTTTTTGTGTACGACGTTGCTTGGTTTGATTGATTTCCACTTTTCATTCCATTCAAGCTTTGTGCCTTGAACAAAATCTTGAAATAAAGCATTGCACTGAATTCACACAATCAGGTTTCAAAATAATGAATGAGCCCTAACATTTGATTGATGCACAAACCACTTTGTCATTTGCATGTAGACATTTAAAACATTTATGATTAGGAATAAAGAAATGCCACAACTCCTGTGAAAACCCAGCCATATGTAATCCAGGCATAACTCAGAGATGAATGAAACTGTCAATTGCAGCCCCATTTCAAACACTATATTTTAAAGGACTGCAAGTAACTTTCATTTCCATTACAGGCTTATCTTTCAACTGTTTTATGAATCAGTTGGTTGATTTGTCTACAACAGCTTACAAAAGTCAAATATTTAAACTGCTATAAACAGAGAAAAGCAATACAACTGCCCATTTGAGAGGCTGGAACTAGAAACATCCTCAGCAAAGGACAAACAATTATTGTGTTATCAAAATACAGCCGATTATTTTTTCTAAGACTGAATAAATTAATTTCTTTAGTTCAGAACATGTACTGATTAAGATGATGCAAAAATAACAAGTGTCATTATTTTGTAACCATGTGCCTTAAAAGCTAGGAATATATGAAATGATATACAAGCAATCTTTGAAAGGTAGCCCATAATTTATTTTATTTGTTGAGCACCAAGTCTCACGAGTTAACAACGTATTCATTTTAAAGGTTGAGTACATTTTATTCCATGAAGTCCCCTCCACCTGAGCCAAATGTTATCTGAGCCAGTGAGGTGTACGTGTCAAAGTCCCTGGAGCTCAGGTAGCTGCCGAAGACAACCTGAAGCACCATCACCGCCCTCATTTTCTTCAGTATCGGCCTGGAGAGGTCCACCCAGAACCGGAGCAGATTGCCCTTCTCTGGCATCGGTGCTGTGCTGTACCTGGTTGCAAGCCCAACATTCACAGGTAAGGCCAGGAGGATGGGGTAGACCCCGCCACCGACCACACCAACAAGTGCACCTCGCATCAGGGCGCAGATGTGACAGTTGAGGTCACCCGACATGAGGGGGGCGGACACTGCTGCATTGTACAGGGCAACTGTCGTCAGAAAGGGCAGCACAGCCATCGGCAGGCTGGAGCTGAATTTCGCCTGTGTGACGTTCAGAACTCTACGATACAAGCTGTTGGATACAAGTCCTGCGAGCCCTGCGTTTCCCCCCAGATACATAGGTCCATACATGAAGAATTTCTGATCAATGTCAGGTAGTTTGTCGAAATTCTTCGCCAGCATTTCAGTTATCACATCTCTTGACAGTCCGTTTCCAAAGACGCGTTCCTTCTGAGTATTTTCCGACATCTTCAGAGATGATCAAATAAAACCGACGACGTCCACCGGTCTGCAGTTAGATCCTTGTTTACAATTTGAATTGCTCTGCTAAAACCTTTGGGTAAGGTGGTCGTCAAGTTGGAAACAGGGCGCAGACATGTTTTACCCACAATTCAAAGTGCCCTTTGGTTTAGTTACTCTGTGCGTTGCCTGTTAGGCTATCGACCTTTAACATTACATTTTAAACACTGACAACCTCAAACGCTAATAACTATGTTTCTATTACTGTTACTATTAACACAGTTGCCCAGGATAAAAATTGGTAATACATTAGTTGCGACTTGCGAGTAATACGTGCGGCGCTGTTTGCCTGTACCTGAAAGGATTTACTCAGGATAAAAAAACAATAACTCAGTGGGCGTTGTTATTGGGAGTTGCGTCACGGAACAACCTTCCGGCGGATTCTAGCATTTTTCGGAAGCTCGCCATCTTTGAAGACGGGTAGTCGAAGGCATTTTGTTTTTCTTTGTTCATACTTAACGCTATATCATAACCAATAAACTTACGTTTCCAAATCTCTTGTAAAAAACAGGTAAGAACAAGGTCATGGCTATTCACTATTGTATAATGTTTCCTGTTGTTCAGCCTGAGTGCATTCCCCGTGATGTTGGCTAAGGTTAGCCAGTTAGCTCGACCGACGATCGACGTCTCGCCAACATGGCCGTCGCTCAACTGGCTAATTAGTTAGCTTAGCTGTGACTGGCGACGATCATTTACTTTCTCCGGAAACGGCAGGTAACCTGTGGTAGATCAGGACGCAACTTTATATAACTGCAGCAGTTAACATTTTAAAGTCGGTAGTCCCAGTAGACCATCGTTATTAAAAGTTGTACGTCAGGCCTATCTTTATGATATGTTGCACGTTAGGCTTAGTGACGTAACGCGTTGTTCGCTGGGACTTTACGTCGTTGTGGGGTCAATGGGCCTGGATATCGAGACCGGGTTAACTTTACTACTTTTTGCTTTTTTTTCACGACTAACGTTGGACAATTGATCAAAGTCACCAGTGTTTGAGTTGCAATGTGTCATTAAACGATGGAATCGGATGGATACAGTTTAAGCTACGGACTCTCAGCGGATCGGCGTCGCGCTGGAAATGTCGTTCATGCTGGCCCACAGTTATAACGTGTTTGCATCAAGTGTTCTCCAATAATTTTACTACATCTTTTGTAAATTAACGTTAACATTTAACGTTACCCAATTTATATCGCATCCACCGCATGGCGGAGCGTCCATTGTGTTTCTGACGGCCCAGCTCTGTTCTGCATTCGAGGATTGACGTGATTTCGGGAGATTCAAGAAGAAAACAGAGACTCGAGAGGACACGATAATCAATCGGCTACTTGACAAGTGTGTTACACAACCTGCATATTTCATGGTTGAGTGGAATCGAAGACAATTGGGTCACGTGACTGGGTCTGTTTATTTTGTAACAGACCCGCGTTGGCTGTGGATTCACGTTACATTGTGCGGTGGAGTTTAATGATTCATGGAATGGGTTCCTAGCCTTATGACGTGGCTGTTTAGCTCTGGGTTTTGTTCAGCTTGTCATTTTAGTGACAGTGTCGTGCAGGCTTATGAAGGTATTCGACTTACTTATACCCATCTTCGTTATAACTGACATTGTTTAAAGTAACTATGTATGGACTTATGCTTCTGAAGAAATCCAGTTGAATAATTTAACCATTAGGTAACTGGACACAACTGTTATTTCTTTATTATTGTCTACATTTTGGATAAAAATGTTCAGCTTTACTCCCTTTATATTTGTCTTTACTGTTGTACAACTAGCCATTTATAGCTGGCTACTGTACATACATGCTCTTTGGTATGTTGTATGGGGGTAACGGTATTTCTTAGAAACGATCCCAATTGTAATGCTGCATCAGTACAACACTTTGCAATACTTGATTGACTGAATTATGTCATTTAGGATCATGCAGAATTCTATTTTGACCAGTTTTAATTTTCTTTCAGATGCGCCATTTGAAACGAATGCGCTCCCCCGGTGTCTGGCTTGATGAGTACAGGTGGGAAGAGAGAATGGAGTGTCGTAAAAGAAGGAAACAAGATTCGCACAGCAGCGAAAGGGAAAATAAGTCCAGAAGAACTCACCTTCAACAGAAGATGGGTGATGGGTAAATATCCTATTTATAGATAAGATCAGTATTTGTTGTATAATGTGCCGTTTCAACTTCAAAAACATTTTGGGTGTTTTGGTTTCTTATTCTTATTGAGGTCAAAAAGCTATCAAAACGAGTGAGCGTGGTGAATAAAACTGTTTGGTAAAGTTTCAGATATACTTAAAATTCCACGTGTCGTATGAAAATAAGTGCATTTTATTAAACTTTTCATATAGAAGTTGTCCACTCAACATGCAGGATGAAAATCAATAAATGATAAAATTATATCTTTTGCAATTCTAGCTTTTTGTGGGCATATATGATGGCGGTGGGGTTACATTATATGTTTCCATTTCTACTCTAATTTTAATTCTGTCGAGAGGCAGACTTCCTCCTGGAAGACAACTGACACCAGCAAGGTGCTGGGACCCAAAGAGTTTCTGGGTCTTTTTTAGATGCGTCGTTGCAAACATGGCCGGCTGGAAGGGATCGAAAACATCCTAAGCAATCGCAACCGTAAGGAGACGACAGTGTGATGCTTTTCAGCAAACCTATAAGGAACTGTTTAATGTAATGGTTGTTTTTAGTTCTCTGCATTTCTTATTGGCAGGAATGATACCACATGGTTGTCACCTTCTGGCGCACAGATATCTGCAGGTGCAGAATATCATATCGTATTACACACTATCATGTTGTGCCCAAAATATTTCAGCTTCCTTCGATGGCTCAGACTTTAATTCCGCCTCTGTGGCTGATATGCTTTACGGACAGCATACTTTTGGTTGCCATGAAGACGGTTGTATAAATGTAAAAAATTGCTACATTGCATTTTGCCCTTATGGGGGAAGTACTATTTACAAAGAAACGGCTAAGATGCTGTTTTAACCATCGCCTCTCATTGAACAAGGTGGCTGTAAACTAGTGTGTTGCTTCTTAAAAATGTAACATTAAACGGTCAGGGGAGTGTTTTCACAGACAAGAAACTGAGCTGTTCTTTGACTGACTTACAACTTCTTGTCCTTCTTTATTTATGTGTCATTTTATATTTGACTGCAGGCACTATTTGGAGACCCGCAGTTTGAACCAGGGCCTGGACTCTCGGGACGGAACCTCCCAGAACTACAGTTTGGGCATGGCGTGTGGGGAAGTCAGCCATGAAGGCACCTGCAAGGACAGAGACCGAGACCGATACCGAGACCGTGACCGTGACTGGCACCACTACAGCAAGTCATCTGGGCGCAGTGGTCGGAGTGGGCGCAGCAGGCGCAGCAGCCGCAGACAGAGAGACAGAAGACGCAGACGTAGCTACTCTCGCCACAGGTCGTCCTCGGTATGAGAACCTCCTTCTCTCCTCTACTCCCCTCTCCTGTCTTTGCCACCAAATCTAATAGGTCATCACTGGTGTTTAGTCGATGCATATCACCAACCTCTTTGTCTCTCTGTATCTGTGTGCCCCACTCTTCACTATTGAGCGTGAGCTTCCAATAATGACTAGTAGGGCACTCAGGGGGGCTCAGAGATTGGGAGTGTTTATAAAATTGTTAGAAAAATAGACCCAGTGTTTGTGCTGAAATCTTAGTTGTCAGTTTTGTGACTAGATAGTTAAGAATTAAGTTGTTTTGAAACAGTTACTACATGCAGATAGACTGTAATCAATCATGTTCATTTTTTTTCCTGTACTGCTGTGAGAAAGTCTCTCATCTGAAAATCTTGTTGCCATGTTTTTCTTCTGTAACACACACTATGTGGTGGCTGGCTCCCAATTTCTCTGACGGGGCTGAATTTGAATTTGCTGCTCCGTCCATTCGTCTGGCGGTGTTACTGAACGGGCCGAATCTATCCACCCCTCCACCTCCCCCTTGGCCTGGTTGAATGAATGACGATGTCGCATTGTGGTGGCCTGGTGCTGGCTGACTGATGGGTTATTGATGTGATGGCGGATTGCGGCGATTCCGGTGCAGAGGAGGAGCCAACACCGCAGGAGCAGGAGAAGATCCAGGAGTGTTGAGGATGATGGCGAGGGTCACCTCATCTATCACAATGGAGACATGCTGAGAGCAAGATGTATAGAATATAATCTTTTTTTTTTCTACTGTTCACACTTTGTCTCTCACTCTCTTGTCTGGTTTTTATTTCCAAACAATACTATTAGTCCAAACAAGTATTTTGTTAAATACTGCTTGTCAGTGTAAAATATTTAGCATTGAGTTGTATTCCAGTGTTCAGAAGCCTGTTTATAGTATTGTAGTGAAACAGAGCTGACACATCAGGCAGTGCACCAGCCACAGGGCAGTGTTTCCCTCCGTCAGTGCTGTGTTTCTAACTACAACTCTCTGTTCTCTGTAGATGAGATTGTGAATACTCTAGGAGAAGGTGCCTTTGGGAAGGTAGTTGAATGCATTGATCACTCTAAGTAAGAAAATATTATTTTCAGATCAACGTTTTGTGATATTTCTTTCTCACTCACTCTCCTGCATTCAATATTAAACGTATTGGTGTTGTGTATTTCCAGTGATGGAGCTCGATTGGCTCTGAAGATCATTAAAAATATAGACCGCTACCGTGAAGCGGCTATGTCTGAGGTAGAGGTGCTTGAACACTTGAAGTCCCTTGACACTGATAAGAGATAGTAAGTAATTTCATAACACAAATACATGATCACCTTGCAGGTCATGGCATATTAAAGTATTTTCTGAATTCTCCACAAGAAACTGACGTTGCATCTACTTTACCTCCTCCACTTTAGTGCGTGTGTCCACATACTGGACTGGTTTGACTACCACGGCCACATTTGTATTGCCTTTGAATTGCTTGGCCTCAGCACCTATGATTACCTCAAGGAAAACAATTTCCAGCCATTCCCCATAGAACACATCAGGCCCATGGCGTACCAGATCATCCGGGCTGTGCGATGTGAGTAATTGACACATGCAAAGAAAATTCAGTGGAAAAAGAAAGAAAAAAAACTACTTTGTTCAAAAATGTATGTGGTCTTTTCTTTCAGTTCTGCATAAGAACAAGCTGACTCACACCGACCTGAAGCCTGAGAATATTCTCTTCATTGATTCAGAGTACCTGATGCGGTACAACCCTGATTTGGTAAGTGTAACCACACCTGCTAAACTAGTGGCCAAATGACAAACTTGTTGTTTGTCTTCGTGTGAGTCGCATCATTCCGTTCCTGTCCTCAGAAACGAGATGAACGCACATTGAAGAACCCAGATGTGAAAATAGTGGATTTTGGTAACGCCACGTATGAACACGAGCACCACACCTCTGTGGTGTCGACCCGTCACTATCGTGCTCCTGAAGTAATTTTAGGTACGTGGCTGTTGCGAAGCACTGCACAGAAGCTCAAGGCGGTGGAGGTTTGTTATTGAGTTGGCATGGTCTCTTTCAGATCTGGGCTGGGGCCATGCCTGTGATGTCTGGAGTGTGGGCTGCATAATCATTGAGTACTACCTTGGATGTACTCTCTTCCAGGTACGGTCTCTTCCGCGGTAGAGAGTGATACAATTATTAATACTGTGACATATACCATGGCATTTGAAAATGTGTCATTGTGCCTTCAGACCCATGACAGCAAAGAGCACCTTGCTATGATGGAGAGAGTCCTGGGCCCCTTCCCCACAAACCTCCTGCAGAAAACCAAGTATGTAAACCTGTGATTATCTGAGACACAAACCCCCCTGCCCCCAAAAAATATTCACACTTATCAGGCCACCTGAACTTACTCTGCTGATGGAGTTGATTTAATTTGTTTATTGATAAAAACTTTTATTATCATTATGTTGTACAGAAAAAGGCGGTTTGTTTACCGGTCCAGGCTTGACTGGGATGTCCACGGCTCTTCTGGGAGATTTGTCAAGAAACACTGCAAACCCCTCAAGGTAAGAACAATATGACTGAAGGAGGTTTGGTGAGCTCCAGTGCGCTAAGAATTCCATATGAAAATACACCTATCGATCAAATATGACTGAAAAACTCAAAATCTCTGATTACATGTTAGCCCTCAGGGTAACAATCGGTACATCCAAAGCTGAGCTCTGTTCAGTTCCACCACGGCACATATCTCTGAACTTCACCAGAAAGACGGGACTCCTTTGCTCCATGCAGCCACGGAGCCCAGCTGCTTCAATACATTGCTAGTTGGGCTCCTTTGCAGATTCTTACTACAACATATAAATCACCTAATAAACAATGATGTATTATCAAGTAGTACATAGCCTAATTATGTATTTAGTATGTAAAGTAGTTCAAAGTAGCTCCACTTTAACCAGTTGTAAGTTAAGTGACAAATGTTATTCGAATCAATTATAATTCAGTAATATTGGCTATATTTTGATACCAATGCTTTTGTACTTATACTTAAGTAGCATTTTAAATTCAGGATTTTTACTTGTCACTGAGTATTTTTACAAAAATTGATCGCCACCAAACTGGTATTTACTGCAGGGCTCTTTTCTGTTTTGTAAATTATTTACCTAGTTTATAATCTAGAACTAGACTTAAAATGCAGTGCTCAAGATTAATCATGACATACTTTACAATTGTCCTTCCTTTGCCATCAGCAATACATGCTGTCTAAGGGCGAAGACCACCACCAGATGTTTGACCTCATTGAGAAGATGTTGGAGTATGATCCGGCTAAGCGCCTCAGTCTGGAGCACGCCCTCCATCACCCCTTCTTCTCCTGCTACCGCAAGAGCAGCAGCAAAAGCACCAGCAGCAGGAGTAGCAGCAAAAAAGACTGAAGTCTGAAACCTGTCGCCCTCTGACCAGTGGCCCTGACCCGGGTCTGACTGCCATGATGTCGTCATGGTGACGGTCCCCTAACTGACTATCAGTCCACTGCCCTGCTGCGTCCTGTCCTAAGCCAGTGTGTTTCCAATCAGTCCTTCACTCAACCAGTTATGTTGTCATCTGTACCACGTGTTGATGTAATGCATCCGGCAATTTTTTTATTATTTATTTGCCATTGTAATTTAATTTGTACCACTGAAGCAGTTCCTGGTAAAGCTGTTTTTTTTAATTCATAAGAAGTCTAATTGTCTCCACGTTCTTTCTCTGCATTGTCAAGGTGGTGAAGGGGAATGTTATTGCCTTACCTGCATCAGTCTCACCCATAATAATTTATTCAGCACTGAAGAGGGGGAAATAGCGGGCAGAACAGCTTTGTACATAAAATGTGTTTCCTTTTTCACTGAGTGGTTGTGTAACTTTTGCAGTATAGGCCTCATGTACATTTTCTCAATAAACGTAAATAGACAACCGAAGAGTGTCTTGTTTGGTGCAGCAGCAGCATCCCGCCACAGGATGGCAGTGAAAAGCTTCAGGTTATTGAAAGTGTTGCCTCAAGTCACTGAAGACCAACGTTTGAGGCTCAAACGCTGTTGCCCAATTATGTTGGGTGTTTTTGGGGGCGTCGGTGGATATGGTCCGATCCTCCATGAATTTGAAAGAAAGTCAGCAATGACATTTAAAATGTTCCCTGGTTTGATGACTAAAATACATTATATTACAAACTGAATCTATACTATTATTCAAGCTGAGTCGGCAACGACATCTGCAACCTCGGCTTGAGTTACCGAGATCTACGTCCTTTGAACTACAACCGGAGATGGCTCTTTTTCTTTCTTTTTTAAAGAGGAGCCGTTGTACTGTAGTTGCTTTCACCCATTGACAATATGGGGGGACATAATCTACTTTATAGACAAGTGTCCTTAAAAGTCACAGTTAACGGGGAACATGCACCGGTCGGTCGTGCAATTCAAAGTTGTATTAAACATCCCGCAGATGTAACGGTTATTTGCATGAACAAGGTACATCATCATTTACTGTTATTTAACTTCAGTGAGTTTATAAACAGAAAATAAATAAAACATATTGTGTTGAGGTGCCTGAGTGACCAGAAGTCAAGTTTGTCTTAGTTTGACCAAGACAACCCCTCAGTCTCGCTGCAGGCAGCTGTCAATCCGCAGCCTCCCACGTGGTCCGCAGGGCGGGCGCATCGCAACTAGTTGAACGTGCAACTTTCAGGCAGGCAGACAATTGGACCCGTTGGAAGTTGCACTTGCACATCCTTATAGGAAATTCCCAACAGGAAACAACGACCTGTAAGTTAGAAGACTCCTCTTCTCTGGTTGGCATCCAGATCACTCCCATCTGTGTGCGGCGTAAACCCGGCGTGCGCTGCTGCCGCTTCTTGTTCCAAGACTAATTTAAGAGCGCGCTTTGTACCCTGAGCCCAGTGTGCTGGAGCTGAGTGTTGAGAATCTGCTCGGTCAGTCAGGAGCCCGAGTACATTGTGTTAGCAGAACTTCAACCGCTCAGCAAGGCATTGTTCTTCTATGTTCTGTTCATCAAGAGGACTTGAGCAGGATTTCAACATGGATACAGCCAGCGACTCTATCGGGGAAAGTAAGCCGGTGTGTCAGTGTGCTCCCAAGTCCGCGGTCCAGCGGTGGCCTCCAGGGTTCCTCATCGCTCTGTGCTTGCTGATGTCCCTGGGCTCCATCACCGTGTGTCTTCTGATGGGATTCAAGACCTTCATGCTGGAGAACCGCTTGCAGATGGAGATGGATAAGGCGTCCATCTTCCACCCGCCGCACACCGCTTGTCTAAACGAGGATGGGACTCTAATTCCAGAGCTGAGCTCTTCAAT
The DNA here is from genome assembly GCF_029220125.1 of Pseudoliparis swirei. NCBI lineage: Eukaryota > Metazoa > Chordata > Actinopteri > Perciformes > Liparidae > Pseudoliparis > Pseudoliparis swirei. The sequence continues at coordinate 12,978,981 of NC_079406.1, read as the reverse complement.
AGGGAAGCTCGTTGAAGAGGTACATGACCTATATGTCGTTGATAACTTTGATACTTTTTTAGCAATTGCACCCGAAGTATTCTCTCTAAAAATCCGTCCCTTTTAATAAATAACCTTAGGGATCAACCTTGCATGCAGCTGGCCAATTAGTTGGCAGTAAAATCTCTTTACAGGGTGACATAACCTCTGATGAGACACTAACCTGTAATTATATTAGGAAGCTTCTCATTTATGTAATGGGAGAAAGATTATGACCTCACAATTATAATTGGTACTCATTGAGATTATTTAAATATTATTCCATGCTCTGATTGTTTCTTAATGATCTCCAAATTTTAATTTTGCTTCGGAATGTGTTCTGTGTGTCTTCAGAAAGTGGTGATGCTGATGCCAAAATTGCGAACAACGAGGGATGTTGGCCAAGAGTGCTCCTGTCCTCCAGGTATGTCTCTGCTCTTTGTAGCATTGGTACGACTCACCAACAAAACACAAATATATCAAACAAGACACAAACAATATCTTTACTCTCAGGTAAAAGTTACAGTCTAGACACAACTGACTGCTTGTGAAACCCGATTGTTTGTGGGTTGGTGATTCCGGCCCCGGAGCCAGTGTGGGGCCCACACTGTGACAGCAGGGCTCTACACTTAGCAGAGCAGCGGGGTTGGGACGTCCAGCCTGAGCCTGCAGCTCGAGTCAGTGGGGGATGCTCACTTTATGAGATGGAGCAGCGGTGTGCCAAGATTGGCCCCGTTTGGCATGCGGTGTTCGTTTCAGAGCTTGTGATGGTTCCATGGAGAACAGTGTTTGTTCCACATCATGTTACACACAGGAACATGCCTGTGAATTAAAAAGAAGATGATCTTATTTTTTAGTTTGGGTAAAGCTGCAGCTACATGTCCCCAACAGTGGATGTGACCAAGTGATGAGGTGTATTTAACACATGGGCTATTTAACCGTAGGCCTAACTATGGAGAGGAAATTGTGGTTTATTACCAGAGGAATTCACTGGCATCAGGATGTGTTTGTCTGTGTGTGTGTGTGTGTCTGTGTGTGTGTCTGTCTGTGTGTGTGTGTGTGTCTGTCTGTCTGTATTGAAACATTCACATGTACTGGGGCATACATGACATTTCAGAATATAAAAAAACTGAAACTCAAGTGAAATCTTGCCATTATCACCGAGTATCTGCTTGCACACATTTTCTTCTATTTAACGTGTTGTATCCCAAGGTTACGGCAGAGGTTGAGCTTTTTGAGATGCTTATCTTCTCATTTGGGGATTTTCTCTCCCTGGCTCTTCTGCCTCTTGTGTCTTTCTCTTTCTCTCCGGGTGTGAACAAGAACAGGTGAAAGCGTTCACAAGTGGAATTTCTGGCCCGCTTTCAACACATTCTGTTTTCCACTCTGAAGTCTGCCGTGCCAAGAGGGCTTGCTGGCTCTGACTGGCTTAGTGAAGTTGGTGTAAGTGTTTGTTGTTTGCATTGGACTCAGCCAAAGCCTCTGATGCTGTCACTGCATGTGGTACTTCGTTACTGTAATTCCTCTTGTATACATTCAATGCTGTTCTACTCAGCATGACTCAGTAGAATTGCAATTAGAGGTATATATGCACCTTGTAAAATGTTGCAAAATTAGGCCACATCTGTACTACCCTTACTGGGTACTCTACTTGCTGGCATTTGCATGTGATTTCTTTATTAGATCATATTATTGTATCAAATGCTGCATCCAATTTTCCTGTCAATTCTACTGAACTGCTGTGTCATCATGCAATTTTTGCACTGAAATACAATTCCTCCGCAACTATTCAGAAGTCTATTTAAAGTTTTTTTTCTTCTTCAGTTTCTTGGCTTTAATAACGTTAACTTGGTTTGGGGTGGGGGGGGGGGGGGCTGAAACAAAAGACTATTTTGTTTATTGCAGCTTTTATGCAACCAAATGCCTGTGAACATTTTTTTTTTTTACATCCCCACAATTCCCCAGATTGCTCAACATGGTTAACTTGTTTTCATAAGATGTGTTCTCAGCCGATAAACTTAGGTTTGGGGAGACTTCCCCGGTGCTTTTTGCGCTGTATGAAGTCTGTGATTCATGTAACAAATGCTTTTATGGAGATTTATCTGAGCCGAGCTGTTCCCAAACGTGTGCATCCCATCTGTGTCCTTGTGAGTGTGCAGTCTGGGCATGCGCTCATATGGCTGCATGTGGTTTTGTGTGTGTGCGTGCGCTGGTGAGTCTGAGTTTCTGTCCCTGAGCCTTTGAGGGGCCGACAGCGGCACCTCTCTCAACACGACACTGTAAGAAGAGACCCTCCTCTCTCTTTAGCACCAGCTCTTCCCACCTGAAACTTGAATCTCTCACCACCAGGATCACAGGCCAAGATATTTCTGCCCGTATGTGTGTGCGAGACACACTGCCACACAGCACGAGTGGCATTTCTGCCATTAAAGCTCTGCCCTCAGCATCAGGGTGCTCTCACCTTTCAGCATGCATGAAGACAGGCGCCCAACAGGGGGCAGCACTTTCGCAGCAGCGCTGGACGACATTTGTTATTGACACTTCTGACTGAACGACTTCATTCTGATGAAAAAGGAGAGTACTTTGAAGACAGAGCCCTCTGATTCAGTCCCCACTGGAGTAGCAGAGACACTGCCTGTACAAAGCGTCTGACACCAAGGGACACTTACCTGCTACTACAGCGTTGTTGTGACACGTTTATGCTCACAGATCCAACACAGACAGCCGTCGTTAAGGCTGAAGGCAAACGATGTCGCTGAGACCGACTCTGCTTACAAGCTTCAGGTGTTTTCAATTAACACCCGCCTGTTGCCTCAACAGACACACACTACGTATGCTCTCACACAGACCTGCACGCACACACATTCATGACTTACACATGGACACAACACCTTTATGGTGCCTGAGCTCATTAGAACCATGTGGGGCCTGCATGTGTCCTGTGCAGGGAGTGTATTGTCATCTCTGCAATTTGTAATAAAAGGCTGTTTAACAGGTCTGATACAAGCTGGGGGGGGGGGGGACACAAGCGGCCCACTATTGGGCACTGGCCCAAAAATAAATGGCAGCCAGATACACCCGTTAGCGGGACTCAGTCACCTATCCAGTTTTTATTTGATAAGAATTGCAATCTTCAGTGGTGCAACCTCTTGAAAGCTTCGTTGAAATGAAAAACAAACAGAAACAATGCGTCTTCCCTCCTAAAAATAATAATTACGTGGGTGCTATGACCGCTTCGATGAGACACTTGTGAAGACTTTTCATCGTCTTTTGGGATGATCGGTCGCACAAAGCAACCATTTTTTCCTCTATATTTTGTAGACCAAACAATCGTTTAATCAAGCCCTCCTTGATGTATTGCATTTGAAGTAGGTGTGAGTTCAAATGAAGTCAAAGTCAGGACTGAGCTTTCGGTGTTAGTGTATATGAGGGCAGGAGGTCAAACCCCTGGTTGTGCGCTCAGATCAGATAAGAGCTCATTAACGCACTGAGGGGAAACACAGGCCCCTCATGTGTCTTTGTGTGTATTTATATAACTGAGAGAGCATGCGTGCAGCTGGGTTCCTTGACGCGTTTAACATATTCACATACATACAAAAATGCACATGAATACTTAACTGCTCTAGGTACAGCTATTCGTTTCTTTTGTGACATTTAAGTTCCTACAGATGTGATGGGGGACAATTATACTCCAGCTATATGTTAGTGTGCCGTCTTTTGTGAAGCCCATCAGCAGTCTGGTGTTAACCGGTCTGTCTGGGGATCAGCCTCCCACTCAAGGGCGGCACGCTTCCTGCTCCCTCACCTGGAGAAGGAGAGGAGGAAAGCCGGCTTTAGAGAGGCCCGCGACGGAGGTGCATTTTGTTTTTAAAGCCATAATAAATCAGACCGGAAGCACGCAGCTACCCATTTAATCTGTTGCCACGAGACCAATACAGTGACCATAAAAGATCCATTAATGACCATTTAAAAAATAATAAACGCAGGAAATTTGTTTTTATACGTGATCTCGTTTTAGATTTGTTCCGCTCTACTATGAGCTATAAGTATTAATATACTGGAGAGCAGCACATAACTCACTCTGTGTGTGTGAGTGTGTGTGTGTGTGCGTGCGTGTGTCCATGTGCGAGTCTCTGCTTGTGTGTGTGCTTGTATGTATTTTGTGCACGTGTCTTTGTTTTGATGTCTGCAGGCGTGTAATGTGAGGCTCCCAGTGACTGACGCATTGCTTTAAATTCACCGTATATTAAGTCAGTTATGAAGAGGATATCCTGTGGCAGAAAGCCCAGGTGGCTTTTTACAGTGTGCTGCATATTTCAAACCAGGGAAGAAAATATACAGTTTTATAAAAGTACAAAATACTTTTTATCCTGCTGCTGCACAGAATTGAGTTACACAAAAGCATGCAGACGTTGGTCTGTGGGGTTTTTATGTCAATCTTTTTTTTTTACAGATGCTTCACAAACATCTCCTCTTTTATTTCTAGAATATTTTACCCGGTTATGTAACCTGTCTTACTATACATTTACGGTGGGGAAATATAAAAGTATTAAGTAGATTCAAACAACAGTCTTTAAGAGCAAAATGATACCCAGGAAATGTTGAGGTTTCCTGTATTTGTGGCTTCATGGTGGACTTTGTCACAAATAACTTATCCTCCCCCTTTCCTTGCAGCCTGCTTTGTATTTAGCACTATATCACAGACTAATAGATGCCATCGTCATGTGGAGTGCAGCTGTGCGAGCCACGTGTCCTCAGATTACTTTTAGCCTTCTTGTGATGCGTCTATTATTCCCTCTGGGCACCGTAAGAGTCAAATTAAAGGGAGTGACTCTTCTTGATATCTTGTTCACTTTGGGAAGAAGATCTTGGATGGTTTGAGTGTGCTCAGTTTATTTGTAGAAGCCGAGGGGGGTGCACCCTCTTGGACAATTTGGAGCTCTGGAGTTTGGAGATGATTGTGTTTGTATTACTGGAAACAAAGACAACAAAACAAAAAAAACTATATTTCGAAGTAGCCTAAGTGAGATAATCTGCTCACTTGAAGCAATCTAGTTATCTAGTCTGTTGGGGATGAAGAGAGTACAACCTTGAACATTAAGGGGATGTGGAGCCAGACCTCTGTAGCTCGCTCCTGACCTTTCTTGAGGCTATATTAGCCGGTATTAGCATAACACACCCAAATCTCTTACCGGGGAAAATGCATGTGGGGCCAGATTTACAACCTGTTTTAATTTATTTGTATCACAACTAGGCTGGAGTTGAACTTAAGAGCAGCTGATGTGACTGGCTCCAGGTGTGCATTTGTTCTTTTGTATGTATTTGCAGGGCTCTCAAGTGTCACGCATTGAGCGTGAGACTCACGCATTTCGGTCTTAAGTCACGCACTCCCGCCACACATCGTATTTCTCACGCTGAAAAAAACTCTCGGCTATTTATGAGCTGGCCGCGCTGCCCTCACCGTGGAGGAATCAAACGCTCCCCTGGAGTTCTGCTGTGAGGAGCCACTTATCAGCCAATCAAAAAAAAGAAATGGGCTACACAATAGCCAATCAGAAAAAAACCCGTATCTGGGTAAGATTTAATCCAGCAACCAATGAAAATAAAGCATCCTGGAATTGCGCGAGACTGACTGATATCCGAAAATTTCGTTCTGTGGGGGGGGGGGGTGGGGTGCTGATGGAAATGTCACTCTTGCCTGTCTTCAAAACTTGAGAGCCCTGTATTTGTAACACGCACACTACTTGCATCACACCCACATCTTTAGACCCCGCCCCTCTCTGTCTCTCATCAGCCTTCTTATTAAAGTGAGCTTTGTAAAACCACAGTGTTTAAAAGGTTAACAACAGGGCATCATTTCTTCCTTTAAAAAATAAACTGCTGGACACAAGTCTGCAGCTCATGAAGGCCAACAAGGACCTCAGGAACACGCAGAGGGGCAAAGGCCTGGGTCCCAAGTAGCGATGAGAAGGATGTGCAGAACACACACACGAGAACCAAGAGTGAGTCTCTGAACAGGCTCATCCGAGGATGGTCTTTACACTCATTAAAAGGAAAACATTGCCGGATGCAATTATCTTTTGTCAAAGCATCCCATTAGCTATAAGGTCATTGAGGGAGGTGATGTGCAGCAGATTAAGGAGAAGACACAGATGGTAACTTATTTATAGGATGGTGTGTACATGTGTTCATATTTATGCATCAGATGGAAGGTCGACCCCTCTTACCTCACAGTGTAATTTCCAAAGATAGCCTGCTATTGAGCAATGGCTAGGGTCTGTTTATATTTACATCTTGTCTTTGTTCCAGACGAGTCAAGAAAGGGATGTAGTAAATGTTCTCATGCACTTCATAGCTCCATATAGTGGCGCAAGCAAACCAAGACAAGAACTGTTCTCGGACACGCTGCCAACATAAACATGCGCCAGATGAGGGTTTCTTATTACCTTAGGTGAAAGGAAATGTCAAGGAGTTCTGGACTAATGTGGAGGACATCTTGCGATGTGGTTGCAGATTGTAACCAACTGAATATCCATCCACTCACTCCTCTCTTTCCAAGACGGCAATAACGCGAGCTGCAGAGTGCAAAATCGTGGAAATGCCGTTCGCCTCACTCGGAAGCCATCCGTACCATAATAATAACACCCTTACTACGAGCAACGCACGTCAGACAGCGGTTGCCAGTACCGTAGTTTCACAGGTGCGTTGGAGAAGCATGGTGTGTTTTTCTAGTGTCGGCCTGTTGTCGGCTGCAGTGGAAACGGTGCAGCATGGCGACTTGGTGAAAAGGGGCCGCCTTCAGGTCACTGTTTCACCTTAATGAGTTGTTATTTTAAAATCCTTACATTATTGGATTCAATGAAGTGTTACTAACTAGCTGTTTGCAATTATACAGTCGAGGACATTTAAGGAGGCTTGTCTCAAATGAGGGAAACACATGGCACCAAGTAAAGCTTGATTTAGAGGAACATCTGATTTGCGGCTTTCCAGACAATAACGCTTTGTCTTCTGCAGCCGTTGTTTTCCTCAGACCAGCGTGCATGAAAAGCATCGAGTGGCGTGTGAGCCACAGGGACGGGATGCGTCTCTTCAGTCTTGGATTGATTTAAGAGCATCGCTGCATAATCATTCATGGTGTTTCTGGAGCAAAATAATCTGTTATCGTAACAGATGACATTTGAAAGGCTTTTCTATATTGTCATTATTTTGTATAGGTGCATATCGGATATGCTTGTTTTCAAAGATGTACTTGTCCAGAAGGAGGCAGCAAATATTGTCAGAGCAAATTTGCAACTCGAAACATTTGAACGTCACATCCGTTGAAAAGTTTATTCAAATGAAGTACATATGTTCCAATTAATTTCATGTTGCTTCAAGTTTAAGGGAACATGTCTTAAACTATTATAAATTAGTAGTAGTTTGAAGGTATTTTAAAAAATGTTTAGGTAACCCTAAAAAGCTCTAGACGATAGTATGATCAGGACATAATAGATTTCCTGGACGTCTCAAATAATCAGTCGGTTTCTAAATGTTTTCAGCAAGAGCTAATATCGCCTCGTTGAGAGCAAGTAGTAGTGGCACAAGCTTACTGAGCAGGGCTGCCAAATATGGAAACTATTATATTGTTTTCTTTAATTATCCCAAGTGGCAGGTGACAAGGTGAATAGCCTTTTAATGAGGGTGCAGAAAAAACTCTTTAACACCACCGTGTGGCCTCTGGCTGGCTGACAGCACTGTGAGGTCAAACGATCTCTCGGTGCTGCAGTTAGTTCCCAACCTGTTGAATAAAGCATCCGAGTTCAGAGGACAGTGAAGGTCCGAGACCTAAAAGGAACTATTTTAAATTTAGTTTTGAAAGAAACAAAAATGCAGTCACTTGATAGCTCCAGCAAACCTGTATGTATACTGGCTTTAATTTAAATCCCATCATCTGTTAGGATGTCCAGCCCGGATTAAAAACCACAAAAGTGAGATTCCAGTATTTAAAGTGGCGATAATCCATCCGGAATGTAGCGAGGCTGCACCGGCACTCGCGCGAATACACCTGGATTTATTGGACAGATAGCTTCTCTGACGTGAACCCAGACAAACAAGGAGTCAGAATTCGAGCAGAGGTTATCATGTACGTCTCCATGCCTCCCAGACACATATCGAATGAACAGTGAAGGTATCTTTCCTCGGGAGCCATTGCAAGTGTGAAGGAGGACATTGGTGAACCAGATGGTCTCACTGTGCCGAACATGCTCCTGCCGAGTGTAAAGGACCCTCGACAGACTCGTCACTCTCCCAGCACCTCTTTAATGAGAGCTGAGCTCGTAAAACTGGGCCAGAAGCCTTTGAACGAGCCCTCAGCATCACTGGTCCATGTTATTCTGTCATAACAGGGAGGTGAGGGCATTGTGGAGTGGAGCAGGCTAGCTCTCACCAACTTAACACCACGGCTTGGAAAGGGTGTATTTACATGTGTCGGGCCTGTTTTCTCTCTCAGCGTGACCTTTTCCAAATGTGTCTCTGTCGTTATGTCCCTTGTGTTCTTCTTCCTGTGTCCCAGCATTTGCTTTTTTGCATGTGATGCACGCCTGTCTCTTTTGTTTCGTGCTCTCCATCCTTGTCTCTCTCTCTCTCTCTCTCTCTCTCTATATATATATATATATATACATATATTTATATATGTATATATACATATGATTTGAGTGAGTGTATATTTAACTCTGGGTTCTGGATGGCCTCAGGCTGCACAGTGGGTCAGTCTGTTCGCTGTGTACATTAACCCAGAGTTCAGCCAGGAGTGAGGTTGGGGGGATGGAGAGGCTATCACGCAGACTGTAAACAGACATTGAAGAGATGCAGAGGGAGCTTATCAGGGAAGGTCGGCGCTCCCTCAGGTGTTTCTATCAAACAAGCTAATTTCCAGCTTTCATCGGCGTCAGAGATAGCAACAGATTGCTGATGAAGAAAAGGTGCCAGTTGACCGCAAGCCTTATAAATTATAACTCTGCTATGGAATGAGAAATCTGAAGAAAACTGCGACCAATAATTCAATATTTGTGCTGTTAAGAAGAAGAAAAAAGAATGATCAGACATCTTGTTCATTTTTGAGGGAGTTTAATCACATTAGGTTCACACACATTAAGCTAAAACCCAGAACGTCTGAGTTAATCGACCAAGACGCGCCATTGTCACGCTGTCCTGTTTACAGCCGTATGTAACACATCTACGGCTTAACAGCGAACCGCAGTGTCTGCGGTTAAACTATCGGCTTCATTGTGTGTGAAACGGCCTGCCAAAACCGTTGACGGGTCGTTTCACCCTCTGTGCAAAATCCTCTAATCAGGGTCAGAAAAACCTCACTAGCTTTTCCCAGCAGTGTGGATAACAGAATATGATTACTAAAATGTTACACTGGAATTACCCCGTCTAACTGGATCAGATCATTGGCCAAGCTAGAGCTTGTGTGTGTGTGTGTGTGTGTGTGTGTGTGTGTGTGTGTGTGTGTGTGTGTGTGTGTGTGTGTGTGTGTGTGTGTGTGTGTGTGTGTGTGTGTGTGTGTGTGTGTGTGTGTGTGTGTGTGTGTGTGTGTGTGTGTGTGTGTGTGTGTGTGTGTGTGTGGGAGGGGGGTACTATATATCTTTATGTGGGCCAGCAATTGTGTGTGTTTATCAGAAGTTTAGTGGCGATAGTGCTGTGACGGTGCGGTAATGGGTATTAAATATGTGTTAATGACTGCACAGTGGTGGACACACACTTGCCACCATTAAAACCAAACACTCGCTTTCCGTCAAGAACACTGTCGCTGCTGCTGCTGCTGCTGCTCACTGTCTTTACTGCCAGATGCCTGAGTGAGGGGGGAGTAAATGGAGGAACTTGCTATACCGAAATGTACTATCCATGTTTTGTCAGTCTTCCATCTGCTTTTAAATATTGAGCTTGTGTGCCGCTGCATTCTTGTTGCAGAAAGTGTCTATATGTGTGTGTTGTTCATGTGTGACGAGCATGTGTGTGTTCCTGAGTTTGTGCATACCATCCAATAGCCAGCTCCATTGACAGCCTCTATAGGAACTCCTTATCTGCATTTTTGTAGTTGCACTTGAGAATCAAAATGAAATGAGTCCTGAGTGCATTTTGTGAGCCAGAAGAGTCTATCACAGATGTCCAGTCAGCTCTGGTTACACATGGAGTAGTATCTGAGTCGAACATGTGGACAATCTATCAGGTCCACCAGCTCCCTTTCCTCTAATTTCTCTCTGACCGCATAAAGAAAAAAGGTTTCCTCCATCCTTACAAATCCTGGACAGCCAGTTCAGTTATTTTGAGCACAATTGGGGTTTCGATGGATCGGATTCTGAAGGTGTTGAAGCATCTGATGTGTGTGAATGTGATCTCATGACTGTCCACACTTGAGTATGCGTGTGCCACAAGATAATTGTCACGGTTCAGGAGCAACAGCCTTGACAGGCATAAAGAAGTCAAAAGCGGGGGAAACAAAATCTTATGCCCAACAAAAAACATGCATGAACACATTCATATGGTGCTGTCACTGTTCTATGTGCTCTTAATCCTTCTTAAATCCAGGCCCAAGGGATGCACTTTTGGAACTGAGCAAGCCCCTTCTTCGCTCTTGTTTATTTACTTGGAGGGTTTTCTCACGTCCATGTGGTTCTGATCGTGAGATTTGGAGCAAGGACAAAGACGGGGATGAGTCGAGAGAGTCGGGAGAGTATCAGAGAGACTAATAAAGACCATGTAATTCTGATAAATGGAAATGCAATAGTATAAGCTGCATGGGAAGTGGACATGTGAAACTTAACGTTTAAATAAGTTTAAGTTGCACTGAATCTCATCTCAATAAGCAAATAGGCTATTATTGCAACACCATCTTGGCATGCAGTGCTGCCTCCTCTTCCCCGAGCCCCATAGGATCCTTTTTCATTGTAAACAGAGTGTGGCTGTTTAAAGCAAGGATTAAACCAAAAGAGTATACACAGCTATAACTGCCCACATTGGCCCTGAAATAGGGAACTGGTTTATAACAAACAACGCCCCAATGAGGAGACCTGACTTGAATCAAGTTACTCATCATAAAAGATGTGCGTAACAGCTAAACCACCCGTGCAAAGCAATTCTCTCATATAGTTTTCATTGGCTCATTGACTAAGTCTGCACAGGTGAATTGTAATGTTGATACAAATGCGTGAGAATGATTAAGATGTTGTTTGTCAGAGACGTTGGGATGGGGGGTTGGATTTCTAGGCCGTGGATTAACTTTTTTTCAGGTCTATTTCTATATACTCATTTTCTTTTGATCCAAGCTTCTCCGCTGCAAACTGACTTCAGAGACACTGAATGATCTGTTGCTTTACCTGCCGTTTCCTCACACATTATAATATGTATATACACTACCGTTCAAAAGTTTGGGATCACTTAGAAATGTCCTTATTTTTCAAAGAAAAGCATTGTTTTTTTCAATGAAGATAACATTAAATCAATCAGAAATACACTCTATACATTGTTAATGTGGTAAATGACTATTCTAGGTGGAAACGTCTGGTTTCTAATGAAATATCTCCATAGGTGTATAGAGGCCCATTTCCATCAACTATCACTCCAGTGTTCTAATGGTACATTGTGTTTGCTAATCACCGTAGAAGACTAATGGATGATTAGAAAACCCTTGAAAACCCTTGTGCAATTATGTTAGCACAGCTGAAAACTGTTTTGCTGATGAGCGAAGCTATACAACTGGCCTTCCTTTGAGCTAGTTGATTATCTGGAGCATCACATTCGTGGGTTCGATAAGACTCTCAAAATGGCCAGAAAAAAAGAACTTTCATGTGAAATTCGCCAGTCTATTCTTGTTCTTAGAAATGAAGGCTATTCCATGCGAGAAATTGCAAAGAAACTGAAAATTTCCTACAGCGGTGTGTACTACTCCCTTCAGAGAACAGCACAAACGGGCTCTAACCAGAGCAGAAAGAGAAGTGGGAGGCCCCGGTGCACAACTCAGCAAGAAGACAAGTACATTAGAGTCTCTAGTTTGAGAAATAGACGCCTCACAGGTCCTCAACTGGCAGCTTCTTTAAATGGTACCCGCAAAACACCAGTGGCAATCAGTGCGGTTACATGCAATCGAATTATTGGCTTAGTCGGACTGAAATCGAATTATCCGTTTCATGTAAACACCTTAGTCGGACTATGTGCGGTCCGACTTCGGTCCGATTAACATCCCTGGATAGCTCGGTCCGATCCAGTTGATAATTTGACTCTCGCGGCATGTAACTCTGAATTCGATTAGGAACTGGACTTTGCGTCTTTGCGCATGCTCGAGATCCCGCCGCCCTCCTCCCTCCCTCCCATGTCGTGACCCGGAAGTCGAAAGACGATAAATTAAATTCTCCGTGTACCTTCGGCGACGGCGTCTTCTCTCCGTTATCAACTCAGTCAATAGCGCCATTTGCATTCGCTGTACTCCTATTAACACCATGGAAGAATAGTAGAGGGATGTAGCTTCGCCTCGCTCTCTGTTCGCCATCTTTCTCGAAATGTTGTTGTTGGTGGTGGTGAAGAGGTCAAGCGGAAATGGCTATATCACCACGAGTTGTAATGAAAACAGCGCCGCCTATCTTATCGGATATGACATGCTTTCGGCCAATGATTCGAATTACTCACTGCCATGTATATTGGGATAACAGCAGATCCCCCAAAAGATAGCATAGTCCGACTAAAGCAAGATTCGAATTATACCATCATGTAAACGCACTGAATGTCGACAGTGAAGAGGCGACTCCGGGATGCTGGCCTTCTAGGCAGAGTGGCAACAAAAAAAAAGCCATATCTGAGACTGGCCAATAAAAAGAAAAGATTGGTATGGGCAAAAGAACACAGGCATTGGACAGAGGAAGATTGGAAAAAGGTGTTTGGATCACAGAATAATATTTGTGAGACGCAGAACAGGTGAAAAGATGCTGGAAGAGTGCCTGACACCATCTGTCAAGCATGGTGGAGGTAATGTGATGGTCTGGGGCTGCTTTGGTGCTGGTAAAGTGGGAGATTTGTACAGGGTAAAAGGGATTTTAAATAAGGAAGGCTATCACTCCATTTTGCAACGCCATGCCATACCCTGTGGGCAGCGCTTGATTGGAGCCAATTTCCTCCTCCAACAGGACAATGACCCAAAGCACACCTCCACATTGTGCAAGAACTATTGAGGGAAGAAGCAGGCAGCTGGTATGCTGTCTGTAATGGAGTGGCCAGCACAGTCACCAGATCTCAACCCATTGAGCTGTTGTGGGAGCAGCTTGACCGTATGGTCCGCAAGAAGTGCCCATCAAGCCAATCCAACTTGTGGCAGGTGCTTCAGGAAGCGTGGGGTGACATTTCAACAGACTACCTCAACAAATTAACAGCTAGAATGCCAAAGGTCTGCAATGCTGTAATTGCTGCAAAAGGAGCATTCTTTGATGAAAGCAAAGTTCTAAGAAAAAAATTAATACTTCAAATACAAATCATTATTTCTAACCTTGTCAATGTCTTGACTATATTTTCTATACATTTTGCAACTCATTTGATAAATAAAAGTGTGAGTTTTCATGGAAAACACGAAATTGTCTGGGTGATCCCAAACTTTTGAACGGTAGTGTATGTGTATATATATATATATACATATATATATATATTATATATGTCTGTTTACTAACCCTGGTCCATGTTGCTCTGCTGGTAGATTCTTCTAGAGACTTCCTTTTTAAAGGAGTTGTATTCAATACACGGAGCATTGATATAGCGGCAAACAACTATGTAAAGATTTAGTGAAGGAATGTCTAACTGAGCGGAGAATGAAGTCGCTCTCTGTGGGTGCTGTTATCCGGTCTTCTCCTCGATTTGTTGAAATAGCCAAGCCGGCCGGGCTTTTAGTGCATGATTGTGCGCGGGCCCCGCTGACTCAAGGAAGCGTAGCACCGACCCTCCAGTCCGCTGCACGTGCATGCTGTTGGTGCTGTGCGTTGCAGGCCGCTGGCTCGCTGTCACCATGTTGAGAGGTGATCAAAATGGTCCCATCCCTGTGTGTTGCACCGCTCAGACACGCCCCACACATATGTATTCAGTATTCAGTCTTTATTATGTGAGGAAATAGGGATCCGACAGGGAGTCCTTTTAACAAGCAGCTGTCTACGACACGTCTCTCCTGGCATGGGATGTCCTGTTGATTTATATGTGGCAGATGTTTTGACCAAATAGGACGGACGTGACAATTTGTCTGTCTGGTACACCCGTTCATTTGAAGTGCAGATCAGCTGATTTTATTCGGTCTAATTACGTCTGAACTTTTAAACTCACCGTTTTCACATTGGCCCCATTGGCTTTCCTCCTTTATCGGTAACACAGACAAAGGTAAATGGAGCGTAAGTACCAAGATACTTATCTTTCCTGTCCACGATTTGTGCTCCCTGCACGTCTGAATGACTGTGTGTCCCTGTGTGTGCAAGGTCATATGTACTGTGTGTGTGTGTGTGTGTGTGTGTGTGTGTGTGGACAAAGCAGGCGGAATACACAGCATGATTCAAGATTCAAGATTCAAGATTCAAGATGTTTTATTTGTCACATACACACAAATATTTACAGTAAGTGTGTGTGTGTGTGTGTGTGTGTGTGTGAGTTCACAATCCTGATGGCCTGAGGAAAGAAACTCCGTCTCAGTCTCTCTGTTCTTGCAGCGTGACTAGCAACCGGCAAAGATGGCATCTTTGCCGGTTTGAGATAAAACATGGACCGAGGGGGTGACTGCAGGAGATCGGAGGGGTGGAAGCGTCGTGTGCACCCCAAGCAAACAGGCCAGATAAGATCAGAGTGGAGGGAGCGCAGCTGGAAGCCTTCCTGCGTTGACCCCTTCCTCCGCCTCTCTCACATTCCTCCAAAGCCCTCGCTGCCCTCTTTCTCCCTGTCCTCTATTCACATTTTACCTCCTAAATTGTCTTCCCTGCTTTATCTCATCATTCCCACACCCCCATTCAGCATATTGTTTCATCCATTATTCTGTTTTTCAAATAATATACTCATGTTTGGAGTTTTTTCGAAGATGTTTTTTCTCCTTCTGTGCGGCGTCTCCCCTCCTGTTCTTGACTTTACTGCCTCTTGTTTCTCCATCCTCCTCGTGCTGCTCCTGCTCCTCCTCCTCCTCCTCCTCTTTCCCGAGGAGGACCTCAGTAAAGTGGGGTCAACCAATAGCATGTAATGCTGTGTCCTGCCTCTGTTTCTCCCCTGCTCTTTGACAATGTTCATTAATATGAGCCCCAATAAACTGACCGATTGCCTTTCATGTTTCCCCCGGGGCCATGTCCGAGACATGACAGTAGACCTAACATTTCAACGTAATGCCTCTCTGGCTTTTTGCACGAATTTACATTTCTGTATCTGCTTAGGAGCAAGAACAGGCAAAAAATCGTGCAAAGCAGCTGTGCTTATTATCTTTTGTGACCGTAATTAATAACATTGATTGAAGCCGTTCAAGGTAGCGTTGTTCATCAGGAGTGAGCTGCAGTACATTCAAATTAGTGAAGAAGATGAGGAGAATTAAGGGGGATCAATATGAAACTCTTGCATTCTGTGACGTCTTGCAATGATTGTCATATATATTTAGCCCCGTGTATGGCAAGACAAAAGACAGCTGTTGTCGCCAGCTCACATTTATTTTGGCCTTCCTCCTGTCACTTTAACCAGACCCATATCTGTAAATAGTCTGTGCTGCTGACAGACCGTTGAGAAACATCCCACGCTGCAGAACTAAGATATTAGCTTTAGATATTAATACAACCAAGAGATTAGAGATCTAAATGAACTTAACTGAATCTCCCGCTCAGTTTAAGACGTGTGCTGCAGATCACCAGCATCACTGGGGTTGTTTGTTCAGCCTCTCGTGTCTAGTAATTATCCTCAGCCCACAACCTCTTGACCTTTTATCAAGAGTGAAGGCCCGTAATCACTCCTCCTGTAAGCTTTAAACCCTAAACTTTTTAGTGCGTCCAAACCACTCCACCCCCCACGCCCTACCCAGCCTCAGACCCCTCTCCTCCTCCCCCGGGGGTTGGAGCTCCATCAGCACGCTAGATCTATTCTCACACCAGAGGTGGAGGAGATGTATGGGGTTAGTGGGTAAACAGAAGAAACTACATTTGAGACATGTTTTCTAAAGAATAAGTGAGCATGAAGTTCAACACAATAATTTTGTTGAAAATGTTATTCTACAACAAATTATTAAATATATTTTGACATTGGCTATAAGAGTGCAGCTATTTGTCCTTTACACTTGTGTTTCCCCCATGTTTGGATACAATAGAATAGGACATTACTTTATTCAACAGCAGCAAACGGGTTTAGATATATACAATACCCCAAAACAAATCGGCTTCAGTAATATAATTTAGTTTTACACAATATTTGTTCCGGACTAATGGTGTATATGTGGGAGGCAAAACAAACATGAACATGAAAAGAATAATGAGTACCAGGGCTATCGGTCTCTTTCAGGGGTAACAGGGTGAGTAGCAGGAGAACTGGAGGGGGTTGGGGCGGCGGTGGGGTGTTGAGGGTCCCACGACAGGCCTGATCTGTTCACCAGGGGTCAAATGGCACTTCACAAAAAACGGATCAAATGACCTGTCTTTAATGGTCCTGGAGTTGTCCGCCTGTCTCCTTGTCAGTCTGTTGGTCTGTTTACAGGTCTGCCAACTGTCAATCATCAGTCACTTAGCCTGTCACATGCGTACACACGCTCCATGTCCTGGCCCCTCAGACCAATATCTGACCCCAGGCGCTGATACCGGACTCGACTGTGGATGAAGTTGGAGCTGAATCGAGTTAGTCAAACTCTTATTGGATCCATAGAGCGCAAAACAGAAAGAGCCCGAGGAGGATATATAACCTGCTTATAAAGAGCAAACAAACAGGGGCCAGTATAGACAGGTATATGAATATGAACACAAACGCAAAGCTTGCATGCCAACACATACATGCAATAGAGTACATACACATACATGGACAGCCATATGCCTGTATGTAGCCACAAGTGCATGTAATAAAAAGAAACACACACAGAGTTGGATTTGACCCAGCAAACCCATGTGGACTTTGACTGCACTCCAACACACACACACACACACACACACACACACAGAGAGAGAACAGAGAACATTGCCAAGTACAGGAGGCGTAGAATGGAGCAGGAAAAATAAGAAAAGAATGGCGTCTTTCCTGATACCACTTCTCCTCTTCTCCAACCACTGCTATAGAATGAGACTATTGTTGTCTGGCCTCTTTCTCCTCATTCCAGCCATCCCTTTTTTTCATCCTACACAACTGTGCTCTTCACATAGTTTGGATACCCTATTTGATTGACATGGACTGGGGGAAAAAGGGCCTCATGAGACCCACACCATGCTCTCCTCTCCTGCTGGTTGTGATTGTACGTGTGGTATTGGGCCCTTTAGTCTTGTGTTCTGTGGTGTCCCATTTGTGCTGTGTGGTGTGGTATTGTGGTAACGTTTAGGGGGCGGAGGGCAGACGAGCTAAACAGGCCTCATCTTTAAAGTGAATAAAAAGTCCTTGGTTAGAATAAAATCCTGATTTTTCATTCAGGTCTGTGTGACATGTGTGCGCGCTCTTGTGGTACGCAGTCGGTCCTGTCTCTGATTTAGATGTTTTTCTGCAAGTGCAGCCCATGTGTGCAGAGTTTGACGCTACCTTTGACGCACACTCAAACACTGCAGACGGCTCCAGCAAAGCATCAGTGACGTTGACCTCAAGAACCTGCATCTGGCTGTCATCATGAACAACGGTGCCTCGTCCACTGCACAAGCATGGGAGACGTTTCAGAGTCGTCTCAAGGAAACCGAGAGCCACAGAAATCACTCCGATTGGCGGTTTGTCTCAAGCTGACGAGAAACTGAAGTGAGGAAAGCAAACAAAGAAGTCAAATCAAGACGGCACACAGAAGGCTCTTCTCATTTTTTATCTTTATCTATGATCATTTCAATACACAAATATTTTCACATCGACATGGCCATCGGGGCTGAGCGTTGTGAAAATGGTAGGCAAACGCGGCTTTGTTTGATGTATTCATCCCAATAATGGTTTGTATATCTGTATGACTGAATGACGAATACAGACTATCGCCACCGGCTGGTATTTCCTGTCACGCAGGCACAGAATGTACATGGTAGTTGACTCTGGCGCAGGAGGCAAATTCATAATCTGGTTATTAGATTTCCGAAGTTTTATCCGCATGCACATCGACCCTAAGATCGACGTGGAAAGGTTAATGCAACACACGCCACACTTTGCTCCTGCTTTACTAACTTGATATCCCAAAGTTTCTTCATGCGCTTTCTCCCCCACGGCACTTTTAACCACACTCAATCAGTAACCCCTACTTTTGACAGATTTTTCTTTCTCATTTTGATGGTTAAATTGATCCCAAACTAAATAACATTTTTAAAGCCACAAGCCTTCTTTCGACCTAAGTTTTTGTCGGCATCTCACGTCCTTTGTTTGACTGGCTTATGGGCTCAGCAGGGCTCGACCAAAACCACCACGGTCACTTTCAATTGACAGGATCTCAGCTGTCGTTTGATTGGCACTCTGGTCTTTTCTGGGCTGTGATTCAGTCAAGATGTTTCCACTTTGGAGGATTGTAACAGTATACGGCCATAATGAGGTTGCCAGCACATTATTTGACTCCACATACACTCTTTCACACACACACACCTGAAAATCAGCCATAGAGGGCTGGGACTCATGAGTTGAAGGTGACTTCTTCAGTCTGTTCACTTTGCTGTTTTCATTTCTCATCAGTCCTTTGCTCTGCTCAGTTTCTTCTCATCAAGTCGGAGTACAGCTGTCAAGACCGTTTACTCACACTGTGTTAGGGAGTTGGGGGGGGCAGAACACTGTAGAACATGATCATCAATGCTGACTTGAGTTCCTCTCTTCAGATTTGTTCCTCCCTTTTTATTTATCATCCCTCTTTCCCTCTTATTCCCACTCTCTCATTCTTGCTCACACTTCATATCGTGGCCTCTGTACCTGTACTCTAGCAATGACAATAAATTGAATCCAATCCAATATCTTCCACACACTCCTTCAGTTTTCTCTCTCCACCCTTTCCATGACCAATCCCTGTCTATCTCCTTCCTCTCAGTCCATCTACAGAAAGGGTTCAGACATAATGTGGCTTATATCATTTGATTTGATGATTTAGAAAAATAATGTCCAGCCAAAGTCATCGGAAAAAAAGTGATGCTAGATTTATTTATGTTATTTTAGTTTTGTGTCTTTTAATAGTTGAAGCTAATTCATGATGACATTATATTGTCCTTTTGTGGGAAAACCACTAACAGCAGAGGCCAAACTAAGCAAGTTTAAACCAAACACTCAGAAGGATTTGTGGACAGTTTAATTTGGATCTGCTATTTCCGGAGCAGGACTCCCTCTTTTCCACTCACTTACCAGTCCGCTGACCCGGGCTGTCCTCAACGTCTTTAGACGCGTCTATTTTCCACTCATTTCCTCCACAGCTCTCATTCAGTTGCTCCCCGGAGTATTTGGTGTCCACAAATCCCCAGAACGTGGGCTCTCTCTCTCTCTCCCATATAGCCCTCATGTGTTACCAGAGACACCGTACACATGTGTGCTAGCCTATTACCACGCTAAGTAGTGCATTCCAAATGCCTGATAGTTTTTAATGAAGCCACTTGCTGTAGGGATCAATAGTGTTAAATTTAGGTTGTCATTAACCTCTCTGTGTCTCAGTTTCCTGCTATTGTCAGACCAGGCTTTACGGATGTGTGAAGTTAGTAACCCGACGATCAAGTCCAGAGCGCGGAGATGGGTTGAAGTATCATCACGTCAACTGAGAGACAGATAAGTGGTAATAGATGCGTTGATGGATGGAGGATGTATAGATAGACAGAGTGATGGACAGATGGAGGTGTGAAATGAGAGCACCTGGTCCAGAGAGTGAGGAGGCCAATCCTGGGAGGGATCAATGGGTCGTGACCCCTGACAGGTGTGGAGGATGGATGCTATCACTGTATTCCATTCATGAAGATGGCAGATATGGAAAGGAGTTGCCCACATTGGGTGGGGGGGGGGGGAGCTGCAGGGATAGATGACAACTCAACACTTCACCCAATCATGTGTGTGTGTGTGTGCCTGTGTGTGTGTTTGTGTGTGTATGTGTGTGTGTGCACTCATACTAAAAGGATATCAATGCCCACTTGTAGCCCAAAGTGCTTTTTAAAGGCCTCTGTTAAATTCAATTTTTAACTTATCTCCTTTTATTTTTGGCCGAGTAGTCAAAAAATCCATCAGTGAGCCTAATTTATCCAGTCAGGTTCATATATGGTACATTTGATTTATGTTAATAAGAGTTTCTCTTGCCAAACCAGAAGATAAATATACCTCAGGGCTGAGCATAAGGGAATCACTTTCCACAGAGAGACTCGTGCTGCTTGGGGCCTCGTTCTGCGCTGAATTAATTGTGCTTGTGTTGTATTAAATTAAACTGAGACAGGCAGTAACCTATTGCACCAATTTGAAGGAAAATAGTTAAGTTACTTGTTAGTTGATGAACTCTTGGCAAAGCAGTTATGTATTTTAAGAAAACAAAAGTCTCTGGTCACAACTAAAGACTGGAGCTGAACTGATACGGAGAAATAACTATTTAATAACTCATTGTTTTTATCATTTTTCAAGCAAAATGACAAACAGTTTTGCGTTTCAGATTTTCGGTTTTGAGTATTTGCTGCATTTGAATTTGAAGCTACTTCTTTCCATTTCATGATTGAATGATTCATCGATTCATCTAGAGAGTGAAAAAGACTAAAGTCACAGGATAGGATGTGTCTATTCAAGTAGAATAGTTCACAGTATTTGCTGAGATTATGCTCCAATGACCTTCAACGCTGCTAAACGTCTTACTCCACCTTTGCTATCTTTGACACAGGGCTATGAAGTTCATAAAGACAACACAAGTAGGCACATTTACTCCCATCCTGGTGAGTTTGAGATGAGTACCAAATGTGCAATGAAGTGCAACATGAATTCAAAGACAGGAACTGTGATGGAAATCCTGTGTGGCCAATTTAAATGAAAAAGAGGGAGTGATGGAGGGAAAGAGGTCAAATTGGGTGACATCTGATTGGTGTGTTATGGCTTTGAGTGAGGAATCGGCTCATGGTTGGAGTTTGGTTAGTGGCTGCTCATGTGTGGTTGTGGGTAATTGTAAGTGCGTGTGTATGTGTGGCTCGGAGGATCTGGCAAATCTTCACTGACGGAGGCCAGGATGCCAGACACCATCGGGAATGTTGGGAATGCTAGATGCCCTTTCCCAATGACCTGTGTTTGTCGTGTTTGTGCGCATGTGGTGAGCAAACAAGTGAGAGACGTAAGGGAGCAAGTGACCTTGAAGAGTTTTATAAGATCTCCCGTACAAACCCTGTAGCGATGCTCCCTACTAACAGCCGAGCTAAATGGACTAATACGTTTTCCATGCTTGCCGTTGCAAATAGACTCTCATTATACAGAGGTTGTTTCATTTAAAAGGCATGTAACCTCTCATGCTTAGGGCTTAACATGCAACTATTTCTATTAAACTTCTAACTCTATATTTATCTGTGAGTTGGCTAATTAAAAATTATCTCAGGATCTCAATCTCAATATGTAGGTATTAGACATGATGTTGGTCTCTTTTTGCTATGTTTTGCTCAATCTTATAGTCTAATAGTTAAAAAGAAAAATAGTTAGTAGTCAAGTCGGCAGGTCTGATGTTTGCAATCTTCTCTGTGCATGTTAAGGGAGCCGTGTTGTGGTCATTTTTCTTCAGGATAAGTATATCTGTTATGAATGCCCTTGGCTCGGCAAATCCAGCCTTGTGTTTAGCATCCGTCATGCTCTTATCACAACTGTTGGGGGTAAGGCTTCCTGATCGATCGCCTGCTCCTGCTAAGTAGACGCCCCCAATTTGTGAAACGGACGACTCAGAAGAAGATAATTTTACTCTTGGTTGAGTAAATGTTTGCTGTGGGACATACTGTAGATCACTTTTGGGAACACTGAAGCTCAAGCGTGTCTCGCAGTCGAGGAGTGAAGGCCATGTTGGGAGAGTGTGGAATGCTTTGGCCCGTTGTGGTCCCGCTGGTCCAGTGATGGTGGTGTCAGGTTGACTGTGATCCGAAGTTACTTGCATTCCCATCGTCCCCTCCCTAAAAACATAACACCGACCAGCCCAGTGCTGGATCATGGCATCAACCCTCCAGACATTATTGTCCCACCAACTTCTTTTCTGTCATATCGAGAGAGGAATGCTAATCCGTCTGTCCACACAAACACACATCGGACGTCAGAGGGGTTAAGATGGGAAGGACACATTCACCTTGTGCAAATGGGGCCTGATGTTTTCAGACAAGTGGATAAACAGTCGGGCAGACAACGGGCCGAGGCTCAGCCAAGACCTCAAAACAAAGCCCACCGGAAGGAGCTGAGCATATTTTAGGCTTACTATTATAGTCCCCTTACAAAAAAAGCATATTCGAATGTGACCATAGCCTGCATGTATACACACACACACACAAGCTATTCTTGTCCTGCTACTCATCTGAAAAAGTGCAGAGCTGGTTATGTTACATTGGGAAGGGCCGTGGAGGATTTGGAGGGCAGATTCTGAAGCTGGATAAGCCCTCAGCCAGTTAAATGTCACTGTCATTGTTGTTGGCTCCGTGCTCTGCTGCTGACTGCACAACTCCTAAGAAACTTAAACTTCCCCATTCTGGGAATAATTGTTCTGGTTGGGTGGAATGTGGTGGGCTCAGTCTGTGTGTGGCCAGGCATCATCTGCCTGCAAAGTGGCCTTAAATGCTGAGCTGCCCTCGGGAAGGTTTGTGTTGCCACGCTTCGCTTTGCCTCCACACACACACACACACACACACGGACCCTCGAGGCCGCTCGTATTGGAGAATTCTGAGCTTCAGGGCTTTTGTGTGAGATTCAGTTTCAAAAGCAACATATCAATAGAGGATAGGGACACTCATGAACGGAGAGAAAACTGGGGAGGATGGAAGATGCACTTTTAAATTTAAGGTTGAAACACAGAAAAACATTTCTACAAATAATTGCTACGCCGACAGCACTATGTCTCCATTGTCATTGTTTAGACACATAGCCAATGGGGAAAACACATTGAATTACCAGCTAGTGTGGTTTGTTCCTGCATCAACACTGCCCCCTTTTCCAAATTACACTCCAAAGCCTCAGGAATCCTCCCCACTGCATCGGCCATTACCTCTCACAGAATTGTCTCATGTGAAAATAAGGCCCATTAAGCTGTTTGGACTTTCTATAGCAAGCAGTCCATCGGAAGAAACAATGTTGAGTGAATCAAGGGAGATGAAGCTTCTCTGAAGAATGTGTTTCCTCATTACATCAATACATTTAGTAATGTTCTATATGTGCATCTGAAAGGGAACAGATTGTAACACAATAGCAGAGATTAAGAATGACTGGCAATATTCTATATTTTTTCTAATTGTTAAATAATGACATAAAATACCCAAACCAACAATGAATTGATCATTCTCACAAGTAGTGTCCATGTAGCCAAAGCTGCTGTCATAGAGCTTCATGGACATCAATGAGCAGCACGGTTGCTGGCTGACATGTTCCTTCATCACGGTAAACGTGGGCGCTTCAGTTCATTGTGAGCACACTGTGCGGCTGCCACTGGCACACCAAATGCGTGTTAATCCGCAAATAAATATAGTCCTTGATTGTGGCAGCTGTCTCTAATTTGGCCTCGGCTGCTGGTGATTGGCAATCAGTCAGCAGCCGAAGCCGCCCTCATAAAAGCTCCCAGTTGAGAGTGGAGCAGGAAAGTGAGCAGAGGTGCAGTCTTGCGGTCTGCTCTGTGTTGTGCGTGTGAGATAAATAAATATGTTATCCAACGGAACCTCTTTGTGCCTGGCTGATTCTTGGGAAGTGTGGCAGCTGTCTCTAATTTGGCCTCGGCTGCTGACTGATTGCCAATCACCAGCAGCCGAGGCCAAATTAGAGACAGCTGCCACATCAATATTTACACTACTTACTCTTGTTTGGGTAACGCTTGCTAATAACTACAGTGCCCAGCTAGTTTTGGAAGATGTCTAGCCTTTTGTAAAGAATGAAGCATTATTTCTGTGACTTGTCGTCCATGTTATGTATTCAGAAGTAACAACCGGGCTTCAGGTTCTCGCCCCCGTCAAGGTTAGGAAGTCACAAAGTATTGAGAGACAAAATAACGGACTGTTGTTTGTCTTTTCGAAGACACAAAACTAAATATGGAAGTTGTCAAGTTTATCCGTTAATCTTTTTTTGCATTACTTAGCCGACCTGTGCCAAACTTCCCAAATCATTACCTTTGTGTGGCCTGCAATGTTGCAGTTACATGTGCAGAGTGTGTTTGTCTTGCAGTCACTCTCCGTGAGTCTATCACTGGGATTAGAAGTGTCATTATTTCCAGTTTTGCCAGGTCCAGCCGAGCCTGAAAAAAAATATTTTATTTTTCTGGAGACACATGAACATTTGCACACACACACACACACACACACACACACACACACACACACACACAAAGAGAGAGTACAACAAACAGAGTGAGAGTGGAAAGGTTGGCGATTGCGCGACTGTTTGTGTGAATGGACCTGTGTGTGCGTGTGTGTGTGTGTGTGTGTGTGTGTGTGCGTGTCTGTCTGTTTGCCATATGCTTATGATTTATGAGGGTCTAATTGAGGATTTAAAGTTTAAAGAGGACCCAACTCTTTTTGCGTCGCTTGCTTAGGGAAACACAGTTTACATCTTCCTGTACTAATGAACATAAGTGCACCAGTTGGCGTGGCTGCCTGGTAGATTTGTGTACGTTTTGCTACACAAGCAGATGTTTGTGTGTATACACTCTTTCTCGTCCAGATGGGACATCAAATGGATCTCTGGAGGGCCGAAAAGGAAAACGTGTCCTTGAGTGCTTTTAATAGATGAGTTATGGACACAGACTGTGTATGACTTCTCATTTGGCTCTAAAGGATCTTCTCACGCTTTTTGACCAGATTGTTGTATGAGTGAATCTTATTGTGTGAAGTATTAAATGTCATGTTATTTTCCCCGTGTGTATTTGTTTCACTAATATCACATTTAATTGCTTCTGACTCGGACGTACAAAGCTCGTATTTTCTCTATGTTTTGAGCCTTTCTGGGGATGTTTTTTGACCATGTTTGCAGGAGGCTCCATGTACTCAGATTGTAATGTCTCTCTCGTGTGTGTTGTGGAATGTGTTTGAAGAGTTGTAAGGAGTGCGCTGCCCTCTGCCCCTCTCTTTCCTTCATGCCGTCTGAAGTGTGTTGCCCTTGTTCCTCCCGTGCCGCCCATCCGTCTACACTCTCAACCCTGTTACACTCCCATAGTGCCTCCTTTCTTATCTTCTACATCCTTCCGCCCTCTTTCCCGACAATTCTTTGTCCTCCACTCGCCCTCCACAAACGTCACCTGCCGTCCAGGCCTCCCACTCAGTCTGTCTCCGTCTTTGTCAGTGTTGCAGGTGTGCCTCTATTGACCGGTCCTCTGGGAGCTTCACCCCCACTATGCCTTGCTGCAACTCTTCAGCTTTCACGATCTGGAGCTTGATGCTGCAGTAGAGGAATGTGTCCAAGGTTGGAGGTCCACTCAGTGATGAGCAGTCAAATACAAATCCACAACTTGTGTTTTCTGTTTGAAGGAAGCAGCAATATTATGGTGTGAGGACAGATGGCTGTCACCTCTCATCATCTTTTCAATAACAAGCTATATGAATGTGAGCGATGCATGTGTGTGTGTGCAGAGGGTAGAGGTTGGATCCCTGCGGTGCAGTTTGTATAGGACCTCCGTTATTAGATTAGGGAAACATAAACTAAGGGCCGTCTTTGCAAATGCTAATAAATGTAGTATGGATTATGTTTTTGTTATGATCATCTAAATCTTAAAGCCTAAAGCTCATCTTCTTCCAGATTCATTTCATTAGTATCCAACTCCCCCTCCTCCATCTTCATCCACATTTCTGCCACCATGGCCATGTGTTGAGTTTTTATTGGGCTGTGATGTTGAGCTGGTATAACTCTGGTGACCTGTGTGCCTGGTCCCTGAGATAAAGTTCAATAGCAGGAATGGAAACATCACTCTTCTGCTGGGCCACACAGACCGCCCCATGCACAAACACGGACAACCGTTACTAGAAACAACGAATGCCAAGGCTCTTGGCTTTGGAATAATTAGATTGAGAAATGGAAGCAGAAAGTTGCAACACGCTCCTTTCTGGCAACAATGTTGAAGTAATCCGCAGATATCAGTCAACCTTGAGACATTCCCCCTCATCGGTCCAGATGTTCTTCCAGAAAGAGACCCTTTTAAAGGAGCGTGAGAGTAGTGATGGGCAACACCCAAGTTGAAATGTAGATGCTTTTAATCTATCTTTCTTACATAAGCACATTAGCGAAGAGAGGCTCATGTGGAAGTGGTATACACCGAAGGTGCAGTTATGCTCTGGCTGACAGCTGTTGAAGGCTGTGGAAGGCTAAGACATTTTGGTTAAGTGAAGTTTCCTCTTCTGTCGGGGAGCCCCAGAGTCTCAACACTTTACCTCAGCGCTTTTCTTTAATGTGGCAGATGCTTTGCAGCAAATCAAAATCAAACTGATTTGTGTATTCTTCTGAAAATACTCAACTGCCACACTTTGGCTTTGCCTCCAGCAGACCGCAAGATGACAAGGCCAAAAGCACTGACGGATAGGGTTGGGTACCGGAAACCGGTACAACCGGTATTACCCGGACTGAAACGCAACGCACATTTCGGTGCTTCTTTCCGGTGCCTGAGCCGATTGAAATTGAAAAAAACTATTGTTGTGAACTTCTCTGGTGACTCCGCCCTGTCAGCAGGTTACGATAGCCTATCATATTTAACTCTGACAGCGGAGGCTGCGCCGTGTTTGACTGAGTGAGCCCGTGTCGAGCACACCAGCGTCAGGCTGGGCGCGATGGGGAGACCGTCACCGGTCCCCCTGAACACGTGGAGACCGATGATGACGAGCAGCCTTAACTCAGATTAGTACCGTATCGTTGATTGCAAGTGTTGCATTCATAAAAGTAGCCCAATAAATAATAAATTAGCCATTATAACCATGTTTAAGCTACGAGCGTGACAGTCTGCTAGATGTGTTGATGTACAGCGGTCCCGGCTGTATACCCGGTGTTACCGGGAATATAATGACGGAGGAATAAAGACCGTGGGGCATCACTTTGTTTCAGTGTAACTCTCGCTGTCAGAAGCAAAACTTTATTTGTCACGTGTCATCTTCAGTCCCTCTGATTGGTTGTTCTCTTTGCCCATCAAAACAGTGACAGGATTAACCCTATAAAGTCTGCACATGACAATACATATCACATCATATAATGGAGAACATATATTGTGTATGTTAACAGTCTGATATCCGTTGTTTGTCAGTGCTCCATGATAACGGCTTCTACAGGGAATATGGCCAAAGAGGTTTTTAATGTCCTCATTGTGCGTTTAAAAAAAAGAAAAGTATCGGTTCAGGCACCGTTTACGTTTAGGCACCGGTATCGTTTTAAAAGTACCGGTTTAGCACCGGTATCGGAAAAAACCCAAACGATACCCATCCCTACTGACGGATGGATCTCACACTCAGTGGAACTTTTGATATCCTCCTCTTCTTTTCCAACCCTTTACTCCATCTTCATTTTCCCCAGAGAGAGAGAGAGAAAGAGAGGCAGGGCCAAGCTGCTCTGTGTCAGACAAGCTGTGCTTCCTGGTGGGTGATAAGTTACGGAGCAGGGCCCGAGTGGTCCGGATCCATGGGGAACAACCCCGGGGAAGCCTTTAGGGGTCAGGAGGGCAAGTCAGAGGTCTTGGGTGAGGAGGATGAAGAGAGACTGGGTCGAGCTTCTCGAGGTACCACAACACAGATGGCGATGATGGGTAATAAGAGAGGGAGCTGTTGTTGAGGTGCAGGCCAAGGCATGGGAACTACCACCTTAGAGATATTGTGTGTGTGTGCGTGTGTGTGTGTGTGTGTGTGCATGTGTGTGCGTGTGTGTGTCTGTGTGTGTGTGAAAATGACACCTTTTAAACTAGCCCTGCCACACTAATGAAAGCACTCTGCAAGCTCAAGCGCTCCACTTAAAGCATAATAATCAAACCGGAGCAATTAAGAGGTTTGTTTCCTGAATGCCTGTTTGAAGCAGCTGACATGCTGACCATTAATCTTTCATTGAGCTTGAGGCAGATAAAAATCCACATTATGTTATAGATATGCGCACACATTTGGGCAAGGTATTTATTTACCATGGCTAGGGATGGGTATCGTTTGGGTTTTTTCTGATACCGGTGCTAAACCGGTACTTTTAAAACGATACCGGTGCCTGACCCGATACTTTTTTTTTTTAACGCACAATGAGGACATTAAAAACCTCTTTGGCCATATTCCCTGTAGAAGCCGTTGTCATGGAGCACTGACAAACAACGGATATCAGCCCGTTAACATACACAATATATGTTCTCCATTATATGATGTGATATGTATCGTCATGTGCAGACCTTATAGGGTTAATCCTGTCACTGTTTTGATGGGCAAAGAGAACAACCAATCAGAGGTACCTGAAGATGACACGTGACAAATAAAGTTTTGCTTCTGACAGCAAGAGTTCCACTGAAACAAAGTGACGCCCCATGGTCTTTATTCCTCCGTCATTATATTCCCGGTAACACCGGGTATACAGCCGGGACCGCTGTACACCAACACATCTGCTAGCAGACTGTCACGCTCGTAGCTCGTGCTAGCTACGAGCTAGCTTAAGCATGGTTATAATGGCTAATTTATTATTTCTTGGCCTACTTTTATGAATGCAAGACTTGCAGTCAACGTTACGGTACTAATCTAAGTTCAGGCTGCTCGTCATAATCGGTCTCCACGTGTTCAGGGGGACCGGTGACGGTCTCCCCATCGCGCCCAGCCTGACGCTGGTGTGCTCGACACGGGCTCACGTAGTCACACGGCCAGGGTTGCCAGGTCTGTGTGACAAAACCAGCCCAATGGCCAATTAAAACCAGCCCAATATCACAACTCAAAATATGCCCGTGCCAAACCATATACACTGCTTTTAAAGTCCATGTCCAGTACCGCTGCTAACCATGTTGGTGTCCTAAGCATAACTCCTTCATGATGGGGGGGGGGGGGGGGCAGGGGGGGCGCAAGTGACTTTTTTTCGTCAGGCGCCGGCACCGGAGATCGGAGTCGTGTTAACGCGACACGTAGAGACAGAATGACATGCTGCTGTAGAGACGACCAACAACAGACGGATTGGAAGCTCATTCTGCACATGCGTTAAATGCGTAAAAAAAATTTAACTAATTAATCCTGTAATTTAATCATAACGCGTTATTTTTCACAGCACTAATATATATATATGGTTCTTTGAAATAAGTTTTTTTGAGAAATCATAGGTTAGGGCACTTATAAGCTAGATAGCTTCAGCCTCGACCCTTTCGGTCAGCCACTTTCTTCTTTTGTTGAATTCTGATTGTTGTATATTTTGCTGATCGAAATAAACTAGACTAAACTAAACTAAAATAAACTAAGGGGTTAAAAGGGCCCCATTTGTGAATCCCACAGAACCAAACCCACCCCGGGATGGGGTGTAGGAGTAATCACACGAGGTGATTCTCGCCAAACCGTCCCATCCCGTTGGGGAGGAAGGCGATTCATAATCATACTCGCCTATGAATCGCTCCTCCCGTGCAGGCGATTCTGAATCGCCTATCGCCCACCGCTCCTGTGAGATTCACAAATCCCTGCTGCTTTGCTGGAAATCACTTCTACTTACAGACTCTGGTTCGGGGCTCCGTGACGTCACTAGCACCAAAGTGCTTAGATGTCACGTGACAATGTTTCCATGGTGACGGACAAGATCGTGGAGATCGAAGGCACTGCGCGGATGTGTCGGCGTGTACGTGCTGATCTGGAGTCCGTTTGGTAGGATTTGGGTATAAATAAATTATTTCATTTAAAATATGGATTTTTATTTAAAGATATCCATGTAATTTGCATGCAAAATAGGTCTACCCGAACCAGCGGACAAAAAATTCAACCCGCGGCAACACTTCAAAAGTAGCCCACTTCCGCGGGAAAACCGCGGACCTGGCAACACTGCACACGGCGCAGCCTCCGCTGTCCAAGTTATATGATAGGCTATCGTAACCTGCTGACAGGGCGGAGTCACCAGAGAAGTTCACAACAATAGTTTTTTTCAATTTTAATCGGCTCAGGCACCGGAAAGAAGCACCGAAATGTGCGTTGCGTTTCGGTCCGGGTAATACCGGTTGTATTGGAACCGGTACCATATTGGCACCGGGTTTCGGTACCCAACCCTAACCATGGCATTTAAACTAAAGGGTCGTTAGCTCATATTATAATTTGTATCACACATGCTGAGGTGTGTGTGTGTGTGAGAAGATGTCTTTTTTTTTTAGCTAACGCTTTTATCCAAAGCGACTTACAATCCTGTTACATACACTGTAGACGCAGCTACAGGGAGCAATTCAGGGTCAAGTGTCTTGCTCAAGGACACATCGACTATGGCGGGGATTGAACCTCCAACCTCCCCTGATTGATAGATGGACCTGCTACCCACTGACCCACACTCTCAGAGAGAGAGAGAGAGAGAGAGGTGTATGTTAATGTCTGTATGAATGTTTGTACGCATGACTGATTGGTCAGGGCTCTTAGTGTGAGTATGTATTTGCAGAAGCTCACAGGACTTCAGCCGTGGGATGACTCCTAGCTGTGGTCCTGCAGGCTCCCGGGGGCTGAAGTGGTTCCCTGCTCTCTCAGTGACAATAACTAGCTGGAATAAAGAGATTTTTATAAGACCATTATAAAGGTGTTATGCTCAAGGAGATACAATCTGAGTTGAGTTACACGCAGAAAGAGGCACAAAACAAGGGAACATAAATACCTTCAGACCCTTGTTAGTCATGTCAGCAAACTGTGCTGTGTATTCCTCTTGCAGCATGTTGGGCTAATTACCTCATGTCCTACCTGGTCCCACCGCATAATACAAATCAAATCTCTCTTCAGATGAGCATTTCCTGTTTGGCAGGAAACTGACTCCAGAGATAAGGCCTATTTGCATAAAAATGGCAGAAAAGGTAGAGTAGCGTGTAGTGTGTAATTATTTACAGGGAGAAGGAGATTCTAGTCAGAGCTTGTTTGTACTCGAGGGTAAAGTCCTTGTCCTGATAGTGTGTTATAGCAAGTTATCTCTACACCGATCCTTTGATTCATTTTATTTATTTGATGTTCTCTTATCACAGATGTCGGCGGCCTAAGGAGAGTTCCCATAGCATGAGAATCATTATGCAGTCCAAATGTGCTGATTCATTGAGATGCTCTCAAGCGTCAATGTTTCTTAGATGCTGAACAGACTGGGAATCTACCACATCTGAGAGTGGGGATGTGTTTGGGGCGATGCTTTTTGGTGTATTTTTTGGGGAAATATATTTATTTTCTTTCTCATCAGTTACCTGACAAGAGCGATACCACTAATATATTTGCCCTTTAAACATGCAGATGGTTGGCTGAGCATAACAACTGGAGGCAGGGGGAAACTAAAGACAAACCACAATTTAGATTCAGTTAAGTCATCTCACGACCTCGTCGAGCTGTTGTCGCCTTCCCACTCCTCAAGAAGAACAACCGCAGCACCAGCCGCCATGCAGCCATCCATGCGTTAGCGAGCTCACCTTCCGAAAACTCGCTGACTTTCAAAGTCGGACTTTGCTTCATATGATAATGTGTAGCTGCGGTTATCGTGTCAGATGAGACGTGTTTTGCGGCCGAGGAGATGTCTGTTTGCGATAGGGTTTGGTAGGAACACGCTGCTCTCTGTTTCAGAGTGGTCTGTGTTGGTCTATGTTTTCGGGGTCAGGTAATGATCTGAGGGGGTCTCATGTGTGTCACTTCAAACACTTTTGATGCTGTTATTTGAACCTCATGTCTCAGTTTCATGTTCAACATTCTTCCTTTTATTTTATCAGTGAAATTAGATGCCACAATCTCCCAGTGTATGTTATGGATTTATTTATTTTTCAAATGCACTTTAATATGTCAGACATTTTAAGAGTGCTGTCCTGTCATTCTGTGGCCCAGCAGAAGTAGAAACACATTAAGCGTTCACTCGGTGTCAGGTCAGAGACTGACTCTGGCTTTCTTCATCCTCCCTTTGAAACACAGGAGCCGAACTTACGACAAACTTGTGGTTTTTACTTGTAGTTTTCTGTTTGTCTATTTAAAGGGGACATATTATGAAAATTCCACTTTTTTAGTGCTTCTATACGTTAATTTGGGTATCTGGCATGTCTCCCAACACAAAAACGCTGGAAAAAAAACCCTCACGCGGCTTGTTGTGGTTCCTCTATATCAGAAACGATATGCTTGAGTGCGTCAAATGGGATCACCACCAACGTCTACGTAGATTTTGAAGCACGCCCATGTAGGGAGTCTGGCTACTTGGCCTTGGACCGCCCCCCACCACAACTTTGCAGGTAAAGTTTATTTGAAAGTTGTGTTCATATTACAGACATGAGTCATCAAATAAGTCATAAGTCATCAAATACAACGATTTAATCAGTAAACAAGGTTTAAACGCTAATTAATGGAGGTAAAAACGTTACCCCCCCTGCTTGGTCACTTACTGTTGTCAGATAACACTTTAGTTTACAGATGGAACTTTACTCATGTAGCATTTATATCTTTATGGCGTTCCCGTGACTTGCATTTACACAAACACTTTTACAAACAGTAACTTACATAAACAATTCAATTCAATTCAGTTTACAATCTGTACACATAGACATCCCTCCCAAATAACCCTTCAGGGGAAAAAAGGAAGAAACCTGGAGGAGAGCAACAGAGGAGGATCCCTCTCCTAGGATGGACAGATGCAATAGATGTAATGTGTACAGAAGGACAGATTTAGAGTTAAAATACATTCAATGAATATGACAGAGTGTATGAATAGTTCGATCCATCAGGCAGATGGCGGTGATCCATCAGGCAGATGGACTTCCGGGAGAAAGCAGAGTTAGTAACGTGTGATTGAGAGATGAAAATTCATCCTTAAGGAGAGAAACTGGACCAGGGCAAACCTGATTCAGCCTCTGTCAAAGAGGAAGGTCTTAAGTCTACTAGGTGACTGTGTCTGCCTCGGACTGAAATTGGAAGCTGGTTCCATAAAGAGGAGCTTGATAACTAAAGGCTCTGGCTCCCATTCTACTTTTAAGACTCTAGGAACTACAAGTAGTCACAAGCTCCTTAAGATATGATGGAGCATCACCAATCAAGGCTTTGTAGGTTAAGAGAAGAATTTTAAAAGTGATTCTTGATTTTACTGGGAGCCAGTGCAGAGCAGCTAGTGCAGGAGTGATGTGATCTCTTTTCTTAGTTTTAGTGAGAACACGAGCTGCAGCATTCTGGATCAACTGGAGGGACCTAAGAGATTTATTAGAGCAGCCTGCTAATAAGGAGTTGCAGTAATCCAGTCTGAACCAATGGTTCTGCATCTTTTGAGACAAGATGTGCCTGATTTTTGAAATATTACGTAGATGAAAGAATGCAGTCCTTGAGATTTGCTTTACGTGGGAGTTAAAGGACAAGTCGATCAAAGATAGATTCTTTACAGTGGTGTTGGATGCACAGAATCCACATCACCAGATAATTGATCTCTGAGGTGCTCAGGGCGATTAAAGGTTTTGTCTGAGTTTAACATCAAGAAGTTGCAGGTCATCCATGTTTTTATGTCTTTAAGACATGCTTGAATTTTACAGAGTTGGTTGCTCTCCTCTGGTTTTATCGATAAATATAGTTGAGTGTCATCTGCATAACAATGAAAGTTTGCCCAAAGGAAGCATGTATAAGGTAAATAAAGGAACTCCGTGATTAACGTTGGTGGTTACACTGGCTCATTAGCATTTAAAGGAACAGGCACTCAAAACAGGTTAATCTGTGGGGAGGTGTTTTTGACAGGGTAAAAAGGGTGCTGTTTGAAATGATTCTTGTGGTATTTTGACCAAAATATGTTACAAACATTTCATTAAGACCCCAAGGAACCATATCAACTTGTGGAAAAATGGGCATAATATGGGTCCTTTAAGACTAGACTTTAAGCGTCTTTGAGTACTATGAAAAGCGTGAAAGAAATTGTATGTATTATTATTATTATTAGTGAAGAATGGCATCGTCATTTTTTGGAGCTAAAGATGAATGATCTTTAAATTGTTTTTAATTTTAAATAATTCTAAACCCAAAGACATATCATTTAAAAATATATAGAATTTAAATAAGGAAGGATATTTGAGAAGATAAAACCAATCAATGTGTGTAGTGTTGCTTAATAAATAACTAAAAAAATCGATCGGGCATCAAAATTGTAGCTAATTAATTATGCCCTTAAACTAATTGATTATTTTATTGTTTCTGTTTCTTTTTCCTCTTCCATTTTATATTTACCTTGACCCTCAAATCCCAGCCCCGCATCTGTGTACACTGTAGGGCATGATTTAATTTTTGCATCTTGAGTCAGATGAATGTACCGCAGAGACACATCCCTTATCCGAGGGATGCTTTTCAGGCTCCAGGCCCCCCATGGGAGTGTGTGTACTGGATGCTGTGGCAGTTTATCAAACTACACTTGGCCAATGGGAGTACTGATAGCTCCCAGTGGCATGATTGATTAAAGTCTTCAACTTGCCCAACTTCACCACAGAGCACATTTACCCAACAACAGAATCAAACACCCTAAACAGTGGGATTAGAAGCAACCTGATTGGCTGAGAGAGACTTCTGGCATTACTTATCCATCTTCTGTGGTTTTTCGAGCTGACACAGTTGTTGCGGGAATAAAGCTGGGACTGGAATGATGTCCTTAAACTGTGTACAGATCCTCTTCAAACTAATTCAAACACAAGGGATATTATAAATATTTGTGTCTGCTCTGTGTTTAGTGGCATATTTACATTATACAGTCTTCCTAACACACACATTGTATTTCCTACGGGCACCATTTCTCACACTAATATACAAACATATTTCTAGGCTACACCCTGTGAGTCAGCCAGTGTTATTGTCATTGCATGGCCACATGCAGATACAGAGTTAATGGAAATTAAGTGCAGGTGAGGAGATGGAAGAAAGTTTTCCGATCTGTGTTTGATGTTCTCTTCAACTGCTCATGAGAGGTTCTGAGGAGGTTTTTTATTTTTTATTTATATGAGATTTAGTATGAAATATATAGCATGAACTACAAATCATGCGTACTATATAAATATTTTAAAAGCACACCAAATTGCACCAAATTGTTGCAATTTCGTATTACAGTTTAGACAAGAGAATAGACGTGAAAAGTGCTCTGTAATACTGACAGTCATTCATCTGCAGTGACCATTTCTTCGACAAAGCTATTATCATTATATGGTAATGCAGCTACAAACAGGAACAGTTTTGAAAATGAAAAACAATTGCTGTGAAAAACTAAAATACGAATAGAAGCAAAGCTCTTGCATTCAGAAACCTGAGAGTTTTCTGCATGGGAGTTGGAAAATATATCTATATATGTTTTGCTTTGATCAATAGCTAGCAGCTTTCAGAACCCCATTAGATGTGATGGGGTCATACACACGCACAGCAATGTGTCTGTCCCAGTACATTGGCGTGTTGTTCCTCTGCTGCAGCTGGGACTAAATGTCTCAAGGCCACTCATGTGGTAGCTTTTGATTTTTGGAAGAATACTTCTCATTCACTTTCCTGTTCCAAATCTTTGTTTCCTTTCCAGCCAACCTTTGGGCGATCATCACCCTCTGTGATTATGGGCTAAATCAATCGTATTTACTGCCTGGCATGGAACAAAAAGCCGACAGATAACTGTTTCTTCTGCACTTATTTGGACCCCACAGTCTGGTGATAGTTAGCTCTGGTGAATCATATACATGACATCTCAACAGCCACTTCTATAAAGGTCTTCTTATAGCAGAAGCTCCTAACAAGCAGCACATGGTTTCTGTTTTAGGGAGGCATCTCTCACTGTTGTTATACTCTGTGGTTTGTTGCTCCAAAGCTACAGAAGAACTGACCTGTATGGCAAAAAAGGAGGGGTGAGCCCCGAACTGTAGTATGAGAACACGTTTGTGTTCAGGTTACATGAGAAAAGATGAGACCAAGTTAGAGTAATGCAATGTCATGCTACTCAAAAAGCCAGGTGGAGGCACGCGTGAAATCAGAATCTACGTATGGGAGAGTGAAATATATTTCTTCTTATGATTTGATTGCTGCCTCTCAAGCCACATCATTGACTTCTGATGAATGGCTCTCAAAAATGTATTTCGGACTGACCTTTATTCACATTATTATCTTATTCTATCCCTCCTTTTTTTAATTAATAGCCCTCTATTTTAAGTGTTGTTTGGAATTAAGTAGTACAATTTATAGACTTCATGGACCATGCAGCAGTGTAAAAAATGTAAACAGATAGACCCTGAAACCAATTTGATAATCCTGTGAGCGCACGCCTGTGAAACGGCTCGAGCGGCTCAGAGCTGTTCAGCTAACGGCGGTCTGGTTGGTGACCTGACTGATGAGGTTCAGTCAGGATGCAGGTTCATAAAACTATAGCACCAGCTCCCGCTGTGAACCCCAGCAACACCGGGATAACATCCACATGTTCCACTGTTTCCTTTCTCTTTGGTTCTGTTGCTCTCATTAAAGTGTGTGTGTGTGTGTTTTCATTGTGTGTGTGTGTGTGTGTGTGTGTGGGGGTATGTGTACATGCGTGTGAATCCTTATTGTAAGACTCATGTGTCTCATCACAAGCAGAAATTGAATGTAGATGTATGAATAGTTTGTGTTGAATAGCTGGCAGCATGCAGAGAGGAAGCATTTTGTTTTTCTTGGAGCGTCACACTGACCTTCGTACCCCTCGCACAACCTCTTCCCTCACCAAGACTGTAAACCTGTGCACATGTGACCCATAGTGTGTTGGTTGAAGTTATTAATAATAGCACAAAATAACACTTTTGAGTGGGGAGGATGTTAGATTTTAGGAGTCATGTTTGCTATTTCTAAGCATTTCTTAAACGGCTTTTGACCCTATAAAGCAATTCCTTCACAAAACAACCCGTGTCTTAAAGGACTTTAAAAATAATTTCTTTGGAATCTAACGATAAATCTCGTCTGCCTGCTCCCCGATCTCTCGTGGTATAAAAGGCTCAAAACAGGACTGAGGAGGTTATGAACCAGCTCGGTGCCTTACGACGACGACTTCATCACAAGTGGACAAAGGCAGAGTGAGCCCGAGCAGCTGACGGGTATTTGAAGGCTCTTGTTGGGGTTAAGCTGCACTTTCAAGGAACATCCAGTTGTTGGAAAACCTAGCTTTTTCAGTCTTCCTGCCCCCTGCCTTCTTATTCCTGTCCAGTTGATCTGAAGTCATCTGTCCTACACACACACAATGTTAACTCACGCTGTCTAGCTGAATAGATATGAATCTGGCCTTATTGTCATTTGGATGCTCATTTCCTGCTTCTCACACCTCACTGCTCTGCCCTTAAACACATACACACACGCACACACACACACACACACACACACACACACACACACACAGTATGCCCAGGGCTCGGAGATTAAGAAGCTATAGTCATGGAGGTTAAAGGTTACTAAGTTCCTACCTCCTAGTGATTCTGGGTAAGTATGGTGTGCAACTGTGCTCACCCTTGCGTATGTGCCCGAGTGAGCATGTGTGTTAAAGGTGGACAAAGCCGAGCTTGTGTGCACAAGTGCACAGCTGCGAGGGCAACATCGTGTTGATGAGGTCTTAATCAGAGCGCTTACAGCCGGGGTTAGAAGGTCGCCGGGTGATCCTGGATTTTGATTGGGCCCCTGGGAACCCGACGAAGCCTGAGGGCATGAAGGCTGGGTGGCAGCAGAGGGCCACTACACCGTGACATGGTTGATTTCTCTCGGTCAGTACACCCAGCATGCTTTTTTACATGGACACACACAAACAGACGTATTTGCTTTTCCACCACACACGGACAATAGCCAAAGGTTTGTTGTTACAGGGCGGGAAGAGCCTACTGTGCATCCAAACCAGCTCTCCAACCATCATCTCCTCGACCTTTAAAACCATTAAACAACCAGCATGGCTCTTCTCCCACTCGCTTCCCAGCCTGCAGTGTGCAAAGTTGCGTTGAGCCCAATGAAGGCTATCAATCAGCTGAACCGGTCTTACAAATGAAAGAGTAAAGACAAGAAAGCTTTATTGGACTTTTATAGGGAATCCCTCTTCTTACTGTTCACTGCTTGATCTAATGCCAAGTGGCTGGATGCAACGATGACTCACACGGTTGTGGAGCGTTCAGACAACTGTTTTTAAAAAAGTGGGAGATTTGTGTGTATGTGTGTTTGTCTTAGTCATAATTCTTTTTTTTTATTCTCTTGAAATACCAGAAAATATTTGAAAGTAAAATCAATCAAAGGCTGCTACTGGAGAATTTGGAGCACAGCTTTCCTGTCCACATATATTAACTTTAGCGTTCAAAAGTGCAAGGACTTTCCCCCCCACGGGCCACTGAAGGTGATTTGTGACCAAGGCTTTTTTTCCAATGTGTTCCGGGAAAGTAAAATAAGGCGGTTTCTGAGCTGTATGAATCTGTCCTGAAGCAGTAGAAAATGTTGGCGACGTGCCACCAGCAGTAGGATAAAATACTGACCGCACAACAATTTCCCCAACGGAATATAAAACAACCAAAAGCGTAGACAACAGCATCCAAGGGCTCGAAGATGGATTGTTTGGGGTCAGCCAACGTAGAGTTATGGGAGCAAAGTCTTCTGGAAGGCCAGCAGACTCCCAGCGAACATCCTGTTGTCCCTCAGCGAAGACGTCCATGAAGGGATAATGGTCTTGTCTGGCTTCAAAGCAGACATCCCCCATTTTCTACTAAGCTCCGAAAGGTTAGCGCAGATTACTATAAAGTGAAATATGAAAGACATAAAGGTGAAGCAGAGGTCACTGCAGAGCAGCTCCTCTGGTTTCCCTCCATCCAGCTGACTTTCACGGGAGGAACGGCAGCAGTCGAAGCCAATCAGCTTCCTTGACACCCCGTCAGTGTAACACATACTTATGTTCTCAATAGATAATATGACCCTGTATACCTTTCATATTCTAACGTGGCCAAACCCGGTCATTTATATCACGCTTGTCCTTTAACATCCAATATTAGAGCCACGTCACGTTTCGTAGTGATGCTGAACATCTGTCTTGTCTCAGGAGGCAGATGCTTTGCAGCGACCTGACCTTTTCTCTGGATCACTTCAAATTATAGGCCTTTCTTTTTTCCGTCAAAGGGGTGACATGTTTGAGTGTTTATTTCCTACCCAATGTTTGCATGCTCTTGTTTATTCAAGCCGGGTCCAAAGTGTTCCTCAGTGGCTCCCTGAAGATTAATAGGTGTGCAGTTTGGCAATAGATCAGCGAGCAAGGATGAGTGGATGACGACATGTCGGGCTGCCCAGAGAGAAGCATCCTGCGGTTAGCTGCTGGACTCTGATGCAAACATCTTCTTTCACTTGAATGGGCTCAGCTGTTGGAGGCTGCCCATATACTCTCTGTTCTCCTTCCATACCGTCTCAGGACTCGACTGTTAAAAAATGCCTTCACTCTGCCTGCTCTTGCATTCTTTGCCACTTTGTGTTTTCTTTCTCTTGGACACCAAGACCTCCTAAATCAAGTATTAGCCGTCCACATCCCTCATTCCCATGAGGAGCTTCGCGGCTGAAGGATCAAGGAAAACGTTACATTTGTTATGCTATCTGAGGTGGTCAGCTGCCATGGTGTGATTGTTTTCATATCGACAGTCTCTACTGTACCTTTGACGTTGCTCTTGTTTTCTTTCGTCAACTTGTATTTTGATATGAAATAAATCAAGAGCTCTGCCACTTTTTGAGATTGTCAGTTATTATCTGCTTGTATGCAGGAATGCTGCTGGCATGTTGTCCCAGTATTGCACATACTGTATACACATGTTTGGGCTCATGCTCAAAGTTATACGCTTTCTCTCATGCACGCACACGCACACACATACGAGATTCTGAAGCACTAATCTAAGACACATTGGTTCATTTCATTCTTTCTCTGGAGGATCGATTGAAGTAATTAGATGCCATGTGAGATGCCATATTTCGACCATTGCAACATACCACTTGAGAACCCTGTTTTCTTTGCAATTAAGGAAAATATGGTAACTGTAATATGTCATGGCGTGGGATGTGGAATACCATAAATATAGTTAGAATATATGCCAGTCAAAGAGCTGCGTTAGATTAGTCACTGAAGTGAAGAATGTGAGGATGTTGGCACAGTGCATGTATCAAAATACAGCTCATGCA
The DNA here is from genome assembly GCF_029220125.1 of Pseudoliparis swirei. NCBI lineage: Eukaryota > Metazoa > Chordata > Actinopteri > Perciformes > Liparidae > Pseudoliparis > Pseudoliparis swirei. The sequence continues at coordinate 12,938,404 of NC_079406.1, read as the reverse complement.
CACAGCGATGTACTTGCTGTGGGTCTATTTTACAGCTGCAGTATGGGGCTCTCGGTGCTTCCAGGCTGCTGATTTGGACTGCAGGGTGTATCTATAAGGAGATTAGTGGCCTTCCGCTCCCTCAATGGGCTCCGTTAGTTTTAGGACTTAGCTTTGTCACGACAGGAGGGCTAACTGCTTTCCAAACAGCTCTTTCATTCAGCATCAGTAACTGGGTGACCCACAAACTGGACTCAGCGGCTGGGAAGGGAAACAAGCAGAAGAAAGAGAGGCATCTGGTAAAAATAGAAAATGTAATGACATAACTCTCCTTATGAGTCATTAATTAGGGTGGGATAATCACTTTTGTTGTAGGTTTTTAAATCATTCTGGAGAAGTGTGGCTTGTCACCGCGCTATTAGAGTGGACCCAAAAGCACGACTCAGACAGGAGTAACAAAGAATACTGTCTTTGGTTGGAAACAGGGTGGGTCAAAACCGGGAGACCAGTCGAAGAAGCAAACAAGTCCAAAAAGGGGCAGGGCAGAGAATCAGAGGTCAGGGCAGGCAGGCAGGGTCAAAACAGGCAGGTCAGGAATATACTCTAATAACGCTGGAGAACTTGGCACGAAAACACAAGACAATCGGAAGTGAGGGAGCTAAATAGTGAGGGACTAATGAGGGGATGGGCTGCAGGTGAGAAGGGCGTGAGGACCAGGTGAAGGGAATGAGGGACTAACGAGGTGATCAGAGGCAGGTGAGGGGAGTTGGATTGACAAGATGGTGTGACAGGATGAAAACAACCATTACAAAAAGGAAGGCGTGGAGCTAAACTGTTACATGGCTGACCTTTAAATAAATGCCATTGGCTAGCAGAGGATGATCAGAGATTAGGATGTAGATCATTATATTAATGGCTGCTTATTTGATAATTGATAAATTCTGCAACGTAGTGTTGAAAAGGCCTTGAGCAAGAGCATGTGTAACCTCTGCTCAGCTCCGAGATGAAAGACAGACCTCCTTCTCAGTGTTTTGGTTCTGTATCGCTTTTGTTGTTTCAGCAGGCGTAAAAGCCGACGAAAGATCTTGATCGAGTCAGCTCCATAAAGCGGGGGTGGGGGGGGCTGATGATGAAGGAGCCTGGGTAGGGGACATCCCTGCCAGGGGTTGGCAGATGTGTGACCTGTTCCATCACTCTGTGACAAGAGCAACAGCTGACTCTCAGCTAGAAGCATATTGGGACCCCGCATTGATGCATCCAGTCTGCATGGGAAGAAAGAAAAAAAGATGGATACAAAGAAAGACGATGGTCGAGATATGAGAAAAAGCAGATGGGCAAAATTACAAAAATACTTTTCAGAAATATAAGCAAAGGGAAAAGGATATTTAGAGAAAGAGGCACTCTCCTGTTATTCGTGTGCAGCTCTAAGCAGTTCCCTTTCACTGAGTGTAGCAGCACTCCGCTGGTACACTCAGCTCATGGTTGCTCAAGGCATCCGTAACTACCCGCTCACTCAACACAGGCATTTCATCACTCTTTCCATTACCATCAGACTGTAATAAAACCAGTGTGTTTACTCCTTCGTTTCTCAATCACTCACCACATCCCGCTCTCCTTGCAATTATCTTCCTAACACTGAGTCGAGCTGCGTCGGTTCACCAATTTGTACGAAGCTTCCAGTGGACGGGAAAAGGCGATAGCGATTTATTAGCCAACTATAAAGAGCAGACAAAGCATGACATGGTTGTTGACTCCCATTGGCCGAGAGTTTTTTATCTGACAGAGATGCCATCAGTGAGCTAATGGCATTGTATCTCTGTGATCTGCTCTGCATAAGACCTCCCGTTGTTCCCAGAGCCTGGACGCTGCAGAATATAAATGTGCCACATGTTGATCCCTGTTGTTTTAGCCCTCAGGGGAGAGAGGAGAGGCGATAAGGATCTCTGCAGGGTTTAGGCCAATCCCTGTTGTTCAATAGGTGTGTGTGTGTGTGTGTGTGTGTGTGTGTGTGTAGGTGTGTGTGTGTGTGTGTGTGTGTGTGTGTGAGTGCTGTAATAAGAACAGCATGGTTTGGGCAACAGAGAGAGCAGAAGACAAATATGGAGCTGACCTGCTGTTATCAGGTGGTCTTTAACAGAACATATCCTCACTAGACTAAACAACTGATCAAGCAGTTGATTGATTAAATTGATTGATCAAGTTAATGATGGTTTTATCATAGAAGTAATTTATCAGGTAAAAGTCAACATAAACTCTGTACTTGCTTTTCTCTGTTCTGTCAAATCCCTTTAATTTGAATACTTTTGGGATCATGAACTATTAGGAAGACATTGCAACTTTAAACATGTTTTATCAATCAGCTTCCTAGAATAATTTGCTGAATTGTTGTGTGTTAAACTTTAAGTGAATTATTGTTTTAATTGTAATCATTGCTTCTTTATTCATGAATAGATCTTTTTTATTCAAGACCTCACTTTGGGCTGAAGAACATTGTGAGGGACATTTTTCATGATTGACATTTTGTACGGTAAATGAACCTGACAAAGCTTACGAATAAACACATATTAAACTTCCAATTGTGTCCCCCTTGTTGCCCCGAGTCTGTGCAACTTCAGTTCTGACTTGCGTTGCGTGCTGGTCCCCAAATATACCGGCTTACTTTTAATTTGATGTAAAACCAAGTGCATTTGGACAATTTCTACGTAACCGTGTCGTTGGGCGTCTGTGGTAATTGGGATCAGATTTGAACACTTATCATGGATAATATTGAGACGAAAAAGGACAAAGAAATGGATGACGGTGTGTGATTGAGATTATTTTTCTTGACTAATGTGAAAAAAGTTAACATATCATTTACCTCTTTTTTGATATGGGGCAGAGGGGTCTTTGGAGGCTGTGTATCATATTTCAGTGGCCTGTGTGTGTGTGTATGTGTGTGTGTCAATCCCAGAGGAAATACAACTCAAGTCTGCAACCATGTCGAATGGAAGACTGGCGTACAGGTTATGTAGGGCACATAGAGATTACAAGATATAGGACTTTCATTGGATCACGGTAGGACCGTAACATCATGCACCAGACAACGGAGTTAGGGCCTGTTTTCTCTCCAACAATGTGTTCATCACAGCCAGGGTCTGCTTTTTGTTTAACAACAGCCCCTTTCACCATGTGTCCTATGCTCTCGTTCTTCGCTGCATACAAGGTATGCATGTGCCGTCATAGTGTGCTTGTGTCTTTTGTTCTGGCTCATTTGGTTTAAGATCACACATCTGCTCTTGCCAGGTTGTTTTAAGCTGAGCAGCACCATCTAGTATACAGAAGTATCCCTTATCTTTGTAGCTGGACTCCCTCAGCCACTGCTCAACCTGTCTCTCCCTGTCCACTTGCATCGTATACTGAGTGGTTCAGTCTTTTGGACATTTTGAGGTTAAAATGGGAGCGCAGATCTCAGTTGATCCTTGTTGATCCAGATCGTGAACTGTTGAAAGACGTAAAGATTCTGACTTTGATGAGCTGCGCTGAAATAATCTGACTTTGATGAATCGTGCGATGGTAATCTCACTGCAATGACTGTCAGAGGCTCTCTGGTGATAGTAATGCTGCTCGTTCAAGGATAAAACAGACAGATAGAGGATAAAGATAAAGAAGTGAGACAAAGTGAGGGATGAAAGAGAGTTGATTTGGAGGATGCAGATGGAGCAAAGCAACATGGGAGAATTATGGACCGATTTGCTCAGGCTGTTTAGAAATATAAAGTGATGTTTACGGTCATGTTGCTATTATTTGCAGGTAGAGACATCAAGACCACGGAGATGTCTTCTCTGCCCAGTCTGTCAATAAACTTTACTCTGTGAGAAAGTGACTCTACTACACCAAGGAGTAACGTTCTTCTTCTATTGCTTATAAATCAGTCAATGGCTAGAGTTTAGGTTGGAGTGGCCATTAAAGTGCCAATGTTCATGATTAATGCATAAGCTGTTGTATGTAATACTCTACGATGATGAGGTGGTGGATGCTTCACCAACAGAGAGCATTGTACGATGTCCTCATGTCCCGGTCCGATCCTGTCAGTGGAAGGAAGATTCACGTACAGTATGACGCAGCTTCTCGACTTCCCGGCTGACAAAAGGCTCCCCCTTGTGTCCAGAGTAACTTAAATGAGGGATCTCAAACATAAAGCTCCAACATATTATCAGTTTGTTGCACATGCCGTCCCAAAGTCTCAAGACATAAAGACGTTACTGTGGATCACTTACAGCTTTTGTGCAAATACCAGATTCTCTGGCCAAATGTCCAACAGACGTACATCTCATCTGAGGAAAATTAGATATTTTACAACAGGCATTTCTGGAGTAATTCTAAGTGATTTCTACAACCACTTTATTGAATCATATTTATTGTGATGTTCTCAGATCTGTTTGTTTTAAAGGTTATACTAATCATGATTATTATCATGATTGGTGATTATTATCATGATTGGGATCGTTAGGCCACAGCTGTGCTGTTCTGTGTGATTGTGCTCTTTACTTTCCTCTGCATGAGGAGTAATTTGAGTCTTAGACATTGACAGTAAGGACATTTGTGGAAAGTGAGGATTTTAGCTGGTCCTCACGTCTTTAAAGTGCTGTGCAGAATTGATTTTAGGGTTAGAGGTTGGTTGAGGTTATGGTAAGCGTTGGAGTTAGGCATGTGGCTGGGATTGTTACGGTCAAGTTTAGAGGATCCTTAAAAGTGTAAAAGCTCAAATGTGTGGGTGATTTGTGGTTTGCAGGAGGTTTATTTTGATTGGAGAGCTGAGACATTGGTGGACAGCTGGGTGTGTTGCTGCTTGGCTTGCTGAGGGCTTAAGATCACACACACAAACATCCACAGGCTCCATCCTCATGCATCCTATGCAGGCATACATGTATGCAGGCTCGCTGACGTATGAGCACTGATGAAATAAATTTCATTGATATTCTTCACTATTAACTATGCTGTTTTCTCTCTCTCTCTCTCTCTCTCTCTCTCTCTCTCTCTCTCTCTCTCTCTCTCTCTCTCTCTCTCTCCCTCATGTGCTCACAATTGCGTCCAAATTCATCCTTCTTCAGGTATGTGGTTCAACTTTTCTCTCCCTCCTTTCTCTTTCTCCATTGCTCCCTGTTTTATCACACTGCCACATATTTCCAATTTTCCAATCATTGCTTCTTGCTGATATGATAAACCACCACGTTGTCAAGACGTTCAGCACATGAACACGAATGGCCTCCGTGTGTTGAGCCGGCAGTAGTACGGATCGGGGCATATAGCTGTGGTGCATATTTTGTATGTACATTGACAACGTACCAGTAAATATCATTAATCACAGTCTAGTTTTGGCTTGGTTGAGTCCGCCATGTGGAAGTGATTTCTGTGACCAAAACACTGTTTAACTCGGGGTGCTGCAATGTATTCCACTCGTTCAGCATTTTACTGTCTTTTTTATTTTCTGTTTGAGTCTGACTTGCTCACACAGTGACTTGGCAGTTATTCACTCCATCTAAAAATACACCCGCCCGCATTTGTCAGCCCCTCCTTCCTAGCATAGTCATTTTTCTGTTTGTTTAAATGAACAATATTTATGCCCAGCGTTCCTATGTGAAGTGTGGGCATGCCTCTGTGAAGCACATGTGTCTGTACATGAGCATGCTAACACATCCGTAAGCATTTCCTGGTGGGTGCTTGGTGGGTCCTGCTGCTGTGTACATCCCAGCAGAGACACAAGTGACAACCACCTCTGAGACTTGTGAGGCAGGGAAGTCTCCTGTGGTTGGGGTTGGTGCAGTCAAGAGTTCAGGGTGTCTGTGGAGGGCTAAACATAGCCTGGTCCTCAGATTATCTTCTGTCTGCCCTGCAATGAGCTTTATCATATCACAGATGCAAACACTGGAACAATCACAGCGGGCAGAAGTAATTGTGTCCACAGTGTCATCATGGGTTTCAGCTGCAATTTCAATCCGATATTGACAAATATAATCACGTCTGGAGTCTAATTGGCTGGTTTTTAACAAAGTATAAAGACGTCTCGTGAGTCACAGTATGCGTCTAACAGCACTAGCAATATATGCCTGAATCCAGCGGGCATGTTTGCTTTTTTTTTTTAACAGAACACTAAAATCCCAAATAGTGCTGAACCATACCATAGTGTAGCAGTAGTACAAATAAGGAAGACCTGAACAATAACCATCATAAGCTCTTCAAACCTCATCATGGACGTATGAAGAGAACTTGAATCAGTGTCGGAGGTGGGGCATGAAGACATAATAGCTTGGCTGCCCCTTAGTAGAACTATTGCAAGAGAGGTTTTCAAGTTATTAGTCATGATTCAGACGCCAATTTGTTTGATAATTGCTGCACTGAGCAGCTTTTACCAGGATTGTTTCTTGAAGCCTCTGCAGAAAGTAATAGTCCAACACATATATGTCCCTGTTGGGTTGCCGTAGGCCAAGCAGCAGCAGATCTGACATACAAAATAATAATAAGTTTGGGATATCTTTTTAGTTTAAAGCACGTTTTGAGAAACCATGCATTGCTTCTGATTACGAGTTTAACAAGCGTTCGGCCTTCCATAAGACGACTGGACTGATCATTGCTTAAAGAATGTAAGAATTAGAGAGCTGATTCACAGGTAAGAGCCAGTGAGTGTGGACGCCTCGGTTGTCACTGCTGTTGATGCAGCACAAAATCTGATGACTGTTCTTCTCAGTGGAGGTTAGCCTGGTTTTCCGACACTTCAAAAGGAAATGCATACAGTACAACAACAAACTCCGAGCTCAGCACTTGCGGCCGCTATTGGATACTGACTGTAGAATCAAAACAAATGTGATAAAGCAAATAGGACCCCCTCCACTGGCCCAACGGATGCGTGCTTTGGGGAGGAGGGGCACAGCTTGGCCTGCTGGGGGGGCTCTTTAATGTGCCGGGGAAGCGCCACGCTGGAATGCTCTGCACAAACAATCCTCAGCTCACATGTGTCGACGGCCGGCGTGTGTGTGTGACAAAGGGTAGGAGTAGAAATGCGAGTGTGTATCTGTGTGATTCTTCTGCCAAACATAGTCCAGGTTTTGTATGGACCTCGTATCGACCACAAACCCACATTGTGGTTGTCAGTGAAAACAGGCCTGCAGCAGGTCTAAACAGTGAGAATTTAGCTTGAGTTTTTCCAGGTTCTCTGGAATCACAGTTTTCTGCCAGTGATGGTTATCTTTTTTGACAGTAGTCTCTTGAATGACATCAGTGTTACTGAACACAAATTAGAATTGCCCAATCATTTTACCTCTATCTTCCTTTAGCTCACAGCGCTTTTTGACCCGCGTGTGCCAAAGGCAGTTTTTTCCCCGGATTCACCGCCCCTCTCCCCCTCCTCCCCCCACTCTGTCTCTCTCCGTCTCTCTCATCTCGCTTGCGTCAAAAACACTTGGTTTTCACACATCTTGTAAGAACAGTAAAAGTTGCACATAAAACGTGAACACATGCCTTTATTCAAATGGCAAAAGAACATGAGAAGTCCATTGTGTGCCTTACAATATAATGCATCTGTGATGCATACACAGTAAATCAATGCCTTTCTGTACACTGTAATTATATTACTTTACTCTCTCATTAGAATCATTATGGGACCAATTACCTGAATTCACTTTCTAAAACCTACATACTTGTCTAAATCATGGTGGAATTTAACACAAAACAAAATGTGTTGTGATTTATGATTGGGTAGACACATAATACTGTTATTGAGAAAGTGCCATTCTAGTGACATTTGTTCACGTCATTCCATCTCTCTACTATCCTTTAGTGAATAAAGACCCAGAACATCTATTATTCTTCTTAATAAATACAATAAAACCTATTTAACCCTCCTGTTACCTTTCGGGTCAATTTGATCCCATTCAATGTTTAATGTCGGTGTTCCTTGGGATCAATTTGACCCCAGGCTGTTTTTCACTGTGTCAAACATATAAGAAATATCAACTTTTTTATATATTTAAAGGGCTATTTAGGTAGTCAACAAACAAACATAAAGTACCTCACACTTAAACTTGGGAAACAATATTAATTCTAATAATTTTCTGGAGGTTTTAATTGCTGGGGTCAAATTGACCCCGAGGGTAAAATATGTTAGTAAATGTAAAGGTAAGAGGAGGGTTAAACAATGAGAAAATCCCCAGGTCGAGGCAGGCCTAAACATTATTTCAAATCATCATGAAATGCTTTTTGTGGGTATTCTGCTTTGATAAACACTTGACGTATTAGTGTGTCAATGATGTTGTTGTAGAAAACATTTACCGTGCTTCTGTGGCGTATTGTTCAGATGTGAAGTTGTCCTGACCCATTTTGAGTGGGGTTGTGTTTGTGATTAGACTGCAATGATATCTGAAATGTAAACACGTGCAGGTAGGAGTTACATTGCAATACAATTATTTAAATAAATACCTGGAGATAAAAGTTTAAAAAACGTTTTAGCTTTTAATGCTCTTAAATGTAGTTTAAATTTTTTTTATCTGATGTAGATTATCTCCATGCACATTTGGGATATATTTACAAATTAAGCTTGGATATCCTCGAGGAAATCCAATTCGTATTCAGTAAACAAGCTTTCTGGAGTGGTTTATGTTTATGCATGTTTTGTATTGCTCTTTTCGTCATGCTGTGAGTGCTGCCATTTGTTGGTGTTGGACTTCTCCCTCTTCAGATACAACATTTACAAACTGTGTAACATGTTTACATCATTGTGTAAACAGTTCATGAACTGCGGAAAATTAAGCCTCAATATGAAAGGCGTAATTTTTATTTAAAAAACAAAAGAAATGTGTGTGAATGATTTCATGTTGTTAGCCATCTGTCCTTTCATGCCTGATGGCAACCACATTGATTAGGTTTGCCTTTATAATTCCTGCCAAGCTCTTAAAGGCAAGAACAACAGAGTCAGATGAATAACCTCTCTGAGACATAGAGGCTGGAAAGGGACTAAAAGAGGTTTTAATTAGACATTTGCGATTTATTATCATATTCATTCTCAGTAAACACAACCTTGGGCAGGCTGGAGTGAAAAGAGAGAAACTCACCGAATCTTTTCTCCATCCCAGATATGGTTTTTTCGTGAGTAATTACCGAGCCTTTACCTCCACATGAAAGCAATTCTTAAAGTTGAATAAATTGCATGGATAAAAGGATTTTCTACACCATTTAAGGATAAATCTTGTGATATTCTTAATTTTTCTTTTCTCAACACAAATAAGACTAAAATCAACAATGAATCAACAAGTGCTGCCTGTGTGGCCTAAGACTGATAAAGCTTATTCCTCTGTCCAAATACAGCCATGCAGTCATACTCGCTGATGGGTTTCTACATTACAATGACGGCTCTGTAGTTTATGAATCCCCCAAACACCATCCTGCTCACAAGTGTGCCACATCAGCTGCTTAAAATAGTCCCCAACAAATGACTCAAACATTTGCTAAAAACATGTCACAATTCAATATAACATGGAACCTGGACACAAAACAATAGACTCTAGTTATACAGCATATAGCTCAAGTAGTTATGCTTTTAATCCTGTTTTAATAAAGGTGGATTGTCCCATTGAAGACAAATCACACACATATTTGGACACACATGTCTTTTTACATAAATATACAATCCAAGTGAAACAAGCTTGGGTTGTGTGTCACTCGGTGTCCAACTATCATACAATAATTCATCTCAAAATGTATCCACTGATTGAGATCTGGCTGAGCCACGGCAGCGCTGTAAATCAAGTGTGACAGCAGCTGGGGAAGCTGTTTTGCATCTTTCAAAAGTTGGGTTAATGAGACCTGCACATTAATCTCCTGTAGTTTGCTTGTACTGCATGTTGCATTAATAAACTGTCTTTTTAAGCTGTTGAAATACATTCGCAATTTAACATCCGTTATGTGTGCTTGTGTGCATCCTCTCAATCCTTTAATCTTTCTTTCCCAGCTATGTATGTTGCCAAAAGTGCTGAAATGGACAAATGGTCCCAATTAAGAAAGTGTGGAGACATGTAAAGGTAACATGCGTTGAATGAAACAGAATACTAGCCGTACAGTGTAATTACGTGTGTGTTTATACAGCGCACGGACAAAGAAAAACATCGGAAAGGACAATTAACCTCAGTGAATGCGTACTGATGCATTGGCTCTGCAGCCATTCATAACCATATGTTCTTTCTATCAATGAATATGAGAAATCCTGAGCTTTTAGGAAAATGGCCTTGTTCTGTAGTTTTCCCCTCTCCAGCTCTGCTAATGTTGTCATGTCAGAGACAATCAGCTCCCTGCTGAGACGTCAGGGCAAAAGGTGAAACGCCTCTGTTATTTATCCCAAACCCTGTGGTTAAAAAAGAAGGGAGGAAGAGGGACAGGGTATAAAAGAAGAGAGGGGGAGGGTGGAGTATCGGACCGGAGTTAAAGTGAAATTTAACTCATGGGGAGTTGCATGTCGAAGTGTCCTTGAGCAAGACACTAAACTCCCAGTTTCTCCCCGGGTGCTTCACTGCTCCTTAATAACTAAGGATGGTACAAATGCAGAGAAGAATTTCCCCACTGTGGGATTAATAAAAGTGTACATTATTATACATTTTTAACATAATCGAGTTAAAGCATCAGGAATTTGACAAATTCAATAAATAAATACATTTCCCCCCTTCACAAGAAGACGTGCTAATGATGGATGTAAACAGTAATTAAAAATTAATTAATTATTTCATTTTTTAACCAGTAAAAATGTATTTTCTCCACCAGAAATGTTTCAAAGCATGGCTGTCGTCTCTGTGTTGCATGTAGAATATTGTAACTTTAATGGTTGTAGGAACTTACACAGTCTCTGTTTTCATCTGCCGGCCTGGTGGAATTTCACTTAAACTGATCACAGAATGAGGATGGAAAAATAAAATAGCTAGCGAGGGAAAAATATAATTAGATTCAATTTCAATTCAATTCTGTTTATTTTGTATAGCCCATTATCACAAATTACAAATTTGCCTCAGAGGGCTTTACAATCTGTACACATACAACATCCTTGTCCCAGGACCTCACATCGGATCAGGAAAAACTCCCAAGAAATAGAAAAAAACCTTTCACGGGGAGAGAAAACAAAAAACAAATAGCTAACACACGAGTCAGAGGAAACGGTGTATAAATCCGACTTGTGGAGGGATGTTTTCTCCGTGTCTTCAGCCGTCTGGTTTAGAAACAGACCTCAACACTGATGGATGTGGTGTGAAGCACTAACACACTCCGTATCTGCAGGGTGGAGCCCCAACTGCTTTCTGATGGGCTGTTGCTCAGTCTGAAACTCCCTTTATTCTCCAGGGCTCCGTAAATCTCAGCCCACTACCCGAATAAGAAACCTTTAGTCCCTCTCTGGGACTTTTCCTCATTAAAACCTATTTCTCCCCATGTCATCAGGTTCTTCACTGTCATATTTATTCATACAATATCCTGGTTTTACTTCCTCTCTCAGCTGTATTAAATGATCATACAATGAGTGCTTTAAAGATATATATAAAGAAAATATAGTCCAATAACAGTCGTATGTAAAGTATACGTCGAGCAGTCCAATATCAGATGGTACGGTGATGTGGTAACAGATTTCAGTTCTGTTGGGAGACTTTAGCTCCTCGGGCGATGGGAAAGTACAGATAATATCAAAATGAAACGCCGTCCCAGCTGGTCAAGATGGATATGAAGTCCATAATGTGTCTCTGTGTGTGGACGGTATGTTTGGAATTAATAACAAACCGTTAAAGGAGAAGCGTTTAAATATTTGTGAGTGTTCACAATGCCTCAGTCTCAAAATGTCACATTCATTCTAAGCTCACAATAACTTGGATTTGACAACAGTTTGCTAAATGTGTGTCGATATTTGTGTTTTTAAGAAAAGAAAATCCCTCCTCTGAATTGATTACATCGCCTGTGAATTAAACCCAGCTGTAGTGTAGCACTCTGTGCGTCTTCAGTGAGCGCCAATAAAAGGTCAAGCGCACAGGCAAGCGCTCATTCATTCCTGATTAAGAGTCCTTGGTTCTGGTGTTCATCGAACACCAGAGGTAGACTTGATGACGTATTACTTCCAAGAACTACAAAGAGACCAGCGGGTTGCTTAGAAAAGTGGTCGGTCAGTGATGTATCACTTTTATTTAGCAGGGACAGATGGACCATTACTGCTTATTACAGGCGGTTCCCTCTGCTTACAGCATAATTTGTTTCCCGTTAGTACAGTAACATGGGCTTTCCTTAAACACAGATGATGGCACATGTACCCCCCCCCCCCCCACACACACACACACACACACTCCATCTCTTTTATTCATACACACACAAACTCACACACACTCTTGATAGAGCGGATCGGCCTCCTTGAAGACTATAAAAGAGGCCCCTTCTTTATTTAATGCACATTTACAGCCTTAAAAAATGAGTCTGACATGTTAGATGTTACCAACTGATTGAGTAATAGCTTTTTCCGGTGCGTATCAAATTCAGTGTTTTCTAAGCGCCCACTTGTTTGTTACTGGGTTGCAGAGCAGCTGTGCATCAGGCCATTCACCGATGCAAGTATGATATAAAGTGCTGAAGAAAGGATGCTAGCAAAGCTGGAGCTGAAAGGGATAACAGCAGTTAAATCAGAGGAAACAAGTCAGACAAAGAAAGGATTACTGTGTATTATTAACAGATGATATGTGACGATAAAGTCTCAGAGTTGTTGGTGCTTGGACTCTACAGGGAGATTTGTAATTGAGGCCGTCTGCCCCGATCAGCAACAAGATAAATCCCCCTGTGGAGTCCAGACCTGGTGGTGGTGCTGCTGCTGATGATGATGGTGGTGGTCGTGGTGCTGATGAGGCTGATAGAATGATGAGTTGATGAAGCTGATGGATCTGTAAAGACTGGTCGGGGATCGGGAGGTGGAGGGGTGCATAACAGCAACAGGAATGACATGAAGGTAGAGAAAGTCATATTGAAATGAGACAGCAGCAAGATGATTGGCTAATCATGTCATTGTTTCCTTGTGCGTATTGGATAGAGGAGACCAGCTGATCTAAACAGCCCGAACAATGACAACAAAGGAATAATGAGTGAGAATGTGTAAGAAGTGACTGACAGATGTTTGAGAAATAAATGACGGGCATGCTATGGTCGTCCGACTGAACTTGCGCTAAAGCTTCATTAAAGAGAGCGAACAAGGAAGGACGAGGGTAAAAGGATAGAAAGTAAGAAGCAAGTAAAAAAGGAAAATGAAGGTCATTGAGTGGAAAAGATGCAGGAATGTCAGAAAAGACTGCGGCAAAGAAAGAAAGTAGAAGGAGCAAAATAAGTGACTTTGTAACCTATAAAGCTGAGCCAGATTCACATCAATGAGACGTTCACCGACGGCCAAATGCATGTCAAAAGTAAAAAATAACAGATATGAAAGTTTTGTATTAGTCACGCTGGCCTAAAATAACAACGGCTATCTATAATACTTTCTACTATAATACACAGTTGCTCTCTTTCTTAATAATACTGAAATGTGAAATGAGATATCATCTACTTCCAGAGGTTTCTCCACCACAGGAAGGACACATGCTGAGCATCTTTGGTCGGCCCTCACCACATTGTAATGTTCATTCACATGGATAAAACAATCATGAATTGGATCAAACTCTCCATCAATTGTGCCAAGACTTGTCGTGGTAATCGCTGAATTATTTCCAGCTATAGTTCACATACATCTTGACAAGTGCATGTCATTTTTATTATCATAATCTTGTGAAGGTGATGCAGACACTGGGCAGAGATACTGCCAAGGGAAATTCAGTTTTGATCTCCACTGAGCAGAATTATGAAAGCCTCACACACAATTTGACACCCTGTTCCAAGTCTCTCCTCGTCGATCTTCATTCTGCACATCCGGAACTGAAATGTTTTGGCAAATGGCTAACAGCTAAACGAGGTACATGGATTGTAGCTAATCATCTATACACTGAACAACCACTTGTGTGATCCTTTTAGAAAGGCTGGGTTGAGCCCCAGGTGTCAGAGATAGAAGTGCGTTGTCCTCCCTGTGGAGCTCCTGCTGATGGAGGAGCATGTGCTACAGTTTGATCCCCATGTCAGGAGACTCCTGTTCAGGCTACAGGTCACCTTGGCCCTGCTTCCTTTCCCGCAGGGAAAGGCGGACACCTGATCTGAGGTCCTGTCAAGCATGGTTAACTCACACCCGAGGGGCTGCACAGGGGTCACTGATGTGGTGGAGGGGGGATATGGGCAGGGGTGCACATAACTGGTACGCAGGGACGCATGCGCGAAAATAATCGACAATGCGTAATGCCACTTGTGTTACTTTGCGCCTTTGCGTACTTAACTGATCTGATATTGATCGTCTCTACACAGCAGCATGTCATTGTTTATTGTTTCTTGTTTATTTATTGGATCCCCATTAGCTGACGCCTTAGCGACCGCTAATCTTCCTGGGGTCCACAGAAAGGACAAAATACAATACATACAAAAACATACAAAACATATCGTGAAACCAACAGTTAAAAATAGTACAACAAAGTAAAAAATAGTGCAGTCAGATGCACAGTACAGTCGAAGGATAAGATATATGTTATGCAATTCAACTTAATTCATACAAAGAAAAATGAAAATCTAATCAGATGACTAAAAAGCATTAGAATACGTCAAGTGGTGAATGTTCTTAGGTGCGCCTTTAATTGTTTTTTGAATGACAAATTATGACTCATGTGAGTTAAACGAGGAGGTAGTAAGTTCCAAGCGGTAATTGCACGATAGATAACAGTACGTTTGAGGAGGTTAGTTCTTATGGGGTTGGCGGTATCAATTGACCTAAACTAGCATTCCTTGTGTTATGGTTATGTCTGTTAAATGTGTATTGTAACTGATTGAAGAAATATACCGGTGTCTGATTAAATACTACTTTCCTGAAAAACATGAGAAGACAAAAGTGAAGTTGAGTTTCAACTGAGAACCATGACAGGCGAGAGTGCATATATGCAGTATTAGTTCTAATTGAACACTGGAGTGCTAATCTGGCAGCTCTGTTTTGAACCATTTGTAGTTTATGTATGTCCTTCTTAGCAGCCACTGCCCATATGAATGGACAGTACATCAGATGACAAAAGACCAGGGAGTGTAACACCTGACAAACAATAGGGAGTGTTAAATAAGCAAAGCACTTTCTGGTCATAGCTATACCCCTTCCCATCTTAGTGACAATGCTGTCGATGTGCTCAGACCACGACAACTGTTCATCCAACACTACACCCAGTAGTTTGACCTTCTGGACCTGTTCTATCGCTGAACCTGACATTGACAGGTGAAGCTGTGTGTCACCGTTAAGTGTATTCCTAGAGCCAAACACAATGCATTTAGTTTTAGAAATGTTCAGGGCTAGCTTATTCACTTTCACCCAATCAGACACTCTCTCCAGATCCTGATTCAGAATGGTAGCAAGTTCCAGTTTGTTTGAAGAATTACTGTACAGTGTTGTGTCATCAGCATACATTACCATGTTGGAATTTTTAATTGACAAAGGGAGATCATTTGTGAAAATGGAAAAGAGTAAAGGGCCTAATAGTCCTTAAACAATAATTGTTCAATTAGCAAAAAAATTCTTCAAATGCAGCTCAACATTATCAATATTTATAAATATATGGCATTCAAGATAGCTGAATAGTTGGTATTTATTTGGCCAAAATTAATGTAGATGATATATTAATTCTTTATTAATGGCCGCCAGTACATAAAATTTTTTTTGGTGATAGATAACAACATCAAAATATTTTTAACATATAATTATAATTGTATTTAAAATTAGATGAATATTCAAATCAATACTTGTAAAATAC
This sequence comes from Pseudoliparis swirei, assembly GCF_029220125.1. Taxonomy (NCBI): domain Eukaryota; kingdom Metazoa; phylum Chordata; class Actinopteri; order Perciformes; family Liparidae; genus Pseudoliparis; species Pseudoliparis swirei. Next base: position 12,922,532 of record NC_079406.1, on the reverse strand, counting down.
CATTTGTGGAAAAAAAAATTACAGTGATGAAGATCACAATACTCAATGATAATACCACATTTTACAATGATTCCATCATAACCACTCAATGACAAGTTCAACATAATTTTTTTCAAATTGTAGTTGATAGTCGTAAAAAATTTTCCAGTAATCAATTATACACACAGCAGTTAATGTTATAGTATTAGCAATAATTAACATAAAGTCAGAATGAACAGAGTGAGTTCTATAAAAGTAATATTAGATTATAGTTACTTAGAAAAAGACAACACAATAAACAGTTAACACAACAATACATTACATCCATAGCCTAATAAATACAAGTAAAATGAAAATATAAATACATCTATCACATACCAGTTTTACACAATACTGACAATAGTTACTATACATTACATGATTTTTCTGTATGATCCTGGGATTATGACATGTAAATCATGATAATTATGATTCTGAACTTTTCAAATCTGGTCACCATGACTAGCAATCTCTGCAGAAATATTGTTTGCCTTTCTTGCGTTGCACAGCTACAGCACTGCAGGCAGGTAACACCCCTCTTGCAGCCGCAGCATGCAGAAACAGGTTTGCAGGGCTTGCATGCTCAGGGGGGGTCCATGCATCATAGTGATGCCAGGGGGCCTCAGTCCATGCCCAAGTGGTGCTGTAGTGCCCATCCACTGCCACCAGCCACCCTAATGAGACATGTGGGCCCTGAGTGGGCCTTGTGAGTCTCTGGCTCCTCTTTCTTTACCATCTTCTTTCTCAGTTCTAGCTCTCTTTTTCTTCTCTTGAAGTAATGCTTTGGTGATACATCAGATTGGGGTCCTTGCGATGACATACATGCAAAGAGCTTCTTTTTGCATTTGACGCTCCCCCATGCTTCAGTTTCTCGATGACAGATATTACATCCCTCTCGATGACAGTGGCATCCATTCTTTGATTGGCAGTGTAGCAGCAGACATGTGCGTGTTCCACAGAAACATGACACACCACCTGTTCTCTGGGCAGCATGTTGAAAGAGCACATGTCACTGATGTGCACCAGAGGAAGGGATTGTTCACAAGCTAGGAACAAGCTGACGGCTGCCTGTCCCAATGGCAGGAGAGTACTTAGGAATGCTGGTAGTTGACTACTGGTGTCCACTGTTCGAACTGGACCACCATGGTGACCAGGTTGTGCTACATGACCTACACATAGCCCCTGTACCGTTCCACCTGTATTCTCATGTGCAGCTGCAGTGACTATGTTGGTTGCAGCACGATGCAGCATTTCTGTTCTTGCTCTGTGGAAGTTGACACACCTGAACCCTGATCAGTGAAAAGGACTCTGCAACCACTCACCTGGAAGAGCTCACCTTGTTCTTGAAAGGACTTGCCTGCATGGTGGAGAGACTGGTGAAGAGCTCCACTGCCCAACTTGCCTTTTTCTACTCCTTTCGTTCGCTTCAACTTGCCATGTTTGTATTCCACCACCTTTCTCCGCCTCTTGCTCAAGGCTCTGTTGATGGGTCTTCCTTTGATTGTCTCTGGAGCATGCAGTGATACATGTGTGAGCTGTTGTCGAGCGTGTTGGTAGTACGTGGATGAACACTTGCTGTGCATATTCCTCGGCAGACAACAGCAGTGACGCAACATCTGTAGTGCTCGACAGCAGACAGTGGGTCAAGGGGGCAGCAACTGAGGCTCAGCATGGGCTTACAGCACACTCCGTAAGATATTCCAGGGAGGTTTCCAGTCCCTTTCTCACCTCCTCTCCTCTAAGCTTGCATTCCTTCATCAGGGATTCTTCAGTGGGACCATCACGGTCTGGCTGGAATCTGTATCTTGATAGAGATATCTGGTTGTTCAGCTTTGGGTATTTTTGTTTTCCTTTTCATTTGGGTCCTCTTCTCCTTTGTTGGGTTTTTGGTTGCCGGTTTTGTCCACCTCAATGCCACTTGGTTGGACTTAGTTCTGTGGTTTGCATTCTCATGTTCTTGGTTCTTCTGCAATTTCTATGACTGCAGTGTCCTGTGATCTTGGCTGTCTGAGCACCAGCAAGTCATGCTGCTCTCCACGAAGTCCTGACCAGCTCTTCAAAACCTAGTCCAAGAAGTAGCTCTCTGGCAAAAATCTCTCTCAAACATGCCACTCTGCTCTGTGGTATTGTCTGGCACTTGGTTGTCTGGTCGGTGGTCGGTGGGATTGGTGTCGTGGCTGCAGATTGAAGTCTTTCAACATGGCCAATCCACAGCCACAACCATCCGGCAAACCATCTGCAATCCACAGTTCTGCGCCTCCATGTTCTGGATTGCCTCCATTCTTGTTCACCCTTACGGCGTTGTGTTGTTCTGCTTGGTCAATAGGGGGGATTGCTGAAAAGACCTCTTGGTCTTCTGGACTGCTAGCCTGTGTAGACGTCTGAGTTTGTTTGCCAGTTCTGCCATGTCCGTGTGTGCAGCCATATCAGATGCACTGGTATTCGGCATAGTAGTCCACGTTCAGTTCAGTCAGAAGAACCATGACCAGTTCACCGCATTCGCCACATCCACTCTCTCAGAGATCGCATATAGATCACAGCAGGAGTACAGAGCCAAGACCAGACCCAGCCATGACTGTTGAAACCAACTCTTCTCTTCTCTGTTCCGACACTACTACCACACTCACACTTATCACCCTCACCACCAAAAAAAAGGTACATAACAAAACATATTCAATATCTAATACGCTATAATGAAATAAAAAATTTTTCAAAAAAATGGCTCAATGAGATCTTGAAATCCTGAATATCCAAATATCCAAATTGTTCAATAATCTACATGTCTACATGTAATGTGCTTTTAGAACAATTTGAACAATTGGTTTCGTATTTTTTACTATGCCGCTGGGCTATAAGCAGCTCCCCTGTGGAACCCCACAGCTGACATGTCTACAGTCTGATAAACTACCATTATAAAAGACTCTTTGCGATCTCTCAGAAAGATAGCTAACCATCCAAGAGAGTGCAGTTCTGCTGAATCCATAGCTTTCAAGTTTGGTAATCATAATGTCATGATCAATTACATCAAATGCAGCACTAAAGTCAAGCAAGACTGTGCCGACCATTTTCTTATTGTCCATCTGTATCAGCCAATCATCAGTTAGCTGGGCAAGGGCAGTAGCTGTGATTAGGTCTGTATGCATGTTGGGAACTAGTAATGAGGTTATTCCGAATAAAATAATCCTGTATTTGTTTGAAAACAATTTTCTCCAATAATTTACTCAAAATGGGGAGTATACAAATTGGACGGCTATTTACACATGTGAAGGCAGATTTCTTGTCCTTAGGTATAGGAATCACATTCGCCACCTTCCAGACCTTTGGGCATACACCATACATTAAGCAGTTGTTGAAGATGTGACATATTGGTATAGATAAGTGAACAGAAGCAAGTTGCAGCAGTTTACCATCTAAATGGTCTATACCAGCCATTTTATCGGTCGGCAGAGACGACAACATTCTCTCGATTTTAGGGGAAGTAACCTGCACAAAATCAAATTGGCAGTTTTTGTCCAACATCATGTAGTTCTCAATCAGTGTGCATGAGGAGGAGCCATCGGTGGGTCCCAAGTTTGATCTCAGATTATCAACTTTACTCGTAAAATAGTTATTCAAATAATTAGCAATCTCTTCTGGTTTTTTGAGAAACGAACCATTGTTTATTATATTAGGCTTTGCATGATGTAAGGACCTACCCATTATATCATTCATAATTCTCCAGAGTTTCTTCCCATCATTCTTTGAGTTGTCAATTTTGCTTTGGTAATACTCTCTCTTTTTCCCTCTGTTCAATTTAGTTACTTGATTTCTTAATTTACAATACATTTTCCTATCAGACAGTGAGCCAGATGTATCAGCCACTAGTTTTGCCTCATTCCTTTGACCCATAAGTGTTTTCAAATCACTACTGACCCATGGGGCACACTTTGCCTTTACAGTTGTTGTTTTTTAATGGTGCATGTTTATCCGCAATGTTCAGAAATAATTTCATGAATATATTTAGGGCCAAAACAGGGTCCTCCTCTTGACACACTATAGACCAGTTAACATTCATTACATCCTCCATGAAAGATTCCACTTGGAAATGTTTGTATAATCTTTTATGTGTAATCCTACAGGCAGCTTTTGGGATTTTTGTTTTCCTTTTAAGAGCTATTAAATTGTGATCACTGAAACCAAGAACTACTTACACGGCTTTAGAGCAGTGTTCAGGGGTATTAGTGAAGAAATGATCAATACATTTAGATGATTTTTTTACATTATTATTAGTACTAGTTCTAGTTGGTAATGTAATAGTTTGAGTAAGGTTGCAAGCACTGGCTACAGCAAGAAGCTTCTTTTTTAACGGACAATTTGAAAACCAATCGATATTTAAGTCACCCACAAAAAAAAACTTCTCGGTTATCATCACTCGATTTATCCAACATTTCACAGATCGAATCTAAGCATAACATGTCCGCACGAGGCGGCCTATAGCAGCAACCAACAAGTATGGGTTTAGTTTGTGGCAGATGAACTTGCAACCACAGTGCCTCAATGTCACACATCATTAAATCCCCTCGTACACTTACTGGAATGCTATTCTGGACATAAAAAGCCACACCACCCCCATATCTGTTCCGGTCTTTCCTGAACAGTGTATATCCATCAACCGCTAGTTCTGCATTTTCAAATGAGGGATCTAAATGTGTCTCAGATACTGCAAGTATATGGATGTTGTTTGGTAGCATCATACAACTTAATTCATGGATCTTATTCCTTAAGCTACAGATGTTTACATGAGCAATCAGCAGGCCTTTGCCTGGGATATTAGGAGTTGTTGAGCCCATAGTAAAAAAGACACCGAGCAATAAAAAGTTACATTGCGAGAGTACGGCTTAATGACCCAAATCACTCACAAGATTGATGGTATTCTCGCTTCGTCGTTGTCTTGAAGGAGGATGTGTTATCAGTCTGTCGTGCCGGAGATTTCTGTCTCTACGTGTCGCGTTAACACTTCTCGGCTCTCCGTCTCGCGCGCCGCAGAGCTCCGATGCCGGCGTGTGCATCGCTCCGCCGTGATGCGCGCACACAGTGCGTATGGAGTGAGTACCAAACACCATCTCCCGGTACTCACCTGAGTAACTCACTGAAAAAGTTATGTGCACCCCTGGATATGGGCCCTGATGATGCCATCCGAGAAAAACGTTAACTTGTGGATTAAACCAACTTTCTCACATTTACTAATGGAGTCAGAGGATAGTTTATGGTTCAGTCTCCCCCTTCGCTGCCCTCCTCAAGGGGGGAGCATAATGGTCCGTCATGCATTTCCCACTGCAATTGATGATGTTACCTGAATGACTCAGATCGCTAAGCTTTTCCCATGGACTCATTTTTCGGTTCATTTGTTTTAACGGGTTGCTTCAGCCGTGCTTCTGGATGTGATTGTGTGATTAGCTGCAGACATCAAAGAGTTCCTCAAGACAAAAACACAAACAACAAAGTCAATAAAACGTGTTTTTCATGATCAATATGACCAAATATTGACCACAAACTGTGTACTTATTCTGCTCAGACTGACTAATAAGTCTACTTTATTTTAAAATGATCGTGATAATAAAATTGTTCCTTGAAGTGTGTCCCAACATGAGAGGTGTCAACTGTCTAATAATTTGAACCACTCTGCCTTGATCCATCATTAAACAGGAGATGGGGACGCTTAATCTTTAGCATGTGATGTGGATTGCGAGGCGTAAATACAGCTTGTTGTTTCCTGTGATGAAAACCTCCTGTGGCTCTCACTCACTTTATTTCATGATTAGGGTGTTTAGAAGGAGTTGACAAGTCTACGATTTGCCAATTCACTGTAAAGTTTACTCTCCAGATACAGTAATTACTGTGCTGTCATGGTTACCTTCGCATTGAAAATGCAGACGGTAATGTTTTGATCGCCGTGTATTTGTATGCGTGCGTGCGTGCGTGTTATTCGCATAAGTCAAAAAGTATTAAACCGAATCACATGAAATTTGGTGGGATTATTGGTTATTATCCGGGGACCATTTGATTAGATTTTGGGATCGATCGGGTCAAAGGTCAAGGTTAAGATCATGAAAAAGGTCAAAATCTTCTTGAATTGCATGAAATTTGGTGGGATGATTGGTTATTATCCTGGGACCATTTGATTAGATTTTGGGATCGATCGGGTCAAAGGTCAAGGTCAAGGTCATGAAAAGGTCAAAATCTTCTTTTTACCATAGCACGGTCAATTTATATCCAATTGGCATGCAACTAATGCCAAAATGTTCATAATTCAATGCCCAATCTTGTGATATGCGAAGGTATGTGCTCTACCGAGTGCCCGTTCTAGTTTTAAATGTATAAATGATAATTCCTCTTTTCTTGAAACCCTATAGAGGAATTCCTCACTGGAGGATTCATCTTTGCTTTTGACCTTTGTGGTCAAAAGCGGAAGAGATTTTCATCATACATAGCAAACTAAACCGTGTCAGGTTTTAAAAAACTGACAATATAGCAATAAGACATGAAAATATTTGATTTATATTTCACTTTCATGTTTTCATCACTTGACATGTTTTTTTTCAATTTGGGATTATATTGTGAGAAAATATATTGTATTTGACCTTTTTGTGACTGTTTTTCAGGACATCATTGTCAATAATCGTGTTCTGCGTTTAAACTGTTAAATCACTAAACACAACATACACTCCTATCCGGGGCTTTCTGATCACTTCAGGACCTTTCAGAGCGAATAGCGCATTAGTCATGAAAAGTTTCTAATAACCTTAGTTTTCATACGCTAGTCATTTTTAACCGTGCAGATCTTGTGATAAAGGTCAAAAGTGACATCTCCAGCAGCCCATTTGGACAGAATGAGAGGTTTTGTGAATTAATGCATCAACATACATTATGTTATATATTATGCTTTCATCTAATGTAGCCTTGAAAGGAGCATTTCAATTCCTCTTCTCTTCGGTCATATCTCTGTGTTTTCTTTTCCTCTCTGTCTGTCTTGTTCTCTCGTGAGATCGTGTCCTCTGCAGTTGTGATGAAAGGGATCGACTGCTTGCTGTTGTTTGATTGTCTGCTTGACAGCTGGCCCAATTGTTTATTTTTTTATTCATCTCCGGCACCCTGATCTTCGGGCCGCTCGCACATCGGCAGGCCCAGATCTGTGAGAAAGGGGAGAGACGCATGGAACGATGTGTAGACTGACGTTTTACAACAATGTTTCTTGGTAGTTGTTGGATTTGATACATCTGGACCTGACTATATATCTACATGTACTGTATATGTGTGGGTACACAATGACATAGTCAGACTCCTGCAGGTCAGATGACTCAAGAGACACAAGCTCATCCTCTGATTCTCATCAAGCGTCAGCTAATTACATGTCAGGTGAATGTACGGCTCTTTCTTCTCCTTTTTCCCTCTGAGCAATACTCTCAATCAAGGCCCAGAAGCAATAATGCTAAATGATGTGTGTAGATAAATGTTTGCATTTACATTCCTAGTAACAATGAATTACTTTCTTTTGCATGCACATGAAATATGACCACACTCTCATGAATAACCAGACTAAGTGTCTACGGCTCTACCGAAATGTTGAACCACAAGCATCCACACACACAAACAAACCTCTCTGTGATTTTGTCCCCTAAGTCTTGCATATCTCGTAAAAGTGCAATCACTCCTGCACCAGTGCACATGTGCGGCGTAGCAGGGAACCATTTCCAGCCTAGTGTGCCATGTGTTGTGCCTACCCGTCCTCAGGCGTTGGAACAGGTTTGTTCCACTGGCTGGAACTGAAGAGAAGGGCAGGTGAGGCCACGAGACCTCATGACCTCTTAACCCTTGCTGTGTTAACCTCTGGCACCGGCGGTATCTCCTTTAGCTGCTGACAGGATGCAGCGATTTGCCCCGAGAGGTGTCTGTTTGGTCTGTCCATCTGTTGCGTCGCTTTGACCCTGACCGGACATTCCCAGACCATTCCCACACCTTTGACCCTGCAGGAAAAAACTCTCTTACTCATCCTTCCACGCCTCTCAGTTCACCGGACCTCTCTGTTGGCTACATTTTCTTTAACTAAATTACATCGGCGCTGCAGGGGGGGAAGAAGAGCCGTCTACGTTGATGGACAATCAGTGTCAGACTCATCAAAGAGAGGGTGTTCTTGCTGCTTTTTGTTAACACTGTGTCCTGGAGGGCTGCTGACGACGATGATGATGGTGATGATGGTGATGACGTTTCTGATGACAACGTGAAGACATTTGTGGGCGCACTAAGGAAGCCCTCTTAGTAAACTCCCTCCTGATGGTGAAAGCCACAACTGGGCTTCAATCAAACGTCCTGCTGACAAAGCAAGCTTGTGATCTCTTTGTTTCCAAACATGTAACAGAAATATCGATGTTTCTTTATTCATTTGTCGCATTGTGAGTGTTTGTGCGTGTCATTGCATAAGAGCACCATGAAACCTGAACCACACGTCTGCAGCCTGTTTGGTCCACATGGATCGCCTCTCGTCTCTTGTCTCGAGTTGAGGAGACACAATCGGTGTTGTTCTCCTCTCTGTCGCGCTCTCAGGGGCCGGTTGAAGAAGGCAAAGCCTCCTCCAAAAGCACAATCTGTTCGCTCTCTGGGTAAAATGTGTCCTTCTCATTATGATCTTTGATTTCCCCCGTTGGGCTGTTTGTGCTGTTCCTTCAAGCCACCACAGCCACAACAGGACAGGAATGCCAGCCGCACTGTTCGACAGGGGAGACATCAGACACCACCATATCAAATTCTGACTCTCCATTCTTAGAATAAAGCAAGACTTTCTTTATTATTTTTTTCTGCAGGAATACAAAAAGTTGTGTTTGTCTAGTGTTCCGCTAATTTATCTCTCTCTTTTAGACCTTTGGTCAAATATTCAGACGGATTGTCAGTTTGCCTCGTTTGCTTTGTGTCAACTGCCTTTTTCTCGTTGTTTAATAACTATTCTCTGTCAATCAACTACTCTTAATCATCAATACAGTCAGATTTTTTTTTTTTAAAGTGGAAACGTTTAGTAGTACAGTAACATATTCCCTGACTGACAAATAAAAGCAAGTGAGGACTATCAGGAATTATTTGAATACACTTCATCCATCCAGCATTTGGACCAACACAGGCTTTTGTGTCCTCGAGGTGTCTGTGCAGGACGTCCACGGACCAATTCAGGGAGACAGGTTCCTCCTTTGGGACAGAAGCTAACTGGAGACATGTGGTGAGGTGATGCGTACGGCCAGGTATGTCGTCCCTTCATCATTTGTCTTGACTGAGCAGCACCTCGACAGGATGCATTTTTCTCTCGGATTCATGTGTGATATACATTTCAGTCAGACCTGGATTAAACAGATGTTCAAATTACTGAGCTGTGCAGCATTAATCATATCTGCTCACACTCATTGTTAGTATCTCTCAGTAGTTTTCTCCTGTCTGTTTACAATATACAGTTTTTATTTTATGAAGAACTTCCTTCCGGAGTCCAAGATCAACAAGACCTTTACTGGAAAGAGGCTCACAAACTGGCTGAAAGATGAGGCAACTCTGTCTCTGATATTTCTTTTCTCATGAGAAAAAATCACTGTTGAACAACTGTTATACTCACTTTAATAAGGTTAATAGGTTATTTCGGGTCAATTCAAAAGAAATCTGTTAGTATTGGAAAATGGTTGTCTTGGGGAGGAAACGTTCCACAAGCTTCTTCTCCTTTCCGTCCTTATCTATACTTTTGAGCACAGTAGTTAGGACTTGAGGTCTTGATGGTCATGGTCAGCATCCGCAGAAAACAGCCAAAATATCCACTACAGATGATATAGTGCTGGTGACTTTGGCAACAGGCCTGCAGAAAAGATAATCTAATGCCACCAAGATGTCTGCAATGGCCTCATGAGTTTCCCCAGCAGTGTGCCTGAGGCCTGCGAGGTCCAACTCTAATTCACTGGAAAGAATTAAAACTGATATTCCCCATCAAAGGACCATTTCTCCCTGCTGGCTATAAACAGTCACAACTTCTCTATTTCTTCATCCGAATCCAAAGTATTCTGCTTGACTGACGATCACTGGGACAAGATGCATGACCTGTACCCTGAGATTGTTTTATTTAAGCACAGATAGGGGGGATCGAACAAAAGAGAACGTGTTAGTGAGACAGAGGAAGGACCAGGACAGTTGAAACTGAGGTTTGGCCTCCCTCTTGAATGTTTCCTGGAAGTGGATGTTTTGAAATCGGAAACATGTTGATGTTACTTTTAAACTTTCCAAAATGTGATCAAATCTAGTCCCAGAAAAAAACAAGTTGTCGCCCACAGCTAACTCAGGGAGTCAATGGAAACATTATTCTTTGAGTTTACATCCACAAAGCATGTTGGGAACTGTAGTTACTAATACAAAGCATTGATATTTTTTTTTTTCATGTTGCGCTTTAATGTGTTATTCGTCATTGCAGAGGAATAACATCCACATGGTTCCGTCTGACAAGGTTTTGCGTTCATTGACCGGCTGTTTACGCAGTTTTCAGTGTTCTCTAAACAAATGTGATGGAGCTTTGATTCTTCAAAACTGTCAATTTCCTCAAACATTTACATAATCGGATTCCTCTCCATCCAACCACATGTGCTCACTTTGATCTGGCAGAAAAGTGTCTCTGACTGTTCAACATTTTCCTGTGAGACCAATTACTTGGCAGGTTAAACTTTTAAACTTTTAAAAGCTTCAAATCCATTAAATAAATGAGCCACACAATCTAAGGTCCTTATTGTTAATTTAGGTTCATTGTGATACTCTCAGATGATGTAATCTACATTTCTTCATCATCTTCATGTAACTGCTTATTATAATGATGACCTAATACCATTATCTCAATGAAATATGACCCTCATATTCAGTCCTGTTTTTGTGACAAAAATTGACATTTTACCTGGCGGTCAGAGTGTCAGTTCAGATTCATAACCCACGTTTCTGAACCTCAATAGCAGTATTGATCAGCAGCAAATGACTTGATAGGTGGGAAAGATGTAAGAAAGGTCAAGGAAAGGGAGTGAGAGCGCACGTTCATGTTCTACAATAATCATTTTGGAAGTTTAGACAAGTGGAAAGAGGCTTTGCCTTTATGCTTTGGGTAAACTGCGATAGGCCGTGTATGTGTAGGAGAAGCCTTTCCAAATATACAGAGAGTCATTTTCAGCTCCCTGCTGACTGAGCGAGGGGTGCTGCAGACCTGAGCGCCCTATAGTGCACAATAGCTGCAGGCCAGCAGTGATCAGAGGCCAGCTTCCACTCACGCCATCTCAAAGGCACTGTAAATAAACAAGGAACGGTGGGAGAAATCACAATGGAACACAATATGCAAAATGAGGAATTTAGCAGTGAGGGTAAATGATGAAGAGATGATGGAGGGTATACAACCAAAGGAGGAGAAAATAATAAAAGACATCAATAAACAATGGCGTCGCAGATCTGTCTGTGGCCTATTATGGATATGTTTTCTTTTGTTTGTTGATAACCCTGTGAGTAGCACATTGTTTATCCGTCTTACCGCATGGCACCACTTATTACACATGGTATTTGCTAAAAAAGGCGATGGGAAGGAACTTTTACACACGGAACGAAAGGTAGAGGAAAGGTCAGGCCGTTGCCACTGTTGCTTCAGCATCTGGCTAACAGAGGCTTAGCCTCTCACGGCGTGTTTTTGTAATATCTCGCTCAGATTAAATTCCCTGTTGGTGCAGCTTGAATGACCAAATGTTCACCTTGTTGCTGCGGGTCTCAGAGACCTCAGGAGTCAACATAATCATTTAATCTCAAACCCTTTTTGCTCCATGCCTTTTAACTTCGTGATATCTGTGTTCACGTCAGCGTCTGTGCAGGAGCTTCAGAGGACTTCGGTGGCGTCATATTATCTTTATCTCTGTTTCTCCTCAAAGGATGGGGCCCTTGTGTAAAACGGCTGAATAGAGTCCATTCTTCATTCCTGCAGACCCAATATTACCAATCAACCTCCGTCACTGTAACAGTCTCACTGTAAGAGGGCTTTTTGGGACTCCTTTTTTCTCTCTCCATCTCTTTCACGTGGTAGCTCTGCACAGCCACAACTGTACACATACTGTACCTGCCTTACGGCTCTCGTCTCGGGTAGAATAATATGATCTCAGTTGAGTATCTGTCGTTCATACGATCTTCAGCGAGGGACTGTGGGTAACAACGTCCAGACTGTGCTGCTACTCAAGGGGCTCTGCCTCCATTGCTCAGACTGTACCGCAGGTCATAATTAACCTGAGACAAAGCATTGACCTGTGACAAATAGACTGTAACACTAACCCCCCCCCCCCCCCCCCCCGCTCAGGATAGCACAGTCGGCACAGCATAACTTTTGTCCCGCTTCAGTGTGATGGAGATGGAGGGGTCCAGCACATCAAACCTGGCCTGAGGCAGGGAGAAGTATGTAGACGCTACAACAGAGGCAAAGCTTGGAAAATAGAACTGGAACTGCAGAGGAATTACTTCTGAATTACATTAAGTGCTGTCCCCCACAGACAGAAAGTGGATGATATCACCCTACACTCACTGATGGTTATTTAAACTGCAGCTGCAGTGAGGATTATTTGTAGTGGACTGAGAGTAAAATGACCATGAGAGCACCTCAAGGACAGCTGTCTGCTTAGTTGGACATTAACTCAACAGTTATTTTATACTTTTGTAACATAATCCTATTGTGATTGTGACTTGCAACATAATGCATGTCAGTTGCATTTGTCATATTCTTGCAGCATCGGTCATATTCCTGCTTGTCTGGTCGTTACTTAGTTCTTCCCCCTGCAGTCTGAGTTTGGCATATTGAGATCGTTTAGACCGTTGCTCATGACATATCAAACCATATTTGAGAAATGTACCTGCTATTTGGACAAAGAAGGATTTCTAAGCTGTTAGTCAGTGAAAGAGCTGATTGCCATATGGCTTTTATAATTTACACATGCTTCCCGTCTTGTATTAGCCATTTTTGAAGTCGTAGCATTAAGATTTCGGATACATTTTTATTTATTCTATATTTTATAAAAATTTGATATGTTAAATGACCCTGAAATACTGTATTTGATGTATAAGACTATCATACTCAAATTCTGACACTTGCAAGACCAGCTTTACAGCTCTGTACTTGCAGGGATCATGAAAATATTATGACCTCCAAATAAATTATTAAAATAGAAAGGTAGAAGGAATGCTGGTTTACAGTATTACTGGTGTTTAAATCAGTTTGAGCTGGTCGGTTTAATCCTCATAGTCTCTCCCACATAATCCTGTCATCCCTTATTCCCGTTCCCAGCTAATTGCAACAGGAAACACACAGACGCTCCCCACAGCTTTTAACCATGCCGTTACCACAGGTATGTTAACTGGGCCTGGCTTTGGTCTCCGTGCATTAGCTGCACATTCCAGTGGTGCGGATAATGGGAAGTCCTATTAGGAGCTATTTGTGGCTGTGCTGTGGCGTGTTTCACCAGCTTCCAACATTAGCCAGGGCTCTAACCTCGTCGGGTGAGAGATACAAGGGGAGTGAGGGGCTGATGCTTTGTCTCCATTTGTCTTGTTTGTTTCTGTTGTCGGCCTCCCTCCCTGTATATTTGCTCTGTGTCGTAGCAGACCGCCGTGGGAACGTGTGTTTGTTTATGTGTGCATGTCGTGCACTTAATTGTGCCCATTTCGGCCTCCATCTGTCTTTCTGCTTCAACGTGTCTTTCTCTTCGTGCACACGTCTCACACACGAATTTCACACCGTCCCCTCAGAGTGGTCTGTATTTACATACACATGTAGACTACATACATGTACGAGTACATGTGACTCCGGAGACCATGTGGCTAAGGCATCAAGGGGTGGCCTGCTGACAGTGAGCCATGGCAGGGGAGCTTCCTCCACCCCAGCTCATAGAAAGCAAACAAGCTAATCAGAGCCAGCACTCGACCCCCTTTCAACTCTGCAGCCATTCAGTCAGCGACACAGAGGACGAGACAGAGGACTAGATAGAGGGCATTACAGTTACTTTCTGTGTGTGTTCGTGTGTGTGTGTGTGTGTGTGTGTGTTTGTGTGTGTGCGTGTGTGGTGGAGGGGAGCATGCAGATGTGCCCTTAACAACCTCTGGGAAACGTGTATCGTGTAAACTCTCTGAACGCTTCACGAGCCACATCTTGATTGGCGACCCCTGTGAGCCTTTTTTATACAGATTTTCACGAGAAAGAAACCAGTTGAAAAAAGGAGTCTCATTTCGATCAGATCACATGAGTTTTATCAGCGGAAGGACTGAAAATGACTGTCATGAAACATTATAAAGACTTCTCGTCCGTGGGACTTGAAAGTTTAAAAATGTTGTTCTTGATGCTGGAATCTTCTTTCACGATAACCTGTCTGGGTTTCCTGCTGTAACAAGACACCGATCAAGACCACTGTACTGTAGTTAGTAAATAGGTTCATAAGTGCTTTACAGAAAAGTTAATGAGTGGGTTACAGAAATTGAATTAAATTGATTATTTGCCAGATTTACTCTAAATATATTAAAAGGCATATGATCTACAGCAGGCCTATTCAACTAGCGGCCCGCGGGCCGGATACGGCCCGTTTGAGTTTAACTACGGCCCGCAAGACTGCCTGCAAATCAGTATAGCTTGGTAAGAAAAAATAAAACTGACGGACACGCCTCTTTTATACATTGAGACATTTAACCCAGAGCCATTGAGTTTCACTGTTGCCTCAACCAAACCTGTATGGTTACATCTTTATGTTACGCACCCGTGTTGGTTGCCGGTGTTACACCCCTACTGGTTTTCAGACCTACTGGTTTCCCTGCGCGTGCGTGCGTTGTGTTCTCTTCACGTCTGCAGCGGGGCTCTGTCTCGCGCACCAGATTTGTCACACATTCACAAACATATTGCTGGAGATCTTCAAGCCACCGTTCATATCCATGTCGGCGGTTACGATTGTATAAGTGAGCAGTGCATCACAGCCACGGAGGAAGAAATACATTTTCGAAAAAATAAAAATAAAAAGATCGCCCGACCTGGTTTCGATCCCTTTCACGCAAAAGGAGTCTGCACTCAAAGACACGCAGTCTGTGCGCTGCGCCGCCAGATATTAGTGTCATTCCAAGTAATTTATATATTGATCCATTAAGTCACATTTCTTATGTTTTCATGGGAACAGTTTGGTTTGGGATCTGAAACAACTGGTTGCCTTGAGCGGATATTTACACTTTGAAACATGTTTATAGTGATGCTTGTTCACAACACTTTTGCCACACAATACCGACGCATTTTCGTGTGTGACTGTTTACCTGTGGAAATATACATTACTGTTTGTAATTTTGAGCCATTATTTGATCAATATTCTGTGCGGCCCTCACACCCCCCGTGATTTTCTTATTCGGCCCACTTGCTACTGAAGTTGAATAGCCCTGATCTACAGTATCAGTATTTAGACAGCAGTGTTTGCATTGTAGTTTTATCCAATTAAAAACATTTTTTTAATTCTATTTTACTGGACTTTTTGGTTGCAGATTTTCACTTATCTTTTCACATAAACAAATTATCACTGATAAATTCTGGGATTTTTGTTGTGTCTTCATGGCTTCGTGGTTATAACTATGGTACTATTTAACCTTAAAAGAAACATCAAAATAACGATCCTCATTCGTTATGGTTTTCCTCCTGCAGTATATTCAGGTTTGTTGATATGTTACTGTCCTCCACCAACTAACCTCTCTCTACCTTTCCCTGAGATGCCGTTCCCCTTTATTCATGTGTGTACTTTAAATGACCTTTCACAAATCAACGAACATAATAATAATATTTCACTCCATGCCACCGCTGATGTTTGGATTGACCAAGTGAGGCTTTTAATGTTTTATTGTGGTGTACAGGTTGCAGTCAGTACAGAAGTTATAAGACTCAACAGAATTGCATAGTGTAATCAAATGGGTTTCTCCAGTGTGTGTGTGTGTGTGTGTGTGTGTTTGTGTGTTGGTGTTTTTTACCAGCTGCAGGTTTAAACTCCTCCATAAACCTCAGTAAACACACGTTCTCCTCGCCCACTCTCCTCCCCTTGAAGAACACAAACAAGTCATTCTCAGATCAAATGAGCAATCGTCTCTACTTCACAGCATACACACCTTGAGGCCGGATAACCTCGGTTTCACCTGATGACCACCAAGGAGTATTAAAGAAGCTGCGTTTTGGATCACCCTGTGATCCTCCTCGGCCATCCTTGACCCACTAAAGTCCAACGGGAGCGAGCTGGTCATAATTTATGTGAAATCTGTGCTCGGCCCATAAAACCGTCTGCACAGTGTCAAGTTATATTTGTGAATTTTGGTCCTGTCCATATCTTCTTCTGTCAACACTCTCATGCTCCACATCCTGACCGCCCTCCAACCGGGGAGAACCGCAGTGAGAGTGAAAGATGAAGGCCGCTTTACAACAGCTCTCTCTGCATCTATGGTTCATGACAGAGGCTATTTGGCAGCTCCGTTATCTGTCTCTGCTCTTTTTCACTCAAAGTCTGTCCTCCCCCCAAAACCAACAACACACGCACATAATGCACATCGATGTGCTGACGACATTTATCACACGTTTTCTGCCAACAAGACTGAACTCACTCTGGTGGAGGCTAATGGAGTGGATGTTATGTTGTCATCAGCAGCAATCAACAAGATACACACTGAGTTTTGTGTGAATGAACCATATACTTATTGTAGAGTTTAGACTCATTTTTTACAGGTTTTTTTTCTGTATTTTCTTTTGAAACGTTTTCACTTAGAAAACCACATTTTTAAATGAAACACAATGGTTTGGAATTTTCTACCCTATTTTTATATTAAAACATACCATTGTCTCAATGTCCACATGTTTAAGGTGATCAACAACATGCTTCCTATTTTGCTAAGATGGAACATTATAATTTTAGCAAATGTATTTCACAAAACTTCCCGAAACCATTTTTGACATTGCTTGATGAGATCTAAATGTAAAGCTCATGAGCTTTGCTGCATGTTTTCGTACTCTGAGAAACCTCTGCTTCAATTCTGCATGACTGATATTCTGACAGTCCCGTGTGAGTTTTTCTTTTTATCTTACGTTTTTGTTTTTGCTTTTTTGTGTCCTTTCACCCTCCACCCAGAAGGTGCAGCATACTTGCCAATGATGCTGTCGGCAGACAGCTTTGTATTTGTTATTGCGAGGTCTTTCTATTATTCTGTGTTATGGTATAGAGTGTTCTATGTCTTGGGTGTGTAATTCCGGTAAAACAAGTTTTTAAAAAAAGAAAAAGTACAAGAGTTGATTTAGTAAGCAGAAAAGGATGCCAGTTCACGTTGATTAACTGCGATCATCGATCATCTATTTCAGGAGGACAGAAAACATGTGTTGCCTATTTCTTAATAGTATACTTAATGTAGTCCTTCACTACATGTTGTTATCATTTTGAATTTGAAACCATGTACTCCCTGATAACAGGCCCTTTTTCGTCTAATTTCATTTGTTTGCCTTTGGAAAGCCTTAATATGTACACAGTTTGACCTGTTTTTAGTCCAGTCAGAAGCGCACTCAGAAGTATCTCATGACAAGAGAGAGGGAAAAATGGAGAGGAAGTCCGGAAGAAACACACAGACAGTATTTAACCATACATCCATCCATACAGTACTGTAATCGAGATGCCTATCAAACAAAGTCTTAAGTGGAAAAAGGTGACATTCCCTGTGACATAAATGCTGTTTTTCACTACCGTGGAAATGAAAGTCCTCACAGATGTCTTCATAAGGCAAACACGCTCGTTATCAAATCAACAGCTGCCTCTGTTCTGCCCGGTGTTCATGCCATCGGTAACTTCAGAACACTATTGAATAAAGGGAAATAAGCCTCCCTCATGGCTGCACGGTGTGTCGGTGTCAGATGGATTACTGAAGCATATATAAAACACATCACACACATGGTCCCCGAAGCGACCGTTGCACAGTGGCCCAATCCACAGCTTCGGTCAAACAAACATCAAAGAAATTGTAAGTTTGGATAACTTGATAGTCTGTGTACCGCAGCACAGGAAACCTTATACTCTGTTAATCTGAGAGGCATGCTCTTCTAGGCATCTCTGATTTGCTTTTACATGCACACCTTCCTCTTACCTGCCCACACTGACACATCGCAGGATGACACACATGTCAGTGTGGTGGGAGTCTGTGCATGCTGCCTGGTTTGGTGGTTACACGCAAGTGGGGTGTGTGTGTATGTGTGTATGTGTATGTGTCTGTTATTTTGGCCAGTGCAATACAGAGCATGAGGAATATGTCTGTGTATCCCATGTGAAAGTGTGTGTGCGTGAAGAAGCTTGAAGCAGGTACTCGTGTCCTTGTGTGAGTCATAGTGTAAGGACCTGGCTCCGGGGAGGCTGGAAGCTCTTCAAAGTGAGTTTGTTGCTGTTTTGCTGGAAATGAGCTAAGAGGATCTGGACTTTGCAGATGAAAGAAGCAGGGAGATTAGTATATTGTTTGTGTGTGTGACATTTTTTAAATAAATAATCCAGAAAATGATGTTAATATGATGCTTTTCGAAATACAAACAAACTCCCACAAACTTAATAAAAGATCAAAAGTGTATTCCAGTTTTATAATTTATTCATCATCCTTTATTTCATTTCAACATCAGGTAACATGATATCTTATATCAACATGCAATAACAGTTTAAGAAAATTGATTGAAGACAGACTTGTATACTCATTTTGTTAACACCATCAGGAAATGTGTATGAGAAAAAATATTGGTGTGGCAACAGGAAAACGGTAACAGATTAAACCGTCTTTCTGAGGCACGCTAATACAGGATACATATTTACTTTAACTTAGATTATGAAGTGTTTACTGTTCATTAAGTCGGAGATACAGACATCCTGAATGCTATAGCGACCACCTGGCTGACCGTGCAGCTGCACAGAGCGACACTGGCCTTGAGTGCAACTTCGTGACTGCGGGGCCTGCAGAGCTGTAATGAGGGAATCCATCAACAAGGAGCAGAGAGTCCGCACGGCAAGAAGCAGGTGCGACTGTATTTAGTTCCATTTTTAAAAATAAGTTTTAGACTTTTTTTTATCAAAAGAAAATGGAAATGGAACAATTATAGCAACTTCAGGGCTGACTTTTCTGTTCGAAATCCTTGAAGTATCAAGTGAATGACCTGTTGACAGATGAACAGGCTAGATGATGAATAGAAAGACCTCTGGCACAAAACCTAAATAGTTTCTTTACTTTTGGAGTCCACATGTTAAGGCACCCTTTTCCCCCTTTTTTACAAGTATGGCAGGAACACATGTGGACAACTTTGGGTTCTCCTGATAATATTAAATAGAATAGTGTGTGTGTGTGTGTGTGTGTGTGTGTGTGTGTGTGTGTGTGTGTGTGTGTGTGTGTGTGTGTGTGTGTGTGTGTGTGTGTGTGTTCTAGCAGCTGGGCTGGTCTTACTGAACCAAAGCACCATGGATGGCTGCTAATAACCCACCCTAATAATCCCTACATTACCTAAAATCTCTCTCTGATCTGTGCCAATAAATACCCATTTATTATAATGCCAACAGTTAATGCTATTGTGACCAGAGGTGGGACCTGACGGCTGGTTGACTCTGCAGTGGTACAGCGGGCTGGCTCAAGCGCTTGGGTGGTGATGCTTAGTGATTACCACGGGTTCCACAGAGGTGAAGCCCAGAACGGAGCTCCCTCAGCATGGTATGCGGTTAATGAGCACTGGGCATGCTGCTGGAGCCTCCAGACTGGAACGATAGGAAATATACACACAAGCTGGATATTGTACTGAGACAACCACAACCACACACACACCGACAGTTCCAATGTTCATTTGATCTGTGCTCCGTTTCCTCCTCACAGTGGAGCAAAGGGAGCGCCTGCTCAGAGGGCTTGCAAGACAAGTAGCTGCACATTAAACACACATTTGATGGTTACATTAAAGTCCTATTTTCTAAATCTGGCAAATTTAACTCTTAACATCATTTATGCAGTAATGTAATGCAGTAATGGAGAATGTTCTGCTCCACTAAGAACCTGCTGAGACCTTCATTCCACAAGCGTTTTATCAAAGCAGAGTTTTGTGATAGTATGAGGCTTAGCTATATTTATCTTGATTACACCACTCTGAATGTAGGGCCTAATTAGACGCACGGAGGAAACTCCCCTGGAGGATGGCTGGATATACGCTGGGGACTCTGGGAACTTTACTGGAAACCATTAAGGAAACAAGACATTTCCGACCACAGGGAACAAGAGAAACGACTGAAAAGGGAGGAAAAAACGAGACGCTTCAGGCCTGAATTGTTACATGATTGTGGAGTGTGTGTGTGTGTGGGGGGGGGGCCTCTTTGTCCAGGTCGCGTGTCAGACATGGCATGGTAACGGCATGGCACTTTCGTCAGCTCATGTCACTTACTTCCTTGCTGCAACGAACACACACTATAACCACATAGAAACACACACCAAAACCAAGCTGTGAGATCATCACCTCTGTCCAGGCCGGTCCCTTATCCATACAGCCATCAATCAATCTAATATTTTCATCAAGATTTTATTTTGATCTTCAACTTGTTTGCGCCCTGTGGCAGCTGCTGCTTCAATCTTTGTTTGCCCTGTGTTTTCTAAGTAGGGGGGCGTAACTGCTATAATACACAGTCGGAAAGGAAAAGAGACCGGTCGCCATGTTCCTTTCAACTGCTGTTGGAGAAACTGACAGAAGCTTTTCATTTGAGTTGAACCGTAACGTGAAGCGAGGGGTTGGGGATAGTTAGTAGCAACGCAGATGAACAGCATTGCAATCTGTAATGGCACCTGGAAGCAATTGTCTTTTGCTCCCTGGAATATTTACGTATTGGTGAATTCTTTTGAGCATGTTCGCAGTGTTTATTTCTACAATGGTGTCTGTCTGCATAACAGGACGACAGTGCAGCCAATCTGTCCACTCTGAAAGTGGATTAAGAAGAAAACAACTGAAATGTGGATTTACTGACAATGCATCAGAAAACTCAGTCCAATTATATCCCTCATTATTAGGGTAAAGTCAGCACACCTCCCCTCAGGCTGCCCTTTTCATATGCACCACCCCGTATCCAAACACTGTTAAAGACTCCTGAAAGCTCGGCATAATGTTTTGATATCTGTCATTGTATGCTGTTATGAAGGAGTCAATGAAAGGAAGTCACATTCATTTGTGGTATCCATTCCTATCATAATCAGAATCAGAAACAGGTTTATTGCCAAAGAATGAATGTTTTCACAAACAAACGAGGAATTTTTTTTGGTGGAAGGTGCAACATTTGGACATGACAAACAACAATCAACGCAAGGAGGGAGGAGGAGTGGGAGGAAGAGGGAGGAGGAGGAAGAGGAGAGGGAAGAAGGAGGAGAGAGGAAGGTGGAAGAAGAGGTGGTAGTCCTGGGGTGACAGTCAGTCAGTCCCGGGTCCAAAGCTATTGGTGTGGCGGGAGGTCGTGGTCATGATGGACGCAGCCTCCTCCCGAGGGAGGGACTCGAACAGGAGTGTCCAGGGTGGGAGGGTCGACAATCTTTCTGGCCCGCTTCAGTGACCTGGAAGTGAACAGGACCTGGAGGGATAACCCTCTCGGCCGGCGGATGATGCTCTGCAGCCTGCGCTTGTCTTTGGCTGTGGCTGCAGGGTGCCAGGCGGTGATGGAGGAGCAGATGATGGACTCAACGATGGCCGTGTAGAACTGTACCATCATCTTCCTGGCAGGTTGAATTTCCTCAGCTGCCTCAGGAAGAACATCCTCTGCTGGGCCTTCTTGGAGATGGAGCCGATGTTCAGCTCCCACTTGAGGTCTTGGGAGATGATGGTAGGACTCCACAGCGTCGACGGGAGTCACACAGGATGACTGCATTCCTCCTGAAATCCACAACCATCTCCACTGTCTTCAGGCGTTGAGCTCCAGGTTGTTCTGGCTGCACCAGGTCACCAGGTGGTCAGTCTCCCACCTGCAGAGATGAGTCAATGAGGGTGGTGTCATCCGAACTTTAGGAGCTTGACGGACTGGTGACTGGAGGTGCAGCTGTTGGTGTACAGGGAGAACAGCAGAGGGAGAGAACACAGGGGGAACCCGTGCTGGTGGTCCGGGAGCCTGAGACGTGTTTCCCCAGCCTCACGTGCTGCTTCCTGTCGGTCAGGAAGTCTGTGATCCACCTGCAGGTGGAGTCGGGCACGTGCAGCTGGGAGAGCTTGTCCTGATGGATGATGGAATTGAAGGCAGAGCTGAAGTCCACAAACAGGATCCTGGCGTAGGTTCCTCGGGAGTCCAGATGCTGGAGGATCTGCAGACCTGTTGGCTCTGGTGATGGTCTTGGGACTTCATGACCACAGATAGTCATTGAGTCCTGTGATCTTGGGTTTTTGGGGACGGGATGATGGTGGAGGCCTTGAAGCAGGCTGGAGGTGTTGAAGATGTCGGTGAACACCGGAGACAGCTGGTCGGCACAGTGCTTCAGGGTGGAGGGTTCTGCTTTTAAACAGCCTGTTGACGGATCTCTGAGTTGATGGAGGGTGCTCCAGAGGTGTGAGCCCTGATGGGCTGGGGAGGGTGGGCTGATGGTCTGTGGCTTGTTGGTGGGGCTGTGGGGATTGTCTCAGGACTGCTCCATTGTCTTGCTCATCTGCCAGAAGCACATTGTTCATGGAGTGGGGTGATTTGGGGTTGGTGATCTGCCTGAGCCCTCTCAGACAGAAGCAGAGTCGTTTGCTGAGAGCTGCTGTTGCAGTTTCTGCTAAACCTGTATTTGGACTCTGTGGTCCCCACTCCTGAATGCCTGGTCCTTCTGCAGTCTAACCAGGGTTTGTCGTTGTTATAACTCACCCTGGAGCTGGATGGAATTCCTCCACCATCGAGCCACTAAGCCATGATTCCGTGAAACACAGAACGGAGGATGAGTAACTCCACAGAAGTTAAAACGTTGTTGTTCCCTTATGTTCAAGAGTTCCTCTCTGGTGAAAGAGCAGAAACAATAAAAAACACACCGAGGCGAATCAGGATCGATGCCATCAGGATAACACACTTGCTCCAGTTTCCCATAGGGATGTGTGTTGTGATGTCTTGTGGCACCAACGCAAACAGACAGTCTGCTGGAGGCCCGAAGGCCTTGTGGACGTCTTTAGTCTTGGTGGGCAGGACACAAGGAGAGGATTTTGGTTTTCTTCGGATGTATGCTTTTTCATCTTTCCTGTGGTCTCTGGCGACAGCAATTATTTGCCCTTGGGGCTTTTTTATCTGCAGGGTTGAGGGACAATTCCAGGTTATTAAGTTAAGTGGCGGCAAGTCTTTGGTTAACTAACTTTTGAGAAGGAGCACAAACAGCTTCTCTGCAAGTTGATCAACATTACATTGAATTAAAATGACAAGGACAAATATTTACCTGTAAAAACAGACCCTCAGGTTAGATGTGGGATGTTTAGTTTCGAACTAAAGTGTTTCGATATAGACAGGAGTTAAGAGGGAGGTGTGTATTGTGTATCGGATGACGGTTCTGGAGGGCGGGGAGGCTGGGTGAAAGGTTACACCCTGAGGAGTGGTGTTTACGAGAGTAAAGAATACCAAAGGACAACTGCGGGCTGTGTTAAATATGAGATAGAAGGAGAAAAAAGAGAAGGAAGGTGTCTGATACAAAGAGGTACGTGAGTGAAAGTGAGAGGAAGACAAAATCGAGATGCCAGACAGGAAAACGTGACAGCGACATGAAGATCCCTCTCAGACTGACACCGTCGCTTAACCGTCGCTGGAGGTCAGAAAGAGAGAGAGGTGTGAACTATATAGTATGACACAACCGCCTGGAAGAAAGGTGGCAAAGTTTGTCTCTTGTCTATCTTTTATTGGGTGAATGTGTGCTGGACAAGCGGGGCTTTCCAAAGGAAATGTGAATGGGTGTGTGTGAGGGTCAGAGGTGACCTGTGTTAGAATACAGTGGCAGATTTATTGGCTCCACCTGAAGGCTGGAGGTCGCATGCTGACTTTGTTACACGCTTCAGCCAAGACGCACACACACTCACACAGAGAGCGTTGGGACACGCTGAATACCAACCTGCTAATACCAGGGCATGTGTGTTGAGGTCTAAGGAATCGATAAAGCAGGGTACGAGGCTTGACTTCCCATCTGGCCTCAGTGTAAAACCCTATAAAGGTTGATTAAGATGGAAGACGCAGGACATTGTTCGGTAAAGAAACAAGCTCTGGACACGGGGATGAAAGAAGAAAGTTGGATCGTATTGCTCGCTATCATTAATATCTATCAGGAGGAGTGCGAAGCTCAAAACAGCCAGACGTGGATGGATGAGAGGCGGAGGAAGAAAAAAGACAGACATTTTTCAGGGTCATGATGTTGCCCCTCTCTTCCTTACTTTCTTGATTTATTGTCTCCCTCCCTTCTGCTGTCACTGGAGTGCTTGTATCTCCTATGTGGTGGTTTGGTTATGAAATATAAACCTTCAGGATTATTATTCTGATGTCGACCTGTCGTGCATGTTTCTGCTACGTCCCCCTCCCCTCTCCCTTTTGGTGTGTTTGGTGTCAGAGGTTTATCTCACCTGATGGGTGCAGAATATATGTATGTTTGGATTTAACAGATGGGTTCAAGGGAATAGTTTACATTTTGGTACATATGCCCATCTTTTCAAGAGTTAGTGGAGAAGATTGATATCGCTCTTGTGTCTGTCTGCTAAACGTGACCAATAGACAGTAAGCTTAGCTTAGCTCAAAGACTGGAAATAGAGCAGTGTTGATGCAGAGCTAAGCTAACTGGCAGCTGGCTGTTGACAAAAAGTGGTATCAATATTCTTAACTAACTCTCAGAAAAAAAGTTAATAAGCAGCCTAAATGTCTAACTTTTGTAATCCAACATTACAATTAGGATGGTTCATTCGTAGACGGTATGTTTAGAAAACTTTCAGTCACTGACACTGAATTTAAATATCCGGAGTTTGTCTTAAACGGGTGTTTTAGCTTTGACCTGCTCCTTCTCCTGTTCGTGTTCCCTGCCAACATCTGATGCTTGAATTTGGCATCTGAAACATTTGGTCCCTTGTGGCAGCTTGACTTTTTACATTCATGGATCTGTTAAAAATTGGCTTTTAGAAATCACTTCCACAGAAGTTTGAAAGAGGAGAAGTATGGTGACCAAATCTGGAGTATTGTAAGTCCATTTTGGCTTAGCTACAGTCAGGTGTATGCAGACAAAGCCTACATTGTTGTAAAACTCCAGATATTTAGTTTTACTATAAACCTCCTCTGACCGATTTACGAGACAGCCCCCATCCTGTGAATAAAAACATCAAACATTTTGAAAGCGCCACCACTCGGAGTGGATGGCAAGACCCCTAAATCACTCTTGAAACTGCCCACAACATGTATTTCTTGTACCGATGTATCATTTTACTAACAACACCCGTTGATCAGGGACTGCGGCTCGGTCCAAGAACATGTCTGTTGGTCAGAAGGGCGTGACGGCCACGAGCGGTTTTCTTGCACTCCGCCTGCCTGGCAGAAACTTGAAGCCGTCCCAGAGACGCTCTTGTATGGCACATCAAGCTGACTCCAAACCTTGAGTAGTGTTTGGACTTGGGCTTGGTCAGCACCTAATTCCTTGGTTTCAGTTCAGCGAGAGGGATTGGTAAATTATGTTTCCTCTGATATCTTTTATCACTGACCAAACAAAGCCGGATATAAAGAAACTCTTTTTCCATTGTTGTTGTTGGCAAGCTGACAAATGAAGGAGTTTGGCTTTTAGGCAGGCAGCAGCAGCTGAGGTAGCTCGGCAGGAACCAGGTCCAGCCGGAAAGCTGGAGGCTGGTTAGTGGTTTATATTGGGTGGAAAGAATATATCCCTTTACATCCAATAGTAAACGTATATGGAGCAAATGAAGGTGACATTACTGACTTCGGATGAGGCGTTAAATGAGCATGTGTTGAGTGAAATGAGCTAAATGATGGCTCTTGCATTGCTCTCTCTCTCTCTCTCTCTCTCTCTCTGTCTCTCTATGTCTCTCTCTCTCTCTATCTATCTCTATCTCTTTGCAGCTGTGGGCCACTATCTTTTTCCTACGTGCTCCCTCTTGACCCTTATGCAAGGTCACTACATGATGAACTCTGATACAGATATGTGATTGGTCACCAGCAGTAAACGCAGATACCTCTGTCATGCGCTCCCAGCTGTGTTTAACTTTCATTCCTGCACATGAAGGCTATCAGACATGTCAGCTGTGTCAGCCATCTATCACATTTGCAGCTGTCAGGCAGACAAACTAGCATAGTCTGAGACACACATACACTCACACAACTGCAGAGAGAAAAGCAGAACTCCAGATACCTTCAAGGGTATTTATTGAAAATGATGTTGTATATAGATGAATGGTGGAATGTAAACTCACCACAGTCTGTAACATCAGACTGATCCAAGTCCATCACCGACTCTGTCAAAGGCTCGACAGCCATCCCAGCCATGTTCTCACCACAGGAATCTGAGCAGCGGATTGGACCAAATGTGGATTCCACCAATCGGATAAAGTGACGCATGACCTCGTCCCATAAAGTTCACACTGGGGCAAGTCTGCACCTGCCACAGGAGCGACACACACACAGACACACACACACAAATATACACACTACACTGTTCTAGCCCTCGAATCATGCAGTATTGAAAGGGGACATGTTTAGGTTACATCAGTAACATAGAGCGAGGGACATTCAGAAACCACGTAGTGATGCGTGGTATCTTGAGGCACTATGAAATTATATCCTCCTTACGCACACCTGTATGCGTAAGCCTTTGACATAAACAGATGATCATCTTTAAAAGAAGCAAATGCTAATCCTCATTTTGAGATATCTAAGAGGTTATGAGCGATTCCAGAAGCAGCACTGACGTACGAGCATGCTCCAGCAGGCTGCAGCAGCCGCTCAGATAACACGGTGCTATTTGTTCTGCTGACTGCGATTTAGTCCAGTTGAATTTCAGCCAGAATTTCATAATTTTGATTGATTGCTGTTTGTTTTTTTATTCTGAGTTTCACCTGTTCATTAAGGCTGGATATTGAACTGCAGTTCCAACTGAATGATCTATTTACTGATCTAAATCATGACTTTTGTTAGACAACGTTAAACACTGATGCAGAGAGAGGAGGGGATTAGAGAAGAACATTTTTATATTTCCTAAACTAAGTTATTAAAAAAGTAAAACAAAGCTAAATGCAGATATATATTTATCATCAATATCTAAAATGAATACATTTAAATAACTCTTATTAAAAAAACTAAAATAATAAGCCCTACACCAACCTTTATAATTACATAATGAGATCTATATGTATTAATAGGTACTTCTTTGTGTCTCATATTGTATATAAATGCAAATGTTGTCTTACACAACAGTTTGGCCATTTCCAATAGCAAATGCCTTTGTTGTTTGTCTTGCTATTAATAATAGTATTTTTGTATTCTAATTCAGCCAGAAAAGTCAAAACCTATTGTTATGAATGTATGGACCCTAAAGTAGGTCTGGCAACATATGTCTACATATAGTTGGCGTGCATTTGAATATGTTTGTGTTCTGTTTGCAATAAGCCAAGATCCCAGAATGCACATTCACTCATATTTGTTTTATTTGTTCTACAATGAATGACATTTGAAATGTTTCAGACAGGGTTCGTACGGTCATGGAAATCCTGGAAAAGTCATGGAATTTTAAAATGGTCATTTCCAGGCCTGGAAAAGTCCTGGGAAAAAACTTAAATCATAAAAGTTTTTAAAAAGTCATGGAAATGTTGGTATATTCACATGTTCATTTACGCCGAGTTTGAAATAATTAATATATACAGATGGATTTGCACATAAAGAATAAACATTTATCGAAATGTTTGAAGGAATAAACATGAATAGAAATGTTTATTCTTTCAATCAAACTATTGTTTCATTCATTTGTTTCATTTAAGGTAAACTGTATGCTTTGGAATTCTCATTTTTTGAATACAAAATTCTCTAAATAGTTCATGTGTATACCGAGATTTCAGTTTGGTCGTGGAAATTTGGTTTAAAGTCATGGAAAAGTTATGGAAAAGTCATGGAAATCCATTGGTCAAAATGTGTAAGAACCCTGTTCAGGGAGCCATGTGAATATTTTCCAACATGGATATTTTCTTGCCATGTCGTCTGTAATAATGAACAACAGAGAATTTGCTTCATTATAAACCCTCAAAATGAGTAATCCAAAAGGTATTAGATACCATCTGTGCCCACATTTTGCTCAACGCTGTGAAAACCATTGTGGTGCCACATTGTCAAGCCATTAAAAATAATAAGTTTCAGAGCACAGTGGTGCTGTGTGGAAGGCCCTTAACATCACATCTGATACATCTGATACATGATGGCGCGGCTGTGTCCAGACGCCGTCGAGGTAGCTCCGCGGAGATTGTGCGCTCTTTTAGTTTTTGTGTTTATTTTTAATGTTTTCTTTGCCACAAACACATCGGCACTAACAGCATACGACCACAGCACACTTTTGGACATAAACTTTTGCGCAAAACAAGGGTTTTTGTCCACTTTTTCCATCGATCCAGCGTGGCGGCAGAGATCGTGACGAACCACATCAACAACAGTGGAGCCGCTACTACGGGAGACGAAAACATCGAGGGAAGCGGAGCGGAATTCGGAACAGACTGAGAGTTCAAGCCCACCGCCACCTCTGCCCAGCATCCTTCTTGCTAACGTCCCAGTCTCTGGAAAATAAGATGGATGATGTAGGGCAAGGATCAGATTCCAACGGGACATGAGGATTGTAATATCTTTTGTCTGACGGAAACATGGCTGAACCGCTGGTGCCGGATCGAGTCATATGCCCAACCGAGTCCTTCTCTGTTTTCCGTGCAGACAGAGCGGAAGAGTCTGGTAAATCTAAGGGTGGAGGGGTTTGCTTCATGACGAACAACATGTGGTGCGACCCCAAGAACATTAAGACTCTTTCTCGCTCCTGCTCCGAACCTGGAACATCTGGCGATCTCATGCCGTCCATTCTACCTTCCCGGAGTTCAGCAAATCTGGAGTATTGTAAGTCCATTTTGGCTTAGCTACAGTCAGGTGTATGCAGACAAAGCCTACATTGTTGTAAAACTCCAGATATTTAGTTTTACTATAAACCTCCTCTGACCGATTTACGAGACAGCCCCCATCCTGTGAATAAAAACATCAAACATTTTGAAAGCGCCACCACTCGGAGTGGATGGCAAGACCCCTAAATCACTCTTGAAACTGCCCACAACATGTATTTCTTGTACCGATGTATCATTTTACTAACAACACCCGTTGATCAGGGACCGGCTCGATCCAAGAACATGTCTGTTGGTCAGAAGGGCGTGACGGCCACGAGCGGTTTTCTTGCACTCCGCCTGCCTGGCAGAAACTTGAAGCCGTCCCAGACGCTCTTGTATGGCACATCAAGCTGACTCCAAACCTTGAGTAGTGTTTGGACTTGGGCTTGGTCAGCACCTAATTCCTTGGTTTCAGTTCAGCGAGAGGGATTGGTAAATTATGTTTCCTCTGATATCTTTTATCACTGACCAAACAAAGCCGGATATAAAGAAACTCTTTTTCCATTGTTGTTGTTGGCAAGCTGACAAATGAAGGAGTTTGGCTTTTAGGCAGGCAGCAGCAGCTGAGGTAGCTCGGCAGGAACCAGGTCCAGCCGGAAAGCTGGAGGCTGGTTAGTGGTTTATATTGGGTGGAAAGAATATATCCCTTTACATCCAATAGTAAACGTATATGGAGCAAATGAAGGTGACATTACTGACTTCGGATGAGGCGTTAAATGAGCATGTGTTGAGTGAAATGAGCTAAATGATGGCTCTTGCATTGCTCTCTCTCTCTCTCTCTCTGTCTCTCTCTCTGTCTCTCTATGTCTCTCTCTCTCTATCTCTATCTCTTTGCAGCTGTGGGCCACTATCTTTTTCCTACGTGCTCCCTCTTGACCCTTATGCAAGGTCACTACATGATGAACTCTGATACAGATATGTGATTGGTCACCAGCAGTAAACGCAGATACCTCTGTCATGCGCTCCCAGCTGTGTTTAACTTTCATTCCTGCACATGAAGGCTATCAGACATGTCAGCTGTGTCAGCCATCTATCACATTTGCAGCTGTCAGGCAGACAAACTAGCATAGTCTGAGACACACATACACTCACACAACTGCAGAGAGAAAAGCAGAACTCAGATACCTTCAAGGGTATTTATTGAAAATGATGTTGTATATAGATGAATGGTGGAATGTAAACTCACCACAGTCTGTAACATCAGACTGATCCAAGTCCATCACCGACTCTGTCAAAGGCTCGACAGCCATCCCAGCCATGTTCTCACCACAGGAATCTGAGCAGCGGATTGGACCAAATGTGGATTCCACCAATCGGATAAAGTGACGCATGACCTCGTCCCATAAAGTTCACACTGGGGCAAGTCTGCACCTGCCACAGGAGCGACACACACACAGACACACACACACAAATATACACACTACACTGTTCTAGCCCTCGAATCATGCAGTATTGAAAGGGGACATGTTTAGGTTACATCAGTAACATAGAGCGAGGGACATTCAGAAACCACGTAGTGATGCGTGGTATCTTGAGGCACTATGAAATTATATCCTCCTTACGCACACCTGTATGCGTAAGCCTTTGACATAAACAGATGATCATCTTTAAAAGAAGCAAATGCTAATCCTCATTTTGAGATATCTAAGAGGTTATGAGCGATTCCAGAAGCAGCACTGACGTACGAGCATGTTCCAGCAGGCTGCAGCAGCCGCTCAGATAACACGGTGCTATTTGTTCTGCTGACTGCGATTTAGTCCAGTTGAATTTCAGCCAGAATTTCATAATTTTGATTGATTGCTGTTTGTTTTTTTATTCTGAGTTTCACCTGTTCATTAAGGCTGGATATTGAACTGCAGTTCCAACTGAATGATCTATTTACTGATCTAAATCATGACTTTTGTTAGACAACGTTAAACACTGATGCAGAGAGAGGAGGGGATTAGAGAAGAACAATTTTATATTTCCTAAACTAAGTTATTAAAAAAGTAAAACAAAGCTAAATGCAGATATATATTTATCATCAATATCTAAAATGAATACATTTAAATAACTCTTATTAAAAAAACTAAAATAATAAGCCCTACACCAACCTTTATAATTACATAATGAGATCTATATGTATTAATAGGTACTTCTTTGTGTCTCATATTGTATATAAATGCAAATGTTGTCTTACACAACAGTTTGGCCATTTCCAATAGCAAATGCCTTTGTTGTTTGTCTTGCTATTAATAATAGTATTTTTGTATTCTAATTCAGCCAGAAAAGTCAAAACCTATTGTTATGAATGTATGGACCCTAAAGTAGGTCTGGCAACATATGTCTACATATAGTTGGCGTGCATTTGAATATGTTTGTGTTCTGTTTGCAATAAGCCAAGATCCCAGAATGCACATTCACTCATATTTGTTTTATTTGTTCTACAATGAATGACATTTGAAATGTTTCAGACAGGGTTCGTACGGTCATGGAAATCCTGGAAAAGTCATGGAATTTTAAAATGGTCATTTCCAGGCCTGGAAAAGTCCTGGGAAAAAACTTAAATCATAAAAGTTTTTAAAAAGTCATGGAAATGTTGGTATATTCACATGTTCATTTATGCGAGTTTGAAATAATTAATATATACAGATGGATTTGCACATAAAGAATAAACATTTATCGAAATGTTTGAAGGAATAAACATGAATAGAAATGTTTATTCTTTCAATCAAACTATTGTTTCATTCATTTGTTTCATTTAAGGTAAACTGTATGCTTTGGAATTCTCATTTTTTGAATACAAAATTCTCTAAATAGTTCATGTGTATACCGAGATTTCAGTTTGGTCGTGGAAATTTGGTTTAAAGTCATGGAAAAGTTATGGAAAAGTCATGGAAATCCATTGGTCAAAATGTGTAAGAACCCTGTTCAGGGAGCCATGTGAATATTTTCCAACATGGATATGTTCTTGCCATGTCGTCTGTAATAATGAACAACAGAGAATTTGCTTCATTATAAACCCTCAAAATGAGTAATCCAAAAGGTATTAGATACCATCTGTGCCCACATTTTGCTCAACGCTGTGAAAACCATTGTGGTGCCACATTGTCAAGCCATTACAAATAATAAGTTTCAGAGCAC
This sequence comes from Pseudoliparis swirei, assembly GCF_029220125.1. NCBI lineage: Eukaryota > Metazoa > Chordata > Actinopteri > Perciformes > Liparidae > Pseudoliparis > Pseudoliparis swirei. The sequence goes on along the minus strand of NC_079406.1, from coordinate 12,890,203 downwards.
AGTGGTGCTGTGTGGAAGGCCCTTAACATCACATCTGATAAACGCTGGTCCTCGACATAAATTTTGCCGCTTTATACTGCCTGGTTCACCTCATTTGGCTGCTCCACATAATCAATCACATCCGTATGTATACTTCTTGATCTACATCGCTCGTTTGTGAGAAGATAATACATGTAATGTTGCGGATAAACATGTCTGCAGAGGTCCATTTCAGGTAAAAAGATAACTCACCTTTTCCCCGTTATTAATGTAAGCAAGCCCTCTTCTATTTGTTTATGTAGCAAGCAATCGTGTCTGGCATGTCAGTTTAGTGTGTTCATCTCAAGTCATGACTGAGTAATCAGCCTTTGGACCCCTTGCACTGTGTTACCCACAAACCACTGGGTTTGTGGGCCCGGCGGGCAGCTTTGAAATTGCGTCCTCTCACCTTGGCTTCCACAGAGGCGGTCATTAGCCTGTCGGCTTCAGCTGTGAGAGAGGAGGAGAGAGAAACCAGAGCAAGGAGCTAGCTTAAAGTAAGGGCTAAGGGCATGAGGGGTGAGACACCTGTGAAAAAAGGAGAGAAATAATGGCCGAGATCTGAGTTTGATCAATTGGCCAGCAGGAATTGCACAGGGAAGCAAGACTGGAATTTGATTTAAAGAAAGCCGAGGGTGGATCTGTCAGGGTTAAAGGAAGTGGCTTGGTGGAATAAAGCTCCCTTTTGAACATTCAGTCCATGTTGCCTAAACTGGGGCCGGCACATTTACCCCCCCTCCCCCCCCCCCCCCCCACACACACACACAAATGCTGCGGTTTTCGTTTAAAGTCATGGTGATTAGTCCACTTTTCTCTATAGTTCTTTACATATGAAGACCCACCCCCGCTCTCTCCCGTTTTGCTCTAACATGTTCCAGAACTTCAAACTAGAACCACATTTTATGAATGGATCAGGGATACAAAGATAAAAGAGCATTTTATCCGGTTGTAGACCACCATTCGACATGGACTGGCACCGGACGAAACCGACACTTCAAAATATCCCCGTCACATTACCACTGCCGACATTAATGCCACGAACGTTCGTCTTGTGCATTGAAAGGAAGTCTGGGACTTTGGATGTTCAAGGCGTGCATGTTAAGGCCCATGCTCCTTCAGGTGACCCATGTGTGTTGGGAATCCCTGCTATGTGTGCCAGTATGTGTTAACCCTCATGTTTATTCTCCTTGAGGACTGGATTTCCCACCTCCAGACTTCCTGGAAGTCCTTGCAACACCGTTGGCCCCAATTTGATAGGATCTACAAACATAACCCTCATTCTCACCTCGACACAGTACCATTAGCTGCTGTCCTCTGCCTTCAGGCACATCTCCCGTTTGTTATGGGATTCACTGGTTCCCACATCTGAGGGTAGCGATTGGTCACAGGAGGTTCGTTAATAGCCAGTGCTCCTCAAGACACACATGTTTGAACTGTTTGAACTATGTTCAAGCTAAAACCATTGAGGATTAGTGTATCTGCAGAGGTGTTGGGGATTGCTCATTTGCGTGCAAGTGTGTTTGTACGCTTAAAACCCTCTTGAGTGCTCAGATTCCTGCGTCTGTGGTTACAGTCCCTACATATGGAGGAACCACCCAGGAGTATGTATGAGTGCCGAAGACCAAGCCTCATGCACGCCAACAGGCCCAGCGTCAACAAACACACACATCTGAGTGTGAATAAGTGTACACGTGCAATTCTCCTGCAGTCGAGGACGGTTTGTTTATCTGGCGTCTCCCCATTTAAGGCATTGTCACGCTAGGGCTATTTTTCCACAAAAAAAGGACACAGACTTGCAGACACACTCGTATTAACTTGTGCTCATAACACACTCCACACAGCTGAACTCTCAATGTTTATTCATGGTTTCCCAAGGCACAGACGGTCCCTCCTGTCCAGTAAAAACAATTACGATTTAATGATATACGACAGCATCAGGGAAGAGGAGAGATTCTATTTGTGTGCCATATACTAAGGAAGAGAAATATCGTGTTCTGCTTCTTTATTTAAATCATGGGATGAGATGCATCTTGACCTCAGTGGCTCCCAAACTCAGCTAAAAAAAATAGCTGGGGGGGGGGGGGGTCCCTGTTTTCAATCTTCAAACAGCCTTTTTCTGGCTCAATTTGAACCTGAAAAGCACCTGAAGTCAAAGTTTATGTCTTCTGGCTGCTGAACTTTGGGTGCTCTGGTCCTCTCTGTTGGGCTCTGCTCTTATTTGCAGAGCTCGGCCTGTGCTGACTGTGTTTTGCTGGTGGACTCTCATTGTTTTGACTACGTCTGTCCCTCTGTAAGGGCTCTGCCTTCACCTCTCATTAGCTTTGACACACGGTGACTACCCAGGCAGCGTTTCAGCTCCCGCCTGCCAATCAATGTAAACCACCTGCCGGACATCACAACCGCTTTGGTTTGCTTCTTCCACACCTGTGCATGCTCACAAGTAAATATAAACACATGATCAAAGTTTACCACAAGCGTAAGCTCTGTCGCACCGAAAACACAAATAAACTGTCACCTTTTGGTTGTATATGATCCAATGCATAATGCAAAAGACATAAACAACCCTGCAACTCTAAGAGCATGCACGCATACTTACACACACACACACACACACACACACAAAAACAGGTTTACAGCAGCGTCACTCAGCTCTGACAGAGCGTGTCGAGAAACTATATACGTTGATCACACAAGCATGACATAAGCGTCCATGCCCTGACACAAATACACTCTCACAAAGACGCCCTCTGCACTCAGCTACGAGAAATCCACTCTGAAGTCACGCAACACTTGATGCTGGTAGTAAAACAGAAAGGTCGACTCAGCACCGATGTGTTCTCGGCTTCTTATTTCCCAATCACAGACAGCCTTTGCATGAATACCAGAGTGCTGTCAACTGCATAGCATCCCTCTCTCTCTAACCCCATTTCATCAGAGAGTTTATTATCCAAATAACCCTTAGATATTATTGCACAAGATTAACAGGTCATGTGATTGTAGTTTTCAAAACACATAAATATTAAGAGAATAAAATATTAGTTTGATACTTTTCTGACATTTCTTTTAGCATTTACTCCCATCTAGAATTAACTCTATTTGAGCTATTTTAACCATTTGCTGAACAGTCATTGCAAACATCTTGAACTGATGATATGTTTCAAAAGATGAAGATTATGCATATGTTTTATATCTGTCTATTTGAATTGATGTTATTGGAGTGTCATACCTGCTTGTTCATAAGAGGTGTTGGAGCGCTCCGTGGTCATAGTTCATTACACATTTACGCCCAATTTATGAAATTTCCATAATATGTTGTACATTTAGTGTATAATGGTTGAGTCTGGTGCAACAAGTGAAAAAACCACCTGATGTTTGACATCATGGGATAATTTAAACACAGTGTATACATGTGGTGCTGATCTTTATTAAATCTACATTGTTAACATGAGGAGATTTGATAGGATGTGGTTGAATTTCAAGTAACTGCTCTTTCCTGTTTAATTCTGGTTATCTGATCGCACCTACTGTGAAACTCTATGGGTATGAACCCTTTCTGAGCCACTGAACCCGGGCTGACCTCGGGCAGGAGAGACGCAGGGCAGCTGGAGAATGAATCACCGCCATGTGAATCACATCCGTTGTCTTTTTCTCTTTCTGTTGCTGTTTACATCCACAGCATGTGTCCCCCATCTTATTGGAGCGAAAGTTGGACGAACATGTGGGAAGTGCTGACAGTTCAGGAGATGGTTAGTAAGTGATAGTTCAGACAAGGAGGCTTTACAGCTGCTGAAAGAAGGGAATCCTCACAATCACATCTCAGACCAGTAAACTATTTCAATGATAGCAATTGACTTCATTCTGAGCCAATAGATTCCGTCTTCAACTCACTCTATAAGTTTAAACAAAAGCTGTACCTCTATAATCAATATTTCTTAACCAAAATCTTTGGTTCTGACTGTCGAAATCTCTGCAATTATATAATAAAATGCATTTTTTGTCGTTATATGACTCTGTGATCAAGAGCAAATCGCTAGTCCCCTCTTTGTCTTCATGTGAGGATGCCTTTATATCGACACCTCTTCCACATTTTTTTATTTTAATTGAAGGAGATTAGAGAAATATCTGAGACTGGGATGTAAAAAATATGCCATGGAGACACATTGCCTCCAGCGCATGGAAACAAGAAGTTAACCTTCACTACTTGCACCCTTCCTCTCCACACCCCTGACTCACCTTTCTCTTCCTTTGCTGTTAAATGAAATGCCCCCCTGTTGCAGGAGGAGCTTTGGGTGGGTGTAGTGGAGAGGAGGGTGAGTAGATGGATGGATTAAGTCCTGTGGTCTTGCATATGGAGTATCACATTCTGCTATTTTCATTTGGCACTTTATTGCTCCCAGTTGCTGGGTTAAACAAAATGGGGCCTAAAAGAAGAGAGAGGAGGAGGGGGCTGCACCACCAACCCTGCGCTTTGTTCCCTGGTAGCACTTTGTTTGCGAGAAATGTCACAGTAGCTTAATCAACTCGAGCCAACGGCTACGAGAAACCGATAGAGCAGATGGAAGATGGAAGGATGTGTGTGCCAAGAGAACAAAGGTGGCGTACATGTAGGGAGCATATTGACATGCTTTTGTTCACTTCTTACTGTTGCTCTAAAAGTTTATAGAGACACTGTACGCATGATGTTTTGAGCATACAGACATACTTGCCACCAGAGAAAGTGTTGATGCTGAAATTGCTTCTAAACACTCTCAGGTTGATAACACTTGTCAGCAGTGAGGTTTAATATGTCTTAGTATATTCAATTCAGTTTATTTGTATTGCCCAATTTCACAAATTACAAATTTGTCTCGGAGTGCTTTACAATCTGTACACATAGACATCCCTGTCCCAGAACCTCGCATCGGATCAGGAAAAACTCCCAAATAACCCTTCAGGGGGAAAAAAAAGGGAAGAAACCTTCAGGAGAGCAACAGAGGAGGATCCCTCTCCAGGATGGACAGGTGCAATAGATGTAATATGTACAGAAGGCCAGCAAGTAACTCCTTATGGGAATCTGTGTGCATGTATCTCTCTATTTGTGTCTGTGAGCTTATACAGTACTGTGATATAAAGTATCTGTCATTCTCCAGTCCCATCTAAAGACTAACAAAGGACTCTAGGCAGAGATCCACATATTTATTTCTCTGTCAGTATTTGACATTTTTACACACATAAACACAATTCTGTTCCTGAGGGGACAGTTGGACTGCGAGCTGGCTCCCAGTCAAACTTTGGAGCGCATGTTTTCCTAATACAGAGAATAAGTTTAGGGTTAGCTTAGCTTGAGATACAGCACTTCAGGCGAACAAGGCATGCAGCTATCCACAAGATCAAACGCATGTGTGTGTTTGAATGTGTGTATGTGTTTGTGTGTGTGTGAGTGTGTGAGTGAGTGTATTCTCATTCTGTTTCCAGGGAACTCTTCACAACATGCGTGAAGTGAGTGTTTGAGTGTGTGTGTCCCTCAGAGATTTATTGTATGCACAAGATGTAGTTTTCTCTCTTAACTGTCTTTGTGGAGGTCCATCTATCTTTCTTTTGGAGTTGTTCAACACCTGTGAGGACGACCTCGTCCTTCAGCAGCTTTCCTCCCATTTCTGAAACACACGTTTTTGTGTGCATCTGTTAACTCTCTGTCTGCTTTTCAAAATGTAAACCAAAATATCACTTAGGAAGATGGAGCTTTGTTTTTATCTTTGAGGTGTGCAACATTTGCCGTTGATAACCTTTGACCTCTGAGAGAAGAAGATAATCTAATTATGCTAAAGCACAATACTGTGTCAAGTAAAACATTATCCACTAGACTGTCTCTTACTCTCTCTAACTTGCACACTTTTTCTATTTATGCATGCTTGTGTGACATTATCTGGCCTTGGTATTCCACAACGTAGCCTTCAAGAAGTCAAGACTGACACCCAAGTCACGTCATGTGTCTTCACGTTTATGTGTTGGTGTGTTTGTTTGTCTGTATCTCAGTGGGTATGTGTTCTCTGCTCTCTCCTGAAATAGGAATCTGAACTACTTCCACACGTGTATACATGTACACACACAAACACACACACACACACACACACACACAGGCACACATATGCTCCACCCTCCAGTGCTGCTGTTTTTCACATTAATTCCTCCAGTCAGTCCAGTCCTACATCAGCCTGTTATCGCCCACCTATTCAGTCACATTGACGCCCGCTCCTCCAGCACTTGGCAGCCGACTGGTCAACATTACAACCGTTGCCTTTTATGTCTGAAATAAAGGTACAGCAGTGGATCCACATCGTATAATGCATATCCCTAATTGAGGAGGAACGTTAAATGGCAAACAATTATGTTATACACGGGTGTTTAAAGGATTGGGAAGCTATCCATCCCTTCTCACTGACTCTCTTCATCTTTTTTCCACCATTTTTCATCCAGGGCCCTCCTGTCATTTTGAACTGCAGTATATCTCCTTCTCTGTCCCTGCAGTTTAATTTTTCTATCTCCACTGTCTTTTCTCCCCATCCCACCCCTCTTACACATTCCTCTCCCCCTCTTCCATCTTGCAGACTGTTCATATAAATGCTGCACGGGCTGAGTGTGAGTCTCTAAGTTAGCTTGCGTCTGAGGTTTGAAGGTGTAGAGGTGTTAAATGATTACAATTGTTTAAACATTCATTTTAAATGAGTCAGTAAGTGCACAGCTGTACTCATTCTCCATTGTCATATGTTGAATTGTTTCTTCCTGTTGCCAACAAAATCTGGCAGCAACTACAAATGGCAAACTGAATCAGATAAAGAACTCGAAGAAACTGTTCCAAGGTGAAAATCTGGTTCAGTGGTCCACTGTGGCCTGGGCCAATCTTCAACTCGACACAGGCAGCAGTTGACTCTTTTTTAATGTGATTTCTTAAATCCTTCAATCCAGCAGATTGCTGCAGCATAAAGGATGGAAAGAAGGATGAAAGAGGGAGAGGTGGATGGTAGAGGGAGGTGGAAGAGCAAGATTGAGCTCTCTTTGAAAGGGTTGGCAGAGTCAGGAAGTGATTAGTCCACGACAACCACTCCAATAATGACAATAGGGAAAACATGTCTGCAGCCACAACCATTTAAGATCAGGACCAGTACCCAGTATGGTTCCTATTTTAGTGAGTTATATGGGTAAGGGAGGGGGCACATGGAAAGAAATAGATGAAGTAAGGTGTTACTACCTACAGGAGGGTTTCAGGCCAAGGAGAATTTCAATTAAATTTAATTCAGTTTATTTTGTAAAGCCCAATATCACAAGTTACAAATTTGCCTCAAAGGGCTTTACAATCTGTACACATACGACATCCCTGTCCCAGGACCTCACATCGGATCAGGAAAAACTCCCAAGAAACTCCCATGAAAAAAAGGAAGAAACCTTCAGGAGAGCAACAGAGGAGGATCCCTCTCCAGGATGGACAGAAGCAATAGATGTCATGTGTACAGAAGGAATCATTACAGAGTTACAACACATTCAATTTATATAACAGATTGTATGAATAGTTCGTAGTAGGCATGGACCAAGATCCAGACCTCCACAATCCATCAGGCAGATGGAGGTAGAGAGGAGGAGTGGGCAGGGCACATCAGCAGGGCCATGGCATCAGACCCAGACAGGTCCAATGAACTCTATAAGACGTGAAGTTACAAGGACTCCGGGGAGGAAGCAGAGTTCATGATGTGCAATAGCGAAAGGGAAATGCATCCATGAGTAGAGAGAGAAGAGGAGAGAGGTGCTCAGTGTATCCTAAAACGTCCCCAGCAGCCTATACGCCTGTAGCAGCATATCTAGGGGCTGCACCAGGTGAACCTGATGCAGCCCTCACTATAAGCTCTATTAAAGAGGAAAGTCTTAAGTCTACTCTTACATGAGGTGACTGTGTCTGCCTCCCGGACTGAAGGTGGAAGCTGGTTCCATAAAAGAGGAGCTTGATACCTGAAGGCTAGGAGAAGAATTGTAAATGTTATTCTTGATTGTACAGGGAGCCAGTGCAGAGCAGCTAATGCAGGAGTGATGTGATCTCTTCTCTTAGTTTTAGTGAGAACACGAGCTGCAGCATTCTGGATCAACTGGAGGGACCTAAGAGACTTATTAGAGCAGCCTGATAATAAGGGGATGCAGTAATCTAGTCTAGAAGTAACGAACGCGTGAACCAGTTACGTAGATAAAAAAATGCAGACGGTTTAGTTATTTTTTTACCTCTCAAGCGTTCATGCCTAACATGCATTTTACAATGACTATAGTGGTGCTTAAAGTATTACACATTGCTTGAAACAATAGGTCTTTGTCTCACTTGCATTTCCCTCAAAGCTTGACAAAAGCAAGCTGCTCAATTCTGGCAGCCGACTGACATGCCTTGTTCCAGTTGGTAACCTAAAGGGGAGCAGTGGACAATCTTCCTGCAGAAACCTATGATTTTTGGGGGGGGGAGTTTCTTCATTTGCACCATCTCTCAAAGCAATACGTCTGTTAACAGACCAGTCAGACACTGACGCAGAGCTGTGGCGGTGAAGAAATGATTCATGGCCTTGTAGCAGCATGAGGTCTGAGACTCAGACTCCGGCCACATCATCTCCTGGTTTCACTACAGACCTTCTGTTATTTTTCACAACTTTACCAGACTTCTCCATCAACAGCAGACATCCTTTTAGCGGAAAGGCTTTGGTACCATCTGCATCCCCATCTGCAGAGAGGAATAAGCCTGATGAACCTGATGTTCAGCCAGAATGTGAATCGGTCTTAAATACGCCTGAAGGTCCAGGTCGTTCAGTTCAGTCCGACATAGAAACCGTACATTTGGTTGTAAGTGTGACGGGATCTTTGTTGTCACTTTGTTTAAGTTGCTAGCATCTGAATCTTTCCCTCCATCGCTTAAGCACAGGTAATTCAGTTCTGTGCCAGCTCACACAAAGTTAATGCCAGGCAACACACGACCACCTGCAGTGAAACAGCAAGTGATGCTCGCTTGTTCTCTACTCATCCGCGCAGTGCTGATTTGGGAGATTTACTGCTCTGTCTGTGTGTTCACAGGGCCTCCAGGAAAGCGTGGAAGGATGGGAAGAAGAGGGGAACCTGGTAAGTGACGCTCACCACCTGCTTCGGTTGTTTATAACTACTATTCTCTGTTTTCCTGGAAGCGCTCCTTTGTCTCACTTGCTCCATCTCTCTGTCCCTGGATAAGTTTGAGCAGTGACCCACGAGTAAGGCCGAGAGATGATGGGCTACAGGCTGCCCTTCTCCCTGTCCCTCCCTATTTGCGCCGACATGGCGCTCACCTCGGCCATGTGGTTGTACTAACTTTGCCCAGATGTGAGTCGTTCTCGCTGAGCGGTAGCAGCTGCAGTAGTGTGAGCCTAATGAGATTCTCCCTTGCCAACATCACGACCCGCCATTATACTCTTGCTTTGTCTTTCCTGCCAGACCGTAAAAGACTCATCGTGGAACCAAAACTGTGCAGAGACAAAGACACAACTCATGTTACTCAAAAGGACGCCATGACAGATAGAGCAGATGTTCTTTAAGTTTGAGTCACCCTCATTTTAAATGTTGACTCCACCAAATTGTGGCGCGACACTGTTAGACGATTTTATCAAAACCTGCAGAACTGTCGTTGTTCTGCAGGATATGTGTCAGATGGGAACACTTCCAGTCTGGTTGTGATTCATTGTTGTGGGTATTTAGTAGATGAGATCTGTTCCTGTGAAGATGTTGTGAAAGCTCACCGTACTTACTTACACTCGGAAACTTTTGCAGGCTAACTCACTCTTTCAAAGCAATGCAATATATTTGAAATTAATTCTTGCAAGCTGTTTTAGTGCCTAGTTTTACTGGACTGTGGCTATCAGTGCCAATCAGTGTTGAGTCCTACTGAAGACATACAGTACATATTTAAATACAGACCACAAATGTATATTTTCTTTTCAAAAAGGCTCAGTAATTACCTAAAACAGCCTGGCTCTAGTCTTTTAGCAAACATTACTCAAGTATAAATTACAATCACATTGATAGGGTTGCATGACAATGTATGTGGGGTTGACCCAGTGCAACATTGGGGCACAATGATGTGTTTTTAACAGTTTCTGGACATCAACGGTAGTTGGCTTTGTTATTGTCATGAGATTTCTTGATAATAAGAAAAATACAGATCATCACCAGATTTCCCCTTTAACTCCCCATATCGTTCAACCTCTTAATCCTCTTCACTGAAATCCCTCTGAGGTGTGCGGTTGTATCCAGAAATCACCAGGACAAATACAGGACACCCATAGGCTGATTGATATTTATCACAGGATGGTCTGCATCTGAATGACTGGTTCTGTTTAGGTCATGTCTCCTGTTGTTTACATTCGGGTCCTCACGTTGCAGCCTGGGTTATATTGAGCGGGGGTAGGTGGCACCGGGTGGCTGTTGCGCCATCCTCTAGCTGATGACTTTGGGACAACTTTTTACAAGACCAGACAAGTTTGTTCCTGTTCTCTCAGAATAACAAATGAAAGTGGGGAAAAGAAACACAAACACAAACTTGAATAACAGGAAAGAGAGCAGACAGGGCAGTTAGGCGTCTGCCGCCTTGTCTCTTGCATCAATCCTCACTATTTGAATCTTCAGTTGGCTCTTTTATTTGGGTCCTCTTCTGTTTACTTCTCTCTCTCTCTCCTTCCCTGTCTCTTTACCTAAGTCTCCACACTCACACACACCTGTCCACACTCACACACACCTCTCCAACTAGTGTGCGGTTGTTTACCTAACCGTCCGGCCTATGGGGTCCTTGTCCCGGCGTCTAGACGCAGCTACGTGTGATTGACTTGGTCTTCATGCCTCATAACCCTCAACACCTCTCTCTTCTTTCCCTTTCACGTCTCGCCCCAACCACAATAATTTTTGATCCCTCTTTCTATTACTCTTATCCCTAAAAATGTGTTTCCCTTGAATCAATCAGCAAACGTCAAGGCTCACATATTCTGGTCACGTTAGCATGACTTTTTTTTGTTTGAATAGTAACAAAACACCACAAATAGCCCACTTTCCCCCAGAGGAAGTCTGTTTTCACTCTCGCTAAGTTAATGTCGATGTTTGGTGTTGTATCCACGCTGATGAACTGTGTTGTACCAGGACCAGCAGTGGTGGCATGGCGCCAAATTGTGCCATGGACTGTAATTGTGTTAACGTCATGATTGGTTTTGAATTTAGATCAGATACACATGAACCAATCAATAATATAGGATATTTAAATGGAAAAAATTAGATATTCACTTTGTAGGGGTCTGGGTTTGTTTATTAGTGCCCTCGGCATGGACCTTTAAGAGTGTTTTCTATCAAAATATTCCATTAAGACCACGAAGAACGAGTGGAGTCTTTTGATCATTCCTGTTGTTTTTGGTTAGGCTAAGTAAGAAAAGCAGCATGTACATGTTGCTGCTGAGGCTCAACATCAGAGAATTTCAATCAGATTTGAAAGACTGCCCCGGAGAAAACTCTGAGACAATTTTTTTTCTACTTTAAAGGGACACACTTTGCCAGCATACCCCCGACCTTTACACTGACTGTTTGTCCTCCATCTTGTACGCCCATATCTTGTTAGGAAACAAAGTCTTGATGTGACTTTAAATCCTCATGCAAAACATGGCCCATTACCCACAAGTCTGTTTATCATAACAGGTTCACCACAAACTCCATTGGCAGCTGCTCTAATGGGCTTGTTCTGTACCATATTTAGGTGGTTAATCACAGTCATCTAACAAACCACATTGCCTTCGCAATTTTTATTTTGTTGTTCACCACTTTTCAGAGGAATTGATTGCTGTACAAACCAAAGGTTACCATAACCTTCACATGCTGGGCTCCGTATGTCCGATGTAGGGAATTTATTTACTAATGCCTGATTTCTCTTTTTGTGTTGCAGGACTGCCTGTAAGTACAATTTCATCTCATCCAGGTAGTATTCAAATTGAGCATGGAGCTGTTACAGTTTCACACTCACATACACACACACAAGTATACATTATATCCTTTAGTATACAAACTATGGGTTTTCATTCACAGCAGTAAAACATGAACATATGAACACACAGACACACAAACGGTCACAGACACACTCACACGTGCGTTCACAAAGCACGGCAACAAATGGACCACCTAGGGAGCGATTTGTGTGCATGTGTGTGTGCATGTTTCATGGTGATGGTTTGGAAGTGGTGACTTGTTATAAGCAGCGACGTATTCTCCTCTGTGGGACTATTACTCTTGCTGACAGTCTTTTACACGCACATCAGATACAACAAACACACACATTCACAAAGACGTGTGCTAAATGGAGAGTATTGCTGCCTTCAGGTGTGAATTTTCATTTAAAAATTAAATGATATTACTTGTCTGGGAAAAGTGACGCTTTCCTGATGTTTTTGAATTAATTTGGTCACATATGGCACAGCATTGATATGCATATAATGTCATATAAATTAAGAGACAAATGTCTGTACAGTTGGTTTACACAAAGTGTAAATAAACCTATTTATTATTTATTTTCCTAAAAAACACGCACATCTAACCTCGAGCATATAAAGACGAAGAGAAGGTGTGGTGTGAGGCACCGTTAATCCACAAAGTAACAATCTGTCATTCGTTTGATTCAAGTTTATCGACTTGAAGCCGCCAAAACTAACTCAAACAATGTCGATGGTAATTTGTTTTCTTACTACACATCATACAAAAATCCAGTATGTGCTCACGTTGGTAAGCATGTAAAGAGGAGCCAAACAGATTAAAAGTTGCACTGTAAACATACTGTACTGTAAAGTTACGCCTGCACTCAATCGTCCTTAATTCCAGTTTAAAATGTATTCAGTCATTTAGTTATTTTATAAAGTCTTTATTCAAACCAGTAAAAACTAAACCGTGATTCTGTTTACCAGGAAAGTGTACCAGGTCGTGTGACCTGGATTGGTGTATTTATATATACAGCTGTTGGTTTCTGTTCTAACCTGTCTCGATGCTTCATGCTTTAATCTCTAACCTCACCAGGGCAAGGCTGGACGGGATGGATACCCGGTAAATTTGATTTGTTATTCATCCTGTCACTTTTCAATTTACCCAATCACATATCCATTTCCCTTCATTTTTTTCTCTGGATTTATCACACCTTTTCCTGCAGCTTCATTCAGCCTTTTTTTTCTCTGTGCACTTTTCTGAAAAAATTACGTTTACTCGAATTGCCTCTAGATGCTTCCTTCATTATGTTTGTTCCTCACTGATGATGCATCCTGCCCCATGACTCATACGTGGCTCAAATCCGGTTGTATTTAAGTACAATATGTTTGTATTTAAGTACAATATGGTTGTATTGAAGCACAAACAAACACATAATTGCCCAATGGTAGAATGAAACAAAAGTATTTTTTTTCCTAATTTATTTTGGCAATTTGAAGCTTCCTGACTCGAGGCATAAAAATGTGCCATAAAACATATTTACCGCACGTGTGAAAAATCAGTAAACATGAAGATTAGTAAACACAAATACAGATTTTGTTAAGATGTCATCTATAAACCTAAACCACAAAGTGTAAACCATACCAATCAAAATGTAAAACATTCATCCACAAGGCAAAAATGATGGCCTTCAGGTTATAATGGTTTTACTAATGTTTGAAAAATGTAAGAGAAAATGCACCGTATTGTTCTTAAGGGAAGATTTTTAAGTTCTGCACACAGAAATATAAAGAGAAAAAGACAACAGTACACACACAGTAGAAAAAGATATGTAAGATATTACACATGTACTGAGAGATTAATTTAAAAAAGAATGAATATATAGAAATCAGGAGAGAATCATAAAAGCCACAAACCAATAATACATAATACATAAAACAAAATGCAATAACTGTGAACACCCTGGATGCAAAGCAGATCACTGTTTTCCACAGTGGTGAAATCTTTACTGTTGTACTGTACTCAAGTATATTTTTTAGATATTTAAGTACCGTGAGTATTTCCACTTTATACTACTTTATAATTCTACTTTCCCACATTTCGAAGGAAAATATTATACTTTTACTCAAAGAAATTAATTTGATAGCTTTAGCCTCTATTTACTTTGATGATTTAAAGTTATCAATGAGTGGCAGGAGCATATATTTTCATAAGACAAGTAAAAGATCTGCTTACTTTTTTCCCCACTGGATTTCCACCAGTGACTGCAGACTGAGATGCAGGTCTTGTGTTATCCTGAGATACTGCGGCCTCTTGTGGCCGGTTCGACTCCTGAAACTGCGCATGGCTCTGCCGCTGCTTTGTGGAGTAGCCATCATCAAATGTTCATCATCTGATACAGAAACACCCTCATCATTCAAGAGCTTGAGTTGCATGATCAGATGGACTCCTCAGAACTGGACGTCTGCATAGTGTGCAGTTCACATGAAACGTTCGCATGTGCAGGCTCCAAGTGTGAGCGTGTTACATGTCCAGTGAGACACTCTGTCCCGCGTGACCCCGGTGTTGTGTTCCACGCCGTCTTGTTGGTTGTGTGGTTGTCTCACTGGGAATTTTAAGAAGTTCATTTCCCATGAGGCCCGCTCCCAGTCTGCCGGGCACTGCTGGGCCCTCCTGACGGGAAATGCCTGCTGCTAATTACACACCGGTGGGCCGAGTGCACAGAGATGAGTGTGCACTTTTCTATTTGTTTGCCTGTGACTCTATATGTCTTTATTAGAAATGCCAACGTTGTGGCACATGCTGTTTTTAACTTTAAAACATCTGCTAATTGAAATGATGTCACGTCCTGTGTATAATCTGGGTGATCCTTCCAGGTCTAGTCACCAGAAGGAAATCAATCTGCATGGTCCTTATATAAGCCTCCTGTTCGTATTCAGAGATGCGGATATGACGTCTAAAGAAGCTGTATGAAGTTACAGTGAAAGGAACAGGAGATTAATCATAATGGCAATAAACATGGAGAGTACATTATTTCATTTTAGCAGCAGAGATTATCAAATTTCAAACACTGAAGCTTAAAGAGGGACACAGTGAGTCACAGTGTTTGCGTATCTGTGTCCAGATGTTCAGATATGATAGAACGCCATCCAGCCGCCCATAGTTTATGTAGATCTCTGTCACAAATGCCAGAACTGTAAGTGGTCATTGGTCTTTGTGTGATATGTTTTCACTTCTCTCACATGGAGAGGGAATGCGCACATCAACATAAATAAGTCAAGTCAGTTTCCGGAGGGCTTGTATTGTGTGCAGTAGCTTCTTTTTCTTTATTTTACCATTGTTAAAACAAACAGTGATATTGCTTTGTAGCACTTTTTCACTCTTGCATTGACATGCTGAACATATTAACACATCATTTAACAGTACAAACATAGCAGCAGTGGTGGAAAGTAATAAAGTACATTTACTCAAGTAATGTGCAAGTCTTTAGGTTATTGTACATTACTGAAGTCTTTACATGTTCTGCTACTTTATACCATATTTGAGAGTCAAATACTTTGTCCTCCACTAAATTTATTTGACAACATTATTTATTTTGCTAATTGAGATTTATGATTCAAAATCTAATCAATAAATCATTATAATGTGTGTCATTATAAATACTTCATTACTTAAACTAGTCCCACCTTTATCGGCTGCATCATTAAAATGATGTACACGTCAATGCATCAATGATTATTATTATCCATTGGTATCATATTATTTGGAAATAAGACATTTTGCTTAATGAGTGTATTTTGGGACATACTCTCCAAAATAATATGTTCATTGCATGACCAAGAGTATTTCCACTGTAGAATTATTAATTTTACTTAAAGTGAAAGATCTGAATACTCCTTCCAGCGTGAACCAATTCAAGTCATTTAAGATATGTGCATAATCGTGTGCATGTTTACCAGTGTGTGAGTGTGCATGTTCTGCACCTCATTCATGCAGCATACACATGTCTAGCAGTCCACTTCCATTGAAGCATTAGGTATGTGATAAACAGTGTTAATGGCAAGCCGCCTGTGTGTACCTCAAGCATAACACCATAAGTGTGTGTGTGTGTGTGTGTGTTTGTGCGTGCTGATGTATGTTTTTTCTCCTCATATAACCCCTCTCACTTCTTCTTCTCATAAATCACAGACGAGGGGTTTGAGTTTCAGAAAAGAGCCTTCCCACTGTCAAACAATCAAAGTCAAGCAGGCTGACAGAACAGTGCAGAGGGGTAAACACACACCAGTTGATTCTCATTTGAATGTCCTGCCACTGGCGTGTTTATACAAAAGTGCCAGTCTGTGACAGACAGCGGCCCTCACTCAGCAGAAACAGGCCAAGGCCTCTATTGTTCAGCTTTCCAGGCCGCTCAGTGCAGATTAAAGCCAGACAGTCACCCCTGAAAACATGTCAGTAATTTTCCATCCCAAACACACTGCATTCTGGTGCTCTTTGGTTCTGGATTTAGCCACTATTTATTTTAAATATTTTTAAGAAGTAAATGTGATTTATCCCAAACTGTGTTCGCTCTGACTTAGAGTGGAGCTCTAACCCTGTGGGAACATTAAAGTAAAGAGAGAGGAGGGAGTGAAACACATTCATTAGTGGGTTGGTTGACCGCTGCGAGAGTGGAAAAGGTAATGGTATCAAAGGAGGAAAGTATAACCAGGGGAGTGGAAAGGGTTCGCATGCTCGCATCATCTTCCTTTATTTTGCCGACACGTGGTTAAGCTCATTGAGTCTCATGTGTGCGACACATTACCATGTGTGTTTCTGACTGAGACGTCTGCTCTGATGTGCAGACACCAAGTTTTCAAGCAGCATCCTCAGAAATTACACCATGCTGGATAATTACCAGTCTGCACCAAGGGGAGTACAATAAAGAGAACAGAGACACTCCTCCCCATGTTTCATTGGGATTAAGACACACATGAGCATGAAAACACACACAAGTACACACACATAGACCCAGACATATGCCCCCCTGCAGGCCAAGTGATTTTCCACAAATGTTTTTAAAAGCCATCTAATTGGTGGGAATGCTGAGTCAAAACTTTTTAATTTTGCCTCTACTGACGGACGCTGCAGGACAAGATGGCGATGTAGACAAGAAATGCACATAAAGAGCACCACTTACACGAAAATAAAAGGGGTTGTCATTTTCCCACACATTCACTTGAGGTTTTGGTGGAAATCTATTTTCTCAACATTAAGCTCGTTTTTTTCTATGTTTCTCTATTCGTCCATTTATTCGGTCACCTGATCCATTTGTTGTTTGAGTTTTTTAATATTGTTTTTTGGTTTCGGCCTGTTCTATTTGTATTTTTTTTTCAGCTCCTTTTCCCGCCCCTTTGACTATTGTATACTGTAAATCAGAAACATAGGTTTGTACCACACTGCCACACAGTGTGGTACAAACCTCTGTTGCTGATTTAAGTAAGGCTCATATATTCTAAAGTATCTTATCTAACCAGTTGTAGAAGAGCTTCCTGAACTTATTGCTCCAGGCAGCTAATGCTGGGTCTTATTTTCTTCCATATATTGAAGTAAGTTTAGTGATAGAAGTATAGAGTAGAGTATCTCCTCTATATTTCTAAAGGATGTAAACTGTCAGCTGCCAGATATTAGATACAGGATTCTACTGTTGAGAAAAAACCCTCCCTTACACACAGACACACACAGCTATCGTATACCTTCTGTTCACGGGCCACTGTGTGGCTTGTTAGCGGCCATAAATCAGTCTGTTTTTGCTCCGGTTTGGACTTTGCAGCAGCCGATGACCTCACCGTATTGTAAGGTATTCTCAAAACTGGGGCACTACGCAGATGGTGGAGAAACAGGCTTCCGGACACGCATGGATTAAGTTATCAACATTTAATGGCAAGAAAAGTGAATCAAACATTCAACGCGCTCTCCCTCGTGTCCAGGCTGCAGGCTCCCAGCTCCACCTGGGAGCTCACAGCCTCCTCCGTCGAGCTCACCTGAAAAAGAGAACGAGCTCTCTAAAAACACGCTGTTTCATAATCCCCTTGCGCCGGCTCGAAACGTCACTTCCGGTTCCGACGCTTTCACAATAAGAATCCCGTCAATTAAAGTCACCTTCACAATAAAAGTCACTTCACGGATTTCAACCGGCTTCTTCAATCTATAATACTAACATACAGTCACTCTCATGCAATATACATTAATTCTTGCCATTTACATTTGCATAGAGTAAACATTACCCCTATGCTTCATAATACATTAATAACAATATTCTCCTTAATATTGTCTATTATAATATCTTTCTATATGTATTAATTTAAACCATAAGACCTCTGCAGATGTTATCAAAATAAACTATTACAACTTAACAGTATACACCTCCTCTACTCATCATGATGAGTCTTGAAGGAGCCGGGCCCTTCTAAACACTGCCAGATGCAGAAATATCACTGCATACATACACACACACGCGCGCGCACACACACACACACACACACACACACACACACACACACATACATATAGATCCTGAGACATAGACACAAATACCTGGGAAAGCTCACTGTGACATTTGTAGGCTGACACCTGCATCCTGACATGATGAACACAGTGTTCTGCATTTAATGTGTGGTGGAACGATAACCTGTTCTGTACGTAGCATCCAGCATTACATCCTTACTCCTCACACTGCTCTCAACTTCAGACAAGTCAGGGGGGAAATATTGATGATCTGAATGGTCTTTTGTTCCACTACTGCTGCTTTCACAAGGGGCCCAATATCAACAATCTCATGAACTATTAATGAGAGCAGCTCCAAAGTTTATCATTGTCTCCTTGCTGCTTCTCCTCTTCCCTCCATCCTTATGTGCCCACCATCCATCCATCAAAGCAAGCGGCGATGACACTCTGGTAGGTTTTCACGACAAGACCGCAGGCCGGATAGCACCCACGTAAAACAGGGAGAGGAAGAGAAAAGCCCAATTAATAAAAGGCATCCAAGGACAGAGATGACAATTGTTAAATATGGTTTCCAGTCTGCAGAGCAACCAGGACTGTGAGCGGTTGTGGAACTCGACTCAAGGGATCCCATAAAATCTGTTAGCTTAACTTTGAGTGCTGCTATTAAGGAGGAAGTCAACATTAGCATTTACTACGTACATCACATTTAAGTGTTTTAGGAATGTTTGATTCAACTGTACCTTCAAGTTTAAATAGGGATCTAAAGGTTTGGGCCTTTGAACTGGAAGGCTGTTTTTATAGAGGTAGACAAAGTGGACAACTCCAACTGCTGTTTCAGCACTTGGGTGAGGATGGACAGGGACTTTAATCGAACTTAACTGCCACAGTGATGCGGTAGATGTGGGGTTGTGTGAAAGAGTATTCCAGCTGGACTAAATCCACCCCGAGTCTAGACACCACACTCTAAATCTTAGAATAATTACAAACCACCTGGAAATGTCTTATTCTCTGAGTCTCGCTTGTACAAACAAACACAAACACACACACACACACACAGTTAAATGGGGCAGTATGTACATCAAACATTGTATAAAAAAATCTTACTTTTCCTACTTTTTCATCCAATATTTGCAGCTGTTTTCTCTCTGTCCCACATTGAAACATTTGTCTTGCCAAAACCATTTAACTGCTTTTCCTAACCAAAGATCACTAACATTGTTATACGGAGATAAGACTCAGACATTAACAATACTAATGAATAAAAGCCTGGAGGGGTGTCTAAATGGTGTCTAAATCATGTTCTTTGCTCAGACTAACAGACATTTTTGGAAGGATTTGGAAATAAATGTGTTGAAAATAAAACAGTTTTTCTGAGACGAAGATGAGAAGGTTGATACCAGTCTGAAGTAAAAAGTGTACTAATCTACATAGTATATCTCGTCTATTTATTATGTACAAAAGCTGAACAGTAAAAAAAGATACGTGCTGGTTTTGTGTCGATTGTTTGCTTAGTTGCCATGATTAGCTCAGCTAACTGTTCTTTGGCTCACATTCATGAGACTTGAGAGTGGGATCAATCTCATCATCTATTTCATGTCAAAAAAAGTGAACAATTATATTTCCCAAAATGGCAAACTACTAATTCAGTGGTTCTTCGTTGCTCTCATTTGTCTTTTCATAATGTTTTCTTCATCTCTCCTCCAACAGGGTCCTCTTGGCTTGGACGGGAAACCAGTGAGTATTCCCATGATGAAATGTGTAAAACTTGCTTCAAGTGAGTGACAATAGTTTGGTTTTAACTCTGTGTTTCTCCTCTCAGGGTGTTCCAGGTCCCAAGGGAAGCCAGGTACACCATCACACACATTGTCTTGTTTTAGTTTTCTAATAGCACATATCAATTTCATTAAAGCATTTAAATCTCTAAGAATCCAGGTGTGTATGTGAGACAGGTGATGGTTTGCTAAACTTCATGAATCATCTTTACTGTTCCCAAGGGGAAATTGCAAGTGGGTGAAAAAAAAACAAGGTAGCCGTCTTTTTTCCTGTTCAACCTCTTAAGTCATCCCAGGGCTCACAGCCACGGGGGACTCATGGCTCAACTGAACCGGGTGCTGAAATCCCCTTTGAACTTCACCTCTGAGTCCTATCTATCACTTTTCCCCTACCCTGCCCAGGCACACCCAGGTATAGCGTGGAAACAGGCGAAGCAGAGCGAATGGGTTACACACCAGTGAGAAAACTGAGAGAGAGAAAAGAGTTTACAACCTCACAGAAGCTCTTTAAAAAGTCATTATGGGACCCTCTCTAACACCCCCCCCTCCCTTCTTTGCCCACGAGAAGAACGAGTCATCTGCTGAAAGGTAAACTCTTCACAGCTTAATGAGAGCTGTTTGAAAAGCTCCTCTCCAAACACCATTAAGCTGTTGTTTCCTACAAAAGGAGAACTCAAGCTGAGCCTGTCCTTTAAAGAGGACTCTCCCCATCGCCGAGCGAATGCCGTAATAAAACCCCAACAGGTGTGACACAGAGCACGTGACCAGAGTCGCCTGAGTACACAAGGGGTGTTAGGTGCGATGAAAACAAGAGAATAAAGGATGAAAGCAGTTTAGTTTGTTGTTGGATGACGGCAAGGGGAGTCAGAAGGTTAGTCTGCAGGAATAAATCAAGTTTAAAGGAAGTCACGAGAGAAGTTGAGTTGAACCACCATAAACTAAACTACATTTCATGGTTATAGATAAAAACAAGGTCAATAATTAACCTTTTATCTTCATAAAAAAGTAGTTTTGCCTATTTCTAAAATGACATCTCTTTATATTTATGTAAAACTCATGGACTCATTTAAAAAAAAACTTTTGCAAGCATAGACACAAAGTTCATTCCTGCCAAAAGCATTACAGATGTTATTAAAACCAGGGAGAAACTCTGACATCAAAAACTAAACATTTGTAATAAAGTAAACTTCCAAATGTATTTGCTTAACACTTTTGATCTCTTTAGAAATGTTGAGATCTCCACTAGAAATTTAAATAAAGTTAAAGCTAGATTTGAACAATGTTTGGATGATTTGGGGAAACAGGAGATTAAAGAGGCTGAACTAAAATGACACACCTTATACGAAGTACCTGCAAGTCTCCTCTTCCTCCTCCTTCATATCTGCTATCCCTGAACAGAAGCTGAGAGCAGAACAGGAGATGAGCTGCTGCTCGTTATCATGTCACCAGTCACATTAGCAGACTGCTGCTCATCCTCTCCTCACCCCCCTTTCTCAGATACATACTCGTACACAGTTAGAGCTCCAGTCCAGACAAAACGTCTGCCAGACAGTGAAGACGAGAGGAAATGTGGATCAAATCAGAGGAGGAGGCTTCACACCGGATTGCATGGCACATTTGGAGACTGAATAAAAGCAGAATGAGGGAACGAGAGAGAAGGAAGAGTAGAAAGAATAGACAAGTTAGAGTATAGAGTTATGAGAAAAGTGTCTAGGATGTCCGAGGTGAGATCACTGTAGTCACTTTTAGAGAGACAGCGGCTGAGATCAGACACCGCCGTTCTCCCTGGGTGGTGCGGCCACACTTTTGGTCCTCGTGCCTCTGTGACAGGCAGGCAGACGGAGGGCCGAGGGCACGGCAACGCCCGACTGACGGGGTTTAGCTCATCTGCGGGCCTGGTGTTTATGAAACAATGTCAAAGGTCCAACACACACTGTCACTTTGTGTCAGCGTCTCACATGTAGCCTTTAAAAAACTGAATAATTGAATTATTCAGTTTTTTCAATTCAGTTTATTTGTATAGCCCAATTTCACAAATTACAAATTTGTCTCGGAGTGCTTTACAATCTGTACACATAGACATCCCTGCCCCAAAACCTCACATCGGATCAGGAAAAACTCCCAAATAACCCTTCAGGGGCAAAAGGAAGAAACCTTCAGGAGAGCAACAGAGGAGGATCCCTCTCCAGGATGGACAGATGCAATAGATGTAATGTGTACAGAAGGACAGATTTAGAGTTAAAATACATTCAATGAATATGACAGAGTGTATGAATAGTTCATAGTAGGCATATTCCACGATGGAGACCTCCACGATCCATCAGGCAGATGGAGGTAGAGAGGAGTGGGCGGAGTCTCAACAGTGGGCGGAGTCTCAACAGGACAGTGGCGTCGTCGGTAGCAGGAATTCCACGACCCAGACCTCGATGATCCATCAGCAGATATGATCTATGTCGTCTCATAGGGTCCGATGACCCCATGAGATGTGAAGTCAAAAGGACTCCGGGGAGAAAGCAGAGTTAGTAACGTGTGATTGAGAGATGAAAATGCATCCCGAAGGAGAGAAAAAGAGGAGATAGGTGCTCAGTGCATCCTAAATGTCCCCCGGCAGCTATAAGCCTATAGCAGCATATCAAGGGGCTGGACCAGGTGAACCTGATTCAGCCCGAACTATAAGCTCTGTCAAAGAGGAAAGTCTTCAGTCTACTCTTAAATGAGGTGATTGTGTCTGCCTCCCGGACTGAAGGTGGAAGCTGGTTCCATAAAAGAGGAGCTTGATAACTGAAGGCTCCCATTCTACTTTTTAAAACTCTAGGACAGGGGTCAGGAACCTTTTTGACTGGGAGAGCCATAAAAGCCAAATATTTCTAAATATATTTCATTGAGAGCCATATCGTATTTTTAACTGATACTAAATTAAATATGTCTTGCTTTTAATGCGACTTCTGGTGCTGCATGATGCTACGGGGGGCGCAGGTGACTTTTTCTTTGCTCCGCTCCGATGCGCGCACACGCCGGCATCGGATCTCTGCGGCGCGTGAGACGGCGAGCCGAGAAGTGTTACCGGGACACGTAGAGACAGAAATGACATGCTGGTGTGTAGAGACGATCAATAACAGATGTTTATTTTAATAAAAGAACAAAGACGTCTTTAAGAAAAGGACCTGACATTACTTCTGCTGTAATCTGGAGCGATAGAGGGGTGGGCGGAGTTTTTTTTTTTCCAACTCAAAATTGTCTGCGAGCCATATGCCGTCACCGGAAAAGCCATAGGTTCCCGACCCCTGCTCTAGGAACTACAACTAGCCCCGCATTTAGTGAGCGTAGCTCTCTAGTGGGGCAATATGGTACTACAAGCTCCTTAAGATATGATGGTGCATCACCAATCAAGGCTTTGTAGGTTAAGAGAAGAATTTTAAAAGTGATTCTTGATTTTACGGGGAGCCAGTGCAGAGCAGCTAGTGCAGGAGTAATGTGATCTCTTTTCTTAGTTTTAGTGAGAACACGAGCTGCAGCATTCTGGATCAACTGGAGGGACCTATCCATGAGTGCATGGGCCTGTTGTGTCCGACCCTGTGTTTTTCGTTCGCGTTTCCAGCATTCCACGTCTAAATCATCTTCCCCTCTAAAAGAAAGACGGAGCAAAGGAACATGTTGCTGCATTATGTTTTATCTCGGAGCTAAACAGTTTTTATCGCACAAAAAGGAGCCTTATAAAGCCCGCTCACTCCAACCACTTGTCAGATGGCACTCTTATTGGGAAATATGTTCAGACAGAAGTGACTTGTGATTGAGAAGTCTCAATGACACAGCTGCGTTACTGCCTCGCCTCACCATTTGATTGAATGCTCTCTGCAAGCAGCCGGTTTAAGATGTACTGCACTGTGCATGTTGCCATATGATTTATTATGTATCTTGACCAACTGTCTCTGATTATCTCCTCCCTCCGACAGGGACCAGCCGGACCCAAGGGAGAAAAGGTATGCTTCAATATGGATTTCAATCGCCCTGCCAGACAAGTCAATGATTGCACTGTATAGATGTATTTCTCACAGGCGGACAGCTTCAGAAATGCAGGCAGACACACTTACACACTTACACACAAGCTCACAGGTGTTCTCTGCAGCTCTCCCACTGCGCGCCCATCAAACGAGCCATAGATTACATGTAGTTGTATAGGAGCTTATATGTCTCCGCACATTCTCACGTCAAGGTACTAAACAGGTTAACAGGCCTTCCGCAGGGCTCGATGATAGCCAGATGTTTTCTCGCTCTGTGAACCTCTGCCCTGCTTGAGATCACGTAAGTGACCGTAAGAGCTGAGCGGGCAGGCAGACGAGGCATCTGCATGCGGTCGTTTGTGTACGCACTGATGGGTTACTTTGTGTGTGTACTTTTTTTTGCACTCGAGCGAAAATTGTCCGGATAAGCGCCGCCGCAAGAACAACTGCAGTAAACGGCATCTGTCGGAGCAGGATTCAGTTTGATGAGCGGGAATTGCAAATCATCATGACGGATGAGGCTGGGGTTTGAAAAATTGTCTCCCTTCGTGCAATCATGCGAGTAGCTCTGTGATGAGAACATGAACTCATCAGTGAACCAACAATCCCCAGCATGTGCATTCCTACTTTTACTTACATCCCGTCCCGTCGGATTGTGGTGTATCAAATGATTTATGCAGAAAATGTTGACTTCCTCAGATGGTTTGGGTACACATGACCTTGGAGGCACTTCCTTCCCGTATTCAAGTGTTAGTTTGTAAGCCTTTCTGTCACAGTTGCTTTTACAGTGGTAATAGCTGCTGACAACTGCTATTTTCCTGTTTTTCTCCAAGGGGGACCAAGGAGATGTTGGTGCAAGAGTAAGTCATGTTTTCTGTCTTTGACTGAGATGTTATGATTGTTTTATGTGCATTTTAGCTGACCGGGCTGAAAAAGCCTTTCCTTCGATTGTGTTTTCTTCCTCAGCAAATCTTTGCAATTTAAAAATCCTTCCATTTATATGTTCCTTACAGTTTTTGTCTTCTTTCGTTTTTTGTCTTTTTTTACTGCCTTTAAGGTCACGAGACACTTTGATTTCACTTACTTTTACACTTTATTTTGAAAGAACTAAAGGCTCAACACAAAGTGTATGTGTAATTAAAGCTGGAAAAAACATTTGAGGAAATACACATTTAGATTGATACCAGTGAACCACAATGCAGATACCTGACTGTAACCACATCTGCGGCTCTCTATCACATAAACATACAACTGACCGTCTTAAGACTGCAGCAAGAAACCAAAACCAATGCAGGGAATGCATGCAGCTTTATTCAAACCCAGACCAGACAGAGTAACAGACCATCAAAAATGGAAAATTCTAGTTTTTACAACATCTGAAAACGACTAATCATTTCCGTGTTGTCGCGCTGGGGGGACTTTGTGCATGTGCAAGCAGACAAACATGACAACACATCTGAACACAAGTTGTGTCCCACTGTGATCTCCCCACATGACATTCAACACTTGGGCTTTTAATAAGTCAAGATATAGTGTGTTTACCCTGCGCCGCTTGCCCAGCAACTGCATCAACAACACAGTCCGGCTCGTGTGATGAGGTTTGAGTTGCCCACATCTCCAAAGCCAAAGATGAGAAATTATGATATTAAAGAACGATGGAAATACTTAAACGTCAACATCAAAACTCAATGGTTGGGATGGTGCGCCACAGCTGCCATCTAGTCTCACCCAAACTATGTTTTCTTTATATTACGGAGTAACCTAGCTCTGCATCTGGTCTTGTCTTTTCATGTGATATTATTCCACCCACTATGAGATATATGTAATTATCTCCCATTTGATTCACTGTGGTTAGAAAATAATCCCCCTGTGCTTTACATGGTAAGTATCTTTGACTCTTTGAAGGAGTCAAGAATCCAGAATGATGTTTTTCTAGTTTGATTTAAGTATAATATCAGGCATAAGTCACGTTTCCTCACTTGCAAAACTATTGCTACTGAGGAAATGTATGCATTTTTTTCTCTTTGATGTCAAATTGTAGAAACATAACGTAGAACAGAAATGATTAATCACTTGATTGATACTTTAATGCAACAATTTGGATAATTGATATATATATTTGACAACTGACAATAGGGAATATGGATGAATAGCAGAAGCTTATATATAAATATGTAATACATTACATTAAAAAAGTTACAAAAGTTAACTAAACCTAATAAAAAATCCATTTATTTGGAACAAAAACTGCAAATTAGACAATCATTTCCATATTAGAAGTGGCCTGTAATATGAGAACCACAACTGACAATGAGCCACTTCAACTTGAGAAAATATCCTTCAAATGAGCTACAGAATAATAACATGAAATAGATGTGTGGTTATAAATCCTCTCAGAATTGGATACTGGCAATATTGACATAACAGTGTGTGTTACAAGAATTGGAATGATACTGAATGACTATCGTTTTATAGCAGAGCACAAATCGAGTGTAAACTTGACAGGGCTGTTGATAATGCAGCTCAGAAATATGGAGCAGGAATTCCTGCACGAGGTGTATGCTATTTGGTTTCCTAGCTTATCCCCTCAGATTTTGAGGTGATAGTTTGTGCAAGAATTCAATCTTTTTGGCATTATACATTAAATAGTTCTTCCAAATAGTAAATATTGCATTTGGATGAGGCTTCTGGAGCTTGGAAGTTATTGGATAAGTCTGTCCCTGAAAAAACCTCATCGCTTCGCTTGGAGAAACCGGCTTGGATACAAACAAACCCTGCAGCTCCTAAAACTATTGTATTTATGAATGAGGTTTGGCATCGGGGGTCCATTTTCATAGATATGACTAGATAGTATAGCAAATTAAAAGCTTTTGGTCTTTGAATGTTTAAAACATGATTTCTCACCAGTTATGAATCCCTGCAGATAAAGGGTGTAGCAGTGGGAGTATCATCCTCAGTACATAAACTCAACATTGCCCTGATCTCAACATTGTATGCTGATTCACCTTTGAAACTATGAGAGGACAAGAGAAAACATGTGAAAACAGGAAGTAGCCATGAATCTATGTCAACCTGTGACTTCCTGTCAATCTATCATGTTCAGTGCACTGAGGCAGAATCTGGTCACAGAACAGATTACAACACGGGTGTTAAAACACAATCAAATGTAGTAGAACCACTAAAAACATGTTTAAAAAGGCCATGTGTGGTGTTGCATCTCAAAAGCAACTTTTATTGAAAGGCAAAAAGACAGTTGCCATCTTCCCAGGCTCCATACTGTCAAAAACATAAGCAGTATGTTGTGAATGCATGATTAAGTTTGTCTGGCGGCTTAGTTGAAAGACAAGCCACGATGGGAGTTTCATCCTCAGCCAAAACCGCCTCTTGCCTCCCCTGGAGCAGCGACGAAAATCCCATGGTTAGACGGGGCTCCCAAGTTGAATGGCTGATTGTCTTAGTATCAGCCGGTCTGATGAGAACAAGGTAAAGGAGAAACCAGCTGTGAAACAGCCTATTCTCTAATGAGAGGTTGAAGGAGCATATGTGTGCAGTATGTGGTTTCCATGATGGGAATGAGTGATTCTGATAGGGGGAGAGAGGAGTGTGTCAGCAAAGAGAGAAAGAGGAGGGGTCTACAGTGTCAGAAAAACCTAAGCTATCCAGCGTACACCGCAGCCCGCTAACGGGAACCTCATGAGTGGATGAGCATCTGCGCTCTTTCTCTCCCTCCTATCCCCCTGCTGTTATTCCTCCCTCCTTCATTCAATGTGTTTTTGGAGGGAACTCAACCAGAGAAGCGACGCAGTGCTCCGAACTTTGTGGCGGCAGACAAACTCTGCTTCTTTCTTGGTTTGGTTGCAAAGGGACAGAGGGGAGACATTAAATGAAATGCACACACAAAATTAAATACATGTTTGAACAAGAAACCCAGGAAAGAGTTTCTGAAAGGACAAAGGGGAGAGTTACTGGGTCTTGGTTCTGCAGTATTTCTCAGTTTTAATGGAACTCTTTATGTCTCACTATTTGCAGATGATGTATTACGTATTTTTCATTCTCAAATGTATATCTTGTCATGCCATTTCCAACCCCATTGGTATGCCACTGTAAGTTGTTCATCGTTCCCGTTGTCACTTCCTCTCTTCAGGGTCCTCCTAACTACGGCACATATGCAGGTCTGCACAGTAATCAGATTCTCACCGTCAAGGTTTGTTCCTCCAAGCGAACAGTCGCGAAGTCCTCCCAGCAGCCTGCGCTCTCTGTCAGGCTGCTCATCTCTTGCTATCGCTGCAGACAAATGGGCCAAACACCCTCCTTAAGCTTTCTCTTTCGGCTTCCAGCTTCAAAGACCGCTGAACTCTCATCTGTTTTTTCCCACAGCAGTTATTTCCCTCTTGGTTGGATTCTCATCTGCAGTCTCTTAATTAACGATTGGTTTCTGGTTTCGGTACTCATTTATCCCTTTCTCTTTCCCATCTTGTTTGTCCTTCAACATGCTCCATGTCCCACCCTCTCTCTCTCTCTCTTTCCACTATTTCCTTTTTCTCCTGAATTTCTACTTCTTGTCCCTGCCGCACCTCTTGCATCTCAGATGGTCTTTCCCAGATATGACCATGGCTTTCTCTCTGGAGAGCAGTCCGGTAGTTTTCAGAGACGCTTTCTGAAGGTACACCACAATTTGTGCATGTGTGCACTTTGAACACTTTAATTAACATTCTTATGCATGTTTTGATTAACAATGCATCTCCCTTCTTTCTTACTTTTCTTAGTTGCATTTCGTTGTTTCCGTGTTCTTTTCCTGAGTGTGCCGGCTTGTTTAGTTCACAGTATTTATTCAATTTAATTGTTTATCAAAGTTCTAAAGCTTCCAGAAATGTATCAAAACATCTTGGAAGATGAGGCACACGCATTTCAGAAAGCCTCCAGAAAGGGTTGCTACTCATTACAAGAAGAATAGAAAAGCTTTGTTTGTGACAGTTACATTGAAGCCTTATTAGCTTAACATAGACGTGATAATTATTTGTACCTCGTCTTCGGTAATATAATTTGATTGAAAGGGCTTGCTCTATTATGTTGCTTGCCGCAACAAAGCAAATACTAAAGCACCACATGTTCATAGAGACGAGTGAGTGCAGAGGAAGTGTCACCATGTGACTATTGGGACAACACTGGGCCTTCAGTACATCCCCTTCTGTGGGGACTTCTAGGTCCTTTATGGTTTCTGTTTGGCCGAAGCATGAGAGTAGAAGTCATCAAACAAGACGGGCCCCCAGTGTAGATCCAGTGATGAAAGATTTAATTAGGATTTTTAATTATGTAGAAAAGCCTAAATTATTTATCATACTGATTATATTTAAGACTTTTTAAGTAAGTAAGTAAGTCAAGTTTATTTATATTGCACTTATCACAGACAAAGTGTCACAAAGTGCAGTACAGAAGTCAATTAAAACAACAAGGGCCAAAACATAGACAGATTGAAGAGCAAAGTATAATACACGGTAAAAAGATGGTGCAATAAAATAAATAAACAAACAGAGAAGATAAGGCTGTAATCCACATTTTTATACTGACAATTCGATCGATATTTATAAATGAAGTCACTCACATAATGAACTTAGGTCCATCAACCTTATTTCTTATCAGCTCATCTTTTAGCTCATTGTCTGGTTATTTTCCAATTCACAACCATTCTAGCTTTGCTCTCTGCGGTTTCAGCTGTTATTTATGAAAGACCCTTTAATCCCACCGTATGCCCAGCACAAAACCAGAGATGGACAAAGTTAGTAACTATCTGCTGGAGCATTAAGCAGCTAAACCGCAGGTTTCCCCCAGGACTTAGTGGAAACTAATAACTAAATGAATGCAGCTCCAGCATTGCTACGTGTTAACCAAAGAGCTGTAGGCCTGCCCTTGACCATTCTGATTGGTTTAAGAAATGCAGTAATGGGTTTAAACCTGTGCTGATACAGACCAAGATAGTCAATATGAGACAACAACTATTAAGACATAATGCTTTGCTTTTTCATGGATAAAATACTTTTTTTTCTTTTCCTTTTTCTCAGGGTGACCAAGGCCAGGCTGGACCCGCTGGTCCTCCTGGTCCTCCAGGTCCCCCAGGTCCCAGAGGCCCCCCTGGGAACACAGGCAAGGACGGGCCACGTGGGCCTGCTGGCGAGTCGGTGAGAGCTTCTCCTCATGCATCACAAGAGACAAATGTACACCACTACATGAAACAATGCACCCATACACAGCCACACTTTGGTGCTGTTATTCTTGTCCTCCTTCATCATTCTCTCCATTTTGCTCACCCTCTAACTAAGGTCACACCACAAAGAATGCAGTCATGTAAAACACCTCAGTCATCAGGAACTGCCGTTACCGCAATTGTGTTCACCTGGTGGGTTCAACCCCAGGTTGTGACAGATTGAGAATATATGTTTGTATGTTGTGTGTAAATGTGCATTTATACACATATATTAAGTGGGTAAGTGCAGTGAACCCAAATCTCCATTCTCTCTGGTTTGCCAGTGAGCTGTGGCTTACCTAAAAGCTTCCAGAATAGCAACTCCACTCCTGGCCTTGTCTGGTTTGTGTAAGAAAGCAGCCACAAAGATCCCCAACACCCCCCATTCTCCCACCCTCCTATACCACGACTGTGTCGCTGCGTACCCCTGAAACAGATATGGCACTGCGGCGAGTTCATGGGCAGTTTGCCGGCCTTGCAAAACAATAGCTGTGCTCCTCGCCTAAGGCAGTTTATGTTTCTCTAAATTAATGTTCTGCTTCCCAGAGTTTAGTTCATATGCAGCGGCAGCTTAAAGCTGTGGCTGTAGGATGGAAAAGCGAAAAAGAGGCTATGAAGGGAATTGTTGTGCAACCAAGTGATGGAATTAATTTGGTGTTACCCTCAACTGGCACAGGGCAGGCAAAGGATTTAGGGGAAAATGTTGGTGTCACTGTGGGTGAGTTGAGAGATTACACAGAACCGTCAAAAGAGAAAGCCTGCGCAGCTCGGAAAATGACGAAAAACAGACAGGTCCAAGTCGATTTCTAATATATTCTTCAAGTTGATTAAAAGCATTGCAAAACTAAAACAGCAAAAACAAAGCAGAGTGGCACAAAGAGCAGCTCCATGCTGTGGACAGATGTCTGAGCAGGAGAAAGTGAGTGAGCCTGCTCAGCGTGGGCGTCATTGAACCATCGTCGTTTGTTTCTTTAAAGTGGAAAGTAACGGAAGGACAGTTCAAACAAAGTTGCAGCTAGTTTCTGCCTGATGTGTGGCTGCTGCTGTGGTGTATGTGTCCGTAAACAACATAACTTCAAGAACTCATTTCAAGTAAATGTAGGATTCTTCATATGTGGAAACGCATCTGACATCAGAACTGCTCTTCATCCGTCCTTTGCGCTCAGGATTTTAAAAAGTACTAAAGAAATGATTTGCAACAGTGATTTGTTTACCGCTGCTGTGTAGGAAAGATCAAAAGACAAGGAGGAGGTGAGAGGGGTGAGAGAAGAGGTTAAAAATCCAAGGGTGGAAATAAAAGAGGACCACATAGAAGTAGAGAGGATCAGGATGACAGTTTGTATGTGCAGTCAAAGAGCAGGAGGAAGAAATCCAGCTTGGACCCTTCGAAGTACCTTCTGTACATTATTTTAACAACAAAATAGTGGAAGGCTAATAACCAAATGATAGCATGCTTTTATTGCAGTGCTATCAACTTGATAGTAGGTTGTGTGAGAGAGAGGGAGGGCTCTTGCACAAGATCCCAGTAAGTTGTCTCGACCATGGATGACTTCATAGCAGATGTTGAGTTGCTCCAAGCAGACGTCCACCTGGCCCTCACAAACAGCCACGATAGGTCTGTTCACCGAAACAAGCCACCAAACTCCCGACGGACAGATGACAAAAAGTGGACATGGAATACTCTCTCAGTGTTCGTGTTGGGTTATCGCTCACCATCACACACCGAGGTCATCTCCTGCAAACGGGAACAATTGATGAAGCATCACAGGAAAAGGCAGGAGAAAGTGTTTAAATGATTGTTGTTTCTCATTTTGTGTTTTGATGATGCTGTTGGGAGCGCTGTCTAAAACACCCGAAATCTCACATAGGAATTCAATTGGATTGAGATCTGACTGCAACGGCCATAGCATATGAAACACTCAGAAATTGTTTATATTTGTCACTTGTCTGTCGGCTAAGTACTCTGGCTCAGAACAAGGACGTGCTGAACTCAAGTTCATTCCTTGCTAAACACTGACATCTAGTGGCGGAAGTGGCTGAAGTCGTTTATAAAGATTTATCTGCGGTCTCGTCACTGGTTTCTCTTCTGTCTCCTCAGGGGTTTCCAGGTCGTGATGGCGTTGAGGTGAGTTCAGATCAAATCCAGTTGGAGCTATCTGATTGTTGTTCATGAATAACTATTACAAGTCTGTTATTATCATTTCTCTGTATCTGGATAATTCTGGTAACCAATTATATTTCTGCTTCAGGGGCTAAAAGGATTGCCTGGAAAGCCGGTATGATCATTACTAGACATCTGACCTTGACTCAACTCAATTTCCTCACTTCTTGTTTTCCTCAAGTGTTTTGTAACATTCTGCTGCATCATGTGACCAAAAGTGTGCGCTTTTGACATTAAAGAACTTTTATGAATTGACAGGGAGTAGATGGGGAGTCCGGCTATCCGGGACCACACGGTCCTCCAGGACCGAAGGTACAGATAAGCATCACTCGTTAAAGTATTTAAATATGTCTGTCTTTTTTATGGATTGGTTTGAAGGTTTTGTGTGTGTGAAAACAGGGCGAGTCCGGTATCGGAGGAAAAGGAGAGAGGGGCATGGATGGACTCCCAGGATTGAAGGTAGAAAACCGATACACATATCAATACTGAGCTATAACATTATTTATATTTAAACATTTAAAATGTCTATTGCCTGAGAGAGTTTGACCATAGTATGCCATATGTGTAATCAAACAGGGAGACAAAGGGGAAATAGGAGAGCAAGGACAACAGGGAGCCATGGTATGTGGATGAACAGAAACACTTGTATTGCGATTATCTTCAGTTGTTTGTGTATCTCTCGTTCATGTTTCTCTGTCTCTGCCTCAGGGTTTTCCTGGTGAAAAGGGCGCAACGGGCTCCTCAGACATCATTGACTTCAATGGGAAGCTTCTAGATGCTTTCCAGGTGAGTGATGTAAAAGAGTCAATGACACCAGATATATGGTTGCATTACATATTCCATCAAACATTTATCGCTGAATCTTAATTGAGGCGTCAGGGGGAACTTAAACAAGCCCAGAAATGGTAGCGTGGTAAGGAACACTATTTTCTTATCCCTCTTTTCTTCTTGACAGGCCATCGACACCATCAGTGTTTCGGTAACCTGCCGCGATATCTGCATGGTTCTGGTGAAGTGATCAGTAACTAACACCTCTAATGATCACACAGGCTTGCAAAAACAACACAACCCGTGTGTATTCGCATCTTATCGCAACTGTTTCAGCCAGCGGATCTGTATGTTTTGGTAGATGCCCGCCACCACCCAGAACTACTTACTTCAGATGTATTGGATCTCCCTCTAGAGTCTAGAGGCTACATCCAAAGAGCATTACTGAATGTCCCAGGCTCTCTGGTGTATTCATTTAGGATGAAACACACAGCCCCAGAAAATATAGTGCAGCTGTGCTCTACTATCAGATAACATGCAGCCAAAAAAGCATGCTCAATCATGCGATAAAAAAAACATATTAACTTTTGTTATACTGTTCTGAGTTTCATGCTATGTTTCCAATGTGCCTCACACGGTATGTGGCTGTAACTCGCTACAGCATGGTGTTTTTTTATTTGCATTTGTGTTCCACATAATCGAATGCACAAGGAGAATGTATCAGAAAGGAAGGAACAGTCGCCACAGTCTCAGTTACCGTGCAACATGCTAATAACAGATGACTATCTCTGCAGTGGAGTGTGTATTTGATTAAAAACCACTCTGCACCAGTTCCCCTCGGACCTGATCTGAAATGGGCTCCTGCATGCAAAGCTGTAGACGGCAGCGTGAGACAGTTACAAAGAAATCTGTGCAAACACGAACCTGAGATCTTATCAGAAGCCTTTGGCCAACGTGTGTCAGCTGGCACGTAATCACACGCAAGGTCTCAGCTCGAGTTATAACCATCAAGCTCATTGGCCACCCAGTGCTTGTTATGATCCATGCACTTGTTCTTTTGAAAAGCTGTATTGGTTTAATCTGTGGTAAAAATGTATGTGACATTGAATTTGGTTAGAATTTCATGATACAATTGGTTGCCTGTAACTGCCATTCATTTGACAGCTTTTTGTATAATTGTTTGCATGAAAAGCCTTCACTTAAATTGATTGAATATCTCAGATCAAATTGTTGTTTGTTAACATCTATTGGTTTCCATGGTGAAATGGATGATAAACTAAAAGTTAGAGATTGGAAAAAGAGAGAGACTACTCATGTTCAAACACGGGTTGCTCTATTATGACTTAAAGATGTCCGAGGACTTCAGAGGGAGAAGTAATAAGTGTAAGGTGGAGGATGTAGAGATTAAGAAGAGTTTTTTAAGGTGCTTTCACTAATAAACCGGCATAGAAGACAACATGGAATGGATAGCATATATTCTTCCTCCATGGTGTTACATAAAGTCAGGTGACTGTTTTTCCTCTCCTCCTTATAAACGGTCTCATCCTGCATCAAAACAATCTGCAGAACATGAGGCCAGGCTACAGTTGTGTACCACAAACCACATTCAGCACAATCTTTGTAAAATGAAATTGCTTCAAGTTGGTTGTGATCAGTGAACAGAATGAAAGAAAGAAATCCTCGGCTGTGTTTACTGTCAGGCTTGCGTTGGCCCATGATCAAGCCGCATGGTGGAGTTGTTCCACCATTGTGATAAACAGAGTAAATAGACATACATATACAACATGTCTAAAAAGGACAGATGTAAATAAAGCAGCTATAATCTGTATGTTTATAGTGAAAAACGGATCACATGACATGTATGTGAAACGGTTCATCAATGGTGACCAAGACACAGAGACTCCTCTGAGCTAAGTTCCAGGTCTTTGTTTGCTAGGTCCAACTCACAGCTTTACTATTCACTCTCACAGCTCTCACGTTTCTGGCCACAACAGAAATAAAAAATGTTATCAACCCGGCGGCACATGTGCCCCATTGGTACGCGGCAGCTCCAATGGCACACTAGCAATAAGAGTGCAAGAGAGTTTTTTGGCTCTGGCCTGGTATTTAAGGTAGATTGACTGATTCTTTGCTCGCCCTCATTCCCCAAAGACCTGCCCTCGTCTGCCTCTGATTGGCGAACACTTTGTTAAGGTTGTTGCGGACAAACAAGATTTGTAGAAGGTCAGAGGTGTTGATGATTTCACCACAGATGTGGATGTTTTCATAAAGATGGCAGCCTTGTGTAGGGCTCTCATATATAATTACAAGTTCATGGTTATGGGAGAACTTTTTCTTTTTTATGATGCTATGCAAGTAGTAAAATTACAATTGCGTAAGAGATTCACATTTTGTTATAATTCAACTTTGACACATTGATTAACAGGACAGTTATTGAGCGTCCATTTCTCAAACATGACTCCATACCTGCTGGATGTGTAACATAAGCAACTGTTTGCTAACAAGTTCATTATATCAACTTAAAAGGTGGCGATGTTGTGACGACAGCTTGTTTCCACTGCCCCCAAGTGGCCAACACGTTATTGCAAGTGCTTGATGGATCAACTTGAATTCATTCTAAGATTAGACACATCATAAAGACTATCTGAACATCAGTGGCGGTGCGTCCATAGAGGGCGCTAGGGCGCCGCCCCTCTTAAAATTTTGAGATGAAAAAAAAAAGAAGAAGACAAAAATATTATATATCCTGTCAAAAAACATTATATACCAAATCATTTAAAGAACAAATATACCGTGTTGACTCGCTAAATGTGTGTGGGAGACCGTAAGCCTGTCAACAACCACTTAAGTTAAATGAGACATAAATAATATATCGCCACTCATCCTCACGGAGAGAAGCCCCTCCCCATTATCGGGGCTCCGGCCCAACGTGTGTGTGCGGCAGCGAGCAAACATTTCAGGTCATTTCGGCAAGGACGGCTTCTCATTGGCGGATGAAACGTGAATCTTGGGTCACAAAAATGTGCGCCCTGGCCAATGACATCGTTTCTTATGTCACGTGACTGGACTATTCGGACTCCACGGAGCTACGGGAGCAGGTTGCTAACCGGAGCTGTTAGCTGGAGGCTCAGTGAGTAATGCGCTGTTTAGTTTCCCCTGTCTGTTGTTCCAAAGTCCTGGGACTGAAACTCTCTGGACTACAACGGGGTGAGGGATCTAAAGAGCTTCAGACAAGTGTAAAGCACGAATCTTGCCGCAGTTATCTAGCAAAGAGCATGGAGCTAACGAGCTAACAGCATGAAGCTAACCCTGTTTGCAGAGCAGAGCAGCAGAAGGAGACCGAACTGGCATCGAAACACAACGAAGAAGTTCTGAAAAACAGACACATTCCCTCAAGAATAATGAAACAGGCTGGTTACAGACATGATTGACTTTAACCAGAGAGTTATTGAGAAGTTTGCCAACTTTAAAGAGAGGAGGGCTACTTTTCTTTACAGTAGTGGGTCTACTCTGTCAAACACCCAATGTAACATGTGCTGCATCTCTTTCTGACTCTATTCTGCTCTGAACCTCTTTCATGTGAGGGTGAAACTATTATTTTGCAAACCTCTGAAACCCAACCCAATGTTTCTTAAAGCTGCTCTGAACCTCTCATGCCCAAAGTTACAGTGTGTTGATTGTTATTGGACAGTGTTGAGCACGCTGTGTTCTTTAAATAAAGCTTTGTTTTTTACAATATTCTACTCAAAACCTCTTTTCTTCTCATTGTTGAGTGATATTTCACCAGCCGCCACTGCTGAACATGTGTATCTTTTGCTGAATTTGTTTCTCTCTGCAGGGTCCATCTGGACCACCTGGACCCCCCGGCCCTTCAGGGGAAAAGGTAAGGGCTGAATCAATCAATTATTGCTGCATATAACTAAATATTGATATGACTTCTTCCAACTACAAGAGCAATTCATTACATTTTTTGCTTTTCTTCAACTGCCACTTTACCACCACCACTCATACATTATCTCCGTCAGCACACTGATGCGTAGATGTCCGCTGCTACAAGTGTCATCAGGTCCTCCAGCAACAACCTATGGGAAAAGGACACTTTTTTCCTATATTAATAATTCTAGAAGCCAAACGTATTTGAACAGATATTACCCTTGTATGCAAGACAATGGAAAACATGACACAATAACTTATATCACCAGCAGCTCAGGTTTTAAGTTTAGTTTTTTTGCCAAATATGTCATATACTGATGTCTCCCTGGTGATAATAATATATACCACCAAGCCTTAGAATCTCTGTAATCCTAGCAGTGCACTGCCACCAGCTAATGAAGGGGCTATATGATTAATTAAATTAGATTGTGTGTTAAAACCTGAGCCATTCATATTCATCAATCTCATCTTTTCTCTGCTTGTCATCTTCCAGGGTGAGCTTGGTTTACCTGGCCCAGCAGCAACCGATGGGGAGAAGGTATGGTTGCGAAATGACACACAATGTCTTATAGATTTGTTTATGTTTATCATTGAACTGACTCTCAATTATTTGTCTCCAGGGGCCTAACGGGGACACGGGTGAGACGGGACCCCCTGGTGAGAGAGGAGGGAGGGGAGAGATGGGGCTCTCTGGGCCTGCTGTAAGTAGTAAACATGTTTCTCTGACACACAAACAGTGGAACGTGCATAAAGTGCTGGGCGTTCATCTTCCTTTTTCTGGGTCAGGGTATGGACGGATACAAAGGAGAGAAAGGTGACTGCAGAATGGAAGACAACCTGGTGAGTGACACACACAAGCAATACAACATTCACTCATGTGTATCAGATCAGTGCAGACAACGGCTCCAAGGACTGTACCAGTAAGTGTGTGTTTTATCCCATTTGATTCCATTTTGTAAATCTCTGACTTTTCTAATTGCGATGGTGTTCAGGTTCAGATGATTTCGCAGCCAGGCCCAGCTGGCCCACCAGGGGTTCCCGGGTCGCCTGGATCTATGGTGAGTACTAATCTCTCTCCAAATCCAGGGAGAAGCTATTCAAGTCAAGTTAGTTGTCTGCATCTGTAGCTGCTCAAACTCACTCACACATGTTTTTCAGGGGCTGCATGGTATGCCTGGTCCTAAGGTAAGACTGCAGGAGCATATGCTGTGTGTGGTAAAGGCGTTGACATGTGGTTGGATGCTTAATGTTCCTGTCCTTCTGATGCAGGGTGAGCCTGGATTTGGGATGAAGGGAGATAAAGGGGACTCTGGTGCTCCTGGAGCCAGAGTAAGTGACCCAGTATCATCATAATAAAACATGTTAAACCTCGACATGTCACATGGATGATAATGTGCTTTTTAACTGCAGGGATTAGACGGTCTCCAGGGCACAAGTGGGCCTGCAGGGTTAGTGGGTCTTCCAGGTGCGAAGGGAGACAAAGTAAGCCCCTGATCACCTCCATTCATGTCTTAACTAAATATTGTATTGTCTTCAACAAAACTTAATTCTTATTTCTATCTGTGAATGTGTGTTTGCAGGGCAGACCAGGGGACCATGGACTAGACGTGAGTCTCTCGCTAGGAATCGGTTCTTTACATTTTCAATGAGATAATTTTCAATTGAATTTGACTTGAATCTGTGCCCAGTGATAATCTGCCTTTGACCTGTCTGGGCTTCTATCTCCAGGGTTTCCCAGGTCTGACCGGAGGGAAAGGTGAACGAGGGGAAAGGGGAGACAAGGTTAGTTCAGAACGCAAACATATATAATTATCTTCATTCAAATACAAGCAATGAAACATTTTATTTCCTCAA
Source organism: Pseudoliparis swirei (assembly GCF_029220125.1). Taxonomy (NCBI): domain Eukaryota; kingdom Metazoa; phylum Chordata; class Actinopteri; order Perciformes; family Liparidae; genus Pseudoliparis; species Pseudoliparis swirei. The sequence continues at coordinate 12,851,002 of NC_079406.1, read as the reverse complement.
TGTTCTCCGCCTTTCCTACTCGTCTAGGGTGACCGGGGATCAGTGGGAAAGAGGGGTCTAAAGGGCCAGAAGGGAGAGCAGGGTCCTCCAGGCCTGGACCAGCCCTGTCCTGTGGTATGTCACCTATACACACACACACACACACACACACACTCTGTAAATCTGCACATTAGAAGTGATTTATTTACTACCACGTCCTCTCGCCTCATACAGTATTTCCCTGCTTTCTTTTCTCAACACTGTTTCTGTCATTTTCTGTGTGTCTCTGAGTTTCCTCCTCATTGCTGTGAATGTGTAACTGGCTCTTGCTGACAGGGTTGCAATGAGAGTAACGGTGTGTCTCAGGAGGCAAGGCTTTCTTCTCCTCCATCTCCTCTTCTTACTCCTTCCGGCACTGAGCCCCCCTGTCCTGTGGTAGAGTATCTCTGTCTCCTTCCTCCTCAGTCCTCCTCCTCTTGCATCACTATTTATGCATCTACTGTTGCTATTTTCTATTCAATGTCTCAAACTCTGTTTTACATGTTCGGTTAGTCACCAACTGATAGTACATGAATGTCTAGTTCAGAATTCACTATGAAGAGAGAAATGCACAGATAATAAACAGTAATATCAAAAGGTTTCAATACTAACTGGCAACAGGAAAATACTGTCTAATTCTGATATGTCTCTATATTACATCTTGCTTTTCATGTGTGAAATAAATGGATGGAAGATTCAATTCAATTCAGTTTATTTTGTATTGCTCAATATCACAAATTACAAATTTGCCTCAGAGGGCTTTACAATCTGTACACATACGACATCCCTGTCCCAGGAGCTCACATCGGATCAGGAACAACTCCCAAGATACCTGGTTACAAACATAAAACATTATTCTAACGGCCAAATAAAAGAGGTCTACAGTACACTCACAAAAAGAAACATACAGAAAAGAATGCATTGAAATCAACTAATGGCCACCATAAATCATGTTCTGTTTTTTTTGTATTTGCTTATAAGTTGTATGATGTACAATTTAGATGAGCGCATTAATACCACTCACATACAGTATCTGTTAGATATAAGGCTGCAGCTAGTTAGCTTAGCTTAGCATAAAGAGTGGCAGCAGGGGGAAACTGTTTGCCTGGCTCTGCCCAAAGTAAAAAAATGTGCCTAGCAGGACCTCTACTCTTTAGTTCATACATAATATCAAGTTATTGCCCTCTTGGAAAAGGGGGAGTGAGTGGAGGGGTATCAGTTGGTTGCAATCTGCACCTACACAGCTATATGTCACAAAACCCTACACACTTTTCCTTTAAAAGCCAGGCTAGCTATTCCGTCTAGGTAACCTACCAATCTTTATGCTACGCTAAATTAACAGTTACCAATAGTAGCCCTTTATTCAAAATGTATACATATAAAGATATGAGTGGTTTCAAACTTAATCTAAATCTCAACTATTTCACGCTCAGCCTCCACCTTTGCTTTGTTGTAGCCTACAACATAAGTTTGCTGATAGAGAGTGCACACCTTGGACATGTGTCACATGACTAAGGTGTGTTTAAGCATTCATCACAGGACATGTTCCGGCTTGTAAACATTCCACTGCTGTTCCTTCTCTACAGGGACAGGATGGGCTGCCCATACCAGGCTGCTGGCACAAGGTGAGTGTTAAGAGGTTATTTGTAAAATGTATTGTTTACTAATTGAAGGAGGAGCATTGTATTATGAGACAGCAGATGGCACCATCAGAGGGTAGGAAAAAGCTAACACTATGTGCAACCAACGCATACATTAATAATCATAGAGTGCCAGCATTAAATTAATTGCTTGACTCTGATTTGATACAGGGACATTTTGTAAGTATATTACAATGTGTGAGCTTGTAATCATAAAGCATGAGTATTTGTTATCGATAGTTATTTATGTTTGGATTTTAATTTGGTATGCTACTAATAATGTATCCCTACTATTCTTCTTTACAGTGATGACTAACCAGCAGCATGGAATCTGTACATATTGATATGGTATATATTGCAGTTGAATACTACACCAACAACCCTCTCCCTTTTATTTCTTTTTTTCGTAAAACATTTGATATAATATATTGAGATTTTTTTAACAAGGACATTTTTGAGTCTACAGTGTTCCAATAATTTTTTTAAACTTTAGAGAGCCAGTGTTGTTGGGAATGCAGCTATGGTTTTGAGAAGATGAAACTGAACTGGCAGTTGGACTCTTACTTTGAAGGACAGTCCAGATGACAGTGTTGGGGTGCCTTGATAGTCTAGCGGTCTCACTAACAAAGCCTGACTTGCTGCCTGATGGTAATCATGAACGCTGTATGGATATAATGGTGTGTACACTCACTCACTCTCACGGATGCTTGGATGGATGGACAGATCTCTTTGGGAGTGGCAGATGGAGGAATGTGGGTCAGTACTCTCTTCTTCTCTCTCTGTTTTCTAAAAGGAGGAAATGGCGAGACAGAAGCTCAAACGCAAGTGTCTCTCTCAGCCCTGAATGGGTGTGTGGCCTGGTGGAGAAAGGACACATAAACAGGCAGAGAGCACAAGGGGCAGATTGGCCTTTGATGAAGCCGAGTGAACCATGCCTCAGTGACATAATGAACCCTCTGATCCTCCGTCATGGAAACTCTCCGAGAGGGGGGCGACAGAGAGCCCTGCATTTCCACACTCACCTGAGAAGTAAAGACACACCTGCGGCTGATGATGTTGCACAAAAGCTTCACAACCAGTCAAAGTTATTTGGGAGTCACTGACGTCACTGGCACATAAGGAAGGATATACTACAGATACTTTGAACACGTTGTGGGGATCTCTTGTATGGCTCTTTTGTAAAGGCGTTCACGAGTTAAATGCATGATCATAACAAACAGTGGTGTTTAGCGTGCTGACAGCTGTATGACTACCTGACTGAAAGATCAAATTAAATTAGATTCCTTTGCATTAACATGAAGCCGTTTTAATAGTCTTTCCATTTGAACAAGCCACTCAGAAAAGTCAGTAAGTCTACCTTTTTAAGACTTGCACTTGTGTCAGTGGTGACATGTTTTCTTGTGTTATATTATTACAGTTTTTGTCCAGTTACAGTTTGCATTCCTGTGCATTGCCATGTTTGTGGAATATATAGATAGTAAAACTTCAAGGCCAGATTTGAAGCAACTATTTACAGTATTAGTAATAAACCAGTGTTTTTCTTGCCTTGACAAATTATTGCCAGTCAAATATTATTTTGCTATAATGTTGCTGCATTTTAAATGATCATTATCCTTTAATCACTGATGAAGATATGTTTGATTTACTGTTGCCAATTTGCTCTGGACAGTGTACGTTCTTGCTGCTGACTTAAATGTGTTTGTTTGATATTTTTGAATCAATATAATTATTTGAATTGAAGGACTAACAGACTAAAATATGAAAATTGAATCAAATGTATACAAAACCATTGTTTTTGGGGAATCTTTTTTTTCCAGCAGTACACCTCTGGACAATGGTTTATCAGTTATTTTTGCATTTGAGTGTGCTTTTTTTCAATTATCCCAAAAACGTTTTAAGTCTTTACTATCAAATGACTTTTACAGGTGTGTTTTGGTCTTTCGAAAACATTTCTCAAATGGAATAATTCCATGGTGCTTATATACTTTAATGCACACATTTTAAAGCTATACTCTGCATATCCATATGCAAAAAAAACATGTCCACCATAACACATGTATCATTGTTTAAAGGAATGTTGAACATAAATAAAACGTGGGTTTTACTGATGTACTAATATCACATATTTGGCTACATGTATACAGGGCAGAGATTCATGGAATCATTATGTGGTCCTCTTTACATGGACAGAAATACATACACCTGAATGTAAATAGCATTAAGCAATACATCGCTGGACATGACTGACAATCAATCATTTACAACATAATGTTTTATTTGTTGATCTATATTCAACATGTACATACAGGCTGCTAAACATTGCTAATTCCAATTCTAGTAGGAGTTTCCACAATATCTTCAAATTAATCGGAGGAATAAAAATTGACATTTATATGGATATTTGTTATTTCAATTAGGGACTCGTACCAGAAGGATAGCAGTGTTGGTTCATAGTTTTTACTGAATCCAGAAAACACACAGGACATTAGTAATGCTGACTAATGCTGTCAATTTGTAATCAAACATATCCACTGGCTCACATTACGTCCCAATGATAGAGACCAGAATTACTGACATCACTTCATTTATTTCCATATCATTGGGATAAATATGATGAACAGTCCCACTGAATGTTTTCACTTTAGTAAAAGAGGTTCGTAGGGTACATAACATATTACACCCCTGTACTGCACCGCTCATTTAAACAGCAAATTGTATTCTAGAGACCTTTTCTTTTAAAAACCAAACATGTAAAGGAGTTACATTTCATTGAGATGAAATAGAATAGCTGGCATACAAACTATATTTGAAAATAATAAAAATGTTTGTTGACTGAGAAGTAACTGAAAGCATAATTTCACTGGAAGCTGATGGTTATCTGCCACTTAACGCTATCATATGTGTTTATTTCTTTTGCAGATTCTATCAATTTTAGTTGTACGGCGTGATGGAGTCAGTAAATGGCAATGTGAATACAGTTGTGTGTTTTAGTCATACTCAGTATCACAGTACTAGATTGATTTTGTGAGAATGACTTTTGGTTGTGTACTTGGTTGTAAAGGAATGAAGCTATTTTTGTAATTACTTGTCTAAAAATGTAAAACATGAAATGTGATCAACTAAACATGTAAACTGAAGTAAACTGTACAGTTGTATGTTGTTTTTGTCCATTAAAGCATCATATAACAATATTCAGTTGCATTCATTTAATATAACACAATATAAAATCAAGATATTCTGCCACCCCTCCCACATAATGCATGTATAAAAATGCAATAATTAAACCAAAGGAGGCAAATGTATTGAATGTAAAAGAACCACACCAGAATATATGGTACAATGTAAAGACAGGCAGGTACTGCAACACATATTTAAGCAAAGGGGCCCTGTGAGCTCAAGTTCATGTAATATGTTAGAAGAGACAGCAGCTTTTCTCCCATCGTTATACTCTTGCTGAAAGCCACTAGTTGAATGATTACCAGTGAAAACATTTTATATTTCCTACATTTCTAAAGTTGAACAATCTCTTCAAATACGTGGCACTATACTTTAACCCACTAGAATAAACCGTAAACCAAACACAATAGTCTACAGCCATTGCAGCGATGTGAAGCTGTTCTCAGGGACAGCAGTGCATTGAAATGCTGACACCACCATGCTAACACGCTCACATTGACAATGGATACGAGGTAATGCTCATGCTCATATTTTCTAATCGCACAAAACACAAGCTAAAGCTGAAGCTGATGGATAAGAATGGCCTATCACAAACCAAAGGGTCGTATAAATTATAATTTTTATCTGATAAAGACTCCATAGGAATCACCAAAGTTATTATATTTCATCATGTATATCTGTATCAAATTTGATGGTCCACTTTGTGAGATATTTCATTAAAAAAAGATTGGTATCAATACTGAATTCAGAAATATTCCATAGAAAATGTCCATGACTACATTCTGCTGAATGTGTTGATCCCTTTTTGCCAACTTGATGTTGTCGTTGACGCCCTGTGGAAAGCTCCAAATCAAAAGTTCCTTTTATTATCCTGTTAGTTAGTTAGTTAGTTAGTTGGTTTGTTCAAAAACAACACAATAAAACACCGGCGGAAAGTCTTCTGGCCTTAATATGCCTGTCAGGGATATTTTACAAATTTCAGCAAAGAAATACATGAAACATTTTCTGAAATAATTCCCATATGTCCTCCATTGTTTTAGTTGAACAAGCTCATTGTTTCTAAGTCTGAACAACATGTTACTACACAAGTGGTTGCAGTTGATGAGGAAGAGAACATTGTAAAAAAAACGGCATTTAATTGTTTACAGGAACTTGGTTGTTTATGTTTTTCACTTTCAACAACAGCTTGTTTTAAATGAACACATTATCTTATTTTTGTGGTGCAATGTTTGTGAATTGATGTCACATATATGAAAGTTATTAACCATCCTGGCAATATTCTATATCTATATTACATGCGTCATGAATACGTTTCCACTGGAGGGTTTCATCTCTCAAAAATCGACAGTTTAAATGAAATGCTATCATTAACATTATTTCAGTAATAGCATTCCCAATTTGTAGTATTTTTCAGTATTCTGTCTATGGATTAACAATGAGACATTCAGATAATGGTTTCCTTTAAAAATAGCCAATTTCTTTGTAAACAAATGTTGTTATATTTATAATATATTTATTAACATATATTTATATACATATTATATATGTATATACATATTGTTCCAAAAAGATAATGAAAAACTACAACTTTATTCAAATGCAAGTCTTCTAATGGTTCAATACGAGCACTCCCATCAACAATCCAGAACAAAAGGAGGTCATTCTTAAACTAATATATAAACAAAAAGAGGGATTCAACATTCCCATTTGCATGCAAGAATGTGGCATTTCATAATGATATTTAACCATATAACCATATCCTATTCGTTGTTTATTTACAGAATTATTTCAAAAATGTAACGATTCATACAAATCAGATTTTTGATGAAAAGCGTCATTGTCGTCCCTCAGATCACTAATTTATTTCCTCTTAGCGGCCTTGCTTGAATAAAGCGCCATTCTCCTTGTCCACATTTCCCAGAATCCTTTGCGGGCCGCGAACCCTTCATAGCTTTAGCATCCGGGTTTCGACTTCCTTTTCCTCTGTGCTGAGACGCGATGAGGACCTAGGCTCCCCTGGACCTGAGGCAAATCCGAATCCATCCTTGTAAAAGGCACCACCAAACCTCGCCAAGATGACCGAGCAGATGACAGTGAGGGGGACCCTGAAGGGTCACAGTGGATGGGTCACCCAGATCGCCACGACGCCCCAGTATCCCGACATGATTCTGTCGGCGTCCCGAGGTGAGGATTCCCCCTCCTGGCTCCGCCAACATGGCCGACGTTAGGTTAGCATTAGTCAGCGGAACTTCCAACTAACATACGCGATATAAACGACGACGCTGGCGTGAGTCGGTTGTGCACACGCGGCTTACTTGTCAATTACGGGCGTGAAGTTGTACGTATTTGGTACTTGGACGGAATCTGCCCGGACTTGTGAGACCGAGGCCGGTTAGCTTAAAGTTGCTAACACTAGCTAACGCCATCAGTAATGTCGCTCTGACACGTGTAATGCCACATTTAGTCTCGTGTAAACGTATAATAGTGATGAGGAACGCCACAGTAGCCCAATATGTTCCCGTTCTGCTAAAACTATTCATCTAACGATAGAAACCATGCAAATAACAACTTAACTCGCACCTGTATTTATTTGTGAGGAAAGTACGAGTCCCATATTATGTAATATTTTGCGATCACGCTTGAGGCACAAACTGGAAGTATTGCGTGGCTTCTGGCAGGTCATTATTACAATAAGGTACATCACCCTCATGTAGGATTTTTCCAGTACGGTGGCTGACGTTTTTATCCCCCAGTGATTATACCCATTCACTTTTACCTCTGATCTCTAATGGTGACAGTCCTGCAAATATGAGGGGGAATGGAAACACTTATTTAAATGCGAATGAGCTAATTATAATAAGATAGTGAAATATTAGACATTAATTGCATGCTGACGTGTGTAGACTGTGGACTATTACATTGTAGACTTTTATTTAGTTAAATGTAAAGTGGCAATATGTTAAAATGCCCTTAAACTTTGATCTCTCCAGTTTAGATGTTCTAAGTCCCAGTTCTCGTCACAAATGGCCACAGATCACATCCATGTCTCTACGATCCCATGAAGACGATAAGATTAGCTAGAGAAGTGGTCAATCTTTCTGAAAGCATCTGACAATGCTGTGATGTTTAATCATTCATTACCTATCCAAGTAATCAATTTCAATTGTGACGAGGGTACAAAAAATATGATTTTCCTCTATAAATCTGCATCAAAACTGACAAGTCCAGTGAACTTGAATGCAACTTACATTCTCATGACTAAATGTTAGCTTTCTTTGGAAATGCACTGAAACAAAAATATAATGGCATAGTAATGTTAATATCAGTTATCCCCAGAATGAAATATGGACACAAAGCTAAACATATCCTGTATATCTTGTTTTCCAGATAAGTCTATCATCATGTGGAAGCTGACCCGTGATGAAACAAACTATGGCATCCCCCAGCGCTCCTTGAAGGGCCACTCTCACTTCGTAAGTGATGTGGTCATCTCCTCAGATGGACAGTTTGCCCTGTCCGGTGCCTGGGATGGGTGCCTTCGCCTGTGGGATCTCACATCGTACGTACAGACAATGGCAATCTCTAAAGCACATGTTTAGATTTTTTCTGTCTTACTTTTAGTGTCTTGTTAGATTTCTTATCAATTGTGTGGGTGTTTTGTATGTGTAAAAGTTTAGCACGGAAGTGTCTTGTCTACTGTTGCTAGGAATTTAGGATTTGTGAAATACAATCTGACCATATAACTAAACTATTAACTCCAAAGCCCCCTTTCTGCAATCTCGTGAATTCAATAATTCGATGTCAATTTACCATGCTTAAACTCAACTGAAGTACATGTTTAAGTCCAGCTGCAGGTTTTAGCAATGATGAAAGCTTTACAAGTATCTGTTTAACATTGATGATAAAGAGGCTGTTTCTGAGTTATACCTGCCCATAAATATGCATTTGTAAAAATGTTATGCTACGTCTGCCTATGATAGACTACCCAGCTTGTTATGAATCCCACTTAGTATCATATTAGTACAAACACTGTTGTAGTAATGCTAAAAATGCATAGTCACCCAATTCTTCCATCCATTATTAGTGAACTTTGGACTCACCGCTCTAAAAAAACATGTAAAGCTGTATTGGAAATGCTTCCTTCTAATTTGGTCTTTAAAGACACAGCTTGTTGGACTTCTTTTAAATTAAATAAAAATTTGCTTCCCCAGTGGCCTCACCACCCGCCACTTTGTTGGACACACCAAGGATGTTTTAAGCGTGGCCTTTTCCGCTGATAACCGCCAGATTGTGTCTGGCTCCCGGGACAAGACCATCAAGCTATGGAACACTCTTGGAGTGTGCAAATACACCATCCAGGTGAGCTGCCAGGTCATTTCGATGGGATTTATGATTAAGACAACGCCCCAACTCGTGATAAGACTGAGAAGGCAGGGTTGCTGGACTGAATGTGGATAATGAAAAGGGGAAGACTAGAACAGCACACCAATTTGACTTTGTTATATTCCCACACAGAGGTTTTTGGCAAGACGCTCCTCAGTGTACCAGAATACACACTGAAGAAGGTCGTCTTGTGAGTAGCAAGTTGATCTCTTTCGGTGTCAGTTGAACTAGATATTAGTGAATTTAAATACTTGTCAATGTTCTTGCGCCACTTGACATTAGAAGTCTAAACTTGGCTGTCTTAATAGGAGGGGGGCGGGGACGACTACTATCATTTAGTATGACGTTTTCTCAAATTTATGTCAAAAGGATAGATACTGCTGTAGACTAGTTATCTACAGCAGATGGATGTGAAGTCCAGAATGTTGATTTTTAAATAATATAAACCAAATGCCGCAGTGACCTTGGTTCATTGAAAATGTGTGTAATCTTGGTTCATGTTGCTAATAAGTAGCCAAACAAAACAATACTGCAGACATCGGTTTTTCCCACCTTGCTTGATTTCATATGGCCAATAAACAAAACAATAACGCTAACGTTGGGGAACCAAATAATCTTGCATTGAAAATGTATGTTCCTTTTATATTTGCAGGACGAAGGTCATTCTGAGTGGGCTTCTTGTGTACGCTTCTCCCCCAACAGCAACAACCCTATCATTGTCTCCTGCGGCTGGGACAAGATGGTCAAGGTATTTGACTCTTTTAAACGTCCTTAGCGTTTGCCTGAGTTCTCTTGCAACTGAATTTATGTGATTCTAAGTAGATTTTGAAAAACTGGCTTGTATTGCCTCAATATCCCCGTGGATGAGACCACAACCTGTATAAAGCTACATGATTCCTGTCCTTTACTTCTAGGTGTGGAACCTGGCCAACTGCAAGCTGAAGACTAACCACATTGGCCATACTGGATTCCTGAACACCGTTACGGTCTCTCCTGATGGCTCCCTGTGTGCATCTGGTGGAAGGGTATGAATGAACCCTTTTTGAATTGTAGATTACCACAGAATGATTTTCCCCACCATTCTGAACTCAACTAAAGCACACATTTTAAGTTCAGCTGCAGGTTTTAGCTGTGATGAAAACTTTCAAAAGTATCTGTTTAACATTGATGATAAAGAGGCTGTTTCTGAGTTATACCTGCACTTAAAAATTGTATGCAACAAACGCATACACGAATGTGTTCTATATCCTAGCAATGTAATATATCTATTAATATGGCTATTGCTGCGTATTTTCTCATTGTCTAGGACGGTCAGGCCATGCTGTGGGACCTGAATGAGGGCAAGCACCTCTACACCCTCGACAGTGGCGACACCATCAATGCCCTTTGCTTCAGCCCCAACCGTTACTGGCTGTGTGCCGCCACTGGCCCCAGTATCAAAATCTGGGTAAAAGACTTCATTCTAAATCAGTCATGATCATTAAAAGACGCATTAAAGCTACAGTGCAAAGGGCGGTGATGAAACTTCCAATGCCAACTGTATTATATGATGATAAAGAGGCTGTTTCTGAGCTCTAGTCTAGACAAATGTATATATTATCTAATGAATTTATGTTGCATCAACTTCTTATTGATCTGTCACTGGTGTTCTTTTCCTTGTGTAGGATCTTGAGGGCAAGATCATTGTGGATGAGCTGAGACAGGAAGTGATCAGCACAAACAGCAAGGCTGAACCACCACAGTGCACTTCCCTGGCATGGTCTGCTGATGGACAGGTACGTCCCACAGAATTTTTTCAGTACAATTTCAGTGGCTATTGGTGTTTAACCCCCAGTGATTATAACTATTCACATTTACCTCTGATCTCCAATGGTGACATACCTGCAAATATGAGGGGAAATAGAAACACACGTATTTGAATATTAATAGGCTATATAATATTGTAGGATGGTGTAATCACAGATGTGTATTAATCATTTTTCTTTATCCATCTATTTTTATTTACAGACCTTGTTTGCTGGCTACACTGACAACCTGATCAGAGTGTGGCAGGTCACTATTGGAACTCGCTAAAAGCTTTCGTCGCAAGCTACTTTGAATAAAAGACTTTGAGAAAAGCTTACGTCTTTCTTTCAACTCTGATATGTTTATGATGCATGTTTATTACTGCCAATTAAGCAGTGGTACTGTTTTTATGTTGCTATAACTTTAACAGCAGTAGGGACAATGGTGTATGAACTAAAGCAATAATCCAATTACCATTATTTGACAAATAAGTGAATGGTTAATTTGTCATTTATGTCTAAAATTGCATTACGGTAACAAATTCATAAAATATTAAGTGATCATCTGACTTTTTGTTACCATTCAATGTTGACCTTGGCATTCAGAAGGAGAGAGTTTGCTTAATTACTGTACAGGTTGTTTAAGAGTTTCGTTTGAGTAAGTGAATTATGCTCTTGAGTAAAGGAGTGAGGCTGCTCCAAAATCCTTAAAGAAGAGAGGAAATATAATTCATCTATTTTAATTTAGTCTATTTGAGTCATGTATGCTTTTAATATGCAATGTATAGATATACTCTTGAATGGGCCGAAGTTACTCTAAACGAGTCTTCAAGAGGAGACACGTAAGTGCCTCGAGTACATTGTGAAGTGCTTTACGAATCTAGTATCTGTTGGCCGGTTTGAGTTGCCGTAGTTTTGCAATGGTATCCTAGCAACCCAAACAGCCGTGAAGGTGCGTTAAAACCAGTAAGTGACCGCTCGAATATTACATTTAACAGCTTACTTAACGTTCACTAACCCCGAGGTTGCTTACGTGTAACAGAGTTTAGTTGATAGGACTGACGGAAAGTATAACTTTATTAACGCTAGCTAACTTCGCATTAGCTGTTAAGGCTCCATGAGAATATGAACCAAACGATACATCCTCGCATCTATGTGGAGCAAACTCTGGCTCTTATTAAACCAGATGCCATCCACAAGGCGGAAGAGATAGAGGACACTATCCTAAAATCAGGCTTCATCATCTTGCAGGTTGGTTAAAATGTCTTGGAATACAGCGGTCGTTGTAACATGAACCTGTAAACTATGGGAGCTACTGTGTGTCGTGAACGGGTTGACGTGGCTTTACCAATCTAATTTATGAAGTAATAGTTTGTCTTTTCCTTGTCGATGGCCCTCTCTCAACAAGTAGGCCTATTAATAAATATTACAGCAACATAGCTCATTTATAACCGCTCAATATAAAAATATATTTTACTCTGCATGTAATTTTGGCTGATATTTGACGGAACATTGCAGTACAATAATACAACATATATTGGATAGCAACAAAAACAGACACCATGACGTTTTACCCAAACAATGTCCTACGCGACATATGGTTACACTTTCATAATCAAATGTTAATTGTTTCAAACGCTATATTCAATATCGGTACACATTTCACTGAAGTGTGCAATACTTCATTCCTGCATGTGTAAGAAGCGGAAGCTGCAGCTAAGTCCAGCGCAATGCAGTGATTTCTACACTGACCTGTATGGAAGGCCCTTCTTTTCCAACTTGACTGCCTTCATGAGCTCTGGCCCCATCATTGCTCTGACTCTGACCCGGGACAACGCCATCGCCCACTGGAAGTCCATCATCGGGCCCGTCAACAGCATCAAGGCCAAAGAAACTCATCCAGGGTGGTCAGTCTGTTCACTTCTATAGAGTTGATTCAGTCTTTTTGTTTGGTTGTCTGTTCCTTCTGGCACATGTATTGTATTACGATGAATAAAGTATCTATCTACAATGGTGATCATATTGACAGTATATGCACTGTGTAGAACCGCTGTTTTAAGGACTGATAAATAGGGGGTGATCTATAATGAAACCATGTTAGATATTCAAGTTCCTGCCAATGCATCTAATATCTGCTTAGAAATTAAATCAAACAAACCTTCAGTATATTAAATCTAAATCAAAAGAGGAAAAACTGGATTATTGTTACCATTTTAGATACCGATACTGAAATGGATTTGTTTAACTATCAATTCCACTACCAATGCAAGTTCTGTATATATCTGTCCAAAAATAATATAACATGTGAGCACATCCACATTAGGGTGTCACAATATTTAAATATTTAGCATGCCATTAATTCTTAGGTCAGACAAATTCATACTGCTGTTGGACACATTAATTTAAACATATATGTTTAAATTAACATTTGTGTTGTAATTATGTAATATGTAACAGTATACTGTTATATTGACTGCTCTTGGTTATTGAAACAAGCTGTGGTTTTCATATTTGCACATACAGACATAATTGATTGTGATTCTGGGCCTGTGGCTCCGTATAGGTCGTCCTATAACTTGCCATCATGATTCCTTGTTTTTAAATAATGTAGAGCGGTAGAAGTTTGCAGTCACAGTAACATCGCAGAGAGGTGCATCTGAATGTAATATATCTCCCCCCCCCCTCTGTCTTCGCAGCCTGAGAGCCAAATATGGCACTTCTGAACACAAAAACGCACTCCATGGCAGCGAGTCATTTCCTGCGGCTGAAAGGGAGATCAAATTCATGTTCCCAAACTGTAAGCAATACACAGAACCACACTTACTGTTGTTCATATAGAAATGTTTCGGACACTAATGCACCCCACATGCTTTTTCTCTGCAGCCGTAATTGAGCCCTTTCCCTCAAGAGAAGCCACCGAAGAATACCTGAGCAAGTATGTCAACCCAACTCTGCTACTTGGACTCACTGAGCTCTGCAAGCACAAGACGCACAATCCCTGTGTAAGTATTCCATGCTCAACATGTGAAGATATACAGCAGTGATGTATTGCTGTTACCATGTTTTTGACATATTTCTCCACTATCCACTTTTTTTCATCTAATAGATTTGGCTTGCTGACTGGCTGATCAACAACGATCCAAATAAGCCTCGCATTTGTGATGGAGCCACTGTGGAAGAAGCAGAATGACAACAAATACATAATTTATAAACAAATATATATATTTTCAGTGCAATGATTAAATAAAGTGTATTTTCAGTGTTAATCATCTGTTTTGTTTGCTTTCTCATAAAGTTGGCCTATTTTTAAACCCTCTGTTCTCCTACTCGCTGAACTTATTCATAACCTAATCAAAGTTTAGCGGTTGTACATGAGAACACTAATAACTGGTCCTGATCATTCAGTAAAAATCTCAGGCTTATTTGTTTTCTAACAAAGCCGCCCAACATACATGGAATTGCAGTAATTTAGCCAGTGGGTGAAAACATTTTTATTTGATTCAATGAGGATGATTACACCGAATTAATTGGATGAGTTGTGTGACCGGTGTTTCAATGATTACATTCTCTAAATTGGACAAAACACTCACAGCTTCATCTCTTGTTGAACCTCTGGAACTGGTGCTCAAACACAGAATTACAGCTTGTAAAGAACCTAAACAAAGGAATAAAACTGTTGAACAAATATGTTACTTGATGAACAAAGTGACCAACTGTTTAAATGAGTATCACAGTATGATACCCAGGCTGCTTTACAGTATGTTGCATGTCAGCTCACATTGCGTATTGATAATAAGATCAATAACTTGCAACATAAGTATTAGGTGATAGTTTTTCAACAATCAAATAAAAATATATAGAACATGGCTTGATGTTTTTAGTATTTTCTTTAAATTCCATGTGAGGGTTATTTGGCCTGCAGTATGTTCCTCTTGATGGGTTTGTATGTGGTTTCTAATCACTGTTTAGACAGAAGGCTGCTGGTTGTGCAAAGCATAAGCAGGGATTATAAATAGATAATAACACATGTAAGTAAATTCTCGTTTAACAAACAAAACCACACATGCCATTTAATATCAAACTGTCTCCACCATCTCCTGGACCAACTAACTTTTTGTCATATATGAATCAACACCTCTAAACCCCCGCCTTAAGAAAACTGCTTACAAACTTGATATAATGGGTTTTATTGCAAACATATTGTTGTTGATAATGCATGTGATTTCGTTATTATTTTCTGTCTTATTTTATCCAACCTATGTTTAGTATTTCCTTAACACTTGTACGGCAGCCCTTGAAAGAAAGTCACCTTTAATGCATAGCTGTCCATACACATAAACAGATTGAATGCAGCTCCCTGAGTTTATCCATCATTATTGTTCCTATATGCCAAGGTCTACATTTTGAACAGTTTTCACACAGGCAGGGTGCCGTTCATTGTCACGACCCTGGACCAGAGTACTGTTGCATTTGAGTGCATTTTGTCAGGTCTAGAATGGAAAGCAGATGTGTAACGCTTTGACACATCGATTAACGCAACACTCGCAATTCATCATATGTTTTTAATTGCCGAGCAGTGAACGACTCATTTGCATTAGTCGCAGAAAGGGGACTCGGAGTTCCTTCCTGTGTGGTGCGGGCGTGAACATCTTCTGTGCAAAGAAAGGCACGTGCATGCAATTGGTCGAGTCGTGAGTGACAGCGGTGATCATCCAATCAGACAGCTTCTCCACAGAAATGGCGTTTTTTTCTGCCGGTTCTAGAAAACCAACCACGAGTTGTCGTCGTGTGGGAGAATCCATCTTGAAGAGAGCTCTCCGGTTGTGTGACCAGTAAGCGGCTTTCCGTACTTCTTTAGCCTTGGTATTTTCATTATATCGTCACGTAAGTATTTAGATTGTCGTAGTCTTTTCATTATTTGCCGGGTAGATGTAATCTATTTAATTATTAGAAAACATAAAGCGTATCGTGCGGCTAGCAAGGCCTTTGCGTTACGTAACTGCGAATTTTAGTTCTTCAGTCCTGGCTTCGTTTATCAGCGTGATGCAGATGGTTCGGCTGTTTCTAATCTTCAGCCGCACCACAAGTATACTATAAATGCGGAGTGGTTGCTTTATTGCGCAATTTAACGCTACAGAGTTGCCATTTGCTGACACTGCAACACATCCGAATGAATGTAAATCTATAGGACGTGATCCTGCCGGCCAAAATGGTGGGAAATGCATGGACTGGCACCGTGTTAATGGCGAAGAATGTACGGCAGGAGAGGTTGTACAACCGCCCATATTTCGTTTTAATAATATATCAATATAATTTTCCATTTTTGGGGGGGGGGGGGTTTAGGTATAATAGTGCAACATGTCTGAGACAGAGCAGCAGTATATGGAAACATCAGAAAATGGCCATGAAGTCGACGATGATTTTAACGGCGCCGACCACACTGAGGAGACGAACGACGAGAGCGCGGTGAATGAATGCAAGAAGGAGGAGGAGGGCGCAGGGCCCGATGCCGACGGCAACTCGCAAAACGGTGGGACGGAGGGCGGCCAGATCGACGCCAGCAAAGGCGAGGAGGATGCAGGGTGAGTAAAATGGTGTGGCGTTTCTTTTGCGTAAGCGCCCGCGGTTAGCCATGTTTCTTTGTTCAACCGGCCTTTGTTGGCGCCATATACAGAGCGGAGGGGGGGGGGGATGGGCGCTTCAGCAGGGATAAAATCTAGCGTCTATTAGCTCACGAGGAACCCTCGATATGCTGTGGTCGTATCGAAACTATTTCCATTTTGATGAATTAATCCTCTAAATCCGTGCTACGCAAAAGCCGGGCCCTCTACGTCATTGGGTCAACAGATGTTCTAGAACAGTGTGTACATTCACACCCCGCCCGGGCCTAGACATTTAGAGTAGCGGGACTGCCTGTAATGCTAAACATGTCCCCCATCTCTCTGTGCCCAGGAAAATGTTTGTTGGTGGTCTCAGCTGGGAAACGAGCAAGAAGGATCTTAAAGATTACTTCACTAAATTTGGTGAGGTGACAGACTGCACCATAAAGATGGACCAGCAGACAGGCCGGTCAAGAGGCTTTGGCTTCATTCTCTTTAAAGATGCAGCCAGTGTCGAAAAGGTGAGTGTTGAAGAATAATGTTGGCGCAAAAGGAACTCTTTACAAGGCAGGCAAGTTTCAATACTTTCCTACCCACACTTTGGTTTTTTTCAAGGTTCTTGAACAGAAGGAGCATAGGCTAGATGGGCGAGTGATCGACCCCAAGAAGGCCATGGCCATGAAGAAAGATCCAGTCAAGAAAATCTTTGTGGGAGGCCTTAACCCTGACACTTCTAAGGAGGTCATTCAGGAGTACTTTGGGACCTTTGGAGAGGTATAATATTAAACGCATATCAGTTTATTAAGGAATGGAATGCATAAGCCATTGGTTGCTTTTAAAGTTTGTTTTCGTCTTGTGTAGGTTGAGACCATTGAGCTACCACAAGATCCAAAGACGGAAAAGAGGAGGGGATTTGTATTTATCACATATAAAGAAGAGACTCCTGTCAAGAAGGTCATGGAGAAGAAATACCACAATGTCGGTGGCAGCAAGGTAATGGCATACCGCACGTTTTGCATATCTGTGAAATGTGGTATGATGTCTTCAGTTTCACACATGTTGCGAAAGTCCGGCCATACTGCAACATAATGTGCTCCTGTGTGGTGTTCCAGTGTGAAATTAAAATAGCCCAACCCAAAGAGGTCTACGTGCAGCAGCAGTACGGTGCCCGTGGATACGGAGGACGAGGCAGGGGCCGTGGAGGTAAGCACCTTTTTTTTTTTTTGTCTGTACCAGCAAAATCTTTCTTTTAAACTATACTCCACGTAGACTTAAAATTTGTGCCGAATAACTACCTGGGTCCTATGTGCTGGAGAGTTGTGACAAAGGCCTCACCTGTTGTTTCTAGGCCAGGGCCAGAACTGGAATCAAGGTTACAACAACTACTGGAACCAGGGATACAACCAGAACTATGGCTACGGACAGCAAGGCTACGGATATGGCGGCTACGGCAACTATGACTACTCTGCTGGTTATTACGGCTATGGGGGTGGCTACGATTACAGTAAGCGATAAGTGCCCCCCGGGAAAGAAAAAAGAATGAGAGAAACTTTATTTTCTTGGTCCTCCTTGTTGTACAGAAGAACTCAGTCCCTTTTTCTCTTGTCCTCCAGACCAGGGCAATACAAGCTATGGGAAAACTCCAAGACGTGGAGGCCACCAGAGTAGCTACAAGCCATACTGATCACACGTAGTGCAGGTATGCATTTTTGCATCATCCGTGGTAGTATGAGAACATAGCTGTAACCATTGGTGCCTTTTTGACCCCAAAGATCTCCATCTACTCTAAATCCATTCAAGCATTGTGGTGGGGTTAGGGTAGGCTGTGTTGTGGGGTCTGTGATCATTAAAGATGGATTCATTCCACCTGTCAGCCATCTTAAGATGCACCTCTACTACTTGATCAATAAGGGTTGAGTTGGTGGTTGAGAACAGGAAAAGGACCGTTTCACCTTTCACCAGGGTGCTAGGTGTAATAGTTAGCGGTCGTGCCCCCCCTCCCCCCAAAAGTGTGTCTGTCCATTCACTGACCTGTCAAACTCATTCATGCACCTGTTTGTCTGTGTGTAACTGCATGCCTTATTTGGTTTATTCTCAGTAACGTTAAGCACCGTGTTTTTCTCTTAAGGTCTAAAGTAAATAAGAAAAAGAGATCCATGGTCTGACCACAACCAACATGGGCTCTGGCTTTTCCTTTGGAGTTGGCAGAAATTTGGACTCATGCTCCATTTGTACAGATCAAGTGAGGAACTGGGGAAGCAAATGTCACTTTTCCACTTTTTATTTTATATTGTTTTGTGTCCATTTACATTTCCAGTGATGGAAGTGTTATTTTTACTGTACTTTTTGGTACCTTTTTGAATCTAATGTATTGTATGGTTGTATTTTTACATGTCTACTGGATTTACAGAAGAGAAGGAGCAAGAGCTTTTAAAGCTCACAAATAAAACAATTTTCTTTTCTTTTTTGGTGTTTCTAGATCTTTAGTTATTTTCTCCCGTGCTGAATGTTGGATGCAAGTTGCATGGCTTCAGATGTGGGGTGAGGCAAAATAAGAGATTTAAACTAATCAATGGGTTCATTGTAAGCGTGTTAAGTGAATGTTTGCAGACTGCCTAGTAGACGAAGACAACCAGCATTTATTTTTTTCATTTATTTTCTTTTTTTTCTTTTGGCTTTTAATGAGATTCTTCCCCCATCATGTCTGCAATTTTAAGTGGCTTTACTAGTGTTATTCAACTGAACGCAAGCCTGTTAATGTAAGAGGGTACTCCCTCTCTCACTGGAAACTCATTCCTCTAGTGTCTTGGGCAAATTGATAGAAATAAACTTTTGGTTTATATTACACATGGATCCTTTTGTTATTATTTGTAAAGTTAATGTTAAATGTTTTGTACTGTTAAATGGCTTGCTTGTTTTGTCTTGAGTAATGATAACACCTCTACGGATGCCTCTGGGAGAGGGCTGCACTGCTTGCAGAAACACTGGCGCGGTGTTAATACCCACCCCGCTAGATGTGAAACTGCATTACTTGAGCATTTTTATGAATGTGAACAAGTGGTAAAGATAGTAGTCTGGTAAGTGCTCATCTCAACCGTACTGTCTTGAGAACATGTCGCTGATCAGTGTTGTAAGTTGGGAACAATTAATATATTGCTGCTATAAGGAAAAGAAAGGAGTCAGGTTTTAAAGAGAATTTTATTTATTAGTTTCTTGATAGAAACATTTGTGGCAGTTCAATGGTTTTTACATTAGCATCTTTCATAGCCGACTGTCTTTCAGGTGGCAACTCTTCCAATTGGCTGTTTCATCCGTTATGTGACTGCTTACATCTCCTCGTTCTACTAAAGTGATGCCTCAAAATGGCACTCAACAACTGGGGGAGGAGAGAAGATAATCAGTGATGGCTAGGATCTGTTTTTAATTGACCAGCGCCCACTTTAATAGTTATGAAAATCTACTGACACAGTAATTATGAGTCAGACTTTGATTAATCAATATCAAATACAGTAACCAGTGGGCCGAGGGTGGCAACATGTTCTAAGTGAAATGATCTCCTGCAACCTCTAGCATAGACATTCACATCTCTACCTCTGGACTTTATGAATGTGACCGTCTGACAATGTCTGATGCAATTAAAGGTTTTTCTACAGGTTTAACAAACCTTAGATGTCTTCCTTTTCCGGTTAACTGTCATTGGCTTCCATGTCTGAGGACAAGAAGATTGAATGTCATTCTCCACGTGTGTGATATTAGGTCTACATGGATCTTTCACTGTCACAACTCCCATGAAGTGTTCTGTCACGTAGGTGCAGACCTAGGTTGGCTCCTGGAGTCATGGCTGTGGGCTAATGTGTCTGGGCAACTGACCTGTGAGGATGCGGTCAATACATTGTACCACCAGCTCTGCGTCCTCCATACTGAAACACATAGGGGGTTTAAACTTCACGACACTTTCCCAGGGGCCATCTGTACTGACGCAGATGTTATCCTCCTCTTTCAACCTAAGGGAGAAGGGACACAGTCAAATCAATAAGTGCCACGCGCAGACAGAATACAAGAAAATCAAGTTCTGAAGTTGCCAGTTTTGCACATATGTTCAGTACCTCTTCACCACACGTGCTGCTGTTGCTGTGGCTGGAGTCTTGCGCTCCCTGTCGGTAACCAGCTCGAGACCCACAAACAGTCCCACACCTCTGAGCAAATAAATAATACAAAAACAGCTTTGAGGTTGACTTATGAACCCCTTCGACCCACATCAAGATTGAATCAGGTAACAAGAATAATGGAACATATTTAATTAATTTTTCAGCATCTTCCTGTGTAAATATATATTGAGGGAAGAATGATCATCTACCAGAAAAAAATGTGTGCTTAAACTCGATGTTTTTAGCCGGTTTGTGGGAAATCTTAAATAAAGAAAAATACTCTTCATCTAGTATCCCAGGTTCTCAATGCTTTCAGAGAGCATGCCTTCAGTGTAAGTTATTGCTGTGTTTATACATATTTTCCCAGTTTTAGTTGAGCTTGGTATTCTTATGAAAGGAATCTACACTATTTGTGAAGTAAAACAACTGCCAAAGCCCTTTTCACAAGAATTTTTGTCACATTTACAGACTTAAAAAGTCACTAGACTTTTACACATGGACATTATTTTGAAACCTAATAATGTTTACAGTGTTGATGAAAGACATAAGTCTCAAACCTGAGCACCCACCATGAATATTGGGTTGAGAATATTGTTTTCCACCAGAGAGAATTCAATTAAGCACTACACATTCAAATTGTCAGCTAATATCAGTATGGATGTATCGAGAGCATGTAGGAGCCTGTTTTTCATCATTTTATTTGTTATTCAATCTGAATAAATGCCATGAATTCTGGAGAAAAGAATAATGTTGGTCTTAATGAGTTTTAACACCTGAGCGCATTAGTCATTGCATCCTTACCGGACCTCGCCAATCATTTGATGCCGTGTTTGTATCTTTGTGAGCAAATCTTTAAGATGTGCTCCCACCCTTATGGCGTTTCCTCTTAGATCGTCATTCTCGATCACATCGAGCACTGCAAGGCCGATTGCGCAGGACACTGGATTCCCTCCAAACTGCACGAAGTTAGATGAAAAACAATTAATTTGTTATACATGCATGCTCAACAGGTTGAAAGAGATTTAAATATAAATATTATTTTGCTTAGAAGCAGAAAATTGTTTGCAATTGAATTTAGAAATTCTAATTAGTAATGTAATGTATGTGCAGCATAGTTGTAAATAAAAAAAAGTGGTACACTTTTTACCTGAAAAGACACCATCTCTGTGTGACCGACATCAGTTTAGTAATAAAACAAAGTCTTACTATGATGTCACATTATACTGAAAATGAACTTAATGTTGTCTTCCTTATGACAAAAAGGCACCCTGACTGTCTCTCCAGCTGTAGAAAGCCACTTGAAGAATTCGCTGTGTAATGGCTACTGTATAGTCACCGTATTGAAGTACTCCACTCCATTGGCTGTGAAAGCTTCGGCTATTTCGACAGTGGTTGCCACACAAGCCAGGGGGTGCCCGTTGCCCATTGGTTTACCCATGGTCACTATATCGGGACAGAAACCCTCCCCTTGCAGCTGGAACGCCCAGAAATGACTTCCCACACGGCCAAAGCCGGTCTGCACCTCGTCTGCCACAAACACTCCACCAGCTGAGCGCACGTATCTGTGGGAGATGCACCATGTTAACACTCATGTACAAAAAAGCAGAATCCGAAAAGGAGTCAGCACTCACTCTGCAACTTTCGTTGAGTATCCTTGGGGCAAAATGATTTGTCCTCCAACACTTGGCAATGATTCAGCAAAGAAGGCAGAGATCTGTATCGAACATTTTGTAAATAAGTAATATAAATGGCATGCATTGGTTATGTTTATTACACCATTATACATTATACGTGTTAAGAGCATTGCTGATTTGATCCCTGCTCCATGTAACTGTTAAAGTGTACCTTACGACCTTTCCTGTGCACCTCCTCGATTAGGTCTTTTACTGTATCGGCGTATGCTTGGCCAGGGTTGAGGTGATCCTCTCTGTAAATGCCTCGGTAAGTGTCTGGTAACGGGGCCTAGAAGGAATAATCACATTCTTTCAGATAGACAGGGGTCCACAGTTGGTCAGCGGTTTGTGTGATGATGGTAATATATATTTACACACCACATGAACCCATTCTTTCTGTCCTGCCAGTTTCCGGAACTTGTATGGACTAATGTCGATGAGAGACATTAGATGCCCATGGTATGCACTAGTATAAAAGTAGAGTTCATTGTAATTGATAACTGAGTGTATTGTCTGAAGGTGAATATGTTGCAGGAGAACAAAATACTTACTGGTCAAGCACAATGACATCATCATGCTGGGTGTACTGCTGTGCCAGGCGTAGGGCAAGATCATTGGCCTCTGAACTGTCAGAAGAACAGATGTAACATCACTGGAATGGAAACTTCATGAATACTATTCCGTTTCTGTGTGTGAGTGTGAAACTTACCCTGAGTTAACAAAGTAGAACACACACAGTTTCTCAGGCAGGGTGGCAGCCAGGCGGTCTGCATACAAGACTATGTTGTCATGCAGGAATCGTGCATTGGTGTTCAGTAGGTCCATTTGTGCTGCTGCAGCTGCAGTAATGCTGGGGTGACAGTGGCCCACTACAAAAGGAATCATACAGCATGTTATTAACGCATAACAACGCTCTGCCATTAAGGCAGAGGTTAATATAATGTTTTACCCAACGGTAATGAACTATGCACTGAATGATGATTAATGTTTACCATGATGAACGTTGCTGATGCAATCCAGATAGCGCTTGCCGTTTTCATCAAATAGATATTGGCCTCTTGCTTTCACTATTTTAACAGGGTCATCTGAATAAAACAGTCTACATGACTGCCTGCGATCGAAGAAATTACTCAACGTCAGTAACTTTCGTGCTGCCACTGCGCGGCAGACTGCGGTCATGTGAGCAGCTTGAAATGTAATGCACCTCTATTCCTGGTGTTACGGTACAGGGACTTGTACGGCTAAAAAGCACTGAGATAGACCATTATTTAGGCAATGATGTGTCCAATTCCAAGTCAAGAACAATATTAATTTGGACATTATATGAAATAATAGCAGTGTAACTTTATATTTCATATAATGTCCAAAATAATGTTGTTTTTGACTTGTATCAAATTGGGTCCCTCGTAGTGCTTTTTGGGCCGTACAAGCCCTCGTACCGTAACACCATGAATAGAGGTGCATTACATTTCAAGCGGCGGCTCACATGACCGCAGTGCGCCAAAGCACAATGTTCACAATATGTCAAACAGCAAGTATCACGGAAGTCACAAAATACCGGCCAGTGTCCCCTTTACATACCCAATAAATCTCTTCCTCATTTCGAGAGTTTCTTCTTTCCTGAGTTTTTGTGCCATTTTCTCTTTCGGTTCGAACTCGGAAACTGCGGTCAACTCAGCCGACACTCGGATCTCCTTGGTCAACTCAGCCGACACTTAAATTTCTGTGCACCTATAGACTGATGTTCACGGTAAACGCATTCGATCGGGAGCGCGCAAGGGTTTTGATAAAGTTAGCGGCAGGATTCACGTGACACAACATCCGGTTTTACAAAGTTAGCGGAAAGAACTACGTGAAACAACATCCGGTTTTCAAAATAAGATGTCGACAAATCATACACTAGCATATACAAGTAAACAATTAACTGATTTTGAATCTTTCTAGATCGTTTCTGAGATTTAGCTTAAATTATGCTAACATTAAAACGTTTTACTGTACCAAGGAAGAGTTTATAAAAATAAAACTCAGACTGTATGATACAAAATTCCTGTTTAAAGAAATCGGTCATTTCTTTCATGTTTGAAGTGCTTTATATATATTTTTCCTCATAATGCCCGGCATTGACTGATGCAGCTGTGTTTAGGACAATCCAGACTTCCATTATCCTGGGAATCAGACATATTTACTGTCGCAATTGGGATATATCTCAAATTAAAAGTCCAAAATGTTTAGAGAAATCGGTCATTTCTTTAAAGAAATCGGTCATTTCTTTCATGTTTGAAGTGCTTTATTTATGTTTCTCCCCATAATGCCAGGCATTGACTGATGCAGCTGTGTTCAGGACAATCCAGACATCCATTATCCTGGGAATCAGACATATTTACTGTCCCAATTTGGAGATATTTCAAATTAAAAGTCCAAAATGTTTAGAGAAATCGGTCATTTCTTTCATGTTTGAAGTGCTTTATTTATGTTTCTCCCCATAATGCCAGGCATTGACTGATGCAGCTGTGTTCAGGACAATCCAGACATCCATTATCCTGGGAATCAGACATATTTACTGTCCCAATTTGGAGATATTTCAAATTAAAAGTCCAAAATGTTTAAAGAAATCGGTCATTTCTTAGATGTCTGTAAATATGTCTGATTCCCAGGATAATGGAAGTCCGGATTGTCCTGAATACAGCTGCATCAGTCAATGCCGGGCATTATGGGGAAACATATAAAGCACTTCAAACATGTAAGAAATGACCGATTTCTTTAAACATTTTGGACTTTTAATTTGAAATATCTCCAAATTGGGACAGTAAATATGTCTGATTCCCAGGATAATGGATGTCTGGATTGTCCTGAACACAGCTGCATCAGTCAATGCCGGGCATTATGGGGAAAAACATATATAAAGTACTTCAAACATGAAAGAAATGACCGATTTCTTTAAACATTTTGGACTTTTAATTTGAAATATCTCCAAATTGGGACAGTAAATATGTCTGATTCCCAGGATAATGGATGTCTGGATTGTCCTGAACACAGCTGCATCAGTCAATGCCTGGCATTATGGGGAGAAACATAAATAAAGCACTTCAAACATGAAAGAAATGACCGATTTCTCTAAACATTTTGGACGTTTAATTTGAAATATCTCCAAATTGGGACAGTAAATATGTCTGATTCCCAGGATAATGGATGTCTGGATTGTCCTGAACACAGCTGCATCAGTCAATGCCTGGCATTATGGGAAGAAACATAAATAAAGCACTTCAAACATGAAAGAAATGACCGATTTCTCTAAACATTTTGGACTTTTAATTTGAAATATCTCCAAATTGGGACAGTAAATATATCTGATTCCCAGGATAATGGATGTCTGGATTGTCCTGAACACAGCTGCATCAGTCAATGCCTGGCATTATGGGGAGAAACATAAATAAAGCACTTCAAACATGAAAGAAATGACCGATTTCTTTAAACATGAAAGAAATGACCGATTTCTCTAAACATTTTGGACTTTTAATTTGAGATATATCCCAATTGCGACAGTAAATATGTCTGATTCCCAGGATAATGGAAGTCTGGATTGTCCTAAACACAGCTGCATCAGTCAATGCCGGGCATTATGAGGAAAAATATATATAAAGCACTTCAAACATGAAAGAAATGACCGATTTCTTTAAACAGGAATTTTTTATCATACAAAGTCTGAGTTTTATTTTTATAAACTCTTCCTTGGTACAGTAAAACGTTTTAATGTTAGCATAATTTAAGCTAAATCTCAGAAACGATCTAGAAAGATTCAAAATCAGTTAATTGTTTACTTGTATATGCTAGTGTATGATTTGTCGACATCTTATTTTGAAAACCGGATGTTGTTTCACGTAGTTCTTTCCGCTAACTTTGTAAAACCGGATGTTGTGTCACGTGAATCCTGCCGCTAACTTTATCAAAACCCTTGCGCGCTCCCGATCGAATGCGTTTACCGTGAACATCAGTCTATAGGTGCACAGAAATTTAAGTGTCGGCTGAGTTGACCAAGGAGATCCGAGTGTCGGCTGAGTTGACCGCAGTACTCGGAAGGACTGCTAATAGAGCCGCACAATGACAGATCTTCTTCTCTTTGGAGTTTATCCAGTCCTTAAATTTAATTACTGCCTCCTACTGGAATTAAACGGACACTAACATTATTCTATTACATCCCTTTGACATGTCTGATTGCTTTCAAAAACTCAAATATCATTTTTCTCCGCTGTCTTTCACCTCTCCTCGGCCTTCCTTCTCCCTCACACGTCCTGCGTGAAATCAGGACGTGCTCTACTCTCTCTCCTTTTTTTGACACTATTTACATTGATAGCCACAAGAGTGGCAGTCTTGACATCCACCACACATGATATATTTGTAATTTATATATAATATTGGTTGTTTGGTTTATGCTGTGGCCTTATTTAGAAGGGCTCAACTGTGGGGTTGTTAATGGGACAGATACTTCAAAAATAAGTGCAGCATTTTCTGCTATGTCTCCCGTTTCAATTGGGAACACGTTAGAAATAATGGTATTTTTTGAAAAGTATGCGCTGTATAAGTATTATGGGGTTTCCTTAAATTGCATTTTTAAGGCCGTTCTTTCCGAATGCCTCTGTCTTGGTACGGTCCAAAGGCTATAAATACCCCACTAATCTGCTCTCTGTCTGGTGCGCAGTGTTCAGCCTCGGTTGCTAAGGAACCACTGAATGCAGGTAATACATCAGGACAGCTGTAGCACGTTAGCTTTCAAACGGACTGCGTAACCGAGCTAATGCTACAACGGATTTAGTTATACAACAGCGGCGCAGCCGTACGTGTATCATATTTTAGTATACCGAATCATTGATGAAACCGCGTACACTGACACGCCGTTAACCGGTAATATTAGCAGACTGAGTGTCAGGAGGTGTGTTATCGGCTAGCGCTAGCTAACAACACCGGCTAATAGCGATGCCACGGGCTGCATCGTGCTGCTGAGCAAGCTCACTACACTGACACAAACATCAGGATACGATGAAGCCTGTAGTTACATATGTATAAAAGGTCCTACAGTATCAATGACAAGCGGTTGTCGTGCTGCGTATGTTTTGTACAAGGTAGCGTTAATTTGAATTGTCCAACATAAATGTGTTTTTATTTTTTGTTAGATTAACGTCAGTACGCTTCGCGACAGTGCTTAACGCTAATTGTCTGTACTAATGCTACGATATTATTAGTTATGTTTTGATACATGTGTCTCGCTAGTCGTTTTAAGAAATATCGCCTAATTCACACACAGGCATGTTTAACGTGTTATACGTTAGACGAGATGCTGAAGTCATGTTAAAGTTGTACGTCAGCTGGTGGCTGACAGCACTGCTCCTGGCTGTTTGAGATCAAATGGAGTCGCTGGGGCATGATGAGGTTTAGCCTGTGCTGGCGAAGTAGCTTGTCTCCTGGCATGTGGAACTAGGCTAGCAATGTAGCAACATGTTTGCCACAAGGAGGAAGGCCCTGGAGGCCACATCACACAGGCCAAAAGCCAGTGTTCAATCAAAGCCTCTCTCGTGAAGACTCTTTTAAATCAAGCGTTTGAATTCAGATTAAAGACGCATATCTTAAAGTTGATCCACGTTATGTTTCAATATGTTGAGTCTTATCTGGCTCGAATGTCAGCATTAAATGTGCTCTAGATTTTGAGTGCTCTGCAGTGTTACACTGCAATGCCCAAACAACATGCTACATTTAAATGATGTGGCTAAAGTACCCACATTGTCCTTCATGTTGTAGTTTTAGTCTGATATGTTGTTGTGCCATGCAAAGGTTTGCTGGAATGGGCCAGTGTGGGTGAATCTTTAGAGATGTTTGTGCATTGAGTAACTGTTCGATCTTAAAAGCAAATTTCTATTTGCATGTAAAGTAAATATTAGAGGAACATGGACGCAGCTTACATGGTGGCCCTCTGCTCAATATGACACCATTTTGGCTTTCCTTGCTAATATAAGCCCCTGAGACTATCACTGTTCTTTAGTCTCCCTTGCAAAGACACTGGCCTGCCTCCAACCCCTATCCCCATTCAATTTTTTCACACTTCCCCCATCTTTTCTTTTTTCCTCTCTCCCTCCCCCTACCATTCACTTCACAACTCCAACTCTTGACATTTTGTTGGGCCCAAATGACTATGGTTGTGATGGAATTCCCCCAGAGAATTTCGGTTTGAACATACTCTACGTTTTCTTTGACTTTTTACTCGTCCATGTTTGTCGTACCCGCATGTCCCAGTTTACTGTGAATGATGGAATGTGAAGTGTTTCTTTGTTCTGGCTCTCATGGCTGTGTGTTCCCTCTCTGCCTTTGTGAACATGAACTTCTGCCTTTCATGAATGAATGAGGCAGCATGTGTAATTGTAGATCCTAGCCTAGGTCATGTGTAGTAATGTGGTCAGTACTAGGAACACTTTTCTTCCAGGAATTCTGTTCTTTCTGCTTTTCCCCACTAAAACAGTTATTGTATGTTGGAGGAAAGTCAGATTGTACACTCTTATCAAAGGACAGATCGTCTCTAAAACACATGTGCTAATGTTAAATCAATTTGATTTATTTAAATGAAGTGCTCTCTCTGCAATGTGTTCAGTAAATTATTGCCATGTCATTGACCAAAGAATCCCTTTTCATCTGTCCCTCTAGGTGGCTTAAAGATGACGGTGGCATAGTGAGGAAAGCTGGTCAGTCTGGCTGGTTGAGGTGTAGAGGGGACACCACAAACCAACCACGCCAGTATTCTGACTAATACACTCTTCACTGCCCTCAGTAAATCTCATCATTCATGTCCATCACTGGATTTTTGTTATAAATATGGTGACTCTTATCACAGAGCAGCTCCGTAAGCAGAGTTTGGAAGAGCCTTATTATAAGGCGTTCTCATTCAATGTCAATGTGGTAAGTTGGATACTGAATATTTTATTTTTTGAAAGGGCTTTCCCCCCCCCCCCATTTTCTAGGACTACTTAGTTGGATGTGTTCTAGTTTTTACATTTTGTTATACTCCTGTTTCAGTCATTACCTGCAGTCGGTTCCAGTCCCACGGTCTCATGGAGTCCTTGTAGATCATCACAAGGTGAGTTCATTTTAAAAAAGCGTTTGCAACTTTTCGGTGGAGAAATCTGCCTGCCTAATCCCATGTCTGTCTTTTGGCATTTTCAGAGACCAGCTCAGCTCCACACCAATTGTCCAAAGTCAACCCTCTGAGTGATTCCTGTGGACTAGACTCCACATGGTGTCGGTCCCACTCTGGAGAACCTCTCCAGAGACCAGAGGTTTCTTTTTCAAACCAGGTTTTCCAGAGCTCACCACCACCACCTCCAAAACGCCACTGCCGGTCCCTCTCTGTTCCAGAGGACCTGTCTCGGTGTCGTTCCACTTGGCATCCTAGTGCATCCAAGGTTTGGACCCCAGTCAAACGTGGCTGCCAAAGTGGAGGAGCATCTAGCTCCAGCTCTGGAGCCAGCTCTTTGCCACTTTGTGGTCCCAGTTCCTCTTTCACCTCTTCTTCCCTACACTCATCTTCTAGCCCCACCTTCTTTAGCTTAGCACTCTCCTCTGACTCGCCACTACCATGGAGCTTCTCATGGGACCCCTGTGACAAACTGAAAGGAGCCTGTGCTGCCTCCTTTGTGACTCCTTCCTCCTGCTCCTCCTCACCAGCCCCGCTGGTTTCCCACTCAGTCCTGCATCGGCGCTTCTCCCTCTCCCCTGTGCACATTCAGGATTCCTCCTTGGTGCTCCTGCCCTCCCATGTTTCTGCTTTGAGATACAGCTGTCCTGGCATTGAACACCCAGCCCTGTCTTCATCTCCCACCTCAGCCTGCAGCACACCATCCTCCTCTAGGCGCGATCTGCCCCCCGCGCTGCCGCGGTGCCACTCGCAGCCCTGTGACATGCGCAAACCGCGCTTGAAGAGGCGCCATGACCCAGATGTTCTGCCCTGCCCCAGGCCAGGCCTTGACTTCAGCAAGATGACACAGGTGAGTAAGAAAGCTCAATGTGCTGAAGCTAGTTTCTGTCAAGCTCCTCATTGATGGTAACCGTGTGTAATCAGAGGGCCCGGGTTTAACTGTCCTCTGAATCTTGGAGGGCAAGAGGAGGCCCATGGCAGTAACTCCTCCCCAACAATGTGGCACAGCTAAGCGTGGCCCCTAACTATTCAGTGCTCTTCATTTCACACTGTTGTTATTGTATTGATTGGTGAAGGAGTAGGACCCCAGATCTGTTTCCACAAACTTGTCTGTCACGTCAGTGCACTGAGGTTTGGGTTCTGGGCTGTGTTTTTGGTGCAGGCAAAACGAGTGTCTCAAGCTCCATTTGGCTATGTTTCACTCTGTTGAAAACGTTCCTAATCAGAATTTGACTTGTTAAAAATGTAACTTGTCACAGGTTTTCTTGGTAGCAACCGCCTATAAAACAAAACTAAGTTTCCCACTTTTTACTTGATGATGTTCAAAGTGGCTCTTGAAGCAAAATCCTTAAATGCAGACCTCTCTTGCGTGGTGATACAGTTGTAGTAATGTAAGAAGAAAATAGTTCCGACATGAAACTAATCCCAAAAAGGTCTGTGGATTATCTTGAACAGGTCATGATTTCTGGAAAGAGGTTTGTTTCTTTTTGTGTATTTTCTAGAGATTTGAGCATCACTAGTACCATTATTCTCAAGGGAAGGCGCACATCTCCCACTGCAACGCGACACAAATGCAATCTAGATTGATGTAATGGTACTCCAGTTAAAGGAAAACTTTACCTTCCATTTTGGGGTGACATGTCTCAAGTTAATTTATAACTTATTTCCCGCTAATATTATGTCACAAAATTAAGAAATGGGTATCTAGAAGGTAAAGTATGTGGGCTTGCTCACACACTCCTGGTACTTTCCTACACATTCTAATATATGAATGTAAATATTTCAGTCTATGAATGGGTTTAAATTCTATTTATACAAATTACATAATTTTAGACTGTAGTTTCTAGAGTTAATGCTGTTCTAGGTGGATACTTTGCTTGTGTTGGTCATGTCGCACGTATCAGCCAAGAACATTAACTCGATCCAAAGTGTTCACTTACCCAAACAAACGGGCACTACATCCATGCAGACTTCGTGGCATTGCAAGTGATGACGTCACTGCACCATCTAAACTTTATTATCTTTTGGGGGTGGATCCTGGAGATGTAGGAAGCTGATGCCTCAGCTATATTTATAATAATTAGACTGGTGCGCAAGTGTTTTGCCACATGTTAAATTCTAGAATTGTGACATGATAACAAGATAATCATGACTCCTCCTCTTCTCCTGTGTAGATTGGTAATCACGACAGCCTCCTGTGTGGTACAGGTGTCTGCATAGTTCCAGTGTCTTCCCGGGCAGAGCAGTGCTCAGCCTTCTCCCCTGCAGAGTCTCTGGGACGAGCCAGCATTGGGCCACTCAGTGAAAGTGAGGAAGATGAAGAAGATGATGATGAGAAAAGGACTGCAATAGACGGAAAGCAAAAGACTGCTTTTGAAAGAGACTGCACAGAACTGGACTTAAACCTTATAGAAGAGAACTGACCACACTCCTTGACGCTATTGTGATAACTGCATTCATAACTATGTTAAGCACACTTGTAGGTTTTGTCAATTCTTGTCAGCGTCCTTGCGAACCTGCTGCCCTTCTAAGGCATATGTTCAGATTTCATAATCAAGAACCAAGCAATTAGAAGCTAATCAAATGACGATGTTATGATTGTAACAATTGGTTTAATCAACATTTCACAAATGTCAGGGCTGCGTATTCAACAATGTGCACGAGCAATTAAGCTAGTTTTATTGTGTACCGAATTTCGACTATTATTTCATATTCAGAAAAATGTTAATTTACGTGAACTATTGGAATGCAGCTTCATTTCCTTACTACAACTCGTCATAATCAAATAACTGTATACTGGAGTTATCAGAATGTGCTTAATGTTTCCTCTCAAGTGATTTGAGTACACATTAAAAGGCAATAGAAAAGAGGTAAACATTCCTCAGTGCGCTGTCAAATACTGGCAACATATTTTGGAGAAGCCCAAACAACATAATAAGGCCAATCTATATGTTATTGGTCTCATGTATGTTAAATGGTACAGATTCCTGGATTTCACTGCTGTTCCTTAAATTCATCACATATATTGTCCATTTTAATTTATTTGTGTCCTTTTGAGAGTAACTACATCAAAGGGAAATGTTTATTATAGGGAAAGGACAACTCTCTTTTGTTCATATATTTTCTTTTTAGGAGTTCTCAATTGCTTGAACATAAACAGACCTTGAAAAATAATACTGCGTATACTATAAACTGACCATGCCTTAAGCTTAAAACAGAGTTATTGGTGCTCTGGTCTTTTCACAGCCAGACATTTTTGCAATCTCCATTTGCGCTGATTCAGATATTTTTGATGGCACATGCACTATAACAGTGAATTGAATAGTAGAATCGATGCTGCAGTGGGACTCTATAGGGCACAACGTATGGTACTGTATAGTGGTTAGAATGAGTACACACATTGAGACAATTGTGATGACAAAGGTGGAACTGCTGTAGATCATTTGGTGGCCTTTCAGAAATTATGTATTTTCAGCTGAAAATACTACTGTTGCACAATTTATGTACAAATAAAGTTTAATAGAGACATTTTTTTCCAAAAATTGTATTTTCTTCCATTCACAAATGTATCTTGCTCTCCCGCACATCAGGAGCCAATAGATTAGAACATTATTGTGACGCCTAGTGGTTGAGTTTAGTATAAGACGTTGCATAGAAATGCATTAAGTCCATTCTGACTTTACTAACTACATTTTCTGTTGAGGGAAAACCCAAAGGTTTCACAAAAAGCGTATTATAGCTTGCTTCAACGGAATACAAATAACGTCTCTTCTCGAGGCGAATACCTGGATGGATCCCTGAAAATCTTAATCGGCGGATGAAACGAAACCCTCCATAATTAAAATTTTTACATTTGATCATTGTATAGGGCGGCCCGTTGCGCTGAAAAGTTTTGCACATTTGAGATTGAGATTGCCGTTCCGCCGTGGACAGTGAGGGCGCTCCTTGCAGTCCACCGGTGCTTTTTCACAGACTGTCTGACCCCCCCCACCAACAGGCCACTTCCTCTTTTGTCTAATTTCATGGCGATCGGGAGAGAGGGAACGCCACCGACGCACGCACACTGCCTCAGCACTCTCGAAAGAGTTTATCCGGGGTAAATAACTGACATTACTTGCAACATTGGGTCACTGTGTTTTCAAATCAGTTTTCCTTGAATTCAGTCGTGTGGAGGACTCGTGTGCCCTGTAGACTTAACCAACTCTTTAGCCCGTGGGTCAGATATTTCACATTGTAGCGCCACTCGCTGATAACAACTCGGACGAGCTGGGCTCCCCCGCCGTTTGCAGCTCTGGCTCAGCGGCACGCTACTTAACGGCGCAGGCGTGCTAACTTTAGCAAGGCTGCAAGCGCCTCATAAATGTAGCTATGGGGTTTTTTCTTCACACGCGTAACAAGTTTGTGGCAGAGAAATAACACAAAAAACGCTGCGCATCTTCGGGAGTTAGCAGGGAATTGTTGTTTTAACTAAATTAAGCTACTTAAAGTCCTCGACTGTTTGTGTTTGTGTTAGCTAGCCAACATCGGCTAGCTAGCTCCCGTGCTATGTATGTAGTTAGCATCAGCGTTTCAGAAGTTAATACCTCAGATCAAACACGTTAATTGTGACTTGGTACCCGTTTAATAAGAGCTGAGTGACTTTAATATTTTAAGGAACATGTACATATTGTTCGTCATTCAGTATCAGAAGCGGTTTAGCTAGCAGCATTAGCTAGTTAACGGTCACTCGGCTGCTAACGAGAAGCTAATAGTAGTTACACTATTAACGTCGTTATCGGTAAATGTAGCAGCGTCGCTATTTCACCGGTGACTGCTGTGTGGTTTACGGGAACTGGTTATTGTATGAGAGAGTGGCGTTATTATTGCAAGATAAAATAAAGTTGACCACAAAGTTGTAGTTCAGGATGGACAGCCGTTAACAGGTTAGATGTAGAAACACACTGGAGGTTAAGCCGCTGTTACTCTTCACGAGCCGCTTCTGAATCAGTTAGACACGCGTTGCCTTTTTAACTAACCTCGGTTGTCGACAGGCGTTTCACATACTACGAGTTGCATTTTATTGACTTCTCTGTTTGAGTCAGGCCCATGGCGTTATTGTCTTAACGCCATGTGTTAACCAGACACCTGTAGTGATCCGGTGGCATTGGCATGATCTAAAATCAATATGCTCTCTTATTGTTTACAGTGGAAACGAAGTTTTCAATCTGACCGGCACAACGGACTCAGTTCTCCAGGTTAGTCACTTGTCTGTCCCTGTGTAAATATCCGATATAATCGATTTGATGAATTGTGGATTCTTCAAATGGGTAGGTGTCATATCCATGTTTTAATAGTAACCCACGCCTATACTTTTGTCATACAAAGAGGAAATGTAGTCACTGCTAGTTTTCAACAAACCAAATTCAAGTTACTTGTGCAGTTCTGCCATCTTTTCTTTTTACAGTTTTGATCCCCTTTTTTTTTATCGTGTGGAAATAGAAACAGGAATTACGATTATTATGTTCTTGACTATCTGGTTTTGTTTGTGTGTGTGCAGGTGAAACTAAGTGGACAACATTAAAAGGCCTCCATTGGACTTGGATTTGTTCTTCTCTGTGCCAGGTTCAGACTGCACGGTCTATGGCTCTGATGGACAAACACAAACAAGTCAAGCGGCAGAGACTTGACCGCATTTGTGAGGGTGAGATTTATACTTGTAAACAAAGTTAACGTAAGAAATTACATTTTTAAGTCTATTTTGTTTTTTAAATATAAAATAATAAAACATACAATTAAGTTGTACTTTGAAGGCCATCAAGTCAGAAAGTTGAGCCTTGTAGTTATGAAACATAATAATTGCCAATATGTGAGGTTGTAAAACACAATATTTTACCTGCAGCTATGGAGGCAGGTCAGAGTGAGGACACATGTTCCCTATTTTAACAAAACGTTAAAATGTTTATTTATTTTATTTTTTAAAACTATATACTGACAGTTCCATTATATGTTTGTACAATTCTGCTATATAATTGTTCCTTTTAAATTATTAGCCTACCCCTCTGGAGATATTCTGGTGTTGATGTAATTCTTTCTTTTATTTTACGGGGATCAAAAGTTAATGGCTTGCCTGTAATATTGTGAAATGTGAGCAATGAAAGGAACTGATGGGGGAGATGTACATTTTTCCTATAGGTTGAAAAATGAGAATAATTAGGTCAATGTCCTACAAATAAGACCTATGCATTCGCCACCTAGCACAAACTCTGCCCTCTGCCTAAGAGACTAGTACACTGTTTCACTCTTTTCTTATTCCTCGAGTTGACTGGAAGTACTTTTTTCTTAGAACCCAAAAGAACTGTCCTTATTTCTTTGGATGGCACAGTTCACATTTCAAAAAGAGACTGTATTCTGAGATGTTGTAGAGTGGAGAGTAGATGGTGGAGATCAGACATAATGGTGTGCTAAAATGGAGGGAACAGTCTGGGTGAGTCTCTGGAGACGGGTGAGAGGGAGAGGACAAGGTGAAGGGTCGTGGCCACAACTACAGGGAAACGGTCCAGCTGTCTCTTTAAAAAAACGACAACAGCACAAACTGCCCTCGCCTCAGCCTTGGCTATGCTAATGAGGTTAGTACTGGTTGGCTGGCCCTCAATGAAGCTGATTGGTGATTGGAGGCTGTGTGTGGGGGAGGGGCTGGGCGTGGATGACAGCTGGGATCCAGCCAGCCAAGAGCAGGCTGACAGAGAGAGAGGGAGAAAAAAAGCGATAGAGGGAGAGTAAGGGGAGAGAGAGAGAGAGGAAGACAGGCTCACAGACTTCATAATGCAAGGTTAGGCCTGGTGCTCATGTGTTTTCTATTTTGGCATGTGTTTTTGAAATTTGTGACGTGTTGTGGTAGAGATCTACGGTTTAAGTGTGGAGCAGCTATGTGTGTAGTTTCCCTTTTATGTTCAGCACGTATTGGTTTTGTCACAGCCGTCAAGAAGGAACTGAATACTCGTGTGTGTGTGTGTGTGTGTGTGTGCGTGTGTGTGCGTGTGTGTGTGTGTATATAGCTGTGTCTGGGTGGAGTACTGCTGCTTGCTGCATTATCATCGTTTGCTGCCCCTCCCCCCCTCACCTCCTACTCCTCCAACTGCGGCCAGAGGGAGAGAGAAGAGGAGGAGGGAGTGTGGGGAAAGAAAGGGAGAGGGAGGGAGAATGAATGAATCACTGAATGAATTGTATTGTGTGTGCGGCCATGCTTGCGCTTAGTAGGCCTCGGGTATGCCAGTGTCCTATACTCAAATTACTCTTTGTGTAGGCCTACTTGTATATTTCCAGAACTA
This sequence comes from Pseudoliparis swirei, assembly GCF_029220125.1. Classification (NCBI taxonomy): domain Eukaryota; kingdom Metazoa; phylum Chordata; class Actinopteri; order Perciformes; family Liparidae; genus Pseudoliparis; species Pseudoliparis swirei. Next base: position 12,814,098 of record NC_079406.1, on the reverse strand, counting down.
CTTTTTCAGAGGAGTCTTTGTGATGAATCTCTTTGGGTTTTTCTACATAGTAAGTGTCTCTTTGTGCCTTCAGCGTGTAGCAGTAGGCCTGTTAGCATTCTTGAGCCATCTGCAATCATTGTAAATCATACCGCTACATGAAGTGCAGTAGAGAAGTACATTGTTCATTTTACATATTTATAACTACCAGGCGGTATGCTTTTCTTAATTTGTGTGCTTTTCATGCATGCATTGGGAAATGCTCAAACGTCAGAGGAAGTGTTTACAAATATTTGTTTCCACCCTCTGCGACCAGCTCCTTTCCCTCCTCTGCAGTCTCACCATTACCTCTTGCCCTCTGTCCAAGTAAATGTTCAAGTTAGACACACTCCCCCACTCTGGGACACACACACACACACCTGTCACACAGTAGGGGCAAGATAGTGTTTACTGGTGCATGTGTGGGGCCAGTCCGAGCCAAGAACTGCAGAGAGGGAGAGCTGTAAAAAGTATTTGCAGATATTACTATAACTGTACCTTCACTCTATACCAAGGCATTGGCCGAATTGTGGCATTTATTTATGGAAATGATTTGTGTTTGACATGCTCCATTTCCTTTGTTGGCATAATGGTAAGTGACCACGGTGCACATGGGCCAGATATGCAGATGTTCGCCAGTAAGGTGTGTGTGTGTGTGTGTGTGTCCGAAGGAAGAGAACCAGAAAAATAGGAAGATGGACTCTTGCAGACAGGAGGAATTTAGGTCATGACTCAGACCCCCCCATGAACCCCCAGCGCCTACTCTCCGAGACCCCATAGTTTTCTCCACCCCTCCCCCAGCCGCCACACTCTCCCCTTCTCGTCCCAGCCCCCCCTCCCCCCCTCCTCCTCTGCGTGTGCACTTCTCATACAGTGGTAGGTCAGGTTCCCAGACTTCTGCGTCATTAACCAAAATGTAACTTTCCCCTTATGAGTGGTCTAAGAATCCCCGAACAGAGATGGATCAATGAAAGCTGGATGGTGTTTACTAGTTCCAGGCATGACTAAACCGCTGGAGTTCAATACCAAATAAGCAAGGATGATGGACACTCGTCCGAGATTTAGGCTTCCACACTACGACGTTTTTGTTTAAAACCAGGGTTTTAAACAAAAACAATCTCCGTCCACACAGACGTTTCAGCTTCATTTCAAAATGACGACAAAGACTAAAAACAAATATCACATCACTATTCCCATCCACTGGGCATGCAAGTGCCGCTGTAAACGGGAAGTAGATTTGTTGCTTAGTTACAGAAAATCCAAAAGAGTATTATCGTCATCTTTAATAATGAATGGTACTGCTTGATATTTAAGATCATCCTCTAAAACTCTTACTCTATAAACTCAGACATGTTTCGTGGAAGATTGAAGAGCTTTTGCTTCCTCCACATGTTGGCAGTAATAAGATTATAAAATACAAATTCAAACAACAGCTGCTAGTTTCGAAGATACGGTCGGCAATGGCTGTAATCAGTTATCATGTTAAATTAACCTGGAGTCGATCGATAATAAAGGCTGTTTGTGTTCTTACGGAAAAGGGTTATGTGATAGGGGCTTGATGAATCGGAAGGACATGTCACGATTTATGACCCAATCAACTAGCGAATGCAGGAGTTAACATCGTTTCCATAATCATGAGGTTCTGCCGGTCTACACTAGGAATTAACCTCATTTTTAAACATATCCGTTTTTGGTGCTCTAAAACTCTGGCTCAGTGTGGACACTCGGTGAAAACAGAGCAAAAAAAAAAGGTTTTACAATTAAAACATAGTAGTGTGGACATGGTCTTAGTTACACATAACTTCTCTAACCATAGTAAACTCTTACACGCATCATCCACGTAGTTGCCTGAGGTGTTGGAAAAAGACGGTCACAAAATCATTGAGTTGTTAACGACTAAGGAGTGTGGCAGTTACAACTGTTAGCAGATATGTGTGCAGGCGGATTTAGTTTAAATGTATGATGACTTGCTTCACCGTGGAAAGTCCAGACTGTTGAGTCATTGATCTCAACCTGGCTGGTTCTGTAATGTAAGTGGTTGGCAGCTGTGTCCATCAAGGTGCATCATACAGTTGTCACTGCAGTAAGTCGTGGTGTAACGGGCTGCAGCTGATCCACGAACCGAACCGATCCCTCACACGGTTCCGCATTTTTGTGAACTACGGATAAGTTCAAATGTGATATTGTGAAATGACGTTTTGCTGTTGGTATCGGCTCAAATTCAGTAAATATATGCGATCGGGAGATCGACATTGATTCTGACTGAGTACATCCATGTTGAAATCGGTAGGAGATCTAGTTAACGTTGGCAGCACTAAAGCTAACAGCTAACGTATGACGGTTCCTTTGAGTTACGTTATGATGCTCCATTCAGTAAAACTTAGTGTTGGGCAAAGGAAAATTAGAGAACGTTATGATTTGCACAAACGTAAACTTCTAAATGTAGTTTTTGCTGAGAAACCTGAATACATGCAGTTGATTGAAGGAGCTGTTTTCACAGCAATATAAAACGGATATTATAGAGGGAATTATAATTTTCAGTATCCACCGTACAGAAACTGAATCAGGGCACTTGTAAATTCGGAGATTAAAACATGTGTTCATTTGACTGCTGTTATTTATGTAACTTTTTAATAAATTTTTGTCTCATATTTGCAATGGTTACTGAATATTAAACCTCTTGCTGATATGCAACAACTATCATTATTCTCTTTCTGCCGGACTCAGGTATCCGACCCCCCATCCTGAACGGGCCAATGCACCCTCGGCCCCTGGTTGCCCTGCTGGACGGGCGCGACTGCACTGTGGAAATGCCCATCCTCAAAGATGTGGCCACAGTGGCCTTCTGCGATGCCCAGTCCACACAAGAGATTCATGAGAAGGTAGGAATGACCTGCCCCCCCCCCCTCCCCCATGTCCATACTGCAATCCTAATCCATGAGGCCAGAACACTCGGGAGTATGTAAGTGATTAAGAGCTTCGCTGTACCCCCAATAGTTGCCTCTTTTATTTTATCAAGCAGAATTTTCTCCATCCCAGAGTCAGTCTCTCAGTCGTTGAAGTGGTGTCATATTTAAGTTTTAAGTGGAGTTTAATGTGATATCAAATTATTTCTGATGCATTTGTCTTCTGTAGGTGCTCAATGAGGCAGTTGCTGCCCTGCTCTACCACACCATCACTCTGTCCAGAGATGACTTGGAAAAGTTTAAAGGCCTTCGTGTTATTGTCAGAATTGGCTCGGGCTTCGACAACGTTGACATCAAAGCAGCAGCCGAGCTAGGTGAGTGAGTGGGCGGAATGTTAAAAATATCTTCCGCACAGAATGACACGGAGATATTAATATTTATTTTCTACTTTCAAATGGTCATCCAGGCATTGCAGTCTGTAACGTGCCAGCATCGTCTGTGGAGGAGACAGCCGACACTTCGCTATGTCTGATCCTCAACCTGTACAGGCGAGTCACCTGGATGCACCAGGCCCTCAGGGAGGGAACCCGTGCCTCCAGTGTGGAGCAGATCAGGGAGGTAGCTGGTGGTGCTGCTCGAATCCGGGGTGAAACGCTGGGCATTATCGGTCTGGGTGAGTGAAGAGTGTGGACGTGGGAGGCTAGGTTTGTTTGGGTGCACCCGCGCCAGTTATTCTAACATTTCCTTAAATCAGATGTTATTTTTAAAATCAGGTTATTTTGTTCTAAAGTGCTTTAGGAGCTCTGTTTGATTTTAAGCATGACAGTTGATGCTCAGACTAAAAGACCTGTTTCAATAAAAGGCTGATTTGTACTTTATTTCCAACAGAGGCATCGCAGCAGCTGTTAATAACCTTAACATTGCTCTTCGTCTTCCAGGGCGTGTTGGCCAAGCAGTGGCTCTGCGGTCTAAGGCCTTTGGATTTGGCGTGATTTTTTATGACCCGTACCTGCCTGATGGTGTGGAGCGTTCACTGGGCCTGCAGCGCATGTCCACTCTGCAGGACCTGCTTATCCACTCTGACTGCGTCTCCCTGCACTGCAGCCTCAACGAGCACAACCACCACCTCATTAATGACTTCACCATCAAACAGGTGTGTGAATGAACTCTGGATATGCCAAACAAAAATGTGGTCTTGTGTAGCAACATTCTTAAATGTTGAAGTATTTACACAAGGAAGCATCTAATCAATGTCTTGTAAGCTGGATAGAAATAATGTAAATGGCCATCTCATTCAAACAAAATTGTGGCAATTAACTGAAAATCTTAAATGTTTTTACAATGGTTTTGAGTTTTGTTTTATTGAATTTAAAGATTAATTTCAGATTTAAAAAATCGCTTGTCTTTATTCCAATTTTCATATGTGAGAATTATCTGTAGAATTTATCGAGGAAATGCAGTAGATTATGTGCCTGCATTAGCTGAGTTCAAGACCGTATCCTCATGTAATCCTGGCTTTTTGTTAAACAGCGTAACGGATAAAGAAATGTATTCTGTCAAGTTTAATATGCAGAACCCTGAACAATTTATAGTATGCCCAGACCAATTGGTTGGTATTCTGAAATTACAAGGAGCAAATTCAAACATTACCAAAAAGAATTGGCATTCTGTTTTTATATGCTGCTTAAAATCCTGACTCAAACCCTTAGCTGACGATGTTGGATCTCAGTTCTATAGAACAGGCGTGTCAAACTCATTTTCACCGTGGGCCACGTCAGCCTCATGGCTGCCCTCAAAGGGCCGGTGTAACTGTAACACGGTATAATTACTACTCCAGAATATATTGTTAAATAACTGTCTGCATTTGTTTATTGTTTATTTAAGTGTACTTCAATAAATAAATATAAATGTATAAATATATATGCAAATGCATTTAATATTATAAAATAAATCCATTTAATTATATTTATTTTAACCCACATTACTTGATCAAAGATCAAAGAAACATTATTACATGAACTTTGTTAAAAGCTTTGTCACAGTTGAGACAGGTGGTTCTCCACTGGTCTGTGACAGTGGTTCTCCACTAGTCTGGGCAGTGGTGCTCCACTGGTCTGGGGCTGTGGTTCTCCACTGGTCTGGCTGTGGGACGCACTATCACCCCTGAATGACAAGCTGAGACATAAATCGAGGAACATTTGTAACTTCTCAAATGTATTTAATGAAAAGATGGTGCAGTTTAAACCTGAAATAGTTCAGAATATCACAGATGCACAACATTACTAGTTAGTAATATTCCCTTTTACAGTCAATTATAAACCAACAAGTGAATCTTAAGGACACAAGGTAATACAACATACATTTCTTTTCAGTAACTTCAGACTTAAAAAAATACTAAACAGTGCTTTCATGCATAAACATGAAATAAAAAAGTCTGGTGAAGTAGTTTTAAAAAGCCTCAAAAGATGTAATTTACGGCTCACTTTCTGAATCTATGACACATAATTGCTCTAAAAGTCAAGCGTCTTGAGGAGCAGCTCAGTGACGTCACTGACGTCATCCCGTTGAATCAGAAACTACAGAGGATAGTTGATCGTCTGGAAGCGGCCGTCATCCAGACGCAGCTCCTGGAGAAGCTGCGTGCGGCTATGGATAATATAATATTAATATTATGAACCCAGACTCGAGTGCTTGATGGTCCGACGTGTGTGGGACTTCCTCAACAGTACAAAGAGTGTTTATTTCTTCCGTGGTGGACGGTGGTAACGAACTGTTATCTGCCACGATAAGCCACGCCCCCTCTCCGGCGCTTCTAGCGCGAGTGAAGAAAACGATCACAAACAGTCCGGCGAGCGAACTCACGCGAGTACATTTAGTAAAGCAACGCAAGGGTTCGCCTCTCCTCTGGCGTGAACAAACCGCGCTCCGCTGCAGAAAAAAAGAGCTTCAAAATAAAAGCACAGGATTTTTATCCTTCCATTTTTTAAGAAACGGCATCATATTTATCTCCTGCAGTCGCGGGCCACATAAAATGGCGTGGCGGGCTGGATGTGAGTTTGACACATGTGCTATAGAACGTCTAGACATTGATGTTTGGCCTCAACCAGTTATTGCTTCCATATTTAAGGACAGTCTGTATTATAGAAATGGAAAGTATTTGTGCCACGTTTTGTTGGTCTGTGCTGTTGTATCTTGCTGTAGATTTCAAGTTTCAGCCTTTTTTAGCATGGCCTACTCCCCATCGTTTAAGCGTACTGTTCCTAATTGTGTGATACAGATGCGTCAGGGAGCCTTCCTGGTGAACACGTCAAGAGGCGGTCTGGTTGACGAGAAAGCACTGGCTCAGGCCTTGAAGGAGGGCCGGATACGAGGGGCTGCCCTGGACGTCCATGAGACGGAACCTTTCAGGTAACCATGATACTCAGGTGACACCCAATAGCGGTGGCTGATACACAACCCCCGCACTCTTCTCTGTAACCTTGTTTCCCTTTCCGAACAGTTTTTCAACAGGCCCTCTGAAGGATGCCCCCAATTTAATCTGCACCCCGCACACATCCTGGTACAGCGAGCAGGCCTCCGTAGAGGCTCGCGAGGAGGCGGCCAGGGAGGTTCGCCGCGCCATCACTGGTAAGACACGTCTCACTGAGCAGGATCAGGCCTGTTGTTTCACTTTAATACATTTAGTGATATATTATAGATACAGTAGACGGCAACTACACAAATCCAACTCCACTGCAAGTTGTAATGTTTTCATTCTGTGAACACTGATTGGTTGGAGGGTGGACAACATTGCTGGTGATTTACAGATGGGAATAAATGTATAAAGCTGGTTTTAGAGAATGGTGGATGAAGCGTTACCCGCCTTGATTACATTATACGAGTGATTCATAATAGGGCTGTACCGAAGAGTTAAAAGCTTCAGTCCCGTTGACATTGGAATGCTGCGCAGTTTCAGTTTTCTTTCTTTTTCTTTGTTTATTAGAGATGAACAGATTTAAATGTTGCAGATACAGACCAGGCTACACTAATGTTATGGGTATTATACAATCTGTAGATTTTCTTTTATGGGCAGCAAGCGGGAGAGCAAACATTTGACCGCAGTGAAAGTTTTTTAATGTCTATACCCCAACAAATATGGATTGATGTATTTTGATAGATGCACATTTATTGGAAATTATTATATTTTACTATTATCAATAAATGTTTTGTTTTTTTAAATTTACAATGCTCTGGAGTTATTGGCAATATTTGGATCGCACAAGTTGGAAACAATCCTATGCAGCCACCACTGTAATCTTATATCACACTATTCACTACTGGGCCGGTTTGTAAGCGATACCTTTAAGTTATCCTCGCATCACCTGTCTCTCCACCACTCTGCGTCTGTGGGAAGACTAAGTCATGGACTCTGAAAAGTAAAATCAGGATATTTATGATTATGTGCCGATGCAGGATAAATATGTTGCAGAAACAGTGAATCGTGTAGTCTATTCTTTACCTGCTACCACAGTAATGCGTTCTAACAGAATAAATAGGCTACGCAGTATTCAATGTAGATTTAGTATTTGACAGTCAACATTATGAATGTAGATTTAAACTATTTGGTACAATATATGGAAGTTGATTATTTAGCCTAAACCGGCAAAACAGAGTTGGTTTGGGAATTCAGATTTGGATACAGCCTTGAAATTAACCGGGCAGTAAAATAAATCACCAGAAAACCTCTAAAGTAACGTCTTGTTTCCCCACTCAAGGGCGAATCCCCGATAGTCTGAAGAACTGCGTTAATAAGGAGTATCTGATGGCAGCCTCTCAGTGGCCCAGTATGGAGGCAGCCACTGTTCACCCAGAACTTAATGGAGCCACTTACAGGTGAGAGGTGTAGCAGATGAGACTGGACAGGGCAACACTTCAGGATTTTCAAAAGATTACTTTTTTTAATTTTTTAAATCAAACACCTATTGTAATTTTTTTTCCATCTGTGTTTCAGATTTCCTCCAGGTCTGATCAATGTTGCAATAGCAGGGGGTCTCCCAGGAGCTGGTGTAGGGGTTGAAAGCCTCGTTACAGGAACCCTGCCACACGGCATCACCCCTGTCTCCCACCCCCCTCATGCCCCGTCCCCTAATAAGGCTGAAGCCGACAGAGACATCCCCTCTGACCAATAGCCCCCCTGCTGCCACCGGCACATTCCGTCACCTCTGGAAACCCCCACCTCCCAGCACCAGACACAGCCCGCCCCTCCAGTACATCGGCAGCGCCAGTTTGACCTGATGTGGATCTACCCAGTCTTGTTCCTCAGATCACATAACCAGCCCAGGAGTGACCTAGCCACAGCTAGCCCCATCCCATCCACACCCTCAGAACACACACACACACACACACACACATCCCTCCATCCCTGTCATCGTCTCACCCACCCACCTGCCATCCCCCTCTCCCTTTCACTCCCCTACAATGTCAGCAATAACTGTGTTCTCAAGGATTCAATGATTGGATTGGTTTATATCCTTAGTTGGCTGTTGTTTTAATGGAAAGTTGCCCCGTTGTGGTTCTAGGTGTTAATGTTTGTTTGTTTGTTTAAAAAAAAAAAAAAAAAGTGTAAATGCAAAATTATATAGCATTTCTGACATGAGGCTTTACAGTCTACTGCCTCCTGCAGTCCTCCTCTGACCAACTAGTAGAGAGGCACATAGGCAGAAAGGTTGAAGCCCCCCTTTGTACATTAATGGCTCATGTTACTGCTCTCTTCTTCTTTTTCTCTTTTTTTCTCCCCCCTCCACTTTTGTTGTGATGTGGGCAAATGTGTAAACCAGACAGAACCACAAACCGTACAACCTGTGCTCCCCACCAGGCGTCTAGCGGCCCCTCAGCTCTGTTTGGCCCTCAGCTCTCCTTGGCGCTGTCGTCCGCTGGCTCAGCAGAGGGAGCCGCAATGCAGTCGGTGTGGAGTTCTATCGGACTGTCACGTTTTTGAATCTGCTCAGCTCCTACTCCATATGGTGATACCCAACATCCTTTGCCACCTTTTACTGCTGTGACCGTCTAGTTTTTGGACAGTCAACACTGTATTTACACATGCTTTGCCCCTTATGAATTGTTTTGTCACGAGACGATAGCGTTGCATGAGAGAGCGCCTGGGCATGAATTGTATCTCATGCTGGAGGTCTTCACATCATTTGCCCACAAAGAATCTAATGCAGCAGCTTTTTCTGGCTGTATAAACGAGCATGCCAGAAGCCTCGCCAGCAGAGGGCGCTGTCTGACTGCTCAGAGCTGTGTGCTGAGAGCGGCACACAGCTACTTCCAGTCACGGTTAGCTGTAGTGATGAAAAACATGATCGCACACTGCCAACATTCAGAACACAGGACGGGTGACCAGGGATCGACGACCGCCTTATTGTTGTATAAGATCTCACTGCATCCCACCACCACCCACTCACCCTCCCTCCACTCTTCTCACACTGTCATGGCCTACCCTACTCATCTGCTCATGAACCAGTATGCAGCCACCAATTCCTTTAAGCTTGAGGGAACCCTAAAGTTTAGTTTCCCTGTTGGAGCAAAGGCATAGTGTTCTTGCATGCTGGCTTTGTTAATGACTGGTGTGTGGGGGGGGGAGGTGTGTGTGTGGATACATGACTGTGTGTGTGTGGATACATGACTGTGTGCGTATATGTTCCCTCACCCTGTTATGATAACAAGCTATTGTCTTTCCAAAGGAATAGTCCCTAGGAGTAACTCTTTAACGCTGTTGCCCTGGTGTCAAGGGAACACCTTTCTAGTACCTCAGTAACAGATATTGAATGTACCGTGCATACCCTTTTATTTTTTGTACAGATTTTCTAGATACTTCTTTACTGTTTATCAGAAGGGATGTGAAATTGTAGCAGTAATGATACAATAAAAAAACATTGCCCCATGAACTGAATTGACAAAATCCTTTGAGGTTCGCTATAGGTCACTGAATACTCAGGCTTCGAAACCAATGCGTATCTTTTTGCCGGTTTCTTTTATTTCTTCATTGTGGAAATGTCAGCACAACGCTTTCCCATTCTTAGACCTCAGTCAGTCGTTAATGTGTTTCCACCTCCGTCTTATTGGCTATTGAAAAAGAAGAAAAAACTAATGGCGGTCGTTGTGGTTTGCTAGTTGTTTAAAAAAAAACTAGAGCAGTAGAAGTAGATGCAGTTTTTTGTTTTGCTTCCCTCTTCATCGTCAGGCTGCTCTATCTATAGTGCATGTGAGGTAATTTTTTAGGGGATATACTATTGGCTTAATGAATTTGTGTCATCTTGCTGTTTCCCTCTGCTCCTTGGCCTTTTCCCCCTCAGAGTGTTTTCAACACGCGTTGCCATTTGTCGTGGTCAGTCTCCAGTGATGTACAGTTTCCCCTCAGAGTCTATGAGAGACATGGAGCATGTCTGTCCTGAGATGCTAGGCTCCTCTGTCATGTGATGAGTATATATTTTTAAAAATTTCCCCCATAGTTCGGAATATGAGAATAATAGTAATCTTAAAATGTTGCTGTTGATGATGATGATTATATATATATATATTTTTCAGTTCAGCAGTGCACTGTTATGAAAAGCATTCTGTTTTATTGTAGGATTAATCTTTATGGATATGCTGTCTGTTCTACATGTTGTACTGAAACATTTCGGAGAAAAAACAAGAGATCCCTCTACTGGTAATTTTAAATTTGTTTTATTGGTCTTATCCCAACTGTCTTTTCCAGCTGATATCCTCTGGGCCTTACTTATTCTCTCCCTGTAAAAATAGCTGTTATAGAAAGTCGCCATGGAACCACTCACTGCCTTAATACAGTGGACCACAGTCGGTAGAGTCAGGAGACGCATCCAGCTGAAAACAACGGGCCGCAATCAGGGCTGCTCCGCAGAAAGCTCCTCACACCCTGACGGGCCTGAATCTGCAGCCAGTTGCATTTCATTCTTCACTGATGAACCTCGTTTCCCAGCGTGACGTCTCGCTGCGCATTGATAAGATGTTATGATTTTCTTTTTTTTTACTTTGAACAAGTCAGCCCGGGCCTGTGTTTGTGTGGAGGCTAACATAAGCACAGTGTGTATGCTCATAAAGCCACAGCTGATATTTCCCTCTTGGGTGTGAGAATGCCCCCACCCACCATCACTGGGGCTCTTAAAGCATCTTTCACAGTGCTCCCACAGCCCCAGTGGGGCGGGGAGGGGGAGGGCACTGGTGTGGTCTGTCAAAAAAAGCTGAAAATTACGATGAGAATCGGTCACTTTTTCTCTCTCAGGGTTCAAATGCACACATATCCTCCAGCAGTCGCCCTCTTTCTCGTGTCCCATGTACCAAGTTGTTTGCCCCAGAATGTAGAACAGCCTCCTGCATTTTTAGAAACCGCTCTCTCCCTGTTCCCCCTTTGTGCACAGGTCTGAACTTATTTTTTTCTGATTTGCTTTCTTTTGGCACTGATATCTAACCATCTAACAAGGAATGAATGAATGAATGTGTGGAATTGACTGTAATGTTAAATTTGGGAAATGTATTTTTACAACATGTGAACATTTTTTTCCACTCGGTGTGAATTGATTTTTTTTTTTTTCACCAGACTGCAAAAAAAAAAGAAGAAAAAAAAACCTTCTCCTGTAACTAGGCTCTTCAGCTTTATTTTTGTTTTGTTTACTTTTTTATTAGAAACAATCATGTTTGTGATGGTAACTTCCGATGGTAAACTCCACACCGTATTTTAATAAAATCTTAAAAATTAAACATTTGATTTTGTCATTACCTTTCAAAGTAATATGATTTCTCCACTGGTCATTAAATCATGTTGTGTACTGAAACTTTCACTCTGCCTTTGTTTATTTAATTAGAAAATGCATCTGTGCTTGATTATAGTGGTCAGTAACATGGTGACGATGATGCCAGCTCCCAGTGTGTCGTCCCACTGATTACACTCTACATTTAGCCTTAAACAAAATTGTTTACTACCCCAGTTGGTCTGCTCTTTTATTTGGCAACGAGGGGTTATGCAATGCCTGACAGGCCACAGCTTCACAAAGGGGCAGGCTGGGTGTGGTGTCCAGGAAAAGGGGCTTCTCTGCCGGCCCACAGGGCACAGGACGGCGGGGGATTATCACCCCCAAAATTGCTACCACATGTGCGTAACCAGGAGCCTGCTCTTAAAATGGAGTGATGGTACTCAAAGCTGAAGTCCACTCACTAGAGGCACCTTCAGGAGCCCACTGGCTAAAGGCTGGCACCCTAAGGCATAAGGGTGCCGTGGTTTTGTTTGGTTGTATTTATTGACTCCATGGTGGGTTTTTAATTTTTATTAAAAAAATGATTATTTGCAGTCAAAAGCTGGCTCTCCAAATGTCTAAGAAACTGTCAAAGCAAAAAGCGTGCGTGGCACACTCGTGATATACAGGAACAATATCCATCCAGTTGTCTTCTCTTATCAAAACCAGGCACCTGCATTACCCACAATGCAACTCCGTTACCTGCAGTTATGTCAGATTTTGGCCGTGTTTTGCTAGTTCTATGCGGCTCATGCAGCCTCGAGCCCAGATGACGAGTTGGCTCTAGTAAGCTCACTTCTTTCTAACTCTACACACTTAAACTTGTACTCTTCATCCTACCATCACTGACTCTAGTGACATCAAATGAGGAGGTTTTTCAGACTTGGCCCTGCTCCCTCTGAAACCACAACAAGTCTTGTCCATACATACCTTCCCAGTAGTATTTCCCATGACCTGGAAATGGACTTTAATATGTTTGTTTAGGGCTGTCTTTATATATTGTGGGAAAGAATCTCCTGGGAAGAGTTTCAGGTAATTAATTATCTTTTTGTTATCCAGGCCACAGTCCTCCCAACAAGACTTTAGGCTACGGCCATGCTTACTGGTAAATGTTTGTATTTAGCATGTTGGTATAGATTTGATAACACAAAAGTACAACGGAGGCTGCAGCGAATGTCATTCGTGTTGTTGGACATTTAGTGGACACAACTCTGACTTTATGATAGTGCTGCTAGATGAAAAGAGAAGGGACGAGCTATTGTCGCAGTATATGCATATATAAATGTGTGTGTATATGCGTATTACTTAATGTGTGTGTAGTTGCAGGAGGCCCAGCCTGCAAGCAATATTTTAACAGACCTACATCACTCGCACTCATTGCTTTCCAAGTCCTACTTGAAATTGTGCAAAGAAGCATAGCAGAGCATCATTCACCTCTCGCAGCGTCATGCATTACTACCCCTGTCAGCCCCCCTGCTGTGCAGCCAGATTTTTAAAATGTGTTTGTTTAGCTCAAGAGAAGGACGAGGAGGAGAAGGGAGTCTTGAAATGCTCAGATTCCATCAGGTCTGGGAACACACTGGTAGAACCAGCCAAATGGGAGGACTGGTTCCCGTGCCGGACCTCACTGCTCCGTAAGACGGGGCATCCTGCGTCGGTAACCTGCATTGGTTTCAGTGAGTGGATCATTAAAAAAAAGAAGAAAACAACTCAAAGTGGGTCATAGGTCATGTAAGATCATTTAACTGAGGTCAGAAGATGTGTGCTTGCGTGCGTGTGCGTGTGCTTGTGTGTGTGTGTGGTGAGTGAGATTGATTAGTCTCATGACAGATGACCTATCCTACTTGGAAAGATCGTTCCACCAACTCTCTAAAGCAGAGTGGATAAATATTTGGTTGTCTTTGGAATAAGAGAACATTATTCCAGCCACTGAATGATTCATATGTTGCGTCACCGTCAGACTGCAGCAGGTTTGGGATCCTTTTTAAAAGAAAAGAAAAATTACAATAAAAGGCAGGTTATCTTGTGTATTCCCTTATTGTCATCTAATACCATGAAAAGCTTTAAAAAAAAAAAGCCAAGTCCAGAACCAACAATGAATTCATCCTCTTTACGAGTATTGCTTAATCCACGACGGAGCTACACAAAGCCGTGTCGCAATGGAACACACACACTGTCAATATTATCCATATGTTTGTCATGCTACTCTCACGGGGTGTCTGTCTGAGAGGTCCAGAGGGTTTGCGGCGGTGGAGCTGAGACACTGGCGTGCGCATGGCCCAGCGCTCTGTGATCAGCTCAAGGTTTTCCTCTCATTGCTTCACTCACTTGGCTCCAGCGGCCGACGTGACCACGCGGTGGTCAGGACGAAAACGTTCTGCTATCTTGGAGATTTGCGTCAGTCAGGCAATTTGAAGCCATTCATCTGGTATCTGGTTTCCCAAATCAAGCCGCGGTGTGTGTACGTGTGTGTACGTGTGTGTACGTGTGTGTACGTGTGTGTGGGTCCCGAATAGTCTCGTTGAACTGTAAACTGTGTTCTAGTAATTCAAGTTTTCATCAATTCTCGCTCAGGTTGTCATGCGTCTAAATGTCTTTTGACGTATGCCAGTGCAGATTATAAGCGGTTTGGTTTCTGTATCGTGTGCGCTCATACAACCGCACACCTGTGTATCTGACAGTGCGTCAATGATGTTTCACATCAGTGAGTGAGTCTGGATGCTGAGCTCACCGTCATTAATCAGTGGGCAGCAGCAGGGAAGTCTGTGTTTTTCCAATAACCTACTTTCCAGACAGACGGACGGATGAAAGGACTGAATAACCGCTTTGGAGACAAAGACAGGAAAGAAATGGAGCGGAACAAATTGGTGTGATTGTTTATTTGATTGTTTATGACTGCAGGACAAGCAGTCCACATTGTTTCCTCATCCACGGCTAACCCCACTTCTCCTCTTCCAGCTTCCTTTCGTCTCCCCTGATTTCTGGAAGTCTCTCAGGCGAGTCATACAGCGGCGTGGCCGAGTCCATTTAAAGGTCCGCAGTTGTCCAATTGCACATTTGTCTTTGGGTTGAGGCGGATGCGAGCCGGGGCGACTTGATAGTGCAGATCTTAGGACGAGCTGTGCTGCATTACTTCTCAACCATGACCTGTGTGTACCTGTCACATTGTTCTCTGCAATATTTGGTTTGACTGCTTTGATGTGTCATAGCCATGGATAATAAGAAAGAAAAGTTCCTATAGATGTTTCTTCCTCACAAGCATGCATATGTACCAACTTTTACACACACGCACACACACACACACACACACACACACACAATCTCTCTTCAGTCTGAGCCTTGACATATTGATAAGTGAGCAGCACCCAGTAACAGAAACCTCCCTGGTTGTCCATGTGTGTACCAGCTGTGGGAACTGGTGAACACACGTCTCTGATATACACACACACACACACACACACACACACACTCTAACCCAGGGAAACAGGGTTCCTCGGCTGAGATCACAGCTGGATCTGGCACAGGTCAGAACTATTTGGAAAGGGAAAAAGACGGCAACCATTCAAATTAATCTTGATTGTCTGCAATGTCCAATCAGTAAATGAACTGCAGAAATAAATGCATGCGCTTCTGTCCAGACTCCACTCGTCTGTTATCCAGGTTGCATGTCTGTGCGTGAGCCCTATTCCTCATTTCTCTTTATTTCACTGCCATTATTCAGCAACCAACACCACACAAGTCTGACAGTGTGCTCCGAGAAACAGGGGTAAGAAAATACACAATGCTGAGTGGTGAATGTTAAGCGAGGCCAATGTGGTGTTGATTACCTTGTCAGCAATGAGGTTGCTGAGTTTACACAGCCACTCAAAGACTGGAGAGAGAAAGAAGGGCGAAAGATAGAGGGAGAGAAGAGAGGGACAGTGGAGGAGAGGAGTGAGGCTGTTAACTGCCTTTCCATACAAGGAGAGGTAGGGGGAGAAAAGAGGAGGGGGAGGAGAAAGCGAGAGGCAACGAGAAAAAGAGGTAATATGAGGAGATACAATGAGAGGGAGAAGGGAGGAGGAGAGAAAGGAGATAAAGACGGAGAATAGCGGGATAAAGTCTGATAAGGCTGCACCAGACAGCAGCTCACAGTGGAGGAGGAGAAGAAGTGAGTCGAGCTGAGATCCCAACAGTGTGATTCTGCTGCAGCGTCTCTCTGTCAATGACTGGCTGACCAACACAGGTAGGACACACACTCCGGTCATTCTCCACTCGGGAGTCTGAGAGCACATGTGACATGTTTTTAGACATAGAAGATCCAGTGTGCTTGTGCTTTTATCTGCGGAACATAACTTTTTGGGGGAGTAAAAGCAAGCAGTGTGAGATGAAATGTTCAGATTCCTTAGTTGTGAAAGTATTTCATGACCAAGAGAGGTTATGCACACAAAATGTAAAAGAATACAATTTTTAAAGGGGTTAATGTAACTATTGCCGGCAAAATATACATAACCTATCTAACGTCAAAGTTTGAATTTTTGCAGAGTGCAAAGTTTCAGAGGGATATTTTATTATACTGTAAATAGTGTTAATATAGTGAATTCAGTTATGGGGTTGTGGACTGATGCTTTAACATAATGCAACATCAAATGTTGCATCATGTTTCAGAAATATAACAAATGTTTTTGTGTAGAATCTTATGCTGTAAAGTAACTAGTAAGTTAAGCTGTCAGTGTTGTCTGTAAAAATTGTAAATGTAAATACTCAAGTGCAACGGCCACAAAATGGTACCATAAAGCAGATGAATGTATTTTTCCTCATTGATTGTACGCCTTGTTTGTTCTCATACACTTTTGTCCAAATTGCATCTATTGCAATGGATGTTTGTTCGTTGCTTATTGTTACCCTGAACACAAATCACTTGCCACTGAATTCACTTTTCGTCTTTATCGATTTTTTTTGCACGTTTCCATCGGTAGCTGCTTCACCTTAATTGGTCCGATTTCTAGATGATATACAAGTACCCACACAAGTACTCATCCACACCGGTCTTTCTATATCCACAATTACAGAATTGTGGATATAGTTTTTATAGTTACTTTTCTCAGTTTGAACTGCTGTCCACACAAAGTCCAGTTTCTGACGACCTGTTGTGATGCATGCATGGCGGAGTGTGTCTGTGTGCATGAAGATGAACATTATAAGCCCACAGGGGTGTGTTAAAGGCTTATTCAATAAAAAGAGGGATGCATTTATTTTCTCAGCCGAAGTCCCCAAAATCCAACACTTTCCCAACTGAAAATTTCTGAGAAACAATCTCAGGGAAAACAGCAAATGACCTCCCTGCCATCCCCTTGTTA
Source organism: Pseudoliparis swirei (assembly GCF_029220125.1). Lineage (NCBI taxonomy): Eukaryota > Metazoa > Chordata > Actinopteri > Perciformes > Liparidae > Pseudoliparis > Pseudoliparis swirei. The sequence continues at coordinate 12,797,046 of NC_079406.1, read as the reverse complement.
AAAATGGACATGACTCCCACTGTGTGCACAAATCTGTGCTTGTGCATGCATACCTGCATGCCCGTGTATATGAGCTGAGACAAATGTGTGTATTATCTCTGCATGAGGCGGCTGTAATTACACAGTGAACGTGCCCATGTGGAGGCAGCCGCCACATTTGGCTCCACGCCACATCCCCGAGTTTTATTGTGCCTTGTGACAAAAAAACTGCTGCGTGTGTCTGTCTATGTTGAGTGATGAGAGCAGGTCGGTGTGACTACATACGCGTGTGTGAGAGTGTACACCTTATGTCCACGGAAAATAAGTGTGTGCCTCTCTATGCATCAATAAATGCCATACAATATTTCAATATATATATATGTATGTGTTTCCAGGTAGCTGTGTGTGCTGATAAAGTTCAGTGTGTCAGTGTGGGAATTCAAGAAATGTCTCTTTGGTGTGTTATAGTGTCAGTGTGACAAGTTCAGAGGGATGGTCGAAGGATTTACTGAACCAAACTCTCAGATTAGGGTTATCTGATTAGAGGTTGTTACGGGAACAAAAATAACATGGCGGCCATCAACAGGCTACACTTACAGTATATTCCGAAACCAATCATTTTTAGTAAGAAGGATCACGTTCAGTGTGTGGTGTGTGTTGACCGTTAAATGAGTCATCATCCTTTGAATTTGTGTGTAAACAAAGTTAACTTTGCAACAGCCAGTCACACTGACCTCATTTTCAATCCGAAAACATAATTAACGGAGCCAACAGCAGCAGCAGTTAAGATCACGTCCTGATGTGTAAAACCTCCAGCTCAACCAGGTGAACTTCCATCAACCCAAGCTCACAAAGCTGGGACAAAAGAAAGAGTTACTTTTTTGAACGAGTTACATGAACAAGCATTTCAACCTGGATCTCTATCTGCCTCCTGCAGAGCTGCAAAGTTGAAGCCCTTGAGATGATCCGATGACTGAGCAGTGAGATCAAAGCTGGGCTCTGTGTGTCTCATACATGAGGTATTATGGCTGGCTGTTAAAACTGTGCAGTGGTTAATATACATTTAATGGAGACAGAGAATTGATAAAACACTTGGTAACATATAAGGCTGCAGTCAGAAAAGTGTCCGAGTTTTGCAGCTACATTGGCAGAGTAATATTATCTGACCTCTGGAAATAGACTTCAGGGACAATATGCAGCTGGACACGAGTGTGCATACGTTGTGTGGGTGTGTGCGAGTGTTATTGTGTGCCCAAATTTAACTGTCTGCATTCTGCAGCTGCTTGGGCGTTTAGTAATCGTGTAGTAACCCAAAGTAACGCCACACAAGGCTCCGGCCACGAAACATCATTCTCCCTCTCTGTGACACACAAACACAGAGAAATGTATCTGCAAAGTCACAAATGGCCATCTTAACATTTATACATTTGCCAATGAAATAGGAGGATGGTGAAATATCATCTTTGAAGGGCATTTTCGCCCCAAAGTATTTTTTTAAAGTACATCCATGAAATTGAACTCTCATACCTGTACATTGGATAGAGGCATCACTCCCATACATCACATTCATCCATGTGAAATGATTTTTTTTATAGAAACAATAAAACTGTGTCCTTGCCAAATTGTTTCTGGTTCTTTCCATGGATATTTTACAGCTTGCATTTTGAATGCTGTCTTGAAAGCAAATCTGGAATAAATTAAGATAGAGCATTTTATTGTGGCGCTTTCAAAGACTCTCACACATAAAAGAATAGCCTCGTCTGTTTCAGTTGGAGAGTTTGAGGCAAAAGGGTGTGTGTTCAGAGGTAAGAGGGGGCCACGATTTACATTCATCTCCAGCAAAAACTCTTCAGCCATACCCAATGAAATGTAAGGCTGAAATGTGCACATGCAATTATAATGCATGTGCCCTCCTCCCCTCTGGTAATGGAGTGAGATTATGAGTCAGCCGCCGGTGGTCGGTGGATGGTCAGTCGGTGAGGTCAGTAGAGCAGCGGAGCAGACAGGATTTGCATCGGTCCTCAGAGATGTCATCCCTGGCCTAGAATAAAACAACAGCGACGCAATGGCAGACATTACATAGACTAAGTTTATTTTTCATTCAAAGCCGCCACGGTCAGTAATAGCTTCAATAATCTTTGTTCTTTGATAAAAATTGATGTGTCATGATATGAGGGCAACAGTTTGGAATTTCCCCCTCACTGATTTTCCACAATTGTCTGGATTTGGTTTCCTTAATGTTCATGTTAAGATCCTTTAATTTGCTTGGTGATAGACAATGGTGACATGCCAAAGTGCTTCCGTCAGGCCTCTTCAGCAGCTTTTGATGATAAAATATCCCACATGTTTAATGGTATTAAAGAAAACTCTTTCACGACCCGTTTTCATTTTCTCCATTTCTTTCAGATGATGTCATCAGAGCACCTGACCTGCGGTTGGCTGCAGCAGCTACTCGTCGTACTTCTGAAGCTTTGTCTCACTTTTGCTGGACCTTTGCGACCACTCAATGGGACAGACTGCTCAGCCAAGGGTCCTGCTTCCTACATCCTGGTCTTTACAGGTCACTGGAGCCCACAGGCATTCCCCAAGCAGTATCCACTGTTCCGGCCCCCTGCACAGTGGTCCAAGCTCATAGGTGAGAAAAACAGCCAGGGACAAAGAAGTTGATTATTTAAAAACCTGTTATTTCTTATGGAAAGTTTGACCATTATTTCAGACTTGACCTCCATCCATCAAAATGTACCCATGCATTGCTTTTGTGAGAAAGAGGACCCAAAGCTGGGACAGAGATGGTGACCACAGTGAGACGAAGGGACACATAGCTTCAACTTAAGGCAGATGTTTGGCTCCCCATCATGTGTCAGCGATCTAGTTCCTCTTTGTCAGTATCCACGTATGCATACACGAGGGTGAGTGATGTTAATAGAGCAATAAGAAAGACAGTCTAAATGCTCCCAGGTGGGGTTTTCTTCAACTTCTGTCTGGTGATATATTTATATTTATTCAACTCAACCCTACACTCCTTGCCACATTTCTGCTGGTTTACCACAGTGTTGGCGGTAAACACTGGAGTAGTGGTTTCGGGGCTGGTGACGGTGGGTGATGATAGTTGGGGTGTGGTGGTGTCAGACTGCTTACCTCAGAGCCAGAAGGAGGAACAGAAGAAGCAATTCAGGCCCCTTTATTCTGCTTTTTTCAATTCACAAGCCATGGAGCATGGGATGGCTGGCAGATGTTTGTAGATTTGTGTGTATGTATGTGTGTATGTGTGTGTGTGTGTGTGTGTATGTGTGTGTGTGTCTGTGAGCTGGACTGCTCTTGTGCATCAACGATGTGGCTTTGTCTGGTTTCCAGTTTTTCCAATGGTGCCCTGCTGCTCTGCCAGAGGATGATGTGCTAGGTGCTCGTTATAGAGACAGGCACGGGAGATTCTGATCACCCATAATGGCTTTTAATGTGTGTCCCTTCCCGTAGTCAAGGCATAGGAACAAAATGAGAAGAAAAACACAGGGGCCTCAATGGGCTGACAGTCGGCTGGTTAGGGACAAAAAGAACATTGGAAATACACAGAGAAAAGAAAAACCTGTCAAGGGGCCTGCAATGGTTGTGTGTTGCTTAACTGTGGAGACCTGGGAGTGGGGAGCCAAGGACACTGCCAGAGGGGAAGAGGGAATGGAGTTTATGATGGCCCAAAACAAAAATAAACGCAAGCAATTTAGGAAGGAAAGGAAGTGGGCTTTAACTTCTTGGTGGGGCCTAAACGTGACGTATTATTAAGTTTCAAGGTCCTGATGCTTGTGGGAAATTTGTTAGGATGGAAATGCAATTACGTGTAAGTAATGGTAGTTTGGGGAGTAATAAGATAGTGTGTGAAGTGTGCTGGGCAGCGCAGTGTCTGTGTTAATACACGTCAAGAGCATTTAAGCATAACTGCATGGTTGTGTATGTGTGCCTGTACACAGCTCTGAAAAGTGAGGTAAGGCAGAACCATCAGCGTGTTTCTGGCTAACCTCACTCTGCCCTTAAAACCACTGGCCCAGACAAGTGGCTCTGTGGGTTTCAATATGGTGCTTCAGTGCAAACAGTTTAACCAAAATAATTCTCTTGATTCTCAACCGGCTTCAAAGATACCGAGAACTAAATATGACAATTTGAATCAAATGCCTCTTCGGAAAGAAGTGATAAAGGTAAACTCCTGACCTATCTCTTTGTTGTTTTATCAGTGATAAAAGGAGAAAAGATGTAACTGTAAAAGTGTAATAATGCCAAAGACATGCATGCTGGCAATTCCGTCAGAATTGTCTGTTTAATAGCAGGATGTCAGCGGCAGCCAAAGAAATACATACAGGCTCCACCGTGGAAATGATCTCACTGTCTGGCTGAGGCTCTGTGGTACTTCATTGACATTGATATGCATTCCAGTGAATAAGCATCTTACTCCTTTCTTCTCCTCGGTCTCCCTTCAGCGGTGAGCCATAATCGCCATTTTCGGCTGTGGAAGCATGGTGCTCCAGCTGGTGCAGGGGTGCAGAGCTTTGCCGAGGTCGGGGTGACGGTGGAGCTGATGAAGGCTGCCAAGGAGGCCAGGAAGAGACGCGCAGTTGGCACCATGTACCGTACAGCCGGCATCCCTAACGGCATCGGGCACAGCTCCACGGAGTTGGTCATGCAGCCCCGGGGCTCCCTGGTAAGCAAAAATCAAACTTTAAGGAGAAGCAGTACTCATTCACAAAAGCACACAGTAAGTCAATGGGTCTGACTAAACCTCCTCAGTCATCTGGTGACCCGGGCCTCCCCATGACGTCGTCCATCTGCTCTGACCAAACACACTTCTTTCCACTATCCAAGCAGCCACAAACACTCACATGCAGCCTTCGCGGTCTGCACTCTGTTTGCTGCCTGTCCAACTGAACTCTGCGAGCTCAGAATCATACGTTTAGCTTGACAATTTGGGGAACTGATTCACTTTTTTTTTACTGAGAGTGAGATGAAAGGTTTGAGAAAACTCTTGTGTCTGTAGGCCTCCTGTGCATATGAAGCTATAGCTAGAAGCCTGTTAGCTGAGCTTAGCATTAACACTGGAAACAGAAAACAGCTTGTCTGGCTTTGTACAACAGTAACAGAATCTGCCAACCAGGACCTCTAATGATTACTAATTAACTTGTTATATCTTGATTTTTTAAGTAAGATTACATTATACCGTGTTATGTGCTAGACTATCTCTTGGCCTGGCACATCACATTCTGGGAACAGCTGAAGTCTAATATTATGTCATATTTAAAATTGTTGAATGAATGTGGACTGCTGGGTTGTATTATCAATGTCCAACTACAGTTCAAAGTGTATCATTGCTAAACTACAGGCTAACACTGTTGTGGAATAGCGAGTAAGTCTGGGGGCAAAGGTCATGGTCAGACTCGCTAAATTTGGTCTAGGGCTTCAGTAAAGGATTTGAGGTATATGAGTTATGGCGCTTTGGGAAATGCACCATACTATTTCAATTTAAACCAGAAATGAACTATTCCTTTATGTATAAATAATTTGTACCCGATGAACATGGGTGAAAGAGGTGCAGAAGAGAAGCAGACATTCATTGGAGCTTTTAGAAATAGGTGTTGCCCTGCATGAAAGTTTGGTGTCCTACATTTGTTTATTGGTTATTCCACTGCTTGAACCCGGGGGCCCTTAAAAATCATAAACAATCCTGTCGGAGGGCATCTTTGGTAACTTGTCATGGACAGCAGCTTTACAGCTTTTCATCTAAGAACGTGATTGTCTGTGCCTGCTTTTAAATGGGTCCATCTGTTTTTAGATCAGTGGACAGAATGCAAAAACAAGCAGGTTATGAGTAGTGTGTGTGTTTATGAACGTGACAATGACAGACTAAATTATATGAATGTGTTAAAAGCTTCATCTGCTATTCTGCTTTTCTTTTTGTCTCTCTCTCTCTCTTCCTTGCACACCCTTATATAAATGCCATGCTTTTTGTCTTGCACACAAACCAAAACATTCATACGCAATGCCCCAAGAATCCCAAACACATATGATTCCTATCTCCATATTCATGAGCTCTCTGCCATTTTTGTTAAATGTGTAATTCAAAAGAGACAGATCCTGGCAAATAAGTACCATTCAGGATCCAACTGCCATTACTCTTAAAGTATCTGTATCAGTGGCACCACAGAAAATGGGACAACAACAACTCAGCATTAAAGTGCTAGCGCGACTGGACTGAGTGCATGATTTTAAGGCCTCTCCAGGGTTGTGATGAAGTAAAAGTGAAAGGAATCAAACGGTCTCTGCTCTGGAGATACTTCCTGGGCTGTATATCGAAAGCAACATGGACTGATCAAGACACTGACGTGGGATACCCCTGAGTAGACATCCTCACTGACTGGCCCAATGGATATAGCAGGACGGGACTTCTTGGAAAAACCGCTCTATGAAAGGAGCCTGAAAGGACAAGAGGAGGGAGGGATGTTAGCAAAGGGGGGGAAAAGGAAGGAAGGAAGGAGGGAGGGCATCAATGGATGATTCTAAAAAGCAACAGAGCTGCTTCTGATTTGGTTTCTTCTGCCGTGCGTCACAGGCAAGAAACAGACCCCATGTGTCATGCTGACTACCTACCTGCCTCCTGTCCCGAGTGGTCTTTTGCGCCTGGTGAACTGGTTTGAAGTTCGTCCCAGCAGTCTTCTCTCCAGCGCTCTCTGTTTGACTCCAGGCCACCCTTTCCAAGCTGTCCAAAGCTTTCCAAGCCCACCCATCCTACTTTAAGCCGCAAGTGAGGAGGCGTTCTGTTTAAATGCGCTTTTTTTTGGGCTTCTGCCACCTCAGCGTGTGCTGACCCCCAGGCCACTTCCTGTATGAGGTCACTCGCTCTCAGGAAACATCCATCACAGAGGAGACACAGTATAACCCTGCACAGGAAACTGTGTGTGTGGGTGCATGTATGTATTTGCTGTGCACACACACACACAGTCTCCAGTGCCTTCATTTATAATTTTTTACGTTTTATAAATCCTGACGTCATCAGTGTGTGTGTTTTTCCTTTAACTTAATACATTATACAAACAATACATATTAACAGCATAAAACATATTACTGCGGTGAGGTAATCAAATTACTTGAAGACCAGTTGATGTTGTTCTTTTCTATAATGATTTTTCCTCTACTTTTCTACTTATCCAGAGTGCTGCAGTTAGACCTTTGACTGGAGCCAGGATAATAATCCCAGCTGTGCTTTGATTGTTTGTTTGTCTTCTTGTGAAATAAGTATATTGCAGCATTTCCTGTGTAATTTTATTTTGCAGTAACAATTTGACAAAGTAAATAAATACAAGAAAACTAAATCTGCGCATCAGTGCAAAAAACAATATTTACACAGCAGCATATATGAAATAATCTTGGGAAAAAGATATAAATATATGCATCAGAGTTTTTTCCCCCTGGTTATATAAAGAAAGTAAAAGAGACCATCTTTTGATGGGATCACACGAGCCACTAACCCCAATTGGGTGAATGGCAACACTTCCTATCCCCTGCTTCTGATGCCCCCTTTGTTGGACCACACCCATGTTCAAACTCAGCCTTCACTTTGATCCCAACTACACACATGTAAACATTTCTGACTGTATTTTCACTGTTGTGATGCTGTCGCTGCGAAACAATACGTCCACAGAGAGACAGAAATGTTGACACCTGGCAAAGAACTCAAAACCTCTTCTGTGGGAGTTTCTACTAAAGGGGGTGTCTCCAGGACCTCCATTTGTCATGAAGACACACACAGACTCACAAGATGAAAACAATACCAACTGGCAATCAGGATAACTGGTAACTTGCCTGGTAACTTACCTGTGAGGCTGTACTTAAGCAGTGGTGCTTTGAGCTAAATGCTAATATCCACATGCAAGTGTTCAGCCATGAACCTGGATGAAAAGTTAAGTCAAATCATCAGAGTTATTACAATTACAGAAGAACATGTATGTTGACATATGAATAACATGGCAATACATCCAATAATATATTTGGGTCTGGACCAAAGTGATGTCTAACAGACATTGCTGTTTCTAGAGTCTCTAACTTTGCTACAAAGAAATCCCGCCATAACATTAACCCTCCTGTTATGCTGCAGGTCAAATTGACCCGTTTCAAAGTTTGAAAATCTAGGGAACATATTTTTTTATATAACAGAGATTATGGTCGGGTCAATTTGACCCGGCAGTGAAAGTGGAGGCTAAAAGTGGTCAGACGTGTCAAGTTTAGACCATTTATTTATTTGTAAATGTGTGACAGTCTTTCGTACTCCCTACCACCAGGTTTCAATACACACACACACACACACACACACACACACACACACACACACACACACACACACACACACACACACACACACACACACACACACACACACACACACACACACACACACACACACACACACACACACACACACCTGTTCAAAGCCCCATATATAAAGTTGTACACAGTTCAAACTTTAAACAAAAGAATCTTAATTGGACATGGGACACTAATGTAAGAGTTTCTTTCATGTCTCTCCTAATAAATATGCTACTACAGTACTTCGGACTGTCTGACTGAGAGTGACACACACTCTGTTTTATCCCAATCTCAGACGTACACACATTCTCTTTCTTTTTTTTCTTTTTTAATTTATATTTTATTAGTGTTCAGAATCTCACATACACATATTGACATTTTTCAGATTCTTTGTATAAAGAGATGTAAAAAACAAAAAAAATAAACACATATGCAAATAAAGAAACAAAAACAATACCATAGTAACAAAACTATAAAATAAAGCAGGGAGAAATCATTTTCTATAGAGTAAAGAAATACAGTCAGGCCATTTATCTGTGACATAGTTGCACCCACATTCTCTTTCTAACGACCCCACCTGTGTGAGAAATACAGATACTATTTTTGACCGGAACCTTTATTTTTCTTTGCGAGAAAACTCCACCCACACGTATCAGGGGAGGGGCCAAACATACAAAATGGTTGCTGAGAAGTCCTGCAACATTACACTCTGCAGATACATACAAAATGCACCAAGAGAATGACTGCACGCTGGCCTTTGGTCATCTTTTATAATATACTTAATGTATCTTAACATTCTAAATTAATATAACGAAAGTTTACTTTCAATACAAATCCTTAATGTACATTTGGCTTGATTTTGAGTGAGCGGGTCAATATGTTCCTGAACAGCACAGGTGTCTCATCTCTATTTATTTACATCACCCCATAAAAAAAAAAATTACAATGTTATGGTAGACAAATGCAATTTATATCTAGATTTTTCCAATTTACCTAAACAATTGTGTGAACATGTATTTTTCCTTAAAATGAGTAAGTTCTCCGAATTGAACTCTGATCTATTGAGTGGTGAATAACTCAATTCCACTATAAACTGATTGAATTGTTAGTAATGACATTGGTGATGAGGTACAGACTATAGTTATTAGGGTTTTTTGGTTTCTGACAACTTTTGGTCGATTCAACATTTACCGGTTCAAAGACCTGGAAACATCATGGCTGGATGTAAGAAATGAACATAACAGGAGGGTTAGGATGGCCATGATACTCAATAATCGATTGACTAATTCTTAATTGATCTTCTAACGTAATTAAGGTGAACAAAAGTACATAATCTGTGTATTTCTTTCATCTAGTTCTGTTTGTTTTCTCCATTTATTTTCTGTCCTCACTCTTGGACATTAATGCTTGATCTAACGGCCTTCTCTCTCTTTCTCTGACCGATAGTTGTCCCTGATGGTGAAGATAATCCCCAGCCCCGACTGGTTTGTTGGTGTGGACAGCATAAACCTCTGCGAGGGCAGCCAGTGGAAACAGGAAGTGACCATTGACCTCTATCCTTATGATGCAGGGACAGACAATGGATTCACTTTCTCTTCTCCTAACTTCCGCACAAGCCCCCGAGAAAACATCACAAAGGTGAGGTCTCGCACATTCACGGGTACGAAAACCATCATCGGTTGACAAATTGACTTAATTTAGTCCTTCACTCCATGGTGAGGCGAAGCAAAGCCGTGTACTTAAAATAGGTGAGCAGTGTGGGAATAGGTTGTCATTCTTAGCTGTCTGCACAAATGATTACTTGGTGGCCCTCATGCCTGACCTGAAGTGAGTAAAAAGGGCCTCTCTCACATAATAGACCAGCTATCCTCTCCCAGCATGGGTTTGAAGTAGCCTATTGTGTATTTTAACTTTAGTTGAGAACATGTTGGCTCTCCTGATGAATTTTGCCTGACAGTTTTTTGCTGCCTCGCTCAGATCACGTCTGAGATGCCGAACCATCCCGCAAACTCCTTCTACTATACACGTTTAAAGGAGCTTCCACCTATGGCCAGCATAAGGATCAGTCAGCAGAGCAGATCATCTGACCGTCAAATCCTTATGTCAAATCACATCCTGCCAAACACTATCAATCCCCGGCGTTTCTTCGGTAAGTCAAATACATCTGTGGTACATACACATTTCACCTGGAAGTTAATGATGATGGTAATGACAAATGCTATTTCATTGATTTGTATTCCATGAAAGTTATAATATGATCTCACTTAAACAGTTCTACACAGCTTAGTCATATAAGCACGTACTAATATTTAAACAGCCCTTATTTTTGCTGAGATTTGTACTTCTTAACTATTTGCCTTTCTCTCTTTACTCCCAAGTACTGTATTTTTCTCACATCTCTTTCTTCTCGATTCAGCGACCCCATTGGACTGTGAAGTGTCTTTCTGGTCATCCTGGGGTTTGTGTCTTGGTCCTTGCTCCAGAGGTGGTGTCCGCCATCGCACACGTTACATTCTTTTGCGTCCGGCCAATGCTGGCGTTCCCTGCCCTGAGCTGGAGGAGCAGACTGAATGCGTATCACACAGCTGCATGAGACTCCAGTAACCCACAGGGTGCACAGATACGGCCAGTATTCAACACTGGGACTCACTGCTGCACTGAGAAATGTTGCTGCATTTGAGCATTTCCTTGAAAATGCAAAGGATCTTTTGTCACAGTCAAATTGCAGAAATTAAAGACCTGCTGCCTTCCCTATGCAGACACTTAGCATTGGAGTGTACACTCCTCTGGATGTATTGTAATGACAATAAAGGGATATTGAAGTATGAGTTTAGCAGAACAGTGGGCAGTTAAATTGTGTTTGAGATGACACTTTGAATGTTCAGATAAAGTGTGATTTTCTTTTTAATCAATTGTCGTGGATGCAGAATAGAAATGTGTCTCCTCAAAGACCTTTTTGAGACTTCTTCTGGTTTATTCATCATCAACATATGCATTGAATCTGTACACTGATAGTAGCACACCATAATCACAGAGACCTTGTACAGTGCATACTTTTACAAGCACAGAGGGATTTGTTTACATAGGGAACCTATACATGCTTGGCACATACAGCTCTTTCAAAACAACCTCACCCCGAATTATAAATTAATAAATATCACCTTTCACAAGAAACACCTAATAACTGACTTGAGGCTTTGAAATAGCCGAAAGAAGACGGCCTATTTTTTAACAAAAAGCTTTTTTAGAAAAAGAAAGATAAATATTTGTATTGTTATTATCTCTTTTGACATTTTGATGTGTAGATTTTGTATATATTGTATGATGTATCTTATCTTGTATCGCTCATGAATAAATAAGGGGTGTGTTTTTCAAATAGAAAACCTCTGGATTACTTTGTTCGCCATATGACTTTTCAGTTGGAAAATGTTATTATGTGACAGCTTTATTTAATACTCTTGCAAGACCAAAGAAGACTCTCATGTTGCACGGTTCCAGTAATACATTTCAAAGTAAATGTATTTTTGAATGCTAGATCATAATTTGACCAAGATTGACCATTCTTTATTTCTGTCCAAAGAACGCACAGCTTAAACGTAAAAATACACAGCCATTAATATCACAGTGTGAAAAGGTTATGATGTTTTGTATTCACTAAAATAGAAGTCGGAGTTCTACATATTTATAGCTGAAAGTTATATTTACTCCACAATATTGCAATATAACTTTGATTACTCAGTGCTGCATAGTCCATGTGCTACTTTCTTTTTGGTAGCCTATTGAGATAATTAATAAATTTCTGAATGTAAATACATTTTTCTACTCATATGAATGATAATAATTCACTCTGGCAGAACACCCCTTGATATGACAAGTGTCAGCACTGCACTGCATTGAAGAGTTTGTGGCAGTGTAGCATCTCCTAGTGGCCACAATCCTACACCTCTGAGTGTCCTGGGAGTGGACGTGGACATGGTGGAGGAGTACAAGTACCTGGGCGTCTCCATCGACAGCCGACTAAACTGGAAGGCCAACATCAACGCTGTGTACAAGAAGGGGATGAGTCGACTCTTTTTCCTGAGAAAGCTTCGATCCTTCAACGTGTGCAGCAAGATGTTGGAGTTATTCTACCAGTCGGTTGTCGCCAGTGTGCTGCACTTTGCCATTGTCTGCTGGGGGAGCAGCATCGGAGCCGGTGACACCAGCCGTCTCAACAAACTGGTTAGGAAGGCTGGCTCCATCATCGGCTGCCAGCTGGAGCACCTGGAACAGGTGGTGGAGAGGAGGACGTTGAAGAAACTTGTGTCCATATTGGACAACCCGGACCACCCTCTCCACCACCTCCTACAGGGACAGAGGAGTACTTTCTCCAAACGTCTCCTCACGCTCCGCTGCCACAAGGACAGATACAGGAGAACATTCCTGCCGACGGCTATGAGGCTCTACAACAGATCACCTCTTGCCAGATCCTAGTGCAATAACTGCAATAATAACTTCATATCCACACAATGTTGATCTGCACTTCACACATTTCATTTACTTACACTACACACATACACACACTTTGCATTTTGCACACTGTCTATATTTAATATTTTTATATTTAATTTAATTTGTCATTAGTATTGTATTGTGTATTGTGTATGCATATATGTTGTATCGATACATATATATTTTATTTTATATTTTACTTTGTATACTTCTTGTATACATCTTTATCTTTCATCCCTGTTTTTTATATTTTATTTTGTATTCTTGTGTGTTTAGTTTATTGGTGCTGCTACTGTTACGACAAATTTCCCCTTGGGGATTAATAAAGTACATATCTATCTATCTATCTATCTATCTAACAACAATACTCCTACAGCCACTGTGCTCCTACAACGCATAGGAGGAATGTCTGCTTTTTTCAGGAGGTCAAAATGGGAAACACCGTAGAACTCAAAATTCACCACATCTGAGATCACCTTTCATGGCCATTACGATGTTAGGTTACATTTAAGATTTTTGTTGTTGCTTTTATTCGGTTGGATTTTCTGTTTATTTGATCATGTTTGAATATATTTATATATATATATGGAATATTTTTTTGTAACAAGTCAAAATCAATATTAGTATAGGCCCTTAACCTTCCTCTTCATCGAATTCTAAACCGTTTAGTTTTTAAATGCAAAAGAATTTTATTTTATTATTTTTTCATACACTTTTTTTGCTTTTTCATTCCTCTATTTCAACAAAAAAAAAAAAAAAAACAATTTTAAAAAAAATCAATAAATTTCAATGACTAAAAATTGTTGGTTGAAAGTATGACCTTCGGTTTTTCACCCCGGTAAATAAGATTATAAATAAGATTATAGAGCCAAATAAAAACTGTCAGCCAAAATCATTTCAGCCAAGTCCACTAGCAGTCCCCCTCCCTCCTCTCCCCAATCATGCTGCTTTAGGGCATTCTCCATTTGCATTTCTCTCTCCAGACTCAGGCAAGCAGGCCTGAGAAAGCTTGAGAAAAAGAAGGAAAAACCAAGGAAAAAGTGTGTGATCACTGCAGGGTCACACTGGACTGTCACTTACACTTACCAGCTATGGCCACCTGACCAGCTATGACTCAAAAGACCTGATTCTAAGTCAAGCAAGACACACACGCAAGTGCTTCAACTGGAAGTGTTATCTGCAAGAAACAAAATAAAAGTGTCAGAACACACACATACACACACAACACACACACACACATCTACACACACACACACACACTTGCACACTCTTTTTTTTTTTGTTGAGTTTTTGTTTTTTTGTTTTGATTGATTTGTTTGATTTTTGTTGATTTTTTTTTGATTTTGTTTTGTTTTGCAAAATCTATGTTTTGTTTTTATATTTTTTTTTTTTTTTATTTTTTATTTGTTTTTTTGTTTTATTGAAAAAAAATTTTTTTGACTTTTCTTGATATATATGGGTAAAAATTGACTATAACACTATAAATGTTACTATCGTTAATAATATTAAATAAAATAAAAAAATAAAAATAAATATAACAAATTATTTTTAGAATGTGTTCTAATACCCCTCAGTACAATACAAACACACAACAACATTTATTTTTTATTTATGAGGTTCATTTTACCATTTTCAAAATTGAAAAAAAATATATACTGAATACAAAGAAGAAGAAAGCCCACACCAAAAAATATAAAAACCAATATTTTCATGGATAAGGAAGCTAAAACAGGCCTAAGAAGAGAGAAACAAGAGATGAGATAGATCATTGTTGTTGTTGTATTTTTTTACAGATGAAGACACGGGTCGGCACCGACCCGCTAACATAAGAGATGGTAGCAGAAAGCTAACACAGGAGGAAGGTTAATAGGCCCGAATGAGTGGCTTCACTTAATATTAGCAGCGTTACCACTGCGGGACATCTTGAAACTAACGCATCCCAACTAAAACGTCCCCCAGCGTGATCGCCGGGCCGGCCTCCAGGGGGCGCTGTTTCCACGCTGCTCTCTATCTCCGCAGTGCTGCCTGTCGAGGAGGAGTGCGTTTGATTGTTGCAGGGCTCAATGGCGGACAGAGCTGGATAGTCGCGTGAGCACCGAGGACAATAACATCTCGACTGAGTGAATTCCCGGCGTGACCTGGTCCGCTGCTGCGTCCCCCCACGGGCGAACGTTTGTTACGGGCTCTCTCTCAATCACGTTGAGTAGAAAGTCGTCGCAGCTGTTGTCTGCTCGTCTTCTATCGTTTCTTGAGTTATCGAGCGGAGAAGTTATCCGTTCATGGTGGCCCACTGACTGCAGCTAGCAAGCAATGGAGGTCTCCCTTGAACTGATAGGAAAGCGTCTGCTTTTGCTCCTCGACGACGGCAGGTCTGCGAATGGATCGGAGCCGGAGCCGGCTGCATGGACCCGGGACTGGCTCCGGGGGACGGTGCGGGCAGTGAGCGTCATCGGCCTACAGGTCCCGGAGGTTAGCGGGGAAGAGGCGACAACAACACCCGCTGCTGCTGCGGGACTGACGGTCAGTGTTTACAGACGAGAGGACGCTCTGCATGGATAAATACACACGACCGGATGTGTGTAACGTGTAGAGCACCTCTCTCTCCGGCCAGTAACACTACTTAACGTCGGTTTAACCGTCAACGTTGAAACTTGTGTTGGCAGGTAACGCGAGCTCGCGCAAGCTAACGTTACAAGTTGCGGGCGAAGCTAAACTCGAGGCCGGGGATTCTCTGGCCTTTGCTTTGTTCGCTTTTTTTCTCTGTAGAACAACATTAAGCTCAGCCAGAGATACTTGCAAAGTCGTAGCATTAAGGTGTAAAACACAGATGCGACAGAGATAACAAGTCGTACACGATATTGAAACCAATCGCTGTGTGAATAACGACGTTAGCTCCTAGGTTTCCTTCTCGCGTTAGTTTAGTTAAAGGCCTCACAAGTTCATACGAGGGTGAACAAGGAATCCCTCCGACTTCACTATGAGGGTCCATATTATTTAGTGTTAAGTCCAACGCACATGTGTATACTATAATAACCTATTAAATTAATCCTCCTAAAGTGTTAGTTAACATTTAGCAGGGTTGATAAACTGCAGAGCGACATTTGGGTGAGATGTGTAAATGTGGGGTGGTGGTGGTGTGTGACGTCTCTGTTAACACACACTTGATAGATAAAACGGACTCTTTTACAACATAATATTACAATAGTAAGTAATTACCAAGTGTACACATGTTTGATTCATCTAATATTAACACTTTATTCGTACATAAATATAAGGAGATTCAAGGGATACAATGCACATATAATACAATTGTGATCTATCAAAACCTAGGTTTATTGGATTACAAATCAAATAGTTTAAAATAATGTTGAGTTACAATGACCATTATTGTAATTTGTCTTTGTCTTTTAATAATGAAACAAAGTTAAACCAAAAAAATGTCAAGGAGAATAACCAGCGCCTATCCTTCTCACCTTTTTCACTCCTGACCCGTTTTCATGCCTGAGAGGTTCCCTGGTGAGTCGAATTTTCTCGCACATTTTGGAACAAACTGGAATACAGGTGTCCATTTACAAATCTACAGGCTATGATAATTATCTAAACATTCTGGATATGGATGCATGTAATATTAGGAAATACTAGAGCAGATTACACATTAATGCGATATGCTTTGATTAACTTTAAATCAATAAAAGTGGACTAATGGTCTATGTTTAATACTATCAACTGCCATTTTTAAAGGCTGTGTGTCATTTTGAGACCGTTTATCATTAACTTTGTCTTTTAAACCAGAGTAGCTAGATAACTAATCATTGACAGGTACTCCTCCTGTTATCCTTTCCAGGTGGTTTGTTCATGCAAGTCGCATTCTAGTTCTATGCAAAATTAAGTGTGTTATCCAACTCTCGCTTCAACAGTAAACAGGCCACTCTGACTGGCATTGAATGTGCTCAAGACAAATGATCATATCACCATTGTTCCAGTGACATTTACAAACCTGCTGTAGAGGCCAGATTATGTCAGGCTGTAATAAAAGAAAAGGCACTGTTGGCGTGGGCAGATCGGAGCCTGTCCTCTATTTGCAGTAATTCTGTTTCCGTTAAGTTACTTCCACTATTTTTCTTGTGTACTGCATTTTATATTAATTTGATTTGCCATAGTTGCAGTTACCGAGGAAGCCCTCTTATATCACTTTACGGTCCTTATGTTTATGTTATGCTTCTTTCTGTTTTTCCACCTGCAGGTGTTTGTGGAGTTTGAGAACGCTTTGCAGCGCTGTTCTTGGGTGCAAGTGTTTGACAAGGGGGTGAAAGCCGTGTTGGTGGAAGACTCTATTGTTTGGGCCAGTCGAAGTGATGGAAGTAACGGGACTGCTGGAGCCCCGGCATCATCCACAGCCTGGCCTGCTCTGGTGAGTCAAGCCGTGAAACAATCTGGGTTAACTTCTTAAATACGGAATAGGCTTCAGGACGAGGCCAACCAAATAGACTCAATCCTGTTTGAGCAGGTCACTAGTGTCTAGGTTATTGAGATGCATTTGAAATTAAATGCTTTGGACTAAACACTGATAAAGGCTAGAGATGCTTTTCACTGTCCTGGCCCACCCTCCCCACTCAGACTTTCCATAGAAATCCGTAGTCACTCTCCAGTTCATCCTTCAGCTCGAATGGTTGTTTTGAATTGTTTGTGCCTAATGCAGACGAGACGGACTTTTGGCTCTGCTTGTGTGTTCGTGTGGGTATTATGACTGGAAATGGGGGCGGCTGTAGCTCAGTGGGGTAAGGGGGTCGTCTTGCAACCCCAAGGTTGTCGGTTCGATCCCGGTTCTCCCCATTAGTTGTTGCAAGTCGAAGTGTCCTTGAGCAAGGCACTGAACCCCCAGTTGCTTCCCGGGCGCATCACTGCAGCCCACTGCTCCTTAATAACTAAGGATGGGTTAAATGCAGAGAACTAATTTCCCCTTGGGGATTAATAAAAGTATATATCTTATCTTAAATACAGGAATCCGATATTACTCACTCTAACATGACTTAAAAGTTCACGGCACGACAATTTCTGGTGTAAATTTAGCCGATATGTTTTGACTTGCATTTATAAAATCTAGTTATCCGTATTATTTAGAGATGTAAGAATGTAATTTTACTGTTCAATTCAAATAAGATGAATTTTTCAACAGTCAAATAATTTCATGTTGTTCACTCTTTCATCAGGTCTTCCGCTCCTTGGTGGACAGAGTGGGTTTAGGACCGTTGGTTCCTGTGGAGTATTTTGGAGACAAGAATTTTGAGTTCCTACCTGATAACAAAACTGTCCAGAGGTTTGAGGTGTGTACTTTTGGATTTCAGTATGCTCAACTTTTTTAGCAGTGTTAAGTGCTGGAACTATTAGTTTATTTGTAACGTTAAAAGTTTGTTATCATGGCAGGAATATGTAGGATATTTATTAACTTTATTGGACAGGACATTTTGTATTTCTTTTGCCATTTAAAAAAAGATACAGCGTAAACTGTTCGTTGCAGCCTTGGTGTTCTTTCCTGTAATATTCTGGTGTGATGTTTAACAGTATTGCTTTGCCAGTATCATATCTGAGGACAATGTGTTTTGTGTCCTTTTGCAGGTTGATAAAGACCTAAGACACCCGTTGCTGTTGGAGCAGCCCTCACTGCAGACTGCCATTTCCAGCTGGCGTGCTGACTTTGAACTGCAGGAGATCTTCAGAAAGGGTAAGACTTCAACTTTTTTCTATATTGTTTTTCGGGACTTGGATATAATGTTCATTTGAAATGCTTAAACCTGTCATTTGGCATCAAATGTTGGTAACAAATTATGTTGAGCACTGAAAACATTATACAGACAGACTAATAACAACAGTGACCGTAAATCATTGTGTTTCTGATGCAGAAAATGTTGAAACATAGCATGAACACAATATGCAAAGATAGTGAATTATGTTCATAGTTTGATGACCAAGAAATCCACTAGCAGTATAATGATCATCTTGTTTCAGGCCTTTACAATCTTCACTTCTGTGGTATTGTTGACTTGTGATGTGAGGTGTTTAATTTAAATCTGCCAGAATGTAACGCTCTTACTTTCCCCCTGTCCTGGCCTTCAGGTTCATACACTATTCAAGGACGCAGGGTTCGCGTGTACCAGCCAGAGTTTGAGGAATGCTGGGTTTCAGGACTGGTCTCGCAGCACGACCCGATCTCACACATTATGGAGATTACCATAGATAAGGTAAAAACCGTGTTGCTCGTTGAATTGGGACGCAAATTGTATCAGGATCTAAATACCAAAACAAATAAGAGATACAATATCAAACAAATACTTCCTGGAATGGGCGAATGAAGTAAATCTAGAGGTGGATTGGCAGTGCCGCCAGTTATGGTGTCAAAGGATTTTGCTTAAATACCATCTTTATTTTGCTATAGGGAGAAAATCAGACTGTAGATCCTCGCGTGATACATGTCATGCTGGCAGACGAGGTGAGTTGGTCATATCATCCATCTGTACTTTGTAATTGGTTGCATTGAATTGTACCTGTATCTTCCCCCTGGGGGTCAATACATGATTATCGTGTATTAGTACCTATTTTTAGCTTTAAATAATTTGTCTCCCCGTGTTAACAGAATTAATTCTTGTACTACCCTTTTAGCTTGGCAAGAATGGGCGGCGAAGGAAGGACAGTGAAACAACGAAAGGTGACGGTGGACGCAGACGTAGGACTGCCTCTGAAGGGGATGATGACTTGAACTTGAAGCGTTTTAAAGGAGCAGTCGATGCAGGAGCTGATGGGCAAAAATGTGGCGATTCCAACAAGATCCCAGCAGAAGGGATGGGGATCTGGGGAGGAGACTCTGCAGAAAGAGTCAGCAGCACAACCAAAAACGGAAGCTCTTCAGAAGGAACCTTTGCTCAGGGCAGAGGGTTGTCCCCAAACACCAACTCCACACTCCAGATGGACCAATCGAACGCTACTCCTCGTCATCCCGCCCATGTCAAAGAAAATGGGCGCTCACTCTCCACACAAGGAGCAGCAGATTCCACCACTGTAGTTACTCACACCCCCACCCCTCCCCCCCTCAAACCAGCCCCCTCTCCCTTCTCCACCACTTCTTTCCCCTCGCTAGGCCAGATGCCAAGCCTGGTCCCTGGAGCTCCAGCCCCCAAAGCCTCATCATCCCCCCAACCAGACCGAGTGGAGGCCTCCTTATCAGCTTATTCGAAAACAGCTGCTCTTGTTTCCCCGGGGCCTGTCACCATTTCTTGGGCGCATGACAGCGGCCCTAGTGTGGCACTTTCTGCCTCTGTGGGCTTTAGTTCTAAAGCCCCCACCTGGGGAAGCCAGACTGAGGTAAGACAATCCATATGATCAATACCATTATATGATGCCTTTTTAAGTCATCACAGTTTTGTTTCTGGTATTAATTTCATGTTACTGTACATCATTGTGTTTCACAGGGCTCCAAAACGTCATCAGGCTTTGGTTTGCCCCAGACTGTGCCCACTGCTTCTGTATTTGGAGATGTTACCTCTCAGACCAATGGCGCTCCTACGACTGCCTCCCAGGACACGCCGAGGCCCTTTGGCTTTGGCTTTGGCGGAGCAAAGAACGAGACTCAATCCAAACGAGACCAAAACTTGTTTTTCCAGTGCATGACCCAGAATTCTGGATCCAGCCCAAGTCCAGCTGCTGGTCCGACCCAGTCCAAGGACACTAATTACTTCACCACAGTGTCCGAACGCTTGAGTAAAGAGCCCCCTAGCCTTTTCAAGCCTGCGACCTCCACTGAAGGGCTGAAAAAGCCGGAGCAGCCCAATGTGCCTGAGACTCATTCATCAGGAAATGGTGTGCTCAACAAATCCTCATTGGCCTTCCAGGGCATGGGTGGCTCTGCAGGAGGAAGAGGTTCTGGTCTAAATGTTGGTGGTCTGACGGGGGCTGCTGGAGCTTATCTAAGTACTTCTTCTAAGAAGAGCAGTGCTAATGGGACTTCTGTGGGAGGCTTTGGGATGCAATCTGGTTTTAATACTTCAGATAGCCACCAGAACCTTTTTCTGCAGGCCTCCAAAGAGCCTGCTAATCCGTTTCTGGCATATGGGGACAAAACCTCCCACACCTCCTTTGCTGGCCTCACTGGGGCTGAGCCACAAAGCCTTGGCCATGCCTCAGACAGCAAGCCAAACCTTTTCACCATGGCCGAGCCACCAAAGGGGATTCTGTCTGCTTCAGCCAGCTCTTCTTCCTCTCCAGCACAGAGGTCACAGAGTGATGGGACTGTGACAAAAGGGGAGCTAGAGGCCGGTGAGATGCCTACATCCACCTCAGGCTGCCCCACGTTTGGAAGCACTGGCCCTGGTGGAATGGAGGAGGTCCCCGTCTCCTTTGACCAGAGCCAGTCTCAGAAGTTTACCCTGGAGGAAAGGGGCCAATCCTCAAAACGTGACTCTGACTCCAGCAGCAACAGTGACCTGTCTGACCTGAGTGATAATGAAGAGGGCCCTGAGAAAGGCCCAATCCCAGGAGGACCACTTCACCGTGCCAAGGATGGGGCACTGTTGCAGAAAGCTAAAATCCAAGTGGCTGCTAAAGGCCGGCCACGTAACAAGCCTTTCAAAGGTAAGTCTCGTCCACTCTTTCTCGTTTGTGGTGACGAGCTTAGAAATATAATTAACTGATTTGTTTCCCCCAGTGGGCCAGTCTGTACTAAAAGACCAGAGCAAAGTGCGTCGTCTGAAGCAGTCCGGTGAGTCCTTTCTCCAGGACGGCTCCTGCATCAACGTTGCCCCTCACTTGCACAAGTGCCGTGAGTGCCGCCTGGAGCGCTACCGCAAATATCGTACGACAGGCGAAGATAGCGATGATGATCACGACCCAAATGTGTCCTGTCGGTTCTTCCACTTCAGAAGGTACACGTTTGTATGCTTGTGCTGCTCAATGTCTTGCTTTGTGGTTCTGAGCTGTAGAGAAAAAGTCATAGTCAAAGCACTCTGAGACAAATTTGTAATTTGTGAAATTGGGCTATACAAATAAACTGACTTGAATAGTGTTATTAGAGTAGAGGAAGCAATAAACAATCAAGCAATGATGTGTTCCTCTTTTCTTCCCATGACCAGGTTGGCTTTCACTCGTAAAGGTGTACTGCGTGTGGAGGGCTTCCTGAGTCCTCAGCAGAGCGACTCCATGGCCATGGGCCTGTGGTTACCTGCACCGGCTGTCCTAGAGGGCCTTGACCTTGATACATCCAAGTACATCCTGGCCAATGTGGGAGACCAGTTCTGTCAATTGGTCATGTCTGAAAAGGAGGCCATGATGATGGTGGAACCTCACCGTGAGTAGAAAGACATGATTTCATTCACTTTTAATGTTTTATCATTTTGTCTCGAGACAAATCTATTTTTATTATAATCCTCTTTTTTTTCTCGGTCTGTCCTTCAGAGAAAGTGGCGTGGAAACGTGCCGTGCGAGGTGTCAGAGAAATGTGTGACGTGTGTGAGACCACCCTGTTCAACATTCACTGGGTGTGTCGCAAGTGTGGCTTTGGAGTGTGTCTGGACTGCTATCGGCTCCGTAGGAACAGGCCAAGGGAGGGTGAGTCGATACCGAATGACTTTAGGGGGCTTTTAGAGTTGTTACCATTTCACTACCATTAAAATAATACAAACGGGTGGTCACAGGGTTATTACTTTGTGAGATCTTTTGAGGTTCAGTGTGTTGGAAACACACCTGTTATTATGTTCTTTCCTTCAGATCTAGATGACGGTCGAGAGGATGAGGTCTTCTCTTGGTTGAAGTGTGCCAAAGGCCAACCTCACGAGCCACAGAACCTTATGCCTACACAGATTATACCTGGGACAGGTAACGTGTACATTATGATTGAATCATAAATCGATCAATCCCCACCACAAGCATTAAGTAATTGGATATCATCTTGTATTGATACAGTAAGAGTTGTAAGGATTGTTTTTTTTGGGGCCTTTCTCTTTTTAGCACTTTACAACATAGGTGACATGGTGCACTCAGCGAGAGGCAAATGGGGTATTAAGGCCAATTGTCCCTGTACCAGTCGACACACTAAGCCTCTAGTACGCCCCGGTGCCCCCAATGGGATTTCACAGGTACAGTTGTGCTGCATATGTTTTTAGTTTTCCACATCTGCATTCTGAAGTGTTCAACTTTAACGTCTGGTTGTGCTTGTCTCAGCAGTCTACAACAGGTAGTAGTGGAACCCTGGCAGGTGCAGCGTCTGGTATTGGCATCACCCTCAAATTAGAGGGAGAAATATCAGCCATTAAAACAGAAGCTACACAAACAGCAGCGCCATCAGACAGTGGGGGAGGAGAAGGTGTGGGCGGTATCAATAACTCAACCAGTGGTACATCCTCCCCCTGTAACCTCACCCAGTCCTCTGCCAAGGAGTCTCGCTCATCTGGTGAGGGCAACAGCTCTGCGCTGCACTGGCTGGCAGACTTGGCCACACAGAAAGCCAAGGATGACACCAAGGGTAAGTGGGAAAGAGGAAATGCTGAATCAGTGTCGTCTGAGTGCATGAAAAACCTCTAAATCTATATTAAAGTTGAAGTTGCATCGCTATCCTCTTGCCATCTCTTCCAGAATCCGGTTCGCTTCGCGCCATGATGAGTCGAGACAGCCGGCCTCCTTTTGGCCTGGACTCACTCAGTGCCCTGTCAAAGCCTTCTGCCTCCAGTCCGAAGCTATTTAACAGTCTGTTACTGGGCTCCAGCATGACCCAGTCCAAACCTGAGGGGTCCAGTCTCCGGGATCTGCTCAACTCTGGACCGGGAAAGCTCCCCCAGGGGCCTGGAGAGAGTGGGGTGCCATTCCCTTCTGTATTTACCTCAGCAGGGGTACGTGGAAAGCTCATTTTTATTACTAAAAGGCCAATCGGCAATTGATTGAAAAGGGTATTGGTTGTAAGAACACATGTCACATGCCAAACTTTACACTCTGGATGCCTAATTAAAATATGGAAAGCCTAAAATAATTAGCATGTTATTTACCTGAAGTAAAGTTAAAGTGGTTTTGTCTGTTAGAGTGACAAGCTGAAGAGCAGCCTCCCAAACTTCCTGGATCACATCATCGCCTCCGTTGTGGAGACCAAGAAGGCAGAAGGCCGCCGGACCGGGGTGTCTGAGGGCGGCGAGCTCGGTATTTTGGGCGGCCGTAAAGACGGAGTAATGGGCCTCAGTGTCTTGGAACCACATACCTCACATTCCTGGCTCTGTGACGGACGACTCCTCTGCCTACAGGACCCCAGCAACAGCAACAACTGGAAAATCTTCAGAGAGTGCTGGAAGCAGGGACAAGTAAGAACCACAATTAGTAAAGCTCCTGAGGCATCTGTGGCAGCAACATGATGGAGCTGCACAAGAAAGATCGCTGTTTGAGATGCACGGTTTGAAACGTAACCGTCATCTGTCTAATCTCTTCTCTCGTGTGCAGCCCGTGTTGGTGTCAGGGATACATAAACGCCTGAACGGTGATTTGTGGCGGCCTGATGCCTTCAGTAGGGAGTTTGGAGAACAGGACGTAGACCTCGTCAACTGTAGGAACTGTGCTATCATTTCCGATGTGAAGGTCCGAGACTTCTGGGACGGCTTCGAGGTCATCTCTCGTGAGTGTACATCCTATTTTTTCTTAAATTATTATTAAGGCACTGTGTTATTTTAGTTCACGGTTCTTTCAGATATTTCAGCTCATGTGTTTTTCTATGAATGCAGAGCGACTGCAAGATGGTGAGGGCCAGCACATGGTGTTGAAATTAAAGGATTGGCCGCCAGGTGAAGACTTCAGGGACATGATGCCCACACGGTGAGGGTCACAGCAATATGCGGCTGCTTATGTTTTCCATGCTTTTGTTCACCAACCAAGCTACCTGCTTCTTTCCCAGAGGGGTTTCCAACTATGTATCATACTAATAACATAGAATATATATATATAATTTTTAATCGCAAAATTTCATAATTGAGTGTTATTATTAATGGTGTTTTATTAAGTAATTAATTAATTAATTTAATGGGTATATTAATCCTTTTATTGGATTGTTAATATATGCATTTCGTTGCCATTCTTGAGCATTTATGAATTGCACCTCAATTGGTAGCTTCATGTAAGTATTTACAAAAGCTTGTTAAATTGCAAATAACCACAGTAATTGGTCTGTTTCTTTGAGGAATATCTCAATTTACCAGTTATGAAAAGTTAAGATGGATTGCTTTTGCTTTTGTTTTAGTAAAAAAAAAATATTTTTACGAAACACATTTGTGAATCTTATTTTGTGTTGTAATATTCTTTCATACTTTTCCCAGGTTTGACGATCTGATGGATAACCTCCCGTTGCCCGAGTACACAAAAAGAGATGGTCGTTTAAACCTTGCTGCCCGTCTGCCCAACTTTTTTGTGCGTCCTGACCTTGGACCTAAGATGTACAACGCCTATGGTGAGAAGGATTGGCTTAGTCCCTGTCGACTCATTTAGAGCGCTCGTTTCTTTCATCTTCTCTCTCTCACTCCCTCATTGTCTTTCTTTCCCTCAGGCTTAACCTCTTCTGAAGACAGGAAAGTGGGAACCACTAATCTCCATCTGGATGTCTCTGATGCTGTCAACGTAATGGTCTATGTTGGTATCCCTCAAATAGAGGGAGAACCAGGGCCAGGTCAGTGGAGTTAAACACTCACTTTCTGCCCCTCTCTTTGTTGGATAAAAGAAACCACCAATTTTAAACATTAACCACATTGACTACTCCTGAACACTCTTAAAGATGTTTGTTACAGCTGTTTCCTGAACATCATGCTTTTACTGTTTGAGTTGCTCTAGGCTTGACTGGCTTGGATAGGACACTGAAAAGACCTTTCAGTGGGTCACTCATTTACATTATGACATTTCTCTTCCTCAGAGGCATATATCAATGGACGCAAAGGTCTGTAGACTTTCAATTCTTTCACTTCAGTAGCATGCCCTTCTTTTTGTCTAACTCCCCTTCACCTCATCCTGTTGGTATTATCTGTGCTATACCTATTCCCTTGCAGGCGTACACTAGCACATACAATGTATCACCCTTTCTGTGAAAGAGTAATTGTGACTTCCCAAATAATAATGAATGCAACACACACACACACACACAGCTAATATGTTACCTCATTGGCCACCTGGCTAAATAAGTGCATACACATAGTAAGCTAGCAAAGAAACTCTGGGGAAAAACATCTGAGCAAGTGAAGGGCAAAGGTCCACCGAAGCAAACATAGTTTTCATTTATTATCTTCCTGTATTACTGTCAATGAGAGGTCAGTATATGTTCAGGTAGTAAGCTGCTCCGTACGGTCAACCCAATGCTGTGAATGTGAACATTATGTCGGTAAATGTCATTGTCTTTTTCTTTGCCCCGGTGGTTCTCAACGGGTTCAGCCTCATAATCCACATTTGTCTGAAGTCAAAATCATTGAAGATGTGCACCATTTCCAATATGAATTCTTCGGTGCACTAAAAACATTAGTCATTTTTAATAGCATTTTTATGTTTGACCAAATGCTGTATTAACGGCCCGTGATGTTTGTGTCACGTCAGTCACATGATGCAGCTACAAACTGTATTTTAATAAGAGAAGTTGTGGGAAATCTGTGAAGCACTGAGAATGAAACCGTTAATGGACCCCAATCCTACATCTCGCTTGTAACCTATCACGCGATGAGAACAGCTCTTTGCCTTTTTGTCAAACGATATGATGGATGTACATACATGCAGTTGTTTAATAATTATACTATGGCAAATTAGACGTGCAGGTTTGCTTGACCGTACCAGTCACTGGGTCATGAGTCATGACACGTTAAGTAATCAAACTGGAATTAATTCAAGAGAGTAGTCGTCAACATATTAATGTTGAAATGTCAGCAACCATAGATTTAAACAAAAATGCAATCATTGAAACACTGCTGATAATCCTCTGGTGCCCTTTGTGTGTGTGTCCGTGTGTTGTTGTTCTGTTTGGTCCTTCAGAGGTCATGACCACTATTGAGGAGGGTGATGTGGATGAAATGACAAAGAGGAGGGTATACGAGGCAAAGGAGAAACCTGGAGCTCTCTGGCACATCTACGCTGCCAAGGATGCTGAGAAGATCAGAGAACTTCTCCGCAAGGTCAGCAGCCAGAAGACTTCCGTCTGAAATAGCATCTGATCTCTTGAGCTTTACAAAGACACCGATGTATTTTATGAAAAGTGCACTGCCGTTGACCTGTAGCAGATACAATGGGCTTCGAAAATGCAATTACCTTTCAGAAAACTCTTTGCTGGCCAACCGTTATTAATTTAAGACTACATCCAGTGTATACATTAATGTATCTGAATCGTTGGTTTTCCATCCACTACATTCTGGTTTATTATAACAAGTTATCATCAGCTGGTTAGCAACAACAACCGAAGCCAATAGTGCGGTTCTTATTCATCATGGTTTCTCTGTGTCAGGTGGGAGAGGAGCAGGGTCAAGAGAACCCTCCAGACCACGACCCCATTCACGACCAGAGCTGGTACCTGGACCAAGTTCTCCGCCGCAGGCTCTATGAAGAATATGGTGTCCAGGGATGGGCCATTGTCCAGTTCTTAGGAGATGCCGTATTTATCCCCGCTGGAGCACCACACCAGGTCAGACTCTAGTGTGCTCCATCTAGGAAGCTTGCTCTTGATATCCTTTTATTTAGAGAATTGAAGAGACTTAATTATCTTGTTTCATTAACATATTTGTCCATGTTATGCTCTCCCCCTCCAGGTTCACAACCTGTACAGCTGTATCAAGGTGGCAGAGGACTTTGTGTCTCCTGAGCATGTAAAACACTGTTTCAGACTGACACAAGAGTTCAGACACCTGTCCACGACTCATACAAACCACGAAGACAAGCTACAGGTTGGTGTGCTTTTCTCTCATGAAGATTTCTAGTGTCACATTTTAATGCGTTCGACTAGCCACAGAATGAATGATGTGTTAAAACTATGCCTCTGTTTACACAACCTTTATAATCTGCTGGTGTGATTGCCAAGAGAAGTGATTCATTCAGACTAGATCTATTAATTGCTGAGAGTATTTCAATTTATAAAGTATCGATGGATGGAAATCAATATAAAACTGAATTTATACAATACATTTGTGACAACATTTTAAAAAGCCCTCATCAATGTGAGGCGTTGTTTTTTCAATGCCATTGTTTTAACAGACTTCCTGTGGTTTCTTTCTCAGGTGAAGAACATCATCTATCATGCAGTGAAGGATGCTGTTGGGACACTTAAGGCCCATGAACCTAAACTAACACGCCCTTAGTTCCTCACTTAATGTAATCCCAAAATAACCAACCACTCTCACTCCCCCCCCCCCCCCCCCAACAGACACACACACACACACACACACACGCGCAGAGTATACATTAAATACCTACATACACAAGTACAGGCTGCAGATTACAAAGATAGTGTTGGTTCTTTTGGGGTGTTGAAGGTCTGGGTTTGGGGAATGAGAGGTTTGATTTGGGGGAGGGATTAGACGGCAAGGGTCTAATCAGCGCTTTGATAAAGGAAGGCCTTTATCGCTGTTCCACAGTACGCTCAGACTTGTCTAGTTGTTTTCCAATTATAATTTTTGGGGATTAACTCTGTATTTGAGGTCAGTGTGTTTGTTCTGTTGTTTTCATTGTAAATGTGAGAGTTGGGAAGGTAATCGCTGATTTGCCTTTGGAGCAGAGGTTCAGCTTCTATATAAGTGACGGATAAAATGCAAGTTCTGGGCTAACTTTCCTATTTTCATGACGTTGATATTATTTTTCTTAATTAGGAGCGAGGTTAACCTGTGTTTGTAGATTTCTTTTGTTGTTGGGAGTTTTTAAACAGCTGATTGCTTCTGCCCTCTGTGGCTGTAATGAATTTGTGAAGCAGCCAGTGAGGGAAAGCAGACCAAAGTTTTGTATTTTTTGTTTTTTTATTTCACTTTCAGAGTAAGAAGTCTTTTCTTTGTAGACACCACAAGGCAATGATCAGGGGGACTTCAGAGATGGCAGGTTTAGTTGGTTTTTTTGGTCACTTATCTTTGTCTCATGGGATGAATAAACTACAGACTTCCAACAACATTGTTCAAGAATC
Source organism: Pseudoliparis swirei (assembly GCF_029220125.1). Lineage (NCBI taxonomy): Eukaryota > Metazoa > Chordata > Actinopteri > Perciformes > Liparidae > Pseudoliparis > Pseudoliparis swirei. The sequence continues at coordinate 12,768,092 of NC_079406.1, read as the reverse complement.
ACAATTGCAGCTGAATAGAACTACTGGCCATTAACATTGTATCAATATATATTGATCTTAGCAGTGCGTTTGATTTTTCACATTAAAGTTTATAAAAACTATTGTTTGTCCACGGTTTGTTTATTATCCACAACACCTCTAGGCCTGTACAACAAGGGTCTCTATAAAACATTAAACTATATATTTAAATGTCTAAATTATGGCTGTGACTAACGCCTTTTGTCATCAATTAATTTGTTTGATACAAAGCAAATATTAGAAGTTTACAGTAATAATAAAACTGAAAAAAGCAGCAAATGCTAACCATCAAGTACTTGAATAGATGGCATTTTTCTGTTAATTGACGTATTAATAAAGTAATTGTTTCAGGATTAAATGACTTATCTAAACGTAAGGTTCCATGTGTTGAATATGGTTGGTGTGTTTTCATTTTTTATTTATTTGTGAACGTATTAAAATGATTAATTTCTCAGCCATATTAACATTTTTATTCTAACAGTTGCTTTCATTTGCAATTTATGTGCTGCATCTTCTTATTTTTTCCTTTTAACTGGCTCGATGAAGCACATTAGTGTTACCATTGTTAAATAAACTATGTAGCATCCACGGGTATCTTTTGACAGAAATGTATTATAAAATTAATAATAATCGTGTTTTAGTTACCTAAGAGTGAGCATATGGAGCAGGTTTTCGTCACGGAGTGGGCCACCGTGTTTGTTCAGTAGCTGAGAACAGACAAACCAAACACTGGCTCTAGCCATGGCCATTCACTTTATCAGAACACCTGGCTTTGAGTTCATTTTACATCGTGGCAAAACGGTGAATTACAACTTCTAGGTCAAAAACAGTGAAATTAGAACATCCGGGTCAGTCGTGATGTCATGTGGCGCAAAAAGATGTTTCATGTGAATGAATTGGTCCCTGCCTCCATTTCTCTATATGCGCGCGCTTGGCCTCTGGGAGAAGTGGCCGTTGATTGCAATCTGCAACCTTACCGCTAGATGCAGCCCAATCCTACACACTGCACATTTAACGCCATGGTATTATGTATTACATTTAATCAAAATGTTTACCACGTGCTCTGATATGTGTCCTGTGTGGCCTCGCTTTCGCTGCTCATGCCTTAATTAGTAAGTAGGTCACAATAATAGGGCTAGGGAGGTTTGACTTGTACTGTATATTACCAAGAAGGACAATAAAAGCATGAAACCAACCAAGACATGATTTTATATTACAAACAGGATGTTCTTCAAAGCTATGTTTCCTGTTTAGAGTCACTCTGTAATAATCTGCTCTGTTATCAAGCACCATTGGATCGTGTGTGTCACTCTTAGTGCATTTGATATGCATCATTTTCTTGAAAGGACACGTTTCCCTCCAGCGGGCACTGGCCCTTTAAGAGAGTCCCTCCAGTTTGCAGCCAGAGACTGCAGCACATCCTCGGCTGCTGCTCGCCCACCTGACAGCACGGCGGAGCGGACAGGCAGCACCGGGTTACACCGCAACACACCGCGTCCTGGAGGGGGAATGGGGGGCACCTAGCCCGCTAGCTGACCACCTAGACTTCTCTGGAAGCGGAGAAAGCTCCCGGGCGGCGGTCCACAACGATGGTGTCCTGGATGATCTCGAGGATAGTCGTGTGAGTATGGGGCCGGGCTGCATCTGTTGTTGTTCTTTTACGGCCCCATTCATCAGCTGTCTGCTGCTCAACGCCGCGCACAACTAGCCAGCATCCATTTCCTGGCCGTGCATAGGGACGTTTCATAAATGTGCAAACAAATGCCGTGGGGGAAGCTGTTAGTTTCCAAGCGAAGCAACGGCCCCCTCGAACAGTGACAGCCGTTGCTCTGGCTTTCATAACGAATGCGATCCGCTAACGTGCGCTGGCTTGCAACCACCTGACAGGCGACGTGCTGGCAGGATACGGAGCCGTTAGCTGCCCACGTTGTTCAAGTGAAACCTGCTTCACATGTCGGCCTCGCTGCAGACAAGGACACCGACTGCTTGCCACGGCGTTTTAAAACACCGCAGCCTGAATATGGCGAGCATCACAGCGCCCATGTAACCAGTTAGCGAGCTGGGATGACGAGGTGAAGCCCAGCTTTAGATTCAGGCACTGGCCAAATAAATGTGTACATTTTCAATAATGCATCATGACATCACACATCTCTCCCTGTGATCAGAAGAGCAGTTCAGGTCTGGACTTCCACATCACATCCCGACAGTGTGGATGACTCAACTAAAGCTAGCAGCTGCCATCATCATCATCATCTTTGCAGACATTTTATTTCAAAATGCTGCATTAATGTAGTCTTGTATCAAGTGACTGCTTATTCGGATATTGTGTCGTCTGATGTCCCTTTCGGTCAATGATGGTGTAACATTATTGTGGATTTAACTAGGCTATGATGGTGGCTTTGCTAGGCCCAGGTGTAGATGTGTTATTGGTATTCATCTGTTGGTCTGTATTACATAAGAAGAGCATAACATTGGCAAACAGTTTTGCTTCTAGCTGGCTCTGCTTCTGCGCTCTTTTGGCTCGTCATCCATTGATGGGAGACTAACGGTGGGACTCGTTATGCATCATAATGGCTGCGGTACATCTAACACAAGATCAATCATTTGTAATCTTTTCTCTCTGGATTAAACATACAGCGGCCTCTTTGTCTTTGTGTTGGGAAGAAGCAGGGTCAATTACTATATGCTCAATATCTCTGGTCTTCGTGTCTCAGCGAGACGATGGGATGTCCACAACTCTGAAATGAACCTGAGATGGGGATACAAAGAGGCACAGGGCCTCTGCTGAGGAGACAACTGGCCTAGATGGCTGCTATGAGTCGCCTCAGCTTACTGTACAAGGCTGAGAGGCGCTGCACACATGACTGAGCGGCTCAGACGACGACGGGGACGGTGGAGCTACTTAAATGCTGAGAGAAACAGTAGATATGCAGCCAGGAGGACGGGACTCATTGAGAGTCTGTGTGAAAACCATCCACTCCTTAGTCTAGATCACTGGTTCTCAACCTTTTTTCAGCCAAGTACCCCCTAAACAGCTTGAAAAAAAAGATGTAATGCACAGTGCTGTGCCATTGTCGGATTTGCTATTAAAATATATACAAATCTGTTTCTAAATTTACACTTTTTGAATGATAGTTTTATATATATTGAAAATAAATCTCCCAGGGGTATATACTCCCATTTGAGAACCACTGATCCAGATAAAATATTATTTCACAATTAGCCGTTCACACTGAAAGCAGCCCAGACACACCAGTGACTTTCTGAACTCGATTCTTCCTGCTATATCCTCACTCAGCATTACTCATCCCATCACATCGGCACAAATTGCCACAGTGGCACAGCGACGCAACCAATATCCACATTGTGTGTGTGTGGGTGGGGGGAGGGGGGGGGTGTAGTGTCCTAGTCTGCACATGGACTAACACATGGTGACTCCATTAACATTGTTGTTAACCCATCATTAAAACAATGTGTTTTGTCAAGCCACTGCCCATCAACTCTCCTCTACTGTGGCAACACCAATCGGTTTAAAACCACCAAGAGACTGACTTTGCTGACGTACCCCAATAGAGCAGAGCCAACATGGCTCACCTGCTTTTTAAGCGGAGATACATTTGTTGGAGGTCAGAGTTAACACCTGGAGGCCATTTTTTCAAGCTGAAGCCCCTCTGACCCGCGCTCCTCTGCTCCTCTTCCTTCTGCAGCCTCGCCTTTGGGACGCTCTACCCAGCATACTCCTCATACAAGGCTGTCAAAACGAAGAACGTGAAGGAATATGTGAGTATCACCCCATGCTAATGTTTTCAATGCACAGATGATGTAAAGGAATGTATTGCGAAGCCCACATATATCATTTAGACCAGGCACACACTTGTTTATTAACAGGACTTCAATGAATCACCTGAAATAATTTTGGTTTGGATGATGGCCACACTGATTATTTTGTCTCTCTGAGGACTATCAATCATAGACTTGATACCAAAATGATTCATAGTTTAAAATGACACTTCCGTAGTTGTCATGACGTCCTATAGTGTCTGCAAATTTCCACTCGGTTCACTGTTATTTTTAAACTCGTCAGAGTCCATCGAGTTTTATAACATTAAAACTGAGCTGTTGCAACAGTTTGGGATTTGATGGCATTTTAAAAAATAACAAGAAAAACATCTTTAATTGCAGAATGAGTAGGATTTTTCTAAAAACAAAACCCACTCCTTTTCATGCATCACTTATTACGATAGACTGCATAAAGGGAGTGGACTTGGTTGTGGTGATGTCATCCATCGGTTTGTGGGCTGCGGTTTTGAAGCCTTGAGTTCACCATTTTGTTCGTCGCTACTTTGGTTTTTGCCATTTTGGATTTTGCCATTTTAGCTTTATGCAACCAGTGAACGGAAGTTACCATATTTGGAATGCGGAGGAGTGATGTAGAGACGCCTTATACGGCTCTGGTAGCGACCTGTCAATCACAAGGTCGCCCCGCCCTAAAGCATACACTGTTATCGTGTATATTTTGCTCTATACAGGGCCGTCTTTTGCTAAATGAGCATCATGCTGTATTGAAGAGGACCTCAGTGGAATATGCCAACTACCAACTATTCAAACACTCTGTCATATTCATTGATTGTGTTTTAATTTGTGTATAATGATTCCTTCTGTACACATTACATCTATTGCACCTGTCCATCCTGGAGAGGGATCCTCCTCTGTTGCTCTCCTGAAGGTTTCTTCCCTTTTTTCCCCCTGAAGGGTTATTTGGGAGTTTTTCCTGGTCCGATGTGAGGTTCTGGGACAGGGATGTCTATGTGTACAGATTGTAAAGCACTCCGAGACAAATTTGTGAAAATGGGCTATACAAATAAACGATTAAGACCATAAACTTATTTTTACAAAGTTTAGTAAATCAACTGTAGAGGGGAGTAATATTCTCATCGACTTCTATACAACCAGGCTTCTTTTTGTAACCAGAGGAGTGGCCCCATGATAGGCGGCCATTGGAAAGAAATCAAGTTTAAGCCCCTGCTGCTTTGGCCTCTCTTTGCAAACAGGGTGTTGCTTGCTGCCTGCTTATCGGTGTGTGGAGGTCATGAGCACGCATCCAAGTCGAACCTGCTCAAAAAAACGCGAAGCTGCGTGCGCTTCTGCCGTAGAGGAGGGGCCAACGATTTATTTTGTGTTTGCAAGCCGCAACCGACAAATGTCAATCATTTTGCTTTTTGAAAGGCTAGTTTCGATTTTGAAGTGGAGTTTTATGAGGTACTCATCCTTAGTCAGACTCGAGTATGACCGACATTAGGGGAAATAATGTATTGTCGACCGTGTCGGCAATACAACTTGTTTCAGTCGCCTAAAAGAAAGACTTACCTTTTAAAAAAAGTCTATTTAAATGTTCGCTATATGTAGAATATTTTATATAACGGTTTACCTTGCCATATACACCGTCAGACATCCCTGTTTGACCAGGAACTGAAGCAGTCTGCATCAATGATCTCAATCTGCATCAATGATCTCTCCAAAGTTACCACACTCATTTGACAAAAGCTGTAAATGTACCTTGTGGATCAGAGTAGTTGCTAGTATACACAGTAAGTGTCTGTGGATAAGTACCTCAAACAACCCACTTCAAACTATCTCTTTTAAGCATAACGACAACTTAACAACAAATTAAGTAATCATTTTCAGATGAAATAACCAGTGGAAACCAGGATGGAAAGCAGTAGGTTCCCATTCTGTTTTGTTTTAACTTTCTTTCTTTAAAAAAATAAAATAAAAAATATATATAGCAGCAGGCAGGTGCACAGATAGAGCCCTAGTGGTGCTCAAGCACCAGCCCCTTTGCCCTGGATGAGAAAAGTGCCCTTTTTGCTGGAGCCCACTTTTTTCATTCATCAGTATTTAAGAATAACAGTTTCTCTCTCTGTCATCAAGTCCCCCCAAATGTGTTTTAATATCCGACGGGGCATTTATTTGAGTTCTTGTGAACATTTCGTCCCGACATGCTCCGCGACGCTCGCAATTCCATGATGCTTTATTTTCATTGGTTGCTGGATTAAATCTTACCCAGATACAACAGATACGTTTTTTTTCTGATTGGCCCATTTCTTTTTTTTGGATCCGCTGATAAGCGGCACCTCACAGCAGAACTCCAGGGGAGCGCTTGAGTCCTCCACGGTGAGGGCAGCGCGGCCAGCTCATGTTGGCGCGCTGCGGCACATTAAAACATTAAATCGGCGAGAGTTTTTTTCAGCGTGAGAAATACGATGTGTGGCGGGAGTGCGTAATTTAAGACCGAAATGCGTGAGTCTCACGCTCAATGCGTGACACTTGAAAGCCCTGCAAACGGATCATGACGGTGTTTGTCCCCTGACGTTGTTTGGTGATAAATCAACCACAACATTAGCGCTGCTGAAAACATGACGTCACAACTGGTCCGACGTTTCCTAAAAAAATAAACAAACAAAAACTCCGTGATTTCAAAGCCTCGTCCAGCTGTTTACTGACGTTAGTTATGAATAGAGAGAGAGAGAGAGAGAGAGAATTCTTATTCCGTTCTATTTAACAGGGGCTTGTCTAGGATTTGCGTGGTCAGACTGAAAAAATTCAAAGGCCTCTTGTTCAGAGGGCTGCTTTACTGTTGATGTCTATCAATATCGCTCATTTGAAAATCACGTAAGAGGGCAAAACGGATCCGTATCAGACCAGCGAGGAGGGCAATACGTGGCTGGCATGACGACCCATTAGCCAATCAGAACGCTTGTACTGTTGTTGCTATATAATAATTCATCTTTATTCATAAAGAAAATGTAAGCTAGCGGTCTGATGCTGCCAGAGGAAACGCAGGTCGAGGATGTATTGCATCATCAGTGTATTGATGCTAATGCTTCAACTCTGTCAGAATTTTTTTTTGGCATTGGGTGCCTTTTTTTTGGTTTGAGCACCTGCCCCCCAACATGTCTGTGCACGTGCAGCATCCTGGCCTCCCTATCACTCCACCTAGATATGCACTGGTTCTCCTTCTAGCAGGTTACCATGGCAATGCCCCCCCCCCCCACACACACACACACACAATTGCTACTCAAGCACGCAGCTACAGAAGGAGCAAATGAGGGATGGAGGAGTGAGAGTGGCGGATGCCATTTTTAGAAGTGACGTTTTCATTCCCCCGCTCTTGCTTCTCAGGAGACACATGATTCATCATTCTGTGTTTTCATATGGCTGCGTACCTGTTCATGCCTTAAGACATACCGCGACCATGCAGGGCTTTTCTCAAATGTTCTCAATCATCTAAGATATTGGTATTTCGAATGTGAGGATGTATTTCTAATAAACTGAAGGCCTAGTTTATAGTGTTTCATTGAGTTTGTCTCTGGGACATTTACTGTGCACACTGATCTTAAACGTATGTTGCAAAGTCTGTTTTCTTCCACACATCTCAGCACGTGTGCACTGAATGCTGGGGTTTTTCATGCGCTATTTTTGTGATGTTATTTCTGTCTTCTCTTGTGTGTGTGTGTGTGTGTGTCCAGGTGAAATGGATGATGTACTGGATAGTGTTTGCGTTGTTCACGACAGCAGAGACGGCCACAGACCTGCTCCTCTCATGGTGGGTCAGGAGCTGCTCATGATGGCAACCCTCATGCCAGACCAGCTTGTAATAAGTATTATGAATAGACACATTCTTGTGTGTATCTCGTGCTAAGTGCTCTTGATATTTTTAGGACAATGACTCCTATTGAAGTATCTTGTTTTCACTCAATAAAATGAAGCTATTCAGCTTTTTCAGGGTCTTCTCATTGTTTTGTCTTTCTATTTATAATGTAGGTGTCTGACCCATATGCAAAGCTTTTCCTCTTCTTGTCCTCTCTGCTGATGGTATACCTCTGCTTTATTACCCAGGTTTCCGTTTTACTTTGAGCTAAAGATTGCCTTTGTGATCTGGCTCCTGTCCCCATACACCAAGGGCTCCAGTGTCCTCTACCGCAAGTTTGTCCACCCCGCGCTGTCCAACAAAGAGAAGGCAGGAGCATGACTTTCTTGTTGGTTTTTGTCTGACAATTATAAACTGGTTTGCACATTGAAATATTCCGAGTTTCCTTTTCCTCTTTTTACCAATTGTTTACATTGCTGTCTACCTGTTGTCATCGTATGCGGCAGGAGATAGACGAGTACATAGCGCAAGCCAAAGACCGGAGTTATGACACCATGATGAGGTTTGGAAAGAGGGGTCTCAACCTGGCTGCCAATGCTGCTGTCACCGCAGCCGCCAAGGTGAGTGGTGTGCTTCGTGATCTATGAACGTGGAAAATGTTAGAATGTTTTGAAATGTAAATGTTTAGGCTTTGACTTGTTTGGTAAAGCAAAATTACCTCTATGCTCTGGGAGGTTTGCTGTACTTTAAACATGCCAACTTTTCTAAGGAAGTAGATTGTTCAGAGCTGCCTTGTATCCCTTATAGAGTGTGATCACATCCCAATGCATTTGTGATGAATGCACAGCTGTATTTACATGTGTCTTCTTGACATAAATTGGATTACCCAAAGTCTATTAAGCTGGTTTTCTAATTTCCCTTGCTAATTTCAAACATGACGTTATGGCTAGACCAAATTAAATCTTTCATCAAGCATGCTGGTCTCTAAATAATAGAAATATGTATGTGTGTCAAAAGAGGAATGCAGCAGCCTGAAGGTGAGACCTGAAGGTGCCATGAATTGCTTTTGAACTGTCATGCGCTGCGTTCACATTTACACACATTTACACACATTCACACAATGCTCGTGTTCTGGATAAAAGTATTTGTAATTGTTTTGCCCAGCATATTTGCCATATAATTCTGTTCCATTTTGTCAGCCTTACGTCGGTCAACTGAATTTAATTTGCTAATTTTATTGTTTGGTGATACACGGTCCGATTTTAATACAGCACGGTGGCTCAGTGGTTAGCACTGTCGCCTCACAGCAAGAAGGCTCTGGGTTCGAATCCCGGTCGTTCCAGGTCCTTTCTGTGTGGAGTTTGCATGTTCTCCTCGTGTCTGCGTGGGTTTTCTCCGGGTACTCCGGTTTCCCCCACCATCATAAAGACATGCACCGCAGCCTCACCCCGGTTCGTATGGATGTGAATGAATGTTGGTGGTGGTCAGAGGGGCCGTAGGCGCTGATTGGCTGCCACGCTTCCGTCAGTCTGCCCCAGGGCAGCTGTGGCTACTGATGTAGCTTACCACCACCGGGATGACTGTGTGTGTGTGTGACTACTGGACTCTGCACTCTGTAAAGCGACTTCGGGTATCTAGAGAAGCGCTATATAAAATAAATGATTATTATTATTATTAATAGTTTAAAAAAAATGTTCGAATCACCTTCCTCTAAGAAATGCGTGCTGCAGTGATAAGCGATACATATTATCACGCTGTCGCCTATCTGACGTGTCTGTGTTTGTTTTTGCCGTGACGCCCAGGGGCAGGGCGTGCTCTCCGACAAGCTGCGGAGTTTCAGCATGCAGGACCTGACTCTCATCAACGCTGAGGACGAGCTGGCTCTGCACACTTCAGACGCCCGCATGAGACGGGACCCCGTGGACGAGTTGAGCTCGGGCTCTAGCACGCTGCCCCGGGCCAAGAGCACCGCTGCGCGGCAGAGTAAGGCCTCACTGCAGTAACAACCCTCACTGCTTTAAGAGCAGCGTCCCATGGAGAGGCATGGAGTCGTACACATCCGAATAAATGCATACGTACTGTCTGTCCAGTTTGCTCATTGGGCAGGGGGCCCACACGGAGGACTTCCTTTTGTTTAACTTTCATCAGAGCAGGATTAGAGCTGGTCACGCGAGTAAAGTCATGTGATTTAAAGCGCTGACCGATGGTGGGGCAGAGGAGGATATGCAAATAAGTGTGGAGTTGAGGACGGGACAGGGGGCGGGAGGGGGATTGAAAGCATGTGACTCCAGTGGGAGGAGAAGCTTGGAAGGAAGACTCTTTGTGTCTCACTAAACTGCCGGTTTGCTGGCTGTGTGGGCCTGGCGAGCTGTGAACTGAATACAGAGAGACACAGAGGTAGTGAAACAATGGACAAAGTGGCCCATTTTAATTTAAACTTTAAAAGTAACCACGGGCAGCTTAAAAATCCAGTCGGATACATTCAGTTCAGTGTGTTGCTCCATCTTTCTTTTTTTAAACCGCGAGACTTTAAATCCAATTTTCAGGGTGTTTTGTGCACAGATTCATCTTTTTGATAATCTTTTGTGGACAGTATATAGTGAAGATAATTCAAAGGCGGACTTCCTTTGTTTCAGAGTTTTCAGTCACATCTCACAGACTTCATTCATTGAATGGAGCAGACTGTTCAAATCACTATTAAAATATTCCTGCTAAGCCGTCACAGTATTACAATCTAAAATAATTTTCAAGTTATTAGAAAAAAAAAGTAAATGGAGCAAAATTATAAAAAAAAATATTGATTATAATACTTCTTTACATGATATAATATTGAAATGTACTTTCTACATACAATTACAAAACCCAATGAATACGTTGACTGGGTGTCTAGATTGGCATGTTATTGCGCTCAACTGTTCTGAACAACAACGTCATGCACATGGACCCATGAGGTCCTCCTTATTTTTTTCTCTTCAAAACCAGATTATGTAGTGGCAGTGGGCTCAGAGGGCCGGGTATCTTCTTGCCCTTCTCTTTCAGACTGTGCTAGTTATAAAAAACAATTGTTTTTTGACAAGTAAGTCATAACTTAATGGTTTCAGAATTATTGTGATTACCACTTTACTGCTATTCTCTAGCAATCTGTAGACAAAACATTAATTGGTGGGTCTAAAATAATCATTCAACAGATTAATTGAGAACAAAAAATAGGCGGTTGCAGCCATAACTTGCACTCCTCTTAAACCCTGTTGTGTTCCCAACACATTGTGTGGATCCTTGATGTCGAACAAACGTATAACTAAAATATCGTTTTTAAAATCCTGCGTTCTTTGTAAGCGAGAATACATTGATGTCGTCTATTTCTTCCCTGTCGTTGTGCATTGTGGCTTTTTTGTTTTGTTGGCACATTACCACAACCTGATGATCAGTGGAATAATTCAAAACTCCCAAACCCACCTTCAACTGCATCCACCAACCAAATGTGTTGAGTTATCTTGGTGATTCTTGTCCTCTAAAACAGACGTGTCTAGTTGTGCCCTGCTATCAAGCTCTAATACAGTATATATTAACCTACACATTATCTTCCCCTCGCCAGATTGTTAAATTTAATTATTTTATAGGAAGCCTTTTGGGATACAATATTAGTCAGTATTTTAAATGAAAATTATAATACAAGTCTGAATACATTTTCTATGATGCCATTAATCATCCTATGAATCTTGTGACCCCATACAACACAACCAAGGCTGCACACCACTGCTGTACATGGTAACGTCAATACTAGTGAAAGATGTGTTTGTTTTACACATGCTTCAGCACCAGAGTCTGTTTGCATGTTGCGGTCGTCTGGAGTCTGGTGACCTTCGCCCTCTGCTGCTCCTGTAGCTTCTGGTGCACTAAAATGGAAGCACCAATGATGATCCTATCTGACCTTTTATAAATCCAGTATGTTTCAGATTCTGTTATGGTGGCTGGGCAGAAGAAACTCTTTTACCAACAATTTACTTAAAAAAACGGGTGGAAACAAAACCTGTCATTTGCAATGTGTCCACTGGGTGGTGTGAGTTACATGTCACTTACTAACCACAGCTCCTTCAGGAGTGAATCATACATTTTTGTCTAATCCTGCAGCCCGCTCCTCGGCAACCGCGTCCATCGTCGACGACGCTTCATCCCAACACAGCTCTGACCAATCAGACACAAGGACTGAACACTCTGATGAAGATGCAGGAGACAAAGCCCCAAAACGGGCCAGCGTCAAGGCGACCAAGAAACCTCCTGCTGCTAAGACCGAGGTATGGCCAATACACACACACACACACACACACACACACACACACAGCCTGTAATACAAATAGTCACTCAGTTTCCCATTTCCTTCAATTGAAGCCCACACGAGAGATGTGTTTGGTCGGCCAATAGAAACAATCCTGCATTGTTTTTGAAGATATTGGGTACTTCCCAAGTCTTACTTGTCACTTTCTTACTTGAACCGGAAGTTGTTCTTCGCGGCCACATTGATGGCTGTCCCAAAGCTCTTATTTCTGCTCTGAGGAGCGAGGAGGGATCTCTGAGCAGCGAGGACGCACAAAAGCAGACTTCCCGAAATGTTTGATTGGATGCTGATCGGACTGATCCCTGGAGTTTCATACCAGAGTGAAGACGGGTCACAGATTAAACTCAAGTTAATTCTTCTAGTCGAAATTCCATCTGGTCAAAATTTATATTTATTGTAGGTCTGAACAACAAAATTACCACAAACTACTTTCTTCATTCATAAAAAGATGTGATTTTTCATGATCTGTTAATTCCCATAATCGCTTGTTTTATAGTCTGAGAGATCTAGAGATTGTGTCAGTCTGCAGAAGCCTCTTTTCCATCATTTTATAGTCATTTTCATTCAGTCACGAGAGGCTGTTTCAGTTTGAGTTATGTCACCTCAGTTTCCCCCGAAACATTATTCCAGTGTTCAAGAGAAACCATCATCGTATTCTGGGTTATTTAATAATAACGTCACAATCAGAATTTTAAAACATACAAACGCAAATAATTAATAAATAAGACAAACACATTCTGCCCAAAAAAATAAATCCTGCGCTTATAAGCAACATACAACCGTATAAATTCCACACACTTTATATAAATACTCAATACAGTTCAACAGGCTACAGAGAAAACCTCTCTCCAGTGATGATTACCGTCTTTATTAGTATAAATACATTGATGATTACTGTGTATTGTATTAGTATAAGTACAGTGATGATTACTGTCTTCATTAGTATAAGCACAGTTATCAAAAGCCTCTCCAGCTGTTAAAGCCGACTGACAGCTGATCCAGCTGTGATGGTGAAAGGAACTAAAACATTGAAAATAAATAAGTGAAGGAAACAGGGATGCTATTCAGAGACTTGTGATGTACCCCGAATAAATAAGTTATTCTAGCCTTTAAAAAATGTTTAAGACATCATCACACTGCCAGAACACAAACTGCAAGGACACACTCGATAGACTTTAAAAGACTTATAGTTTGTGATCACACTGATCAATATATTTATTGATTATACACATCAGAAACGTGATATGTCCACTTTTGGGATGGAATATGGGGACATTTTTATGTCATCTGGTTTCTGCCCTAGAAAATATTAAACGACTGTATAACTGTATGATACAACTCTCCATGAAGAGCAAGACCGTCGCGGTGTGACACTAATACTCGAGATATCAGCCAACTTCAGTCCAACCTTTTGGACCTCCCTTCCATATTTAATAAGTCCCGGTTGTGTTGGTCTGTCTTTAATAGCGTCTCCTTCTTGTCTCTCCTCCCTCTTCAAGACACAAATCAAGACTGTGAAGAAGCCGACCAAAAAAAAGGCCACGACTAATAATGCAGAGACGCCACCATGAGGGCTGCAATCAACCCTCTCCACACACAACCTGCAGGCCCTTCTTCCTCTGTTTGGGTTCCACGCAGACACACTGTGTATATATATTTATCTATATATTAAGCACTGAATTTGTGTCACTCTTGCTGTTTTTTAGATCAAAGTGCAGGCTCTGGTTTTCAGCAGTATTTGGGCACTCTGCTGTTGGGTTGGTCCTTTTACAGTGACTGGGTTGATGCATACTTTGCCTCTTTACTTGCATCATCCTAGATTCAACACTCAGATGTTTCTTAGATATGTTTCAGTCTGGTTAGTGATACACTTATATGTATATATATGTGTGTGTATATATAATATATATATGTGTGTGTGTATATATATGTATATATATGTGGTGTGTAGGTCCCTAGGCGGTGAGAATGTAAGCTGGCCATGTTGCAGTTTTCCACTCATTGATTCACATCCTAGGCAATTTTTGGTTGAAGTACCTCAAGTAAAATATTACATTCTTCACTCTTAGTTCTAGATTAAAGTCTCTTGTATGTCCCTCGGGCTACTCCTGCATGGTTCCAATTTAAAAACAAAGAAAATGTCATCCTCTACAAGTCTGGCTTTTCATCTGGACCTGACGCCAATGGTAGCAAGCCTCGGATGTTGTCTTCAGAGCACGGACAACATCACCAAAATAGTTGGCTTTCAGTTTATTGTGCCTAAAGTTGTTTTCTTTTTACTGAGGATTAAGAAGGTGGTTTAACATTTCAAGCTTTGGCCAACAATTGTAGACATATCTTTCAGATGTAATAGTTCCCACTTTTGACGACAGCTGGGCTCAGAACATCACCTCCATGTCTTATCTTATGCACCCTTCTAGTTTAACAGGATGACTTGTGATCGTACCTGTTTGGGTTCTTTATTTTACCTTTATTTTATTTTTTTCATGCTTTGACTGCATCCTCGGCCTTCCCCTCATTAAGTCTGTATTCCTCCGAGTCTGGCTCTGTTGAGTTCTGGTCTCAGTCATAGCAATTTTCTTCCTGACTGCTTTAAAGTGACTTTCACATCATTGACAGTACTGGTGATGTGAATGGTTTGTTTAGTGTCCTCCATCTGGACTTCACTCCTATTTGTTACACTTGTTTTATTCAGGTCTTTTGGTCATGTGATTTAGTAATAAGTAAGATCAGTTATACATAGCCCGGCCACCTGATAAACATAGTAGTCATGGAAGAGATTCGCTGGTGTTTTTAAGGTAACATATCTGCTCTCACACAGTAGTGACGTCTGTATATTGTTTGGGTTCAACATTCGAAGGTCACGGAGAAGCTCTGTACTTTATCACTCCGTTTACCCTGCCGGGTGGTAACAGTCTGCCTCTTTGCCATACTTAAGAATCTCAGAAGCCAGGATATAGCAACACATAATGGAACTAATTAAACCAAAACCAACATCAGGAATGAGACATTTTGATCTCATCCCGATGCTGTTCCAGATGTGGAGGAAGTGTTAGACCTTGTTTTTGGACTGGTTTCTGCTGAGCAATTTAAAAGGATGATACTACTTCTGCACTCATTACTGCGGTCTGTAGTGTGACACAGATTTGAACCAGTAGAGGGAGACAGATCCACCTCAACTCTTTGAGGAGTTACTAAACAAAAGTTAAACGCAGTGTAAATAATAACCGTGACGGTATATACAGTATGAGCTTGCCTTATTCATTCTCTGGGCTTGAATACATTGACTTTCTTAATACATTTTGTGCTTAAAAAACATTTTATGTTCTTAAACTGGAAGAAGCTCAGGCAAGTGATTTATTTTTCTGTCTTTCTCATTAATTTTAACTCATATTAAGGAGCCTCTAGACTGAGTCTAAACTGTTTGTATATTCAAATATTGCGATGTGCTCTACTTTGGCTATCAAGTATTCTTTGGGCCAAAAGTGTTTTTTCATGTTAAATGAACATTTGCTCCAAATTTTAAAAAGACAGCATGCAATGGAATAAATATAAATATATTTCTTCCATTAAGATACAGCCCTGCATTTTAATCTCCTTTTCATGCCAATTTTTTTATATTTATTGTTTATTTTCTCTGTTTGAAATCAGTATTGTATATTGTTTGTGCCAATTCTCAAAGCTCCTTGTCCAAAAGCATTACAGTATGTGTGCTGGGACAATTGTATCCAACACGGTCATGTATCTTTTAAAAACTACTAATAAAGAAAATGCAAACCGTGTTACTGCTTTTTGTAAAGTTGAAATCAACGACAACCCTTTTGTGATTATCGAGCAGTGTTTCTCAAATGGTGGTACGTGAAGGCATTCCAGGGAGCACGTGAGATTTCTCAGCGTTGTACCATCTCCACACAAGTATCATCCTACAGGTCTGACTCAGCGTTTGCAATGAAACGGCTGTGCCTTTGGGTATAAGCGGGTGCTGGAGCTTTAGGTCCAATATGACCTGGGATTCTTTACATTTTATAAATGGGGAGTCAAGATTAGACCAAAAACATAACTTCAAATGTGTTCAACAACCATATCGGAAAAATTAAACATGTTCTATAAGCGCATGCTTTTATCCTCATTGTGCCATACTCCCATAATCAAAGAGGTAAATAGTCCAAGATATAAAAGTTGGCCCGTGGAGCTGCTGTAATTGATTTTCGCCACTATCCGAAACAATAACTCCTCAATGAACTGAGAATAGAAAATCTGAACGTAAACATTATAGTTGATATTGACTGTGGTATCAGACAGTAACACGTTGACCCTAATAGCAAGGTTTAAATAACCGCACAGCCTCCAGATGTAGTTTTGATTTTGCACATTTACCCTGCACTGCACACCAATAACCATCCAAGACTGTCTCTGTGAATGAGAATGTATCTTTATTTAATGATATACTGGAGCTACAAAATATAATTACACCAATGCCTTAATACAACGCTCTTTCTTTTTCTGTTTTTGTTTGGTGTCGAACAGAACGCAGATTTCCAGCGCATCACAATCCCACTTGAAACCACTTCCATGGGCAGTAATTTACCCAACTGAGTCCCATCAAGGGAGTGTTAATAATGTAACATGGTTGTGCAGCTTAACTTTTCCCATGACCTGTATGACACATTTGTGATCCACCCTTTAAACTTGACAACCTGCATTCCAGTTTCTGGACGTAATGAAACTCGGCATAGAAACAATATACGTAATGAAACTTGGCATAGAAACAATAGACGTAATGAAACTTGACTGATTGAAAAAAACAAGGAAAGGTATATAAAGGTCGACACCGCACATATTGAATACATTTTGGTCGGACCTCGTCTACCTTACTGCGGTCACAGAGGCATCGTTCGGGTTTTAACAACGTTTCGCGAACAGATTATAGATCACAATCTGTGAGTACCGTATTTTTTGCACTATAGGGCGCACTAGATTATAAGGCGCACTGTCAATGAATGGTCTATTTTCGATCTTTTTTCATATATAAAGCGCACCGGACTATAAGGCGCATTCAGCGGGAAAAAAACAGTCAGATAACTCAGTCGATCAAACTTTATTAAACGCGTTCACAATAATTCGCAACATTATTCAAACGTTAATGAGCGTATTCACAATAACTACCAACCTTATTCGGTTGTATTTTGGGATCCTTATACACACACTGTAATATTATGGCGAAGCACAGTATTGTAACGGACTGAGGGAAATGTTATGTCCGGATGTAAGTGAACGTCTCACGAGCTGGTAGCTGTGAGGCGTGTCTGTGATTGGACAGCGAGTGATGTTGTTGTGTGTGTGTTGTTGTGTTCCGCGGGTTCGGGGCGGAGCTATGACCCGGAGCAGACGTGAAGCTGGTTTTGAGGTTTCACAGCGGTTTGTTGTCGTTTTGGCGTAGGCTACGGCCAACAGTAGCTTGTTCTATGTTCCTTGAATAAACACCCTATAAGCCATCTACGTCTCGTAGCGTTCCTGACCCAGGGTCGCTACAGTATGTATTACTCCGCGACGCTCCTGGCTACGGTAGCCGTAACGCTGCAAGCGGTGCGGCTTTGTAGTTTACCAAAGTCGTACTAAAACATTTTGACTTAGCGCCGTGAGCGCCTTGTACCACACAAAATCGCTTAGAGGTCAGTAAACAAAACCAGAATTAATCCATATATACGGCGCTTCGGATTATAAGGCGCACTGTCGTTTTTTGAGAAAATTAAAGGCTTTTAAGTGCGCCCTATAGTGCAAAAAATACGGTATCTTTCAAACTTTACCAAATTATGCAATGGCACAAAACTTTGACGGAATACAGAAACTAAAATATTATTGGATACAATGTATGGACTTTATAGACAAAACAGTGAGGTATATCTATGTAATGACACAGCTTCCACAGGATGAGGTTGGTGATGCTGTGTATTCTGATACAGGATGGCAAACATTTTGTGACTATGTAAAGAACACACAACCTGAAAAGGACAAACAATATGCCATAGCCATGGTCCACTTGAAAGACGGTAGCAATTTTTTTTACCACTAGTTTATCCCCAAAAAAAATTACACTGCGAAGAAATTCTAATTATTAAATTGGATGAGTTTCTGTGCAAAATAAAAGGAATGGCACAACATATTTATATATATTCACTTAACTCGCCATGCTTGGAAAGAGGAAAGAAGGTCCCGTGTATGTTTCAGCTTTTAGACAAAGGCTATGAATGGTACACAAGTTATAAAGTTCATTTATGCATGGCATACACAAAGTTTTGGGGCTTAAGAGGCCCCGATTATTTTGACGATCTAAATTATTCTAATATATCAGATCCCAGCAGTGTTTTTATCTCGTATTATGAGAAATGCAATGACAACTGTTTCCCATTAGATCAGAAGCTTTTAAAAGGCATTAAAAAAATAAATGTCTTCAAATCGTTAGAATCAGACATTAACAAAAAGGATAGACACACGGTATGCAAGCAGATTAGTGAAGCAAAGAAACAACTTGTGATGCCGTCATTACATTCACCTTATCGCATGCTTGACAAGCATTTGGAATGTGGAAAGGAAATAATAAAAGAAATCCTAAATAAATTAAAATTTCCACCAGTAGTACACAACGAAGTTTCCAAAATGTTACAGGAGGCGTGGGATGAAATGGTCAAAGACTGTTTCGTGAAACTTGTGAGAAAAAGCATTGCTGGACAATTTAACAAAAAAACAGTTCATCTCTTTCAGAATATATTAAAAGAAATTCTGGGGAACAACTGTCCCTTCACGCTGCGACATATTCGTCTCAACTCTGCTTTCTCCCCGGAGTCCTTTTGTCTTCACGTCTCATGGACCGGAACGACCTGACAGCGCGCCAAAGAAAGACATGGTCCCTATAAACACTGCCGGTGATTACCAGAAACTCATCACAGCTGGTCCAACAGAAGCGGGCGTGGCAGTGGGCGGAAACCGGGGGTGGACACTGTAGACCAGGCATGTCCAAAGTCCGGCCCGCGGGCCAATGGCGGCCCGCGGTCAGATTTCATACGGCCCGCAACATCGGTCATATAATGTGTTATTTCTGGCCCGCCAGATCTGTCAGAATAAATAAATCATAAAAACTTGAAAGACGTAATTCCTCCTTTCTAATGTATCTGGCTCTGCATCCGTGGCGTGAACCCTTCTCGAAACCTATTTGCCATGGCGACGGCAAAAAAAGGAGAAAAGTTGACAGTGAGGGCCGCCGCGTTCAGGAGCGGTGGGAATTACTAGTGTTTCCCCTACCATGAGAACAGGGTGGGGGTCCGCCCCACTGACATGTTCTCTATAGCGCCAGATTACAACATAAGTAATGTCAGGTTGTTTTATTCAACTAAACGGTCATATGTTATTGATCGTATCTACACAGTGGCATGTCATTTCTGTCTCTACGTGGTGGCGTTCACAGTCCGTGCGTTTACATGATGGTATAATTTGAATCTTGCTTTAGTCGGACTCTGCTATCTTTTGGGGGATCTGCTGTTATCCCAATATACATGGCAGTGAGTAATTCGAATCATTGGCCGAAAGCATGTCATATCCGATACGATAGGTGGCGCTGTTTTCATTACAACTCGTGGTGATACAGCCATTTCCGCTTGACCTCTTCACCACTACCAACAACAACAACAACAACATCAACATTTTGAGAAAGAAACATGAACTTTAGTATGTTCAACTCCTTCAATACATTAAGTATAAATTCTGTCTGCTCTTCGGTCCAGAAATGTGTGGTGGCTCTTGTGTTCTCCATCGCGTTGTTTGTTTGTTTTCTGCCGGCCAGGCTCCCGGCAGTGACAACTTATCGTCTCTTTCGACTTCCGGGTCACGACATGGGAGGGAGGGAGGGAGAGGCGGCGGGATCTCAAGCATCGCAAAGCGCAGACGCAAAGTCCAGTTCCTAATCCAATTCACCGTTACATGCCGCGATAGTCAAATTATCAACCGGATCGGATCGAGTTATCCAGGGGTGTTAATCGGATCGTAGTCGGACCGCACATAGTCGAACAAAGGTGTTTACAGGAAACGGATAATTCGATTTCAGTCCGACTAAGCCAGTTATTCGAATGCATGTAAACACGGTCACTTCTCCTCGCTCTCGGTATCGCGGCGGAGCTCCGCCCTGTTCGGTTGTAGTGGATTTTATGTACACTTGCACATGTAAATAAGGAAGTCTTATGTTTTAAATAATGCATATAGAAAGATAATTTACATAAGTGGATATTAGGGAGGAATATTCCGATTAATGTATTAAGAAGCATAGACAAGTATGATCACTGTATTATATGTGTAACTGTAACATTTTCAACATTTTATGAGGTTTATTGTTATCACAACTGTAGGATGTGGACAGTCTGAATGAGATTGGTTTTATTGTGGTAGAGGTGCGTTTCCCTTGAGATCCTAGCTGGTTTCCTGTTTAGGCTCTTATTCTGAAGTCTAAAACCGGAGGTAGGGCTCTAAACCGGAAGCAGAAAGCAGCTGTTACCTCCCTTGGCGCGAAGCTGGGTCTCTTTTGAAATGCTGAACAGTAGAGAGCACGCCATCGGGGTGGTGATTAAGAACAACACACAAACTGGGAGCTTTAAGCTCACTAAATGGAGACTGTAAGTACTAATCTTATTTACAAGACATTAGATTGTCTGTCTGATTATTGGAGGTCGACAGAAACTTTAAAGCAACCAGAAATGACTGTCAAATAAATACTCTTAAATGCATCCCTAGTGTTGAGACTTCTTCCACAAAACACATCGCTCCATCCAGACTCTTTTTAACACCTTTACTCTTTTAGCCCCCATGCGCACAGACAGGTGCGCACATATAGGTGAGCACGCTCCACATGGAGGACTCAAAATGACTTAAGTATAAATAAATAAATGCATGAATAAATATAGGAATAAATAAATAAATGTATAAATAAATAAATGCTTAAATACATGTATAAATGCTTAAATAAATGTATAAATAAATGCTTAAATAAATGTATACATAAATAAATACAGGAATGAATAAATATAAGTTATAAATCAACAGGACATCATTAAATAAATATATTTCTACATTTCTGTATTTCTTCATTTCTCTATTTCTCTATTTATGTGTCCACACGTATTTCTTCATTTATTTATGTGTGACATTTACGTGTCCGTATATTCAAATGAGCTGGGCGGTCCGAACCTCTGTCTAAAGCATGATTGGTCACAGGGTGTGATGATGTGTGTGGTGTGTTATGTTTTATTTTTGCCTGGCACACAGTGTTGCCAGGTCCCGTGGAATTGGGCTACTTTTGAAGTGTTGCCGCGGGTTGAATTTTTTGTCCGCTAGTTCGGGTTGACCTATTTTGCATGCAAATTACATGAATATCTTTAAACATTGAATGGGGTCAAATTGACCCGAAGGTAACAGGAGGGTTAAATAAAAATCCATATTTGAAATGAAATTATTTATTTATACCCAAATCCTACCAAACTGACTCCAGATCAGCACGTACACACATGGACATGGGACACGCCCACATACACACACGCACCTAACGCTCTCAGGCTGGTTTTATTGGCCATTGGGCTGGTTTTGATTGGCCATTGGGCTGGTTTTGTCGCACAGACCTAGCAACCCTGCTGGCACATGATGCTGAAGTTGGCTCGCTCAGCTCACCGTGAGCAGCAGTTAGCCTAGACAGCTTTTTGACTTCAGCCGTTTATCAATTCCAAGTATACTGAGTACAGACTTGTGTTCCTTGGGAGTCTGGTCTTGGGAGTCCAGACTCTCGAGGACGCAGGACGGTCTTTCTGGTCTTGTGACGTCACCACATCAACTGTTCTTGCTCATGAATTTACTCCAATTATTCACTGTAAAATACTTTACAGTGGAGTAGAATGTGTTGCGGTGTTCACTGTCATTTGACATATACTCCGCCCACAGTAGCCTGGTAATTGTTCCCGAATAAACGGTAATAACTATACAACGTCTCGTAGCTTTCCTGACCCAGGGTCGCTACAATATGAAGTTATGCATCTTAACCCTCAGTCAAATTGACGAAACGTTATCTTTTATCATAAACTCGTTGTGCTCTTTAGATCCTCCAAAACCTGATTATATCTCATGTTTAGCCGCTACGGAGACGTCAGAGCTAGCGGAGACGTCAGAGCTAGCGGAGCATTTCAAAAAGTCCTGCCGAGATCAAGCTGCTCTCGGCGGCCAATCTCTGTCGCATATACTTATTAGGCTGAATCTCGATAAACCGACCACAGATTTGATGCTTAAACTACTAACTTCTCGACTGAAAACATCCTTAAATTACATTCCGTGACTCAACAACAGTAGTATTTAGAATGTACAGACAAGAATGCATAATAAACGCTGTTCATCTTCAGGTCCAAGTGCTAGGGATCGATTGCTTCTGTCTTGCTCCCCGACTTGACCAATCCTGTTAAACAATGAGGTTCGGACCGCCCCAGCTCATTTGAATATATGGACACATAAATGTCACACATAAATAAATGAAGAAATACGTGTGGACACATACAGTGCATCCGGAAAGTATTCACAGCACTTCATTTTTTCCACATTTTGTTATGTTACAGCCTTATTCCAAAATGGATTAAATTCATTATTTTCCTCAACATTCTACACACAAAAACCCATAATGACAGTGAAAACTGTTTTTTGCAAATGTTTGCACATTTATTAAAAATAAAGAACGAAAACATAACATGTACATAAGTATTCACAGCCTTTGCTCAATACTTTGTTGAAGCACCTTTGGCAGCAATTACAGCCTCAAGTCTTCTTGGGTATGATTCCACAAGCGTGGCACACCTATTTCTGGGCAGTTTCACCCATTCTTCTTTGCAGAACCTCTCAAGTTCCATCAGGTTGGATGGGGAGCGTCGGTGCACAGCCATTTTCAGATCTCTCCAGAGATGTTCAATCGGGTTCAAGTCAGGGCTCTGGCTGGGCCACTCCAGGACCTTCACAGAGTTGTCCCGAAGCCACTCCTTTGTTATCTTGGCTGTGTGCTTCCGGTCGTTGTCCTGTTGGAAGATGAACCGTCGCCCCAGTCTGAGGTCCAGAGCTCTTTGGAGCATGTTTTCATCGAGGATGTCTCTGTACATTGCTGCATTCATCTTTCCCTCAATCCTGACTAGTCTCCCAGTTCCTCCCGCTGAAAAACATCCCCACAGCATGATGCTGCCACCACCGTGCTTCACTGTAGGGATGGTATTGGCCAGGTGATGAGCAGTGCCTGGTTTCCTCCAGACATGACACTTGGCATTCAGGCCAAAAAGTTCAATCTTTGTTTCATCAGACCAGAGAATTTTGTTTCTCATGGTCTGAGAGTCCTTCAGGTGCTTTTTTGCAAACTCTAGGCAGGCTGTCATGTGCTTTTTACTGAGGAGTGGCTTCCGTCTGGCCACTCTACTAAACAGGCCTGATTTGTGGAGTGCTGCAGAGATGGTTGTCCTTCTGGAAGGTTCTCCTCTCTTCATAGAACAACGCTGGAGCTCTGTCAGAGTGACCATCGGGTTCCTAGTCACCTCCCTGACTAAGGCCCTTCTCCCCCGATCGCTCAGTCTGGCTGGGCGGCCAACTCTAGGAAGAGTCCTGGTGGTTCCAAACTTCTTCCATTTCCAGATGATGGAGGCCACTGTGCTCATCGGGACTTTCAATGCTGCAGAAATCTTTCTGTACCCTTCGCCAGATCTGTGCCTCGATACAATTCTGTCTCGGCGGTCTATAGATAATTCCTTGAACTTCATGGCTTGGTTTATGCTCTGATATGCACTGTCAACTGTGATACCTTATATAGACAGGTGTGTTCTCAATCATGTCCAATCAACTGAATTTAGCACAGGTGGACTCCAATCAAACATCTCAAGGATGATCAGTGGAAACAGGATGCACCTGAGCTAAATTTTGAGTGTCATGGCAAAGGCTGTGAATACTGATGTACATGTTATGTTTTCGTTCTTTATTTTTAACAGATTTGCAAAAATTTGCAAAAAACAGTTTTCACTTTGTCATTATGGGTTGTTGTGTGTAGAATGTTGAGGAAAATAATGAATTTAATCCATTTTGGAATGAGGCTGTAACATAACAAAATGTGGAAAAAGTGAAGCGCTGTGAATACTTTTCGGATGCACTGTAAATAGAGAAATAAATAAATGAAGAAATACAGAAATGTAGAAATATATTTATTTAATGATGTCCTGTTGATTTATAACTTATATTTATTCATTCCTGTATTTATTTATACATTTATTTAAGCATTTATTTATTTATTTATACATGTATTTATTTATTTATACATTTATTTAAGCATTTATTTATTTCCTATATTTATTCATGCATTTATTTATTTATTCATACTTAAGTCATTTTGAGTCCTCCATAGCTCCAACCAGCCGGCAGAGAGCGTCCAATATGTCGCGGGAACAGCAAACCGATACCTCTGCGTTCCCACGGTGGTGAAGACACGTCGTCTCAGAGTCGCTCTCTGCTCCGGGTTCAAGAGCAGAGACGAGGTGAGGCGCGAGGGGAAATGCAGATTCTTTTATTTCAAGACCTTGTTTGAGAACTTCACATATTACAAACTACACGGACATAAAACTAAGTCATGAATAAATAAAGAGCGAAATGCCTGTCGCCTACTTTCGTGTAAATGTGTACGTTACGGCGTTAACCGGTTACGCTGCGTATGCGCGACAGACTAGATTCTTCGCGACTTGCCAGGTGTTACCTCTTAGCGTTCCAGCTGTTGCCCTTCAAAACAAGAGCTCAACATTGAGCTTTATTGAGAGTGGCCGTATTAAGCCTGCAACCCCGTTTTAAAAAGAGGTGTAGTGGAAAGCCCATTTTATCACACATAGAGTAAAACGTGATGACTCAAACATATCTGCACTTGTTTTGTTTTTCAAAGGTTGCACATTATTGTTATTTAAAAAAGATATGCAGTGTAACTAACATTCAGTAAAACTCTTTATGCCCAAATATTTGATTTTATTTTGTTTAATTTTTCACAGGTTGCACTTTATTGATATTATCTTGAAAAGGTATTCAGTGCAAAACAGGTTAATTGCAATGTTATGTAACTCATAGAAATGTAAGGTATTCTATAAACAGCTTTTTCATTGTTATCTGACTGAATGAAAGGCAGACTTGGTTATATTATATGTGGTTACATTGTCATTTAAAAAATAAAATAAATTGTGACAGTAAAAATAAATTGTTTTATAACAGTGTATATTCATGTAACTTTTGTGGTTTAATAAATGTCTAAAGGAACTATTGGCCCCCGGGCATCTTTACTTTATCACAATTGTTGCAAAAAGTTTGGACACCCCTGTTGTAGACAGACAACACAACACAGACAGAAGGGAAACACGACAGGGAATCACACACTAGGAGCAGACAGGAACCCTAAAAATGTGTGCACGGACAATTGTATCCAACACGGTTATGTATCTTTTAAAAACTCCGAATAAAGAAAATGCAAACCGTGTTACTGCTTTTTGTAAAGTTGAAATCAACGACAACCCTTTTGTGACTATAGAGCAGTGTTTCTCAAATGGTGGTACGTGAAGGCATTCCAGGGAGCACGTGAGATTTCTCAGCGTTGTACCATCTCCACACAAGTATCATCTTACAGGTCTGACTAAGCGTTTGCATTGAAACGGCTGTGCCTTTGGGTATAAGCGGGTGCTGGAGCTTTAGGTCCAATATGACTTGGGATTCTTTACATTTTATAAATGGGGAGTCAAGATTAGACCAAAAACATAACTTCAAATGTATTCAACAACCATATCGGAAAAATTAAACATGTTCTATCAGCGCATGCTTTTATCCTCATTGTGCCATACTCCCATAATCAAAGAGCTAAATAGTCCAAGGTATAAAAGTTGGCCCGTGGAGCTGCTGTAATTGATTTTCGCCACTATCCGAAACAATAACTCCTCAATGAACTGAGAATAGAAATTCTGAACGTAAACATTATAAAGTTGATATTGAGTGACTGTGGTATCAGACAGTAACACGTTGACCCTAATAGCAAGGTTTAAATAACCGCACAGCCTCCAGATGTAGTTTTGATTTTGCACATTTACCCTGCACTGCACACCAATAACCATCAAAGACTGTCTCTGTGAATGAGAATGTATCTTTATTTAATGATATACTGTAGCTACAAAATATAATTACACCAATGCCTTAACACAGCGCTCTTTCTGCTTCTGTTTTTGTTTGGTGTCGAACAGAACGCCGATTTCCAGCGCATCACAATCCCACTTGAAACCACCTCCATGGGCAGTAATTTACCCAACTGAGTCCCATCAAGGGAGTGTTAAGAATGTAACATGGTTGTGCAGCTTAACTTTTCACATGACCTGGATGACACATTTGTGATCCACCCTTTAAACTTGACAACCTGCATTCCAGCTTCTGGACGTAATGGAACTTGGCATAGAAACAATAAACGTAATGAAACTTGACTGATTGAAAAAAACAAGGACAGGTATATAAAGGTCAACGTGATTTATACACGGCACATATTGAATAAATTATGGTCGTATCTCGTCTACCTTACTGCGGTCACAGAGAGGCATCGCTCGGATTTTAACAAGGTTTCGCGAACGAGTTATTGGTCAAAATCTGTGAGTATCTTTCAAACTTTACCAAATTTTGCAATGGCACACAACTTTGAGGAAATGCAGAAACTAATAGATTGGATAAAAAATATGGACATTGGAGACAAAACAGACCGGTATAACGATGTAATGTCACAGCTTCCACAGGATGAGGTTGGTGATGCTGTGTATTCTGATAGAGGATGGCCAACATTTTGCGACTATGTAAAGAACACACAACCTGAAAAGGACAAACAATATGCCACAGCCATGGTCCACTGGAAAGACGGTACCAATTCTTTTTTATTTCTAGTTTATCCCCAAGAAAAATTACACTGCGAAGAAATTCTAATTAAAAAATTGGATAAGATTCTGCGCAAAAAGAAAGAAATAGCACAACATATTTATATATTTTCACTTAACTCGCCATGCTTGGGAAGGTGTATGTGTAAGCTTTTACACAAAGGCTATGAATGGTACACACGTTATAAAGTTCGTTTATGCGTGGCATACACAAAGTTTTGGGGCTTAAGAGGCCCCGATGATTTTAACTATCTAAATTATTCTGATATATCAGATTTCATCAGTGTTTTTTTCTCGTATTATGAGAAATGCAATGCCGACTGTTTCACATTAGATCAGGAGCTTTTAAAAGGCATTAAAAAAATAAATGTCTTCAAATCGTTAAAATCAGACATTAACGAAAAGGATAGACACACGGTATGCAAGCAGATTAGTGAAGCAAAGAAACAACTTGTGATGCAGTCAATACATTCACCTTATCGCATGCGTGGCAAGCATTTGGAATGTGGAAAGGAAATAATAAATGAATTAAAATTTCCGCCAGCAGTACACAAAAAAGTTTCCAAAATGTTACAGGAGGTGTGGGATAAAATGGTTGAAGACTCTTTAGTGATACTTGTGAGAAGAAGCATTGCTGGACAATTTAACAAAAAAACAGTTCATCTCTTTCAGAATAAATTAAATGAAATTCTGGGGAACAACTGTCCCTTCACGCTGCGACATATTACTCATTAATTTTAACTCTCAAATTAAGGAACCTCTAGACTGAGTCTCAACTGTTTGGATGTTCTGTTTGTTTGTTTTGATTTATTTGTCTTTCCATTTTAGTTTTGTTCTGTTTGTCACTGTCTCTTGTCCCCATGTAAAGTGCCTTTGGGCCAAAAGTTAAAACATTTTTTAATTTTAAAGTAACATATATATCTGTATATATATATATATATATATATATATACAGATACAAAATGATATATACAAATAATAAGATAATTATATATATTATTAATAATATATATTTATGATAATTAAACAAAAAACTCCTAAGCTTTCCTGGGAATTACAGTTACAGAGAGAGATGCCTTTCTGGGACCGTAGTAAGGTAGACAACGAGCTTAATTTAATCAAAATGTCCGTCCTCCGAGCGGGATGAATAACATTGCTCAGACAGCTGTCCACTCAGGGGCGAAGAGATCAGCTGCGTCTCACTCAGTTGGCCCCGCCCACGGGATATGTCCCGCCCACGTGATAAGTCCCGCCCACGTGATGCGTCCCGCCCACGGGATGCGTCGCGCTCACGGGATGCGTCGCGCCCACGGGATATGTCCCGCCCACGTGATGCGTCCCGCCCACGGGATATGTCCCGCCCACGTGATAAGTCCCGCCCACGTGATGCGTCGCGCCCACGGTATGCGTCCCGCCCACCTCCACCAAGGCCATGAACAGGGTAAGTAGCAAACACTAAGCTATAATATTATTTCAGTCCTGAGCAGAGAGAACAAGACCCCAATGTCATGTCATCTGGGGTTAATTAACATCATCTAACATTGAGGCAGGTAAGTTAATATTATTGGTATATTTTTAGATTGAGCAATTATTTTGCATTTTGGCAAATTGATCCCATTAAAATATACTAAATGAACATAAGCTATTAGCAGTGTCATGTATTAACAGACTATGACTGGATGACTTTGATGCTGAAGAAAACCCCAACATGTGACGATTCTTAGAGAAGTTCTGAGTGTATCCAGTATCGAGTCATATAAGACACATTAATGTAATATATTCTAAATAAATATATGTTCTGTTGCAGTTTACCGATCACAAGTGGGGCCAATCTGTTGGACGATTTACGCATCTTTTCCTGCCGCTTAAGAGAAGTAAGATCCAAAAGTTTTAATCTTAAGTTAGCTGACTATTTGATCAAATACTGACAATGGTCCACAGGCATCAGCTTTTAAAACATAATTAATTAAAGTATTATTTTTTAAACATCATATATGATCAGTATTTGCTCAAAAAACATTGATGCAGTTAATGATGCAGTTAATAGGGAGTCTGCAAATGAAGTTAACATTTTGTTGAAAGATTTTTTTCTTACCCACTTTATAGTAATGTCTTTGAGGAAAGAGGTCCAACCACGTCCCATCAGCACCACGTCCCATCAGCACCTCGTCTGGCGGGGCAGGAAGGTGTGGAGCAGACATCGTCGCCTGCTCTGGTGAGCAATGACTCCAACGGCAATGAGATTAAAATCAAACCTTTCAAACGTTTCACCTTTTAAACTGCTAATCATTGTTAATTGTATAGCACATATATTGTGTGCAACACACACACACACACACGCACGCACACACACACACACACACATGCAACATTTAATACAATCAAATATAAATATTAGGTTTGCATTGCTGAAATTGTGTTATTGAATTATTTTGACCCCAAGAGATTTGCATACCTATTCTAAATAGATTGCATCTACTTTACCACAAGGGCTATTTGAATATATATATATATATATATATATATATATATACACTGTATATATGTATATACAGGCACGTGCACAGACATTTTGGGGGGCAGGTGCTCAAACCAAAAAAAAGGGCACCCAATGCCACAAAAAGAATTCTGACAGAGTTGAAGCATAAGCAGCAATACACTGATGATGCAATACATCCTCGACCTGCGTTTCCTCTGGGCAGCATCAGACTGCTAGCTTACATTTTCTTTATGAACAAAGATGAATTATTACATATAGCAACAGTACAAGCGTTCTGATTGGCTAATGGGTCATCATGCCAGCCACATATTGCCCTCCTCGCTGGTCTGATACGGATCAGTATTGCCCTCTTACGTCATTTTCAAAATGAGCGATATTGATAGACATCAACAGACATCCCTCTGAACAATACCAGAGAGGCCTTATGATTTTTTTTTCAGTCTGGCCACGCAAATCCTAGACAATAGAACGGAATAAGAATGCACTCTCTCTATCTCTCTCTTCTCTCTTTCTTCTCTCTTCACTCTCTCTCCCTCTCTCTATTCTCTAAACATAACTAACGTCAGTAAACAGCTGCAAGGCTTTGAAATCACGGATTTCGTGAGTTTTTGTTTGTTTATTTTTTTAGGAAACGTCGGACCAGTTGTGACGTCATGTTTTCAGCAGCGCTAATGTATTGGTTGATTTATCACAAAACAACGTCAGGGGACAAACACCGTCATGACCTGTGTGTCTGGTGCTGCGGGTCAGAGGAGAAGGAGGTGCACCCGTTTAGTGGCGCGAGGAGCACTGCGCGGAGGAGGAAGTGGAGGAGGAGGAAGGAGGAGCGCGGCGGGGGGAGGGGGGGGGGGGCACGTGAGCTTGTGAGCGCAGCGGAGCATGTCGGGGCGAAGTTCTCAGATAAATGCCCCGTCGGATATTAAAACACATTTGGGGGGACTTGATGACAGAAAGAGTAACTTTTATTCTTAAATACTGATGAATAAAAAAAGTGGGCTCCAGCAAAAAGGGCACTTTTCTCATCCAGGGCAAAAGGGCTGGTGCTTGAGCACCACTAGGGCTCTATCTGTGCACGTGCCTGTGTATATATATATGTATATATATATATATTTATATATGTATATATATGTATATGTATTTATATATATATATATATACATATATAATAAAAGGAAACATTTGTGAGAATACTTCCGATGTGTAAATATCCGCCTATGTGTTACTGGTTAAGATTAAATGAAGCTGGCACACAGCACAATATTTGAACAGTATCTCTGTTTGACTTTGAAAAAGAAAATCAGAGCCTTGATAGTAAAGACCGTTTTAGGCGACTTCCCCAAAATGGGCATTTGGCACACTTTTATATTACGTATGGGGTTCAATATATGTGAATACAACATGAAAAAAAAGTACATTATATCTACATTTACCTATTTAAAAAACACCACAAAGCAACTGAATGTTGAATCAAAATGGAACATATTTTATTTTGCGAAACTTGAAAAATGTCTTACGAACGGCTTACGAATTATTGTAGCTCATTTTTGTGCTGTTTAATTTGATGTGAAACATCATCATATTATTTTGTGATTATCTTTCTGCTCATTACTGTTTAAACACATAAGCCACATAACAACAGCAGTTATTTAGCTAAATACTGTTGTTCAAAGTGCCAATATTTATTATATTAAACTGACCTCGACAAGTTCACCTCCACGGATGCCACATAACGTGACACCCTGGCACCAAGTGGGCGGTAGGCTTCTGCATTTTTTAGACCAAATTAATATCGCTGGTGATGAGTGATTTACTTAATCGTGCTATGCGTCAGATCACATTCCAGTTAACATGTTTCTTCTGCAACATAATTATTATCTTGTACTGATTATATTCTCTTCACTTGATTCTAGCCGAGGTTTGAGGACTGTTTGGCCCGTTGGAGGGAGAAGGACGACAAGGAGTCAAACTGCCTGCACAACTTCATTTGTATACTCACTACTTTTCTGTATGTGATGAATATGCTCATGGAATATGTATGGAAGCAATATCCAACAAGACG
Source organism: Pseudoliparis swirei (assembly GCF_029220125.1). NCBI lineage: Eukaryota > Metazoa > Chordata > Actinopteri > Perciformes > Liparidae > Pseudoliparis > Pseudoliparis swirei. The sequence goes on along the minus strand of NC_079406.1, from coordinate 12,736,550 downwards.
GGGATTAACAAGTTCCTAAATGTAATTGTTGAATGGCACAAGGATGTATTGTTCTCCTATCAGCATGTTTCGGTCAGGTGTTGTACAGACTCTCCGTCAGGTCTCATCCTAACCCCCACATTTCTCCACTACCCCTTTTTAAGATGTACATGGCCTGCACAGTTTCTCCATCCTCCTGCAGGCTGTATGACGATTGAACCTTCTCTGCGCAGAGAATAAAGATTTTAAAGACAAGTTCTGTGTTCTTTTTTTCAGTCGTAAGAGACTGGTCAGAAGTGGGTAAAGGAGCATCATGATCGACAGACATGTTTTACTTGAATTGAGTTACCTTAACTTGGTTGTTTGTATTATTATCTTCTATTTCCAGGTAGTCATACAGATCTAGACACCTTTAGATAATTAATTTTAGAGGCATATCCAAAACCGTTTTGGCGTCAGGGCCAGCAAGGCCTTCTCTGCTGGCCTAAACATCATCAGAATATATAATTTTTTTCTAAATATATTTTCCCACAAATATGTATTCAATTATTTCCCAGAGTAAGAGTTATTCTCTTAATTTCATAGCGTTCCTCTTGGTTGCGCTGCTGCAGGGTTGCCAGGTCTGTGTGACAAAACCAGCCCAATGGCCAATCAAAACCAGCCCAAACCAGCCCAATGGCCAATAAAACAAGCCCAAAAAACAAGCCCAATATCAGAACTCAAAATATGCCTGTGCCAAACCATATACACTGCTTTTAAAGTCCAACAGCATTGCTATCATTGCCAAATTTATTGTAATATCTACAAAGTAACACCAAATGGTTAGTATGCCAGCATTAAAAGCAGTTTTCCCGAAACAGTTATTTCACCTAGGTCCTAAAATGGCCTTGTGTAATTAGATACAGTATATTATCATAAATAAAATATAGCTCTGTGAAGGTGTAGTATTGCATCCATCGGTTGCGAGCCCGATGCATCGTTTTGGACACAGCTTGCATTATTGCAAAAAATTCAGCAATGCTTCTGTTATTGAATTGGCATCTCCGCCGTCTAAATTTTTGATACCAGCAAAAGTAGATACAATGCGCTGCTGTGTTTGGCTGTAGTATCTTATGACAACAGCAAGCTGTTTTTGCATGCCCACGTCGGTACTTTCATCGATAATTAAAGAATACAGTTCTTCCCCTATATCCTTTAGTTTAGAAGCTGGTGCTGCATGTCTGGGCCGATTACGTTGTTTATGAGTGCAGAGCATTTCGTCCTGTGCAGTTTGATGTCCTTCTGTGCAATTTCACCAACAAGCTCTCCCAGGTGATCCACTGTCAAAATGCTTGAATGGCAAGCAATGCGCTGTCATTTTAAGCTCGCTAACTTCACAGAGTGGTCAATTCTCACTGTGGTTATGCCACTGTCAAACAATGTACGCACTCGACAACTGGAGAACGGAGCAGCATTTCAATGTGTTTCCCCGTTTTGCTGTGGTTTTGGAGATCACTGTGGTGCGCACGAATATCGGTTTTGCAGTACCGACAAAAAGCTTTGGTATCATCCCCAGCCACACGTTCTATCCATTCTTTAATTCCTTTCACTTTCCCATTCTTTCGTCTATTTCTTCCGTATTTAGCCCACTTACCGGTGGCATGTTTCTCCAGTGTAGCTATAGCTACACTAACTACCAGACCAGAGTTGGGATCGGGCATGGGAGACAGAGCGGCGAGAGCTTTAGGTGCGTGTGTGTATGTGGGCGTGTCCCATGTCCATGTGTGTACGTGCTGATCTGGAGTCAGTTTGGTAGGATTTGGGTAGAAATAAATTATTTCATTTAAAATATGGATTTTTATTTAAAGATATTCATGTAATTTGCATGCATAATAGGTCTACCCGAACCAGCGGACAAAAAATTCAACCCGCGGCAACACTTCAAAAGTAGCCCAATTCTGCGGGAAAACCGCGGACCTGGCAACACTGCGCTGCTGCCAGCCCCAGGTTGAGATTTGGAGGGCTGGTCTTTATGTTAGATCTTTTATCCAATCATATTCAGCCATCGTGTGTTGCCAGGGGGCTAAAATTTGCCCTTAGGCCTTCAGAATCAACATTGTGGGCGCTGGTAGCTTAAAGTGAATGGGAACCGCTGGCTGGCTGTCGAGGTGGTGCCCAGCGAATAATGTGGGCTACGTAGACAACTGGAAGACTTTCTGGGGAAAACCTGATCTGATGAGGAGAGACGGCATTCATCCCACGTTGGACGGAGCGCGTCTCATTTCTGCGAATATGACCAAGTTGATCACCGGACTTAATCTATGACAACCCAGGGTTCAGATCAGGAACCGGGAGCAGAGTTGTAGTTTAACACCCTTCTGCTCTTCCATTCGAGCAGTTACCCACCCTTGACTTTAGAGTAGAGACTGTGTCTGTCCCACGGCCACTTCAATTAAATAAATCAAAAGTAAGCAGAAGAGGAGTCGTACACAATAACCTTATACAAGTTAACACAATTATTTCAGCAGTGCAACAAAATAGGTCTATTAAATGTGGTCTCCTAAATATTCGATCTCTGTCATCTAAAGCTGTGTTACTGAATGATTTAATATCAGATAATCACATTGATTTATGTTGCCTAACTGAAACCTGGCTGAGCCATGAAGAATATGTCTGCCTGAATGAATCGACTCTCCAAGTCATATTAATACTCACATTCCTCGAGGCACCGGTCGAGGAGGTGGAGTAGCAGCCATCTTTGAATCGAGCCTATTAATTAATCCTCAACCAAAATTACACTACACCTCATTTGAAAGCCTTGTTCTTAGTCTTTCACATCCAACCTGGAAAACACTACAGCCAATTCGATTTGTGATTCTGTACCCGCCACCAGGTCCATATTCAGAGTTTATATCTGAATTCTCAGAATTTATATCAAGTTTGGTTCTTAAAACCGATAAAGTTATTATTGTTGGAGATTTTAATATCCATGTGGATGTTGATAATGATTGCCTTAGTGCTGCATTCATCTCCTTGTTGGACTCGATTGGCTTCTGTCAGAGAGTACAGAAACCCACTCACAGCTTTGGCCACACGCTTGATCTTGTTCTTACTTATGGCGTTGACATTGAGCATTTGAACGCCTTCCCACAGAATCCTCTTCTGTCAGACCACAACCTCATAACTTTTGAATTTATACTACCGGAGTGTACTCCGTTAGTCAAAAGTTTCTACACTAGATGTCTAACTGATAGTGCTGTAGCTAAATTTAAAGAAGCGATTCCTTCTGTATTTGATTCGATACCACGCCTCAATATAACAGAGGACTCCTGGTCTAACTTTAGTCCGTCCCAGATTGATCATCTTGTTGACAGTGCCATAGGCTCTCTGAGAATGACACTGGACTCGATAGCCCCTCTGAAGAAGAAGACAGTGAGGAAGAGGAGGTTTGCTCCGTGGTATAACCCTCAGACCCGCAAACTGAAGCAAACGTCACGAAAGCTTGAACGCATATGGCTCAACTAATCTCAAGAATCCCGCTTAGTTTGGCGAGATAGTCTTAAAACATATAAGAAGGCCCTCCGTAATGCCAGAGCAGCCTATTACTCATCAATAATAGAAAAATAAAACAACCCCAGGTTTCTCTTCAGCACTGTAGCCAGGCTGACAGAGAGTCACAGCTCTGTGGAGCCGAGCATTCCTATAAACCTTAGTGGTAATGACTTTATGAACTTCTTTAATGAAAAGATTTTAACTATTAGGGACAAGATTAATAATCTCTTGCCCATAACCAGTGCCAATCTGTCCTCAAGTGGAATGGCCTTGGAAACCGCTGTATGCCCTGGTGTATATTTGGAGGATTTTCTCCTATCAACCGTGACCAATTATTTTCAACGGTTTCTACTTGAACACGTCTACCTGTCTCTTGGACCCCATCCCGACGAGGCTGCTTAAAGACGTTTTGCCTTTAATTGGCGGCTCTCTATTAGATATTATCAATGTGTCTCTGCTAACAGGCCACGTACCACAGCCCTTCAAGGTGGGTGTTATTAAACCTCTCCTGAAGAAGCCCACTCTGGATCCAGAGGTATTGGCTAACTACAGACCGATCTCTAACCTCCCTTCCTCTCCAAGATCCTTGAGAAAGTGGTCGCAAATCAGTTGTGCGACTTTCTACATCATAATAGTTTATTTGAGAAATTTCAATCAGGATTTAGAAAACACCACAGCACCGAGACGGCACTGGTGAAAATTACAAATGACCTCTTAATGGCAGCAGATAAAGGACTCTCTCTGTCCTGGTCTTGTTAGACCTTAGTGCTGCATTCGACACCATTGACCATGACATCCTGTTACAGAGACTGGAGCAGTCGATTGGCATTTCAGGCACGGCACTAATTTGGTTTAAATCCTATTTATCAGATCGATCTCAGTTTGTATTTGTAAACGATGACGCCGATAACCACCAACGTTAATCACGGAGTTCCACAAGGTTCTGTGCTTGGACCAATTTTATTTACCTTATACATGCTTCCTTTGGGCAATATTATCAGGAAACACTCCATAAACTTTCATTGTTATGCAGATGACACTCAACTATATTTATCGATAAAACCAGAGGAGAGCAACCAACTCTGTAAAATTCAAGCATGTCTTAAAGACATAAAACATGGATGACCTGCAACTTCTTGATGTTAAACTCAGACAAACCGAAGTAATTTTAATCGGCCCTGAGCACCTCAGAGATCAATTATCTGGTGATGTGGATTCTGTAGACGGCATTGCCCTGGCATCCAACACCACTGTAAAGAATCTTGGCGTTATCTTTGATCGGGACTTGTCCTTTAACTCCCACGTAAAGCAAATCTCAAGGACTGCATTCTTTCATCTACGTAATATTTCAAAATCAGGCTCATCTTGTCTCAAAAAGATGCAGAAAAATTGGTTCACGCATTCGTTACTTCGAGACTGGATTACTGCAACTCCTTATTAGCAGGCTGCTCTAATAAATCTCTTAGGTCCCTCCAGTTGATCCAGAATGCTGCAGCTCGTGTTCTCACTAAAACTAAGAAAAGAGATCACATCACTCCTGCACTAGCTGCTCTGCACTGGCTCCCAGTAAAATCAAGAATCACTTTTAAAATTCTTCTTAACCTACAAAGCCTTGATTGGTGATGCTCCATCATATCTTAAGGAGCTTGTCGCACCATATTGCCCCACTAGAGAGCTACGCTCACTAAATGCGGGACTACTTGTAGTTCCTAGAGTCTTAAAAGTAGAATGGGAGCCAGAGCCTTTAGTTATCAAGCTCCTCTTTATGGAACCAGCTTCCAATTTCAGTCCGGGAGGCAGACACAGTCACCTCGTTTAAGAGTAGACTTAAGACCTTCCTCTTGACAGAGTTTATAGTTAGGGCTGAATCAGGTTTGCCCTGGTCCAGCCCCTTGATATGCTGCTATAGGCTTATAGCTGCCGGGGACGTTTTAGGATGCACTGAGTACCTATCTCCTCTTTTTCTCTCCTTAAGGATGAATTTTCATCTCTCAATCACACGTTACTAACTCTGCTTTCTCCCGGAAGTCCTTTTGACTTTACGTCTCATGGGGTCATCGGACCCTATGAGACGGCATAGATCCTATCTGCCTGATGGATCGCCTGGGTCGTGGAATTCCTGCTCATGACTACGCCACTGTCCTGTTGAGACTCCCACTCCTCCTCCCCACCGCCATCTGCCTGATGGATCGTGGAGGTCTCCATCGTGGAATATGCCTACTATGAACTATTCATACACTCTGTCATATTCATTGAATGTATTTTAACTCTAAATCTGTCCTTCTGTACACATTACATCTATTGCATCTGTCCATCCTAGGAGAGGGATCCTCCTCTGTTGCTCTCCTGCAGGTTTCTTCCCTTTTTTTCCCCCCTGAAGGGTTATTTGGGAGTTTTTCCTGGTCCGATGTGAGGTTTTGGGGCAGGGATGTCTATGTGTACAGATTGTAAAGCACTCCGAGACAAATTTGTAATTTGTGAAATTGGGCTATACAAATAAACTGAATTGAATTGAATTGAATGAACATTTTGTGTCAACCAATCAGCTTTAGAGTTGGCTCCTGTAGGCCTTCTAGAAGGCCCCGGAACCGGCACAGGAGCAGCTAGCAGGCGTAATGCTGCACGTCTTTTGATTGGATTACCAATATTGAGAGGCGGGTCCTATAGGCAGGTATATGCAGAACCTCAGAACTAGGAAACTGAATTTGATAAACGAAATAATTCGCGTACTACTAAGCTGTTTGTTCAACCCACAATGGCGGAAGGAGGAGAAGATATCGATTTGGTCGAGGATATAATTAGAAGGCCATTCTCAACGAACTTTAAGACCGACGCCGACGCTACAAAGCCCGTCACAGGCGGGAAGAGGTTCGTTCGCCACTTTCAAAGTTCCAACTACGAGCGCTACCGATGGCTCAGGCTCCGAGAAGCTCTGCTCACCGGACTGCTTGAATGCCTGTTGCAAGTGATCGATTTGGTGTTTGGAGCCACACTGGCTTTGCAAACTTGAGTTGTCTAACCAAGGCAGCAACGAGACACCAAAGTACGGCTCGGCACCTACAAGCAACGGTGCTTTGAAAACTTTTGGGGACACGGAGCGGATCTACAGATCAACGAACAAGCGTGCAGGGCAACGGAGCTGCACAATGAACAGGTGAAGAACAAGAGGGACATATTGAAAAGACTCATTAATTGTGTCATGTGTTTGGGTAAACAGGAACTTTCATCTTCATCATCACAGTGAAACTGCTCTGGGTGACAATGCGCTGTTTAGTGAACACACTGTAAAAAAAAGTTGGACTTAAAGCTAAAAGTTTGTGGACCAGAAATGGATAGAAGACGAATATTAATATAACTTTGTTGCACTCGACTATGTTCTTGCCTATTAGTTGAACTGTAGCCTACTGTATTGTACTCTTCCCCTGCAATTCTCTGAAGAGAAATGTCAATTTCAAGGTGACGTAACGCCTGCTTATACTGCGTCTCTGTCTAACTGTATCGTGTCTAGAGCCATGGCATCATAATGATGTAATGAGAGGTGGATTAATTCGGGTGGGACTGTGTAGGACCTCACTGAAGGCCCAGGCCTCAGGCCCACGGCACGCCACTGCCAAAACGACTAAAGCCGTCAATATCACCATGCACAACAATACGCCATCCGAAATAGATGAGCACAGATTGAAATCAGTACCACTGCCTGCTTCATACATCGGATAAGAATTTCTACAATATTTACAAGTAATCAAAGTAAAACAGAGTCATTAATTAAAAGTCACTGCTTAACTGTACACAAATCCAATAGGTAAAGTATCACTTCCAAAATATTTACAAACTGACCTGTGAATACACCACTTAAAAAGCTGCCCCTAAAAGTTAAGCTTTACTCTTAAAGTTAAGCGTTACTCTTAAAGTTAAGCGTTACTCTTAAAGTTAAGCGTTACTCTTAGGTAAAACTGATTTTTATGTGTAAGAACTTTAATGGGGTTACTCGATCCATCATGAATAAACCACTTAGTAGTAGTGACTCCATGAACTTTTTTAAGGATAAGATTCTAACTATTAAAGACATGATTAATAATCTCCTGCCCTCAACAAGTATCAATCTATCCTCAAAGAGAGTAGGCTTAGAAACAGCTGTAAACCCTGATATTGATTTAGAGGGCTTTTCTCCCATCAACCTCAACCAATTGTCTTCTACCTGTGTCCTAGACCCCATCCCGGAGAGGCTTCTTAAAGACGTTTTACCTTTAATTAGCACCTCTTTACTAGATATGATCAATCTGTCTTTACCAACAAGGTCTTTCCAAGTAGCTGTAATTATGAAGCCCAATCTTTCTTTCAATCATTTTATTTTAAGTTTTTACAAGTTACACCAGACAATCAAAAACGAATAAATAAAAATTACAAAACAACCAACTATACGGACAATCAGACAAGGAAGAAAAAAATAAAAAAATAAAAACACAAACATAAATCATAAATCATCATCTTCCATATTGAACCAACTATAACCATCATTCACAGAGTCACTTGGGTCCCAAGATTGCAAAGCTTCTTCTTATGGTTTTGGCATAGTCCTCGCCAATAAAAACCATAAAAGGATTCCAGATGGAAAAGAACGCGTTCTCCCCGGAGTCCTTTTGACTTCACGTCTCATGGGGTCATCGGACCCTATGAGACGGCATAGATCCTATCTGCCTGATGGATCGTCTGGGTCATGGAATTCCTGCTCCTGACTACGCCACTGTCCTGTTGAGACTCCGCCCACTGTTGAGACTCCGCCCACTCCTCCTCCCCACCGCCATCTGCCTGATGGATCGTGGAGGTCTCCATCGTGGAATATGCCTACTATGAACTATTCATACACTCTGTCATATTCATTGAATGTATTTTAACTCTAAATCTGTCCTTCTGTACACATTACATCTATTGCATCTGTCCATCCTGGAGAGGGATCCTCCTCTGTTGCTCTCCTGCAGGTTTCTTCCCTTTTTTTCCCCCTGAAGGGTTATTTGGGAGTTTTTCCTGGTCCGATGTGAGGTTTTGGGGCAGGGATGTCTATGTGTACAGATTGTAAAGCACTCCGAGACAAATTTGTAATTTGTGAAATTGGGCTATACAAATAAACTGAATTGAATTGAATTGAATGTCTACTTGGAGGACGTGCGTGAGTCTTTGCAGTGGCAGCAGCTGGAGGACATTGTGAAGCCAATACAGACAGACGGTGTGGTGCTGTCCATCCACTGCTGGAGGACAGACAGCCGAGCGCAGTACCACAGAAGACTGAGGATTCTGCTATGTCTGTTTTATACAGGGGAGGCAGAGTGTAGGCCTAGGATACATATGAGAGGATTGAGCTCAATAGGACATTTTATTATGTAAGATATTTGGTTCCCAAGTACCAACATGTTGCTTACACCTTAAACATACGCCAGAACAGTCTTTGTCATATTTGCTTCTATGGGGTAGTTTGTAATTTATGTATAATTTTAAATTGAATTTCTTGTGATTTCTAACTAGCCTACAACATATTTGTTTACTAGTTAACATGATTGTTTTCCATTGGTGATCGGTAATTGTAGTTTTAAGATCCTGTTCCCATGATTGTCTGCTGCTGTGAGTACTTAATTTACTTAAGGAGAGCAGTTTATAACACATATAGCTTGTTTTTTTCCCTCTTCAACTGGCAGACTTCACTGATTCAATCAGCTCTGGGCCACGACCTTCTTTGTATTGGGGTACAGAGTTTAAGAAACTACGAATTTATAAGAAATGGAGAAACTGTGTTTTGGGTAGCCCATACTCATCCTGAAGTTGATTAATAGACTTTATGGTACCACTTTTATAGAGGTCATTTATCACCTGGATTCCGTTTGTGTTCCATTAGTTAAAACCATGGTCAATCCAGGAAGGGATAAAATTGGGGTTATTAACAATCGGTTCATAAAAAGAGTATTTTCTATCGATAGAAAACACCTTTTTTACCCTATTCCATGTGCTTAGAATGTTACTCACAATGAAGTTGTCACTAGTGCCTATTGTTCGTTTAACAGTATTTAAGAAAGGTGCACTTGATAATGACTTGCACCCTTGCATTTCAAAGTCTAACCATATTGATTTGGGGTCTTGTGCCACCCATTCCGATAAGTTTTTCAGTTGTATTGACCAGAAATAATACTGAAAATCTGGTACTGCTAGACCCCCATTTACCACGGGCAGTTGGAGTTTCTCTCATCTTATTTTAGGGTGTTTATCTTACCAAATAAATTTAGATACGGTTTTATGCAAATCTATAAAAACGTTATTTAGAATGTCATTAGGTATCATTTGCAAGGGATACAAAATTCTAGGGAGTATATTCATTTTAATAACAGCTATGCATCCTAGCCAAGAAATTGGGAGCGGCAGCCATCTAAGTAAGTCCAGTTTAAGGATAGGAGACAGATTCATCTTCACCAGGTCTTCCAATTTGTAGCAGGCGTGGATTCCAAGGTATTTAAAGCCATTGGGAGATAGATTAAATGGGGATATTATCCTGTTGTCCGGGTCTCTACTGCTTCCAAGTGGTAGGGCAGTTGATTTACCCACATTGATTTTATAGCCAGAGAAACTACCAAATTCACTGATTAATTCGAGCACAGAGGGAATGAATTGTTTAGGGTTATGGAGAAATAGCAGTCGATCATCTGCATACAGTGAGATAATGTGCTCCATTTCCCCACTGTTAATGCCTTTAATAAGTGGATGTATTCGAATAGCCTCGGCCAGAGGTTCAATGACAGTTGTAAACAGAAGTGGGGACAGTGGACAACCTTGACGAGTGCCACGCCCAAGATTGAACCGGGGTGAAGTGAAACCGTTTGCCATAACCAGGGGTCCCCAAACTTTTTCCTGAGAGGGCCACATAACGTTTCCCTTGTCTGCTGGAGGGCCAGCCGGGGGCGGGGGGGGGGGGGGGGGGAACACTGGAGTTGATAAGCGTGTCTTCTTGTCTGATCAATACGCAACTGTGAGGTGCGCGACTTGACAGAGCGGCCAGCTGCTGATCACTCACTCAACAGCCTGACGTGCATGAATAGATGGTGCGTGCGCAGTGCGCCAACATTTTTTTGGGGAGCACCGAGACCCATTTTGACCCAGGAAAAACCCTGTGCTCACCTGTGTGCGAGCATCACGGCTGAGCGATGCGCGCGTCACTCGCTGTGAGCGCTGCGCTGCACGTGCAGACAGCATTTAACGGAGCGGAGAAGCGCGTGCGCTCTGATCGCTCTTTTAATGAAGTATCGATACTAAAAATATGATAAATCACATCGTGTTTAACGTACGGGTACTTTGTTAGTATCGCTACACCGTGCAGCATGACAGTAGTAGATGTAGCGGACTAACATTCAAGCTAACCTAGCTTCCCAAAGGCTGTGGACATCTGAACGCTGATTGGTCGAGACGCGACACGTCCCATCAAAGATGTTCTATTGCGAAGAGCACCACTCCACATTTTCTCCGCGTCTCACTGTAATCTCAAAGGCAGCGGGCCAGGTGAACAAAATAATAAATCTTTTGTTCAGGGGGCCGGTCCAAATGGGGAGGCGGGCCGAATCCGGCCCGCGGGCCGTAGTTTGGGGACCACTGGCCATAACCATTGCTTGTGGAGAGGTGTACAGTAATTTTACCCAGCTTATGAATGTATCGCCCAGGGAAAAATGTTCCAAGACGTTAAACATGTATCTCCATTCGATACGATCGAACGCTTTCTCAGCATCCAAGGAGACCACCATAGACTCTAGGGTTATTTTTGGCATGTTGAATGACCCCCAATAAACGTCTCACATTAGTATAAGAATGACGACCCTGCATAAATCCTGTTTGGTCATGCCCAATGATGGTGGGGAGGATAGGGTTGAGTCTTTTTGCTAAGAGTTTGGCCAATATTTTGTTTTCCACACATTGTAAACTGATCGGTCTATATGAAGAAGTGGCGGCTGGTGATTTTTTGGGGGGGGGGGGGGGGGCGCAGTTGGGCGACGCGGTTTAAATATCACTCAACAATGAGAAGAATAGAGGTTTTGAGTAGAATATTGTAAAAAACAAAGCTTTATTTCAAGAACACACCGTGCTCAACACTGTCCAATAACAACTATCAACACACTGTAACTTTGGGCATGAGAGGTTCAGAGCAGCTTTAAGGAACATTGGGTTGGGTTTCAGAGGTTTGCAAAATAAAAGAGTTTCACCCTCTCATGAAAGAGGTTCAGAGCAGATGTAACTGATGTGGAACGGGCATGGAAGAAGTCGGCTCAGATGGTGGATTTTCCCAGCACTTATTTATTCTGCAGAAGACAACAGAACACACACATTTGCCTTCTGATCTGTCTCTGCACTTCCACTTCCCTCAGCAATAAAAAACCATTGTCCATGGAAGACAGGACCACATTAAATCTAAATAATAACAATTCTCATCAAAAACCATGACATGTAACATACAAGGGGAAAACAGAGACCCCTAATGGACAAAATAAATAACTACATGAGCTAGAGTCATTTCAGCAGAAACAGCGAACATTCTAACTTTGAACAAAAGGGAAACACATACCTGCAGAAGACAACAGAACACACACATTTGCCTTCTGATCTGTCTCTGCACTTCCACTTCCTAGACACGCAAAACAACACAATTTACACAAGGAAAATATACGTCGGGGCGACCGGATGTAGCTAAACAAACGGTGCCAAAGTGGCTCAATGAGACCGCCACCAAACGTATATGTTGACGGTCTAAATGACACGACAGCTGGACGCCGGGATCGTATTAACATTCCATTACTGTATGTAACATAAACGGTTAATTTGTATTAAAGAATATAGCCAAAATAGTGCGAAATCGTTTTTCACTCAACTCACCCTCAGCAATATAAAACCATTGTGAGGGAAAGACGGGACTCAGGAGCAGGAAGTGCAACAGATGGAAAGCAATTTCCGCAGGAAACAGATTTTTAAGAATAACGCTAAATAAAAATAGCTCATTAAAATAAAATTCACAAACACTCAATAATATCGTTGAACAACAAACAAAAATAAAATACAATACATTGAAAACAAGAAATGACAGAGTGCATTTCTAACTGTTTGACAGAGTAGACCCACTATATGTAAAGAAAAGTAGCTCCTCTCTTTAAAGTGGTCAAACTTCTCAATAACTCTGGTTAAAGTCAATCATGTCTGTAACCAGCCTGTTTCCATTATTCTGGAGGGAATGTGTCTGTTTTTCAGAACTTCTTCGTTGTGTTTTCGATGCCAGTTCGGTCTGCAAACAGGGTTAGCTTCATGCTGTTAGCGAGTTAGCTTCAGGCTGTTAGCGAGTTAGCTCCATGCTCTTAGCTAGATAACTGCGGCAAGATTCGTGCTTTACACTTGTCTGAAGCTCTGTAGATCCCTCACCCCGTTGTAGTCCAGAGAGTTTCAGTCCCAGGACTTTGGAATAACAGACATAGGAAACAAAAAACGAATTACTCATGGAGCATCCAACTAACCAGCTCCAGTTAGCATATAGGCTTGAGGAGAACCTCCGGGTGTACGTCCTCCCGCGGTCAGCGCTTTGCTGCAGAATTTTTAAATCCGGATGTTCGGGTCCCAACTCTTTCAGCCTCTTCTTGTCAATATCTGACCGTCGATTGAAAGGTGTTTGGTGTAGAGATACCACAGAGTTTTCAGTCGCCGACGCCATACTAACATAAAGCTTCTGCTAGCTATGTTGCTCGCGTACCTCCGTGGAGCTCCGTGGTTGCCAGGTCTGTGTGACACAACCAGCCCAAAAACCAGCCCAATATCAGAACTCAAAATATGCCCGTGCCAAACCATATACACTGCTTTTAAAGTCCAACAGCATTGCTATCATTGCCAAATGTATTGTAATATCTATAAAGTAACAACATATGTTTAGTATGCCAGCATTAAAAGCAGTTATTTCACCTAGGTCCTAAAAGTAGCCCGATTCCGCAGGAAAACCGCGGACCTGGCAACACTGCTCTGTGGGCTGAGGGAACATACGGGTCTCTGATCTGCCGAATAGTCCAATCACGTGGCCATGGTGCACATTTTTGCGACCCAAGATTCACGTTTCATCCACCAATGAGAAGCCGGTCCTTGCCGAGACGACTGAAATGTTTTCTCGATGCCGTACACACACGTTAGATCACCTCGAAAAAGGGGAGGGGCTTCTCTCCGTGATAATGGCGATATATTATATTTTTTCACATTAACTTAAGTGGTTGTTGACAGGCTGACGGTCTCCCACACACTTAGCGCGTCAACACGGTATATTTACTATTTAAATGATTTGGCATATAATGTTTTTTGACAGGATTTTTTTCTTCTTTTCTTCTTCTTTTTTTTTTTCATCTCAAAATTTTAAGAGGGGCGGCGCCCTAGTGCCCCCTATGGACGAACTGCCACTGTGAAGAAGGTTCTTCTGGGTTTTTCCCTTGCTTTGGTATAAAGATAATTGCAGCCGTCTGTATTGATTCAGGTAGTTTTTTATTCGAGAAGCAGAATTCATATATTTTGCTTAACAGTGGGGTGAAAATATCTTTAAATTCTTTATATATTTCAGGAGGAAAGCCATCTGGACCAGCTGCTTTACCAGAGGGGATGTCATTGATAGCTTCCTGTATCTCTGCCATTGTAATTGGCTTATTTAAAGACTGTTGTTGTTGCTCATTAGCTTGAGGTTGGTTTAAATTATCCAAAAATACATTTATTTGAGAGTCACTTTTATGCGTTTCTGATGTTTATAATAATTTATAATAATTTGTAAATATGGTGTTAATTTCCCCTGACTTAAAACAACGTATTCCGTTCGAGTCTTTCAGACAAGAGACCGAATTATGGTTATTTTGATTACTTAAAAGTTTTGAGAGTAAATTACCTGGTTCATTTCCATATTCATACAACGTTTGCATTTTAGAAAATAATACTTTCTCAACTTGTTGGGTTATTAAAGTGTTAAGATCAGCCCTTACAACAAAACTTTTTTCGTCGTTCTCTTTAGTTGAATGTTGTTTGTGTTTCTGTTCACAACATAGTAATTCTGCCTCCAGGTTTTTCTGTTCAGATAACATTTTCTTTTTCTTTCCACTACAAAATGAAATAATTAGCCCCCTCAAATATGCTTTAGTGGATTGAAGCCCAATCTTGATCCACAGGTCTTGGCTACAGACCGATCTCTAACCTTCCCTTCTTCTCTAAGATCCTTGAGAAAGAAGTCACAAATCAGTTTCATGACTTTCTACATAACAATAGTTCATTTGAGGATTCACAGTCAATATTTAGAATGCATCAAGCCTCTTTGGTCCCTCCAGTTGATCCAGAATGCTGCAGCTGGTGTACTCACAAAAACTAAGAAAAGAGATCACATCACTCCTGTATTAGCTGCTCTGCACTGGCTCCTTGTAAAATCAAGAATCATATTTGAAATCCTTGTCCTCACCTACAAAGCGTTGATTGGTGATCTGATAGGCGCATCAGCAGGGCTATGGCAGGAGGCCGACTCACCAGGCAGGATGCATCAGACACAGCCGGGTCCAATGGACCCGATGAGATGTGAAGTCACAAAGACCCCAGGGAGGAAGCAGAGTTAATAATGTGTGATAGAGGGATGTAAATTCATCCATAAGGAGAGAGAGAAGAAGAGAGAGGTGCGTGAACCAGTTTTTCTACATCTTTTTGAGACAAGATGTGTCTGATTTTTTAAATGTTACATAGATTAAAAAAATGCAGTCCTTGAGATTTGCTTCACGTGGGAGTTAAAGGACAAGTCCCGATCAAAGATAACAACGAGATTCTTTACAGTGGTGTTGGATGCCAGGGCAATGCCATCTACAGAAACCACATCACCAGATTGTCATGATTTGGGACTTCTGTTTTTGCCACTGGGGTCATTTGGCGACCTCTGGTGGCCGAAAGACATTATTTCAGTCTTCCTGTTCCACACCTGTTTTCACTTGGTAAAGTTCAATTAACTTTGTTTGACCAGGGTATAAATACCTGGCAGTGTGCTAGACACGTCATCGCGACGTTTGATTATTCTTAGTGATCCTCGTTACCCTCTCGTAACGTTTGCTATTCTTCTGTGTTTTGGATTTTGACTCTTGTTTGGATTATACCATTTTCGGATTTTGACTCTTGTTTGGATTATACCATTTTCGGATTTTGACTCTTGTTTGGATTATACCATTTTTGGATTTAACAATTTCGTTTGGCTCTACCCCTTGTGTTCACGTTATTGCCGCTTCAAAGACACGTTTACATTTTGTGAAACTCCGTTGTGACGGAGAGGAAATAAAACACTCTTTTGACTGTACTCTCTGCATCTGGGTCCTCAATTGCCCACTGGGTAAATCGTGGGTTACCACTACAGCGACCCGGGTTTTCTTCCCGACTCCGGTGTCCTGACACAGATAACTGATCTCTGAGGTGTTCAGGGCCGAGTAAAATTACTTCAGAGTTTAACATCAAGAAGTTGCAGGTCATCCATGTTTTTTATGTCTTCAAGACATGCTTGAATTTTACTGAGCTGGTTGGTCTCCTCTGGTTTGATCGATAAATATAATTGACTATCATCTGCATAACTATGAAAGTTTATGGGGTGTTTCCTGATAATTTTGTTCAAAGGAAGCATGTAGGTAAATACAATTGGTCCAAGCACAGAACCTCGTGGAACTCTGTGACTTAGGTTGGTGGTCATCGAGGCTTCATCGTTTACAAATACAAATACACCAGGGCATACAGCGGTTTCCAAGGCCACTCCACTTGGACACAGATTGGCACTAGTTGAGGGCAAGAGAACATATCTTTTCCCTAATAGTTAGAATATTTTCATTGAAGAAGTTCATGGAGTCATTATTACTGAGGTCTACAGGAATACACGGCTCCCCAGAGCTATCCTAATAGTGCCATATTACCCCACGAGAGAGCTTATTGTACCATATTACCCCACGAGAGAGCTTATTGTACCATATTACCCCACGAGAGAGCTTATTGTACCATATTACCCCACTAGAGTGCTTATTGTACCATATTACCCCACGAGAGAGCTTATTGTACCATATTACCCCACTAGAGAGCTTATTGTACCTTATTACCCCACTAGAGAGCTTATTGTACCATATTACCCCACTAGAGAGCTTATTGTACCATATTACCCCACTAGAGAGCTTATTGTACCATATTACCCCACTAGAGTGCTTATTGTACCATATTACCCCACTAGAGAGCTTATTGTACCATATTACCCCACTAGAGAGCTTATTGTACCTTATTACCCCACTAGAGAGCTTATTGTACCATATTACCCCACTAGAGAGCTTATTGTACCATATTACCCCACGAGAGAGCTTATTGTACCATATTACCCCACTAGAGTGCTTATTGTACCATATTACCCCACGAGAGAGCTTATTGTACCATATTACCCCACTAGAGTGCTTATTGTACCATATTACCCCACTAGAGTGCTTATTGTACCATATTACCCCACGAGAGAGCTTATTGTACCATATTACCCCACTAGAGTGCTTATTGTACCATATTACCCCACTAGAGAGCTTATTGTACCATATTACCCCACTAGAGAGCTTATTGTACCTTATTACCCCACTAGAGTGCTTATTGTACCATATTACCCCACTAGAGTGCTTATTGTACCATATTACCCCACTAGAGTGCTTATTGTACCATATTACCCCACTAGAGAGCTTATTGTACCATATTACCCCACGAGAGTGCTTATTGTACCATATTACCCCACTAGAGAGCTTATTGTACCATATTACCCCACTAGAGAGCTGCACTCACTAATTTTGGGGCTACTTGTGGTTCCTAGAATCTTAAAAGGTAGGACCGGAGCAAGAGCCTTCAGTTATCAAGCTCCTCTTTTGTGGAGCCAGCTTTCACTTAACAAAAGACATCAAACCTGTTAATCATGTGGAAAGAACCCAAGACTCGCAAACTTACTGCATCCTATTAAAGTCTATGTCACACTATGGGACAATGGGACAAGAATATAAACCCATAATAAAATATTCAAACATGAATCTATATGGAAAATCAATTAGCCTATATACATTGTGAAGCCTTTACTCTTTAAAGTTTCACAATTAGTATAGTTGCTTTGACATTTTGCAATTAAAATGTTAGAAATATTTAATCGATATTTAGCAATCTTTCACATGTGCTTCCTCACCACAAGCATCCACTTGAAATGATCATGTTCTCTGTAGGAATAATTGACTATTCCCTGGTGTATACTGTCACCTTGTGGCTCGCTGTTTATTCTACAGTAGATGAGTAAGGCTTATTGACATCATTTAAACTGTGTTCAGGTTACAAATTAAAACATTAAAAAACACTTCAACGTAAAAAAAACAAGGGAAAACAGATTTTGAATCAATAATTTATTTAAAGGTAAGCAGGATTGTGTAAAGGACAAATACAAATCAGAGGAAAATGTCTGTGAATCAAAAAGAAAAAAAAACTTGGAAAGGTTGGTCACCAATGAGGTCAACGATTCAAAGCAGGTATACGTTAACATCAGTGGCACTGAACATTAGAATTTGACATGTGACAATGAAACTTCTGCTTCATAATTTCATAATAATTTTACACAAATAAATGCAAAGAAAATATCAGGTTTCATGTTTAGAGTGTGGAACAGTTGTAACACAAGCGTTCAACACTTGGAGGAGCTGTCCGCCCAACAGAGAAAGAGAGAGGAGGATCTTGAGTTCTTGAGCTTCAGCTTTGAGCTGAAGGGGGCAGCCACACTCTGTTTGCTCAATATGATGCCTGTTTTAATTGAAAATGTAAAACTAATTGGTCAGCTCTTTGCAGGAAATTCAAGTTTTACTTTCAATAAGTAAGCATTCATGGGAGTGAACACATTTATTTCCACTTTTTCCAAGACACTTTGCTTGCAGTGTTCATGAAACACTTTATTCCTCTCCCATGTATCACAGGGAAGGTGATGTCTGATAAATCCAAACACGGCCCATAAACTGGCCTGTCAGAGGCTACTCGGCCACATCACCACTGACGTGTGAGGAGGCTTCTCCCCACTACACTCAAGCTTTGAGGAATATAGTTTTAGACAGCTTATGTAACATGTCAGCTAAACGGGGGAGACATTTCTGTGTGTGTGTGTGTGTGTGTTTCGGGACATTCAATATCAGTGTTTTAGAGGGTTGAAGGTGTTGGCAGGGCCAAGGAGCCAGGTCAGAGTGTCGGGAACTATCTGTCCGTTTGGGTTGGAGGTCCACATGGTGTTACAAGTGCACCTGTATACGTATGTGTGTAATGATGTACTTGTATTGTGTGTTCAGGTGTGTGTGTGTGTGTGTGTATGTGTCTGCTCTGTGTTGTGGCTGGGGTCAATACGCTGCATCCTACAAAAGGGTTGAGTAGTTGATAATAAAGAATTCACGAAGGACATGATGTTGTATTTCTTGCATCCATCCTTTTACATTTTTCTTATATCGGGAAAGATCGTTTTAGGATACACTGAGCACCTATCTTCTCTTCTCTCCCTACTTATTGATAAATTGTTGTCTATCTATTGCACATTATTAACTTTGCTTCCTCCCCAGAGTCCTTGTGACTTCACGTCTCATAGGGTCCATTGGACCTGACTGGATCTGATGCCATGGCCCTGCGGATGTGTCCTCCTCTCTACCTCCATCTGCCTGATGGATTGTGGAGGTCTTGATCATGGTCCATGCCGACTACCAACTATTCATACACTGTCATACTCCTTGAATGTGTTGTAACTGTGTAATGATTCCTTCTGTACACATGACATCTATTGCATCTGTCCATCCGGGGAGAGGGATCCTCCTCTGTTGCTCTCCTGAAGGTTTCTTCCCTTTTTTCCCTGTGAAAGTTTTTTTTATATTTCTTGGGAGTTTTTCCTGATTAGATGTGAGGTCCTGGGACAGGGATGTCTATGTGTACAGATTGTAAAGCCCTCTGAGGCAAATTCGCAATTTGTGAGATCGGGCTATACAAAATAAACGTTAAAAATTTAATTGAATCTTGATTCGTAGTTTTTCTTCTCAACTGGCATTCCTCGACAGATCTTGTTGTTAAAGTGACAATGTGGCCAACCGAAAAAGCCAACCATGTCTCTGGACTAAACATCGTTCCTATTTCCTTTGCCTTTGATGAGCTTTTGTTTGCTTTCCCCCTGTTTCTACTCATATTATTTCCTCTCATCTCTTTTATCTATTTCTATCTTCTTTTTCTCTGTTTCTCCAGCACAGTGAAAGAATTGCAGGTATCCATAGCAACATGTTTGCAAGTCTGTTGTGCAAGCTTGTGTGTGTGTGTGTGTGTGTGTGTGTAATCTGTGTGTGCTACCTCTTGTCCGAGACACAATGGGTAATTATCGGAGCTTACCTCTGCGCTAATTAAGCGTCGCCGGGGTAATTGGAAGGGTCAAGTGAGCAGGATGATTGGCTCACCTTCCTGCATCATCCAACACCCTCTCCTCTAACATACCTCGCTTTTTTCCTCTCCGCGGACAACTTTGCTTCTCCACCTTTACCCCTACATCTCACCCTCCCGCTCTCCCTTCCTCTCGTTCGCCCTTTTCCCTTTTAATATCTTCCTCTCAGCCTCCCCACAGTAATTTTTTGCACTAAAAGGACTATTGCTCTGTGACTTCTTGGTTGTTATGGATGGGAGCAATATCGCAACATTTTTTGTTACCATCCCTAAAAACGTACCTCTCCCTCTCTCAGCCACTCCACCTGATTAGGCAGACTGACAGCTGGCTGACAACCAGGGGTGGAGCTTTTGACCTTCACATCCTCCAGGAGTCCACAGCAGCATCTGATTAACTTACCCAGAATATTGTGTGCCTTTAGAAGGCATCAATAAACAGGAGCGTTTGAACTCTTAAACATGAAAAATACTCAGCTAAGGCTTGTTTTCTGCTGTCAATTCCATTTGTGTTAAAAAAAATATTGTTTTAATAATTAAGCTCAACAAGCTACATTTATAAACTGGATTGGTTTGCGCAATAGTAAATCCATAATAAGTTTATCTGTCAAGTCATTCCTTTTTTATTCACAACAACGTTTCAGAATGATTAACTTAATTGGGGTGTGCAATAAGAAAAACATTCTTACAATAAATCAAACAACAAAGTGGTTTTTTTGGACTTGGTAGCCAGAAAGATGTTTCCAAACAAATGAAAATGTTGCTCCATAACTGTGGATGTGCAAAAGATTGCTGACATATCAACTTAAAATGTCTCAACTTCTTCTGCCCACGAGTTGTCAGAAAATGAATGCAAGTTTAGGGAATGTAGTTAATATAAACTTAAGTAAAGTCCTAACGGGTTGCTAGGAAACATCTGTTGCAATCAAGCAATCAATTATATATATAATGGGTCTGTCAAAACTGTCAAAAATCCCAAAAACTTTTTAGAAACATAAAAGGATTGTTAGACGTATCCCCAATTCTTTGGTAGATTTTATTTTACACACAAATGCAGACGTATTTTATGGAGTTAGTAGTTTATGTGCAGTTTAGAATGAGTAGCAAATATTAATAACAACCTATTTGGGGCTAGACTAAGATTTTTAGCATAACATTTTATAAAAAATGTATTAAAACTTTTTATTTTATTTGAGGCCAATTAGTCTTGTGAAATGGAATCATTGTTCTATGGAATTTAGATAAAATGTCAGACCAGATATGTAGAACATATTTCAGTATTAAGGGGTCAAGATAACACCTTGCAGTAAGTGGGTGTGCATATTCTGCAGAAACTAATATCTACATACGAACTAGCATATGTGGTGCAACATATTTGTATTTAGTTTCACATAAATATGCACTTAGAAGACATGTATAACTTAAAAGCTCTTAGTTAGTTTGTGGTGATGTGATGAAAAGACATTTCAGGTGTCATGGATAAAATGTTTTGAATTGTGTGCTACCACAACATAGAGAGAGTAATGCGTGTTATACTTGTTCATCATTTTATATTAGGCTTAAATTACAACTGCACTGATGACTTTGAGCACACACATCTCTCTCCCTGAGACGAGTTACAAGAACGGCAGACGTAGTTAGACCGGGATACTCGGACAAAATAACGATAAGAGAGTGACTAAGGGGGAGACGTCAGCAAGAACCTCCACATTCCTTAAAGTAACTGGCTTGAACTGGGGTGGGGGTTAAACTGAGGGACGAGAAATATGTAGTGAGGGATTGGACGAAGGCGGCACATGCATTGAAAGAGATGGTATAAATAATATGTCAATATGTTTGTTTGGGAGTTGGGAAACACAGACGTGGAGGGAGGTTGTTGTCTTTAATACCGGACCCAACTCTGGTTTATTTGTGAAACTGTTGTTTACAATTTTTTTTAACGTGAAGTAAACTCTGATCCAAACTCTCATATTCTTTGGGTGTTTTATTACTTAGGTCCCCTGTGTGAGTATCATGTGGTGTCTCACCAGCAGTCAGATAGGAGATAGATACACGATTATACGCATCAGGTTAAGAGATTAGCCAGCATGGATCCAGAAGGAGGAAATCCAGCCACAACACAGGTAACTTGAGGACACACTTAATATTGTGTCCACAGATAGAAGACCTGGAATTCAATTCAATTCATTTTATTTTGTATAGCCCAATATCACAAATTACGAATTTGCCTCAGAGGGCTTTACAATCTGTACACATACGGCATCACTGTACCAGGACCTCACATTGGATCAGGAAAAACTCCCAAGAAATAGAATAAAAACTTTCACAGAAAAAAAATGGAAGAAACCTTCAGGAGAGCAACAGAGGAGCATCCCTCTCTCCGGATGGACAGAAGCAATAGATGTCATGTGTACAGAAGGAATCATTACAGAGTTAAATAAACACAATCAGTGAATATAAAAGAATGAATGAATAGTTCGTCGTAGGCATGGACCACGATCCAGACCTCCACAATCCATGAAACAGAAGGAGGGTGGGCGGGGCGTATCGGCAGGGCCATGGCATCAGACCCAGCCAGGTCTAATGGACTCTATGAGACGTGAAGTCACAAGGACTCCGGAGAAGAAGAGTTAGTTATGTGTGATGGAGAGATGTAAATTCATTCATAAGAAAGAAGAGGAGATAGGTGCTCAGTGCATCCTAAAACGTCCCCCAGCAGCCTATAAGCCTGTAGCAGCATATCTAGGGGCTGGACCATGCAGGCAAACCTGAATCAGCCCTAACTATAAGCTCTATTAAAGAGGAAAGTCTTAAATCTACTCTTACATGAGGTGACTGTGTCTGCCTCCCGGACTGAAGGTGGACGCTGGTTCCATAAAAGAGGAGCTTGATAACTGAAGGCTCTGGCTCCCATCCTACTTTGTAAGGATCTTTAAGGAGCCAGTGCAGAGCAGATAGTGCAGGAGTGATGTGATCTCTTTTCTTAGTTTTAGTGAGTACACAAGCTGCAGCATTCTGGATCAACTGGAGGGACCTAAGAGACTAATTAGAGCGGCCTGATAATAAGGGGTTGCATTAATTTAGTCTAGAAGTAACAAACGCTCTAAATGGTAAAAGGGATTATCAAAACGTTTCCAAGCAGTAGCAATGTCTGCTTTTTGCCTTTTCATACTCAGATTCCACTGTATGTAGCTTAAAAAATGCATCTGTTCTGCATGGACTGCCTTTGTCTTTCCTCCATTCTGGCAAAGAGCCAAGCTGTCTACTATCTTTGCATCACCCACTTCTTCTATCCTATCCCCTCGATTGCTCCTTGGGGTTTCAGATTCTCCTCATCTTTCTTGTTCTTCTGGCTCATGAAAAGAAATACATCTGCCCTTTAGGGTAAAGAGTAAAAAATAGTCCTGCAGCTTAAAACAGACAGAAGAATGTATAGAGGTTCTGAGGAAATAAGAAATAGGTGGATAGTGAAAACTAAAGTGTTTACTGGAGCACCAAGGTGAGGAAGCATTGAAATGTTTGGTGAGAGAAAAAGAGTTAACCGCCAACGCCATATGGACAGAAAGAGGGAGAAAGGAAGGAAGGCAAAGGAGTCATAGATGTGGTGAAAGAGAGGTCAAGTAAGAGTGTTAGATGCAGATAGAATAGAGGACTGAGTGAAAAAGGAGCTAGAAAGAAAATAGAGAACAGGTTGATAAGGAAGAGGATGGATGGAGTGAGCAATGAGAGAGCTGGAAGAGGGGAGATAAGGTGAGATGTGGGTTTGACATCATTACCGTCAGCAGGGCTTGTGTTTACCGCTCCTGTTTACGGAGGAACTCATACTGAGAGGACACCTGGTGAGCTGTCAACACAAGCACACACAGACACCCACACACACACACACACACACACACACACACACACACACACACACACACACACACACACACACACACACACACACACACACACACACACACACACACACACACACACACACACACACACACACACACACACACACACACACACACACACACACACACACACACACACACACACAGGCAGCCGTCATGTTGGCGCTCTCCATGGTGCTGAACCCAACATAAAGGAGCCCAGTGCAGAACAGAACGGGGCAGGCCTCCTCCTCTGCTCTCCTTATCGAGAAGCTCCTGTCAGAGAGGGAGAACCAGGGTGGAGGGAGGATCTATATTTAACCACTCTTCTTATTGTTTATTAATGAGCGGGTGTTTAGTCAGACCTGGGGTGCTGTTTAATGTATGATGACAACGTTGCTCTCCAGGGACCTTTCCCATACTCCTCGTCCCGCGTTTTACATAACCGACACAGATTTGGGGGGATGGGTTGGGCCGGTTGGCCATGGGTGGGGAGTGGTGTGTAATCTAATGTGTGTGTGTGCAGACAAGAGGAGAGCCTCTCCCTTGCTGCTGAGTGATGAACACGTGGGGAGGTTTAACAAGGGGCCACACCAAGGTTCACATTTCTTCCTTATGCTGGGAGCACTTTAGAAAATTTAGCTGCAAAGCAGAAGTCCTCTTTTGATAATATGCATCCACACATCCAGTAACAAAACTAACTTGATATAATTTCCATCATGACACATTTTGGCATGTAATAAAAAAATATATATTTCCTGCACGCAGCTTCAGTTTCAAAATGGGAACTAAGAAACAAGGGCATTCGTTTTTTAATGGATCCTTTGATCTGGAAACTTTGTTGGGATTATTGCGTCTAGAATGTATTTTTAAATAGTTGTTATAACATTGAATACTTGAGTTGTTAACTGAGTAATACTGTGTCCCTCCGTGCTGATTAAATCCTCCTTGTGATCCGTGTGGTCACTCCACTGTGGAATAATGTGCCTCGAGAGAGAAGAGCAGCAAAGAAATCCTAACTCCTAAAAATAAGCCTTTTAATAAATTGCTATGATGATATCGATTCTCTGTGCTCACAAAGTTAACCTTGTTTAACTTGAAGCTGCTACAAGGAACTTTCGTCTTGTGTTGCCTTCACTGTGGACAAAAGTGGGAGTGTTTCCAAGCACCAGACTCCCTCTCGTGTTACTGCAACCGGGGTCTGACCGTCTCCCACACAGACCCGTTTCTGATTCCTCCCGCTTTCCCGTTCTCCCGTTCTTCCATTCTCTCGTGCCTTCCTTCTCTCCAGCTGTGTCGGTTTGGCCTCCAAGGGGGACGGGCTGAGAGGTGAAGCTCTGGGGGGAGGTGGGCTGCTGGCAGCAACGTTTAATCTGGATCTGTCCGATGGGCTGGTTGCTGCTGGAGGCCCAACTTGGAGTCTGAGCTGAAGGAGTGTCGGGTGAACCCGTATGATTTTGGCAGACCCGGTGTCATTAATGACTAGCATTATGAATAACTGTATCAATATAGCCAATATTTTTGCATTTACTCATGTAGGTCATTTAGAGGTAGCTGTATTACATTCATACTGTTTAATAATCCGTTAAAAGTTCATTGTTATTACTGTAAATATTATGGCTGTTTAATGTATAAATAAACTCTGATCGTGATTATTCGCTTTACAATGATTATGCTATGGATATTGGTTTCTATGCATGTTTTATGGCTCCCCGTCCTACCTCCCCTCCCTCCCAAACTGACACCCACACCCACAGAGCACACCCATGCCCTGGACTTGCTTGTATTAGTCTGAACACACGGCGAGTGAATGACGATATCCTGCCGAGGCATGCATGAGTGACACAGGCTTGTCCTGACAGTTACCTATAAGACCTCTCTGCGGAGCAGAGGAGTGAAAACAAACCAATTTGTTTACCCATGCAAAGCCAATAAACATAGAGACACACACATATAAATACACACAGGAGGGGTGAGTCACGAGATCTCTGGGCATCCGCTCAGCTTTAATGTGCTGGAAAGACAGGAACGAGAGAAACCAGAAGAAAGAAGGAAGAAAGGCTGGATGAGGCGGAGAAAAACAGACAAGGTTAAGAAAAGGAGGGGGATTGAGGAATTTATATAGGTTGGTGAGGTGGCAGATGATGATGGTGTACAAAGAGGGATATAAAGCCTAGTGTAGCTTGATTGGAGAATAAATACATAATAATGTAACATAAAGCAGAATTGAACGAACATTCAAATAATCTGCACTTTAATAAGGCTGTTATTACTATGGGGACATTCAATTTGCATGTAAGAGGCACACACACAAACCAAGCTCGATTTACAGTGCAACACGAACTAAGAAAGTACTGCAACGTTCATCAATAATAAAGAAGAGAGAATTTGGAAGACAAAAGAACAAATGAATCACTGTTCCAGAGAACTGGGCAGACAAATGATAGCATTAACACCTGTGTGTTTGTGTGTGTGTGTGTGTGTGTGTGTTATTAGAAAGCTCCAAGCTGACAAAATGCCAAAACCACATGACAAATGAGCATCAAATATCTAGAAAGGAACACGGCCAACCTTATATTTGTCACAGCTTCAGCCCTTCAATAAAAGCAAGTTTATTTTTGGTCAATGTTTTTTCTAGCTGGCACGCAGAGAAAAGGGATAAGTGGGCTACGTTGACATTGATAAGATGATTCAAAACCTCCTGAAGAAGCCCACTGATCCAGAGGTGTTGGCAAACTACAGACCGATCTCTAACCTTCCCTTCCTTTCTTAGATCCTTGAGAAAGTGGTTGCAGATCGTTGTGTGACTTTCTACATCATAATAGTTTATTTGAGGAGTTTCAGTCAGGATTTAGAAAACACCACAGCACCGAGACGGCACTGGTGAAAATTACAAATGACCTCTTAATGGCAGCAGATAAAGGACTCCTCTCTGTCCTGGTCTTGTTAGACCTTAGTGCTGCATTCGACACCATTGACCATGACATCCTGTTACAGAGACTGGAGCAGTCGATTGGCATTTCAGGCACCGCACTAAGTTGGTTTAAATCCTATTTATCAGATCGATCTCAGTTTGTATTTGTAAACGATGAAGCCTCGATAACCACCAATGTTAGTCACGGAGTTCCACAAGGTTCTGTGCTTGGACCAATTTTATTTACCTTACACATGCTTCCTTTGGGCAATATTATCAGGAAACACTCCATAAACTTTCATTGCTATGCAGATGATACTCAACTTTATCTATCGATAAAACCAGAGACCAACTAACTCAGTAAAATTCAAGCATGTCTGAAAGACATTAAAACATGGATGACCTGCAACTTCTTGATGTTAAACTCAGACAAAACTAAAGTTATTTTTCTCTGCCCAGAACACCTCAGAGATCAATTATCTGGTGATGTGGTTTCTGTAGACGGCATTGCCCTGGCATCCAACACCACTATAAAGAATCTCGTTGTTATCTTTGATCGGGACTTGTCCTTTAACTCCCACGTAAAGCAAATATCAAGGACTACATTTTTTCATCTCCGTAATATTTAAAAAATCAGGCACAAAAACTGATTCACGCGTTCGCCACTTCTAGACTAGATTACTGCAACTCCTTATTATCAGGCTGCTCTAATAAATCTCTTAGGTCCCTCCAGTTGATCCAGAATGCTGCAGCTCGTGTTCTCACTAAAACTAAGAGAAGAGATCACATCACACCTGTTTTAGCTGCTCTTCACTGGCTCCCCCGTAAAATCAAGAATAACATTTACAATTCTTCTCCTAACCGACAAAGCCTTGATTGGTGATGCTCCATCATATCTTAATGTAATACCCTCTAAGTCCTGTGTCTGTCTCCCCATTGACTGTTGATTGTTTCATTCCCTTCACCTGCCTTCAGCCACTCCTCTGTCTCCCTGATTGTTCATGCCTTACACCTGTGGTTCCCCCCCCTATATATACTGCCATTCTTTCCTGTGTCCCATGCCAGATTGCTGTTGTTTATTCCTGTTGTTGGTTCCTGTTAATTCCTGTTGTAAATTCCCATTGTAGTTAATCTCTTCTAGACTGAGTTCCACGTTTTATTTTTTGTCAGTAAAAAGAGTTTTTGTTTCACCTTCCCTGGACGCTTCAGGAGCTTGTAGTACCATATTGTCCCACTAGAGAGCTGCACTCACTAAATTTGGGGTTACTTGTGGTTCCTTTAGTCTTACAAAGTAGAATGGAAGCCAGAGCCTTTAGTTATCAAGCTCCTCTTTTATGGAACCAGCTCCCACCTTCAGTCTGGAGGCAGACACAGTCAACTCATGTAAGAGTAGACTTAAGACTTTCCTCTTTAATAGTGCTTATAGTTAGAGCTGAATCAGGTTTGCTTGGTCCAGCTCCTAGATATTCTGCTATATGCTGATAGGCTACAGGGGGATGTTTTAGGATACACTGAGCACCTATATCCTCTTCTCTCTCTACTTATGGATGAATTTACATCTCTCCATCACACATTACTAACTGAAAAAACAGAATGCAGGAAATCTATAAAAAGATGACCGAGATAATGTTTCAGTGAAATGACAGCAGTCCTGGGTTTGTGTACCCTACAAATCAAAAAACTAATCTTCCAATTTATGGATCTTGTATAGGTAGAGGACAATAATAACAATAGTTAATGTCTCGAGTAGGAGCAATAGTATTATCAAACCTCAACAAAACACCAAAATGTAAACAATAATAACTCAAGCTTTTGCTTTTATTATATCATTTTCAGATGTGACAGCCACTGACCCCCTGAAAAAGATACAAACTTAATTACGTTTGAAGGGGAAACAAATGTCCTCTCAGATTACAGTTACAGTTTTAAACTTGTGCTTCGTAAAAACTAAAATGCAACACAACTACACCATACTTTTAACTGAGAACAAGGATGTTATTTAAGTTTCAGATTAATATTATAAAGACTGTTGACTTTTGGTTCTTTCCCAGAGAGAGAGGCATTTATGGATAGGACACACGCCGCCTCGGGGGTGGCTCACGCAGCTGATTACCAACCATGCAGCACCTGCAACAAGAAACCAGACACAAAGCAACAGGGACACCTGATGCTGGGGAAGGAGGGTTGTCTGGATGACACTGTTTGTTTGATCTGCCTCATTTGCCTTCGCCTCCTCCTTACGTGGACTTGAGTGGACTCATTAGGAATATTGTTGTGATAGGTAAAAAAAAATCTGTTATGTAATTGATAAAGCAGTTTTGTTTCAACGGGAAGTTCCTTTTCAAGAGACTAAACTGCTGTACTAATGCAGTATGCAAAGTAATCATCTGAACTAATGAATTATGATTCACGGCAGCCCACATCGTGTTCACCAATAACGGGAGACATTCTTCATCATTTCCCTTTCTCTGTGTCAACTCATCTCGTTAAACCTCTCCTCAGCTCAGGACTCCAGTTTGTTTCTGTGCTGGTTGCACTGTGTTGTGATTAAAGGCCTGGTGACGCTGCTGACATGCAGCTCTTGTTGAGACTTTGTCACGGAGTAATTCATTTTGGTCTAAGGTGTAAAAAGTTGCAGTGATTGTTTTTTCATTACAGGCCTGCCTTTCATAGTAGATTAGATCCCAGCTATATCCAATGATGTATGACCATGTTTTTGTGCCATTATTGCTCATTAAATTCGATACACTCGCTGAGTTTTTTCCGTTAGTTGACTGTTGCTTGTTATTCTTAATTCTTAAGGGTGATACATTGTTATTTTGCAGCCAGTGTAATATGCCTTTTTGGTTTTATCTTGTATTTCAATGTAACTACATCTGCGTACTGTATGTGTGTGTGTGTGTGTGTGTGTGTGTTTGTGTGTGTGCTGTACAGTAAAGATCCCTTGAGTCCATGTTTACATAAGTCTAACAGGCATTTCACTGTTACATGGCATGGGGAAAGCCCTTCCCCACCCACATCTGCTGCGGCTGTCCGCGAGAGTCCGCACACACATACACGCACCCACACACACACGCACACACACACATAACTGGAAAGTCTTGCAGTATGCCGTACGACATATCGACAACAATATTACAGGCTGTTTAGCAAAAGCATTTGTTTACAGTACACATGTACTCTCTGCTGCCTATAGGTGTTGTTGTTTGCTTTGACTTCTCACTGTGAATGCAGGCCTCACAGCTGGGGGAAACCCCTTCAACATCTTTGTGTACAGGTGTGTGTGTGTGTGTGTGTTTGATTTTGTAATGAGGCTGCTGGTTTCTGGGGAAAGCCAAAGGGCTAACTTCAAGAGATTCAAGAGATTCAAGATGTTTTATTTGTCACATACACACACAGGGTGTGCAGTGAAATGAAAGTGGCAATGCTCAGCAGGAATGTGCAAGGGCAACAAGTACACACTATTTACAAATAAAAAACAACACAATATTTACAGTAAGTGTGTGTGTGTGTGCCTAAGAGGGGCAGTTGTGTGGGTCTATGTGGGGGTCCTGGTGAGGTCGGAGTTCACAATCCTGATGGCCTGAGGAAAGAAACTCCGTCTCAGTCTCTCTGTTCTTGCAGCGTGACTACGAGGCGCCTGCCTGACCGCAGCAGCTGAAACAGTCTGTTGTTGGGGTGGTGAGGATCCTTCATGATCCTGCCGGCTCTGGTTCTGCACCTCCTGGTGTACAAGTCCTGCAGGGTGGGAGTAGTTCAATAGTGCGTTCAGCCGAACGCACTACTCTCTGCAGAGCCTTCCTGTCCTGAGCGGAGCAGTTGCCAAACCAGGCTGTGATGCTTCCTGTCAGGACGCCTCTACAGCTCCAGAGTAGAAGGACTGAAGGATCCTCTGGGAAACTTTAAATTTCCTCAGCTGCCTGAGGTGGTAGAGGCGCTGCCTTGCCTTTCTCACCAGAGTGTCTGTGTTTGTTGACCATGTCAGATCCTCGGTGATGTGGACTCCCAGGTATTTATACCGCTCACCCTCTCCACAGTAGTCCTGTAATCCCCAGTGGTGAGTACGCCTCTGTTGTTGTACCCTCCTAAAGTCCACAATCAGCTCCTTAGTTTTGGTGACATTCATGATGAGGCTGTTGTCCTGGCACCAGAGTGACAGATCAGCAACTTCCTCCAGGTAGGCCTTCTCGCCGTTGTCGGAGATCAGGCCCACCACCACTGTGTCATCCGCAAACTTGATGATGGTGTTGAGCTGAACCTGGCCACACAGTCATGTGTGTACAGGGAGTACAGTAGGGGCTGAGGACGCAACCCTGGGGGATCCTGTGTTCAGGGTGAGGGATTTGGAGGTGTGTCTGCCCACCCTGACCACCTGTGGCCTGGCGGTCAGGAAGTCCAGGATCCAAGCACACAGGGGTGTTCAGTCCCAGCTCAATCAGCTTGCCAGCCAGTCTGGAGGGACTATGGTGTTGAAAGCTGAACTATAATCAATGAACAGCAGTCTCACATAGCCCCCTCTGGCTGTCCAGATGAGAGAGTGTGGTGTGCAGTACCTGGGAGACAGCATCATCCGTGGATCTGTTTGGGCGATAAGCAAACTGCAGCGGGTCCATGGAGGAAGGAGGAAGGCGCAGATGTAGTCCTTTATCAGCCTCTCAGCATTTCATGACCACCGAGGTGAGGGCCACCGGTCGGTAGTCATTCATACATGCTGGAGAAGCATTCTTGGGCACAGGGACAATAGTGGATCTCTTGAAGCAGGCGGGGACCACGGACTCAGCCAGGAGAGGTTGAATATTGTGGTGAACACTGGAGCTAGCTGGTTAGCACAGGTCTTCAGTACTCGCCCAGATATGCCATCTGGACCTGCAGCTTTCCTGGTGTTCACCCTCAACAGAGCCCTCCTCACACTGTGCTCGGTCACAGAGAGTGTGTGTTCATCCCCAGCGGTAGAACTCACCTCGGCTACGCTTAACGGTGTTGTTGTTAGCCGGCGAGCTAGCGCTGTTGTTGCTAGCCTCAAACCGTGCATAAAATGAGTTCAGGTCGTCCGCTAGGGATGCGTCGGCACTCACCATTGCGCGGGTCTGCTCTGGTAGTTTGTGATAGTCCGTAGCCCTGCCATAGGCGCCTGGTGTCGCGCTGCTCCATCTGTGATTCCACTCTGTCTCGGTACCTCCTTTGGCGTCCTTCACCGCCCTCCTCAGTCCATAGACCGCTGCCTTGTACTCGTCCATGTTGCCGGATACAAGACCGGAGTTATAGGCAGCAGTACGGGCGTTCACAGCTTCACGGATGGATCTATCAACCCACGGCTTTTGGTTAGGAAAGACCCTAACTTTTACCGTGGGGACGATGGTGTCCGTTAGCGTTGCTATGAGGCTCATTGCTACTCACACAAACTCGCTGACGTCACTGGAACTGGATTGGATCATGTCCCAGTCGACGATACACAGAGCGTCCTGTAGCTCAGCCTCTGATTGGTCAGACCACCGCATTACGTTCCTCGTCACTACCGCTTCCCGCGCGATCCTTTGTTTATACTCCGATAGCAGGAAAATGGCGTCATGGTCTGATTTCCATAACGGAGGGAGAGAGACAGCCTTGTAGCCTCTCTTGAATGGCGATAGCAGTGGTCCAACGTTCTTTCCTCTGGTAGCACACGTAATGTGCTGGTGAAAGTTCGCATGACTTTTTAGGTTTGCCTTGTTAAAGTCCCCAGCCACCACCACAGCCGCCGGGATACTTGTTCTGATGCCGACATAACACATCATGTAGGTCCGATAGTGCTACGCGGTGTCCGCTTGTGGTGGAATGTAGACGGCTGTGGTGATGACCGAGCTGAACTCCGGGAAGGTAGAATGGACGGCATGAGATCGTCAGATGTTCCAGGTTCGCGAGCAGGAACGAGAAAGAGTCTTAATGTTCTTGGGGTCACACCACATGTTGTTTGTCATGAAGCAAACCCCTCCACCCTTAGATTTACCAGACTCTTCCGTTCTGTCTGCACGGAAAACAGAGAAGGACTCGGTTGGGCATATGACTCGATCCGCACCAGCGGTCAGCCAAGTTTCGCCAGACAAAAGATGTTACAATCCCGCATGTCCCGTTGAATCTGATCCTTGCCTAAAATCATCCATCTTATTTTCCAGAGACTGGACGTTAGCAAGAAGGATGCTGGGCAAAGGTGGACGGTGGGCTTGAACTCTCAGTCTGTTCATTCACCCGAATTCGCTCGTTTCCCTCGATGTTTTCCGTCTCCCCGTATAGGCGGCTCCACTGTTGTTGTTGTGGTTCGCTCGTACAATCTCTGCCGGCCACGCTGGATCGATGGAAAAAGTGGACAAAAACCCTTGTTTTGCGCAAAAGTTTATGTCCAAAAGTGTGCTGCGGTCGTATGTTGTTAGTGCCGATGTGTTTGTGGCAAAGAAAATATTAAAAATAAACACAAAAACTAAAAGAGCGCACAATCTCCGCCCACTCACTGTTTCTGGATACCTCTCTGTGCATCACTGTGTCTCCCTCTCGGTTCCAGTGTGTGCTTTGAGGGGTTATGTTCACCCGACTCAAGTGGATCGGCCTCTGGATTTCTCATCACTCACGATTCTTTTTCTTCCTCTTTCTCCCTCTAATGCCCTTTGCTTTAAATCTTTACCAGTCATATGTTTCTACTCCCTCACTTCCCCTCACCACTGTACTCTACAAGCCAAGGGCACAGACAATAGTTATGCTGTCTTCCTGTGGAGCTTACAGTGTACATGGACTTTCTACTGAGACATTACTAAAACCACCTGTAACCACCTGTCGGAGCCTCTACTCCTACTATGTGCTTGGCTGTTTAAAAGACCTAAGACACTGACATTTGGAGGCAGAAAGTAAGGCCATGGTGATGCACCATCATATCTTAAGGAGCTTGTATTACCAGATTGCCCCACTAGAGAGCTGCGCTCACTAAATGCGGGACTACTTGTAGTTCCTAGTCTTAAAAAGTAGAATGGGAGCCAGAGCCTTTAGTTATCAA
Organism: Pseudoliparis swirei; assembly: GCF_029220125.1. Classification (NCBI taxonomy): domain Eukaryota; kingdom Metazoa; phylum Chordata; class Actinopteri; order Perciformes; family Liparidae; genus Pseudoliparis; species Pseudoliparis swirei. The sequence continues at coordinate 12,702,739 of NC_079406.1, read as the reverse complement.
GCTCCTCTTTTATGGAACCAGCTTCCACCTTCAGTCCGGGAGGCAGACACAGTCACCTCGTTTAAGAGTAGACTGAAGACGTTCCTCTTTGACAGAGCTTATAGTTAGGGCTGAATCAGGTTCACCTGGTGCAGCCCCTTGATATGCTGCTATAGGCTTATAGCTGCTGGGGGACGTTTTAGGATGCACTGAGCACCTCTCTCCTCTTTTTTCTCTCCTTAGGGATGAATTTTCATCTCTCAATCACACGTTACTAACTCTGCTTTCTCCCCGGAGTCCTTTTGACTTCACGTCTCATGGGGTCGTCGGACCCTATGAGACGGCATAGATCCTATCTGCCTGATGGATCATCGAGGTCTGGGTCGTGGAATTCCTGCTACCGACTACGCCACTGTCCTGTTGAGACTCCGCCCACTGTTGATACTCCGCCCACTCCTCCTCTCTACCTCCATCTGCCTGATGGATCGTGGAGGTCTCCATCGTGGAATATGCCTACTTTGAACTATTCATACACTCTGTCACATTAATTGAATGTATTTTAACTCTAAATCTGTCCTTCTGTACACATTACATCTATTGCACCTGTCCATCCTGGAGAGGGATCCTCCTCTGTTGCTCTCCTGAAGGTTTCTTCCCTTTTTTTCCCCCTGAAGGGTTATTTGGGAGTTTTTCCTGATCCGATGTGAGGTTTTGGGGCAGGAATGTCTATGTGTACAGATTGTAAAGCACTCCGAGACAAATTTGTAATTTGTGAAATTGGGCTATACAAATAAACTGAATTGAATTGAATTGAATTTAATATTTCTATCCACTCAGTAAAATCATATTACATGTGTTTATCTCCCTTTGCGAATGTGTTTAAAAACAATGTAAAAGGTGAAAACACACTTGAGACATTGTCTTTATTTGAAAACACACATTTCCACAGCATTAATGGTGTAATAGCTATCAAACCGTTTTGCATGTTCTAAACAAACTTAAAAAAAAAAAAATGTTTGCATTATTATTTGTATTCATGCTATCGGTGTAGCTCTATGGTAAGTCGGTTGGTCCACCACTGGTCCAGACTGAATTATCTCAAAATCTTTTTTATGGATTGCCATGAATTTATTTTACAAACATTCATCTCAAGAAGTGAACGTGGTAAACATCACTGCTAAATGTCTTGTTAACATTATAACGATGAACATACTACTGCTGTCCCCACATACAGCTTCACAGAGCCACACGCTGTAGACTAGTATGGTTTAAATCAAATGCAACTTTTGTTTTTGAACAAATTCCTGTTCGGAGCAATATTTGTTGAGCTATTAGTCATTCGCATTATGTAACCCAGAAATGCAACTTTGAAACTAAGAAACAGCTTTGAGTCCTTTTTCACAATGCATACTGGTTGTGCTTTCTTCCTGAGGAAAAAAGACACTCATACCAGAAAAATATCCTAAAACAGATGTCAACAACTTTTTCAAACAAGTATTGCCTTGAACAGACCCTTGAAGGCCTTATTACAAAAAACACCAGACATAAATCAAATAATACGAACACTTTTCTGACAGTTTCAACAACAACTGAACCTACTCTTTGCTTCTTTTCTATTGAATTGCTTACCTGCCAATTGTCCACCACTTGTTTATGCGTCTAAATGCATCCAAAGGTAAACACTCTTATCGTCACTAACATCTACCAAAATATCTTCCCTGTAAAAGTTCACAATCCTAACCGCTGTGTGAGGCTGTTCTGCTGTGGAGGTGTTCAGTGTGCTGAAACTAACAGAACTGCCACCAAAGCATGACACATGAATCAACATGTCAACTTGACACCCACTCTGCAAAATGCCAGAGGAAACCCCCATGGAGGGTCATATCACAGTTTTCACACCATTTGTTTCGGAATTCATTCTCACTATTATTGACTAATCAGCCGTGTGGCTGTGTGTGGAGTGATACAGTGTGATGTGTGTGTGTGTGTGTGGGTGAGGTAATAAGTAGAGTCTGTAAGTAGCATGTGGTGGGAGGAACGGTACTGGCTGTTATTGGATGTAGAGTGGGTGGCAGGCAGAAGCAGGGCTCCCCTGGTTACTGTTGCTCTGTGGGTGGCGACCGGCAACCAGGCTCTCCTCTCTCCTCAGGACATTGTTGCTGAGCTGAGGGGGCGATGAACGGGACTACCTCTCTGCTGCCGCTCTCTGTCTCTTCAACTCATACTCCACGCCCCTTCCTGTTGTCCTTTTAAAAAAAAATGTTCCTCTCCTTTTCTTCGCACAATCTTTTACTTATTTCTGACTTCAGTTCCTGCATCTTTCGGTCCCGCCGCTCTTTTTTCTTTGTGGGTTTTCCTCAGAGTCTCTCCCACGTTGGCCCCCCACCCTCTGGTCTTGAATGGAGGTTTCTGAACTCTGCAGTTGTCTGAGGAAAGACCTTTTCTTCACCGCCCCAGCATGTCCACCCACTTGCCTGAACCTCCTGCTCTCCTTAACTTGTCGCTTTCTTCTCCATTTAATTATGTTCCCCCTGCCTGCTTTCTTTTTCATAGAAATCCCAACACGCATCAACACGCATCAGTACTTGTATACTCTGGTATTGTAATGTTAGACTTTTTGCTTGTTTCCTCTGACCATCACTTCGTGCGTCATTGCTTCATGCCTGTTTTCACTTTTTTGTTGCTATCTTTATTGCTGGGTCTGTGTGTGTGGTCAGCTGTTCTTAGTGCTACACAGCTGATGTCAGTTTGGATAGTCTCAAAGCAATAAGGCAGTAATCTCTTAAAGGCCCAGAGGCTTTCAAGTCCACACACTCTCTCATCTCTCTCTTCGTACACTGTTACCTTCCTCCCTCCTTCTCACCTTTAGAAAGATTACCATATTACCTCTAAATGGATCTTTTGGTGCGACGATGCCCTCCTAGCTCTCCCACACATGTACACACACACACACACACACACACACACACACACACACACACACACACACACACACACACACACACTCACACTCACACTCACACACACACACACACACACACAGTGATGCATACATGCGTGCTTACACACTCACAATAAGTGCATGTACACACACTCATGCTCCTCTGGATGTTGCTCTGCACGCACCATCTTTATGAAGCTGATAATTATCCCACCATAGGTAATCAGAACTTGCCATACCAGGGACTCATACAAATACACTTTGGCCCCTTTTCTTTTTTAATGTTTATACAATGGTCTAATATAGAAGCTGATCATCTTGAAACCAGTGGGAATATTCAATGACCCAAAGCTATGGTCAGTCTCCTGACTGTGTCACATTCATGTGGTAGACGTGAGCAGCGCTGGATGAACACTGCAACTGTAGCATATTTTCCTCATCTGTCTGTGTGTTTACACCAAGGAATAGCTTCAGAGCACAGAAGCATTAAAACCATGTCTTTATAGCGGCGTGCACAAAAGTAGAAGCATGCTATGTCGTTTGAGACTAAATGTGCGCTTAGGGTAAGCATGAAAGCAGGACGGGCAGACCACCAGGAGAGAACGATGCCCTCAAGCTAACACTTATATATTAATATGTCTAGGATATATAGCACACAAAGGATCCATACTGTTGTTGGTCAACAGTAGAGTCATTTAATACCGGCCTGTAGGAGCCTGTAGTGCTGATGTGCATAAGCATCCCACAATATTTTCCACTGCTTCAAAGTTTAGAAGAAACTTGTGCTGATAGCACTTCTTCAAAAAGTTTGTATTTGTTACTTGGGTGCCAGAACTGCACCAGCTAGGAAGAGGCCTGAGTTGCATACTTAGACTTTCTTTGGATCCTTAGCTGTCTCTATAGCAACCACTGTAGGCACTTGCTGTGGTAATCACTCGCTGTTCCTGCCCCTGGCAGTGTTAAGTGTTTGAAGTTGTCCCAGAGGTGCTCTGCTGAAAGGGTTAACTCCACCGCTCCCCTGATAGACATGTTCGCCGGCACGTTTATTTGTCTCTTTGATGTTTCCCGGTGAAGGGGTTATCTGGCATCCGGGCCGATCTGGAGGTGTTTGCAGTGAACAAGCGGTGGGCCGCTGTCTGACATTGATGCTAAAGCCAAAAGAATAGGTCAATGTGTCTGCTGGTTTGTAGATGCGCGACACAAACGAGATGCCCACCACTCAGCGCAGCGTGCCGCCCCAGGGTGAAGGGGTGTCAGAAGCCGTTAGCCAAAGAGAGGCAACGGTCGCTGACACCAGTCAGAATGGCAGATGTCCACACGACTAGGCAGGGTGGCACATGAGGGCACAGGACAGGCCAGAACTGGCTTAGCCTGTCCCTCCTGGATATGGCAGGAAGCAGACAGAGGCGTTTCTAACATGGGGAGCAGATTGCACCCACCAAGGCTCTGCCTCTCTTAAACTCAGAGCCACATTAAAGGCTGACAAAATTGATTATGAGCTGATAATGGCGGTGACCTGATGAGCCATGAGCCATGTGTGCATACACTATGCGTGTGTTTTCTTTGTGAGTAGACTTCAAAGTGAAGTCATCCCTCACTTCAAGGCAGTGTTTAGAGTTTGTGAATAGGTAAGAACAGGATGGTTTAGGTCAGGTTTCTGCTGAAGTTCATGTTGATGATAGGGTGTATGGAGTGAATATAAAGGGTCCGCATTGATACACAAGCGTGTGTAAGCGTGTGAGTGACAGAGAGAGTATTAGAGTGCGTCTGTGGTGATGTTTCGACAGAGTTCGGCCAAGGTCTGTCAAACCTGACAGCACAAGCAAATTGTGTTCACCAAATAAGTCAGGTAGTATAGATACTGAAAACAGCCATCATGTCAATCTGAGCTCCAGACCAGCACCTTCTAGTGGACAAAGCCTCTGAGAGAAAGCTCTGAAAGTAATTTGGCACAGCTTCCCTGATATGCAATCTTTGTCTGCTCAGTCAACCAGAAGCATCACCAGGTATCTTTATGCAACCCACAAAGACTGATGAGCTCCATTCTCATCCAATCATGATTGCTGACATGATTTCCCAAGAAAGATTATATTGCTGTGAATTGCTGTGAATAAAATATTGTCTGCATTATCCAGCAATTACACTGACCATTTGTTATGTATAAATTGAATAATTAGAATTCTATATTCAAGGTACATTTTCCTCGCATGCAGCTTCACAGGATTCTGCCTTGTAAGTAGTCAGTGTTGAGAGCCATCAGTGATTTACTGGTTGACGGATTCATTACCGACTGTAGCTAAGAGGACTTCCATCAATCTGGAATTAATTGATTAGCTTTGCGTGGCGGAACATTTCTTTGGGCTTGTTTATACTGTGTTGTGGAGATCAGGCAAGGTGGGACAACTGAAAACAGAGAGTGTAAGATTTTGTACATTAGGTCTCTTGTATGTTCTGACGTTGGTGAATGATCACAGTGATGAGTTTTTGCAGGAGTTCCATACACACTTTAAAACATCTTTGCATTTATATAGGTACAACACCTATTCTGTCCTAGCAATTGTGTGCATCCTTACAAGGCACAGACAGATAGCTAACCAAAGAGTGCAGAAGGAATGACGCTCCAGAATGTTTTGTTGATGAACTTTACTTTCAGATGTTCATTCTTTAGTTAACTCTGTTGCTCTTCTTTTCTCTCTTTTCAGTGTGGTAAAACTATAAAATAAACAGAAAGACAACATATCACATATGTCTCATTACTATATCGTTAAACATGTGTCTTGTAAACAAGCAAAATACAAAACATATCTGACAATAACCACAAGCTACATAGTTAGCAAACACGGGCTAGTTAGCAAGCTAGTCATGCCAGCATAGGTTCATAACCAAACGTAAAATTATGCTAATTCGTTTTCTTTAGAATTATCACAGAGGTCTTTTGTAACTGTTAACATCTTATGCCTCAAACAATTATGACATAGAACACTTACGGACGTATTTACTCCAAGGATCTGACCGCTAGAAACTGCTTCGATCCATACAGCTCTTTGAACAGGTTAGAACTGGATTTTGGCGGAGCAAAAACAAAGGCACTTAAGGTGCGATACCAAAATACACCAGCAGGTGTCTTTCCTGGACAAGCATAAACAATAAAGAGAGCAAACTCAGTAAATTAAGTCAGAACACTCCCCGTCTGGTATGATTAATATTATACCACTACATTACTACATTATCCCGGGAAAGCAGCAAAACAACATCGTTAATGGGTCTCAGATATTCTTTTACAGTCCCTTGATTTACAGTCTTGACCATGACCTTACGAACTCTGTTGTCGCTGCTCGGTATGGCTTTTGTGATAAGTCCTACTGGCCACTCTTTGCGTTTCACCTGACAGTCTTTGAGCAGGACGACGTCACCTTCCTGAAGGTTCGGCCTGTTCTCTGTCCATTTCCTTCGAGGCTGTAGAGTTGTTAGATATTCCTGTCTCCATCTTTTCCAGAAAGAGTCCGCCATGTTCTGGACTTGTCGCCACTGACTTTTGTGCAGATGATCCATTTTGAAGTCGCCCGGAGGGGCAGGAGCGATGCTTGCTTTCTGGGTCAGTAGCATCGCAGGTGAGAGGACTTGAGGAACCTCTGTCGGACAATATGGGGGTCAAAGGTCGAGAGTTCATGATGGCCATGACCTCAGCCATAAGTGTGGTCAACACTTCGTGTGTGAGTCGTGTGGCGCTGTTTGTCAACAAAAGTCCATCGAGGATGCGCCGTGCGACGCCAATCATTCTTTCCCATGCTCCTCCCATGTGGGAGGAATGCGGTGCGTTGAATGACCAGGTGCAGCCTCGGTCTTGCAAGAAGTTTTTGATCTCTGGATCTTCTGTGTTGATTTGTAGCTCTCTGCAGGCCCCTACAAAGTTTGTGCCTCTGTCTGACCGCAGATGTTGAACTGGCCCCTTAATAGCCAGGAAACAACGGAAGGCATTGATGAAGCTTGACGTTGACATGGACTCGATCACCTCCAGGTGAACAGCCCTTGTGCTTAGGCAGCTAAACATGACGGCCCACCTTTTGTTTTCTGCGCTGCCGCCTCTTGTGCGGCGCGTCACAACACTCCATGGGCCAAAGACGTCCAGCCCTGTGTGTGTGAATGGAGGATCCACAGACACTCTGTCTGCTGGCAGATCTGCCATTTTCTGATTTTCAAGCCTTCCTCTCATCTTCCTACACGTGACACATTGGTGGATTAGACCAGAGATGCGTTTTTTACCTTTAACGATCCACAGTCCCGCGCTGAGTATCGCGCCCATGGTAAAGTGACGGCCTTGATGTGCCACTTGACTGTGGTAGTGCTGAATGAGCAGATTGGCTACGTGGTGGTTTGGTGGCATGATCAGAGGATGCTTTTCTTGGTCAGAAAGATCAGCTGCTTGTAAGCGACCGCCCACTCTCATCAGTCCCTCGCTGTCGATGAAGGGATCTAGTCTCTTGAGTGAGCTGTCTTGTGACACACTTCTGTGTTGTGTTAGGCTTTTGAATTCATCTTTGTACGCTTCGCTGTACAGCTTTGATGATGGTAGACTTGGCTTGTGAACGTTCTGTAGTGCCAGGTTTCATGCACGTATGCCATTTCTTACAGGTCTGCGTGTCAGTCGATTGAGAGAATGACTTTGCTACATGGGTGAGTGTGGCAATAGCTCTCACAAGAGATTTCCAGCTAGAAAAGCGTTGGAATCTGTGTGTGCCTAGCGACGGGTTTGTGACCTTGGTGGCCAATGTGGTTACTTGGGGTCGAATCTCCATGTCCAGATCTGGGCCTTTGAGCTGGAAATGCTCCACCACACTGTTTTCTGCTGCATCTGGCTGTTGCAGGAACGCAGGTCCAGAGAACCAGTTTGTGAGCTGCAAGTGAGCTGGAGGCATGGGTCTCTTGCCGTGGTCGGCTGGATTCTGATCTGTCCGGACATATTGCCTCCGATGAGGTGCTGTGGATGAGTGACAAGCTTCACGTGGTGAGTCAGGGCGGCACAAGAGGGCCCCAGGGCCCCCTCGCTCTTTGACTTGAATGCTTTTAGTGCACGGTGTGAAGAATGAGGTTCTGCCATTAGAGAGTATGTTCGTCTTGTAGACATTAACTTCAGCTGGCTGATGGACCCTGTCGAGGCAGATCTCGCCTACGATGACCCAACCCAAATCTAAGCGCTGTGCATACGGTGTGTTGTGAGGTCCATTGTACTGCTCACGTACCTTGTGCACACTCAGGACGTCTCTCCCCAGGAGAAGAAGTATCTGCGCATCCGGATCTAGAGGTGGTATCTTGTCTCGCACCGGAGAGAGGTGAGCAAAGTGTCGTGTGATGTCTGCCGTTGGAATTTCTGACTTGTCATCTGGTATTGTGTTGCATTCGATGAGGGGAGGAAGTGCTACTGTAGATTTCCCATCGAGTGACTCTACTGTGAAGCTACATGCCTTTCTCCCCGCCGTCTCAACTGTGCCTGAGCACGTCCTCAGCGTGTAGGGAGAGGAGTCGCCTCCAATGCGGAACAGGTCGAAGAACTGTGTCTTGGCCAGTGACCTGTTGCTCTGTTCATCCAATATTGCATAAACATGTTGAGCTCTTTCGCGATGTTTTGAAGGATAAACTTTGACCAGGCATACTTTGGAGCACGACCTGGGCTGGGGAGAAGTGCCACATATTTCTGTGCATTTCGTAGTGACATCAAGTTGCTGTTCGCTTTGCTCTGGTTCACTCTTGGTCTCTTCAGATGACCAGGGGGCGGGACCAGGATGTAGGGCAGACACATGCTTGTCACTGCCACATTCTCTGCACTTAACAGACAGTTTGCAGTCTTTTGCAACATGTTTAGTGGAGGCACAGCAATGATAACAAATATAATTTTCTCTAAGATAGGCCTTACAGTCATCCAGGTGCTTAATCCTAAAGGCCCGACACTTGAAGAGGGGGTGAGGTTTGTTGTGGATGGCACAATGTTTGTCTGGTTCATTGTTTTGCTTGTCTGCTTGGCTGCTGGGAAAGTTTCGAGTCCCTGCAGACACCTCAGTTTTCTTAACAAAGACGGATGGTTTGTTACTCACGTTGACTGCTCTCTCTGTTTTCATGCTGTTTGAGTAATTGGATGAGGAGAAGAAGAAACTCGGATCATTTCGAATCTTTGCTTGATTGCAGATAAACTTCACGAAAAAACTGAAAGGTGGAAATGATACCTTGAACTCTTCTTTGTATCTGGAGCCTTGTGTGACCCATTTTTCTTGAAGGCCGTATGGGAGTTTTTCAACTATGGGTTTCACACCTCTAGCCGTGTCGAGATATGCAAGCCCCGGTGTTAGGCCACTCCACTTTGCAGACTCTAGCTCTTGTAGCAGGTCTCCCAGCTCTCTCAGTCGGCGAGGGTCGTTATTTGAGACGCGAGGGAAATCTTCAAGCCGTTTCAGTAGGGCATGTTCGATCACCTCTGGGCAGCCGTAGCAGTCCTCTAGACGCTGCCATATGGTCTCCACTCCTTTATCTGGACTTGTGACATGGACTGACCTGATTCGCGTGGCATGAGTGGCTGACTCCGGACCAAGCCATTTGACGAGTAGGTCAAGTTCTTCTCTGTGTGTCAGGTTGAGGTCCTGTGTGATGCTTTGGAAAGACGTTTTCCATGCCCAATAGTTCTCTGGGCGATCGTCGAATTGGGTCAATCCTGAGCTCACCATCTCTTTCCTTATCAAGTATGTGGAGAAGTCTGGCATTGGAGGTGGCGCACCAGTGTAGTGGTCCGATGTTGCATGAGAAGGGGGCGCTAGGGGGTACCTGCTTGGCGTTGGAATGTTGTTTGGGCCCACGTAGTCGGCTCCTCGAGGCAGTGGGAGGTTGGCTGTGTGAGAAGAGGGTATTATGGGGTGCCTGCTTGACATTGAATCGTCATGGAGGCCCGCGTAGTCAGCTCCGCTCCGCTGTGGGTGGTTGGTTGCCTGAGGGAACAATTGAGCAGGGTGTTGCGGCTGAAGCATATGCAGCTGAGCAGTTGCTTGAAGAGGACGGCTTGGTTCTCTGTGCGTCTGCTGGGACGTAAGGAGTGGCTGTGGAGCGTGTTGCACTGGAGTGTTCTGCACGTACTCCCTGGTGCGCTGAGCTCGGTTTTCATCACCTGTATCCAGTAGCTGGTTGTCTTCCCACTCGGCTGCAGCCTGATAGACGTCTGCTTCTCTGGACGCTGCTTCTGCCTCCTTCTCTAACTGTAGCGTGTGAAGATCAGCCTCCAGCTCTGCTTGACGGCGTGTTGCTTCAGCTAATACTTTCTGCTTTTGTTCTTCAATGCAAGCTTTCTCCCTAAGCATAACGGCTTCCTTCTCTGCGTAGGCGAATTTCACTTTTGATGCTTCAGCCCTAGCCCTTGCTTTTGTGGCAGCGTTGCTAATAGCTGTTGATGCGCTGGACCTGCTGCTTACGTGAGACCTCGTTTCTAAAGTCACTTGTGCTTTGTCTTCTTGCGAGGTCGTCATTTTGTAGCTGTGCGTTTCTGACGAGTTGAGTGATTCGAAGTTGCCTCTTTGTCTTCACCCGCTGTGTATTCGTCCTTTTACTATTCTGTCCTAGCAATTGTGTGCATCCTTACAAGGCACAGACAGATAGCTAACCAAAGAGTGCAGAAGGAATGACGCTCCAGAATGTTTTGTTGATGAACTTTACTTTCAGATGTTCATTCTTTAGTTAACTCTGTTGCTCTTCTTTTCTCTTTTCAGTGTGGTAAAACTATAAAATAAACAGAAAGACAACATATCACATATGTCTCATTACTATATCGTTAAACATGTGTCTTGTAAACAAGCAAAATACAAAACATATCTGACAATAACCACAAGCTACATAGTTAGCAAACACGGGCTAGTTAGCAAGCTAGTCATGCCAGCATAGGTTCATAACCAAACGTAAAATTATGCTAATTCGTTTTCTTTAGAATTATCACAGAGGTCTTTTGTAACTGTTAACATCTTATGCCTCAAACAATTATGACATAGAACACTTACGGACGTATTTACTCCAAGGATCTGACCGCTAGAAACTGCTTCGATCCATACAGCTCTTTGAACAGGTTAGAACTGGATTTTGGCGGAGCAAAACAAAGGCACTTAAGGTGCGATACCAAAATACACCAGCAGGTGTCTTTCCTGGACAAGCATAAACAATAAAGAGAGCAAACTCAGTAAATTAAGTCAGAACAACACCTGAGCACCAACCAAAAGTCCTCGGTTGTCAATGCAGCGTGAGAGAGGTGAATCCCAGGAGTTTAAGCTAAATTTATGTAAACCCTAATCTGATGTGCTGGCAGGCCCACTCTGCCTACTTATCTACACTCTTCCTCCCCTTCCCTTTCTTCTCTTCCCAGAGATTACCTTGATTACTCTTGCAAGACAATTCAATTTAATTCAATTCAGTTTATTTGTATAGCCCATTTTCACAAATTAGAAATTTGTCTCGGAGTGCTTTACAATCTGTACACATAGACATCCCTGCCCCAAAACCTCACATCGGACCAGGAAAAACTCCCAAACAACCCTTCATGGGGAAAAAAAGGGAAGAAACCTTCAGGAGAGCAACAGAGGAGGATCCCTCTCCAGGATGGACAGGTGCAATAGATGCCATGTGTACAGACTTCAGAAGGAGTTCAGGAAAGAAAGCAAAGAATTACTGTTGCATGACTAAAAGTGTGGCTGTATCGTTGCTTGCGGGCAACCGCCATCTCAGAGTGGAGTATGCTTTGGTCAAATAAAAGATAAAACATTTTCTGGAACATAACATATGCACGGAAAAGCTAAGAGCTGACACGACTGACAGCTGTATGTGCGCAAATGGCATTTTAGCCATGCGGTTCATGAATAAAGTATCTGTTTAAAATCAAACGTTCAACAAACTTCAATTCAGCTTGCAGTCTCTTCAAAGACAGGCAGAAGATGGAGGCAGATACATTATTGTAAAGCTACATCCATATTGTTTTCCATCTTCAATTATAAATCTATCAGTGAACCAACTCCATATTTCGTTTGCCCCACTGTATTCCTGCGCTTACAGACAAGCGCATATCATCCGGAGTGATTGGCTCATAAAACACGTCTAATCTGCTAATACTGAATGAAGAAAGCCCATCATGTTGCCAAGATTTAAGACAAGCCTTCCTCTCCCCTTGCCTTTGTTTTCATCTCTGATGGAAATAGCAACACATGGGCCACTGTGTTTGTCTTTAAGATGGCACACAGCTAATCCTGTGTGAAGCTGGAGGGATCTCTTCAGCTACTCTTGTCATCGTTGATTTGTCAACAACAATCTTTTCATTTCCTATGTAAGCTGACACCATAATGTCTGTGTGATAATGTGATAGAGGAGAAGCTGGAATCTGAGCGAGGTGCATTAAAAAAACAGTCTGCCACTCTGCCACCGAACCAGTGGAGCCTTTGTGGGTTTGTGCACTGTGGCTTTAAATATAAAAGCCCAACAGTTTAACAAACAAGCAACAAACAAAAGAATGTTGACTTAACTGTGGTGTTTTTGAGGATGCAGGACGGAAAAAGTATATACATACGGCAGAGCAGCCATTTAATCATGCAATTGTTTGAAATAAAGGGACAAGTATTGAAGGTAATTAAAGATTCCAAGCATGGCCGCCTGGCTGATGAATATGGAGCTATGAGCAAAAGAAGCAAACAACAATTAAAAAACCTCAAAAGAAACACCCAGCTTAGAGCGAGCAATCATGTCCGAGATATTGGGCCTAAATGAGGATGTTGTTTTCCCTTTTCTGTTCTGTCAATCTTCGCCAGAAAGTAATTTCCTCCTGAAGAGTGGCGGCCAGAACTAAAAGCATGTTTTAATAAGCGCACTGACACATCCATCTTTGTTTCTGAGAGATAAGTCACAACGAGCGCAGAGCAAAGCATCCGGGGCTCGCTGGAAGGATGCCCATTGCCGCATATCAATCGAATGTGCTTATATGCACACAAAAACACACGCACTTACATTCCAGCTCACATGCACACACATACATACAGAAGAGCTGTCACCCTAACTTAAATCCTATTTATCACCAAACCAATGGAATATTTCCTTGGAGCCGAAGGTGGTTGGCATGTTCACTTTATGCCTCCTCGGAGATTAGTGAATTCAGCCTTGCTCTGTTCCCACTGTGTCTCCTTTTAAGTCTTCCCTCTCATACTCCCCCTTCCTCTTCTTCTTCACATCATTGCGCGGCATTAAATGTGCTTTTATTTTGTATTTATTTATTTGTTGATTTTCATCTGGGGGAAAAAGGAGTGAAGTCTCAGATATACCTGGGACTTATAGCTGGCGAGGGCTGGCAGCTGCGCTTGTGATTGAGGAGCGTGACAGAAATGTCCTCATTAGGTCTCCGCAAATGCTGTGAAGGGAGGTATTCTGCTCAGGGGAGGAGAGGGTAGAGGAGAGGAGAGGAGAGAAGAGGAGAGGAGAGTATAGAGGAGAGAAGAGGAGAGGAGAGGGGAGATGAGGAGAGGAGAGAGGAAAGAGGAAAGAAGAGAAAAGTTTCGAAGCTTTTGACACTTGGCGCCTTTTATCTGTGCAGCATCTCAGGGTTTAAAGTTATGTGTGCTCTAAAAGATATTCATGCACAAGCGCACACACACAGCCACAAGTCCCCCCCTCTCTCATACACGCATGCACACACACACACACATACATACACACACACACACACACCTACACACAGTGCACTGGAGTAACTCCATTATTATACACTATTAATTAAAGAGAAATAATAGAAGCCATATGCACTTCTGTTCAGCCTAATTATCATGTCTTTGATACCAAATTGTGTAGAAAAAAGAGCAAGAGAGTGAGTGAGCAAGAGAGAGAGAGGTTCACACTGGGACTCAGGACTTCGGGAGTGGAATTTGGTAAGAGAAGGATCTTATGCTGCATCTCAATATGGCACCCATAACCCTTCCTTGAAATCAAAGCTCAATTTCTTAATTACAGAATAAATTACATACAGGGAGATAAAGAAAGAGACGGACTACACACTCAAAAAAACGATTCAAGCCCTTCTTAGAGGTGACACATTTAAATATTGTTTGATACATTTAAATAAATCAATTACAAAACGAAAATATTTATTTTGAATGGGTGTAACACAAAATGTATGAATACTTTCATTTATTAGATTTATTTAGGTTACACTCACAAAAACGAATCAAGCCCTTCTTCGAGGTGACACATTTAAATATTGTTTGATACATTTAAATAAATAAATTACAAAAATAGATATTTATATTTAATGGGTGGAACACAAAATGTATGAATTCTTTCATTTATTAGATTTATTTAGGTTCGATGGTGTGCATATCAACTCAAAATAAATGTGTTTCATTGAGGACTACCCTTTGCGCATGCGCCAGCTGAAAATCAGTTGTTTACAAGGTGAAGACACTTTCAGGGCTGTACGGTGGTGTAGTGGCTAGCACCGTCGCCTCAAAGCCAAAGGTCTGTGGGTTCAATTCCCAGTCGGGGCGTTCCTTCTGTGTGGAGTTTGCATATTTTCTTAGTTAGTTAGTTAGTTTATATTTTGAGTTGGACAAACACAAATTAATTTAATTTAATGAACATCGTTATTTTATTTTAGATGTATTTGATACAAATGAGTTGGACTAACTTAATTACATTGTATTGCACTGATGTGCTAAATTTGAGTTGGAGTTGCATATAATTATTGGATGGAAAACCTGCCAACAATTTAATTGAGTTCATCCAATGAGTCATTTCTTTGAGTGCAGGGAGGAAAAAAGGGTGAACGGAAATGAAAGGATGGAAGAAAGGGGTAACGGCAGGGTGTAAAAGGGTAGAAGGAACTTATGCTTATGGGAAAGAACGGCAATAACAAACAAACAACAATCATCTGTTTTATCGCGCTGCTTTTTCTCCACATCTCGTCCTCTGCGAGCATCGAGTGATCTCTGAACTCTGCGCTTCCACGCCAACTCCCCTGTTGCTTTGTTTACATGTTGTTGCCGCAGCCGCGTATGCAGCACGGTGATCATTAACATCATTATATGCCTATGATACTGCATGTCAAGTCACAAATCAAGTTTCCTTCCGTTCTTTCTGCTGGTCTAATGATCCGACTTTGTTGAAATGTCTCTCCGCTCATTGCCATTAAAGTGCTGTAAAAACACATCTGTTTGTTGTCAGTGTGACAAACAGCTCTCACCGCGATAGTGCAATGCTGCCGGCAGCCGAGGCACCTGTATGAGAGGTGAGATTCACAAGTACGAGAGTGAGAGGCAGACGAAGCGATGCCGGACAAAACCGGAGTGACAACAGAGTGATCAGCAGCAGCTTTCGGCAAAGGCATTGAGCAATAAATACAGTGTGAATAAGTCAAATCGGGGGAAGAGATGGAGATGTGGAGAGAGAGAGAGAGGAAAAGTCAAAGAGATAGGGGAGAGGGAGAGAGGAAGAGGGAAGGAGAGATGGTGGCACAGCTGAGGTTGACACTAATGAGGAACCTTTGTGATGGGACCTGACAGAGGAGAAGAAAGCAGAATCCCCCGACACCGATGCTCCACAATACCCTCCGCTTAATTGGGAGAGCCAGAGCCCACAATGAGGGTGTGTGTGTGTCAAAAAGAGTGTATATCTTTTTTAGGAGCAGTAAGTGAATATAAGACAAAGTAGACTTATATATGCTCACTTAATTAAGGCTACATATTTTATGTTGGTGGATAAATGTATGTAATAGCGCTAATGTAGGTATTCACAGCTCACTCCGTGTTCTTGGTGGATTTTCACACATTTTGGTCCAGAATTTCACGCTTTTAGTTGATGCTGGCAAGATATGCAGCTTAGAGCATCACATGCATGCTGATGGCTTTGAGGTTTACACATCGGATATCTGCCATCATCTCGCATTCTTTAAACGTGTCAGGGATCCAATGTTATAAGCCAATCCTTCTGTCTTGCAGTACCCACAAATGTACATGCATACTGTACTCAGGTATTCACTCCAGCAACAGCACTTACACACCATGAACTACGGATTTGCACTCAACGTAACAGTGCAGCCAGGCATGTGCACAGATAGAGCCCTAGTGGTGCTCAAGCACCAGCCCCTTTGCCCTGGATGAGAAAAGTGCCCTTTTTGCTGGAGACACTTTTTTTCCATTCATCAGGATTTAAGAATAAAAGTTACTCTCTCTGTCATCAAGTCCCCCCAAATGTGTTTTAATATACGACGGGCATTTATTTGAGAATTTCGCTCCGACATGCTCCGCGACGCTCACGAGCCCCCCCCCCTCCCCCCGCCGCGCCCCTCCCTCCTCCTCCTCCACTTTGTGCTCGCGCAGTGCTCCTCGTGCCACCAAACGGGTGCACCTCCTTCTCCTCTGACCCGCAGCATCAGACAAACAGGTCATGACGGTGTTTGTCCCCTGACGTTGTTTGGTGATAAATCAACCACAACTGGTCCGACGTTTCCTAAAAAATAAACAAACAAAAACTCACGAAATCCGTGATTTCAAAGCCTTGCAGCTGTTTACTGACGTTAGTTATGTTTAGAGAATAGAGAGAGGGAGAGAGAGAGAAGAGAGAAGAGAGACGAGAGAAGAGAGGAGAGGAGAGAGAGAGAGAGAGAGAGATAGTTCTTATTCTGTTCTATTTATCAGGGGCTAGTGTAGGATTTGCGTGGCCAGACTGAAAAAAAAATCATAAGGCCTCTCTGGTATTGTTTAGAGGGCCGGGCCAAATGTGGAGGCGGGCCGTATCCGGCCCGCGGGCCTTAGTTTGAGGACCACTGCTCTTGGGTTGATGTCTATCAATATCGCTCATTTTGAAAATGACGTAAGAGGGCAATACGGATCTGTATCAGACCAGCGAGGAGGGCAATACGTGGCTGGCATGACGACCCATTAGCCAACCAGAACGCTTGTACTGTTGTTGCTATATAATAATTCATCTTTATTCATAAAGAAAATGTAGGCTAGCGGTCTGATGCTGCCAGAGGAAACGCAGGTCAAGGACAGCTCCATCAGTGTATTGCTGCTTATGCTTCAACTTTGTCAGAGTTCTTTTTGGCATTGGGTGCCCTTTTTTTTGGTTTGAGCACCTGCCCCCCAAAATGTCTGTGCACGTGACTGTGTGTGCAGCCCTTGTGCACATGCATGCACTTAAAACGTGCACTCGGGTGTGGACACAAGTAGGGACACTTGCTCGCTCCCTGCGGTGTAGTTTCCATCTTTGACTCTGAATCAATCATTTTTAATTTATCAGAGGGGATTTGTGTCATGAATAAGAGGAAAAAACAACACAACAGCGGTGAAAAAGCCAGAGCAAATCCCTGCTCTGATGCGATTACAACACACAACCAAATCAGGGCTGACTTGAATAGACACAGAACACAAAATCATATTAAGGGAAATTCGTTGTGCATTGCATTACATTGCTCTCAATCTCCCCTGTTTTCTCTTTCTGCTCCTACCTCCCTCATTCTCTCTTTGACTTTCTTACACCATTTCTTCCTGTCCTTCGTTCTATCTGTCATCATCGCCATTGCCTCCCGATTTTTCAATGCCAGTGACCTGAAACACGTGTTGCCAAGAGACTTATTCGGTCGCTTCCTTTTCTTTTCTCTGATCCTCTGTTTTTATGCCGCCGGTAGTGATTCTGCCATCCACCCTTTCCCCGGGGACAAACTCTGCTCGCTGCTCATGTCACAGGTAGCACCCAGGCTTAACAGCAACACACTAAAGCTGGATACCACATCATTTTCACCAATAACGCAAATATACGGTAACGGATGAAAGGCAATCTCTTTAACGCTGTTGAGCAAAAGCTCTTCCAATAATGTTTGATTTTAATGACAAAATAGCTCCACTGCAAGTAGGTAAAAAAAACAACAGCTTCCCTATCAGCAATAGAGGTAAATCAGGAAGAGAAACTGCGAGGTATAGAGAATTATAGTATAGAGCGAGTGCGAGAGAAGACACTGAAGAGATGGATAGAGTAGGGTTGTTATGTCAGAAGCAGTCGAGCGGCTCTCATCTTGCCATTATCTCAAGCACCCTCACATTACCATAATAATGGCTTTTAACCAAATGTAAAACTCTCCAAAGCAGCACAGGCAGAATCTGTTCTAACCAAATGTAAAACACTCATTGGCAGTCAGATTCAGAGGGGCTTAACGTCACCATCGACCGACGAGTGCTGTGTGGAAGGCATGTGTGGGTTTGAGTGGGAGTTTCAGGCTGGATATAGTCGACTGATGTATTCATTATATACTGTACAAAGATCATTGTGTGTGTCATATACGCAGCCACAGATATACATCCCTGATTGACTGCTGCAAATGTTCTGCGGCAACACATGCCAGTTTTCCAACATGTGTGTGTGTGTGTCTGTGTGGATGAGAGTAACTGTGTGTCTTTTCCAAACAATGCGACACGTGCTGTATGTGTACATACATGTGTCGGTGTAAAAATGTGTGCGTGTGAGTCAGAGTTGAGCTCCAGGTCTGGCCAGGTACTCTGCATGTGTTTCCCCCGTCCAGATGGCCTCTCGGCAGGCCTGGGCCGGGGTGCACGGTGTCCTCCTGCCCTCCCACCCTGTCACCGCAGAAGGTCGACTCGACCGCGCCGCCCGCCTGCCCTGCAATGCCGCCTTCCAGACCAACACCTCCCTGCCAGATGAAGAAAAAGTGCCAGAAAATGGTATTGAAAGCCTGTTTGTGCCATCTATGTCATTAAGCTGGTGCCTATATAATAATGACCTTCTGTTAAACTAACCAGAGGAATGAATACGAAAACATCATTTCATTTTGCAGGTCCTCTTTCTCTTCTTCTTTCTTCTCTCAACGTGCTCATTTTTTTGTCTTCCCGTCTTTTCCTTACATTTCTCTAGCATCTTCCTCCTTGTCTGTCTTTCTTCTGCCATGTCTCTAGTGTTACAGTTATTGTGTGAGCGTGTGTGTGCAGCGTGAGGTGCCAAGAGGGTGTGGAGACCCACAGATGGTCAGGGTGGTTCCCGCTCAGTGAGATCTGGGTCAGAGCCCGCTCTCAGATTAGTGGGCCTCACTCGTGAAGCACCACCCACGGGTTTTTGGGCAGACCTGGATCTGACACAGAGGTTTTGTTTTGTTACAGAGCGACACACTCATCCATGATATCATATTGGTTCCGCCAGTTCTTGAAAAAAGGCATGTCACCTTTGTGTGCCCCTAACTGTTGTATTAGTTCGTATTTTTAGGACTTTAAATATTGGCATTGACTGTATGTCTTGTTTGTGTGCTCAAAATGCACATGTAAAAAAAAAATGCTAAAAGTGTTAAAAACCTTTCGCGTGTTGTACTTTTCTCATTTTGGGGTCTATCCTGGCCGGCAGAACTAAAAAACAATGCAATCCAATGACAATTATTTTCAATATCTCCAATGACAGAACTGCAACACAATAGCAAAACAAAGGCAATTCTCCAGCCACCACAATAAAAACAGCGTCTCTCATCTATGGATGTGCAAACAGCCAAGAGGTTCCTTATTGTAAATACACATGTAGATAATGACTGTAACAATAACTGGTATGTGTGCTTTTGCAGAATAAATGTGTGCACAGGGTCAGTTTGGAAGCAGAGGTGTAGCTGTTGGCTCTGTGTATCTGTACTTAGGGTCTTACTCAAGGACACGTCAGCGGGGTAAATGCTTGCAAAACAGTTGGTTGGGCTCAGGTCCGACTGAAGACTTGAGTTAGAATAAAGTAACTCACTGCAATGCTCTTTTTGGTAAATGCTCAGAAGATGCTACATGATGGCCAGTCAGTAATGTATGCTTCACAAGTGGTCATGACATAACGTACAGAGGGGTAATGGTGTCACAGTGTGTGGAGCAGCATCCCATTGGTTTAACCCACAGCATGCCATCACTGATCCTGTCAGCTCTCATTATTTACAATGATGCTCATGTCCTCCACACACACACACACACACACACACACACACACACACACACACACACACACACACACACACACACACACACACACACACACACACACACACACACACACACACACACACACACACACACACACACACACACGTACGAGGGAACATATATGTGCATGCACACACACTGGTGGTACATGCAATGCCACGTGCACAAACCCACAAACACTTAAAAACACACATTCCAAAGCAGCCAAATTAATTAGTTACAATCAGTGTGTTTGTGTGTATTGGGTACTAATAGGAAGTGACAGGTGCTGCGGTGATGTACTCATCACTCCAGGCTTCCTGCCTTTCCCCCCCGCCTCCCCTGACAACCCCCCCCCCCCCCAATCCCCCAGTTCAGCTTGACATTTCTATCTTTGTTGTGTGGTCACCTGTCATTCTTTGAGCAGCCTGTTAGCTCATCACTTGTACTGACACAACTGCATATGCATGAATAGACACACACAGAAAAACACAAATATATATCGGCAGCTTGCACAAACACATGCATATCTGCTCACATCCGGTAATTAGGCAGACACATGAACTGTGTGACTTATATGTGTGTACAGTATGTGTTATTCATTAAGCATGTTGTGGAAATGAAAGTAGGGTAACAACTCTAATCCCAACCATGTATTTAAGGCTTTATTGTTGGCATTCAGGTTAGGGTTAGAGTTATGACTAGATTGAGGTTATTATAGGCCTACAATGTCCCCCACAAGTATAGTAACACAGGTTTGTGGCATACAGGCGCCGTGTTCAGGGGCTCCAACGAACAGCAGAATAAAATGAATAAAGCCTCCACAGCAAATATGTGGCTTCTCACCTCATTCATTATGTAATGGGAGTAACAGCCCTCCTCCCTTTTCTCGCTCTCCTCACCTCCCTCTCTCCACCCCGTCCTCCCCTCAGCCATCCCCTTCTGTTCACCACCTGTACGGGAACAGATTCTCTCCTCTCTCCGCATGACACCTCAATCTGTTCTACAGCAGAACGAAGGATGGAGTGTTGGCATTTTATCTTTTATGTGTTTTATAATGTTTTTTACATCTATATCTTAAGTGGTAGTCGGCGACTGACACCACTTCAGGTTGAATTCCAAAGGTTAGAGGTCTGACATTTGAACACAGAGCCAGCGGGGTTGATGTACACGTGACGGCGTTCATACAAACACATGCACGTGCCGGCAGTTGTGGGTGATTCTGCGTGCATGTGTGTATGACTATGTTTGTGACCTTCAGAAAATCGCTCATCATAAGTGTGTTGGTCCATATTTGATATGTCAGTGTTGTAGCTTGACTCAACCTTCAATTTTCATACTAATTATTAGCTTTTGCAGCAACATTTGATCAGTATTGTGTAAAGACTGATTATCCAAATTCGTAAGATATGAAAATAAGAAGAAGACGGTTGTGAAAGACATGAAGAATACAAATGAGAGGGAGGGATGATGATACAGATGGATGCAGCAAGACAGGAGGGAGAATGAACAGCAGGTGAAAGGAGAAATCATTCACAGATTACATTAATCCTGTCAGTCCTCTCCCTCCATCTCTCTCGAACCCTCTCTTTTTTCAGTCCTTTTATAGATGAAAGGCTTCCTCTTTTTCTGTCAATGGCCTGCAGTCATCTGAATTAAACATTGATTTTATCGGAAGTTTAGTCACTGCGTCCGTGACGACTCGGTGTCTCTTAAAAAACTCATTGCAGATGAACGCAGAGCCAAGGAGAGAAGGATGAAGGAGACGAGGGAGTCAGAACAGAGGAAACGAGAAGGGGGAAAGAGTATTCAAGAGGACAACATTAAAATGAAAGAAAGGAGACAGAGAGGGATATAGGAAGCTGAGGAGGGAGACAAGGAGAACACAGGGGGGATGAGAAGAAAGAACAAGGGATTCAGCGAGCAGCAATTAAGGGAGGAAGGAGGGAGAAGAATAAAGATTCAGTGGTGGATGAGGCACAGCTCACACAGAATAAAAAGGGCAACGGTTATTTTGAAGTCAATGTTCAAATCTTTCTTTTGTTCCGTCATTGTCCAACACCTGCCACAACTTATCCCTGTGGCACTCCCTCCCTTTTCCTCCCAATCCTATTCTCCCTCACTCGCACCATCAATAAAGTGACATCGTGGCTAATCAGCTGGGCGACCGCCACACAGGCCCACGTTCTGCTCCTTCTAAAATATTAAAAAGTTACAGTTTTAACATCCTCGTCCAGGATATTTATGTTGCTTGCAAGACAATTGTGTTTTGATGTGAACATAAAACATCCTCTGTTTCAAATCCATGACCTCTGGTAAGATAGGGGGAAAAAGTTTTTGTTGACAGCTGGCTCTCGAACAAACCAGACAAACTAAGATGAAACAACAGGTTGACCTCTAGCTGGGAATGTATAAACTTTGCTGTCGTGCCCCCCTGGACAAAACTTTCCTTCTTCTATATTTCTTTCCCTGCTTCCTCCATCTGTGGTTTGTTGTTGGGCACCCTGAGGAGACGTGGAGATGAAAGAGAGCTGGTCTCAGGGGAGCACCAGCGTCGAATGGGGAGGCCCTGCACTCTCTCAACACTAAGCCCTGTAGCAGCACGCCAACTCTGGGATGAAACAACTCCAGAGTGGAACAAAAACGGGTTGTGTCCTCTGGTTCGCTCTCACCCCTGTTCAATAAGTGTCATTTACACACACATTTACACACAGACAGACACACACACCTTGGAGGAAGTGGTTCCGAGTGAGCATCACAGATAAAACTCCCAGTCTCCACATTATTCATGTTCATAGGGTGTGGTGGACTCTAGGGAAAAAAATAATTCAGATAACAGCAAAAGTGTGTTAAGGAAGCAGAAAAAAAACGAACGGGCGAGTTTTCATAGAATTCATGAATATTTCTCTCTTTTTCGCTCTCTCTCTCTTTCTCTCTCTCTCTACCTCTACGTTCCTCTTTGAGGTCCTCTGGCAGCTAATGGGGGAGTTCCCTCACACCCATGGCCCTGGGTTCTCACAGCTTTTTCTTCCAGAGTGCACGACTGCCCTAGGAATACCTCCCCATTTGGGACAATCTCTCTCTCTCACCCTCTCTTTCTATTTTTCTTCCAGTGTCTCTCTCTCCCTCGCTCTCTCGCTCTTTGCTGCAGTAGGTATGAATAATTAAACCTGCGTTTCCTCTCCTCTCATGTTATGGTCTGTCTGCCACCCCTCCTCTCGCCCTCACCGCTGTGTCTCTCACTCAGGCTGAAATGTTAAAACAGAAGTGAGTCATTTAGAAGAGGTAAAAGGCTGCAGATCAAGGAGAGTTGAGTTCAGTTTGGAACTTGGCGCGTTACATAAGCTGTCACTGTATTTTATTGACCGAGAGAGGGATGAAGGAGAGAGATTGAAAAGGAATGGGAGTGAGAGTGGAAAGGTGAGACTGTGATAATGGTGAACTGAAAGAGCGAGTTTCCGGGAAGGAGAGGGATGTCGCAACAAAGGTGATAAAGTTGTGTTTTCTCTGAAAGGTGTCGTAAGCTGCCCTTTATGAGCTAAACTCATGCACCAATGTGTTGCCTTCCAGAACCTGAAGAAACCACTGTTGCATATATGACACAGATATAGTTCTTGCTGTCAGAGTTGGCGTTCTATTTTATTGTAATCTATATCACTTTGTAGATGCAAGCTGCATTAAGCCCCATTGCCCCACCTGTGGGGCAGATTTGATGTTTTGTTCTAAACTGTCTATAATATTATAATAAACATGAGCAAATATATTGATGTTGTACATCAAATTAAAGAAGACAACTGGGGCTACAAGTATCAGTGAGCCATTTAAACACAACTCAAACACCAACTGAAATAAAAATACAAATATCATGATCATAATTTTGTCAGGTGTCGGCCCACTCAGAACGTTTCCGTAGCTAGCGACATGTAGCTTTGTGCAATCATAAAAGAAGAGATGTTCGAAAGCAAGAGGACTTCACACAGATTCTAAATATCTTTACAGAATCCTTCTGCACCAAAGTATCACGGAGATATAAGCCAAAGAACACAGAAATATTAATCGCTTCATAGCTTTACATTCAGCTAATTCAACATACTTTTGTTCTTGAGAAGAAGAAAACACGTTTCTCTCCCCTGCATTCCAGCTGGCATGGCTTTAGTGTGTGTGTATGTCCCTTTAAAAACCAGGCGGACTTTTGGGGAAGCGTCATAATCAGCTGTCAGGAAGTTCAATTTCAGCGAATCGGATTTCACATTTCAAATATGGCGACGCCTTTCTGTCTCCTATTGGCTCACAGTGCTATCAATCTTGTCTTTCTTGGTACCAATCGATTCTATTGGCTCTAAGTATTCCAATGACGTGTCGTTCTTTAAAATCCGCCCTTCCCCGGCGGAGATATCTGCGCGCAACAGCTGCGCTGTGACAGATCCAAAAACCGGCTTTACGCACAGCACGCACACACAGCACCACTTTGTTTGATCGTTTTTTTATCTTTGATTTACTGTTTTAAAGCCACATAATGATGTATTTGCATGTATTGATCACCACAAGTAAAAGTGAAAGTGAAAGAAATGGTTTGGTACATGAGAAAAGTCAAATGGCACAGATGGTGCTTCAATGTGCCCAAATGCAAATTTTAGAGACCTCGCCTAAATTCTCTTTACCAAAAATCTCCAACTATTGTTCTGCTTTATTTTTTCTGAGTCAAACTTTGCAGAGAGTCTGTTCACAAGTTGTATTATTATCTGGGTAATTTTAGGCCTTTGCTGTGCATCCATCCAGGATATATTCATCCTGAAAGTGCTTTTTTTTCTAATCGAACCTGAAACTTCTATGAAAATAGAAGATTCATCTTTATTTACTCTTAACCAGTAACATATATGCTAATATTTACACATCTGAACAAAAGCTCACATGTGTTCCCTTTATTATAACACCAACATTATTCAAATAGCTTGTGTGGTTGCAGAGCTACACCCTTTTTAGTTTGGGTATGTCATTTCGAGCAGAAACCTAAAAAAACGGGTGGGGGTTAACAGGTTAAGGAAATCAGAAACTTTGCGAAGCTACAAAAAAAAGCAGATCAGCTCTGGAAAGAATAGAAGCAAGTACTTTTGTAGTTCGACTATGTTGAGGAAATGTTACTTCCTGTATTCTTGTTGTTCTTAGTTTGTACTCTAGGTTGAAATGCACTTATTGTAAGTCGCTTTGGATAAAAGCGTCTGCTAAATGACATGTAATGTAATGTAATGTAATGAAAGTTCATTCACCGCTGTGATGGGAATAATCAGTAACAGATATGATCTGAAGGACGATGTTAGATAGATAGATAGATATATACTTTATTAATCCCCAAGGGGAAATTTGTCGTGACAGTAGCAGCAACACACAAGAGTAAAAACAAAACACAAAATATAAGAAACAGGGATGAAAGATATAGAAGTATACAAGTAAAATAAAAGTAAAATACAAAACAAAATATATATGTAAATATACAACACACATGCATACACAACACACAACAACACTGACAAATCAGTACAGTAATGTGGTTATTATCAATATTTTTGAGGATGGATGATGTGACGAGTGAAAGGGGTTATTCATAGAGACAAATCCATAAAGAATCACCACAGAATTGCTGCCATGCAGAGCTTTGTGGCGTCTCCATCTCGTTGCTTTGATTTTCAGCCTCATCTCATCTCATGGAAAAAAAACTTCTGAACATAATTGTACAAAGGGCAGAAAAAACTAACTGACAAAATGACTAATTAACTTAACGATACATTTAGCTGCTGAACAGACCTAAAATAGACCTACATGAGAGTGCATATTGGACAGTTGGCCAGAAACACAACTTTATATGAATGCTAATTTTGCTCGCTACATCTCCCGGAGTAAACTAAAAACACTTTTTTCCGACGATACCTTGAATAAAAGCAGATTAGCTCTTCAGTGGCACTTAAATGGCACTTACTCATAACGCTTTGTAGTGCCTCTTTTGAATAAATGTTACTTTCTTGAAGTTTGTACTTGTCGTTGAATGCACTTACCGGTATTGTAAGTCGCTTTGGATAAAAGCGTCAGCTAAATGAAATGCAATGTAAAGCTCCGTATCTGCTAGATGTGTGTGTGTTCCTCATATCAATTAAAAAAGTAGTGTTGTATTTACATCTTGTTGCCAAGTTATCAGCTTTTCAACTGTCGCACCAGCTCTCAACGCCGAGTCCTCAGCCCAACAAAGTAAAGGAGCTGACAGGCTGGACCAGAGGGTGGCTGCTACGCTTCTGTGATGATGCAGTCGGTCGGGACAGTGTTATCAGCTGTGACCTCCAGATCAGTGCAGGAGCGGCGGTTAGTGGGGCACGCTCACATGCACTAACATGCACTAAAAGCAGGCACAGCTGGCCGGCTTTCACAAAGCAAGGGGAAGAAAAGACAACACCCAAAGAAAGGGACTTCTTTCTCTGCTCAGAGAATATTATGATGTGAATGCTGCACCTTTCAAAATATATGCATGACATAAAGAAAACCTGATAATACTTTAACTTTAAACCAATAAATTGTTCATTACATTAATTACACTAAGAGATAAATCAACGTATTTGTCCAGACCACTTAAGACACATTCAAGTCACTTTCAAGTTCTGACCAAATCCTGGGGTTAAGACAAGAAAAACGACATATTTTTACAAAATCTGATTATATTAGAAATTAAAGTTTCTTTCAAAATGTTTCGAATTACTATTTAAGTATTACCTCTTACACATTTGTGCATAACTGGAAACATTTTAAATGGGGATGCTTGGTTGTTACATGGTGTAAGAATAGTTCAAGACCTCGAGTCCCGTTGCTGCAGGAAATTCAGGATCCAATAGTTTAAAGTGTAACAATATTGAATGGCAAAGTTGATAGACAATTATCGCTCACAAATTCGTGGAGTTGGACTGAGGCAGAGGCCACAGACTCTCTCCTGGGCCCCATGAAGGCCTCTCCGGAGAAAGGGAACTGTCTGTCCGCTTCAAGCCCAGTTTAACTCTGAAGCTCCATCACAAAGACTTCGGTATAATTAGTACATGCAAAAGGTTTCACACCTCTGGGTTAGTACCTATTGGCTGATACAAACAATGCTGGCATTCTGTTCGCTGAGCTAATTATTCAAGATGGCGGGGTCAAATGTTACAGTTCCGTTCAAGGAGCAGAAGTTCTTTTAGAATAAGATAAAATCATATCCTGCCTTCAAAATTAGAATAACGTCTCTATTTCAAGCATTATCTCTAAACAAATATAATGTCATTCATTCTCATGCATAGTACACATTATCACATTTTGTCATTACCTACAGTTACAACAATAAAACAGTGTCTTTATCTTAAAAATATATCCATAAAACATTCATCTTAATACTCTCTATTTATAATATCTTTCTGTATGTATTAATTTAAGACATAAGACTTCATTATTCACATGTGCAAGTGTACATAAAATCCACTACAACCTATCAACGGCAATAAAAAACCGTGGAAAATAAGCATCACCCACTCTTGTCAGTGACAGTAGAGAACAGCGTATGTAATATTACTCTCAGAATGTGTGTGTCGATTGGGAATAGACAGCTGAGTGACAGCAGAGCAGCATCTCCAGCCTGCCATGAAAGCTGCCAGTGACGCAGGGCGAACCCAAAAACTGAATTGGTCTTTTGTCTTTGTTTGGCCAAGATGGGGAAAATCCAAATACATATGAGAACAAGATAAGTCATAGATAATAGGAAAAACGTCTCGAGACAACCAAGAACGAATTTGAGTCCTACCGCCGTGTCCAAATCAAGGAGAATGGATTTTCCGAAGTTTACGTCCAACTGAAACATGCTCAACTCAGAGGAAGCTTCATCATACTGTATAAAGGTTCTTACATATTATTTCAGTTCATAAGGTACTGAAAGAAGAAACCAAGATCACAATCACTTTCATCCTCGACCAGTAAATAAACTCACTTAAAATCTGTCTGAATTGCACTGCAAAACAATTGCAGAGCCTTGTGTTGCATACCATTTTAACCAGTTTGCCTGTTCCCCTTTCTCCTATCTGAAGACACATCTACCTCTTCCACTCATCTTTTCTCCAGTTCTCTTGCAACTCCTTCCCTCTTTCCGTCCCTCTTCCCCTCAGGTGCCGTATTACCATAATGACTTCTTGTGACGGTGATGTACTAAGCACCAGTATGGAAATGTAACATGCCATGGTGCACATTATCAGAGCTGAATGCATTAGATGTCATTTGTGTGAGTATACGGCTGTGAGGTCATTATGTGTGAAACCGTTCAGTGGTAAACAGGAGAGGAGGGGGACAGAGGGAGGGAGATTGATGGTAAACTGTATTCCATTTACAGTACAGTAAGGGTATTCTGCATCTTGCATGCAAAGAGGAGAAAGGATTAACAGGGAGATGAAAATAGGAAATGGAAATGGCTGCCTGTTATTCTTTTTTGCATACCTACAATAATCACAGCTGCACAATTTGGCGGGAGTAGCCAGTGAACTGGTCTGTGATGGCACGACCTTCATGATGATCTGCTCATAATAGTGAAAGATGTAGGCACAGTACAAATGTAGATGGCATGATACTTTTGGTTTCACTTTCTCACAAAAATGTCTGCAATCTCTGTGTAATTTTAGCTCACCCCTTAGGGATGGCAGTGTCTGTCGGTTGGTCCACCATTGTGGTCAAGACGTAAATCTCAACAACTATTGGATGGATTTCCCAGTCGATGAATCCTACATTCCTAACATCACCATGAGGTCGTGCTCAGTAATATGGCAAATTGATGACTTCTTAAAACCAGCAGCAGTCAGACCGGATCCTCGAGATGGATAACCTACAGTGCCCTCAGAGTCTTTTTTTAACATGGCAAAATTGCATTTTCATACCACGCAACCTGGTCCGATGTGTGTGTGTGTGTGTGTGCATGTGCATGCATCTATTTGTCTGTGGCTAATCTGGCATATTATTGGACCCAACCGCCTTATATCATGGGTGCTCTTTTATGACTGTAAGCTCATGGACCTCTCGTGGTTGCAGCGATTTAAAATTAAAATGAAAAATATTTGATTGACTGCTGACTTCTCATTCCTCAACAAACTGGAAGGGGCTGCCAGTGAACTAAAACTGCACCAGTAATTGGCGAGGCAAAAAATAAGCCTTACTTCATCTGTTGCAGGCCGTAATTTATGCCCAGAGATAAGTCTGGCTGCATTATGAGCCACACTTTGTTTGAGAGGGGAGAGGGAGCCAAACTAAAGACATGTCCATCAGCCTCAGCTGTACATTTGTTTAGTACTAATTAGTTGTGTCTTATTCAGCACGACTAAATTGAAGATTGATGTTGGGACAAATCAGCCTCCACTACAGTACTTACATCATCGTATCTTGGTTTTGCATATATCCATAAAAACTCATCTTTAATGTTTAATTTTAGTCAGCAACGCTCTGCTTTCTCCTCGGCTCTCCTTAGCTAATAAACATCCAATGTCATTGTGAGAACCAATTTCCAAAAACAATGTACATATTTTTGTTTGTACTTACTGACTGCTCCTCTTCCCCTTTCTAAGAACTCTGACCTCTTCCCTCCAACATAATGTTATAGTTCCTCCTGTGTGTGTGTGCATGTTTGTGTATATGTGTTGCAACAGTTGTGAGTGTGTGGTCTGAGGTTTGTCTCCTCACTGCAGCAGGACCCTGGGATGAGTCACTGTGTTGGCGTAGGGATACGTCCCCTCCTCATAAATATAGCAAACCCTAAGTGCAGGAAAATGTTCCTTTTTAAAAAAGTGAAGGGAACAAATATATATGTATATGAATATTTCAGCATGTTTAAGTTCTGAGAGACTGCAATGGTCTGTTCTCGAGGCATTGTAATGAAAAAATAAGAAATATGTTTCATGTGGTGCACAGTTTTGATCGTGTAGATGCTTAGGATGTACTAGTGCGGGTGAGAAAAGTTTCTAAATGCAAAGAAAGAGAGCTCGAAGTTCATACAAGTCACGGAGATGGTGTGCTTTTATGGTTAAATAAAGGCAAAGAGGGGGGTGGGGGGGTTGAGGGGGGGGGGTGGAGTGTATCCGTGGGCATTGCTTCAGGGCATCACACTCTGAGTGCCAGAGAGGGAGAGACAGAGGAGTAGAGGAGCATCCTGTCACCTATCAATCTCGTCTCTTCAGGTTTTATTTATTTTACCATTTCCCTTCACCTGTTTACACAAATTGTTTTTCCTTCAACCTCCCTGCTTTTCAAATTATGCATTGCTCAGTGTGAGTGTGTGATATTGTTGTGGAAACTCAAGAGAGGGGACAATGAGGCCTCCAAACTCCAAATCTCCCTTTATGTCTTTAGGCTGTCAAAGTTATCGCTGTCAGTTTTCATTTACTGTTCAATAACAGTTCAGTTTATTGTTGCATTAGTTCAGTGAAACATGTGTTTACCACTGTGCTCTCCTATTCAAGCACGTATTGTGCTTCTGCCACCATTTCTCTCTGTGTTTGAAATAGTTTGATGTATCCCGAAAGAACTGATGATAACAAACAGCATTATGAGGAAAAATCATGCAAACTCCACGCATGCTTGGAATTTAGAACTGTGGAGCAGCTCAACCACCATGATATCTTTTGAGTGATTTATTAATTTAAATGTGTTTTATTTGATATGAAAAGAGTACTAGAATACATTTTTAAAGCACCTCTAAGAAAAAAGAAAAAGTACTTGTGATAAAGGTTAAGAGTATAGGTCAATTAAAATGTTCTTTAAATAAACATGTTTCATATAAACAGGGGGGTATGATGACATATGACTTTGATTGCATTAACTTATACACAACTGTAACAATATAACCCCTTCTGTCCAATAGAAGCAGTCTGTGGTCAGTTAGAACTGATTATAAACTATAAATAAACGACTGCCTGCCTCAGTGTTACCTCAGAAGAATGAACCATAAAAGAGAAAGAAATGTATGGCAATGACTTAAAATAGCTAAAAGGAAATAAGAAGTTACATACAGAATACTGAAATTCAACAGAATAATACATCACCAAACCACAATGTGGACATAAACATATTAACTCATACACATATTACAGCAACAGGAGAGCCTGCAGTTTTTACACACAGCCGAAGCACACACACAATGCTATGTTGCTAGGCAACACAATGATTGTTGACGTTCTCATCTAGAATTCAGAATCCAGGGCCCTATTTCTCATACGTGGTTCAACTAAGTCGATCAAATGTACTATTATCAGCTTAAATTAACCCGATGATTGAAATCTCAGTTTTCAAATGCTGATCCGCTCTCTAACTATCTCGTTAATTCGAACCAGACGTCAGTACTCAGGATGATTGCGTGTCCCCATCTGACTTCATTCGGGGGAAGTTTCGATCACCTAAACCATAATTTTCTAACAGCACAATGTCAAATAAACTCAAAGGAAAAGCCTCTTTTTGTCCACTGATGAGCAGGAGATGATGATGAACACATCTGAGGAATTCCAGACCAGTTAAAAGTTAAATGTGTCAACACTTTACTCGCGTGAGTTTACTCTCCAAACTATTTGTGGTTCATTCATTAAATTCATTCACTTCATTCACATTGGAGTGGGGGCGTGGCTTATCTTTGTGTAAACAGTTATAATGTCCACCATGGAAGAAATAATCACTATTTCTGCTTTATACTTTCTGAATAATTCTCTTTATTCTCATCCATTCGTCTGTGCATTCATGGAACCTACTCGGAACGCTTTTGGTATGAACGCAGCGTAAGTGTCTGGAAAATGTTTCTGCAAATTTGAACTGCCTTATTATCACCCCAATCAATCCGATTATATTTCTTTAAATGTGCCTGCTGCCAGTCGACTTAATGGTATGCATCATCCAATGAGAACTAAAATCTCAATTCTTTCAGAACAAGTAGATAATATATATTTGTATTAGGGCTGTCAATCGATAAAAAAAATTTAACTAATTAATCGCACATTTTGAAAATCATTAATCGCGATTAATCGCGATTAAAAGGTTTTTTTTCTTCTAAAGACTAAATCTTCTAAATGAACGAGTAATCCCTTTGTATTCTTTTTTAAAGACCAAACTTCACACAGAGCTGTGTTTTCAAAGAGGCTCCTACTTATAAAGTGCCAGCGAGGTATTTAATATCGTGGATGATAAATTGTTTCTTCAGTGAAACATCCAGATTAGTAAAAAAAAAGAAGTATATTGAGACCCCATTGGTCCTGTCATCTTTAACACTGAACAGCAGAACCAGTGGCCTTGGTAACTGACTGACATTCACATATGTCACGTTAACCCTCTGGAGGCTGTGGGCATTTTATACATTTTACAAAAAAAGGTAAATTCACCTTTTAAAGACTTTCGCATATTACATATCCCCATGTGTTATACATCAAACATTCCAGAACAATCTCAGCTCTCTATATTGAGGCACATTGTCCTCGCGCCGTGTTCTCTGCTTCTCTGACTGACAGGCTGCTAATGAGCCTTATATGTTTGGTGGGAGGTCCTTGTGATTTACTGAGTGTTCATTGGTTGTTCTTTCGCTAAATGTTGACAGACAAACGGATTGACCAATCACGTTGAAGGTTTCGTGTGACGAGTTATTTCCGCGCCGCGTCACCCAACCCGTCGCCCCTCTGTTCCTCTGTGTATCAGAGGGGGTCAGGGGGAGACGGGAGGAAGGAGCGGAGGAGCAAACCCGACTGATTTCGCGGAGAAATAATTGTTTTAAAAACGGAAACAGTGTCAAACCGCACTGCCGCGGTTTGACACTGGATTAATAAAGAATTTTTTTTTTAAAAAGTAAAAAAATAAAAATAAATTGTTAATTGCGTTAAAAATATTTTAGTGCGTTATCACGGCCACATTAATCGCATAGATTAACGCGTTAACGCTGACAGCCCTAATTTGTATATACATGTAAGTGGAGATGACCATATAGAATAGGAATTTGATTATGTGTGTGCAAATCTGTGTATGGGCCAGGGAACGTAATGAACACATCCATACATTTCTTAAGTGCTAAATCAACTTTGTGAGCAGCTCGGCATGCAGCGGCTTTCCCGATGTTCTCCGCATCGCCGACACTAGCTACAAAAATATGCCACACTGTACAACAATGTACCACACTGTACAAATATGTACCACATGCAAAAAAGTGCAAGGCTCATCATACAGTCTGTGAGACAGTCAATGCGGCATGTGGTGTTCAATGTGGCTCCAGAAGGTCTGTAAATAAATGATTCCGTGTGAGCAGCATGGATAGTGCTCGTATAGGAAGTCATCAGGACGTGATAAGAACTCTCCCTATAAAACACTATTCTAACTAATATCGCTCCTTCATCAATGAGGAAGGCAGCTGCCATTTTCTTCCGGGGGCGTGGCCAGATTAGCCAGCTAGATTGTATGAGCCTGCGCTGGAACAGGTTAACATTTTGGGATGCGTTGCTATGACATTTTGCAAACTTGCTTTGTGGAACCGAAAAGCCTCGCTTGTGTAATCTGATCCTGAAAATTATCTCGCTAACTACGTTAGCCAGGTCGGAGAAATAGGGCCCAGTAGTGTTCAGCAGTGTGTTGATCCACACTCTGCTCCAGGCTCTCTAAGGCCGTCCACTTGGCCTTGTGGTCCAACTGCGCGACTCAAATTCATTACATTATTACCATGCCAAGGTACAATAATGCTATAACCCAACCCCTTGTGTGATCCTTTCATTGCATTGGTGTTCTATTTTTGCACTTGGCCTACAGCGCGTTCAAAATTATCTAAATTTTTGTTAGAGTAGTACGTAGTGTTGCAAGCAGTATGCATTAATTAGGGACATGTTACTTCATCACAACATACTCCTTTAGCGACTTCATCATAATATTCCAACTCTTTAGCAGGGGGCTGCCAAAGCCTATTTTTTCATAGTGGTTGGTTACAAACATAGACAGTATATAAGTTATAAGACGAAAACATGCAGCGGTAGTAACCTGTCAATCACAAGGTGGCCACTAAAGCTTCCCTCCTTTATTGTCTATTTCAGTCTGAATGGGACCATCTTTTATAAAATGAATATCATGCTGCATTGAAAAAGAAATTAAACTTGCAATTGACAATTTTTACTGAGGTAATAGATCAAGTGAGTCTCCTATTATGTTGGCCCCCTGCTGGTGAAATATTTTGATTGCATAGGCTTCACTTTTCAAAACCAGAGGTTGCCACCTTGTTATTGAGTAACCGCCTGTAAAGGAGGCTCTAAGAAATAAAGGAAACGAAAATCCTACCAGAGAGGAGCAATCTGTGAGCAGACGCACAGAAGCAGTGTGAGGAGAAGGGCTGAAGTGGAGGAAATCTGTGCAAGCAATATGTCTGGGAGCAAGTCAAGTTTGAGCTGAAGCACAGCAACTCTAAGCACAAACAGGGGTTATTTCAGTGCAAAGCCAGGGTTTTGAGGGAGAACCAAAACTGAACCGGAAATCAATGAGTCTTGCTCTCAAATTGAAAAAACAGACTCTCATATAAAGATATGGGAGAAAAAGGCCCAGAACAATGTCAGCTCAAATGCCATCACATCCACTTTTTCACTGGATGCTGCAGAGCTCTTGGGTGTCTGACACATCTAGTTTGTGGAACTTAGGGGGACAGATGGAGGAATCCCTTTCTCATTGCCCACCTCTGCTTCAGCGTTCATCCCCTGGGAGGACTCACATTTCCCTCAACGCAGAGGTGTTTTCAAATTAAATACTCTCTAATGAACTGGAAAACCTGCCCCCACTCTGTTCTGTGTGCGTGTGTGTGTGTGTGTTTGTGAGTGTGTGAACGCATTTGTGTAGTACGTGTTGGGAAAGTGCTGGAGAGCGGGACGAGAAAATAAAATAAAAACAGTGTGCGAGATTAGGAGAGAGAGGTATTTGCATTGCAATCTAGTGATTGCACAGCCTGTGTGTGGCGTCATGAAGCGTGTGTTCGTTAATTATATATCTCTGCAGTTCTAATTGCTTTAATTCCCTGTAATTAATCAGTAATTGCAGTGAGGAGCCACGCACTGCTTCGCTCTGAACGCAAAAGAACTTTTCAATATGGAGTACATAAATATAGATGAGAGAAAGAAACCTACAAAGATGATGTGGAAACAGAGAGAGAGAGAGAGAGAGAGTGAAAGAGAAAGAAAAACGAACGTAAGAAAGAAAGTAAAACCTAGGTATTCTCTGAAAGGCCTGAACCATGAAGTATATGGCACTGTCTCATTTCCATTAATGTATTCTGATGCGAATGAATATTAGTGAAAGTGGCGCGGCCCCTTTTCTGCCAGTAAATCCTCAAAACTCAGAGACACTCCAAGGTTCACTGTTCAGGCAACATTTTACTCCACCTTCTCTTTGAGATTTTGGGGGTATAATTATTATTATTTTCTGTCTCATAATTTTTTACTTATTTAAAAGTGTTGAGGATATGAGTGCATCTTTCCACAGGAAGGGTGTGGCAGCTGTTTCCAGAGAGAATCCCTCCCACTCACCATTCTGTTGCAAGGTAATCCCCTACTGTCTCTCTCCCTCTCCCTCTCTCTCTTAGTGTACCTTCATCCTGCCCTCACTCCCTACCTCTCCCTGCCACCCTCATTAATTCCAAATTAAGACAGCAGCCCACCCACACACCTCCTTATTGCACATAATGCACATAAATGCTTCTTCTGGTCAGGCTTTTAATTTACAAAGGTTTTGAGCTGAGGCTAGCAAACTCACTGAACTGTGGAAATGTGTGTGTGTATGTGTGTGTGTGTTTGTGCGTGTGCACGTTGTGGTGCGTATGTTGTATAATGATCATTTCTCTGTTCTTTTCCCCAACCCTGGATGAAAGCAAACCGTTGTCATACTCGATCGTTTTTTAAATGAGAGTTGGTGGCTGGTCTTCGGTGACCTGCTGCGCCCCTCCCTCCTCCACTGCCTTCTATCTGCCCGCTTACACCTCCCCACCAACCCCCTTCCTCATAGATGTCTCTGGCTCCCTCATAACAAGCTGGGTTCTCATAGATCTCCATCAATTTGTTTCACACCAGGGATTCCCTGAATAAAGTTGCCTTTGCCACATCACTCACAACAACTACACATTATTAAGGCTAGAAAAACAGTCGGCAAAGTGTCTGCCACATCCTGTGTTACAGAGCTTAAAAGATACCAGGAAGAGCGAGAAACAGGCAAAGTAGCAGTGAAAGACAGAGGGTGAAAGAAAGACTAATGATAAAAGGTTAACATTTTAAATGCCAATGTGGCCATGCATTCCTCAGTCTGTTGGTGATTCGACTGCTAAGCGGAAAGCTTGCTCCGCAGCTCACTAAAAGATTTCACAAGAAGCATCTCTTCCAGGAGCAGCTCACATCAGTAAGTGCGCGGCAAGGCTCACGTTGATCTATAGAATTTAGGACAATACAATGAAAAGGCAGCCTGTCATAAGGCCCTAGGTAGAATAAAGGAATTCAAGGGGCTTCAAATTCACCTCCTGAGAGCCTTCAAACAACACACTGCCCAGTGGTCGCTTGCACATGAACTGAGATTCATTGTGGGTCCAGAAAGGGCAATTTAAATAAAATAACATGCAATGTAACCTGATAATTTCTTAAGGGCAACAATTCACCTTTAAACTTAATTTATGATGTCATGGTCTTTTACAAATCATCCATAATTCATGAGCAGGAGCCGCTTTCCAGTGGCACGGTTACAAACTGGACAATCAGGCTCTAATTTGGGATTTAATTAAAAGGAAGCCAACATGAAGAAGCTGCACTGACAAAAAAATGGGAAATATGTTAACTCAGAGCATGCTTCATTGAGTATTTAGCCACTAATGAGTTTCATTTAACTGCAGTGCTGAAAGGTCATGAACCTCAACATTGGTCCATTTGACCAGAAAATCACTGTGCAAATTAATTTCCAACCACTGCCGAGATGCAGGATTTATAACAAAATGACAGAAAGGAACCGACTAATTAAGCTCATACAATTGTGTTTCAGCAAATGCACACAAATAGAAAGTCTGCATGAAGAGGAGGTTGGGGTGGATGGATGGGACAATAAAAGGCCAGACTTAAACACTGGTGCCAAGAGGTTTGAGTGTAATGTTGCCTCTGTATACTTGTGTCTCGATCCCTAAAGGTACCGAGTGTTTTGAGCATTTCAGGTTGAGTCGAGTAGGGTTCAGACATAATTTCTGAGCAGTCTCAACATATTAATCGGTCATTACCCTAACTGTTTAAAGCAAGTTGAACTTTGTCATACAGTAATGAG
Source organism: Pseudoliparis swirei (assembly GCF_029220125.1). Classification (NCBI taxonomy): domain Eukaryota; kingdom Metazoa; phylum Chordata; class Actinopteri; order Perciformes; family Liparidae; genus Pseudoliparis; species Pseudoliparis swirei. Next base: position 12,665,521 of record NC_079406.1, on the reverse strand, counting down.
AGAGTATGTAGCATGAGAGACGGTCTTCAGAGTATACAGGACTGTCTCAGAAAATTAGAATATTGTGATAAAGTTCTTTATTTTCTGTAATGCAATTAAAAAAACAAAAACAAAATTGCAAAAAAATTCACTCATTCTACACTGAAATCCTTCATATTTTTTTATGCAAGCCTTTATACTGATTATAACTTACAACTAAATCCCATAAAATCCTAAAACTTATCTCAATAAAATTTTATCATTTCCCAAAAAAAAAGAAAAAAAAAAGTTTGTCATGCTCAGCTGCTCCTTGTAGCAGTGCAGTGAGTTGTTTCAGTTAATTAGACAATTTTGTTTATTTACACCATACTTTAATACTTGCTTGATCATTTAATAGAGACAGGATATTTATAGAGAGTTTCTTGTGTCATAATAAGTAATAAATCAATATAAAGAAATAAGGCAATATATCATATGATTTGTAATGAATTTGTGAATCCATGTGACATTATGTTTTTTTTTAATTTAGCAAAAAATAAAGAACTTCATCACAATATTCTAATTTTCTGAGACAGTCCTGTATATGTCTATTTCCTGTACTAGCACGCACAAGTGCAGACATAAGAAAATCCAACAAGCAAAGGTATCATTAAATAATTATTTAATTTTACCCACACCCAGGAGACGTCACCTAAAGTTAACCAAACTTTAACCCATGCATTGTGAATTCAGAAAAATAAATGTCAAGAATGATTTATATTGGTTTTGGAAGGAACAGAAAAACAATATCTTCCTTTTCATCGGGTCGTCAGATCATAAAACCCTTCTCTGTGTTGTAGAGGGCATGGACAAACTAACGTATTTCACCCTTTACATTGGAGGACTTGCTTACCGGTTGTGAACATGACCATCCATCCTGTTGGTTATCACCCCTCCATGATATTGCACACAAGCAAACACACACCTTCCTGAATTCACATTGCACCTTTACCTTCTCAACACTCGCAGTAATAAGATCAAACTTGCTCGGTGAAACCCAACCTTTGTTTTATTCGATGGAGGCATGAAATGAGATTCTATTAATACCCGCAGCCCAACTGGCTGGCTGACTCCCAACGGAGGCAGCATTGAAAAGGTTAGGCACGGCAATTATGCAGGTGGAGTTGCAGAGGAGATGGGAGTGAGGAGGAGATGATTCTGCCTTGATCACTAGCTCTGAACAAGGTGTTATCAGCTGCCGCAGAGAGAGAGATAGGGGGGGGGGGGGGGGGGGAGGAGATGGGTTGGCTGCCAGAATGGCGTTAATGACTCGCCTTGTTTTTTGAAGCGAGGAGTTGCCTTTTCAAAGGCAAAGCAATTAGAAGGGGACTTGTTCCGTTGTGCTTGGACCTCTGTTGTGGCTTAGTAAAGCTGTCACATACCGGCCAATCAATGCTGGACAGGAGCGACTGGTGAAATGCTGTCACACACACACAGTGATATGATGTAATGCCTTTGCTACACACAAAAGCACACATGCACACACACAGGCACACAATCACACACACACACACACACACACACACACACACACACACACACACACACACACACACACACACACACACACACACACACACACACACACACACACACACACACACACACACACACACACACTCACAGCACATCTATACCAGGGGTCAGTAATCTTTACAATACAAAGAGCCATTTTGCCCTATTTTCCACCAAATAAAATGTGTCTGAGGCCACAAAAGCTATTTTATATCATAGCCTACACAGTTTTATATATAGTTATATTATATGTACAAAGACTATTTGTTGTTGTATTAATGAAATTTTAGAACAAGAATAAAGACAATTAAAGCTGCAAGCAGCGATGTGCGGGTCCTCGTTCCTCCTTTGCACGTCGGGGGTGCTGGCCGGACGCCGGCACCCTCGGCCGAGAATGCAGGCCGGCCGTTCGGGCGTTTGACCGTTCGTCATGCAACACTGATTTTATTTTCCAAGTCGGTGTTGTAATGTTCAAATATTCTGAAAAAATTAGGGTACGTTTAGGGATGCCATGTGGACATAGGCTAGCAATTTAATGAGGATAGGCCAATTAATTTGGAAGTTAGATGTCTTTACATATTAGACAACACACCTTAGATGTTCATTAGAGCATATCCTCTGAACGCAACAAGTTATCAACAATTTGTCTACATCATTGGTGGATATTGAAGAAATAATAGACCTCAGGAATTTTCGTAGAAATCGGACGAAGCGTTTTGGAGAAAAGTTACAAAAATATATTTTTACAAAATTCAAAATGGCGGAAAATCTAAGTAGGCGGAGTTTAGGGGTGACATTGGCAATTTTGTCGAGCAGGTCCAACCGGACATGTATGCCAAAATTCAAGTCAATCGGTCATTGGGGGGAAAAAACGTGGGCACTTTCACTCTAGAGAGACATTTCTTTATAAAAACTAAAACTAAAAAATCAAAAGATGTTTACGAGTCTGGATTAGCATGTGAAATTTCACTTTGTTGCGGTATGAGGTGTGTTCAACGTTTCCGTGGAGAGAAGAATAATAATTCCTTAAAAAACAATAGATTCCTCTACGACGAAGTCGTCACGAGGATCCTAATTATTGACATATTTGACCTCTTATAAATAAATGAAACTCGTATAAAAATAAAGACACAACTATGCAGATAATGCCCCCTCCCCATATGTGTGGCTCATGGGGTAGAGTGGTCGTCCTGTAACCACAAGGTAGCAGGTTCGATGCCTGTCCCCACAGTTTGCATGTCAAAGTGTCATTTAGCGAGACCCTGAACCCCCAGTTGCTCCCCGGGCACTTTACAGCAGCCCACTGCTGGTTTAAATGCAATAACTTATTATTTAAATAAAATAACTCTTAAATAATTCGGCCATGTCCACACTACTTTGTTTCCATTTTAAAACGCATAGCTCCTGTCCTCACTATGCCAGAGTTTTAGACTAGAGCACCAAGGATGAAGGAGTTTAGAAACGTTCCCGAGGACGGGTACGTTTTACAGGTTTTATTGTTTGGTCATTTCTCGCCACATATCAAGCAGCCGGCATCGCTGGCAGTAAAATGAATACGTCTACGCAGAATTAAACTCTGTGTTTTCTCCGTGATTTTTCTTTTTAGTTATTTATCCATTGACAGTTAACCAAGGGCAGGGCTTTGCAAATCATGAGTAGCCACCTGCAGGAATAGATGCTTGACAGCAAAGTAATAGGATTCAACACACATTTTAGTTAAAATATACAATAAAAATATATATTTTCAGTGACACAGTATCACATCAGACTACACGATAAGAGGTGTTCTCTTTGAAAGACTGTCCATTTGCAAAAAATTAAAACATATTTGTTATATTTTTTGTCAAAGCCTCAGGGAGCCGCAACAAAGTGGCTGGCTCATGCGGCTCCCGAGCCGTGGGTCGCCGACCCCTGATTTCTAAATATCTGAGCAACCTTTTCAGGTGCAAATACCAAATTTAAACATAATCGCATCTCATCGCAAATGGCATGCATGCATTAATGTTCGAATGCAGGCGCGCAGGATGACATGCATACAGTATAGTTATTATATGTCTGAGAGCTTTACATGGCAGCCACACACTGTAGCACAGGTGACACAAATAATTGGGACCCTTCAAATCTCAATATGCTGCCTTGCTCAAAAGAAAAGAGAAAACATTGAGAAATGTGCTCCCCCTCTTCCTCCACAACCTCTCTCTTTGTCTCTTTGGATTATCCGGTAGCGCAGCAACACACCCACCATTAGTTTGGTGCTGCTGACCCCAGTCATTCATTTAATTGGCTGTTAATTGCTATTCTCTCTACAAGACACAATGTATATGTGGAGCTATATTTAGGCTCGCCCCTCGATGGCTCTTCATGCTAAATTACAACTTTCAGCCAGGCGCTGAAGGGCCCCATTGTGGCCTGTCGTTCTCCCCCTCTGTGACTGACTGGCAGGCTGGAGGAAGGAGTGAGACATCCCTCCCTCTCTCCCTCCCTCTTTCTATCCCTTTCCCTCCTTCTCTCCTCTCCTCTGCTTTCATTGCCTCTCTCTCTATTAGCTGCAGTACTGTACAAACTGACACCTGAATCAGGCTGCGTGTCACTACCTTTGTCCTCGTCTGTTTGACACAACAGCAGCAACTTTTCATCTGTTGCCAGGAAAGTCTGATAGGACTTCACCCAGTCCACATCAACTTCTCATCAACTTCTGTCTGGAGTGCTGAAGGAAAGGAGACATTTTAATTTGGTAGATTTTACAATAAGGAATGTAAAAAGTATTTGACCATGTATGAATGTATCTGCCTCTGTGTTCCTTGTGTTTTATGTCCCCTTGAATATCTTTGTGAATCATTTCCACAGAAAGCATCAAAGTTGGATTTCTAAAATGTGTTTAATTTTATATTTTGTATTTCTTCTTCTTTGCCAGTCCACTTAAATAGCACAGAGCAGACCAGCTGCATCTGAGTCATTTAGGATTTTAACACAAATATCCCCCCCACACACACACACACACAGACACACACACACACACACACACACACACACACACACACACACACACACACACACACACACACACACACACACACACACACACACACACACACACACACACACACACACACACACACACACACACACACACAGGAATGTTTTTAACACAGATGTGAGTTTGATGGATGACATGGGCCAACTGCCGGTGGAAATCCCGGATTACTCAGCTCCTCACCCCGACCCCCCTCTCATTTCTCCATATCTTTCTATCTTTCTGTCTTTCTCTCCCTGTCAGTGTCTTTTTCTCACAGACAGGACAACCAGAGCCACCATTTGTTCGGTTTAGCCGAAGAAGGGAGAGGAGATTGTGGGAAGTGGGGAGGAAAGAGGGTGGGAGGGGAGTAGTCCTGATTTATGGCTCTGACTTTTCATTTGTAATACCCTGATTATCTGGGGAGCTGGGTGGGAGGGCGTGGGGTAAGAGGGAAGGGGGCCTGGTGCTGGTGAGAGGCCTGAGCAGCTTAATAATGTGTACATGCCCGTAGCGATGGGGGGATACAAGGCAACATAAATGCTGCCCTCTCAAAATGAGATGAGGAAACGACGGAGCAGTGCAAACGCCCGTTTTCAGCTAAATTAATCATAAAACAGTGTCTTTGATTTCACAGGCTAATCACTTCGGTTCCCTGTCATGCCGTTAAACATTTCTGCACCTATTTGAAAGAGATTGGAGGTGATAAAGACTTCAAATGAATATGCACTTGTTTTAAATTCCTGCTAAGCTTTCTTAGCTTTTGCAGGATGTGAATGCAGTGAGATAGATAGCGAAGAGATAATTAGTGCAAAGTCTCTCCTAATGACAACTGCGAACAGTTCGAGTCCCACAGGTGTGCCATTGGTGAAACACAGATTTGTAAAATGTTCAAAGTGAGATAATTTTCTCAATAATTAAATCTTTAGAACAAACTGGAGCGATAATGTAAACTTTTGAGATGACGTCTCTGTAAAACACATTTTCTTTGAATAAAACCACTTTGTGTTTCAACCATTTGCTCACTTTCTCTCTCTCACACTGACCCACCCACACCCACACACACACACACACACACACACAGGTAAACTCGGCCCTGAAAATAACACCCTCATCATCTGCGAAATCGTCCTAATAATCATCATCATGACATGAACCCTGCTCATAATAATTGGTACAGTTGTGCAGGCACGTTAGCTGGGAATGCATCTCTAGTTTTCACACGGTGCTATTATCCCAGCACATAATACCTTGCTGATTATCCATTCAATAAAGGCGTAGCCATCGTAACTGTTATGATGATAGCACGCACGGCTGTGATAATCCACACAGCCGTTGCTCTCGCTCTGTCAGATGCTAATGATGGTGGGTGGTCATGCACACAAACAGCAATGGCTGGTGGGAAGCCCCTCCTGGTTCAGTGGTGAGCCAAATGGACGGCACAGCGTTGTGTAAATCCGTTTGACCCCGGACGGCCCGGCGCTGACCGCGCTGGGGAGAGGACAAGGTTGCGGACATCTGCGGATCATATCACAAGTGTGGATCAGCTCATTTTGCTGAATTGATTAAGTTAAAAGGAGACACCTGTTTACCCAACGCCCTGTTAATATGTTGCCATGACAACAGCAAAGGACCCAGCGTCTCCAGCGTCTCCAGCGTCTATCTATTTCTCACTTCCTCCTTTATCTCTACACTTACTTCTCTGCTGATGAGGCTCTTGCTCTGGCTCTCCTTCTCACGACGCACAAAAGCACACACGCACACACCCCCACACACATACGCATACACACACAGACACACAAACACACGCACACACATAGCCATCCGCCATACACATGCACACGCGCACACATACACACACATAGCCATCCGCCCATACACATGCACACACGCACACACCCCCACACACATACACACACACACACAAACACACGCACACACATAGCCATCCGCCCATACACATGCACACGCGCACACATACACACACACGCACACACATAGCCATCCGCCCATACACATGCACACGCGCACACATACACACACACATACACACACACACACACACACATACACACACACGCACACACATAGCCATCCGCCCATACACATGCACACACGCACACACACACAGACACACAAACACACGCACACACATAGCCATCCGCCCATACACATGCACACACGCACACACACACAGACACACAAACACACGCACACACATAGCCATCCACCCATACACATGCACACGCGCACAGACGCACACACACACACACAGATGTATCTACTGAGTCTCTCGATCTGAAGTTGCTGAGGTAAGACGATCAGGTTTTCCAGTCAGTGGAGCGTGAGCGCTCTCACCTCTTCCCCACGGTCCACCCAGCAGCACCTGTGTGTGTATCTGTGTCTGCATGTCTTTGTGTGTGTTTATGCGTCTGTGTGACATTTTGGGTCCAAAGTGGAGGAGGCTAAAGCACACAGGTGCATCATTTCACATGTCTAGAAATCATCTCTTTTTGTGTGTGTGTGTGTGTGTGTGTGTGATGCAGGGATGTGGAAGGTATAAATCATCAGGTAAAGTTCTTGGCCAGAGTTTTCATCAAAATAGCTGCAACACAAGCAGAGCAAGGGTAATTAAATACATATTTTCAGGTGGGAAATACTCAATTTTAGTCTCAGCGTGAAACAAAAGTTTGCAGAAGTGATATACCGCAGGAGGATCACTTGGACGTCTCCTTTCTCGTCAAAGTGTTCTGCATATATTTTTTATCCTTTCCACCTCCCTCTTCTCTTCACTCTGCTTCCCCCTTTTCATCACTTGGTTTCTCTCTTTCACACCTTGCATCCATGGTGGTTGACATGTGCCTCTGTAATGTCTCTGACTGTCTTTCCCGCTCTGGCTCTCAGCTCCATTTAGGTCAACTCTCTAACCTGAAACAAAGTGACGGTCCCCCTTCACACCTTTTACATATCTTTCTTTTCTTTATTTCCTGTATTGCCCCGGTCTCTGCTCCTCTCGTAATGCTTTTTATTACAGTATTTGTCAATCTGTAGATGCACTTGAGTATCTGTATTTTGTTGATCTGTCACATTCCATCTCCTCCTCTCCGTCTCCTTCCTCTCTCCTCGGCTGTTTGTTTCTCTTCTTGACTCTGGCAGACTCATAATCTTTGTAGGACAGCAGTGTGCGTTCGTCAGCAGTGATTAGCAGCTTTTCATTCTAACATCGTTAAGGAAAGACACTTTGATATTTGACGAATGAAGATATGGCATTCTCTAATCTTCCACCGCCAAAACTGTGTCCCAGTAGATAGCGGCTTCAGTTGAGTTTTCCATAACATTAAAGCTTGCATTGATCATAATCCAATTAATGAAAAAAAAGAGAAAGACAAAAAGGACAGGGAAAAAAGAAACGCGTACCTCATTAAATAGAAAGAAATCAACTGTAATCAAATTGCTGAGTTCTCAGAACTGATGAAGTGTACACATTTAAAGATCTAATGAAAATGTTTGCAGTTAACATAATTAATTTGCAGCCCTTTTGATAAGTGGTAATGACTTGGAGATTATTGGTTTAAATGAATAGTTTTGTTGTATAGCCTCAGCGGAAGAGAGAAGTTGATGAGGAGGGGGGACAGTAGGAAGGAAACACTATCCTACTTTCAAAGTTCCCAAGGAGATGAATGAATGTTTTTTAAAATTACAATAAGACAATTAGACTCCTCCATAAACTAATTACTGCTGCTTTAATTCCTTTTCAGATTAAACTGCAATTGTAATAAGCCAACGTATCAAAGAAGATGTTTGTAAGCAGGGAGAAAAGAAACATTTGTAATTAAAGGTGGAAACTGATTTTTCTCATTAAACACACATTTGCACGGTATAAAGGTGCCGACATCCATTCTGAAGATACTTGTACGTCTCTTCTCTATCTCTCTTTCTATGGTGATGAATTAGAGGAGATGCTGCTCTTCATCGCCTCCAGAAACAGACGAGCAGCCTGATAACAGGAGGTGAGCCACGTCTCTGACAAGATATTAAGACACAATGTGATGAGTGAGGATTGTTTTGCTCTGAGGCTAAAAAGTGGGAGACTTGACTTACCAAAAAGGAACTTTTCTTTTATTTCTGGAATGTTATTATTATGAGAAAGCGGTGGTAATGTTATTATTGCTCACATCCACCGCAGGCTTCTTCTCATGCTGTCAGCTAATGTTGATGATGCCCTCCCCTTGGTCGTTGTTCCACAAACAGCATCGCCTTTAAAAGACTCAAAACAACTAGTTTCAGCACGACTGACTCTCTGTTATCATAATTTGATTATTTTAATGATCTTGTTACTAAACCTCAGACCCTGCACTTGCATACACCCGGAGGGAAGCCATGGTTGAACGCATTGTATGAATCTCACATGAGACCCAGGAAATGTCCAAGGGTGACTATGTACAGTGGTGTGTTTACCCATGTGTGTGTGTGTGTGTGTGTATTAATGCATGCGTGCAAATATGCTTGTGTGCTAGTGTGTCACTTTCCTCAGACAAACTTTTCGCACAAAGCAGCCCAGTGCATTATCAGTCAAACACTAAAGCCAGAGGGGTTTTGATGGTGGGGTTTCATCATCGCTTATTGAATTATCTGGATTAATTTAACACATTTAGGCCTGTGTGTTTTCCCTAGCTCGCAACTCTCCCGTCTCTTCGTTAGCGATAATTACACTAAGTGGGTCATGTCCTTCTGAGCTCCCTTCTTTTCTTTCTCCCGACATAGCATTAGCATTCTCAACTTCTTAAACAAAGTTTGGCAAAAATGTAATGATATAAACGTCATGATTCACTCTGCATTCTGCGGATGAAAGCCTTGAAAAGCAGGCGGTTGACTCAGAATGTGGAGGAGTGGAATGAGAGAATAGCAGTGTTGAACTAGGGGTTTTCAAACTCACCTTTAATTTTATTCTCACACTCGCACAGTGTGTGTGCCCTGGCTGTAACCCGTGTGGGCATCGCTGGTCAGTAACTAATGCGTTAGAACATAATCACAAGTCAACATATCACATCATGCTGGTAGAACATTTAGTAAAGGACATTACGTAACAAATGCCAATGTTTCATTCCAGTGGTGAAAGCGTGTTTCTCCGATTCTTCACAAGTCATGCCACTGAGCCACGCAACTCTTTAAACAACTGTTTGAAGATGAAAGGAATCAAAAGGTTGCCATGGTAACAGCAGCCTCAACTGAAATCTAGCAAGTGCTTGTGGCTTTAACTGTTATCTTATCAACAGTTTTGCATTTGATTGACCTGATCTGGAAACAGCTCAACAAGACAATAACACAATGTACACCTGACTGCTTCCCAAAAACACACAACACGAGAGAGGTGAGGTCAAGAGAAAAAGCCAATTGAGTCATAATAGCTTGAGCTATTGCTGAGAAACCTCACAGAGGAAAAATGGCTGCTAAGTTATTAGGGAGCTCATTAACACGTTGTTTAATTGGTGTCTAATTAATCATGAATGTGATATAAAGCTGTGCACCTCAGGGACGTTGCACATCAGCAGACTCTCAGGGGAACCATGGAGTCGTCAAAAGTCTGTGAATTGACATGTAAGGTCGACGTTGTGCTTCACAGCTGTATGAACCACTCTTAGCTGGCCTCTCTACATCAGACTGTGGAGAGATAGTTCATTTCAATCTGGTCAGAGCGTTAAGTAACCATGAGACTGGAAGTCAAAGTGGAAAAATATGAGCAAAAAAAGAAATGCGGTGCAGCTGAAGGAGAAAGCAGTGACAGAGGTGTCGTCTATTTTCATGCAGCCTCTCCATTCTTTTCTTTTTTTTCTCTCTCTCTCAAACGCACACAAACAAACTTCTCAGCAGAAGGAAAACTTTTCAGGGGACCAGCTCGTTATCTCAGGTGGTCTAATGGAGAAAGAGGCTCCCAGCCCAATGTTTTGACCCCTCTTTCTTTCTTTATTTCCTTTTCACTGCATTTCAAATTGGTTTAATGCAGTTAAAAGTCTGATTAAAATTGTTTTTTTGAATCAAAAAGAAGTGAACAATATTTTGCCAGAATAATCTTTCTAAACTACTTACTAAATTATTTATGTTTTCTTCTGGGTTTAATTTCTACATTTTCACAATGTTCATATATTGCGTGTTCATCTTAAAACTCACCTGGAATGCTTTTAGTCCTAAATACATGGGGTGGTGGTCCACTTCAGTCTCTTGTGGCAAAAATTAATATTGCAACATTGGTCAAAACCTTTTTTTCCACTTGTTCTCAATTCATAAACACACAGAGATCTGACTTAGAAAATGGACCACCCAAATGTTTGTTTTTTCTCGCTTGCCACTCAGGGCTTCTGTAACTTTTTCATGTATCAGATAAAAGAAACTCTGTATGCTCAAAACCCCAACCGTACACTCTGTCACAGCGATGTGATACATAATCAATGGCCTTTGAATGAAACTCTATATAAGTTAATGGATAGTATCAAGAAACGTATCACTGTATCACTTTCTCAACATTTGCCTTTTTCTATTTTCGTGCTTGTTTTTTCACTGCTATCTCTCCCTGTCATTTTGTGTCTCACCTGTGAATAATTCATAAGGAACAGCACATACGATTACACTGGTTAAAAAGTCATAAGGCGCTGCCAAAATAAAAGGTTGTCTAGCATTGTTTTACCAAGTGTCTCTCACACACCTGTGACGTTGCTGGTCCCGAGTTCAGCGCGCAGCGTTAGGAGAAAGCAAAACCACGACCTGTGGAGCGTGGTTAGAAAACAGGCACCACCGAAGCCCCCCCAGCTCTCTACCAGCACAGCGGCGCGATCTAGACCAGGCTATGAGCTGTCACTTGTAGCTTTTCATGTCTGAGCTTTGGAAAGATCTGTAGACTCCCCGTCTGAGCTCGGAGCTCTTTGATAATCGATGCATCTTACAGTGGTGCTTTGTAACGACAGCAACCGTTCACGGCACCAATCAAACTGCACCGCTATCTTCTCTTGTTTGTTCCCGGGATTGTGCAGGCTATTTCCTGTTTGACTTAATATGAAGCCTCGTGTTTTATGAGCGAGTCAGTGTTGACAGCGAGGAGATATGCCGGCACTACAAAGCTCCTCCTTTTTGAATTTCAGTACAATATTGGTGCAGCTCAGCATTGTTTTCTGTGTAAAGCAACAGTTGTACAAGGCTGACACAGATTTTTGAATTTTATTTACATTCTGAAACACTTTTGGACTTTGATAGCAATACATCAACTTCTTCATAACACAAGGAGGCATCAATGTTCCATTAGCCATGAGCTGTCCCCTGTCAAGTGATCATATAGTTAAATGTAACATCAGTGGTTGATCTTAAAGTGTTACTGTGCCCAAAATGCACAGCTAAAAATATGAACTGAATTAACTGAACTAAATGTAAGGTTGTTAAAGCAATACTCATGCCCCAAATGTAAAGGGGCTCAGCAGCTTGTGTTATATTTTCACTATGGGGAAAAATCCATATAAACCATTTAAACTGCTGCACCACAATCCACTTTGTCACATTTTATCTATAAACTTAGTGTGCTCTTAAACTCATTTCTACATTTGCTCCAAAATACGGCAAAACACACACAACTGTGCCCCATTATTTTATTTAGCATATTTTGGGCATTCAGATAGCAAAGACATGAATTAAGATGCAGAATGTGTGAAGTTATGGTGTACTGACTACACTTTTTCCACTGTGAATTCAAGAAAACTGCTGTACTCAAACAAAAAGGAAACTTTTGAAATCCACTGTTGAATACTACAGAGATATTGATCATACGCTTTTGGTGGAGTATGTCTTCAACAACCAAAGTAGTCTTGGGTTAATGAGATGGAATAATTGGCCTTGCTGCCAGTGTAGGAAAAAACGTGATAATTTCAAAGATGTTGATGACAAATTTGTGAGAAAGCCCCCCCCCCCCTCTTAATCTGAGGTATTTTCCACCTACAATCTATTTCTGTTTCATAAATACATAATTCAGTGGCTGTGAATCTAATTAAGTATTGAACATGTACAGATGGTGCTCTTGACCTCCTGTGAGTGCAGTACGTTGTATGTATATGCTGCAACAACTGACACACGTGTCTCTGATTGCATGTGAACATACTGCATTTGGGCTTGTTACGTATTACTGCATCTGAAGAATGATATTCACTCTAGATAGCAAGGACACACTTGTGTGTAATGTTTTTCAGTATGTGAATGTACATTCCTGTACCTGTGTGTGTGTGTGTTTCATGGCATATAATCTAAGAATTATATGCTCACAGATGAAGAAAATAAAACAATGTTTAAGTTGTTAAGAGTTAGACTGAACTAGTTAATAAGCCATCATGCCGGCGACATTGTGACATTTCTACCTGCTGTGTGCATCACACACTCAAATTTGTGTCTCTGTGTGTGTGTGTATGTATGTGTGTGTGCGTGTGTGTGTATGTATTTGTGTGTCCGTGTGTCTTCCCTACTGCTTTACAGTGGCCATAACAGGGGGAGAAAAGAGAGAGAAACCAAATAAATGGATGGAAGAGAACCGATTGATTGAATAGAGATGTATAAAGAGTCCATGTGGAGGAGGCGCAAAGCGTTCACAGCGAGGTCAAGCTCACCCAAGGTTGTTTTGATTTCCAAGCCACTTCCTTCAATCCAGTTGCATCTGTGTACTATAGTTATATGGATTTATAAGTACACCTTTATTGTGTGTGTTTGTGTGAATGCATCTGTGTGTGTGTTTGTACACAGTATACAGGGTTTGTGAGCGTGTACAAATGTATTTAGGCAACAAAATGACATGGTTAGGTTTGGGAAAAGATTGTGGTTTAGGTCTTTGTGGCAGCTGTCCCCAATCTGGCCTCGGCTGCTGGCTGGTTGACAATCAGTCAGCTGCTCTGACTGATTGGCAATCAGTCAGCAGCCGCTTGTATAAAAGGGCAGCAGAGCTGGAGGGAGAGGAGAAGGGAGCAGACGCGTATGTTTGGCGGTCTGCTCGGTGTGCGGTGTTTTGCCAAATAAAAGATGTCTTCAGACAAAACCTCTGTGTGCCTGGCGAATCCTGGGTGCTGGTGGGGGAAACCCACGGGTAGCGGCATGGAACCTGCTACAGTCTTACCTCCAGTTCATTCGTATCAATAAATTCAACTCTGACATAGCCCCTGTCTCTCAAGGTGTCCCCCAAAGTTCAGTACTGTGCCCTCCTCTTCATCCTTTCCATGCTCGCCCTGGGTATAAAGACCTGGATGCAAGCATTTCTCAAACTCAAGATCGCCAAATCTAAAATCCTCCTCATTGGCCCCGAATCACACATTTTTCTCTGTTTCGATAGCACCACGAACACACATCCGTAACCGTGGTATCAGTTTTGTATCAAACCTTCTCTTTCTATCGCCATGTTGATCACATCACAAAAAACACCTTTTATATAAAAAAAAGCCTGTCTCCGCCTCTACCTCACCTCTTTAGTCACTGAAACACTCATCCACGTCTTCATCACCTCTCGACTGTACAGCACATCCACCAAAATCATCAATAAATGACCATACATCGAGTATTCAGCTGCCTGTCTCCTCTCCTACTCCACCAGAGATCATATCACCCCAGTCCTTCTAAACCTCCACTGGCCCCCTAAACAGCAAATTATCCAGTTCAAGATTCTCCTCATCACCTACAAAGCCCTTCACAACCTCGCCCCTTCATACCTTTCTGACCTCCTGCACAGACACGCTCCCACACCGCAACCTCATATCTGCAGACGCCAAGCTCCTTACCCCCCCTACTCTGTCCAAGCATCGGTCCTCTGGGGTTAGGACCTTCTCCATTGCTGCCCCTTCCCTCTGGAACTCTCTTCCCCATCATCTCAGACATTCTCCGTCACTCGCTGCTTTCAAAACTGCACTAAAAAACTCATCTATTTAAATCGGCTTTTAATCTTCTATTTTTTTCTATTATAATATCATCTGTCTGCCTTGTTGATATTGTTGTTGCTTTTATTGTTTCTTTAAAGCGCTATACAAATAAAATGTATAATTATTTAATTTTGAATGAAAAGGACTGTATTTAAACATTAAAATATCAGTGATCGCATGGGATGAGAATGAGCTCGACCCACACACTCATTGTTCCTCAATACTTGCTCAACATTTGCTCGTCAAGTTCACTTTGGAGACTTTGGAGGCGGCGATGGAAGACAGTGGCTGATGTCTTTGCTGCTTTGATTGCACTAGTTTTGCCAGGTGCTGTAAATCCTCCGGTGCCGCGTAAAACATATTGCAAGTGCGTGAGCGTTGTGAACCCATGTGAGTTGCAAACGCATAGGCTCAGTTCACTGTTCACACATGAGTCTGTTCAGAGCGCGTTGATGCGCAACACTGCCCTGGGAGAACTGGAAGCACACACATCTACAGCCTTTATTTTTTTGGAATGATAAGAAAGAATATTTACACATTTATGGAGCTTTAATTTTTCATATTAATTCTCTAGTTTTTAAGCTTTAAAATCTTTGTTCACATAATATAAAAGAAGGCGCCATCGTCTGCCTGCTGCCAGCTACTTCCTCTTTATTGCAATCCATCACTCTCTTCACCTCCCTCCCTGACCGCCTCCGCCTCTTTTCTTCTCGTTTAATGTCTGCTGACCAGATCAATAGTCTAAAACAAACATGCACAGACACAAACACATAAACACACTGATGTACAAACTGCGGAAAGAACAAACAACACACACATTAAAGGAACATATCTAGGTCCTTCAACTATAAAGACCTCTTACTGGGGACATAATTGTGTCTTGCCAATGTTCGATACAATCACAGCACCTGAAAAATAGGCAGGGGGAAAAGTGGCTTGAGCTGAGGGGGAAAAGAAAAAAAGATGAAAGAAAACAAAAGGCAGATAGGTAGACTAAATTCCATCAATGCAGCCAACCAGCAGCACAGATCCACACAAATGGCATGATTCAAAGATGTGCAGGGCACCATTACCATCCTGTGAATGTGTATGATCGGAGTGGAGCTGAGGTGAAATGACTTGTGTCAGGTCTGCGGGACCACTAGTGGCTGACGGCCTCATCATGCAGCCTCGAGCTGCCCGCATGCAAACCGCGCTTGTGTAAGCTTAGAAAAACTGCTAATGACTTTTTAGCATTTCAGATTTTTCCTGCCCCTTGCTGTGCAGGGGATGCGCCCAGTCACAGTTACTCAATCCCGACCTCTGGGCGATTAGGCACCATCTCACTCCAAGCATGACCAATTCTTCTGCTCCCCTCTCACACACTCTTCAGTCCCCGGCGAGGTCAGGGGACAGACGCGACTTCATTCCTTACGCTTCTGTCGTTTAAATCAGGTTGGATGAGTGTCATCCTACCCTCCCCTTTAAAAGCATGGTAATTTGATTTGTTCTACTCGTGCCTCTATCCGCTCTATTTTCTTCTGCCTCTAACCCTCTCGGTTTATCGCCCAACTCTGTTTCTAAGTCCTCATCACGCTTGTGTTATGATTGAATTATGGCCTCTGGAGTGGCTCTATAAGCCCCTGTGTGGCTGCTGTGCTGTCACCAACAGACCTACATCTCCACTCTGCTCGGCCGCTCTCTCTCTGCCTTTACACTAGATGCCCGCTTGCCCTATCCACCCCAGCACTGCCCTGTCACCTTGGATCACAAGGGAAGAAGGAAGAGAAAGACAAGAGGAAAGAAAACAAACACTGACCTCATGGCAGCTTCTTTGCCTGCAACATGTATGTGTGTGTAAATCTATGACATGTGGCAGGAATGGAGATGTGGTCTGGTTGTTGTTATCAGGAATATAAAACAGGAGAGCAATGACTGTCTTCTCTGTGTAATGATTTTAATTTGTTACTGTAATTTGTGCAACGCTACTTAGCTTGACCCTGGCTCAAATTTCAATGGTGCAAAGCTGGAACAAGTTCTCAAAATCCTTTTGTCCACTGAATTAGATGGTTCAGATTAACCAAAGGAGTATTTTCCGTTAACCATTTGCTTAAACTGTAAAAGATACATTTTCTTGGTGATACATACAATACACAGACACAAAGAGATTCATATGCCGAGATAGTATGAGGGGGGTAGGGAGGCAGAGGCTATCCAAACAGGCATGTTGTCTTAATTAGGCCTGACAGCCTCTTCATAGAATATGAATAAAAAGCGTTAAGCCCCAGACCTGGACTTATGCATAATGATCTATTGAAAGAGGTGCCAAGGAACACAAAGTGTGGCTCACTTTAAAAAAACATGAAATAGTGCTGGATGTTTGCAAAATATTTAATGACTGAGGGAGTATCTTTGTACATGAGAAAAAGAAAAAAAATGTCATCCTTTATTTTCCCTATTGATTCCTCCACTTTAAAAGAATGCAACACAATACTTGTTCCATGGTGTTCCACTATTTTCAGAGCTTTCTTGAATTGCATGCAAAGAGTCGTGGGCTTTGATTTGTATCACATTTTATCGGGTTGACCAGAGGGTCGTTGTGTGACTTACCTTTACGACGCACGCTTCCTCTCTCCCTCACTGCAGTGGCTCAGAATAGTCATATGCTCGTTTCCAAGGCAACCAAGCAGGACCTGTGTCCAGGGAGGGTTGACAGACATGAATCAGTGGCTGCTCTAACGAAAAAGTCAATACATTTTTATTCGACTGTTATCAAGTTAGTGATATGTATGTGTGATATAAAGAGCTAGTTATAAAAGTTATATGAAAATGATAACTTTTTTAAAATTCAGGATCTATTTTTATTTAGGCCTAAACAAAAGTGCCTGGTACAATATTTCCCCTCGCCAAATGAATAAAGCAAACCAGATTTGTCGTAGTAAGCTGCAGCCCCCAGAGGACAAGATACTTTATAATATTTTCCCCTGGGTCACTCCACCAAGTAAGCCCCATTAATATAAAGAGAGAAATTAGAGGCTTATAATAAGTGAAATGAAAAACAGAACTCAGTGGGCCAGCACTAAGAGTAACACTGCTTATCAGTTGTCTAATTAATCTGTTGGCTAGGCGATGTGCAGGGAGTGGAGGGAGGGCCGAGGAGCTGCAGCGGCAACAAGAGACAAGAAGAACAATAGCGCTCTGAGTCTCACACTTCTTCACTGGGGTGTTGTATAATCCTGGTATTTTCAGCAACACAAGGGGACAATTAAAAGCATGGGCGCTCAGTGTAAAGCGCTTCAAGGGTCAGAGATTTTGGGATTATTTTGCGTCTGTTCCCACAAGGGTGATACTACACATGTGACTTGAATCTACTAAGTAAAAATGTGCACTTCACATAACTGGAGTTGATGTAGACCATCAAACAGACATTTACATCTGCTCAGATCATTTTTAGGGTTCACTCAATTAAATGCTCTTACTCTCCAATAGGGAGTGCTGTTTTCTGTCTTCTGTCATGGGAGAACTTTGTGATCAGGCCCGTCAAGGGGAGAGAGAGAGAGAGAGAGAGAGCTGTGCTGTTGAACGACTGCTGATAGCTGATATCCAATCAGATTTAATTTGCAGCGGATGTTTTTTTAACGCTTAGAACGTCAGTCAATATAATCAATTCAGTTTATTTTTTATTGCCCATCATCACAAATTACAAATTTGCCTCAAAGGGCTTTACCATCTTTACAATATATCTGCTCCATCTCAGGGAGATATCTCTACTCCAATCCCATACCTTTTTAATGTACAGAACTGACCAGGAGTTAGTACACACACTTGCGTAGATCCTCTTACAGATCTTTGAAGACAACTTTCCCCCAGTTTGTGAGCAAACAATTAATTAATTAATTTGAAGAATTTTTTTCAACTATGCTCTTTTTTCATCATCTCACCAATTAATTGGACTCAGTTTCCTTTAATTACCAAGTTATATTTACTTTGACTTGAACAAAGGTTTCAACGGAGCCATTGTGGAGTGAGAAGTGTGAAATGATAAAAAAATATTCTCTATTTTTTGTTGCATTTAAGTTCTTAAGGCACAAGAGTCCAAAGTGATCAAGGACGTACAGCCCAGTTTTTGCTTTTGACAATATGGTCCTTGTTTTTTTTCTTTTCATCCTAATCAAAGAGCAAAATAAGTGCTGATTAAGTGACGATGCACCTCTCTACCTGTCTATCAATAATCACAAAACAAATAGATCAACAAAAGATCAAAATTGTCACAGAGAAAAAGAAGCTGCTCTAAAAAGGTGCTGTGTTCACAAATTCAGTTCTTGTACGGGATATTAGGAAGTCAGAGTCCTTCAGTTTTCTTAGAGTAACTGCATTTCCCTAAGACTTCAGTCTTAAAGATCTGAAGAGCATCAAGAGGCATATCTAAAAGAAGTGCCTTCAGTTTTTATTCATGTTCCTTCCCCTTTTTTCAAGTGATCTGCAGCTTCACAGAGACAGAGAGAGAGAAAGAGAAAGAGAGAGAAAGGGGGAGAAAGAGAAGTGTTTTCCAAGAGGAATGATGCGAGTGGAAGAAGACTCTTCAGTCGGGCGGAGGCTGTCACTGTTCACTTCAAAAACATTTTGCCATGCCAAACAGCCCAAAGCCCCCAAAAACCTGTTATATGACTTCTTTGAACATCGGGGGAATCTCGTTCACAAGCAGGTCAGACTCTTTCAAACTTTTGACATTTTTAAAGAGCGCTCAAAGAATGAGTTAAGTAATATCTCAGCTACTTTTATTGGATTTGATTGTCAAGAATTTTGTTTGCAGTTTTATTTTCCTTTGTCAATGAAGATCATTGTCTCACTTATTGGCAAGCAACAAGGAGCGGATTTGTCATAACCGCAAGCATTCACTGCAAACACAAACAAAAACACACACACACACACACACACAGACGCAAACACTTCTCATATTCTGGAGGACAGCTGCATGGGGTGTGGAAGCCTTGGGAAAATGGATCATGGAATCAGGCCAATCAACTTCCTCTGCAGCCAGCACCTGTTTGTCTGTATCTGCTGCTGACAATTTAGGAAGTGATTACAAATATATATACAGAGATTAATAGAAACATTCTGTAAGTAAAAACAATAGAATACTGTCACAAACATGCCTTTCTTCATATTTTTTTAAGGTATGCAGTACAGTGTGTATTTATTATTTTCTGCTTGAGGTCTATTGAACAGAGATTATGCAAATGTTTGTCTATTACACATCCTGCCCTAATTCACTAAACCCTGTTATAATTAAGACGCACATCACCATGGAGAAAAACATGCACACACACACACACACACACACAAACAATAATGTATTACCTTGAAACATTTCTCTGGACCAAAAAGAGAGACGGAGAGATGCTAAAATGATGACAGTTAATACGCCTTGATGTTTTTTTCACTCAGAAAACAGGCAGGCTGAGTGTGTGTCTGTGTGCACATGTGTACGTGTGTGTCATGAAAGAAGCTGTGCACGTGTGTGCATGTGTGTACGAGCCAAGGCAGGGGGGTGGGTAGACGATTTTCTCTGAAGCGGTCCAGGCAGGCATCAGCACTCAATCATCCCAGATCTGCCAGACGACACCAGCAGAGAAAACACATTACCCGTGTTGTGTCGCCTCGTCTTCTTCTGTTGTCTTCTCTTTATTATATTTAGGGCTGCCTTGCCTCAGGGTCAGGTGACAATCTGCATTCTCTTTCTACAAGTTTTCTCAAGACTGTCTGGAGTTTTATTTATTTATTTATTTATTTTTATTTATTTGTTCAACGTTCTTTTCCTACCTCTCTGTGAAAGGGGAGCAGTTGATGGCTTTTAATCCCTACATGAGTCCCTTTGCAGATGACTCTGCTGGCATGGTGTCAGAAAGAAACTAACAGAGAGCAGTGCTACACATTAGACAAAAGATGAATACCCTCAGAAGGGAGGGAGGGAATAGAGAGAAGAGGCAAAGAGCCCATTTGAAGTGTCTGTCTAAGTTTTAGTAAAAAAATGAGTTCTTTATAACGGCATATAAATATATAAATGAAACACTTAAAGACATTATCAGGCACTTTCATTCCCCTGCCTTTTGTGTGCTGGTTGAGGTGGGAAACAGAAGGGAAGTAAACACATCTGCATATCTGAGTCATTGGTTCCAAGGGAGCTGTTATGGGCTGTCTTCGCACATCTCTTCTCTGCGTTGCTTACAGCCCACCAGCAACAAAATCAACCCCCTGCACCACTGATGCCAGGTCAGATATTCCAACAGTCCTCTTACTGATGCAGCTAGAAGGGAGGGTGGCACATCTGACTTCAGATTTAAAATGGCTGTGCACACTTTTAGTTTATCTTTTTTTTCCACATTTGAACACATGAGCAGAGGAAGGCGTGGCATGTGTCTCTGGTGTTTAGTGTCCAGTTGACTGGTAAGTTGGCACAGTTGGTGTAACAGAGTGGGCCAAGACCGGTCAAGCCCTCTGTCTCCACGGTAGCCATCACCTGGACAACTAAGCGTGCCAAGCCTGTGGTCACATCTGAGGGATCAGAGTAACGGCAACAACTGGCACCACCTGCTTCAGAGCATGCTCATCTATACAAACTGCTCACACAACTATGGTACAACTTTCGATTACAGCCCTCAAGGTACGGCACAATCAAGGAACCCATTGGCTTCCAGAATTGTGTTTCAGCCATTAAGCTCCGCCTCTTTTGCTTTCCACACAGACTACCGAAGAGCTACCGAATCTTCCATAAAACTCCCAACTTCTTACTCAATACAGGTCACATATTTCATTGTATTATTTAAATAAGTACCATGTAGTTAAACAGCTCCTACAAAATGCCAGATTGTTATTTAGTGTGTCATATTGTACGCAGAAATAGACCAGAGCAGACAACGCTGTGGTGGTGACCTAACAACTACAAGGTATATAGCCACGCCCTAAAGCATAGCCTGCTTTATGCTCCTTGGAACATCATTTACTAAATGAACATCATGCTGTATTCAGGAAGATTTGAAACTATCAATTGAGACTCTTGTTAACAATGTTTCGGAGGTAATAAATCAAGTGAGAAGTGTAGTGCCCCCGTTACCTTTTTAACGTGGGCACTACGGGCTGCTCATTGTCGAAGGTTTAGACACATTTTTAGTAAGACCAAGAGTCCCTATAATTTCTCCTGTGGTTTTATTAACAATCATTACATTCGTACAGACCTGGCTCACATTCCGACGGTCAAAAATTGTTTGGTCTTGTCAATAAGCAACACCTGGCCTCCCACTTCACCTCATTAAGTAGGGACAAACAACACCTTACAGCAAACTTGCCCCACCTAGTGGTGGGAGGTCCAAAGTCACAATAACATAAGAAAATGGCTCCTACAAGAAGTATACAATCAGACTTATTTTTCCAACCAGAGGAGTCGATGGCCTGTAAAGAGTTTTAGGGAATTTTTTATTGGAGGTCTCCCCTTGTTTTCTCCATGTATCCATCGGTAGACACTTGTGCACCATTGAAAGATGACGATGTGAATTAGGAAGAACTACACCATTGGTTAATTACATTACTGTTCATAACAACATATTAGAAGAAGTCTTGGAGAAATGAAGCTCCTTTGTGTGGGTTTCTATGTCTGGATTTCTTCTAACCTTGAGATTATTTCCCATATCCATTGTAAACTGTTTGTATATATATAATGTATGTGTGTGTGTGTATTCCTTCTGGTCAGTGGGAGGACTCTTTCAGTATGGCTGGCACCCCCAGGACCAGGCTCATACAACAGGATAATGAGCAACTATTCTGCTCGGTGGCAGAGAACCAAACAAGGTTTACAAAGAGGAAGGGGGTCAAGGCTGAGCGGTGACTCTCTCCCTGTCGAACATAAGCCACACACACACGCACACACATTTCTTTATGACTTCCACTTTCTTGCGTATGTCCCCAGTGTGTAGGGTTCACCATGGTAACCTTGTTTTCTGCAGCAAATGGCCGTGATATTGTGATGAGGTCTCGACCAAAGTTTATTGATCAGCAAGATTTGGTGCCCGTTTCAAGGAAAAATCTGGTTCTACGTTGTTGAGAATTGCGATCGATAATAAGAAATCTCTGGAAACAAACATGTTGAGATTTACAGTTTATTGGTGGTTTTATGTGTTATTTCTAGTCTTTTCTTCCGGTAGCTCATCCTGAGCCGATTTGGTTATGTGTTTATATACTGTGTGTGTGTGTGTGTGTGTGTGTGTGTGTGTGTGTGTGTGTGTGTGTGTGTGTGGTGGGGGTGTGGTTGAATGCACTTATTGTAAGTCGCTTTGGATAAAAGCGTCTGCTAAATGACATGTAATACATTCCTGTGTGTGTATGTGTGTGTGTGTGTGTGTGTATGTGTGTATGTGTGTTCCATGGATACTTCCTGTGGTTAGATCTATGCAGCAGAGATGAATCATGACTTTCAGTGTTGTTTCAGAGAGAGAAAATTCACACTATAAATTTCTCTCTCTCTCTTTCTATTACGTTAGTGTTCCAACTCCCACACAAATAGACAGAAATGGGTGCATCTTCATTTCTGCTTTTCGGGGTAACTGACACACTAGGCAAGATTTAATCTATGGTGTCTTATACATTCATTCATATAAATAAGCAGTTCATATAACAGATTACGTAAAAAATAATTTGAAGCTCTGCTGTGCTTTATCAGGAAACGCTGCCGTCAGTTGAGATCATAGTACAAAGGATGAAGTCCTTTTTTCCGTGTTCTTCTGTGGACCGTGTGCTGAGCGGAGGTCACAGCAAACAATAACCTACGGGAAGTGAGAGCACCTAGAAAGGCACGAGAGCTTGTGAATATAAAAAAAGAAGAAATAATCTATGTACGCCCGTTGGAATCGATTTGGGTGCCGAACATTTTGTGCAACCTAGCACAGAAATAATGCCACAGTTAATCAAAGCAGCAACCGTAATAATAGCAGCAGTCTGCAGCTCACCTTATCACTACTGTCTATCCTGTTATCTGAAAGGGGAAAGTCCGCACACAGGAAACTTTACCGTTCAGTTACAGTATCCAATTACAGTTCAGTCAACACATTTTCCTTTTTCAAATAAAGCCACAGCTTCCTCATTGCAGATTTTCCACGCCTCTATGTTGCTCTCTTTCTCTTTTTTCCAAACACCGCGTCACTGGTTTGTGGTTTTCTCACTACTCACAGTGCACAGGAAGTGTGTTGTGGCAAAACAGGTCCTCGTCACTGTTTCCACTCCTCAGCGAGGACCACAGAACTAAATTTAACACCAATAACAAGATCACAAGCACCCAAAATACTCACTTCCACATACATAGAGGCACAGTTGCACTCCAGTGAGCTATTTATACTTAACCATGTTAATATACTTATGTCTAGGCTGAGGCTAAGTTTACTGTGTGACGCAGTCGGCCACAAAGGAATCAGACTAAGCCAATTAGCGAGCCTATAGGGTTAGAGAGGAGCTAGTAAAGTCAAGACAGATAGCCGCTAAAGCTGCCCATGATGATCACACGAATGAAGTCTGGTCAGAAAATAGACTGATCGACACTGACATGTCTGTCAATCTGACACTTGACGGTGAGCCAGCGCATAGGTTTGATGCAAAAAGTGATCGTCACCGATCAGTTTATCAGTTTATCAGGACCAGTCCTTTACTTGAACTAAAAGTCTGCTCAAGAAAAAACGACAGACATCTGTTTGTATGAATAACAAGTTGCCTATTTTGTGGTGCCCCCTCAGGACTTGGTGCCCTACGCACAGCGCGTAGTGCGTTATGGGAGCGGCGGCGCTGGTCGTAGTTTATAGCATGCCGCACAAACAACAATGCAACTAGTGGAAGCGGCAAGGTGCTCCGTGTTGCCAGATTGGAAATGGTGAAGTATCGTACCAAAGGCTCACAATGGTCGTATTTGGAGGATAATTATCGTGTATCTGGCAACACTGAGATCGGTCGACCAATGACTGTTCTCTATACAGTCAGAGCTCGTGCAAGAAGGTGGAACGTAAGGGAGATACCATTTCCAAAACTTGTAAGGGGTAAATACTAATTTGTGAAAGACCCAGAGAAACACAAATATCCGACGAAGCAAAATCCCGGACGTTTTTGGAATCCCTGCCGGACGCATTTTTTAGGTCTCAAAAAGAGGATATGTCCGGGGAAAAGAGGACATCTGGTCCTTAATCTGGAGCAGCTCCTCTCCACTCGGTCTTTGTGTCGAGGGTATTGTGAGGCCTCGATTGAACCCAACTCTGTGAGCTGCCAGCGTATGCTCAGGATCAGTGCAGTGGAGATGAGAAGGGTTGAGAAAGAGGCCGGCGGACTTGGACCACAGCCAGGGCCACAGTGGGTTTAACTGTGGCTAAAGTTATGCACTGCTCACTGTGACTGGCTCCGATCACTCTGGCTGGGATCAGAAGCCAATAGTGGGACAATTACCCTGCACTGCCGAGTCATATTGGCCAAAGTCTGGTCTGTGTCCAAGAAAGGACAAACACATAATCAGAGGCACCAAAGCACCATTCTCTTAGTTTCTAATTATTTGTTTTTCTCTTTTTTCTCTCTGTGACTTCCTCCCTCCTACTCATTCTCTCTCATTTGTTCCCAGTTCTGTGTCTCCATCCCTAACTCGCACCATCCCTGTCCTTCTGGGTCTATAGATAGGCCGATGTAAGGTGGTCGGGCTTTCGGAGGAAGCAGATAAGCTCTTTTTGTAACTCGTAGAAAATGAGCCAGAGGTCCTGCTATAAATAGGCAGATTTAGTCCACCCTATACTCAGAGCTCGGCAGGAGATCACACTTGAGAGTGCAAATTTAAGGCCAGGGTCAGTGTGTTACTATGGCGACACAGCCACACACTGAGTGACTGTCAGGGGGTAAGGGTGTACATAAGAGTGTGTGCGTGTGTGTGTGTGTGTGTACCCTCCTTCCCTGTTATCCGGGTCTCTCCAGCAGCAGCAGCAGCAACAGCAGCAGCAGTCAGTCTCCCAGCCCCTGTTGAGAGAGCATGTTGGGTAATGTAAGTCTGGAGTTCCCCTGGCCTCGCTCCAGACCTCCTCTCCCTTCCCTCCTGCCTCTCTCCCACAGTCCTTCACTCCTCCTCCATTCTCACCCACCCGCGTCCTCCTTCCCCCCACTGGCTTTTTCACCGAGGAGAGATATGGCTTTATGGGTTTATGTGTGTCTGTGTGGACATGCTTGGCTATTCTTCCCAACAGTCAATGCAGCACAACTGCTGGTTTATTTGTCCTGTCCACAGTGGGTCATCTCCTTTGGACATTTTCAGTGTTTTAAATACCGTTCTTCCTCTAAACTGCTGTTGGACCACCTTTCCATTCACCTCTGTTGGCTCAATCTCCTAAATTAAACCATTATGTGAAACGGATCTGGAGTCATTGCCAGCATCTCAACATATCTGACTCATTTTCTCTAGTTCCCCATTCTGAAAATGAGAAATAAAGCCTGCTTTCAAAACAATGTGTGCCTATTTGTGGCTCTGACCAAGCCCAGTCAGAATACCATCATCAACACAATTGGTGTCATCATAGCAACAGATGTTGGGTAATGGGTAATTAAACACATCAGCTCAAAGTGTGTATCTCAGAGGGGGATTGGTAAGGTTGGATGACTCTTTTCGAAAATCCCTTCTAAGTGATTTACAGTAAAAAATCTTGAGCTGAATCAAAAGTTTTCAAGTTTTTTTGTTGGTGTCTTTTCACTGTAAAATGCTGAAGTTTCAATCCTCCAACCGTCACATCTCAAACATAAAAAAAGTCTGAGATCGGATGATGTCACACATTGAGAAAAAGTAGGTGTATGAATGTGAAAGATGTCAACAAGGCAGCACAATTACTGAGCGGGACCTGTTAGAGCATGTATACCTGCACCCACTCCATTCGGTTTTCAGCCTCCCAGCCAGAGGAACAAGCTGTTGCACGCTTCTACCACAAAAGCAGACAACAGTAACTCACCCTGCCTTGCACCCATGCTCTGACAAAGCACAGCGTCACAGTTTCCGAAACCTCTCCCTCTCCACTTTTGCATCACCTTGCATGCAAATAACTGAAATGTAAGAGCACTGGTGTGAACTGGCAAGTCACCGGATGTCTGACAGAAGAGTTTTATGGCTACAAGCAGTTCATTAGAGGGTTGTAAAATGTAAACACATATTCTCGGATTTATTTGGCTTTTCATTCATTCCAGTTATTGAAATGAACACAGGTGAAACTGAATTAACTGAAAGCTAGAAGTTAGACAAAGTGTAAGAAACAAGAGGCAACTATATGAGATTTAGCTGAGGAAATGTCTAGCAACTGCTGACGTCAGCAGAGTCTGGTCCAAAAATATGTACGATTATAAATTTTCCCAAAAAACCCTTTATACGTGTTTATGCAAAATGGTCATGAGGTTAAAACAGGGGATGATAAAGTAGATAAGTGACTTAAATTGGTTCCGTTTATTTGTCTGGCTGGCCTTAAACAAGACCACAGAGACTGGGACGTCTGAGCCACAGCCACAGCCACTGAATGAGAACGAAACACAAACAGCTTCCTCTTTCCACCCATCAGCTGCTCAGCCGCTTCTCTGTCTCTTTTCTTCCTTTCACTGTATAATGTTCTCCGTCGAAGCCCAGTGATATCACGGAGCACCGGATGTGAAGTCACTTCCTGTTTGGTTTTCAGTCGCACTGCCAGCAACTACAGAAGTAGTCAGCTTGCTGACAGCTGTGAGTGGAGTTCGAAACATGCAAATAAACGGGGTCAAAGGTTAGAACTCGCTGATTGTAAGTGTTCGTAAGCCCTTACAGCTGCTTTTCAAAGCCAAATTAGAGTCCCGGGAAATGTTTTCTTTGTAATTTGGTATGTGCCTTACCGTAAGCTTGTTTTCTGAGTGCTTAGCTCTTATACAGGTGTCGCCAAATCAACTTCTCCAACAATGCAGGTGCACAAACTTTTTGCAATGCACAACAAGCAGGGCCGCATAGCTGGAGGACAACATTCTAATTTACTGTATACATCTCCTGTATTATCTCCTGTAGTATCTATTCTGCCAAAGAGAACAGCAGTTAGAAAACTGCAACTCCTTTCCTCATCATCTGTCGCTAGTTGAGAGTCTCGTGGTGACAGACAGGCTGTGACACCCAGCCCTGGTAATAGAAGGCAATTATAAGCCCTGGCGAGAGCTCTGGCAATGGGGAAAACTTTTATACAACCCCCCTCCTGGGGCGCTGACATGCAGACACACTGAAATTAATTGCTACAAAACATCAGGCGAGCTTGACGCACACATGCGCACAGTCAAACTCCTGGAAAGGAGAAGAATGAAACAATACGCATCATGCAATGTTGCATTGATGCTCGTGAGGAGGAAGAAGAAGAAGAAGAAAGAAAAGGCAGCAAAGAGAAGCAGCAAAAAAACAAGTAGATCTCTTCCAACAAATCATGTTCTCATCTAAAATAAGAAGCCAAAGACAATAGACTCAGGTACCTTGGAGACCGGGAGGACTATTTCTCCATGGCAACCAGTTTGGTGTGTGACAATGCCGCAGTGCGAGAGTTTGAACTGCTAAAGCTGTCTGGGATTGCAGAGATAGATGGGGAGACAGAAAGACTCGGAGAGTGAGACCCACGGAGGACTGTCTGTGTGCTCGTAATGAGAACACACACTGTCACAAGCCTTACTGCGAGAAAAATGGAAGTTCATGACTTTCCAACTCACGCTATATTCTTTCTTTGACTCTTAAAGTCATACAGAGAGAAATCATGTTCCTAACTAAATTATGACACTGAGCATGTTTATGTTTCCAACCGTGCATATCCAAATATTCTCACGCGTAAACATTTCTCGAGTGTTGCTATGGAGTTGTTCCCCTGTTTGGCTGTTAGAAAAAGCAGCACCATGTGGCCTTCAGAGGAGATTTATTTTAATTGTGTGGTGTATTGCGGCCAAGAGAATGTCAGGCTATATGCTGGGTGTGTGCTGTCAGCACACTTGTGGATACATGTAATCGCGTCGGCCCTCGGACGCTATTGTGTGTGTGGGTGTGTGTGTGTGTGTGTGTGTGTGAGTGTGTAAGTGAAGGAGATTTACTGTGTTTGAATAGCAAGACAAACACAAATCACGGAGCATGTTGTTGTGTTTCTTTTGAGCAACCTGTGTGTGTATTCTTGTTGAAAAGTGGGATGATGAAGATCATTTAAAAGCTTTCCTCTGCCTGTTGGCTGACTCTTCCTAATACATGCATTAAAATCTGATTGAGATTATTGTTTTATGATCGCGACTCTGGCTGCTGAAGGGGGCGATTTCTTTCTTCAAAACTTGAGGTAGACTGAGGTTTTTACAAACTGTACACTTCTGCAAGTCTCAACGCCGTCCTCACACATTTCTCCTTGTCAGCATCACCCGACAACCATCAACATGCAATCTCCTTTGTGTGTCTTTATTTTTATATGCAGTGCGCTTTATAGAAATTCATTACACTGTCTGCCGCCAGCGTAGGCAGAACAATATTCCCTCAGCTCAGCTGAACTCTCACCCTCCTTTAATGTAAACACTGCTCTCCAGTCACGTTTCTCCCATTAAGGTACATTTCTGCATTGTGTATGAATATAGTCTCCTTAATTTTCAAGAGAGAGAAAGAGAGACATCTCTGGCCCTGGTAATTTGTAATAGATAATGTTAATTTAAAGCATTAGAGCAAATTAGATTGCATATAATTACTTATCACGATGCTTTCTTGTCTGGCTAGTGCAGAATTTAACTTCTTAAAACTGTTGTTGAATCTTCAGTCCAACTGACCCGGAGTGACGTCTGGCCCCCGAGCCTGAACTCTTTAAAAAAATCATTGTCCCATAAGCCAAATGCTTCTGACAGTTATTCATTTATTCATTTCTTCTTCCTCCCATTCTTAGCTTTTCCCCCCTTTTTTCTTGGAAGCATGTAAAGGGTGTTGCCGTTACTCTTGTTTGTCTGTCTGCCTCGTCAGCCGTCATCTCTGTTGACGTATGGCACTCGGAGTTAAATGATTATCGTACGATTGTAAAGGATTGCGGGGCTTTCTGATGGAGACCTGTCTCCTCAGCCCTGTAGGCTATCCCATCTCTGCAGTCTCCAGCTGGGGTAGAGGGGAGGGTTGGAGGGTGGGGGAGAGAA
Organism: Pseudoliparis swirei; assembly: GCF_029220125.1. Taxonomy (NCBI): domain Eukaryota; kingdom Metazoa; phylum Chordata; class Actinopteri; order Perciformes; family Liparidae; genus Pseudoliparis; species Pseudoliparis swirei. The sequence continues at coordinate 12,635,881 of NC_079406.1, read as the reverse complement.
GGAGGAGGATGGGGAGGAAGGAGAGGGGCTTACCTGAATCAACCTGTCGTTCCTGCCCTGAGGCCCACCTGTCAACAACCCAGCAACAGTCACTTTCTCTTTCACTCTCTGTCACTTTCAAGCTCTATCTTTCCATCACTTCCTCTGCCTTTGTATCTTTCCTCACCCATTTATCTATCTGCCTCTCACCCTCTCTCCTCTTTCACTTTGCCTTCGTTCCGACACTACAAAACAAATAACTCTCACCTGAGAAGATGCACCTCTCAACACTTGTCATTTTCTCTTCACAGCAAGTTATTGGGAAAAGCTTTGGCTATTGGACCCGAGGAGACTATTTGTCTTGGCAAGTTCTGATCCAACTCAAAACTCAAATAAACTCTGGAGAACAACTTAAAGGTGTGTGTGTGAATGTGTATGTGTGTATGCCTTGTCTGTTTGTATAACACCCAGTTTAGACAGGTCATCCTTTGAGAGACCTGGTGATTTCAGGGTAGGTTTACCACATTTTCAGGAGCTCAGGCTTTGTGTTCATAGCTCTTGGTTCGGATAGGAAAAGATAAAAACAAACCCTTCCTTGCCATTCTCTGAAAGCATGTCAAGGGCCAAAGACTGAGTGACTGTCTGATGCAATAATAAACCCACGATGCAAGAAGCCGCTCTTCTACATTGACAGATGTGGACTGGCAGAGAGCCACGTGACTGTGGACTTAAGCTACATTTTTATTCCGAACAAAAATCTGAAGACTGTAGTAGAATAAAAACAGGTCTTTGATTTTGGGTGTTTTCTGTCTACTGCAAGTTCGAATACCCATGAGTCACACCCAAACATGTTGGCTAAAGACAACAAACCAGTTGCTGCTCAGTCGGGACGCTGAGGCCACATCTTTCTGCTTCCCTCGCTCCCCGTCTCTTCCTGTCTGTCTTGCTGTGCACATGAAGACGTCAGCGGTGGGGAGAGCAGTTGGTTTTAGTCAGCTCAGTCAATAAAGAGCTTGGTCACGGTGGAAAGTCACACACATCCACGCATCTATGAAGAAAACTTAAGATGACCAAAATCTCCTCAACAACGGCACAACAGGTGTTTTTATCTTGGTGGGTAAAATTCCAAACTATTTTATTTTGAGCAGTACGTGGTTTCAGTGGTCATTCACTTTATCTGCTAAACTAATACAGTAGCTTCTCAATCCACAAAAAAAAGTTAAAAAAGACACTGAACATGCACACCTACAATCCTCACTTTTGTCAACATGCTTGGGTCTTGCCACCGACGGATTATGGAACACAAGGCTGAGACAAACACAGAAACCTGGCAACCTTTAAATGTTACCCGTTGCTGTACTGTGACTGCTACATGGTGTGGGGAAGCCCCGATTTTCAGAGCACTACCGGTGACTCATCAAGGAACTGAAAGGTCAGAGGTCAGACCTTTTGTCACAGGCATCAAACAAACAGGCCGGGGGCCCAGTGAGTCACACATCCTGAGGGGTGGGCTTTGTGCTGTGTTCGGTAATTGTCTCTCTGTAACCTGCCACCATCAGGAGGCGACAACAGGCAGATAAGCAGATAGAGCGACTATTCGATGCCTGTTTCTGTGTGATACGCTTACACCTGTCCTGCTCCATAGTCTCAGGGGTAATATGACAGGGAAGGACACTTGCAGTGACTGTGAAATGCGAGCCGATTGCTTTTCATACGTCGTCACCGGGGCCTTAAGCTTTAGTAGTACAGCTCCCACAGTAAAATAACCTGTGATCTTACCGACATAATCATAGCTACGCCGCTAACACAAGGCCAGCATTCCACAGCAGCATTCCTGGACTCCTCTGAATGGAGAAGAAAACTGTCTGGCTGCTTCAGCTCAGCAACAGGTGGTGTGCTGTATTCTTCTGCATTGTACTCTAATGTGCTATCTTATATTTCAATAAGTGAGCCAACGTTTATGATAAGTGCTGAGTGGACATGTCAAGTACTTAAACACACAGATAGTAATGGATGTCTTCATCGACAATGATTTCCAGAATCCCTAGATCCATTTGGGTTTTCATGTATGTCAATTAGTCCGAAGATTTTCCCGACCCCTTAACACGGTGTCATACTGCAGACCGATTTTTATGCCTCCAACGCCAGTTTTTCTTTTCTCTGGCGGCATCTCACTCTGCGTGTAAAAGGTCAGACTGTACATTCCTGCTGGCGTCACTTAAAAAGCCGAGAGAAAGATGACATTTATCAAATAGCCTCCCATCTGTTCTCTGCTCCTCTTCCCATCACTCTCAGGCTATGGGCTAATATTCAGCATGTCACTCTGCCCAAGACGATCAGGCCTCCACTCTTCTCCTATTTAATTATCAACTCTCCCTGTGTGTTCTAGACCCCAACATTTTAATTTTCATCATCTTAAAATCCACCACTCTCTCTCCAACAGCAATATATAAGGTAGCTCTAAAATAACCAGGTCCTCTCTCCTTTTCTCTCTCTCTCATCACATCATCTCCACCTCCCCATCCTCTCTCGCTACATTATGTAACATGCACCGTTTGGTAACCGTCATCGTCCACTCTCTAATCCTGGTCGGCCATCATAGGAGCACACATGGCGGAACACACCTGTAAGCTAATGGGAAGGGATTACATCACTCGGCAGCATGGGCGGAGGAGGAGCAGGCGTGTCTGTCTGTCTGTCTGTTTGTGTGTCTCTCTGTCTGTCTTTCTGTCTGTTTGTGTGTCTGTTTGTGTGTCTGTCTGTCTGTCTGTCTGTTTGCGTGTCTCTCTGTCTGTCTTTCTGTCTGTTTGTGTGTCTGGTTGTGTGTCTGTCTGTCTGTTTGTGTGTCTGTCTGTTTGTGTGTCTCTCTGTCCATCTGTCTGTCTTTCTGTCTGTCTTTCCATCTGTTTGTGTGTCTGTCTGTCTTTCTGTCTGTCTGTTTGTGTGTCTGTCTGTGTGTGTGTCTGTCTGTCTGTTTGTGTGTCTGTCTGTTTGTCTGTCTGTCTGTCCTTTCTCCCCGACTGACTGCCTGGCATTGGCTGCTGACAAATGCCAGCACAAAGCGTGGAATTTGCTCCCACGTACAGTATGTAGGTGTGAGGATTCTCTCTCAGTCTCTCGGTCTATTTTCTATTTCTTTATCGCCCTCACCCTTACTTCCCACCTTTTCCATCTCTTTTTCGCAACCTGCCTCCATCTCCTCAAGATCTATACATCTCTATTTGTTGCTCTCCCCCCCCCGCCCTCACACTCTCTCTTTTATGTTCCAATTCCTCTCCTCTCGTCCAACTCCTCTCTTTTTTTGGCTTTCCATATCTACTTCCGCATATTTTCTCTGTGGCAAAATGAGGCATGATTAAATATCCACCAGCGCTCGTGTTGCGTGTGTGTATGTGTGAACAGCGGCGTGTTGGCTGCGTAGGTAAAGGGAGAACCTCTCTTCCTCGTCCAGCTAGTAGAGCGTTGGAGTTTTATCAGACGAGGACTCCTCTGGTTGGTTTGTGTGGGCAGCAATGGGGAACACACTGAGGAGAATGAACCGGCTGACTCAAACACACACACACACGCACGCACACACACACACACACACACACACACACGCACAGACTAATTCTCCTACCCCTGCCCTTACAGCATCTAGCTTCCACCCCCTCTTTGCATCAGAGTGAAGGGAGGCCCAAACAGCCACTGTGAAGTGTTTATCATCTTTATTACTTTATTACTTTTCCGACAGTTTTCCCTAACCTGATTTTATTACATTGTCATCATGATGAGTTTTTCATCTGCTCTCTCTACTCTTTCTTCTTTGCTCTGCCACAAATGTATCAACCTTGGTACCGATGAAAGCAGCGGCGGATGCAGTCACAAGTTTAGATTTGCCATCACCGCTGTTGCCACACAGTGACAGTCTCTTGGTGAAACTCACCATCATCATGTCTTCTGGTCTTCATTTCAACTGGCCTGGAGACACACTGGCTTCTCTCTTTGCTGGAAAACAAAACGTAAACTCAAGTGCATGGAGCAAGTGCACGGGGAGCACCAGTTTCCTTTTCTAAAATACAACAGATCTGTGCAGTGCCACATTCCTTCAAAAGTGATTTGATTTGAGCGTTTATATGTATCTCAATGTATGAAATAACAACATTACACATTCTCCAGCTGCGCCATCTACTTCAGGCTTATTTGGATTTTGTGAAGGAGCTTCTGCTCCCCATCATCCATAATATATGACATAATTTTGCTATCAGTCTAATGGGGGTAAACAGAGAGATTTGCCAGAGGCTGAATGGGAAATGCCTGGGAGAGAATACAATCCAGTAAAGACCAAGAAACGTCAGTGGTGTGTACCTGAATCATCTTTTGTTTCCATATCCATCCATCCAGTTTGAAACGTTATTCTTTCCCAGATGAGCCTGACTGAGGTTACTGTGACACCATGCCCCTGAAGGGCAGTTGAACGGTTTAAGGATAATGCAATCACTTTTTTTAGTCTGAATCAAATGATTTTTAAAGAACGGAAAGTGTCACCTGCACTGCCCTCTCCAACGCATCAGCATCACCGGTCTTTCTCTCATGGCCACCTCAAAGTGTCCTGCCCGCGATGTTTCCCGATGAGCTTGCTTGCATATAGATCCAGTCAGCAACAAGGGGAACACATTGATTTCCCGTCAGCATCCACTGAGGAGTGCTGGCGCGCCAGCCGAAGCGGGAGCAGCCGAGGGGGGACATCGGTATCCCGCAGGCGCCCTGGCAGCTGTGCGCAGCGTTGTTAATTCGGCCCATTAGGCTGTTGAGTGGCACAGAGATTCCCCGAATATTGAGCCGGGGACACCCCTCAATTAGACGGATCGCCCCGCACCTCGTCAGCATCCGCGGCTTTCTGTTCCCATTAATCAATCACACAGCCAAGAGAGATGGAAAGTTAATTTGGAGGAAGTTTGCTATACCAGCAGGAGAGTTTGCAGTCTTTTATGTTTAAACTTATAAACTTAGAAATACACTCGCTTATTAAATGTCAAGGTCAATAAAAAACGTCGGATAATTATTTACAATCAATGAGCCGAGTTCTATATGCCTGGCAATGCCGCTTTCAACCATAACATCGACTGATAGCTGTGTTCCAGCCTTTAAAAAAACAACTTTGTAATTGACTTCGATATTATTTCTGTTCGCTTTGTGTGCATCACAACATAATTGTTGCATTTGTGTTTGCCCACGTTTCGTTTATATTTAGCGCACAAGCACGCCGCCTTCAGCTTTCAACCAAATCAATGTAGTCTAACAGTTCGTCTGCTGCATAAAGTATTTCACATGTAAGTCATAAAGATGGAGCTGTACTTTAAAACAAGCCAAACTGGATTCTGCCGCTGACATTATGAGCGCTGGACATGATTTGCACTCCAGCCTCTCATTCACTGCCAAGCAGCGCTCAGCGCTGCCTCAGGAAGTTCCAAATAAGGACAGGGAAATGGAAACCCACCGGAATAGGTCCTTATGTAGTCACGACCTTATAAGGCACGGCGGAGCCGGGCTTTCCGGCTGCAGCGCAGCCTGCCGCACAGATGGGAAATCCAAATCAAATCTATGGGGCGACGGCGAGCGAGCAAGAATTATGCTGCTGTCTCGCGGAGCTATTCAGCTATGAAGATACATTGATTCAGGGCAGAGGAAGAGCGGCGTTGTCTTTGCAATTTACTGCGAGAGCTTAATATAAAGTCTCCTCTCTGCTTTCCCCCAGGCCGGCGTCATGTGTCCTCAGCTGCAGTGCCTAAATATGGGCTTCCTCCACTCCAAATATGGACATCTACGTCACAGCAAGAGGGTATATAATGAGCGGGGAAACCTCTCAGCTCAGAGAGAGAGCCCTGAGAGCCCACAAGAGCAACTGTTAGAGCAGCGATAGATAGACAAACACATAGAACTCCCTTTCTGCGAAATATCACAATAAAAGTACAAAGTCAATTCAAAACAACATCCATCCAAGAGGGTCAAAACCTAACTGGATACATCATTTAATAATTTGATTAAAAATCGAGATTGATCTGTTGAATAATTTCGATGGATGTTAGGGAATGAGTATAAAGGACACTTTTGATTTTTTCCTGAAAAGACAAGTGGATCTTAACTCATCTCTGAGAGAAAGGGGAAAACAACAGGACAACTGGAGAACAAGAGTCACGGAACGAGACAGCAACACAACATCTTCTTCGACACCGGCAGAAGTGTGCAGCGCTCCCTGAGCTGGGCAAAGTGATTACCTCCACCTGCGAGGCATCGCTCTGCCAGTGTGCTTCCAGCCTCCCTGAACTCATCAGCAGCCCCCAGCGCAGCTCCAGCACCAGCAGAGGATGGCTGCAGCCAAGACCGAGATGATCCTCCCAGCCCTGCAGATCTCAGAGCCTCTGAGCTTCCCTCACTCCCCCATGGATAACTACCCCAAGCTGGAGGAGGTGATGATGCTCAGCTCTGCAGGGACCCCCTTCCTCAACGCCTCTGCACCCGAAGGTGCAGGCTTTGGCTCCGGGGAGCCAGGAGACCAGTACGACCACCTTGCTGGAGGTAAGATCTGGAGATTTGACTCTTTTGCCTCTGGTTGTCTGTGCTGCATGTACAAATGAATTAAAGATTACAGCACATCTGCTGAGTTACACTAAACCTGGAAAGAAGTAAAGATAAATAAACCGCTGCTTGACTTTAAGTCTTATTTATTTTTGCTGTGTATTATTAATTCACATTATTAATTGAGCTGACATATTATGTTTACTGACAAGTCTATATTCATTTGTTTCATCAGAGCTTGTTATGAGGCATTTAATGAATTTTGATATCAACTGACTAAAACAATACATGAATACAATACAAATCGACAAATGACCAGAGACAGGGAAATAAAAAATGCATCCGACTTAATATAAATAGATTGATAGCTCTAAATCCTCTCTCTTGGAGGACTCAAACACTCCTCAGTCACTGCATGCCTCTAGACACTCCTACAGCTCAATTCAAATTGCATTCCTAAAACCAGCTGAACTGCAGTTTCGGTAATCAATTGCCTCGGGCTCTGTGATGGGCTTCAAGAATATGTGTGTGTGTTTGTGTGTGTGGATGTGTGTGTGAAAAACAGGAAGAATGAAAGAAAGAATCAAAGAATCAAAGAAAGAAAGAAAGAAAGAGAGGAAGAGAGTGTGAGCAGAGGGAAATAATGCGAGCATGGAAAGCTTGAACAGCAGCTCTTGTTGAGGTTTGGAAGAGTCAGTTTTAGTGTTCAGGGGGAAAGAGTTTAGTTGTCGAGGGATTCTCTGTGTGGGCAGCTGACAGAAGAGAGGGGTGACACACTGTCCACCTCTCTTTCAGGATCCCCCCTCTCCCTCTGGATATTGGCAGTTTGATTAATGTCTCCTCTTTCTCTGTGCTCCCTGCAGATACGTTACCTGATATCCCCTTCAACTGTGAGAAGTCAGTGGGAGAGCAGACCTACTCCACCCAAAGGCTGCCGCCCATCTCTTACACAGGACGCTTCACCTTGGAGCCCGCCACCACCTGCAGCAACAGCCTCTGGGCGGAACCCATCCTGGGCCTCTTCACTGGTCTGATGGGCAATATTGCCCCCAGCTCTTCCTCTTCTGCCTCGCAGACCACCTCATCCTCCTCTTCCGCCACTTCTTCCTCTTCTACCTCCTCATCTCAGAGCCTCAGTTCCTCCATTCACCACAACGAGCCCAACCCCATCTACTCAGCCGCCCCAACCTACTCCAGCCCCAACTCTGACATCTTCCCGGACCAGGGCCATGTTTTTTCCAGCTCGGCTGGAGGAGTGCAGTACCCTCCACCGGCATATCCCAATGGGAAGACCTGCAACACTAGCTTCCCTGTGCCCATGATTCCTGACTATCTCTTCCCTCAGCAGCAGGGAGAGATCAGCCTGGTGCCCCCTGACCAAAAGCCCTTCCAGAGTCAGTCAAGCCAGCCGTCCCTCACTCCTCTGTCTACCATCAAGGCCTTTGCCACCCAGACTGGTTCCCAGGACTTAAAGAGTGTCTACCAGTCTCAGCTGATTAAGCCAAGCCGCATGCGCAAGTACCCCAACCGGCCAAGCAAGACACCTCCTCATGAGAGGCCCTACGCTTGCCCCGTGGAGACCTGCGATCGCCGCTTCTCTCGTTCTGATGAGCTGACTCGTCACATCCGGATCCACACAGGCCAGAAACCCTTCCAGTGCCGCATCTGCATGCGCAACTTCAGCCGCAGCGACCACCTGACAACACACATCCGCACTCACACCGGTGAGAAGCCCTTCGCCTGTGAGATCTGCGGACGCAAGTTTGCCCGCAGTGACGAGAGGAAGAGGCACACGAAGATCCACCTACGGCAGAAGGATAAGAAAGCAGAGAAGGCAGGAGCAGTGGTGTTGACAGCAGCGCCGGTATCAGCTGCTTCGCCTGCTTCCAGCTACCCTTCTCCCATCACCTCCTACCCCTCTCCAGTATCCTCCTACCCCTCTCCCGTCACCTCCTGCTACTCCTCTCCAGTCCACACTTCCTATCCATCTCCTTCCATTGCCACCACCTACCCATCAGTGTCCATGTCCAGCAGCTTTCAGTCCCAAATCGCCTCCTCCTTCCCCTCTTCAATCGCCTCCCACCTCTACAGCTCCCCCGTGCCCACCCCGCTATTAGACATGCAGACCACTCTCTCCCCAAGGACAATTGAGATCTGCTAATAAAGAGAAACACTCTTTATAGTCTCTCCGCTCCTCTCCTTCCTTAAGGTTCTTTGAGGGGAAAGAAATCAGCATCAAAAGACTTAGTTTTCTCCTCCAAAAAGCACTTTTATTTATCTGCTCGCTGCGCAGTGTTAGGTGAATCTTGAGATTTACCTGAAAGAGAGAAAAAGACAAGGACTGGGCAAAGACAATAGAAGATGAAAAGGGATTTCTTTCTTTCTCTGTAAAACAAATGCAGCTCTTCAAATGCGCCAGGGACTCGACAAATCGAGCGCAGAAACCAGCACTGACGGCTCTCTACTATTAGGTACACAGAAACCAAGAGACAAACAAATTGCCAGCGGTTGTGGTTCTAAGGCACGTTTGCCCTTGAAGGCACTCCATACAGTAGGCTACAAAAGACATTGAATGATATACATAAGCTACCATATATGTATATTGTACATGTGCCATGTTTTGTTTTTATCATTCTTTGGTACCATTGATGTGAAAAACTATTTGCATATTTGCATTGTATTATTTGAAGTGAGCAGGGCCATATTTTCTACATACTTTCTCTATTATGTAGTGATGATGCTGTGATACGTTTTGACATTGTTTGAAAAAAAGCACTTAAGTATTCAAGCATGAGTAAGAGTGATGTTAGTTTCTGTTTGTAAATATCACCCACTGGTACGATGTCTTTCTCTCTTTCTCACATGTGACATATCGCTCGGTTATATGGAAAAACAGAGATAAGAAAAAAAACATTGAAAAAAAAAGTAAAACGTTCCCGTTATTTGGTGCCTTTTTGTGAAGCCTTGCTGATGTTGTGACTCGGCTGTGTGCGAGAGAGGATGCACTGCATCTCGCCTTAAGGGTTGAGGGAATATTTTTGTTACAGAATGTAAGTCATACTCAGAAGGAGGAAAAGGGATGAGCTATGAGGGCACCACTTCATTTCATTAGAATGTAAGCAAAAAAGGAGAAAACTATAAAGTATATTTTTGTAAAACTTAAGTGTAAATATCCACATCATCAAGAGCTGGAATGTTGAAGTTACCTACTGAGTAGGCATTGGATTCTTTTGTATGTTATATACATGCAGTTCATTATTTTGTGGCTATCTTAATTTTGTATTTGTGTTTGTTAAAACAAGTGACTGTTTCTGGCTTCTAAACACATTGAATGCGCTTAACTGCCAACGGGATATTTGGTGTACAAGATATCCTCCCAGAAATTAAATATAAATAAAAATATGAATATATATGTATATTTGTTCTCACACTTTATTGTCTGACTTGATCTTTGATGCTTGAAAACATTTCATACAGTGTCATTACATTACACCCCAACCTTCATTGCATCATGAAAAATCTCATACATTAATTAACATCACACACTCCATCATTTTATATGTTAATTGCATGCAGATTATAAGTGTAGATTAATAGCACAATGTCCCAACACTGAGAGACACCCTTTCATTTGGGTGAAAAATCTGCACAGCATCATCTTATGGAACCTCTCTGTTTCAATCGCGGTTCTCCAATTGGACCGTGTATGAATGATAACACTAACGCATAACTCCAATGCCTATAAACACTGGAGACGAGGAATTCTTATCTACATCAAACGTGCTCGAGAAGATATTAAGCTTATCTAAATTTCCATTTTATTTGAGATTTTATGATACACACTGGCCTGGCCCTTATTGTTGAATACAGTGTTGCAGCGTTAGGATCTTTCTGCAAAAATAAAACAACAATAATAATAATTATCTTCTGTCGGCTGTTAGAGAATAATTCTTTTTTGGAGAGGGATATTTTAAACCGACTATGCCTCGACATTCACAGGGTTATTTTCAGAGTGCAGGTGAAATCTATCACATGATAATTACCCTCTTTTCTGCAAAATGTGCTTGGCGAGAGGCTGTCACCCCGTAGCGAATGAGCTGTAGCACACAATTGGGCAATATCCGCATAGGTTAGGCTGAATTGTTGCATGAGTGCAGCAGAACAGACTGGCCCTGAAGGTTTAACCGCTGTTTCTTTTGTTTTTTCAAGTATAATATAATAACAGCCTCTTCGCTCCGTCATTATTCATCTGCCACTGTTCCCCAGGCAAGAAATTCTTGCTACATGTTTGGTTATGAAAATAAAACAGCTTTTTTTCCACGCCTATGTAGACAAGAACCCTACGTTTTTTTCTTGGTGATTTGGAGTAATTTTGTCTTGCGAAATGCTCTCACCAAAATACTCACAAATGCAAACACAGCTAAAATAGAAAGCAGGAAAACAAGTAGAAGAGAGGTCTCCTGATCCTAAATTGACTTTCTAAATTGGGTCTGACGAGGTGTGTCCGTGTGTTTATGTGTGCGTGTGTGTGTATTTGTGCGTATGAGTGTGTGTGTTTTGCATGCATTTGTGTGCGAATAGACTCTGACTAGTGTAGTTGTTTCCTGCAATGTGTCTTCATCCCGCTTAGGTGATGTGTTAGTGTGTAATTTTATGAAATTTGCCATGTTGGCAGCCGCGTTTCTGCTCTGTGTTGTTTTGGTTAAAGCTTCGCGTCCCCATGAAACAGATCGACCAGGACACCACCCTCTCATCTGCTGACACAGTTTGCAGGTGTGAGCGTGTATGTGTATGCATGTCAGCTTGAGTACGTATAAATACAAATGAAACAGTGAAAAGCAGCAAAATAACAATTACATTTCCTTGGATGAAATCTGCAATACTGCTACAGTTTAATAAATAAATAAATTACAAGAGGATATACAATGACAAAACAGACATTAACACTTTGGTTGACCTCCGAGTTAAATCATGTTGATGTTTAAGAAGTGATGCTCCTCACTCAGAACCACATCTTTTCTGGCCAAATCTCAAGCCTCCCTGTGTGGCGAATCCGTCATTTCCTGTCATTGTTTACAACGTTATTTTGGTCCCTGGCTTCAACTCAAGAGTCCTTCAGCAGCTTTCGCTTCAAAACTTTCTCATACTGCCATAGTTTGAGGAATCTTTTTTATTCAAAGTGAAACCACAGACTGTGCTTCTCTAAGCCCTTTCTCGTGTTAATAGATAATATTTCAACCGGCATTTTCACAGTCCATAACCGAAATGCTCGAAAGACCGACGACCCATATCCCCCAAAGTACGAGGGAATTGTGTAGCCTGTCATATCTTGCTCTGATTCAAGGCTCTTCCTCGCATATCAAAGCTCACGCGCTGAGCCTGTTCTGTTTAGGGAGGTGTGAGTGGAGCGCAAGAGGAGTTAAGAGTGCAGTTGCGTTGTGGCTTCACTCTGTTGTAACCCACAACGGAGCCACCTCACGCCCCCAACAGGCTTCAACTTCAAGAGCCATGCCTTTGTTAAAAAATGTTTTTGTTCTCTTATTCTTTTTGGGAACTGTGTAAAACAAAAAAGGACGAATGGCGAAAAGAAGCGTTCTTTCTCCCTCAGCCCTCGATCCCCACCCCACCCCACCGCCACTTCTTTCCCTCTCTCCCCCTGTCTGTCTCTACCTTGCTTTCCCTCTTTGGTAGTGAATATTTTGCTGGAGATGCTAATGATCCTACCCCCCCTATCTGTATTCTGATGCAAGGTCTGTCTTCACTTTTCCCTTTCATCCACATACAAATGTGCTCTTATTGCCTCTTCGCCCTCGGGCCTTTTAAGATGCCTTTTTGAAATATGCCGTTTGATAAGCACATCATTGGCCAAGTCCCCGCAGTGATGAGAGTTCTCTTTAATGTGAGCAAGTTAGAGAGTGAATGACGGGCTTCGGGGCCGGTAGCTATCTGTTCTCCTCTGGCCTCACCCCTTGACATGTCCCTGACCGCTGGGAAGAGACCAGGGTCGGGAAGGATGACCCTGAGCACCACTTGCCATCCTCTCTGCTTCATTCCCACATGGAGATGTAGCACGGGAGGAGAGACACTGGAGAATCGTCTGCATAGAGACACAGTCCTGTCTGCTGGAAGGCTAGATTTCTGTACTTTATCACAGAGATATGACAGGAGGACTGCTCTCTAATGTCTTTTAAATATGCTCCATTGATCTAATGTTCAGAACCTTGCTTTGCCTCGCTGGGAAGGTTTCTTTTATCTTGCCAATAGGGAACACCAATACAGTCGTCAGGTGCTTTCTCCTGCTCTGCGCCAAGCACTCAACACCTGTTGAGCCTTTTGGGATATATGTTATATTTAAACTGCTTGATTTCCAGCCTCCTCGCAGTTACATTTCAGGTAGATTGCAACATTACTAGTTGCATTAGTTCAGGAGATGTACTCTGCATATTTCTAAACAAAGAAAATGTAAGTACGACCAAACTGAACACAATGTTGCAGTCCGTCTCAATTCAATGATCTCCTGCTGTAAAGGAAATACCACCAGACCAACCTGAAACCACACATGCTCAGCTTTGCACATGAAGACACACAAACACATAAAAGATGATCAAGATGTCACAGATTTGCTCTCCATTTCTAGGCTAAGACGTGTGAGTCATATGCATGTGTGGCAGCTGTGTACCTGTTCAAAACACACCAGATGTAAGAGCAGCACAACTTGCAAGCATCTTTGAAATTATTTGTGGCACTCAAAAGAGTTTTTGACGTAGCACTTCGACAATAATCTACAGGTGTCCTGGCAACTTTAGCTCTACTTAATAAGCCATGCTTGTTTGAAGTACATGGCTTTGAACAGACAACAAAACAGTACCTCCAAATATGACACCTCTTCAACTCAGCATCAAGCACACTACAGCTTCACAAAAGGCACCTGGGTGGCTCTGAAATGCAAACAGGCCTTCATACGTCTATATGCGTTAAGGCTAGTATATAGGCTGGAGTTGTTTTTCTTTTCTGTCTGTGTGTCTGACTATCATATGCAATCCCTGAGCAGGGTCTCTGAGTCTGGGTAAATAAATGCAGTCATGCCTCTCAGAGACTTGTCTGTTTTCATCAGAGGGGTGCATGTTCTGCAGCAGATGGCTTCCTACTGCAAATTAGAGGCAAAACATAAATTCTAAAATAATTCAACCAAAACAATCATAGACATCTTAGAGTACATTTTTATAACTAGTAATAGATTGGCCACCATTAGGGCCATTAGTAATATTGTACTGTTCGGTTTCTATGATCCAGTTCATTCCACATGAAGCAATATAAATGCATTTCAGGTTCACTGGTTTTGCTTAAACTGTAGTTCAAGAGTTTAGAACAACCACCTAGTTGTCACAACTGCCCAGATTAGAGGTGAGAGTTTTTTATTTGTGTTTGTGAGTGAGTGAGTGAGTGAGTGAGTGAGCGATTGAACAGTAAAATATAAAAACTGCAACCAAGAGATTTCAAGCTAAAACAATAACTAAATGTTCTCTGATCAAGTTGTTTGTTTAAATATTTGAATTATCACAAAGTTTAAAAAAAGTCCAGACAGGTAGAAAAACTAAACCTTTGACCCACATCCTATGTGAAAAATGTTCACGAGGTCAGATCAATCTCAATAACTGCAAATGCACACAGAGAGACTCACAAAGGGAAACACGAAGATTCACAAATGCGCACAGGACAATTCACAAATATATTCAATTTACAAATGCACGTAGAACGATTCACAAATACATTCCGATGCTCACGTGAATAAATGATGATTTATATAAATGTGAAAGAAAAATCACAAATATATTTATGAATTTCTTTGTGGATTTGTCTATTTGTTTGTGGATTTATATGTACTTATTTATGTGTGTGTGTGTGTGTGTGTGTGTGCGTGCTTTACTTGCTTGTGGGGACATAAAAGTCACATTGTTGGGACTCATCTTCCTTTAGGAGACAAAATGCACATCCCCGGAACATAAATCAATATATTTTAGGGTGAAGACTTGGTTTAAGGTAAGTGATGTTCGGTTAAGAGTTAGTATTAGGCTGGTTGCAGTTGTGGTTAGGGTTTGAATAAGTCTCGGATATGTAATTCAATATAATGATTGTGGTCAGATCAGGGCTTCCTGTGTCTTACTCTGATACATCAAAAGCTGAGGGAGAGAGACAGATACCCCCCTCCAGATGTGCCCTGCAGTGACTTCACCACTGTCATTTAAAAGGCGGAGGCCAGGTGTCTGATCCATCACCACAGCCACCTGTTCTGAGATGCACACACACACTCAAACACACACTCCTGTAAGTGCACTTTTGCTTAGTACAACTCCTCTGACTTCAACTTAATCAGTATTTTTTCCATGTACTGCCAAAAAATAGTCCATCACTCTCGATAATACCAGTGGGCAATAATAATGTAATATAACACAGATATTAAGCTTTAGTTACAAAACTGAAAGAAGAAAAAAATCTCACTGGTTAGAGGCCAAAGACAATAGAATCAGGAGTACACTGACAATGCTGCTGCACTGTCGCTGCTCTGCTTTCACAAGGCGCACCAGGTATTACAAAAGCAGCGCTTGTCATCCTGCTGCTGTTAAGCCTAATTTAAAGGCTGAACCATAATCACATACAAAAAAATAGGAGATTCTTGTGTATGTAGAATTATAGTGCGTGTGTGTGTGTGTGTGTGTGTGTGTGTGTGTGTGTGTGTGTGTGTGTGTGTGTGCATGTGTATATATGCACGTGTGCCTGTCTAGGCCACGTGTGCCTATATGCAGCACCCATAAGATGTTATCAGTCTCAGAAGTGACAGCTTGATCGCGAGGGAGTGGGAGAAGTGAGATTTGGGGAGGAGGGATACAGTGAATGTGTATCATCATCTGGCCAGGTTTCCTTTCCCGCCCCCTGAATACAGCTGTCTTCCACGTCTGATGAAAGCCTTGCACTGCTATATTTGACCCACAGTGATGAGGTGGAACTAATGGCCACTTTCATACCAGCTGATGTCATCAGTGTGCTGCGCCTGGGGAGCAGACCAGGATACCTGCTGGGTGCTTCTGTTGTCCACACACACGCACACACACACACACATGTACAAATGGTTTACATCAACTTGCCTTATAGAAAGTCCTTTGGGAAGACTTTTGAGTCAGAACTCTTCCAGGTCCGCAAATGTTAAAGGAATAGTAAGACATTTTGGGATTGGCTTACCTGCCTGAGAGAAGATTGATAGTGTCACAAACACTGTCATGTCTGTCGTAAATATGAAGATACCGCCAGCAGTCAGTTAGCTTAGCTTCATAAATACTGGTCGGCTAGCTGGCACTGTCCACGGTGACAAAATCCACCACTTCGTATTTACTGCACAGACATGAGAGTGCAATCAGTCAGCAAAAGTATTTCTCAAAATGTCGAACCAGTCCTTTCACGAGAGCTATTTTACTGAGAATTTATATACGGACAATTTATTTAGATATAAATCCAGGTATCTCTCTCTCTCTCTCTCTCTCTCTCTCTGTCCCTCTCTCCTTGTCTGCCTCACTAACAGCGAGTTAACAGTAGGAAGTGTGTCCTGTGGCGAGCCGAGCACAGCCACATCTCTGTCACATCCACACACCGCTGGGTCCTCATTTAGGGCCTGTGACTGCATGCAGTGGCATGTCAGCATCTGTCAGCTCTGTCACGTGTATATGTAGGCTTTTTACGCTTCCTAATGTGGAACAGTTGACAGGTTATTACTGCCAAAGTGAAGTCATGAGCCCTGACCACAGCTATAACCCAACTTTAACCTGGGAACATTTTGTTTCAGCACTGAAATGCTTTGTCAAGGTGAGACAAGCTAAGTTTTCTATGGTAGACTCAAACATCTAGCTTAGGGTACACTGTGCATTATTTTATGCTTGCTATCCTGTTTCCATTAAGATACATCTATGATCAGATCATGAACTCGGTACGCTTTTTAACGCTTCAATCGTTTGGCTAAAAATACCTCAGATGCCCCCTCAGTAAAATCACCCCTTCAGCGGCCCTGTCTCGTACTGGCCTCCATCATTTTTCATCCTCTAATGTACGTGAAGCCGCCAGTAATGGGACTAGATTACAAAGAGTGTGCATATAGCTTGTGTGTGCACGTGCTTTTTTGCAGCTCAGAAATATCCCTGCAGTTAAATATAATTCAAACACAGAGCACCACAAATTTGACCTGCGCAGATGCACGCACATACACTTCAGTGTGTTCTCTCTTCACCTCAGGCTGTGTGTGTGTGTGTGTGTGTGTGTGCATTTAGCTCTGTACGCCGCCGCTTAATTGAGTTCTCCATTGTGACTAATGACCCCAGCCCTATTCTGTTATTTTATCCAGACCAGCGGGCTAACTGTTGTTGTGAGGATGAGAATGAAGGGCTCTCTCTTTTTCAAAAGCAGTTAAATGAGGAGAAATTGCAGTAAAATTAATGGTTGTTTACTCACTGCATTTTTCCCAAATACACCTCATCCATCTTCCTGTGTGAACTTCTACATCCCTCTGTCTGGCTTTTACCTTTAACTTACATTATTGCTCTTCTCACCAAACACTTTCACTGAGGCCCAGGACACATATCTTTTTACATTCAGACATGTTTAACAATGTTCTACCTATAAAACTCTGCTCATGACTTCCAGACTTGAACTCGTTCAACACACACACACACACACACACACACACACACACACACACACACACACACACACACACACACACACACACACACACACACACATACACACACGACACACATTTTCTCTGGCAGCTACAAACACCACCATCACCACTCACTCACACCTTACTAGTGATGCTATGATGCTATGAAGCAGCAGGGCTCCACTCCTGTATGATTGTTTCTGTCTAGGTCTAGGACCATATTTCACACCGTTCGGTCTGTCTACTGTCCATCCTCTCTTTTAATTTATTTTCCTTAGTCTGCTGCTTTTCCTTAGTATGTGTGTGTGTGTGTGTGAGTGAGTAAGTGAGTAAATGAGAGAGAGAGAGAGAGAGAGAGATAGAGCAGGTGTAGAACTTAACTTGTCACTTTACAGATGTATGTCTGATTCTAGCACTCACCAGGAAACATCTGCCTGTCTATCTATCTGTCTCTCTGTTTTCCTGTCTGTCCGGGAGCAGTGGAAGTTTATTGTCAACACAAATGCACAGATGGACGATCAATAAGCAACGAAGCATGAGCTGCCAACAAGGTTTCAGCCAGTGACGGAGAAGTGTCTGGGTTTGAGATTCAAGCAGCCTTTTTCACAGCTGCAGAAAAGGCAAAGTGAGGAGGAGATCGACCGGGTCACGAGCATCACAAAAGGCAGAAGAGCTGAAACACAACAAGCAGATGTCTTTCTGGACTTTTCCTGCAAATGAAATAAAAGCTGGATGTACTTTGAATGTCAGGGCTCAAAATGCAATAAAGTAACGAGCACTCAAAGCAAATTTGAATAATTTTCTTTTATATAGGAACATTTAAACTAATAGTATAGGAAAATAAGTGGGCCTTTCCCACTAACTAATGAGGCAAAATTACTTCATACAGAGACTGTCTTTAGGGAGTGGACATAGTCATTGTGACCTCACACATCCATTCGCCCTTGTCTTTGGCCGTCACTATTTTGTTTTTTTGCAACCAGACCGAAAACAAGAGGGTGGAGCTAAATACAACTTGAACAATATATTTTTAGGCAACCAAGATGTTACAAATAACTTTCATGAACTGTAAAAAGGGTTAAAGTCCTAAGAAGAAAACAAAGACAACTCCCAGAACAGACAACGCCGTGGTAGCGAACTGTCAATCACAAAGTCGCCACGCCCTGAAGCATACCCTGCTTCTTGGTCTATTCCAGGGGTGCTCAATACGTCGATCGCGATCGACCGGTCGATCGCGGCGACCTGCCAGTCGATCGCGGCGTAGTATTGGTAGATCGCATGACATAAACAAAAATTGGCCCGCCCCCCTGTCACTTTCTCTATAGCGCCACATTACAGCAGAAGCATGTCATTTCTGTCTCTACGTGCGCGCGGCAGGTGAGCACACTTACTAGCCCCCCCCCCGTCGGTCGATCGCCTTGACTTGGTCACATAATAAGTAGCTCGCATGCTGAAAAAGTGTGAGCACCCCTGGTCTATTCTATTCGAAATGGGACAATCATTTACAAAATGAAGGTCATGCTGTATTAAAGGAGACTTGAAACTGAGACCATAAATGCATGTTTACAATGTCTACTGAGGTAATAAATTAAGAGAGAAGAACCACCATTCTCTCTTACACTAGACGACAACGACTATAAAATCAAACTTAATTTTGCAACCATGAGTCGTCTCCTGTTGGCCAGTAGTGAGAATGCATGTCTAAGGCACTTCCACATTGGCTTCATTTTCAGACCTGGATATGGCCGCCTGCTTTAGTATTGCAGAATAAAGTCCAGCTGCCCCGCCGGTGTTATGAGACGGACTAAACCAACTCGTGTAGTCACATGTCATGGGCACAAAGCGTGTTGGTATGCTGTCTGGCTCTGTGAGCCCGTCTGCTCTGCCTTATACTAGATGAGGTTTGTGCTTTATGCAAGATTCCTTTAGCTGTGTAAAAATACGGTATCCATCTGTGTTTGTATGTTTCTTCAAATTAATGCAGACCAATAAATATTTTATACATGATTTCTCACTAGTTTCTAATTTATTTTTCGAAAAGGAGAACAAAAGAGTAACAAGTGATTAACAGAACAGATGTGTATAGGGGACATATTCTGTATTATTTAAAATGCACTTTAAAAAACAATATTTAGGATGGCTGAAGTAAAACTGTTTTACTTTAACTTGAGTGCAGACAAAGAGTTTGCAGCCATGTTGCAGCTCTGATGCTATTATGCTAACATGCTAATGTTAAGCAAGTAGCCTATATTGTTTGCCATGTTCACCATTTTATTTGAACGTGTTAAAATACCAACATTCAGCTAAAACTGATGTCATTAGTTTTAGAAGGTATCCCATTAGGTCATCAACAAAAATATGGAGAAATAAAAATGTTAACCATAAAGAAGAAAAGTCAGAGGATCACCAAAGTCATAGGATTCATCCTCTGGATATTATGTATATATGTATCAGGCAATTTATCTAATAGACAATAAGATATTCAGTCTGAAGGAAAGTGGTGGACCAACAGACCAAATCCTCAGTGAGTGAATGCAAATGTGCTGTCACAATTGTCATCGTAACACATTGTTATAAGCAGATTCAATCCACATGTTCACCATTCTGTCTCAGCTCCCTTATGATCTATGCCGTAAATACATCATTATGCTAATAGAAGAACATGTGTGTCATGTTACATTATATATACAGCACAGTGGTATACTGTATGTCATCAACGCAGAGAATGAAAGCTGCCTTGTGAAGTGTCTGCTACAGCAATACGCCACTAGCTGCAGGCTGAACAGAGAGCCAAGCAGAACAGAGGGAGGAAACGCTGGAACTGAAACCAGAGAGCGGGCCCAGCCCAGCCCGAGCGGCGGCCCACCTTCATGTGATCCCCTCTCGAGAAGCCAACAAGTAGAGGAAATGTCAGTCTTCCAGGGAGCCAGGACACCTCCTTGCCCAAACAAGGAGCTTCCTGCCCTGACACAGCTCTTCCTGTGGGCTATGTAAGGACTTTCCTGCCCTCTCTCCCTCTCTCTCTTCCCCTTTTCTCTCTCCTTCTCTCTCTCTCTCTCTCTCTCGCTCCCACTCTTTTGGCAGGCTGCCCTTCGGCAAGCTGCCTCAGTACAATCCTTTTTCCCCCTTCTCTTGCTAGGTGTGTGTGTGTGTGTGTGTGTGTGTGTGTGTGTGTGTGTGTAACATTATGTTTCGCTGGTCCATCCACTTGCAAAATAATGCAGCACATTGCAACACAGTTACAATATTCAACCCATCTGCAGTCTATTATTGTATTTAAAGTATAACGTTTCTGTCTCTTTCTATTTCTCTGTTCTGTGTATCTTTAGAGAATATCTCAGGAGGGCCTACTTTGTTAATGGGGCAGTTAACCTCATCCGCATCATCTTTCCAGTCGTCTGTTAGTCAGTTTTTCAGACTAGTACATGTATTATAACACCACAGGTCAGGGTGAAACATGTATACAAACTGTCTATAACATAACCATAATATACGGAGACACTTGTTTTGGCTAAACTGCCGCCCACCTGTGGAACTGTCTGACACGGCTTGTTTTGAGACACACTTTTGATGTCCATGCATGTGAGGGTTGCACTGCACTTTCATTAACTTGAAAGATATACAATACAAAATAATGATTGTTTGTACTCTAACTTACATACACATATTTGAGGTGTTCATATTATCTACTGTCTACTTTCTTCTTTCCTTATTTAGAGCTGATGTCACTCCCTGGTTGGCACCAACAGTTTTTGCTCATAGACTGCAAGAAATTGACTTTGGTGTCCTCCTGACTCTTCATCGTCAGCATTAGTTAAAATAATACATATTGTGATGCATTACTTTTTTAACGCCAACATCAGGTTAAAATGTGAAAGTTTCCAAAACTTAGTTTTTTGACTATGAATACCTCAGTTGTTATTTGTGCGTAATGCTAATAGGAAAACATATAATGCTAACATGCTTAACTAAGAAGTGTTAGCATATAGCTTAAAGCATTTCTTTGGCGAGGTACAGCAGCACCGAGCTTCTTGTTCGTCTTGATTACTTGATTATATGCCAGATGTATTCATGTGATGAGTCTAATTATCATTTATCTGAAGATTACAAGTGAATGCTGGCACATTGAACTACTCTACTGTACTACAAACTAAATTGCTACAAAGGAGAAAAACAATATTCGTAAATATGCTACATCAGGAACAACCAGGCCCTTCTATCAGTCAGTTACAAGCTTCATCACACGCCTATATGTGATGGTCCACACACACACACACACACACACACACACACACACACACACACACACACACACACACAGGCTGTTGTGGGCATGTGCATTTGCTAACGTGCACACTCTTGGTCTATCACACAGAGACAAATCCCTGTCTGCCACCACAGCAGTATGTGGCACAGTATTTATCTTGCAGCTGTAGTTAGTCCTGAGTGGTACATTTCATCTGTAACACTTTCAATTGTATTCAGACGTGGGAGTGGGAGCACCAGGTTGCTTCGCTGTATCTCTATCTCTCTCATAAAGCACAGCAGCGTGCTACTGTTACATTATCTGATCTATGGCAAAGGGGGGCGAGTGAGAGGCTCTGCAGCTCAGAGCAGGTTGGCATTGTATAACAAGTGGGTCTTTTGTCCAGAACAGTGGGGTATTTTTCTTCTAAAATCCATTACTGTAAACAGTATTGATGGATGGATGGCTATAGATAGATAGATAGATAGATAGATAGAAGCATTTTTTTGATTGGACATGATTTGATTGTGAAAGAGTGGAAGGAAATTCATCCATTTCTCTTCCACTAGTTTGCTGCGCTGCGTGTTCATGCACAATACTTAGCAGCATCTTAATAATCAGGCTGTTTTACACTCATACTTCTATATATAAAGTACTGCTTCAAGGCCTGTGCTCCTGATCACAGCTATGATGTGGCTTTCTCTCACACTCTCCTTCCTTGCCAAGTGATGCCTTGTCAAAGCATCTTAGCAGTGGTAAAAGCTTACAGGCGCTACCTTGCCAGGATAGTTTATGGAAACATGTGACAAAAGAAAACTAGATAACACTTGATATGTTTAAGTCTACAAAGGCAATGGATGAAACCAATAAAAAGGGACTTTACGTGGCCTTTGAACAGACACAACACTCCCGCCACAAAGAATCACAAAGCTCCACTGACCTCGAAACATTTATAAGCAGAAGAGGATGAGATAAACAGGGACGCCTCCTCTTAAAACTATAGAATGGTACTTTGCGAGAAAAAAGAAGAAAAAAAAGTAATTCTTAAGGAGAAAAAAATCTTTTGATCTGTGCAAGTCATTTTACCAAAGTGTTAAATAGGTATTTTACAAAATGCAGACGTCTGTAGCATCAAAGCTGTTGAGATTTTGTTCTGACGGTGTAGTTTATAGTTGACATTATACATGGCATTGCAACATCTTCGAAGGCCTCGCCATCATCACACTCTTTCTTTCTTTCTTTCTTTCTTTCTTTCTGTCACTCACACGTGCACACATTGTCGACATATACAGTAGTCACACACCCCAGCGCACACATACAGTAACATGAGTTCTCTCATATGGCTGCCTGTCTTGCCGCAATTACATGATGTGCGGTAATTGCCAGTCTCTGAAGCGGGCTCTTCAGACATACATCAAAGGGAACGGAGCGCGTCCACGGACGCAATTAACAAGATCAACGGAGCTCAGATGAGCTGGCGGGCCCCGCGCTCCTCTCCCTATTGTTCTCATTTTCACTCTCATTAGCGAGTGCGCAGTGGGTGGTGTGGGTGGTGGTGGGGGGTTGGACACCTGCGGAAAAGCGTGGTGCGTGGTGTGCGGTGCCGGGAGAGAGAGAGAGAGAGAGAGTGACACGGAGGAGCTAACACTAGTCGCAGCACAGGGACATTGGTGTTAATGATGGTTGTCTAAGCTACTGGAGGAAAGGGCACAAACAGCCAGCTGTGGGTGTCGAGGCATGTGAGGAAAGAGGAGCCGACTCCTGAGAGACAGAGGTGTGTGTCCCTGTGTGTGTCTGACAGAAGGAGGGAGACATAGTGTGTGTTTGTGTGCATGTGACTGATGCACCTGGGAGAAGATATCACCACGGCAACTGGATTGAGGCTGTCAGTGCACATGAGAAGCTGGAGCTTCACTTTTCACACACGCGTGGACGCACACTTTGAACACATACTCCAAGAGAAGTCAGCCTCGTCGGGTCCATGAACATCTCTAGTGACACCTAGGGGACACCATGCGGAAACAGATAGACAGGCAGACGTAGAGACAGATGTGAAGACACCTCTGGATACTGTTGATTTACTGTCCAACACTAATGTCATTTCTCAACTGAAACCAGTGAGGAATTTCATATTATCCAACATTTCCCTGGTGAAATGTGTCATTGCTCCTTTTTGGGGGAACTGGAGTTGATCCTTAGTGTTGGAGACAGTTAAAGTATGTGATGATACATCACAGTTCATCAAAAGCCCAGCAAACTCTTCATCCTTCACTCATCTGTCTTTATGGCCGACCAGCCAATCTGAACCAGCCCCCTTAAGATCTTAATATTGCATCTCAGTGGCACCAACTCAATATCTGAAAGTAATAAACCAAATAAGTATATATATATATATATATATATATATATTGTATACTGTATGGTACACAACAATACACTCACCACTCACCAATACAACAGTTGTTGTATTCCTTCACAGTTGTATTTCCTGCTGTCTAGACCACTTCAGTCTTGGTTTGTATTCAAATGCAGCCTTGCAGGCTTGTAAAAGCCTATTGGTTAGAGCTTTTAAGAGAGAGCCTTTAATTTGTTTCTCCTGAATTGTTAATGCTACAAGTCCCAGTGGTGCATAGAAAGACTTCTAAGGGGGGTGGCAGCAGCAGCCGGTCAACTTTTAGCGTGTATAGGTGTATTAAAGTACACTACTTCTGTTGTGCTTCAGAGTACATCTGAGATAAATGCACGAGAGAGATGAGGGGGAAATAATCATACTAACCTGACGCTTTTCAGCAATTTCCATCCTTGCCCACTGTGGGGGAAACCATCCAACTCTCAAACATTCAGTGTGCAACAATCCTGAAGCAAACACAAGGTGTGATTATGAAATTGTGTCATTTTTCACACAATAGCCAAACTGGACAAAGCATTGTATTCACATAGTTCAGAGTAGACAAACAACATTAAAACATCTAACCAGAACCAAGCTCTATCTCTCCCGTCTTACCCTGACCAGACTGCATGCTTCTTGTGCCAAACCACCAGTAGACAAAGAGGGTGGGGGAACAGGGATTATTGGCCTGCTGCAATAACACCAGCCTTATGAAGACTTGAGTTTACACCAAAAAAAGGCTGGTTTTCTTGTACATGCTATTGTTTTTGTCATTTGGCTTATATAAGCTGGAGTGAGAAACTGCTTGTGTGAAAACAAGGTATTAAAACTGTTGGATGTGTTTCTTGTCTTGGCAGTTGGCCTGTTGATGGTAATAGACTGAGTTAGCTATAGTGGCCGCCTGGCTCTAATTTGTACATCAAGGCAAGTGCTTTGGAACAAATTGTACCATGCAGCTGAGAGCATAGAAATTGCAGCGTTATTCTGGCTGCTTAAAACAGCTCTTCTCCATGTGTAAGAAAGAAAATCTTGGCTGATGTATGAACACGTTCCTGCCTGTGTGCACTAACACACATTCTCACACACACGCAGGTGCGCGTTCACACACACCAATCTTGGCTGGTACAGATATGCGACATACAGCACAATTTGGTAAATGTCTTTCTCTGCAGCTTAGCGAGAAAGAGAACACTGTGTGAATGTGTGTTTACATCTCAACTCCAATGCTGTGAACTTCATTTCACAGCAGCCAGATGGAGATTTAGCATGTGAACATAGATGAAAATACACACAGCGGAAAGGACTAAAAACAGAGAGTCTTGTACTCTAGTGCGGCTTTTGAACTGGGGGGGGGGGGGGGGGAAGTAGTTTCACTACAATGTTTTGGAAAACTCAACAGTCATTGAGCAGCTGGGACACTCAAGATACAGAAACTAACTTTCTTCAACCAATGGTTTACAAGCTAAAAAAAGGCTGTTGTTTGTTTAAATAATTTAATTATGTAATAGACTTTCAGCAGTCACAATGTTTTAAAAGCCAAGATGACAGATGAACAAAAACAATTCTTTTGACCCACAACATTTGTATGAGAGTGTGTGTGTGTGTGGGTGTGTGTATGGGAGTGGCGATGACTGGTGAGGGGACCAGCAGACAGACAAACAGAGAGCACAGGGCCTGTGTAATTATGGT
The DNA here is from genome assembly GCF_029220125.1 of Pseudoliparis swirei. Taxonomy (NCBI): domain Eukaryota; kingdom Metazoa; phylum Chordata; class Actinopteri; order Perciformes; family Liparidae; genus Pseudoliparis; species Pseudoliparis swirei. The sequence continues at coordinate 12,610,315 of NC_079406.1, read as the reverse complement.
CAACCACATTCTCCACCACCACCTTTATTTATAGGGTTGCAAACACACTGGGGCTTCAGAGTGCTTTTCCCTGCGCATTCCATCACATTGGGACTTTTTTTGGTCGGGGGTGTAAACAAATGATACTTTAAGTAGAGTGTAAAGGGATTGTGATTGTGTGTATGTGTGCGCATGTGTGTTCTCAAATTTCAGAGTTAGAAACGAGATCTAAATGTATTTGAGGATTCCAAGATTCCAGAATATATCAAGAAAAAACTTGTCTTGCACCAGAAGTTAACACTGTACGTTCAATGTTTATCACAAGAGTGCCTCTCGATGTTCCTCGGCTTTCGGAAATACTTTGATCGAGATGGAGTGTAACTCATGCTAACTAATCTCAACAGAACGCATCAAAAAAACATGGGGGTGAGGTTTGGTCAGAATCAATTGGAGGGGCACGGCCTCTGGCCACAAGGGGAAGAGGGACCATTCGCCTTTAGGCATGAGCAACAGTAGCCCAAGTCAGCCGTCACCTTGGGGATGCGGCAGAGCGGAAGTGAACAGACATGCCAGTTAATGTGAAGAGAAAAGAGGAAACACATGAACGTGAACTGGTAGCTGGGTACCTTTTCATTGGTCGATTGGGAGTATTTCCAGCTCTCCCTCTCTTTCGCTTTGTGCCAGTCAAGCACATCTGCGGCACAACTGAAGGAAATGTAAAATGTTCAGGATATCCTGTGGTAATAAAACTCCAGGTTGAATGAAAGAGATGAAGGTGGGTGTAGGAGGGGCTTCTCTTGTGTAATGGCTGTTGGTGGACACATGACCCAGTGGTGACGAGGCTGAGGGCTTTGGAGCTCATGAGCAGGTCCTGCAAATTGTGTGTGTGTGTGTGTGAGTGATGTGGTGTGGAGTGGAGGGGGCTCAGATTGAGTGCAGGTGCGCTGTGTGAGACTGAGATGGGGGTGGGGTAAGATGTGAACAGTGGAAATTAAGAGCTTTGATGAAACCCAAGGACATCTGTGATTATGGTGTATGTGAGTGATCATGCATGCCTGACATCAGCTGTTCTATCCGTCCGTCTTTCTGTCTGTCTCTCTTTGTATCCATAAATCCTTCCATCCATCATCAACTTGTCTGGGAGCAGTGGGGTTCTTCACAATCAGGCAAACCAAAAATTCTTTATCCCAAAGGCAGCTCATATTCAGAAGAGAGTGACAGAGATGGAGATGAGGTGTCATGCATAAATCACTTAGTATCAGTTCAGTCTCCTGAGTGAGGCTAAAACCTCGATGCTCAAGCTGGTGGCATCTCACCTCGGCCAATGAGCTGGATAATTGATGGAACTCGAAATGATTTCATGTAATATCAAACTCCTACGCTCACACGTGCAGTCGCCCCTTCCCAAGCCCTCTGAGGACTGGCACTTTTATTCTCACAATGGTGTAATTTTCTCAGTCATGCACTGACAGAGCAACTGACCCAGCTGTAACAAACGCGTCTCTGGATTTAAATCAGAATGTGTATTGCGTGTCTCTGGGATGTAAAGCTTCAGCATGATACTTACTTGACTGTGTGGCAAATACATAAAACGCATACACACAGTCTGTATAAAACCCAGATGGCTGACAAATAGGGAATCATACGAGCCACACAGATAAACAGAGGAGAGAAAGACAGAGACGGAAGTTACTCACAATAACAAGAGCCTTTTTCTCAGCGGTTGTGTTTACCCTCGCTCAGTCCTCCAGGGGTAATTTGCGGAGAGGAAGAGAGACAGAAAGTTAGACGGAGCACAGAGACCAAAACTAGCAAATTACTGTCAGGAGGCGGCCTGTCTCCTTCAATGTTAGGTGTTTGTGCTGACAAACACACAGTGGCACACGGATACATCACTGCACGCACGTACAATACTTTTATACTTTCTCTTTCCAGACACGCAAACTCTCAGAACTGAAGCTGAGCTTTACAGTACATGAGAGCGAGGATTGCTTTGTTGTAGTCGATTGGCACAGAGCAGTTAACGATGAACCTTCAAACATTAAGCATCAGTGGCAATGTCTCACTCCCATCCACTTCTCACTGCTGGCTGGCAGAACTGAGAACAGATTCTCACCCTCTCCTGGCCTGTTCTTGACCGGCAGGAGGATGAGAAAATACCCAGACCAGGATCGGCTGTTGGGTCAAGCCTCTGCCGCCAACTTGGTCCTATCCATATGTGAGCAAGTCAAGGTGACATGCAGGGCGGAGGGGGTTATTCTTCATTTCCACAGAGAGACATTGAGCCCAGGGTCAATATTGACTGTCAACCATCCGTGAGCTTGGCTGGACATCGCTTGACTTTTTAGACTTCAGTTCATTAGTTTAACAGAGGGAGGAGGGAAAGTCAGGGGAGGGGACTGCAGCAAGAAATAAAGCCAGGCTTAACAGCACACACACACTCACACACACTCACACTGATACACTCGTGCATGTGCATGAACCAGCTGCCATCTGGAGAAGACATGCAGGTATGAGGAGGCTTCACGGTGAACTGTGTGGGAGTTGCAGTGGTTTCGGGCAGAGTGACAGAAAAGGTGACAGAGGGAGGGACAAAAAGTGAGAGGGAAAAAGAGAGTGTTGGAAGGGGAGGAGGAGGAGGAGGAGGGGTGAGATGTTAAATGGGACTATAACAGCATCACTGAGGCCTCTTATATTTGTTTTAACTGGACACGGTCAAACCATCTTGGCTGCCAGTTTGTCTTTTAGAGCGCCTTTTAAGCCTGACCTGGCAAGGTGCACGGACTGACACAAACACACACGCACACACAAACACAAATGCACACAAGCACACGCATTTGCACACACAAACGCACACACACACACACACACACACAGCTGAGCAGAATACTTTCCCCTCTGTGTTGTAGTCGGAGCTCAATCCTCTGAGAAATGGCCCGTTGTGATCTCTTCCTGGTAGAAAGACAGATGGAGCAGTTCTGGGCCAATAAGAACACTCCATGAAAACACTAAAGACACCGCCTCAAACCAACGGCACTCGAGGGGAACTATGCTATGGCTGCACTGGGATAAAACAGTCCAGATTAAGGTTTTACTTAAAACATGAACACTGTCTGAGGGATTCATAACAAAGACGGACACGCCCACTGGACATCCGCAGCTCCGACCAGTGGGCTTTTCATAAAAGTTGTTGCCGCTCAGACTAAACAAGTGTTCTGCCTGCAGTCCAAGTGAAGCCTCTCACAATACATGGAAGGAACACATGAAGAGATGAGGGGCATGTATAGATGATAATCACTGATTTGCAAAACTCTCGCGAGATAGTTGAAGTTAGGCATTTAGCTGGAACGGTTAAGGTGAGGATATGTCGTTGGGCTCACAAGAGTTTTTACACCTTTTCACAAATCTAGGGTCACCAAGTCGTTGATAGAGGGCCTCATATCCAGTGTCAAGCCTGTTCCCACAGCATGATACACTCCCGTCAATGCCCTCATGTCTTGTTCATCGCTTCACACTGTTTATGAAAGTTGAGTGAAGAAACACAGAAAAATATAGACGACAGAGTAGGAGGAAGAGTGAGTGGATGATGGAGGATAAGGAGTTACGATCATCTTGGAGAGACTGCTCCTTTGTTCCGTTGCATTAATCTGCTTTTTTCCCCCGTTCCCCTGCTCGTTCTTTTGATCCGCTGTTGGATCATCCCCTTGATGATTCACTAACAGCAAAAAAAAATTAAATACATCGGATTGACGACCAGCTCTCCCCGTCCCCTCCCTGGCTCTCTCCTCTCTTTATGCCACCACTACCTCCCTCCTTCATCTCCTTCCTCCCCTCTTCTCCCTGAGGGCCTCATTTCTTCGATAGATAAGCAGCGGATCCGTTCTTTATCGCTTCACTCTCCATCTCTATCCTTTTCCCTTCTTCCTTCTTTTCTGTTTTTTCCTCTGCGCTGTGTTTAATCCCAGCCTTGCGGTGGATGCATGTCAGAGATGTAATTCCATTGTTTAACATGCTCCTCTGAGCCCCCACCCAACCCCAAACTCAGTCACTCCTGGGGCCACATGCATATTCATCAGCTATCAAAAACAAAAGGCAGATCACACTGTTTGTCGTGTACCGCAACCAGCGCAATTCAATTCTCTCCCTTCTTTGCTGCTTCTGGCAGAATAGTGCATGTTAAACGTATCTCAGACACACAAATCCTAAGTACTAACATATAGACATTCAATCAGAGAAAGCTAGACTGTAGTTTTTTAACATGCAGGCACAAGCTCCTTAGATTCTCTTATGTGAAGACACTGGGAAGTCTGGGAAGAGTGTGGAGCGCAGTGATAGTTGGAGGCAGTAGATGACAAAAGCAAGAAGATTTCAGAGCAATGTAGAAAAAAGGGGTCAGTTATCCAAAGGGACATGCACGGCTCTGTGAGACTGTAGGCCATTCATCAGGCATTCCTGCACAGTTGGAGTCGGAGTGAGAGTCGGTCCTTAGGTCCTGCTACAGTCTTCTGGGTGATGTCCAGGATGCACCGGCGCACAGCTCCTGGGTCCAGGCTCCAGGGCCAGACAGATGTAAACACGGCCTGACCGCACACAGGCGCGGTGCCAGCCTGCCCTCACCTTGCACATAAACAGCCGAGGAGGCCACACTGTGGGCCGGCGGACGGACAGCGCTGCACTTGGCTGAAGGGAAGGGAAGAGAGGGGGGAGGGGGGAGGGGGGATGGAGCATGGAAGGCATGAGAGCGAGAGGCAATGATTTAATGCTCGTTAGAGCGGTTCACATTTCTGAGGGGGAAAAACTGCGATATCCCGGCTTACTTGCCTTAGCATTGTATACATTCTCTTATTATTATTTGCCGTTCCTAATTGCAGTTCATGCCACCAGCGGTGTGTGCATTCGGGTTGATCTGCTTGGATATATTCTCTAACACCCTGCCTTGACAGATGCGCAGGGCTTCTCAGCGCCTGTTTGATTCATGCGTCAGGACAAATATGGGTCAAAATGAAACATCCAACACGGTGGCTTTTTCTTGCTAGTTCTTCTCTCTTCTTTTTCATTCCCTTTGCACTTTCTTCTTTTCAAAGCTCGGCTCAGCGGGACTGTGTGTCTCTGCCGCACCACTGCCAGGTTGTGTGTGTGTGTGTGTGTGTGTACACATTTGTGTGATGAGACGTGACAAGCGCCTTCATCCCCTCAGACGCAGCATTCCACAACGCTCCGCCACTCGCTTCGTGCGGCGGGCTTTTCATCTTTCCCCTACCCTCTCTCTCCTTATTCTTCTCCTCCTCTCCTGGCTCTTCCTTTCCTCGCTCTCACAGGTGTAAGAAAGGCGCATGGAGGAATGAAAGGGACACGATTCTAATTAGAGGAGGAGGCTGAGACAAAAGTAGGGGGATAACGAAGGGAAGCAATGATAACACATGTAAAACACAAAGCCTTAATCTTAGAGAGCGTTTGGAGAGATCTCTCATTTTCTCTCCCTCTGCGAGGCGGGGAGGGGGGGGGGGGGTGCACGGGAACGCAAGGGGATATGATGTGATTATGAGCACAGAGCTGACAGAAGGAAAGATTGGTGTGTGTGTGTGTGTGCATGTGCGTGTGTGTGTGTGTGTGTGTGTGTGTATGTGTGTGTGTGGTGTGCGTGTGTGGGTGTATCCCCACAGGGCCTTTGGTCCCCTTTCTTCATAGGGACCAACTTTTTAAAAAACACAGCCCAAAAACAGCAGGCAGTCGTACTTTTAGCATTGTTTACTTATTTGGAGAAAAGTGCAACAAAGTAACAATTTATTTAAGTAACTTTGTCTAAATTCAACAAGTTATGTTGCTCTGCTTTATCTACAGTATAGAGTGATAACAAAAGGGCATTAAAGACCAGACATCAAGCCAACAAGCCTGATTCTATATTTCATCGTCACCTCCGCTCGGCCAGAAGGAAGAGCGCCTGGCTGCTTCTCAAACTCTCTCCATCCTTCCCTCCAGTTTTGCTCACTCTGCATGCGGATTCTGTCAATTTACTTGTTTGAGTCGCCTCTGAGCTTTTCTGACATGTCGCTGCACCTCCAAAGTCCTTTGGTGATTTCATAGAGCTCGGGGACTTTGGTTTTCTTGCCACTGCTGTGAAATTCCATTCAGATGATGAAACTGCGGTGCGGCTGTGTCTGCGGCTCACGGTGGGAAGCTGGTGTCTTTGTCGCTCTCTGCGAGGCAAATTCTCACTGATGAAAGATCCGGCAAATGTGCCTCTTTAGCCCGGGCCCATACGTCTTCTGACTGTCATCTGCCTGTGCATGTGTGTATGTGGGTGTGTGTATTTACAAAGACTAAAAGTCCACGCCATTCTCTGAAGAGCTTCTTCATTAACTGCCTGTAGTCATCCGTGTTCATACGTATGTGTACGTGGTTAATTCATGTATGTAGGCATTGGAGTGAAGAAACATGATGACAGGTGACAACAAATATTTAGTGTTTTCTATCCAGATCTCGGATCCAAAGCCACAAAGTTTGGATCTTGTGAGTCACAGGGAGACTGAAAATAACAGCGAAAAGATAACCTGGCAAAGCACATTTCCACAGAGTCTTCCCTGAGGTGATGCAAGACTTTAGACAAATGTCTTGTTTGTTCACCACTGAATGGCCATCTTTCATGGGGTGGCATGCCAGCGCACACACACAGATTTACAGACGGGAGCAGATCATTTTTCTCCCTCATGAAGTAGGTAGTGAGAATATTACAAATCAAAAACATAATGCATTGCCGGAGGCCAGAGGTCGAACGACTAGATGCAGCTGTGTGAGACAGACATACCGACAGGGTATATATATATATGTGTGCATCTGTGTGTGCATGTGTGTGTGTGTGTGTGTGAGAGAAAGAGTGACACCAAAGAGCCTTATCCTCCATTAATAACAGCCACTAATCCCCTGATGTGATTACCTCTCCCCCTACTTTACCCCATCTCCCTCCATCCCTCCTCACTCTCTCCCATTCAACAGCGCCAGCCACTTGTCTTCCATGGCACAGCTCAGCTGGTCCAATCCCCTAAACAGATCCAAGACTTCCACTGTGTTCAGCTGCCAGGACGATGGAGGTCTTCCAATTTGACGCCTCTTCTTACTAGAACTCGCCTCTGGGCAGGTGTCTAAAAAAGCGAAAGTCTGTGGCGCAGAGAAGGAAGCACATTTAAACAGATTAAGACCCATGCCTCTGTTCAAAGCTCTAACACTTAATGCTGCCTGAATGAGAGGTGACGTGTGATATGAATCGTACAAGATGTGGTTTTGGATGTTCAAACGTTTATGGAAATATCTGTAAGCATTAAGGATTATGGGTGTGCAAAGGGAGGCAACAAGCATGTCAGAAAAGCTATTTCTGTCCTCAATGATTGGCTGCCAAATTAATTTTTTCAGCATATAATAAACTGGCTACATCAATACAAAGTCTAGTGTGTTTCTATGGAAACTTAGACCTCCAAGAAGGTTGAAATGTGCCACTTAGCTCAAGATATGCTCAATAGTAACATGCGATGATAAATCTGCACAACGCTTTTATATATTAGATTGTATATGCATCATAGAGACAAATACTGCACAACTTTATGCATCGACGAACATGTTTAACACCAACAGCAGTCAATTCAAAGGATAAAAGCATGGCGTTACATTCATCTTTTTTTATCTGTGTTAGTAGCAAGCAAATGTGTGTTCGATTTCTTCCAGACAACTTAAAAAAGTATTTTGTTCAAAAGTTCTATTAAGTTTTGTCATGCTGTAATTCTTTACTTAACTTGTGAATAATTTCTCGAGTTAAAGGATTGAGGAGCAGTAAGAAATAATCTGAAAATGAATCTTAATGCCTGTGCACATGCTCAAAAGCATACTGCAGAGTGGTAATTGAAAATGATAAATGCTCTCAGACTGGACACATGCACAACCACGCAGAAACACACACACATACATACACAGCACACACACACACACGCACACACACATGCACACGGGCTGTTGCAGGTCCCTCGGGGGAAGCGACAGTGCAGTATACTTAGTGTACTTGGTGATGTCTCCATGGTAACTGGTATGTCTGACCTTCAACCATGTGCACTGCCTTCTATCTCGCTCAGGTTGGCTAATCATATCACATCAACACACACACACTCAAATGCATCTTGAATGGAGAGAATTTTTGGGTGATTTTTACAGCGTTCTTAACAAGCTTCTTCACTGTAATATTAGATGTTACTTCCCAGTTCAACCCAAATGTGTGGATCTGATTTTAGGAGTTCGACTTGTTTTCACTCAGACATGCTGTAGCTCTAACAAGATGAAAAGTTCCCTTTGAGCTGCAGTAGTTTGCAGGGGGTTTGGAAAAGATTTGATTCAATTAGTGTGTCTTTCATCAGGAAGTAGGCCTTTCACAAACTGCCCCTTTCATTTCTGTTCAGTTCAATACTCTCATGCGCGCTGCTGTTCGCAAATTCATAAGGCCCTCCAGAAGGGCCAACATCTGGCAGCTTCTTAGGCCCAGAACCGTGCATCTGTTCTGGAGCAATGAGGCCTGCAGACCAGCCCCTCCTGTTGAGCTCAGCCTTTGGTGTGTGTGGTACCGCTCAAGGTCTCCACTTCCTGCGTGCTGGTGCCTTGATGTGGCCAGAACCATAGTGCATGATTTATTACAGTACTAACTCTGTCCCCAATGCTAATACTGCCATTATTATGACCATACACTCCCCCCTTCTTCCTCAATCTCCCACCTGCAGTCTCACACTGAAACCTTTACCAGATCCAGCTGACACAGCTGTGGCTAATGGCTTACATAAGGAGCGCAGTTTTGTTGCCTTGATGGATGTTTGGTCTCAGAGGATGTTTGAAAAGGGCGGGGAGGCAGCCATGCTGTGAACGAGGTGACAACATTGTTGGGGCGATGACACATTGTTAAGCAAGATCAGCCGTTTCCTTTTGTCTCCCATCTCGTATTGACGACTGGTTTGTTTCCGTGTGTGGTTTACGGGTGGAAAGCTTGGTGCAAGGGAAGTGGGGGTGGAGGTGGCTGGGAGGTAAACTGGTTTTGGTTGTCTGGCTAATCAAAGTGACCTCATGAAAGTCCCCTAACCATTGCTTCCCACAACCTTCCTTGCCTCTTTTCCTCCGTTAATGCAAGTTCTCGTGTAATCAGCAGGGTTTAACCAGACAGGAAGGTGGATGAAAGGAGAAGAAGGTGTAGAGATGGAGGAAGCACCAGAACAGAAAGGCAGCGATGTTTGTGTTAGCAAATCCAGAGTGAGGAGGCAGAGGAAACAAGGGAGAAGGACAAGAGACAGCGGAAGTGAGGGCACCAGAGGAGGGATGTGGTGGCGTTTTGTTTACAGGCCATGGTCTCGCAGCGCACTGTGCCTTTGTGCGTCAACAAATCTGAGTTTGTGATGGCTTACCACTGCAAAAGAATAATCAAACTATATTTACAACACTGTAGACACGTAGTCTATTCCTCAGGAAGTGTGACACTTGAGCATGTGAATGCAGAAGCAACAACAAGCAACAGTTCTTTCATCGGTAGATTAGTTGTAAGTTTTCTTTAGAAAGAGATATAAACAGGTAGAAAAGTAAGCGGAAGCTGTTTTTCAAAATGCATTCATATACACATCCCTATTGTGCCACGTAGTCCCCATTGAGACACAAGCTTGGGTATCCCCCCGTATCATCCCCCTAAAAGACTCCCTCGCAGGCAGCTGCCTCAGAGCCCCACAGAGGTATCAGATCTTCTCCTCTTCCTTATCTCCTTAATTAGGACAATCAAGAGATTTACAGGACAGATGGATGGAAATCCAGCTGGCTGCCGTGCCTGTCTCGGAGGACGACTGATGAGGTGAAATCCAAGTGATCTGAGCTAGACTATTAGATACACTCACTGGTGGGGCTCTGTCTCCCTCTTGTGGTTATACCTGGATACTGGTGGACAGTGGTTGTGAGAGTTGCGGGGTTAAAATGGCTGCTTTCATTATTTATCAAACCTTTGGGTTTTGTCAAATAGAAAGCAGGTTAGTGTTTGGGTTTAACCGAAAGAAGGGATTGATTAACAACACCAGTTCCTCAGTATTTGTAATCTGCGAGTGTGCTGAGTGTAGACTATTGGACAATATGTTAGTCTTGGGAGGAATTTGTTTTATTTAATTACATATAAAGTCACATCAAAAGATTACAAATAATTTAATTAACTGTTGAGGGTGATTATAATGAAAACTGATGCATATTGTTAGAAAGAGAGGAAACAACAACAAATGACAATAACAACAATTGCTGCAACTTGAACTATTGCAAATAAAGGCAAATCTCATCTTAACATTGACATGGTAATTAAAGTTTCTTTGCTGGGCGAAAATAAGATTAGTTTTTCTTTTGATTGTTTGATCAATGCAGCATGCAGGTGAAGTTTCTTTTCTCAATGACAAAATATATATACACTACCGGTCAAAGGTTTTAGAAGACCTCAATTCCTGAAATGTACACAGTTTCATTTATCAATTTACTCTGAAATTAAAGCATAGAACAAATAAACAATTGAAGATAACAAATAAATCATGGAATCGATTTGTTTATCAATCAACACTCAATTTCGGACTCATCAAAGTATTGTCACCTTTTGCAGATATAACAGCCGAACGCACTCATGGCATTCTTTCTACAATGGAAATTAAATGTTGTTCAGAAAGTTCTTCCCAACACTGTTGCAAAACAGCTGCAAGTTGTTAACCTATTACTTGTTCCACGAAAAAGGCCTTTTTGTATAACTCTGAAATGTACATTATTTTAAAAAAATTGGTAACTTAGACTTTTTGTTTAACCTCTGGCAGTTTGCCGCTTACCTTTGGACCATTTCAGGTTCACTGGACTTGAACTGCTTAAATGTCAATAGAAACTGTAAAAATGGGGGTATTCTAAAACTTTTGACTGGTAGTATATATATATAAAGCAAATTATGGCAAATGTAATCTAGGCTACTGCTTATTTGTGTTTTTGTCGGCTAAAATGTGAAGTAACTCGTAGGTTTACAGCTCTTGTAGTGACTCGGAGCCTCTGTAACGTAGAACTTCATTGGTCAGCCACCTGCACACAAGAAACGTGATGGTTCAATCATGTAGACGCAATAACAGTTATATTTAAATGACTTCATATTAATGTCACAAATACAACTCACATGTTCAGGTTGCCTTTTTTCTGTTTTATTCCTAAAAGAGTTATGATCAAATAAAATAAATTGAATCCTTTCAGACTTTAAGTTAAGTATATAACGTTAGAATACTCACTTCGAAGCTGCCACGTGGTTACTATGGCAACCACCATCACCAACAGCACCACTGGCACCACGATGGCTGCTAGGTGACCACTTTGACTCTCCTTAACGCTCGCCTAGCAGAGAGGATTCACCATCAGTTCACTGGAGAGCTTATGCACAATAAAGGTGCAGTGACATATTGTTGCCACTCGGGGGCCGAGAAACAGAACTAGCAGATAAACATTCTCAAAGTCACCAGCCAATGTGGTTTTTAGCAAAAGAAACTTAAAAGCAATTCCGTCTTTAATACTGTTTTGGCCTTTACATGAGATAAATCCTCAATGCTCAATTCTATGTTCAAGAGTTCGCCGCTGACCTATTGTTGCTGAGCAGGTCACTTGGTGGTTTATCAGAGCTCTTTTAACAGCTGCCTACAGGGCATGATGTGCAGTGATGGAAAGTAACAAAGTACATTTAATCAAATAATGTGGCTAAGTATCATTTTAAGGTAACTTGAATATTTCCATTTTACGCTCCTTTATATTTCTGCAGCACCATGTTTCAGAGTCAAAGTTTGTACTTTTTACTAAACATTCTGCATCATGAGTATGTTTACTTTTGGTACCTTTGGCAGTGCGTGTATGGTTTGGTGGCATGTAGCAATAAGGTTGCAGATTGAAAGCAAGCATGTAGGACAAATATGGTGGCAGATGCAAAAAAAAACACAAACAAATATTTGCCATATCGAGAGCCAGGAGTTGCTTTGTCCATTCTTAGCTACTGAAGAAGCACGGTGTTGCAACATGACAGACTCCGTGAAGATAAACAGCTATTATATGGTTACTACACATATTTTCAGGTGATTATACACTTAAGAAAACATACTTGTTACGATGATATTCCATTTAAATCCCACTAAATGCTAAACACTGTTCTTTTAAATATATCTTTATGCTAATACATGCTGATTACTTCAGTAAGATTTTGAACGCAAGACTTTTACTTTCTACACTGAGGTATTACAACTTATACTTAGTGGGTACTTCTTACCCTGAATGATGAGTGAACTCATGAACATTAAAGTTAATGTTCATGCCATATGGTCTTTAAATTTATTGTTAAAGTCATTGTTTTCATACTTACAGCAGCATGAGTGTCAGTAGATACGGTGGTAAGGAGATCAACTCCCTGATGACCTGTCAGACACCCACAAAGAAAATAGCTAAGAGGAAGTTTTCAGAGTTTTGCTTTTCATCAGTCACATGATTGGTTAATGGACCGTGAACATTTTTTTTTTAATGAAAATAACTAATGGGGTCACTGGTGTAGTGTTTCCTGTTGTCTGAGGAACTGAAATTGTGTTATAACAAAAGTGGGCTTCATGCATATGTTAGGCTGCCCTGGTGAGTGCAAATAAAGGCCACTACTTCAACTACTGAGCCACAGCATCACAGTGACACTAAAGAGTGCAGCAATAGAAACACCAGTCCTGTTATGCCTGACACAGTCAAAAACAACAGAGATCATGAGAATATAAGAAAAGAAACAACAGGCACCTGCTTCTCCGGTAGTGAAGGTGATTACATTGCTGGCGTTACTGGTGCCCAGACTGTTCTTGGCAAACATGCGGATGTTGTATGTTGAGGGATTTATCTCTATTATTGTGGCCTCTGTCTGGTTGGGGCTAAAATCAACAACTGTCTTTGTGTTATCCCATGACGCTGTGGAGGGAAAGATATGTTACATTATATCACCAGATAACAGAGGGATTAACAATGTGAATGTAATGTCAGCAGTTGAGTTACAGTAAAGTGGCAATGATTTAATACTCCATTGAAAATGCCTCGTACCAGTCACTGCTTTACACTCCAGGTAATAGCCAGTGATGGGGCTGTCACCTTCAAACCCAGGAGTCCATAAAAGGGCGATTGTCTTGCCTTTGACCTCCTTTAACTCAATCACTGGGGGATCTGGGGCCACTGGAAGACACACAGCAACAAAAAACAATTCTCTGTGTAATTCTGTGATTTTGAACAGCTGAAAGACAGATTGGGATGATCACGACATGTGCAGACAAACTAGAGCTGTGAACAATGATTCTTCTCTTATGGGACACTGTCACAGAACATTTGATCGAAAGTGGATGTGGGCACATTTCACGATTCAGTGTCTGTGGAAGATCTGCAATCAAATAAAGTCTGAAATACAAACTTCTGTAATAATCAGCAATATTAATTCAGTGTCGGTGGAAAAACTCTATATGAAACACCTGAAGTACCTGATGTGATGGTTGTGGTGCTTTCTGCCCAAACAGTGGCAGCAGTACCAGTCTCGATTGTTGAGGTTGTGTGAGCTTGGGACAGGATTTTAAAAAAGTATATATATATACACATATATATTCTCAAGATGTTAATAAATTACCATAAATATGATGAAAACACTCACCCGAAGTGAAACTTGTCGTGTCTTGTATCCATCTTGTGGCCACAGAGGAAGAAGACTTGAAAGTGGAAGCTGTTGACGTTTTGTGAACTTGAAAAAGAACAAATTGTAACTTCTGTATATTACTTGATGATATTAAATAATAACAACTAAATGAATGTTTTTGTCATATTTTTGTATCCAACTTGTGTCGCCCATCTTACCCTCTTCCAGAGTGGAGCAGAGAGGTGCAGTTGAGGCAGGTCCTGTTCCTGCATTGGTTTTGGCCTGTATTATCACGCCGTATTTCTTCGAAGGCTTCAGGTTGTTCAGAATGGCGCTCTCTAGTTCCTGTGTGGCCGTCACACTTACGTGCTGCCACCTTTTGAACTGTCTGCCTACAGAGTCATACTCTCTGTAGCTAATGCTGTAACTCCGAAGAACCCCGTTTCTTTGATCGAGCCTCGGAGGCTGGTCAGGAGAAAACACTCTTAGAGGTGTAAAGTATTTGACACTCTTTTTACTTGTTAGTTATATCATAACTCTTATGGCCTGAGTAAAATAAGTGCAATCCATAGCTTTTTATAAATATACAAATATTTAGAATGTTTTTGATTGTCTGCAAATTAAGCTTCACAATTGTTACTTTACCTTCCAAGTGACTTTGATACTATGAGCAGTGAGCGCCTCCAGCTGCATATCCAGAGGAGGACCCTCTGGTGCTGCAAGGAAAACACATCTTAACCCTTGTGTTGCCTTAGGGTCATTTTGACCCGAATCAATATTACACCCTCCCCCCGCCTTTGGGTCATTTTGACCCGATTCAATGTTTCACCCTCCTGTTACCTTTATATTTACTAACATATTTTACCCTTTGGGTTCAATTTGACGCCAGCAATTAAAACCTCCAGAAAATTATTAGAATTAATATTGTTTTCCAAGTTTAAGTGTGAGGCACTTTATGTTTGTTTGTTGACTACCGAAAGAACACCGACATTAAACATTGAATGGGGTCAAATTAATCCTAAGGCGGGGGGAGGGTGTAATATTGATTCGGGTCAAAATGACCCAAAGGCAACACAAGGGTTAAAGAAGCCATCCCTCGAAAAAAGAATGTTATGTTAGTTATCCACTGTTCTAATCATTTCTAAAACTACAAACAATGAGGGACACTACCTGCTTCTTTAGTTGTGACTGTCAGAACATTGCTGGCCTCGCTCATGCCCACATTGTTGATAACAAACATTCGAAGGTTGTAGGGCTTGGCCGGACGCAAAGCCACCAAAGTCAGCTGAGTCAGTTCAGGATTTGAGACTTCGGTACTCACTGCAGCATCCCAGAAGGCTGTGCAACAAGGGTGCATAAGGTCCATACATCATTCTCCAATTATATTTATAAAAAGATATAATTAGCCGCTAAATATCCTAATTCTACTGAGATTATTGGGACAATGATCTACTGCTTACCCTGTTTGTCTTTAAGATCAATCCTGTAGGCTGTGATGGGCCGGCCACCATCGAACCCAGGAGTCCAGCAAACAGTCAGAGTTCTTTCCTTCACCTCTTTTGTCTCCACCTTCAGAGGATTGGGGCGTACTAAAAAATAAAACTAAGTCAAATGCTGAATAGTGCTAAAACAATTAGTCAGTTAATAAATCAACAGATAAAACCATGTGCACATTTTCCCTACAGGCGACTCCAGTAACTAATTATGTCAAGAATATGTTGTCTCTCCTTCACAGATGATAGTTTCTCCCGTCGGTCTCACCTGCCACTACCGTCAGCGTCAGCTGGTGCTTGTGATCATTGAACCAGCCCGGTACTTCCACACGGCAGCCATAGGTCCCAGAGTCGCCCTCCTCAACCTGCCTAATGGTCAGCGACACATCTCCCACACCAACATCACCCTTGAGCAGGTAGCGCTCCGACAGTCTGTTGACCATTGATGCCCCGTCTGACCTGATCACCTCCTCGGCACAGCCCCTGTTGGGGATGGCTCCCCGACCCCAGCATGCAGAAAGTTTGCCGTAGGTCTGAGCATCATAGTTGCATATCAAAGTCACATCTTCTCCCACTGTGGCTATGATGCTTTCTGCAGACACACAACCTGAAAAGATAACACGTCCCAATGGAAACAAGGAATATTTGGTACGGCATAATGAATAAAAGATTTTGATTATCATCTTTTTTAAAACAGACTCATGACTGTCTTACCTAGGAGAAGACAAAAGAGGAGATTGCAACAAAGAAGAATCATTTTACCCTCGTCTCAGAATCAATCAGGATTTAGTCCACCTGCTAACCGACTCTGAACCAAACCACAGTGTGGTTTCAGCTTTGAAATTCTTCCAAGTCACATGAGGCGGTCCTTGATATGCTCACACAAACAACTTCTGCTGGCAGAAGTGGAATGTCAAAAGAGACGTTTCCTTTTCTGTGGTTTTGGTTCCTTATCCTAGAAGTAAGACACATGTTTCATTTTGGGGACAGAATCAAGATTATTAATACACTACCTTCACTCCTGTTGTTTGTTCTCAGTCCTGGTAGTTAATCAAAGAATTTGAGGAAGTATGAAACATTCAAACGTTTAACTTTATTCTTGGATGAGGTGTTTTGCATTCAAAGAAGAAGTTACTTTTTGTTAACTGAGCAGACACACTGTGAAACGGATTGTTAAAATATTCCACAAAACTTTAAAGACTCTGAACTCTCTGACGGTAACTTCCTTTCTGACATTTACTTTCAGCACAGCACACACATGGTTGTAGATGTATAATCTTTATATTCACTTCCAAAAACATGAACTCAAAATGTCCTGAAACCTCCGATAAAAATAGAACGTCTGGTTTACTCAGGGTCCATAGACATTTCTTCTGAGTAAGCACTTGGGTCTGGTGGATGTGTAGTAACCAGCAGAGAACTTCCTCTCTGATCACTCCACAAACATGAAGTTGGTTACACACAATAAATAAAAGAGAAACCACAACAATAATAAAACATGCAGACATTCCACAATTCAGATAACATGTTACAAAATGCCTGCAAACACTGTCACAGCCACATGAAGATCATTTCCCTCACTGACTCAGAAAAGATGTCTTCCACTTGCCTTGCTATACTAATTCAAATCAGTATTTATGCGATAAATAGATTAGATACAGATTAGCATAAAAACAAGAACTGGAAGAGAAACTGTGACGAAATGTGTCTTCAATGTGAGAACATGGAGTACAATTCTGCATAACAGCTTTCACAGTGAGCTTGAAATGAAAGAAAAAACATTAATATTGTTTGTTTATAATATTTGAATCTAAAACATTTCCCATATATCCATTTTGATCGTAAAGAAAGAGATGAAAATAGGATTTACATTGAGAACAACAGCAATTCATCATTCCTACGTAAAAATACAAACAAGGAAAAGTGGACATTGATAAAAGCGCACTATAGTCAGAGTGGAATATTCTTCTCTAATATGTTGACAATAATGTGTTAAACCCAGGAGGTGATATCAAGTAAAAAGTATAAACCACCAAGTATAAACCATCCTCATTGGAAAAACAGAAAGAAAACAATGTAAGTTGCTGCTAAGAAGGTTATATCTTCTCCATATTGATTGATTGAAAATATGAGTTCGAAAGGTTTCCTCTCAGGCGGAGAACATAAATGAGGTCAACTAACGTCATGACAGACGTGTCTTCATTCAGGAGATCTTCACTCAAGGACACTCATAACTGTTCTCAGCCGGTTGAAGCAGGTTTTAGAAAAGATTTATATTGGCTGTTCTACAAATACAGATGATTATGCACTTCTATTCAGCGAACGCCTGATTTAAAGATGGAAGGTCTTGCCGGAAAAGCTGGTGTTCCTGCATTGACAACAGCAACCTCCACTTCAAAGCGGCTCAAACAACAAACATAGCCTTAATATCAGCGGAGCGTTTCAGAGATAGGCAGAACATGTTGCTTATAGTTGAGCCTTCTGTTAACTGTAGTCAAAGGGTCATAACAGCTCACGGCAATGGTTATCAGAAAGGTTAAACTATCAACAAGATGTTCTCTCTGTCTCTGGAACACTTGGCCGAAATCGTAGATTTCCGAAGCCTCAAATCAGAGGCTCTCAAGTCTGCAATTGATGCAAGTTCTATCGGTATCAGGGTCACAATAATGATTGGGATTGGGATGTTTGAAATTAAAGAATAGTCATTCTAATCATACGTATATGCCCGTGTTTGTCTGGTGGGAGGGGCTTAGGGCAGAGAGCTGCAGGATAAGGGCTGTGTTTTTTAATTCTAGCATATGTTTGACTTTACCAGAAAACTTCCTATCCCGGGGTACCCCTTGAAATATGCTGAAAGCTTATTATGGATTTTTTGCCAGACGACTATCAAAATGAATTGCCTACCCCAGCTTTATTATTACACAATTTTGCAAAACTGGATTAATGGAAAAAGTTTTGACTGTTCAATGCCAGCTGTTTATATATTGTTACACAATCTGTGCACAGTATAAGAACATTAGGGGAAGGATTGAAGTTATGGCAAATACACTCGGTTAGCCTTGTAACAGTCTGTTCTGTGTGTCTCCCCAGTGTTTGTTGATTGTTTCATTCCCTTCACCTGCCCTCAGCCACTCCTCTGTCTCCCTGATTATTCATGCCCTACACCTGTGGTTTCCCCTCCTTATATATTCTCCCATTCTTTCCGTTGTGCCTGGCCAATTCTTGTCTTTGTTAGCGTCATTAATTCCTGTCTTTGTTGATTCCTGTTATTGTTACCTGTGTGTTTAGTCTCTGCTTTCAACCAGAGTTCCTATGTTCAACTTTTTCTCAGTAAAGAGAGTTTTTGTTCCACTTTACCTCGACTCCTGCCTGGTTCCTCTGCGCCTGAGCTCTTGCCCCACCACATCCGTGACAAGCCTGTGGTTAAGGTGACTCATACACTTATCTATTTATGGTCAGGGAAGGGTTGTAGTTCTGGTAAATGTAGTAACAAATCAAAACCCGAAGTGCAATAATCTGATGGGATGAAATGACAAACTGCCCTCCACTCAACCACATGCACCAATGTTGGCATGAGATGTTAATGTATTTATTATAGTCTGCATATTCATCCATTATATAGTGTGTTCCTAAAATGGACAAAAGAAGGAAGGCCCGCTATCTTTTAATGTGTAAAATTAATCTGAATGGCACATGAGTCATAAACTCTTATTCATTCCACACTAATGGAAAATAAGTTTGATGATTATGGTGAAAAAGAAAATAGCTGCCAGCCTGTCAATGAGGCACTCCCAGGCTGTGAATTAATTCCTGCAATGAAAATGAACCTTATCAAGAGGGACTGGGTCAAGTATAATAGTCCCACAGGCTTTTATATGTGCCATAAATAT
Organism: Pseudoliparis swirei; assembly: GCF_029220125.1. Classification (NCBI taxonomy): domain Eukaryota; kingdom Metazoa; phylum Chordata; class Actinopteri; order Perciformes; family Liparidae; genus Pseudoliparis; species Pseudoliparis swirei. The sequence continues at coordinate 12,591,260 of NC_079406.1, read as the reverse complement.
GTAGTATATTCAAATATATATTGTTTGTTGAAAACTGTCATATTTCTCTGCACTCTATTTCTTGCTTTCAGGTTTAACCCACAGCAACATAAGTGCACACTTATATTAAATTGATCAATTATTTAAACATTTGGGAAATGTCTTTTTTTCACTCAAGTATGAGAGGAAAGTCTCAGCCAGTGGGTTGAGCGAGTCCTTTAAGTAGAACGTTGGTGGCCCCGCCTCCAACTGTCCTCATGTTAATTGTCCTCCAGCGAGACATTGAACCCCAAGTGCTTCACAGCTGCCCACTGCTCCTTTATGCATTAGACGTGTTAAAAGCAGAGGGCAATTTGACGAGTGGGATAAAGTCTAAAAAAATAAAATGTGCCAACACTTTAGCCAGCCCGCCATAATAATTTCTTCTTAATCATTCCACTTGTAAAGGGTATTTTCTGATTTTTTAAAAATACCAAAATAAGTTTTAGAAACACAACACAGAGGTTTCAATAATGGTCAGTCACTTGTTTTTTCTGAAGTAATTGTTTTCTGTATAAATGATATAGGATTAATTCGAAAATGTATGATATTTCATTTCTAAAATTAAAAATAGTTCCAATGCTTACTCATGATTTGTAAAACGTTCTTAAGCTACACTATATTTGAACATAATTTGGGCTCAAACATGAAGAGCGTTACCAGAAGTATATCTATTATATCCAGACACTGATGAAAGTTGAACTTCTGGACTTCTGTATGCATCTTAAATTAATGAGTAAACATTTGGGTCCAATAAATGTTTAGTAACCCAGCACAAAATATCTAATTTCATTGTTCCCACAACTAACTACTAGAATATATAAATACAGGTCAGTATATGGATTTTCCTTTTTATCATTAATATTTTTGAATAATTACATTTTTTCGCACCAGATCCCAGGAGATCTATTGAGGTTATTTAATTTTGCTCACAAAAGGTTATAATAACTATGGTTATGAGAGATCTTGGATCTTCACACTAAATGTATGTGTGTGAAGTAAAGAGGTGCATAGAGCCGCATGAGTATTTGTCGATATGCAAAGTTGACAAATTGATCTTCTCACACCATCCATGAAATAAAAAACAAAGTCTCACTTACATGTTGCTTACTTTGCCAAACAGATTCATAGAAACCCGCCAGCAAATAACTGGAACGATATCAGTGTTGGAGTGACTCCTCATAATATAAAAATCCTCATAACGAGGAGGTTTAACTGAGTTAAGAGAGGATGTATCATATTCATATATGTTTTGTAGTTTATTATTCTTTTTACTCTTTGCTGGCCAGTTCAATATACAGTTCAATTCAGTTTTATTCAAAACATTGAGACTATAGTCATCTGATAACTTCAGACAGATTGCTCAGTGTATTCATGGTAGAATATTCTAATATGAATGATGCATTAGGTCCAATAGGTGGCATTGTGTCCACAAGTATAAACCATGTACCAGCTTTTAAGGGATGTGAGATCCATGGTGCTATGAAAAACAGACAAACGACAAATCAATTAATCTGCATGATATTTGTTGCATCTTTTCAGCCACATGTCACACATTTTCCCTTTTTAGAGCGATCAGAGAGCGGTACGACTCAGTATGGTGCTAAAAAGGACAACGGTTTCCCTCTAAAGCTGAAGAGTTGCATCAAGTCAGCAATCAAAAGCCGACACATTCAGTAAGCAGTTCCTTATGGATTCACTTATCATAATGTTGGGACCCTCTATAATACTTCATAGATGTTTTTAGCAGTTGAGGTGTGGAGATGTTGAAGTGTCTTCGGCAGAAATATTCTCCCTGGTTTGAAGAAATAAGCATTAAATGATATTCTCAGTCTATAAAAAGAAGACTCACTCAGTGACTTCAACGGCTTGATAGACGCCCACCTTGAATGTGTAAAATTAATCTGAATGGCACATGAGTCACAAATTGTAATCCATTCCACACGAATGGAAAACAAAGATGAGGATTATGATCATTGCGAAGGAAAAAATAGCTACCGCCCTCCCAATGTTCCCCACTTCAAAGAAGGCTTTGAATTTTTACTGCATTGAAAATGAACCTTATCATGAGGGACTGGGTCAATTATAATTGGCACATAGTTTGTAATATATGCCATAAATATACAATACATTTTCAATATACTGTATATTTAAAGCAATATTACAAAACTAATACATCAGTGTACTCTATTTCTCAATTCTAACCCACACACCTCAATACAAATATCATGGGAAAATATTCCTGAAGAAGGCCATATGTGCTTTAGCATTGGTTACAAATAAAAACAAAGATTGCATGAGAGTTATGGGAGTGCAGCTTTCCTCCTTTATTTTAAAGTCTCATTTTAAAGAAATACTTCCTGAGATTAGGAGGACATTTTCATTCAGTTCTTTATATTTTTTTTGTTAAACAGCTCAGACACAACACTATAGATTATCAAAAGTACAATACCATAGTTTTAATTGCAAATATGTACAATGTTGGGTCACCAACTTCCACATTTTTAGTCAAGGATGTTGTCAATATTTCTGTAAGGAGTTTAAACCGTCAGTTACTAACACATATAAAATAAAGTTTACCCTTAAAAATAAAATGCAAATAACATGATGTTTTATCCCTTAACACAACACATTGGCAATAAAATGGAGACTATGGGTCAGTGGGTAGCAGGTCCGTCTTTCAATCAGGGGGTCAGCGGTTCAATCCCCGCCTCAGTCGATTAAGCAAGACACTTAACCCTAAATTGCTTCCTGTAGCTGCGTCTACGGTGTATGAATGTAACAGGATTGTAAGTCGCTTTGGATAAAAGCGTCAGCTAAATGACATGTAATGTAATGTAAAAAATAGCGTAAAACTAATTTGATCAACATGTCCACTATTCAACATTGTATTCACAGGTGGTTACTCACCACTGCAGCGAGTGTCCAGTCCCGGCTAACAACAAGAGATTGAAAAACCAAATACCTTCAGGCTGGATGACAAAGTTCATATTCAACCTGGATGATTATTATGAGCATTACCTTCCTCCATTTCCAGGTGTGTGTTGACCTTCTCGTCATTGAACCACCCTGGGATCTCGAGCCTGCATCACTCCACTGGGTACCAGGAAGGTCAGCGACACATCTCCGTCTGTCACCCTGCCCTGCAGCTGGTACCTACGCGACTCCCTGAAGAGCAGAGCCCCATCCAGTGAGGAGACGATGATGTCGGAACATTTGAACCGGGGTACCATCCCTCTTCCCCAACAGAAACTCAGGATGCTGTGAGTTTGGGTGTCATACCTACAGGGCAAAGTGACATTGTGCCCAAAGAAGCCAATGACGTTGAGGGTGCTGCAAGACACTGTGGAACACAGTAGTCGATTAAACTGGATGATGTGATGCAGATTGTAATTAATAAATGTCACGCCCACGAATGCATCCACACAGGCGCACACACACACATAAGCACTGTTAGACACCCATGAGCACACCTCAAATACAAGAAAACCATAAAGCGCCGAATATCGACTCAACTTGGGTCATGAGGCAAAAATAACAAAGACCACGCATCTTTGTAGGCTATTGTATAACCATGTCCTGAAGTGAGGAGAAGATGGATTTCTCCCCACACACAGGCACTGAAGTTTAAACTTCCCTTTTTTCAAAATCAGGAAGGAAATCAATACTAGTACATGTCTACATCTTAAATTGAATCCTTGTGATATGCAATGAGCACACATCGTATCCAAGGTTATTGTTGTACATCAAAATATCAGCTCTCACCTGGAACTAGATAAGTGCATTTTAAACTCGCAACATGCAATCCCACATGTATTCATTTGAGAAGACATTTTGTTAGGTCCTCAGCCTTGGCCTTTTAGTGTCCCAGTGCAGGAGTTGTATCGCACTAGAGTGTTCCCAGCAGCCAGCATCCAGCTTCTATCATACAAAACCCCATCTAAATCAGTCTTTCATCCATTGTTTAAAATACCCATTTGCTATCCTTTATGAGTGAACACAATACCCTACGCCAAATCCTATCAGGTTTAAGAAATGCCTCAAAGTGACTAGTAAAGTTGAAATTATCCATTTTATTAGTTTAGAGTAGACCATTAAGATACTGTAGACCACCGTGTTTCCTTTCTTTGTTGTATTGTAGAATGAAGCTCTTTACTGTCAGTTTCTTTTTTTATGGAACAATTTGAATTAGCAGGCGTAGTATTCATCTGTCATACTCTACTATCGCACCAATAGAATATGTTTTTTGCGAACTCGATATGATTGTTCACAGCTATACCAATAAACTTCACATGCAATCAAATCACGAATCAGTCAAGTTTGTAATCTTTGTTAAGATAAAGAAATCACCATTATTACGTTCCAGTTAGTGCCCTTGTGTATATGCATGTGTGGATGTGTGTGTGTGCTCAAAGGCAATTGTTAAATGACTATTACTACAGTTAGTATGAGGACTGCAGCCTGAGAAAAATATGTTGTCTTTGCCGGTTTACCTCGAACATGCCCGTCTCCACCTCCACCCTGTCAGCCACCATTGAGCTGCTGTTGTGCTCTATAGATCATGGCCTCCCACAATAATGTCCTGTGTTCTGTCACTTCTCTTTCTCATTTCTCTTAGCTGTGAGTCGATTCTCAGATTGTCTCAGACCTACAGCTAACTTAAAGAAACCAAAACTATTCAATACACAGGAGAGAGAATATTACGTCGAAAGAGCTGAATTGTGTTCAAATGAACCAGTGGATCTGAAAATAGCAGTTCACTGAACTCATAAAAACAACTCATTACATCAAATTTCTTCTCCATTTATTCTCTTTATGATATCATGAACATATATGCCAATGTGCCTGCACGACGGCAGGGTCGTTTAGACCACTGCTCCCTCCATCCAACTATTAGTTTATTGCTCAACTTCGCAAGAGGAGTCTTGTTTACTCTGATTTCCGGTTTGGGTTCAAATTTGAGCCATTGTCAATCTTCTGTACAGATGAAGGTTTAAAGATGGCCTTTTTGCTGAATAACTGGTCTGGTTCAAAGTTTAAAAAAAAGAGCCAACACTGAAAAATCTCTGGCTGGTCAACCTGCTGATGTCTAACACCAGGGGCAAACAGAAAAGGAGAAGTGAAATGACAAAGGTCAGAGTCTTGTCATATTTAGACATTTGAAAGAGGCTGGTAGTTGCTGCTTGGTCAGCTCTATTTCTGGAGGAACTGAAGTGCAGAGCAATTGAGCTTGTAATGTAAAAAAAAGTGAAGAATGATGGGGACACTAATACACATCATAGCTTCATTCTTGGTCCATTTTGGGGGGTTTCTTAATCGCAAGCCAACGAGAGAAAATTTTGATTTGCAATACTGACTTAAAGGGATCCATTGCTACCTTTGGGACAAACATGCTGAGCTGTCAAACAGCTCTAAGCTCCGTCAGATGACCTCTACTCTCTAAATAGACACCGACCATCTGCTGGACGAGATATGGGACAACAAACGGCATGCTGGAAGATGCTGGCGGTCAATACTGCCCCCTATTATTCGATTTTACTTCCTCAAACACATTGAACATGTGTTTGCATATCCCTTGATATGCAGAGTGGCAAACACATGTTTAATGGCATGCCAGGGGTATGCATGTGATGGCTGTACCACTTAGTATACATACATGTACCTGCCCATACATACTGTGAAAAGGTTGTTGATATACGAGTATTACAATGTATCAACGGGTCAACAAAACACACTTTTCACAGGAGACCGCTGTTTATGTTCTGCTTCAACATTGTGTATTGTTAAGCGTGACCACAATCGTGCCCTCACTTTCATGAAGTTAAAGCAACATTTCAACCCAAACCATGATCTTTTCGTTTACATAGCGATGTCGTATATTTTGCTGCAGACCTAGCGAAGCTTCACCTATTGCTTTGTCAATCATTGATATTTCAACAGTTACAGTTTGGGAAAAAACTGACAAATTATGTCATCCGTTGGAGATCAGAATACGCTTCCATCCGTCGTTCTTGAGGGCATGGATAAACAGATTGTATAATTTAATTTGGAGGACTTGTTGGCCATGGCTGATGTGCCCCTCCTCTAAAAGGTAACTACATGTTGGAGCTAAGGCGGCTACAGAGATACAGCGTTGTGAAAACGAGAACTGTGATTGATCAGCACTTGTGTTTGTCCTACAAGTTGCTGCTAGAGATGGCCGAGTGCGAAGAGAACATGAAGCCAGTAGAAGGAGAGTCAGTAGTATTTGGCTCTCCAGAAACGCACATCTTTCAAAGCCATTTTCACCATGATCCCCAGTCATCATCATCGTGAAAACTGATCAGAAAAGTCATATATTCAAAAATAAAGAGACAAAACTCTGTTGGTACACCGAAGTTAGTGCGTCTCTAGCTTCTGTTAATTCTTAAAAACATTTTTATTTCGTAAAACAATGTGGCACTGAGGATGGCCGGGCTCTGCTCGTACACATTAACTGCAGTGACACAGATCCAGTTGAAAATGAGCACAGTTTCTCATTTGTCCTTCTCCTGACCGACGGTGTGTGTGTGTGTGTGTGTGTGTCAATCCTCTGTTGCTCCGAAGGTTTCTTTGTCATTTATTCCTTATTTCCTCTTCAAGAACAGACTCAAATCTGTGTTGGTTTGTCTGTGTGTAATTCATGATGGATTTATGGTTGTTGCTCCCGGCGACTATAGAGACCCGGCCCTTTCCCCACTTCTTACTTCCCACCCTCTGCCCTCCCAGGAGTGTGTCTCTATGCCCCCTCCCCTCCTCTCTCCTATTAATATCCCACTAGGGAGATCAGAGCTCATGGGGAGTTTGGGAGCGGAAACGCCTCCAAGCACTCCTGGAAGACACAAGAGCTGGATAATGGTGACGAAAACACGGAACAAACACAGATTAAGGCGAGTGAGGGGAGAATTTGATTCTGAATGTGTGAAAGAGGATTAGAAAGCATGAGTGAGGAAATGAAACAGGATAGAAGTGAAAGAAAGAGATGAATTAAGAATGAGCAAGTTGGATGTAGAGATCTGTCGCAGATTTAAATACACCTTACACTCACCAGCACAGTTGCCTGTAGGTTTTGTCAGTAAAATAAATAGCATTCACACCGTCTCCTTTTAAAGGACATAGTAATCATTGTAATTTTACAGTGAGCAGTCACAGTGCTCGTTTGCTACTCGTTCCTCCCACCCACAGTGTGCTGGGACGCTGCCATGAATCCCATTTCTGTTACTCATTGCAGCATCATTTTGGGATACAGTTGCAAACGATGTTTTCCCACAAATAATCTTTTATGGTGACTTATCACTTGAAGATGCTTGTAGTCATCTGTGTTGTGTACTTTGTAGCAGATTATGGCCTATAAATGTAAAGGAGAAAGGTAAGATGCTGAGACTGTGCCTCCACGCATACACAGCATGAGGAAGCGAGCCACTGCAGGATATGAGGATATTCAGCCAACAACATTCTCATGAGTTCAGTCTCCTTCGGCACAATCGAAAAGGAAATATGTGCAAACATAAACATGCCCTTAATGGAAAGATGATTAAGGATGTACAGAAGAGAAACAGTTCTCCTGACCTGAGACTCCAACTCTTTCACTCCACTGGGAAACAAAGTCCTCTTTTCATTTCTCACATGGCCCGGCCACCTCTGCTACTAACACAGGACAGGAAGATGCTGAGAAAACCATTCGAGGACATGAGCAGGGGACCAATATGGGAACGATTATCCTGGAGCACAAAGTCCCCTAGTGGTAGAGATCTAAAATGTTTGGACATTTTTGTTTTTAAAAAGGTTTGAAATACTTAAATCTACAATTTCAAGTTTTACAAGTTTAGTTTATAGGTGTTCAGTCCACCCATTCAAGCTCAAAACTGGAATACAATCCAAGACGTGAAGCAAGTGCAAGTTCGAATTTTTGCTTCTATCAGATAGTTTTTTCTTCTCTTTGCATCTGAGCAGACAGGGCCGACTCCGCCACAGTACTGTTAACCCAACGGCATGATTCCTCCGCACTGAGCACAGCAAGGGTCATGAGAAAATGTGTGTTCTATCTCTGTGCAAGTGTTCACGCACACACATTCTTCTTTGCTATTTAAAAAGCACAACATGAAAATAAACATCCTAGTCAGATGCACATCAATTTAAAAAAAATGTTTTAACAGTGTGGCTGCTACTGCCGTAAGACGTTGCATAATATATATGCCAGTAGTAAGTAAGCCTCCCTCCAAAATAAGTCTATAGTTATGCAAACACAGATTAAAAAAACACCTTTCCCTTCAATAATAAGTTCTAGTTTTATAGTTCTTTATCGTTTTCAGTCCAGCAACGAGCGATTAACAAATAATTATACCATTGTGTTTCCTGCTAGAAATAATAACATATAATAAACTTTTTTTATTGTAATAATAGCTTGGATAGTCAATACTGTTCAGTCAGGAAACGTGCTAGCAGTAAGCTTGCTAGCAGTTAGCTTGCTAGCAGTTAGCTTTTACTCAAGATGTTTACTGCATGTACAAACAAATCTTGAACATCCAATATTAAAACTGAACAGACTACTTTGTAGTCGCTGCTGAGCTGTTGACTTTTTAAACAGTGCTTGTATCGTCCACATTTTTTAGCAGAACCAGCGAAAGACTTAACAGATAACTTAACTTTGAAATTACAACAAACCTCACAGAAACGAACGCTGATGTGTTCACCGATGTCTGTACTTCCGTGCATTTGAACACTTATGTGATTTCATAGCTTGTAAAAAAATTAACTAGCTATATTTTTTTGGAGAGTTTTTCCTGATCCGATGTGAGGTCCTGGGACAGGGATGTCATATGTGTTCAGATTGTAAAGCCTTCTGAGGAACATTTTTAATTTTTGATATTGGGCTATACAAAATAAACTAAATTGAATATGGTCAACAGTGACTACAAACCAAACTATTTGAATCAGCAAAGTGACGTAGTAGTCCCTCAAGAGTCGTAATACATTTCCCCTTTTTACAGAAATACGCTCTCTTCTGTCCTTCCTTTCTGACTTGTCAAATCCAATTCAGTTTTTTTATACAATTGACAACCGCCATTGGCTCAAATAGGAGCAAACAACGTCTCAATCAATAGTTACATGAATGAGAGATATTGCTCCTTTTTTGCTGTTGTCCACACAGTTCTCAAATCAGTGGGAGTAATTGAGTCATTGTAAAAGACAAAAGGTGGGTTGATTTATTTCTTTTTCCCATGTCAGACATATGGATAGAAAGGTTACTAAAAATATCTGCAGGGCCAAAAAGTAACAAGTCCAACAAAATGGTGGGAGGCTTGAATAGAGCTACGCCTACAGGACTCAATGTACTTGCATGTCTTGTCAAAGGTTAAAACCCAGGATTAATCTAAAACGTATTTAATCAGAAAGTGATGTTTTTGTGGGCTATTCTTAGAGTAAATATAATAATGATATGAAATCTCTGTGATTTAGAATGCCTCTCAAACATTACCAGTTGCCAATTTTCACATCCCAGCTGGTATTTCCAATTTCAACAACGTCAGGGTGAAAGACGGAATCTGCACTCGAAACAAATGTACCTATCCATTCATTTCAGGAATTTTCACACACATTTCTTCTTCCTCAAGTTGTCTTGTGTACAGAGAACATCATCTATCATAAGCAAATAATCCCTGATATTCGATACATATGGGGAACCTACACAAAGACAGGAAGGAAGCACAGCGTCTGCATGGACGGACACAATGGGGAGCTGGGAGAGAGGGCACCGAGTCACTAGAACAAAAGCTCACCTTTCAAAGGTTCAAAGGTGACATTCCAAGTATCAAAGAGAGGATATTGTTTAAAAGAGATCTAAAGACAAATTTTTTAAGTTCTGTTAATTTTCATTTGGGGGAATTTTGGGGTATTGGAATCTGCTAGGACATGAAACAAGTTTAAAACAATCCATAGTTAATGCAGTTATACAAGCCACTTATTTGCAACTGATGAACAGAAATGTAGCTCAGCGAAAGTTCAGACAGGAAGACATTGGGTACAGCTGGTTCATTCACAAGTCTTGCAGCGATTACACCATTAGCTGATTGGGGGCGGGCCCGATGAATGAACCAACCATTTAGAGCCAGCCCAGTTGGGTAAGCCTATCACAGCGTCGTTGGTAACACTTTAAAGTTGTGTTCTCTGCTGCTGTCAGTTGTCGTTTCAGCTCGCGTCAGTTCGACCCTCCTCCACCCCAGGCTCCTCCAATTGGCGTTGCGGCAACGCTTCTTCGACACCGCCACCAGTGTCTGGACTCTATGGGGGAATTCTGCATGCGCAGATATCAGCATCTCTACCCCTGGGTTATCCTACTTCAGGATGGAGTCCAATCGCCAAAAAGACTTTGCACTATTGCAATATACTATTGTAATAAATGATTGTTAAACTCTAAATACCCATCTCTCCTGATTGAAATGAATATAACCAACATTTTCATTCAAATGATTAAAGGTTTACTGGCATCTCATGGTTTGTGGTAGGTTGCGACCAACTAAATACCCCTCAGCTCAGCGGCTACCTTTCCAAGCATGGTGCCTACAGGTAGATTTATCGTTATGATTTTAGTACAACTAGGAGTTACTCTTATCAATACTCTGCATTTCTACATGACTAAATAAGTGTTTTAAAAAATGATTTATTAGGAATAGAATTAGAAGTTATTTAACTAAATATTGTTTCTAGAGCAGCAACAGTTAACTGCAAAGTCAGTATGTAGAGTAATATTGTGTTGCATGTACAGTAACAAGAGTAGTTGCTTTCAACTCAAGTAATCATCACCACAGTGCACCTGCATGTGTGTTTGTGTCTATGTGTGTGTGTGGAGTTGGAAGAGCAACGTCATAATATATACTTATAAATAACTAATATAGTACTATATAGTACTAACTTACTCATAAAAAGCACCAGTAACGCCGGGGCTTAGCCATACTACAAGCATCCATGCCTACTATACCAACTAACTCGGAGTGGTGGTCAGCTCAATGTTAGTAAAACCAACCAGGTTATTATTGAAAAAGGAGACAAAGACAACCTGAGAAGGTCATCACACATCTCCATCCTGGTAAAGAAAGTTAATTAAAAGGTTGATTTTCTTGAAGAAACAATGAAGAAGACAACTTTCCTGTGCAAAGTTCTTTTACAGAGGAGTAATAGAAAGCATCCTTACTGGAAACATCACATGCCGGTATGGTAAAGAAGAGCTCTACAGCATCTTTGGTACCTTTCTACCAAGAATCAGTGATGTTGCTGACAAGAGGAGCCTGAGAAGAGCTCAAATGATATTAAGGACAAAACCCAACTCAGCCACAGCCTGTTCCCCCTGCTGCCGTCTGGCAAGAGATACATTAGCATCAGCTGCTGTACCACCAGACGAGAGCAGCTTCTTTCTTTCGGCTCTGAGACTCCGCACTTCTTCCTCCACGTGTTTTTCTTATGTTGCAAACTGGGACTACAAAGTACATTTTGTTGCACAACACAAATGAACATTAATCCCCAATCCTGTGCAGTTTGGAGCAAAAAACAAAAAGTTTTTTAGCATGCAGTACAAATGTGACTATAAAGCCGAGACTCAAAGATCCAATGAGCCCAATCGTATATATGTGTGACTATATTAGTCCACATTGTACCCATTTCAAGTCAGATATATTGGATTGGCTGTCATATATGAATAAGACATTTATATTTTTATTATTCATTTATATGGTTACATTTATGTTAACAATAAAATATAATAGCATGCAACTATGCATACTTCTCTGAATCTCTGCAGACTTAAAATATAGCAAAATATATTTTGTTACACAATGTGATTTAAAACTCCAGCCAAAAGTTGAGGCTACGTTGATTCTAACACAATCAGCGCACGGTGGGTCTATTTCTCCCCCCCCCCCCCATGACCCCACATTCAGTTGTGTTTCATGTGCTTCTTTTAAAATGTATCAGCATGGAGCCAGACACCCATGACTGATGACGACTTACACAATCGAACACGTGGCTCCGCTGCATTGTGCTGCACCCTGTAAATGGAATAAAAACATGAAGGCACTTCTTTATAGCCCCACTGCAATCACCTTGGAGACACTTTAGCTGCAACTATGCAGTTCACTTGGCCGCGGGTCTGATGGGAGTTTCTCACAGACGCCTTTCGCATTTTAATTAGGTTATACAAAATGCTTCTTCTAAAGGCCCGCTGGCAACTATGCAACCCAACATCTAAGTTTCTTGTTTGAGACAGAAAGTGAGATAGCTTTTTTTTAACGGACACAAATGGATTTGGTTTCTTCAACATATGAACCAAAACAGAGAAAGTATCACATCACAGTACAAATCCCTGTGTAGCATCCAGGTTTACTTCACACTCTCCGTTTGTAGATTCAGATATTTTAATCAAAAGAAAAGAGATTTGGATAAATTGCTGGCTTCTCTTTCACAATTGAATTTGTCTTAGAAGTCCAATAACCATTTCTTACATCTGTCAATACTCCACGTTTCTATGCTCTTTTTCACCCCCATTCTCATAATAAACACTGCTGCCAATAGGAGCAGAGGGGGAGCGACTACAAATGAATGATGATGTTGTATGCGCTTCTATTGTATTGCTGTTTATTCTGGCAAAAGTCTGTGGATTTCAAAAGACAGCTTGTACTAAGAGTCTGCAGTATGTCTGACTCTTTCATCAACGGGGACTATAAACACAGGTCTTATGGTGGTATTGGGGGTTTTCTGCTCAGAACATTTTTGACTCCGGAGTCGACTTAAGCAAAAAGCTCTTGGAACGTTCTTATGAATAAAAGATTGTGCTAAATACCCATTTTACCAGACGGCTTTGTACAAAAAAGAGGTGATGCTCTTTGCATTTTACCGCCTCTTATTGGGGTGAACAATTGTGCAACACTAAATCATATATATGCAATAGTGTGAAGCGAAATGGGGTGAATGCAGCAAGATAAATAACGTAAATGCAAAAGAAAAGTTAGTTTGAGTAGAGTTGCTGGACAACAAAACATGCCAAATAGCCAATTGATTTAAAAAGTATCATTAACTGTGATTATAATTTGTGCTTATCTTACATTTCAAAAATGTCTTGATTGCCACACAATGTAAAATGCTTCAGAGACTATTATGAATGTTTAACAAATGCACTTATCTTTGCTCATGTTAGAATTAAGTATGAGAAAAGGGACTCATTTTTGAAGGGTTGTATTTAATTGATTAACTATGATCCGATGAGCCAGGGCCACAAAATGCTACTTTGTTTCCACCTAATATCCCTTGAAGCATTTAGTTTCTCATATGAATAAGACCACGTGTCTCAATAGGATGTACTGTCTAGATAAAGATTAAATAAATATGATCTAAAAAAAGATCTTTAAATCTTTAAGATGTTTTTTTTAATGAAAATGTGTTGAACAAGTAGAAAACTCCTTTGAGGAATAACTCCTGCAAAGGATGTGTGCGTAACGTTCGGGATTGTGGGGTCAAATGTGAGGTGCTGAAAATGTGTTTGATATTTTTCCATCACCAACTGCTCCACAGTCTCAAAATCTGGTGTTCCCGAAGTACACAACAGTGTGAAACATGACTCACAATTCACACGGCTAAGTTGCAGCTGAACAGCTGTCATTTGTATATTTAAATTAATTCTTTCATGAGATGGACAGAGCATAAAGAAGCAATAACATGAAAGACTACATCAGTAACATGTATATACAGGACTGTCTCAGAAAATTAGAATATTGTGATAAAGTTCTTTATTTTCTGTAATGCAATTAAAAAACAAAAATGTCATGCATTCTGGATTCATTACAAATCAACTGAAATATTGCAAGCCTTTTATTCTTTTAATATTGCTGATTATGGCTTACAGCTTAAGAAAACTCTAAAATCCTATCTCATAAAATTTGAATATTTCCTCAGACCAAGTTAAAAAAAAGATTTATAACAGCAAAACAAAATAAAAAGATGAATTGTTTCTTTGTCAATCGTTCACACGCACGTTATCTAACAAAAAATGGGTTTAAAAATTAAAGATCTAATGAAAAACATCCCGCACATTCTATACCCACAAATGTTTTCTCTGACTACTTCTTGTTTTCGCCTAATTTGTTCTATCAAGAACTTCCTTGCCAGTCCACTTATGCTCTTGCTGTGCGGTGGACATAGATATATTTTTCAATTATATATTTGTTTGGATGCTGCATAGATTACACAATAACAATTAAATAATATAATTGGGTCCATTGCCATGCTGGAGGTCTGGTTCACTCCCTTTAATGTGGTGAGTATCCACTTCAGTCATGAGGATCTGGAAACAGCCCATCACTATATATTAGCCGCTCCCATTGGAAATCTGGCATTTTTTTGCTTCCACTTTATTATTAGTGTACACATTAGTTTTTAAATTATGAATTAATAAGCTCCTCAAGCTCCTAAACATGTCCTTGTTTAGTTCCAGGTTCATATGGGATGGCTATCTGACACAAACTGACATCCTTGATGGCATCTGTCATAATTTGTATTGTGACAGCAGAGCTCTTGCCCCTAATGTGTAAATGTGTAATATATAGAATGAATGCCAATTATCTATATGAATAAGTAAATAAAACATTGTGGATACCCTTAAATCATTGTTAATAGTAGATTTTCGATTATTTTGTACAGTCCTGGGATTATTTGACTTAACTTTCATCGACAACATGGTTTATCCTTTCCACTTTTCTCACAAGGTGTTCAAAATCCCGGTACAGTAAATTACAATTTGTATTCATTCAAGTAATAATGAACTGTCACCACTACTCATTTTATTAAATGATATAGTGTCCTAATATATATATATATATATATATATATATATATATATATATATATATATATATCAATATAATAATATACAATTTCACAAAGATTAACAGTCACATACTAAGTGTATAAGTGCTGAACCACACCTCCGGATAAATAAATACACAAAGACCAGCCAGTTCATGCTCTCTCGCTTACAAGCCTGAAATGAGTATCGTGTTGTTGAGACAATCATCATCCTCAGAGCAGAAGTTACGTCACCATGACGGCCTTAAATAGTCATTATTTAAGTATTTACAAAATACTTAAATGTGCCTCTCACCATTTCACTTTGACATATGTTGACTTGATGAACAACGTATCAAGCACAGCGGAGAATACCAACGAACATGTAAACATATGA
Organism: Pseudoliparis swirei; assembly: GCF_029220125.1. NCBI lineage: Eukaryota > Metazoa > Chordata > Actinopteri > Perciformes > Liparidae > Pseudoliparis > Pseudoliparis swirei. Next base: position 12,575,998 of record NC_079406.1, on the reverse strand, counting down.
ACAGCTGTATGTAAACCGCATGACATAATAATGTTGATAGCCGTGCGAGTTGCTTATTAGCAATATTGTCTTTTTTGGGCGGGGGAAACAGAATATATTTGGTGTATAAAAATGTAGTCAGTGATTTGTTTAACCCCACACTCTCAGTATTTACAGGGTCAAGTTCACCACATTAAACAAGACTTGTGTAGAACAGGACCAGCTCGGTGTTGTGGGTGGACGATCCCCCGGAGGCCTCGCCCGCCCACATAGCCGCCCACCCAAAGAGTCAGAATCTTGTGGTGTGTGATTTTGTGATCTATAAACTATCAAAATTAGGAGAGGGAGGGAACATGTGGGAACAGCTGGCTGTATTTTTGTTCTCTCTCTCCCTCTCTCTCCCCCCCTCAATCTGTCTCCCTCTCCCCCCTCTATTCAATTCAATTCAATTCAGTTTATTTGTATAGCCCAATTTCACAAATTACTAATTTGTCTCGGAGTGCTTTACAATCGGTACACATAGACATCCCTGTCCCAAAACCTCACATCGGATCAGGAAAAACTCTCAAATAACCCTTCAGGGGGGAGCAACAGAGGAGGATCCCTCTCCAGGATGGACAGGTGCAATAGATGTAATGTGTACAGAAGGACAGATTTAGAGTTAAAATACATTCAATGAATATGACAGAGTGTATGAATAGTTCATAGTAGGCATATTCCACGATGGAGACCTCCAGGTGAACCTGATTCAGCCCTAACTATAAGCTCTGTCAAAGAGGAAAGTCTTAAGTCTACTCTTAAACGAGGTGACTGTGTCTGCCTCCCGGACTGAAATTGGAAGCTGGTTCCATAAAAGAGGAGCTTGATAACTAGAGTTCTCTGGCTCCCATTCTACTTTTTAAGACTCTAGGAACTACAGTTCTATCCTTCTCCCCCTCCCTCCCCTAAAGTTATCTCTCTCTCTCTCTCTCTCTCTCTCTGACCATCCCTTCACTTCCCTAAAGTTCTCCCTCTCTCACTCCGACCGTCCTTCCCCTCCCCTAAAGTTCTCTTCTTATATATGACCAAGCACACTTCTGCAGCAAAGCTGGTGCAGAGCTGAGGTGATTTGTGGCGCTTGCTGAGAGCTGCAGTGACGCAACGCGCACATCCTGAAATATGTGACCGCCGGACACGTTGGATTGGACATCAGAGCCGGTAGATGGGTTTTCTTGACAATTACTTCACATCCGGTTACAACAACAACAACAACACTCATCATTCAACTCTGACATAGTTTATTTCACAACAATGTAAGCTTGTATGGTGGCTGAAATATCTCAGTGATTTTCATAAACTGTCCCTTTATACGATTACCTCAACAGAAAGTTAAGAGAACGGCGGTTTGGAAGAACAAAGAGAAAGTGACATTTTGCACTATATTTGTCAACATTATTCCTTTTCATATGCCAACAGCCTTTTAAAAAGTTTTCTCATAATACATTCTTTTTTTGTTTGCTTTTTGCATTTCTGTATCAAACAACCTTTAAAAAGAGCTCAGAGAATAGTACAGCTCTGTATAATAAGCTCGTAGTTTCACTGCCACTGTGGAGTTTAAGTGCATCCATGGAAATAAGAAAAATGTATTGACAGAAGGAACTCGTCATTTTGTTTAAAAATAGCAAAGTCTTGCATGTGGAATTAATCTTGGATGACCCTCTTCTTATAGCTATCCAAAAAACCATAAAGCTGGCATCTTCCACTCTTAAGAGCCCCCTTCAACCCACTGAGTTACTGTGCGCGTTAAAGCGTTCTGCCATATTGATCGGGTGCCTTCCTTAATGCACACATGATCGTTTATCAAATCAATTCCAAATGCTGTTTACTCAGTAGGCATATTTAGTTTGCAACAATATCACTTGAAATGTAACAAACATTATAACTCTGAACATATTTTGTGTTTTATATTTGATCTGCATGTATGTTTCTGTGTACTGGCTGTGCAAACAAATATCCCTCTTGAGAGAAATAAATCTAATGTACTGTAAAACTTCACACTGATAATAAAACTACACTGATCAGAAAAGAATAAAAACCAACAATGTTCACCTTTAATGATCTCAAATAGGTTTACAAGTCATTTCGAAGAGACGTACATTTGATAAATAAGATCTTCTAAACGGATATGACAGATCAAACTTGGTGTGATCATTGATGGAGATAAATGGGACCTAATAAAGGACCAGAGAAATATGATACCAACCAGTGCTAGATTTTAGCAATTTAAAATCCTGCAGCGTTTGCTCTCCCAACAAAAGTATGAATTGAATTCCAGCCCGGTCATGACATCCAAGCATTTTGGATATGTTCACTGGATCATATTGTGATCTTACAATAATGTCTATCAATCAATTTATGTTTTAAATCTTCAAGTATATTTTTTATCCTCATTTGGCCTCTAATTGGATCTAATATAGATGAATGTGTTGCCTTTTATTCACCATTAACAAGCTACACTCAGACTGACCAAACTCAGAGTTCATGGTTCGGCTCAGAGAAGATTCCTAGATTATGGCAGCCGTACAAGATTGTAGAGAGATGTTGATTAAGACGGATGTGGAAAGATCCCATTCACTGACTGCAAAAATACACTGTAAAGACTCAGTTCTTGCTCATGGGAGGTAGACAGCCAGGGGGCTCCCTGGAGAGGGCCAATGAGCTGAACTGTTTTTTCAATAGGTTCAGTTCACAGCCCTCTCCTGTCTCCTCCACACATCACACCTCCCAAACACCTCCCCCTCTGTCCCCCCTGCTGAGCTGCACATCCACCGAGCCCTCAATAACAATGGGCTCCTCCACCCTCCCCCCTCTCTCTGTGACGACTGACCAGGTGAGAAGACAGCTGGAGAAACTACTCCAGCGCAGAGCTGAAGGTCCTGATGGCATCAGCCCCAGGGTCCTAAAGACCTGCGCCACCCAGCTGTCTGGTGTCCTGCAGCACCTCTTCAACCTCAGCCTGAGGCTGGGGGAAGTCCCGTTGCTGTGGAAGACGTCGTGCCTGGTCCCTGTCCCAAAGAAGTCAACACCATCTGGCCTCAATGACTACCGACCGGTCGCCCTCACCTCCCATGTGATGAAGGTGCTGGAGAGGCTGGTCTTGGCCCACCTCCGGCCGCAGGTGAAATCGTCGTTGGACCCTCTGCAATTTGCTTACCAGCCTCATGTGGGAGTGGACGACGCCATCATCTACCTGCTGCAACGAGCTCAGTCGCACCTGGATGGAACCGGTGTCTCTGTGAGAGTCACTTTCTTTGACTTCTCCAGTGCATTTAACACCATCCAGCCACTGCTGCTGAGTGAGAAGCTGCGGGTGGTCGGTGTGGACGCGTCCACCATCTCCTGGATCACTGACTACCTCACAGGCAGACCACAGTTTGTCAGAATGGGCCGTGTGCTGTCTGGAACGGTGGTCAGTGATGTTGGAGCCCCACAGGAACTGTTCTGTCTCCCTTCCTCTTCACCCTGTACACCAGTGACTTCCAGTACAACACGGAGTCATGCCATCTGCAGAAGTACTCTGATGATTCTGCAGTGGTCGGGTGTATTAGGGATGGACGGGAGGAGGAGTACAGGACAGTGGTGAGTGACTTTGTAAAGTGGGCCGATGAGAACCACCTGCGGCTGAACGTGGCCAAGACCAGAGAGATGGTGGTGGACTTCAGGAGGAAGGCGACAGCTCCTACACCTCTGAGTGTCCTGGGAGTGGACGTGGACATAAGAAGAATATACACTTTTATTTATCCCCAAGGGGAAATTAGTTCTCTGCATTTAACCCATCCTTAGTTATTAAGGAGCAGTGGGCTGCGGTGAAGCGCCCGGGAAGCAACTGGGGGTTCAGTGCCTTGCTCAAGGACACTTCGACTTGCAATTAATGGGGAGAGCGGGGATCGAACCCACAACCCTGCGGTTGCAGGACGGCCCTCTTACCCCACATGGTGGAGGAGTACAAGTACCTGGGCGTCTCCATCGACAGCCGACTGAACTGGAAGGCCAACATCAACGCTGTGTACAAGAAGGGGATGAGTCGACTCTTTTTCCTGAGGAAGCTTCGATCCTTCAACGTGTGCAGCAAGATGTTGGAGTTATTCTACCAGTCGGTTGTCGCCAGTGTACTGCACTTTGCCATTGTCTGCTGGGGGAGCAGCATCGGAGCCGGTGACACCAGCCGTCTTAACAAACTGGTTAGGAAGGCTGGCTCCATCATCGGCTGCCAGCTGGAGCACCTAGAACAGGTGGTGGAGAGGAGGACGTTGAAGAAACTTGTGTCCATATTGGACAACCCGGACCACCCTCTCCACCACCTCCTACAGGGACAGAGGAGTACTTTCTCCAGACGTCTCCTCATGCTCCGCTGCCACAAGGACAGATACAGGAGAACATTCCTGCCGACGGCTATGAGGCTCTACAACAGTTCACCTCTTGCCAGATCACCCTAACCCTTCATTTCATTTGCTCTGCACTCATACACACACTTTGCTTTTTGCACTCTGTCTATATTTAATATTTTTGTATTGGATTTGTCAGTGTTGTTGTGTGTTGTGTATGCATGTGTGTTGTATATTTACATATATATTTTGTTTTGTATTTTACTTTATCTTACTTGTACACTTCTATATCTTTCATCCCTGTTTCTTATATTTTGTGTTTTGTTTTTTATTCTTGTGTGTTGCTGCTACTGTCTCGACAAATTTCCCCTTGGGGATTAATAAAGTATATATCTATCTATCTATCTATCTATTATATTTTGGGAGACAAAGTCCAAATATAAATCTCTGTGCAGGTACAGTTATCACCTCCTCCATTTGTACTGCAACATAACAACCACAACACAAGAACATGAAGGTGCAAACCTGTTAGCAGGATAGTGTGATTATAGAAGTTTGTTTCCAGGATTACAAGCTGCAAACACAAATAACACAGTCCAGCGGAGCAAATAAATGTACCACATGCCGTGTTAGTCTGTGAGAAATGTGCACTGCTGAGACACTGACTTGCCAATCAGAAACACCCTCATTGCAAACAACTAAACATGTCAATGCACAATCTCTTCTGCATTGTTAGCGAGCAAACTAAACTGAAAAAGCATCAATATTTCACACTCACAATTATCAGGAGAAAAGGAAAATATAAAGAATTACTCGGTATTGATCACCAGAAAATCGTTTGGTATGCTGAAGTCTATACAGACTCATTGTGCAACAACATTTCATGGAGCCAAGCCAATAAAATCAACTAGACTCTCTACTCTGTTCACAATTAGTCCACTCACACAATCACGCTACTCCCTGCAACAGAATACACACACACACAAGCACACACACACACAGCTTCCTAACGTTGCCGTCCTGGTTTCCAAGACTTTGAGAGACAATGTTGCGCTTAAATACAGATTCTCACGAACGGTATTGGATTCATTTTAGAAAGCCCCCCTAATTTGAGGCTTTTACGAGGTAGTAGTAATAGTAAAACATAGTAATATCACAATATAGAAATACTCTGGTACAAGTAAAAGTCCTGAAGTATTCGCATCAAAACATTGTTAAAATGTCAAAAGTAAAGTATTTATCATGCATCCATCCATCCATCCATTCTCATCTGCTTATGCATCCGGAGGTCGGGTCGCGGGGGGCAGCAGACCCAGCAGGTCGACCCAGACTTCTCTCTCGCCCGCAACACTTTCCAGCTCATTCTGGGGGATCCCGAGGCATTCCCAGGCCAGCCAGGAGATGTAATCTCTCCAGCGTGTCCTGGGTCTTCCCCGGGGTCTCCTCCCAGTAGGACGTGCCTGGAAAACCTCTAACGGGAGGCGTCCAGGAGGCATCTGAATCAGATGCCCGAACCACCTCAGCTGACTCCTTTCGATGCGAAGGAGTAGCGGCTCGACTCCAAGCTCCCTCCTGATGTCCGAGCTCCTTACCCTATCTCTAAGGCTGAGGCCGGCCACCCTACGGAGGAAACTCATTTTGGCCGCTTGTATTCGCGACCTCGTTCTTTCGGTCACTACCCAAAGTTTGTGACCATAGGTGAGGATTGGAACGTAGACCGACCAGTAAATTGAGAGCTTCGCCTTTCGGCTCAGCTCTCTCTTCACCAAGACAGACCGGTACAGCGCCTGTTTTACTGCTGCAGCTGCACCGATCCGCCTGTCGATCTCCCGCTCCATCTTACCCTCACTCGTGAACAAGACCCCGAGATACTTGAACTCCTTCGCTTGGGGCAGGCACTCTGTCCCCACCTGGAGGGAGCAATCCACCGGTTTCCGGCAGAGCACCATGGTCTCAGATTTGGCGGTGCTGACTCTCATCCCTGCCGCTTCACACTCGGCAGAAAAACGCCCCAGTGAGTGCCGGAGGTCATGGTCTGAGGATGCTAACAGGACCACATCATCTGCAAACAGAAGAGAGGCGATCCCAAGACCCCCAAACCTGACCTGCTCCACCCCCAGGCTGCGCCTAGATATCCTGTCCATGAAAATCACAAACAGGACCGGTGATAAAGGGCAGCCCTGGCGAAGACCAATACCCACCGGGAACGTGTCTGACTTACTGCCGAGGATGCGAACACAGCTCCTACTGCAGGCGTACAGAGACCGGATAGCCCATAGCAACGGGTCCGGAACCCCATACCCCCGCAGCACCCCTCACAACAATTCCCGAGGGACCCGGTCAAAAGCTTTCTCCAAGTCTACAAAACACATGAAGACTGGTTGGGCAACTCCCAGGACACATCGAGGACCCTTGCGAGGGTAAAGAGCTGGTCCACAGTTCCACGACCGGGACGGAATCCGCACTGCTGGTCTTGAATCCGAGGTTCGACCAGCGGTCGGAGCCTCCTTTCCAGTACCCTGGCATAAACTTTCCCAGGGAGGCTGAGAAGTGTGATTCCACGATAGTTCGAGCACACTCTCCGGTCCCCCTTTTTGAAAATGGGAACCACCACCCCGGTCTGCCAGTCCAAGGGCACTGTTCCACCCCCACACGACATTGAAGAGGCATGTCAGCCAAGACAGCCCAACAATGTCCAGCGCCTTAAGCATCTCAGGGCGGATCTCATCCACCCCCGGCGCCTTGCCACCAAGGAGCTTTTTAACAACCTTAGCGGCCTCTGCCAGGGATATTGGTGCGACCCCCCCCCCAAGTCTACAGGCACTGCCCCCTCTAGAAGGGACATGTTGGCCGGGTTTAGGACTTCCTCAAAGTGTTCTTTCCACCGTCCGACGATGTCCCCCATCCGGGTCAGCAGCTCCCCCCCCCCCCACGCTGAGAACAGCCGGGGGTAGACCCTGCTTTCCCTTCCTGAGCCGTCGGACGGTTTGCCAGAACCTCTTTGAGGCCGACCGAAAGTCCTTCTCCATGGCCTCCCCGAACTCCTCCCATGCCCGAGTTTTTGCATCCGCGACCACCACAGCTGCAGCCCTTCTGGCCTGCCGGTACCTGTCAGCTGTTTCAGGAGACCCCTGGGCCAGCCAGGCCCGGTAGGCCTCCTTCTTCAGCTTGACGGCTTCCCTGACCCCCGGTGTCCATCACCGGGTTCTTGGGTTGCCGCCGCGACAGGCACCGATGACCTTCCGACCACAGCTCCTGTCGGCCGCTTCCACAATAGAGGCTTTGAACATGGTCCACTCGGATTGCATGTCCCCAACCTCCCTCGGGATGTGTGAGAAGTTCATCCGGAGGTGGGAGTTGAAGACCTCCTGGACAGGGTCCTCGACCAGACGTTCCCAGTTCACCCGCACTACACGTTTGGGCTTGCCAGGTCTCTCTGGCCGATTCCCTGCCATCTGATCCAACTCACCACCAGGTGGTGATCAGTTGACAGCTCTGCTCCTCTCTTCACCCGAGTGTCCAAGACATATGGCCGCAGATCAGATGATACGATTATAAAGTCGATCATCGATCTCCGGCCTAAGGTGTTCTGGTACCAAGAACATAGAGCCACCTTATGTTCGAACATGGTGTTCGTTATAGACAAGCCGTGGCTAGCACAGAAGTCCAATAACAGAACACCGCTCGGGTTCAGATCGGGCAAGCCGTTCCTCCCAATCACTCCCCGCCAGGTTTCTCTGTCATTGCCCACGTGAGCGTTGAAGTCTCCCAGGAGAACTATGGAGTCGGCAGGCGGTGCCCTCTCCAGGACCCCTCCCACCGACTCCGGTTTCCCTTGTCCGGGCGAGGTAGCTGAAGACCGTGTGCTGCTATTCATCAGGGTTTTTGAACTGCTCTTAGTCTGGACTCTCACCCGAGACCTGTTTGCCTTGGGAGACCCTACCCGGGGCTAATGCCCCGGACAACATAGCTCCCGGGATCACTGAGCCTCTCAAACTCCTCCACCACGTTAAGGTGGCGATTCACAGAGGAGATTTATCATGCAGACAGGCCCATTTCAGAATATACATTTGAAAAACATATATGGCCTTGTATAATTTTACACACACTAAAACAGTGGTTCTCAAGTGGGGGTACGTGTAAAAGCACTCCAAGGGGTACATGATTTAAAATTATCATCCATTCAAAAATCCTTTTAAAAAATGTATTTAATAAATGTTCAATAAAATGTAAGTGTGTACGTTGATAAACAGAATTTTATATATTCTATATTAAATCAGACACTGATGTCACAGCGTTGGGTATTACATATTTTTTCAACCCAAAAAGATTATGCGCTGGTTTGGGGGTAGGCCTACTTGACTGGAAAAAATATTTCACAGGGGGTACATCGCTGAAAAAATCTTGAGAACCAGAGCACTAAAGGATTGTTTCTCTGCTATCCAATGTAACAAGAACCTTTAAACTCTTGACAGAGTTGGTATTTCAAGCGAAACAATTCAGTGGATTCAGGTATGCAGATATTTCTGATTCTTACCCCTATACAATGATGGAGACACATGGACTTTTGTTTGTGGTGCTCATTTCATGGAAAAACTACATAAAAAAACTAAAGTTGTCTTTCAGGTATCAGCATCCATGTTCTTCTGATTAATAAACATACCTTGCGGCCTCGGGGAATACCTGTAGAAGAGACCCGATTTCTCTAAACCCCGGAGTTTCATACTCGATCTCACTGGCCCCGGTCAAAATGTCACTTCCGGTTCCGTCGCATTTTCACAATAAGAGTCCCATCTTGTTATTGTCCTCATTAAAGTCACTTTCACAATAAAAGTCCCTTATTATTGTAAGTCACTTGACGGAATTCAACCAGCCTCGTCAATCTATAATACTAACATACAGTCACTCTCATGCAACATACATTAATTCTTGCCATTTACATTTGCATAGAGTAAACATTACCCCTATGCTTCATAATACATTAATAACAATATCAATATTCTCCCTAATATTTTCTATTATAATATCTTTCTATATGTATTAATTTAAAACATAAGACCTCTGCAGATGTTATCAAAATAAACTATTACAACTTAACAACTGTCATCGATTCAGGTCGCATGTGCGTTTCTTAAATATAATGTGTCAAGTTTGTGTGCACCACAAATAACATTTCACACACATCCATTGTATTGTAAAAGCTCAAATGTAAACCTAACCCTTGTATTGCTCTCTCCAAAGACAGTATATGAATCGAGCTGTACTGTATCTGATTTGAATCTGACTGCATAATGTTTTAAACACATCTGTGAAGATAGTTCACACCTGGCTTCAATCAGCGTCTTGAGTGATCCAATCACAACAAACAGCTCTTAGTGCGTCAGTACAGAGTTGCCACTGGAAGGCGACCACTTGTTATCAAATCTCACTTCCCCGCTCAATATGCAAATAAAGGATGCATCATTTCCTTTTGAAAATACCAAGTGTTGCTGTTTTTATTGGATTTACTGGAGTACCGAGAAAATTAAACTGCCAATCAAAGGCCACCGACAACCTTTAGTCCTGGAACGTCTTCAGCTGTTTTTAAACTCATAGCCAAAAGAGGCCATGAGCTACTGGCCTATGGCTGGCTCTAGTTTCACAGAAGTATAATCTCATGATATCATTACAATATTTCTAATGATATTTTCTCTACATCATGATAGGTTTGATGAAATAGAGACCGGTCTACAAAAGATGTATGCTAAAGTGATGTGAAACACATAAGACAAATTTTATGCATTAGCTGTTTTAACCGTACAGCTGTCAACACAGGAGTTACTATTTAAGGTTCTTAGCTTTATGGGAGAGTAGCTGATATGAATTCCCAACTAAAGAGGCCCTTTTGTCTCCTCTGGGCAATAAACTGTGTGAATTTTTTAAGGAGTTATTTAAGTGTTATTAGGAGGTTCTCACAATAAACAGCTAAACCCACAAGCTTAAATCTGAATGTTGTTGTAGATCAGTTTTTCCAAACCAACCTGCAAACCACAAATGTCTTAACTTTCCTCTACATTTGTTTAACAGCAACACAGTTACGTCGCACACAGAAAGTAAAAGAGATGAGTGATAAATAGAGTACCGTACGTTATGGTCTCCCAAAACAAAAAGGTTTTCCTTCATGAAGGTTTCAACATGGAACTGGAGGGTCAACGCTACATTGTCTGTAGGCTACACACAGGCCTGCACGTTGGTTTAGTTTGGCCCACATTAATCCCTCCTTAAGGACATCCAGGGCACTCTGTGACCCAACATTGTTGGAAGTTGTGAGCCGGCCAAAAAACGCCTCCTGCTGCTCTTTGTCCTGATTTCACACAGTTAGTGCCGATGCTCCAAGTGTAAGCTCCAGCTGGGGGTCAGTGATGGTCAACTCTGAATGGCCTTGTTCTCTACAAAACTACACGTGAAGATTACAATTACTGTTGTTCTGCCACTGTTGTTTTGACCAACAGCTAAATCAAACCATATAGTATATTTACCACTTTGCCATTTTTCAAAATCTGTACAAAAGTTGTAATTAATGGCTTATTTAATTGTTAATGAATAAGCTTGTAATGATTTATAGATATATAGTTATAGATCAATAGTTTTCTTGTAAAACTGCTTTGAATGGAAAAATGCCATAATGTTGAAACATCAAACTAAAGAGTTGAACCAGGCAACTTCAGTTGGACCATATTCTGGTGAATAGGTTTATAATTTGTATAGATTGTAAATAAAAAATAAAATTGAAGACCCACAACATATTGTGTCAAGTTATTTATTTTTTGTTCAAACAGATATTCTAAAATTAATATTGGTATTATAAACAATGTCCGGCCCTATGTCTGTCTAGCTTTCCATTCTTGAATGGCACCAATGCACAGTGACAACAGTGACAACAGGGACAACAGGGACAACAGGACACCAGTGACAACAGGGACAACAGGGACACCAGTGGTAATAGTGACAACAGGGACAACAGTGGTAATAGTGACAACAGGGATACATTGAACAAAAAAAAGTTTTCGTAATTGTTTTAACATTGGTTATAAAATTTCCCAGTGGTAACCTGTAGCACTGTAGCCAGGCTGACAGAGAGTCACAGCTCTGTGGAGCCGAGTATTCCTATAGACCTCAGTGGTAATGACTTTATGAACTTCTTTAATGAAAAGATTTTAACTATTAGGGACAAGATTAATAATCTCTTGCCCTTAACCAGTGCCAATCTGTCCTCAAGTGGAATGGCCTTGGAAACCGCTGTATGCCCTGGTGTATATTTGGAGGGCTTTTCTCCCATCAACCGTGACCAATTATCGTCAACGGTTTCTACTTCTAACACGTCTACCTGTCTCTTGGACCCCATCCCGACGAGGCTGCTTAATTAAAGACGTTTTGCCTTTAATTGGCAGCTCTCTATTAGATATTATCAATGTGTCTCTGCTAACAGGCCACGTACCACATTCCTTCAAAGTAGCTGTAATTAAACCTCTCCTGGTGTTGGCTAACTACAGACCGATCTCTAACCTCCCCTTCCTCTCCAAGATCCTTGAGAAAGTGGTCGCAAATCAGTTGTGTGACTTTCGACATCATAATAGTTTATTTGAGGAGTTTTAGTCAGGATTTAGAAAACGCCACAGCACCGAGACAGCACTGGTGAAAATTACAAATGACCTCTTAATGGCAGCAGATAAAGGACTCCTCTCTGTACTGGTCTTATTAGACCTTAGTGCTGCATTCGACACCATTGACCATGACATCCTATTACAGAGACTGGAGCAGTCGATTGGCATTTCAGGCACGGCACTAAGTTGGTTTAAATCCTATTTATCAAATCGATCTCAGTTTGTATTTGTAAACGATGAAGCCTCGATAACCACCAACGTTAGTCACGGAGTTCCACAAGGTTCTGTGCTTGGACCAATTTTATTTACCTTACACATGCTTCCTTTGGGCAATATTATCAGGAAACACTCCATAAACTTTCATTGCTATGCAGATGATACTCAACTATATCTATCGATAAAACCAGAGGAAACCAACCAACTAAGTATCTTTGATCGGGACTTGTCCTTTAACTCCCACGTAAAGCAAATCTCAAGGACTGCATTCTTTCATCTACGTAATATTTCAAAAATCAGGCACATCTTGTCTCAAAAAGCTGCAGAAAAATTGGTTCACGCGTTCGTTACTTCGAGACTGGATTACTGCAACTCCTTATTAGCAGGCTGCTCTAATAAGTCTCTTAGGTCCCTCCATTTGATCCAGAATGCTGCAGCTCGTATTCTCACTAAAACTAAGAAAAGAGATCACATCACTCCTGCACTAGCTGCTCTGCACTGGCTCCCAGTAAAATCAAGAATCACTTTTAAAATTCTTCTCTTAACGTACAAAGCCTTGATTGGTGATGCACCATCATATCTTAAGGAGCTTGTAGTAACATATTGCCCCACTAGAGAGCTACGCTCACTAAATACGGGACTACTTGTAGTTCCTAGAGTCTTAAAAAGTAGAATGGGAGCCAAAGCCTTTAGTTATCAAGCTCCTCTTTTATGGAACCAGCTTCCAATTTCAGTCCGGGAGGCAGACACAGTCACCTCATTTAAGAGTAGACTTAAGACCTTCCTCTTTGACAGAGCTTATAGTTAGGGCTGAATCAGGTTCACCTGGTCCAGCCCCTTGATATGCTGCTATAGGCTTATAGCTGCCGGGGGACATTTTAGGATGCACTGAGCACCTATCTCCTCTTTTTTTTTCTCTCCTTAGGGATGAATTTTCATCTCTCAATCACACGTTACTAACACTGCTTTCTCCCTGGAGTCCTTTTGACTTCACGTCTCATGGGGTCATCGGACCCTATGAGACGACATAGATCCTATCTGCCTGATGGATCATCGAGGTCTGGGTCGTGGAATTCCTGCTACCGACTACGACACTGTCCTGTTGCGACTCCGCCCACTGTTGAGACTCCGCCCACTCCTCCTCCCCACCGCCATCTGCCTGATGGATCGTGGAGGTCTCCATCGTGGAATATGCCTACTATGAACTATTCATACACTCTGTCATATTCATTGAATGTATTTTAACTCTAAATATGTCCTTCTGTACACATTACATCTATTGCACCTGTCCATCCTGGAGAGGGATCCTCCTCTGTTGCTCTCCTGAAGGTTTCTTCCCTTTTTTTTCCCCTGAAGGGTTATTTGGGAGTTTTTCCTGGTCCGATGCGAGGTTTTGGGGCAGGGATGTCTATGTGTACTGATTGTAAAGCACTCCGAGACAAATTTGTAATTTGTGAAATTGGGCTATACAAATAAACTGAATTGAATTGAATTAACCAAAAGCAAACGTCTCATCAGGCTGAAATGACAACATTGTTGCTGGCATATTTTTTTAGCTGAAGCTAACTAGCCATGTTAAGATGGTGGAAAACGCTGTAACCGGCGGACTTTGTAATGTTTCCAGCTGATTCATTTCAAAGGAAAGGCAAGAAGCCAACATCCTCACCAGTTGATGATCCATGAAGAAGATATAATTGGGCTTGCTAAATAAACACCCAATTTAATTGAATCGAGTCTTTGTTAAATTGTGTGGAAAATGTGAATTCCTGCATTAGGTCAAATTGCTAAATTGTGTAATTTTCTGGTTCTCTCTGTCCAAATTAGTTGTTGCTCCGCCATTTTCCCCATCTAAAAACACCACTGAGTAGAGCATGGCCTTCTTGGCAGCCCAGTCAGTTCATATGAGAAAACAGGCAGAGACAGGAAGCCACAAATGAAAACAGAAGCCGTGTATTTAGCTTTGTGCATACCAGACTGTCCATGGACATGCTTGTATTACCCTCAGGGCAAGTGGTCAGATGACCCAGGGCCATATTGTGCATGTAAACACATTTCCAAATAATGTAATGTCAGCATCCCTGTGCACTCTCAGCAGGTGAAATCAAACTTCCCGGTACATTTTTACCGAGGGGTCTATCAGTTTAATCCGCCTGTGTAGTTGTGAAGAAGAAATCACCTTACAAAAAAATGTTAAGGGCTGAACAGGCTCTTGCGGCTTATCTCCTCAAGCATCATGCCGAGGAAACATTATAGTGTGACAGAGAGCATCTAAGGTCACACTGTTATCCACAAGGGCAGAATGTAATCTTCCCTCTCTAAAGCAACATTTTTAAAGGGACAGATTGATGGTAAATGCAAATCAGTCAAAGCCAAAGAGCATCTTTTATGGCTTGACACATTATTCCTCTGTGCTGTGAAGCTTTGCGCGCATCAGACAAAGGAGAACACTGTGCGTGTTGTGCTCGCTGCATTTTTAGGCAGGAGGATGCATTTCTAATTTCTCAGCCTTGTCTAGTTGTTTAAAAAGAATCAGTTTCATACAAGAACACAGATGCTTAACAAGCTTAAGAATGTCCATAGTTCGAGGCCGGATGCTATTCCAGTATATCTTGCTCCTAAGGGAAATCAAGCTGATATATCCCTTGGGGCTATGTTTTTAGAATCTGAGCAGCAGCCAGAGAGGTTTAAAGGATGTTTTAAAGTATCTCTCTAAAAATGTACTTCTTGGTGTGGACAGCATCGGATAAAACAGACCAAAATCGACAACAAAATGTTTAAGATCGTCCCAAAACTTTTGAAAGTTGAGTGTAGTAAGATAAGAGCCTCCTCTGAAGGATCAAGACCAAGGACATGTGCCGAGATTACGATCGAGTTGGCTAACAGTGAGTAAACCTCAATAATACAAGCAGATAAAAACCCAAACAACGAGTCTCAGTGCAGCGGCTGCCATGTCAGTCAACCCCAGTGGCTGTGGTCTGGAAACAATTACTGTTGGCTTACACTGACACGGAAATTACAACTATTACTGCACTTTGGTCTATAACAGAGGAGATATTGAAGGTAGCAATTAAGTTGGCTCGTTCTGATTGAGACCTATTTCAGAAATACAAAGACAGAGCAGTGACATTAAGTGTGTGTACGGATAATAATACAGTCCCCGTTACTTAAATTTATGTTTTGAATATTGCAAGGTCCTATGCATTACAAATCCCTCAAAATACTCACTAATGATAGTCGCCAATATGGAAGCCATCCAGCGGTCTACTGTGCGTTATCAAGTTCATACACAGTGCAGATGTGTGACATATTACAATGAAAGGAAACATGAACTCCATTCTTCCAAAAGACATTCTCTCATTTGGCGTCTTGATGATGGTGTTAAAGACAACAACAAATCTCACATATGTGTTCAGATAGGTTGAGAGCTGGTGACACAAATATACAGCAGGACAACAAAACAATGGCCAGCTGATGCAGCCGTGCCACACGTCATATTTAATTTCCGTTGCATTAAAAAGAAGGCTCCGAGGCAAGGATGTCTCCTTTTGTTAAACGCCTATTGCCTCGACTCTTCTCTCCTTGTGTCTCTTCCTCGAGAAGATGCAAGGAAAATATTCGAGAATATACAAACTGGGAATATAAACAGGAAAGGCCCCAGGGAATAGCAAGTTCTGAGCTGAAGGAGATGTCAATGTTTGTTTGTTTTCTTTAACTTCCTATTATGCAGTAAATGTTGATTGCTCAATTTAATGGACACCAAATAATAATAATAATACAACTACTTACGCTTAGATTATTTCCCTTTAGACCTCGCTTTCGCAATGCATCTTCCTGCATCCGGGTACAATCTCCAGGACAAATGTAGCGTAAATGGAGGACGTTGAACCGAACGAACGCAACTGTGGAAAACAAAATGCAGTGTCTCCTGTCTTTGTGTGGTGGTTCAAATTGAGACCGGGACCATTTTATTTTCTGTGGTATTCATCAGTCATGAATGCCATTCTGTTATCTCAATACGTTTCTACAAATTTAAAAAGGAAGCAATATGGAAGTAATCCCTTTTTACAAAAAAATTCATCAATAATTAAAATACAATTCAAGATAGCAATGCCACTTCTCCAAAAACTAATGTTCCTTGAAATTAGCTGTTTGTCATCGCCATCATCCAGGGCATTGATTCATTACCTGAGCTCATTGAATGCCACATGTTAACTGTAATTATGAAACAGCATCATAAACACACATCTGCCAAATAGAATAGAATATAAAAGTGAAGGTGTGGGAACAGCACAACGAAGAGGGAGGAATGGAAATAAAAATGGCTGAAAGCTCTTTTGTGTTCCTCATTAAGCATCCGTCAAGCAAATGGAATTAATTGCTTTTTCTGCATCAAAAGCTCAAAGCAACTTTTTAACAGTATATAGAAGAAGTGCAGTCAATCAGTGTTTCCAATATATGAGGCTTACAAGGACTGAACCAAAGTACATCAGTCTTTTGAAAATTAAATTGAATTTAGTGTGAAAAGTACAAAATCCACCTACCGGCACCTTAAGCGTACTAATCAACATGTTATATCTAGGCATACTATAGTTCATACTCTAGTAAAGAACATGGAGTGGCTATTCTAGTGCACAAAAAGCTGAATTTCAAATTGTTAAGAGAAGAAAAGGAAATGGAAGGAAGAATGATATGTTTGGAAGCAAAGATGTATGGAATTCAAATAAACCTATGCAATATATATGCCCCGAACATTGAAGACCCAGACTTTTTCATGAAGTAAATAAATCAGTGGGGAACATAGTTGATCATAGCTGTTGATTTTAATCAAGTTTTGGATGGGGCTTTAGAAAAAACAACTCCTTTACTTAATATGCCAAATGACAGACTGGCTATTCAATTACTGATGAAGGTCCTCAGATTGACAAATATATGGAGGCTTGTCAACCCAAGAGAAAGGGAATAGACATTCTTTTTTTCTCCAAAATGTGTTTATTTGATTTTCTCTTTTCCTTCATGTAAGAACAGGTTACAAATACAGTAAACGTAAGAAACATGCTACCAGACAATAATAAAATAAAAATACAAATAATGATAAAAATAAAATCAATTATATAAAATGATACTCAATACTGGATGGCACACTCATTGGTACATTTGCAAGGGGTATTTAGACATGGGGTTGCTCAGAGATTGTACAGGGGTAATGAGGTCACTTTAGAGCCCTAAGAAATTGAGGGCCCTTTACAAAGTCCAAGAAGGAAGTCCACATCTCTTCAAACTGTGCATATTTTCCTTTCAGTGAGTATGTTATTTTTTCCATGGCTATAACTTGTACAATGTCCTCTAGCCGGCCTTTGGTAGTCGGCTTCTGTATAGATTTCCAACATTTTGCAATAGTCCGCCTGGCTTGTTGTAGGCATAGGGTAACCATCTTTATGTTAGCTCTGCTGATATTAATGTCCTTTGGTATGAGTCCCAAAACTCATATTCTTGGGCACATAGGGAGAACCACCTTTGATGCATTTGAGAGTGTCTCAACAATCATCCTCCAAAATTCCTGTACTTTTGAACAGGACCATAAACAATGGAAAAGCGTCCCCCAATGTGTTTCACATTTAATACATACATCAGGAATATTAACATTGAAACAGTTCAAAAGCTCTGGAGTGATATACAGCCTCATGGACCATTTGTACTGTAATAGTCTGAAACCTGAATTAGATGTTTGTGTTTGGGTACAAATATTTTGCCATTCAGACTCCGTTATCTCCTCCCCGATGTCTGCACACCAAGCAAGTCTCTTGTCCTCTGATGTCTCTGGGGACCCAGCAGACAAAATCTTATAAAAGATGGAAATAAGTCTTCTCTAGTGAGGGCTTATCATAATGTTTTCTACTGCTGAGGTGTCAGGTATTGAGAGCTTTTTGGGGGTCTTATAGATGAAGTCTCTGACTTGTAGGTATTTGAAGAATGTGGCAGCTGTCTCCAATTTGGCCTCGGCGGCTGGCTGGTTGTTAAACAGTCAGCTGCCCTCAGCCAACGCTGCTCGTATAAAAGTGCAGCAGAGCTGGAGTTGGGGAGAGAAGAGTGAGCAGAGGCGCAGGCTTGCGGTCGGCTGTGCTGAATGTGAATGAAATAAAGCATGTTCCCGAATAGAACCTCGTTGTTGGTGGCAATTCATTGGTGCTTTGGGGGGAAACCCACGGGTGACGGCCAGAGAACCGTTACACTGGAGCCCAACGTGGGACCCACCGGAGAAAAAAAATCACCTGGAAGGGATGGAGCAACAGATGCTCGAGTGGGTCGCAGCGATGCGGCGGGACCAGGTCGAGGCAGACCTACGCCCTCGGGCTGCTGGGGCTGGTCACTGCCTCCCGTAACCCGTCGGCTCTGCCGAACCCCATTCCCCAGGATCCGTCGGAGCTGACGACCCCCGTTTCCCGTGACCCGTCGGCGCAAAGTCCGACCCGTGTTCCCCGTGACCCGTCGGCGTGAAGGCCGACCCCATATCCCCGGGTCCCGTCGGCGCTGCCGACCCCTGATCCCCGGGTCCCGTCGGCGGCGCCAGTTACCTCTGCCCCGTCTCTATCCTGGCCGGTCCCAGTTCCCCGTTCCCCGTTCCGGCGGGCTTGAGCTCCCCGTCCCCCCGTCCTGGCCGACCCCAGAGCCCCCTCCTTCCGATCCCGGTCCCCCAGAGCCCCCTCTTCTTGATCCCGGTCACCCAGAGCCCCCTCCTCCGCCCAAGCTCTCATGGTGGGGAGGGAGAGTAGGTCAGGGCGAATGGAGCCCCGGCCTAAATCGGGTGGTGGGGACATGTGGCAGCTGTCTCCAATTTGGCCTCGGCTGCTGGCTGGTTGTTAATCAGTCAGCTGCTCTGATAATTCTTACGTTATGGGGAAAAATGTATATCATTTAGATCAGGGGTGCTCACATTTTTTCAGCATGCAAGCTACTTATTATGTGACCAAGTCAAGGCGATCGACCGACGGGGGGATGGGGGTGCTAGTGCTAGTGAGAGTGTGCTCACCTGCCGCGCGCGAGCCGAGAAGAGTTGTCGATGGGGGGGGGTGCTAGTGACTTTTCCGTTGCTCCGTCCCGATGCTCGCAATCCGGTGTCGGAGCTCTGTGGCGCACGAGACGGCGGGCAGAGGACTGTTAACGCGACACGTAGAGACAGAAATGACATGCTTCTGCTGTATTGTGGCGCTATAGAGAAAGTGACAGGGGGGCGGGCCAATTTTTTTTATGTCATGCGATCTACCATACTACGCCGCGATCGACTGGCAGGTCGATCGCGATCGACGTATTGAGCACCCCTGATTTAGATGGTGGTCGCTCCACACTTTAATTACATCTCTATGATGCAGGGAGTAAAAAATTAATAATGATAACATCAAATTTATATTAATATTTTTCCACCGATCTTTATGTATGACTAATTTCGAACATTTTATAGTCAAAATCGCTAAATTTGCCTATTTCCTGTTCAAATACAGGATGAAACGAGAGTTGAGGCAGCGACGAGTCGAGCCTCACCTCTGATTGCGCAATCCATCATAAGCTGGGTTGATGCATGCAATTGGCCCGTGCGGGCTGCCGTATCTCTGCATGTCGCCAATATAATGTTTCCAGATATGTTTATTTGCCCTGATTTTCCACAGTCTGGCTAAGGTCTTTAACCATTACACTGTAAGTGACATATTTAGTTTTGCTGATGGGAAATAGAACCGCAGTGAAAAGGCGCAGGGTGAGGCAGATAATCCTCTGCCGCCCTGCAGGGGGCGCTCGTGAGCCAACGGGTACTTGTTGCTGCTTCTTCTACGCTGAGGCGCCAGGCGAGTCAAGTCCGTTTGTTTTTGTATTTTGCTACGTCATACTGCCAACATGGAAGAGGATTATATATCTAATAGGGCTGTGAAACGATTAAAATTTTAATCGGGTTAATCACAGGTTTTTGTGGATTAATCATGATTAATCACATATTACCGATATTCTCGGTATATTTTGTGAGAACATAGAGATTTATGACAAAAGACGGATATATACATGTATACATTCTTCTATAAAATGGTGCTGCAACTCAGCAGTTATTTAGCAGTTTTCTTCCATATGGACCATTAATACATCTTCATCTTAAACAGAATGTTTAACCCTCATGTTACCTTTCGGGTCAATTTGACCCCATTCAATGTTTAATGTCGGTGTTCTTTGGGGTCAATTTGACCCCAGGCTGTTTTTCACTGTGTCAAACATAAGAAATATCAACTTTTTTATTTATTTAAAGGGCTATTTAGGTTGTCAACAAACATAAAGTACCTCACACTTAAACTTGGGAAGCAATATTAATTCTAATAATTTTCTGGAGGTTTTAATTGCTGGGGTCAAATTGACCCCGAGGCTTAAAATATGTGAGTAAATGTAAAGGTAACAGGAGGGTTAAACAGAACATTTTTCTCTTGTTTGTCAACCATTAACTCCACCATGATACAATCTAAAGGCCTCTAGTCTTCCTTTAGCAGCTGCTGAAGAACACTGACTGTGGGTTTTCTTCATGAACTGGGCCGTGATGAAAGGGACGGCGGGGACACCGCTGCAAAGCTGAAACCTCACCGACACGGACAGGTGGACAGATTGACAAGTGACTTTTTTTTTGCTCGGTCCCGATGCGCACGCACGGAGCTCTGTGGCGCGCGAGACGGAGATCGATAAGTGTTAACGCAACGCGAAGACAGAAATGACATGCTGCTGTGGAGATACGATCAACAGACGTTTAGTTTAATAAAAGAACAAAGACGTGCTATAGAGAACATGTCAGGGGGCGGGCCAATCTTTTTAATGTCATGCGATCGACTGGCAGGTCGCGATCGACGTGTTGAGACCCTGATCTACAGGAAGTAAAAGTCGTAACAAGGTTTCCGTAGGTGAACCTGCGGAAGGATCATTACGATGAACAGACCGTCTGCATGAGAGCGGACAGAGTTCAGATTGAAGTGGTGTATTAAAACTCATTTTGCAAGTGACTTTTTTTTCGTCCCGACGACCAACAGACGGATTGAAACTCATTCTGCGCATGCGTTTAAGAGTTTAAAAAAAATAACTAGTTAAACCTGTAATTGAATTAACGTGTTGTTTTTCACAGCACTAATATCTAAGCTTAAAAATGTCTCAAAACTGGACTTTTCAGTCAAAAGTGGACGTGATTAACACAGGTAGACCAACGCCGGAGCTAAAAGGTTTGCGTCAAACTTTTGTTTACCTTTACGTATCTGTAATATGTACCGTGCACGTGTGTGAAGAATGCTGATGAGACATGAAATAACCAGTAGCCAATTTAATAAGCTACCCTTTTGGGTTTATATATTTGTAAATCTGACACTAAAGGAGTCCGTGCCTCACCAACCATGAACCTCACGTCACTGCTAAGATGATACCAGTAACTTTTTCTGAAAAGATCTTTAAACAATATTACCAGTTAGGTAAGCAGGGCTGCACGGTGGTGTAGTGGCTAGCACTGTCGTCTCACAGCAATTCAATCAGGAGAGACTGGTATTTAGAGTTTAACAATCATTTATTACAATAGAATATTGCAATAGTGCAAAGTCTTTTTGGCGATTGGACTCCATCCTGAAGTAGGATAACCCAGGGGTAGAGATGTTGATATCTGCGCAGGCAGAATCCCCCCATGGAGTCCAGACACTGGTGGTGGTGTCGAAGACGCATTGCCGCAACGCCAATTGGAGGAGCCTGGGGTGGAGGAGGGACGAACTGACACAAGCTGAAACGACAACTGACAGCAGCAGAGAACACAACTTTAAAGTGTTACCAACGACTCTGTGATAGGCTTATCCAACTGGGCTGGCTCTAAATGGTTGGTTCATTCATCGGGCCCGCCCCCAATCAGCTAATGGAGTAATCGCTGCAAGACTTGTGAATGAACCAGCTGTACCCAATGTCTTCCTGTCTGAATTTTCGCTGAGCTACATGAGGGCCGTGGGTTCAATTCCCGGTCGCGGCGGTCCTTCTGTGTGGAGTTTGCATGTTCTCCCCGTGGCAGCGTGGGTTCCCTCTGGGTTCTCCTGCTTCCTCCCACAGTCCAACGACATGCTCAGGTTAATTGATCTCTAAATTGTCCATAGGTGTGAATGTGAGCGTGAATGGTTGTCCGTCTCTATATGTGCCCTGGAAGGACTGGCGGCCTGTCCAGGATGTCCCCTGCCTTCGCCCAGAAGGGGGATTTCTGGAAGTATTTACAGTTGAGGAGTAGCATGGGGGCTGGGTTCGGACTGAAAATAGAAGCAAGAAGCAAGTTTACGCACTATACAATTGTACATAGATATTATTTCACATCTTTGAAACTGTATAAAATGGGATTAAGGCAGGATAATAAATGTTAGGAATGTAACAAAGAAATGGACACTTTTCTACACGCTATGTGGGAGTGCTCCAACGTGTGGCCTTTATGGAGGCAGTATTGAATACATTAGAAGGGTGGCTCAAGCGGCCATGAATCCCCACAACTGTGTTTATTAGGGGACAAATCATTGGTCCCACCAAGCCTCACCAAAGCAGAGATTAGAATGTCATTAACAGGTTTCATGTTGGCAGCAAGGCTTATCCTGCGAAACTGGAAGAGCCCCCATACGGCCACGTTTACAGATTGACTCACACAGGATGCACAACAAAGGCCTAAGATCACCCATAAAGTAGCACAACTCGTGGACAGTCTCTCTGCAAAATTTGACTTTAAAAAAGTGAAGCAGAAAGCAGCTAGAGTTTTTAGTAAAGAGAATTTAGGCAAGGTCTTCAAAATGTGCATTTGGGTACATTTGAGCACCATCTGTGCCATTTGAATTTTCTAATGTACCAAACCATATAGTTTACTTGTTTATTACTTATAGTGTAGAATACATCCAAATACAGCAGTCTTTGGTTTTACAACAGTAAACCAAAGATGAAAGAACGATAAAACAAAGTGGTGCTGTTCGCATGCGTCCTCTGCGTAGCGGTCATTTCTCTCTCTGTCGGCCCCGAACTGTTACGCAGGCAGATATCTCCGCTGGGGAAGGGCGGGTTTAAAAAAACTCGTCTTTGAAATCTTTAGAGCCAATAAAATCGATTGGTACCAAGAAAGACAAGACTGACAGCACTGTGAGCAGTTAGAATACAGAAAGGCGTCACTGAATCTGAGCTTTTTCCTCAATATTGATGTCCTGCACTCATTTTCATATCCAAAACCCCAGCTTGTGGTTTTTGGGTTACACTGCTGATGATGTTCTCAAAGGGAAGATGTATTGGTTTCTATGTGCAGATATTAATGCCTTAGCTACTCCTGAATTGGGGATACAGAATAAATGAATCATAGCCCAAGCACTTTTCCTCACCCCTCACTCCTGGGAGGAGGCACAAATCGCTCAAGGGATGAATGACACTAAACTGATATGGTTCAGATATAAACGTTTGATGACTGGCCAGGAAAAGCACCTGAAATATGTTCTCAGTGGGAGCGCAGTTTGGAAACTTTGCTGCATGTCTCACAATTAGGAATTTAGCACATGCTCTGAGCTCTCAGTGGCTTTATTTTTTGCTCATCAACAGAAATACTCCATGTCCCTGGTCCTCCTCGCAGACCGAGGATCTCATGGTCCTCAGCAATTCTCAGGATGAAAATATCCCCCTCCTCACAGAGGTTTGCCATGGCCAATGTCAAGAGAGCTATCTGTTTGCCATTATTTTGGGGCTTATTTACGAAAAGTTTATTTTGACTCGTACTTTTTTCCCTTTTGGCAAGGCCTCCGAAAAGATTCTGCGGTTATCCCAATGTCTCACACAAACTTGTCTGCTCCTCATGTTGTCTGTTTACATTTCCTTCATATTATGTAAACTTTGCGAACGGCAACACAGAAATTATAATTTCCACAGTTTATTGGAACAGGTACAAATCAATCACATCATCATCTCGGTTCATGATTACTCTCAGCAGCAAATCCACATAATCTATTGTTGGTTATCGACTCTGCTGTGAGGAAGCACTTCATCCTGGGAGCAGAAACATATGACCCTATAAATATTCGGTCTACCTTTGGGAATGATAAGTCTTTCCAGCGGGGAGAGCATCCCTCATCTCAGACTTGATGTGATGAGGTCTTCCAGCTGGTGGTTAGAATAGAATATACACTTTTATTAATCCCCAAGGGGAAATTAGTTCTCTGCATTTAACCCATCCTTAGTTATTAAGGAGCAGTGGGCTGAAGCAAGCAACTGGGGTTCAGTGCCTTGCTCAAGGTGCAACTAATGGGGAGAGCGGGGATCGAACCCACAACCCTGCGGTTGCAGGACAGCCCTCTTACCCCACTGAGCTAAAGCCGCCCCTCACAACACAGCGCAGCCTCTTTGCAACCAGTAATGCCACAAATAATGCTGCCAAAAGATGAACCAATGCATCTAAACAACATTTAGAAAGATACAGACTGCCTCAGGGTTATTTATTCAACATCTAAGTCACACTTTTCAAACAAGTTAATCAATTAAAGGCAAATTATTTTTCTTTTGTATTTTGTGGCCACAACATAACTCCAGCTCAAGAATGGAAATCAGGGCCAAGTAAGCTAAATATTATTTAGCTTGAGGCTGTTGGAGCACATCTATGGATTGGCTCAACATGAAACTCTTCTGGTTGGCCATGGCAACGGGGGCTAAGGTTCATGGGTATTGCAGTATTTTGAGCCGTCGACAAACCTGATTTCTCAGACACAAGATTATTTTCTGGACTGCAGTTGCCCTCAGATCTCCAATGATTTAAAGCTTGTGAGAGCATTATGTAGGTTCACATAGTCGTTTCCAGCCACAGCTAAGAAACTCACTGTCCCCTAGACAAAAGTATGAACTAGCAGGTGAACAGAGTTGAGTGCAGCTTAAGAGTCAGAGATTTCCCACAAGATATAAACCTTATGCGGTTAAAAAAAACAAGGTCAAAATGAATATTGGACTTACATTTATGGAAAGAAACACGACTTAAAACTAATGCTCATGTGGCTTATGTTCGGCAGAACGAACACAAACAGTGGTAATACAGTGGTGTGCTGCATTCACAGTGCATTTCTGCCTTCAAGATGATAGAAAAAAAAGTCTGCATAAACCATCGACACTTTTCAGACTTTAATAAAAAGGCTGCTATTTTTGAAGCAACCAAGCTAGCCCTTGATCTGTCTTAGTTAACATTAATTGGTTTTAAAATAAACTGTATGTAACATGATTCTACTACCAGGAAAAGAAACATCAGCAAAATTAGCCAGAATGGTGTATAGCAACAAAACATTTGTTTGTTCCTTCATAGAAAGCATGATTTTATTCTCGACAGTCACTAATTTAACAGCATGTGTCTTACAGTACAGATTCAAAACTGCTTTAAGGGCATCAACCTTCAACCAACTCAAGTTTAACCACATGTGTTGTAGAGAGTTTTTTAAAACAATGAAGCCAGCAGTGGCTTTGAAGTGACTCGTGTTTGATGACGAAAAGCAGGTTTTATATCGACCTTTTTCCCTTCTACTCATCAGGCCTGGGTTGACCTCAGCGGCCCCCTTGTCATATCAACAGAGACATCTTGCTGCTTTCAAAGACCCCTTCAAATGCCAGATGTGCCGGCTAACCAACCTTTACTATGAGAACCATTAATTCTGCCTATAGAAAATGTATCATCAAATAAATGTTTTTCTTCACAAGAAAGGATTGAAGAGTGTCTTGTTTTCACTTTTAAATATAATGTGTACATTCCTTTTGAATATATAAAGGCATTTTCCAAAAACCAGGAAACCAATAATGTATTCTAGCGTCTCAAAATGAATTAATTCTCCTGAGAATAGAAAAATGAGGAGGAACGCAGTGCACCTAAGCCTGAAAAAGGACAATTTGTTCATTCTCCTCACTGAAGAAAATCAATTTTAATAGACATCTTTAGCATGTCATTGCTCAACTGTATTTACCTCATTGCCTGCTTCCAAAAGAGCAGTTGATACACTTGTTTGGCTTTATATAACACTTTTTACAGGATGTTCTTATAAACTGAGAGCTATTGATGCAGGCTGACTCACCATCACTTCACACAAACTCAATATGTTTTCAATGAGGCCCCAGAGCTGAGGTCATGTGACCCATCTTGGCTCTGTTTTCTTTTGGATCAATAAAAAGAAATGGGTCGGGAAATGTTACTTTGCTTAGCAAGTAAATCCTCACAGCAACTGATGTGGTGGACAGATCGACGATGCTTACAATTAGGATGCATTTTAATGACTTACTGTAATGCATAAGAATTGCTTTGACTTATTCAGCAACAAAGCCCATCACGATGCATCATGAGTCTATTTAAAAGTATTATAGATACAAAATTGTGTTTATTCAAAAGCAGAACAGCTGACTGCTGCAAGATTAACACCAAATCAAACAAAGTCAGCCAAATTCTACAAAGATTCATGACACATATTTGAGGCAGATTACTCTGAAAATGTTGTCCATCTCAGCCAAAAGTACATCAAGCACATGCCAATATATTTGATAAAACAGGCGACCAATACAAACAGAAAACCTACAAGCAAGCTGCATCCTGATATTTACTCATGCATCTTTTATTTACAATGTTCACCTTCTTATAGTTCAGCGTGTTAGCAGACTAACATTTCAGTTTTTGGTGGAAAGACCAACACGTCACTAGTGTGGCTAAAAATGCTGAAAAAAAATAAACACATTGTACATTTTCATGATAAGTAATTCATAATGTCTACAACTCACCAACAATGTATAACTCCGTCTTTGTCTTTCTCTTCCTGACAAACTCAAGTCTTTTCATGATACTTTGTCTTCACGAGACAAGTGGGACAATATAAACATATCCTTAATATATTGTGAGTGCATAATTTAAATGAGTGGCTTACGCGTTTAATTTACATCAGAAGGCCCTACGCCAAGTTTAAATGTAGTTTGTGGCACAATTTATCATCAATCCATCGATTCATAAAAGGTCTTAATTTCTTTTTTCCCCTTTTAATTTCCCTGATGGGCAAAGAAACAGGCTGAAGCTGAATATTAGCACCAGAGCTGAATGTAACTGTTTGAGTCATAATAAAGATCTAAATGTGTTACTGTCGTAACTTTGATTTCAACGGCATCCGCTTCAGGTTTAGTGTCAGAGAAAGATGAACAAAGAAAGCTGGAACACTATAATTTATGTGATTTGTTCAGATTGACAAGTCAAGATTAGTTTGTCAGCTCCATTTGTTCCACCAAGTCTCTCTCACACCCACACCCACACCCCCACCCACCCACCCCCAAACACACACACACACACACACACAAGACACAAGGAGGCACACATCCTTCTTTGAATATTGAGAGAAGCCTTTCCCAAGCACAAAATACGACTTACTTCCAGGTGGAATAAGATGGCATTAAAATTGATTGCTAGTATTCAAATGAGATGAAGCTTATCGGCTCGTCTGTGGAGCAATATTGCCATGATACATATTTGTTTGGAGAGCCTGAGGTAACTCCGAATTTGCTATTTGATAGAACTGATCCTGACGTCTCTGCAGAGCTAACGGCATGTCATTGAAAGTAATGTGATACGTTTTAAGACTGGAAAGTCTTTTCTTTGATTTTATATGGCAGTAATGTTGCAATTTCATTTACATGCCATAAACCAAACAATCCCCTTAAGGTTTCTCTTATCTGAGACCATAGCATAATATATCTTGGAATTCCGTGCACAGTGGTCAGAAAACATGAAGAGGAAAGTTTTATAAAGTTCCAAGGATGTTCTGGTGGATCAAAGCCCTCATCAGGGTCTTGCGGGGTAAACATTGCACATAACAAGTCTCACTCTCATCACAAAACCTTAGAGGCAATAATCTAATGGTTGGGGATCACTACACCGCTAAAGTGTCCACTCAGCAGCACTCTGTATAGAGCATTGGGCTCCTGCCAGGTCATATTCAGCTTAAAGCATCATCGTCCAAGAATCTCCTCCAGTTTGGTCCGCCAACCCCGCACAAAAACCCTGCCCCGGTCCCGTTTCTTTCTTTGTCCAACAACCTACACCAACACACTGTTTTTGCAGTCATGTGCATTTCTGATGAGGGTCAGCCAAGAGCCACACCAGTCCTTTATCAAATTTAAGTGATGTGGTTCTAGCTTCACTGCTTGCGATTACCTTCTGTCAAATAGAATGACTGCTTATGGAAGTGCTGGACTTGCAGTTTTCTCACTGAGGGAGTAAATCGCCTCTTTGTGGGTCGTGCATTTCCAGCAGTGCAGGTATAAATGCGTGACGGTAAATGTCCCATTGCAAGGCGTGTATTAAGAGCAGTCACTGCAACTTTGTGGGCTGGTATGATACCTCTCCCTGGATGGCTAGTTGTGTCAAGAGAATAATGGAGGGAAGGAGAGGTGGGGGCAGACCAAGTGAAAGCCAGAGAGAAGCTGACCTTAAACATCGTGTTTAAAGAGATAATTTCAATCAAGCCGCGGGCTCTTTACAAGCAAGAGAAAGGGCGATTCATCTGCCGTTGTGGGAAGCCAAAATAGTTCTGATCTGGCACTCTGGCAGCTGAGCAGCATTGAGGAAATCTATTTTCTTCTCTTTTCATTACTTTTTACTGACTGATTTCTGCTGTCAAGCCAGCCTGGAGCTGTGATGTAACCACCAGGATCATGTTGTCCATAAATTATTGTGCCGCTCTGGTCCAAGATCCACAAGTATTCAAATAGTTTAAACTACTCCAATCAACATTAGACAGAAATAAATGAACGGATCCGATCAGACCGATAAGTCATTGTGTCAACAGCACTGCTGTGGATTTTAAAGTCATAATTTACTGCCAGGCATAAGCAAGGCATTTGCTAAAGTAGGTTCACATTAAAATGTTATCAACACAAAACAATGACCAGCAACAGCCAGCAATAATAGGGCAAACTAACACAAATGGACATACGTACTGTGTCATAATACTTCATTTTAAATATTAGGGATGAAAAGTAAAATGAGAAGCACATGCAGGGTACTCCTTCTACTGTTGTTGAGAGCAGTTCTATTTAAAAACGACTTGGGTCTAATGTAAGTCTGGTTTATTTACTGAAACTCGTGGTTATGATAACAAAACTGACGTTGATCTTATGCTAACATTGAAAACAATCCATTCTTATCTTCGCCATTACTTTCTCGTAGCCTTAAACTTTTCATAGCCTTTATCCAGAAACTGAATAAGATGTGACATTTAAGAAGAGTGTATGGTTGCTGTTAATACACATATTCCAAAATGAATTGTTTTGATTTCTCTTACTGTGTCTCTTGTTTGCACTTTTCTGTATGCTGCTGTAATCATGTGAACGTCCCTGCTGCAGGACTAATAGAGCAGTATCTTATCTTATAAGATCAGCTTGGGAAGATATGTGTAATGCACACATTGTAAAGTATATTAAATGATAGTCACGGCTGTGTGCATAATATCCACAGTTTTTGCAGGTATTTCCATTTGCAGCACAAGGCATTTGAAATGCGGCATAAGCAGATCTGCATTCATTAATCATGAGGGAACTGCTAAAATCAGCAGTTTGACTTCTGGGGACCTTTGGCTCCTTCCACAGCAATTTAGCATTGCAATAATTGTACCAATGATTCTGTGCTGTGTAAGGAAGACCGAAAGATGAAGACAATCAAATATCTGCAAAACTGAAAATAACAACATATGAAAAGGCTCTGGATGTATTGGTTTAATGCCATAATTATTGTTTTCCTGTCAAATTCATTCCCAGCAAATTCCCAAAAGACACTTTGACTTCACTTTCCATTTCTAGTGACAATCTTTGGAGTTCTTTTCCAAAATATTTCATGTTGTCCCGAATAAGAAATATTTAGCAGCAGCTCCAGATGTCGGTTGTCAGGAAAACCCAAAAATGAAGTCACCTTCTGACCCTGGTCGGGTTTCTATAGGTTGTAGTTATTGGGAAATATGCTATCATTTGACTTTCCCTGTCACACCTGCTGAGGTGTGAAACCAGATGGACCTCCCTCCCCGTCCTAATTGACGATCAGTCCCAGCTGCTCCGGCAATCACCGCCCAGGGGAGGGAGGAGACAGCCACACCCTCTTGGTGAGCCCTAGACAGACAGGGTAAACACACAGGAGACAGAAGGACAGGGAAACAGAGGAAACACAGGGAAACTCTGTCTTGTCTTGATGACAACATGACAGTACCCCCTCAACGAGAGCCTCCAGGCGACTCTCTGGGCTTGACAGGGTGAGTCTTGCGAAAATCTCGAATCAACTCAGCATCCAAGATACGGGAACGGGGTTCCAAGGACCTCTCCTCTGGGCTGTATCCCTCCCAATCCACCAAATACTGAAAGCCCCGGCCTCGTCGTCTGACATCAAGTAGTCGTTTGACTGTATATGCTGGATGGTTGTCAATGACCCGGGCGGGAGGAGGGGGATTGGTTGGAGGGACCAAAGGACTGGTGAGGACCGGTTTCAGTCGGGAGACATGAAAGGATGGGTGAACCCGGAGAGCCTTGGGAAGGATGAGTCTGACAGTGGAGGGGTTAATGATGCTCTCAATCACAAACGGTCCGATGAAGCGTGGTGCCAATTTTTTAGAGTCAACCTTCAATGGAATGTCTCTTGAAGATAACCAAACTTTCTGACCTGGAGCGTAGTCTGGTGCCTGGGTTCGGTGACGATCAGCAGTCCTCCTGTTTCTCTCGGTTGTCTTTAAAAGTGCTGCCCTGGCGTCTCTCCAAATCTTGCGACAGCGTCGAAGATGATGTTGCACCGATGGAACAGCCAACTCCTCCTCCTGTGCCGGGAACAGTGGAGGCTGATAGCCTAATGAAACCTCAAATGGAGAAACACCTGTGGCAGAGGAGGAGAGTGAGTTGTGTGCATATTCTATCCAACTTAGGTGAGCGTTCCAGGAAGTAGGATTTGAAGCGGCAACACAGCGTAAGGCGGACTCCAGATCTTGATTTGCTCTGTCAGTCTGTCCATTGGTCTGTGGATGGAAACCAGACGACAGACTGACGGTAGCTCCCAGAGCGTGGCAGAATGATTTCCAAACTTGAGAGATGAACTGAGGGCCACGGTCTGAGACGATGTCTAATGGAATGTCATGAAGGCAGAAGACATGATTTGTCAAGAGGGCTGCTGTTTCGTGAGCTGAAGGAAGCTTGGGAAGACCAACGAAGTGGGCGGCCTTAGATAACCGGTCTACAATGGTAAGTATCGTGGTCATACCATCAGAAACGGGGAGACCGGTGACAAAGTCCACGCCAATGTGAGACCAAGGACGGCCAGGCGTTGGCAAGGGGCGGAGCAACCCTATAGGTGGTTGATGAGAGGCCTTACCCCGAGCACAAACAGAGCAGGCAAGGACGTATTCCTTAGTGTTGCTACCCATGGAGGGCCACCAGAAGTGTTGTCTGAGGAGGGACAACGTCCGACTAATCCCTGGGTGACAAGCGAATCGAGAGTTATGTCCCCACTGCAGAACCTGAGAGTGGGCAGCCTCAGGAACAAACAACAGATTTGCAGGTCCTGTGCCTGGATCTGGTTCCTCCTTTTGCGCCTCACGGACCGCTGACTCAACCTCCCAGGTTAGAGCTCCCACAACCAATGATGCAGGCAGAATGGTGTCGGACCCACTCGGGGTCTCCTCAAAGGCAGACTGGCGAGACAGGGCATCGGGCTTGATGTTCTTTGAACCAGGGCGGTAAGTGATGGTAAAGTTGAAGCGGCCAAAAAATAATGCCCACCGGGCCTGGCGGGAATTCAGCCGTCTAGCTGACTGGATGTAGGCCAGATTCTTGTGGTCTGTCCATATGATGAAAGGGGTCTCCGATCCCTCCAGCCAGTGTCTCCACTCCTCCAGAGCCAACTTCACCACCAATAGCTCGCGGTTACCCACATCATAGTTGCTCTCTGCTGGAGACAAGTGTCGAGAAAAGAAAGCACATGGGTGCAATTTCTGGCCAGGTCCGGAGTGTTGGGAGAGAACAGCCCCCACCCCAATGTCCGACGCATCAACCTCAACGACAAACTGCCGCGTAGAGTCGGGTTGCACCAGAATTGGTGCGGAAGTGAAGCGGTCCTTTAATACGGCAAAAGCTTGATCCGCCTCAGCAGACCACCGGAAAGGAACAGC
Organism: Pseudoliparis swirei; assembly: GCF_029220125.1. NCBI lineage: Eukaryota > Metazoa > Chordata > Actinopteri > Perciformes > Liparidae > Pseudoliparis > Pseudoliparis swirei. The sequence continues at coordinate 12,543,610 of NC_079406.1, read as the reverse complement.
AGGAGAGGTGAGTCGAGTCAAGGGGGCCACAATCCTACTGTAATCCCGGCTAAACAGACGGTAAAAGTTTGCAAACCCAAGGAACCGTTGTAACATCTTCCTGGAGGAGGGTTCGGGCCACTCTGCCACCGCTTTGGTCTTCTCTGGGTCGGTCCTCACCTGCCCACTCTCGATGATGTAGCCGAGGAATCCAACAGAGTTGACATGAAACTCGCATTTCTCCGCCTTCATGAACAACTTGTTCTCCAACAGTCTCTGTAGTACTTGGCGGACATGATGTTGATGTTCTGAGCGGTCCTGGGAAAAAATCAAAATGTCATCAAGATACACAAAGACAAAGCGGTTACAAAAATCTCAAAACGTCATTAACCAGTGCTTGAAAAACTGCAGGTGCATTTGTTTGTCCGAAAGGCATTACCAGGTATTCGAAGTGGCCCAGTGGTGTATTGAAGGCAGTCTTCCACTCGTCTCCCTTACGAATTCGTACCAAATGGTATGCATTCCTTAGGTCCAGTTTGCTGAAGATGGTGGCTCCCTGTAAGGGTTCGAAGGCAGAACTGATTAATGGCGGAGGATACTTGTTTTTAACAGTGATGTTGTTTAAGCCACGGAAGTCTATACAAGGGCGGAGAGACTTGTCCTTCTTGCTGACAAAGAAAAATCCTGCCACCGCTGCACCGGGGAACAGGGGTTTGGGTCATGGGCGTTGGAGAAACCGGAGGAAGGTCTCACGAAAGGTGTGGCGGCATGGACGCTCCCAGAAGAGTGGGACGGGTCGTTCCTCTCCCGACGTCTGTCTCGAATACGATTATCTAACTTTATCGCCAGATTGATCACCATGTCTAGGGAGTCGGCCACATCATGAACCGCGAGTTCATCCTTGAGTTGCTCAGACAAACCGTGCAGAAAAACTCCTCGTAGAGCCTTGTCGCCCCATCCGGACCCCGCTGCCACAATCCGGAACTCCACAGAGTAATCTGCAACACTCCTTTGGTTCTGTCTTAAATTAAGCAGACGTTTCGAAGTATCTTCAGCACAAACAGGATGATCAAAAACTTGTTTTAGTTCACTCATGAAACGGCCAAAGCTATACACACTGATTCCTCCATCTCCCAACACAGACTCAGCCCAGTCTAATGCTCTTCCTCTTAGTAGTCCCGTAACATAAGAGATCTTAGCTTCATCGGACGTGAAAGTGAACGGTTGGCGAGAAAACACGAGTGAGCACTGAAGTAGGAATCCTCTGCACCTCCCCAGATCTCCAGCATAAGGTGCAGGAGGTGGCACAGGTGATTCCTTGATTACCTGAGGCGGAGCGGGGGATGGAGCTGATTGACTGCCGACAGTGCCCAATAATCCTCGAATATCCGACAATTGGGTCTTGATGGTTCTCAGATCATCCAAAAGCTCTTGTATTGCCCTAATAAATTTTCATGACCGGCAACTGCCCTTTGAAAAGCTTCCTTGTCGGCTGGGTCCATTCTTTTTGGTTGGATCGTTCTGTTAAGGGTGAGCAAGGCAGGAACCCAAAAGCAGCACAAGGAGTTCTTTGAAAATATAAAGGTTTCTTTAATCGTGTACTGAGCAGAACCACAGTCTGGCAACAGGAGAGAAACTAACGATCCAACAACATCAAGGGGTATGAGTACAGGTTATGTAGGCAGCATCCTAATTGACGATCAGTCCCAGCTGCTCCGGCAATCACCGCCCAGGGGACGGAGGAGACAGCCACACCCTCTTGGTGAGCCCTAGACAGACAGGGACAGAAGGACAGGGAAACAGAGGAAACACAGGGAAACTCTGTCTTGTCTTGATGACAACATGACAGAACCTTACTTTGAGCAGCATCAACTGATTTGTTTGCGCCATATTTATCTCAGTTTTCAGTCTCTAAGTGAACCATGTCGACCAGCTAACTTCCGTCATTCACAAATAGCTGGATGTGAGGATGTAGCGAACTAATAAAACACTTGTTGATATCTGCAATACCCAAGGGTATCGGCATCAGCATGGAAGCGGTTGTATTGGGGTCTCCCTTTTTCAGTTTGCCGAGGGTTTCATCTAACGGGGACGTCAGTGAACCAAATCTGTTGGGTTTTTCTTCCTTTCTCTCCTTCATGCTTTTCGTGCTCAGGATAAAATCTTACATGTCGGTCAAGACTAAACATACCTGCTGTGAAGGTGAGACTGGAGAGGTATAGGATGTTGATGTTGTGTTTTTTATGTGTAATATATATATATATAGTGCTGTGAAAAATAACGCGTTAACTCAGTTAATTAAATTACAGGATTAACTAGTTTTGTTTTTTTTACGCATTTAACGCAGGCGCAGAATGAGCTTCCAATCCGTCTGTTGTTGTCGTCTCAAACCAGCAGCGTGTCATTCTGTCTCTACGTGTCGCGTTAACACGACTCCGATCTCCGTCTCGCGCGTCGCAGAGCTCGGATGCCGGGACGAAAAAAAGCCACTTGCACCCCCGCCCACCGTCAACAACTCTTCTCGGAGCTCTTGCCTGTCTTGAGAGCCCTGTAAATGTATATATGTGATTAATCATGATTAATCCACAGAAACCTGTGATTAACCTGATTAAAAATGTTAATCGTTTCACAGCCCTAATATATATATATATATACACAGTTATATGGTTACATACTCGCGCAAATGTTTACGCTTAACTCTGTTTGACTGTTGTCTTTGTTTGTTTAGTTACTTTATTTGTCAGTTTCTATGTATACTGATGGCGCCGCGGACGGCCGCCTCGGTGCGTTGGTGCGCGATGTTTTTTGTTGTTTTCGTCTTAAATACTGTTTTCTGCTGTGATTCCCGGAGCTCTTTCACCAGAGAAGAGCTCATGAACATCAGGGGAACAACTCCAGCGGATTTATTTCCAACGTTTTTAACTTCTGTGGAGTTACTGGACATTTTTGTAAAAGGTGTGCTCACCTTCGCCACGGTGAGACGCCGCCGGAGAGGGAATCGCTCAGGGCGCTTTGCGGCCACGGAAACGGGATCTCGTACAGCGCTGCCGGGCATATTTCTCCAACGTCCGCTCACTGTGCAACAAACTGGACGAACTCCAGCTGCTGGTGGGAGAGACAGAGACTTCTCCTCATCCTCTGTCCTGTGCTTTACGGAATCATGGCTAAGTGGATCGATACCAGATTCTGCGCCCAGCTCGCTGGCTTCCAGCTGTTCCGAGCGGACCGGGTCACGGAGCGCCCGGAAAACAAAGGGTGGAGGAATCTGCTTTACCTCAACAACGGCTGGTGCAACGACGTAACGGTGATTCTACAGCACTGTTCGCCGGACCTGGAATCTTTATCATTCACTGCAAACCCTTCTACTCCCCACATGAGTTCGCTTCATTCATCCTGGCCGGAGTTTACATGTCGCCGCAGGGAAACGTGCAAGAGGCACAGCAGTCCCTCGCTGAACAGATACGGTGTGTGGAGCGGACCTTCCCGGACTCTTTAGTTATTGTACTGGGATTTTAACAAAGGAAACCTCAGCCACGAACTTCCTAAATATAGACAGTTAATTAAATGCCCTACCAGAGAGAAGAGCATTCTGGACCACTGCTACACAACAATCAGCAGGGCCTATCACGCCGTCCTCGAGCTGCACTGGGAAACTCTGACCACGCCATGGTTCATCTGATTCCTCATACAGGCAGAGACTAAAGCTCTGCAAACCTGTGGTGAGGAAGTTCAAGAAGTGGACCAGTGAGGCTCTGGAGGATCTACGGGCGTGCTTGGACTGTACTGACTGGGATGTCTTCAGGACTGCTACCAACAGCCTGGATGAGTACACAGAGGCTGTAACTTCCTACATCAGCTTCTGTGAGGACAGCTGTATTCCATCCAGCTCCAGGGTGAGTTATAACAACGACAAACCCTGGTTCACAGCGGAGCTCAGGAAGCTAAGACTGCAGAAGGACCAGGCATTCAGGAGTGGGGACAAGGACCTGTACACAGAGTCAAAATACAGGTTTAGCAAGGCGGTGAGAGATGCTAAACGACTGTACTCTGAGAAACTGCAACAGCAGCTCTCAGCAAACGACTCTGCTTCTGTCTGGAGAGGGCTCAGGCAGATCACCAACTACAAGCCCAAATCACCCCACTCCATGAACAATGTGCTTCTGGCAGACGAGCTCAATGAGTTCTACTGCCGCTTTGAAAGACAATGGAGCAGTCCTGAGACAATCCCCCACAGCCCCATCAACAAGCCACAGACCATCAGCCCACCCTCCCCAGCCCATCAGGGGCTCACACCTCTGGAGCACCCTCCATCAACTCAGCGACGACCCTCGTCATCCTGGAGAGAGACGTCAACAGGCTGTTCAAAAAGCAGAACCCCCGCAAAGCAGCGGGCCCGGACTCCGTCTCTCTCCACGCTGCAGCACTGAGCTGACGAGGTGTCTCCGGTGTCCACCGTCATCTTCAACACCTCCTGGAGACATGCCACGTTCCAGCCTGCTTCAAGGCCTCCACCATCATCCCCGTCCCCAAAAAACCCAAGATCACAGGACTCAATGACTACAGGCCCATCGCCCTGACCTCTGTGGTCATGAAGTCCTTTGAACGCTTGGTCCTGTCACACCTCAAGACCATCACCGACCCACTCCTGGACGCCCTGCAGTTCACCTACAGAGCCAGCAGGTCGATAGACGCTGCAGTCATCATGGCCCTTCACTACATCCTCCAGCATCTGGACTCCCAGGAACCCACGCCAGGATCCTGTTTGTGGACTTCAGCTCTGCTTTCAATACAATCATCCCGTCCCTGCTGCAGGACAAGCTCTCCCAGCTGCACGTGCCCGACTCCACCTGCAGGTGGATCACAGACTTCCTGACCGACAGGAAGCAGCACGTGAGGCTGGGGAAACACGTCTCAGGCTCCCGGACCACCAGCACAGGTTCCCCAAGGCTGTGTTCTTTCCCTCTGCTGTTCTCCCTGTACACCAACAGCTGCACCTCCAGTCACCAGTCCGTCAAGCTCCTAAAGTTCGCGGATGACACCACCCTCATTGGGCTCATCTCTGGTGGGGACGAGACCGCCTACAGGTGGGAGACTGACCACCTGGTGACCTGGTGCAGCCAGAACAACCTGGAGCTCAACGCTCTAAAGACAGTGGAGATGGTTGTGGATTTCAGGAGGAATGCAGCCCCACCCGCCCTCTCATCCTGTGTGACTCCCCCGTCGACGCTGTGGAGTCCGTCCGCTTCCTGGGCTCCATCATCACCCAGGACCTCAAGTGGGAGCTGAACATCGGCTCCATCACCAAGAAGGCCCAGCAGAGGATGTTCTTCCTGAGGCAGCTGAGGAAATTCAACCTGCCAGGGAAGATGATGGTACAATTCTACACGGCCATCGTTGAGTCCATCATCTGCTCCTCCATCACCGCCTGGCACCCTGCAGCCACAGCCAAAGACAAGTGCAGGCTGGAGAGCATCATCCGCCGGCCGAGAGGGTTATCGGCTGCAATCTGCCTTCCTCCAGGTCCTGTTCACTTCCAGGTCACTGAAGCGGGCCAGAAAGATTGTCGCTGACCCTCCCACCCTGGACACTCCTTTTCGAGTCCCTCCTCGGGAGGAGGCTGCGTCTATCATGACAAAGACCATCCGCCACACCAAAGTGTTTTCCGTCGGCAGTCGGGCTCATCAATGGAACCCGGACTGACTGACTGTCACCCCAGGACTACCACCTCTTCTTCCACCTTCCTCTCCTCCTTCTTCCCGCTCCTTCCTCTTCCTCCTCCTCCTCTTCCTCCCACCTCCTCCTCCTCCTTCTTCTTCCCTCCTCCACACACGTCACTTTAACATGCACTTTAACTTGAGGCCTCCTCCACACACATGCCACTTTATTTGCATGCACTTTAACTTAAACACACGCCACGCGTAACATACACTTTTAACTAAAACACACCACTTGAAGCACACACCCAAACACTTTCACATTACTTGTTGTCTTTCTGTCGTGTTGATTGTTGTTTGTTTGTCATGTCCAAATGCTGCACCTTCCACCAAAAAAAAATTCCTCGTTTGTGTAAACATTCCTGGCAATAAAACTGTTTCTGATTCTGATTCTGATTCTGATTAACGTTGAGAGCAACGGAAAATGCAAAGTCAAATTCCTTGTATGCAAAAACTTACATGGCCAATAAAGCGGATTCAGATTCTAACAAGTAATATATTTGTAATTTTTAGATTGTTTCTCTGGTATTGAGGAACTTTGTTTTCCTAAATGAAGATGATGGTAACTAAAATCTATGTTGGGAAATATCTGTAGGCCAATGAAAGATTTGTTTTCTCACATAATTACAAGTACACGTATAAAGGTTATTTTAACAAACACATCTATAAATACTGAAATAAAACTTCCTCAGTGATAGATACAAGCTTATATTCTTTCATGACTCAGTGTATCCTGTTAGGACTTTGAAGGGCCAACATTTCACTCCGATAGAGAGAAAAAAAGGTGAGAAAACTGGAAGTGCTTATCGTGTTCTCTATGTTTAAGTCTATATATGGTCTTTCCAAAAGCATATTACGAATCCCACAAAACAGTTATACAATAATAAAGTATTTTCTGGGTCTCTGCATGTTACACAACATTATCGATATATATGGACATGGCCAGGCAGCATGAGCCCACTCACTCAGGTGGGCCACTATAGATTGTTCTGTGTGTGGGCTTCACTTCCAGCTGGCATCTATCTGCCTAACAATGAGATAAAATCATCAATGCAACTAGAAGAGGAGTTTTTGCCCAAAAATAAGAAACTTTTACTTATATAAATTCTTGCTGATTGTGAACCACTTCCAGACTTATCTGACTCCTTTGAGTGGTCGAAAGACACGAAAAGCACAAATCAAATACAGGTCTATTTACCATTTATCGTTGACATTGGTGCCATTTGTTGTCAGAGTCACCATTCAGCTAACGAAAAGTGATCACTATTTAACTGTTCAAAAGAAGTCTCTATACTTCCTTTGAGTTTGTACATAATTTTACTTGAGTATTTCTGTTATGTACTACTTTTTACTTCTAATCTTCTACATTTCAGGTGTGAATATTGTACTAGTTACTTAATTACATGTGTGGGACAGTTGTAGTTACTTTAAATTTAAATATTTAAATCAATAAAGCAGTATCTAGTTGGAGACTCTTGTCACATTTCAGATACAATTTTTTTAGCATTTCCACAAAAAGGACATTTCACCTATACACATACTTAACAAACTGTTTGACGCCCAAAGAAGGAAATTATCCAATATTTCACAACACCACAACGACTTTAAAAGGTGAATTTACATGTTTTTGTAAAATCGAGAAAATGAGCCCAGACTCCAGAGGGTTAACGTGACATATTTGTCAGTTTACCAAGGCCACTGGTTCTGCTGCTGTTCAGTGTTAAAGATGACAGGACCAATGGGGTCTCAAATACACCTTTGTTTTTTACTAATCTGGATGTTTCACTGAAGAAACAATTTATCATCCACGATATTAAATACCTCGCTGGCACTTTATAGGTAGAAGCCTCTTTGAAAACACAGCTCTGTGTGAAGTTTTGTCTTTAAAAAAGAATGCAATTAAACAAGTGTTTAAAATACACGCTGTCTGAAGTGATTACTCGTTCATTTAGAAGATTTAGTCTTTAGAAGAAAAAAAACTTTTAATTGCGATTAATGAATTTCAAAATGTGCGATTAATTAGTTAATTTTTTTTAATCAATTGACAGCCCTAATTGCAACATTTACTTCAAAAGGAGCAGTATGTAGGATTTAGTGGCATCTAGTGGTAAAACCATGAACGGCCCTTTTCAAAGCCAGTGTTTTGGTTTGTCCGTTCTGGGCTACTGTAGTAACAAAGGCGGGGTGCAACATGGCAGACTCAAGAGCCACTCGCTCTGTAGATAAAGGATCATTCTAAGCTAATGAAAATCCAATAATTGATAGTTTCAAGTGATTTTACACCAATTAATAGTCCTCCACACTAGTTATTTACATTGAGGAATAGATGCAACACTGGTTTGTCGTCATCCCTCTCAGACCTGACAAGCAGAACGTCTCTCTTACTGTGAAATCAATTCTTCTGCCCACATTATCACAGATCACAGTGGTCCTAAGTCAGTCCTGTGAGATATAAGGATGGTGAACTGGATAATGCTCAACCTGTGGCGTCAGTGGGCAACCAGACCGGTTTAGACAGAAGCACATGTCAAAGAAACGCCGACCTCTCACTTATTCACAGCAGGAGAAACAGTCAACTAAGATCGCTGAACCCAAATAGTTGAATGCAGAAGAACTGGCCATTGTCCAGAAATAAGATTAACTATCGTCCCATGTCAAACTAGAAACCTCCTTCAGTCTCCCAAGTTTGACAGACCCCCTTAAAATATTAATGTTTCTCAAGAGTAAATACATCTCTGACATAACAAAACAAACTATTCTAAACGTGGAAATGTCTTTATCTGCAGTCTAGACAAAACATCTCGAAATCTCATATGATTAATGTGAAATGGATTGAAATAATGAGAAATTGCTGTGTAAAACTAGGAGCCATGTCTGTAAAAATAAATCAGATGTCTTTTCTGCCAAGAAGAAAAGTTGATCCTCTTGAACAGCAATCCTCACCATGAAGCACACAGAAAGAAGGAGGTTGCTCTTGTTCAGGTCAAAGATTTGAATCTTTTCTCTCACCCGGAGCCCTTGGCAGCATGCTAAGCAGCAGAAGCTTTGATGTCATGTATAAACTCAGTGTATTCAATCAAGTCAAATGGGAAGTGATAAGCACTTAATCCCAGACCAAAAAAAATCCTGTTTTAGATATGAAATGATATAATTTCTTGTGATTCATCTTTTAAGAAAGACAGATGCTAACTAGAACGGGCACTCGGTAGAGCGCATACCTTTGCATATCACAAGATTGGGCATTGAATTATGAACATTTTGGCATTAGTTGCATGCCAATTGGACAAAAATGTATCGTGCTATGGTAAAAAAAGATTTTGACCTTTCCATGACCTTGACCTTGACCTTTGACCCGATTGATCCCAAAATCTAATCAAATGGTCCCCGGATAATAACCAATCATCCCACCAAATTCCATGTGATTCAAGAAGATTTTACCTGTTCATGACCTTTGACCTTGACCTTTGACCCGATCGATCCCAAAATCTAATCAACTGGTCCCCAGCTAATAAACAATCATCCCACCAAATTTCATGCGATTCGGTTCAATACTTTTTGAGTTCTGCGAAAGATTTTGACCTGTTCATGACCTTTGACCTTGACCTTTGACCCGATCGATCCCAAAATCTAATCAACTGGTCCCCGGATAATAAACAATCATCCCACCAAATTTCATGCAATTCGGTTCAATACTTTTTGAGTTTTGCGAATAACACGCATAGAAATAAATAAATAAATAAATACACGGCGATCAAAACATAACCTTCCGGCATTTTCAATGCGACGGTAATGATAGCCGAGTACTCTGGTGTCTGTTGAAGGGTGTGAGTTCAATTACATTCAATTCAGTTTATTTGTATAGCCCATTCTCACAAATTACAGATTTGCCTCAGAGTGTTTTACAATCTGTACACATAGACATCTCTGTCCCAGAAGTTAGAGTTAATGCTTAATCCTCTCTACAGAAATGCTGTCCCACTGTCTAAATGTAGGGGTCCCTTAAGGATTGGGTTATATTTGTTATAGCCTTCTGTATTGAAATTATTAACTCAAAACACCCATATACTTGACCATGACACCAAGAAGGAAGTAACTGGCATCACTTTACATCATGTTGATATTTTTTTATTTTTTTAACATTTCCATGCAATAGTGGTACAACATCAAGCCACAGAGCCATTGTGTCCAACCCAACAATAAATACAATAATATTGACAACTTTCACAGAGAAGTCGACAATAAACAAAAGACGAGGACAACACAGCAAGTGGAACAAGGTGCCTTAAGCCACATACATTAATTAATATGACACATCTTGTGGAATCAATCGCAGAATAAAACTTCATTAATTGACGTGTGACCATTGGCGGCATCTATTTCAAGTTTGTGTGCAACCCGTGGGTTTACTCAGGACAGTAGGCTACCTGGTCTCAATTAAAAACATATTTGTTGATGTTATCAAACTGGTCATCAAACATGCTGATGCATGACAGAATTCGCCACACGATGAATGGTTGATGGGGGATTTAAATTATGATATGTCAACAAGCAGGTGGAACATTAGAGGAGAACGGACTGGAGTGGACTGGGAAAAAAGCTCCATATCTCATTAATTTCTCTAAATAAGAGGTGGAAGCTTTTTGCTTATGAAGAAGCTATGTCATCGTTTAGTATGTACATCATCTATCATCAGCCACAAGTCCTATGGCTCAAACAGAAAATAGGTTTTACATGTGCTTTTCTTTAATTTATGCTCGACTTAGTTAGAAACTGAACTTAATGAGATGCAGTGAAGTAACAGCGGATGAAGTCTTTCAGTTATTCCCTTATCCTAAAAGAATCAAAAAGTAAAGACATTTGTGAGAAATAATTCTCCATTGTATAAAAACAACGCAAGATCATTGTCTTGAGAGAGACTTACTATTATTACAGGCTTATCATGTAATATTGGAAATAAACTGTTGCTGATTTTAAATAAATGAATAACATAAACTAACATCCATGACTATTGTGATAACCTGGTGAAAAAGATTGCCTAGTCTGAAGCTATAAACATTCCTGCTAAAACTGAATACATACAGTATATTCACTATAGTGATTAAAATATCTTTTAAAATGATGTTGACTATAAGAGAGTTTTTCTGCCTTCATTTTTTAAAACATGTATTCATAAATTGCAATTCTGTGACAGGCTATAAAAGAAACTTTTTGGAATATGTCCTACATTACATTATGAGAAGGGAAAACGATCTGAAACAGGAAGAACCTCCTTTTCAGGAATGTGCCGTCTGAACTCAGCCCATGAAATCAGTCGCTTTTCACTCAGATCCAAAGTGAGGTTACTTTCAGGAATTCCTGCATTTGACCAAAATAGAAAAAAATGTTCACAAGACAGAGGGAATATGTGATTTTGTTAACTAATTTTGAACTTCGAAAATGTGACCTCTAAGTAACCTTTAAGTTGCCTGCCCGAGCATCCTATTTTATTATCCTGCAAAACAAACAGAGTAGATCTTATTCCAATGGCCATTACACCGAGAGGTGCTCAAGCATACCTGAGCCACATTTTTGGATGATCAATTATCTTGTTATCGAACTAAGTAACTGAACAAATTAATAGACGACATCAAGTTTAAGGTATAGTTTTGGCAGAAACGTCTTTTGCTGATAATTGTCACGTTAAGCACCCTCCCACGGAGGAAAAACTAAAAGGCAACAACACACCAAAGAGGCACCTCTCCTAAAACGCGCACAGTTGGGTGACGAGAATGCGTGCTTGCTCGTGTTTCGGTTTATTTGGCCAGTAGGCCGACATGGGAGCGCTGTGTGTGGTGCAGAGGAAGCAGGGGATCACTGCTGCCCCCTCACTTCTCCACTGAGCCCTCAGGAGAGTGGAGGGAGGACTGCAGTGAACGGGTTTTCTCTGAAAAACACCTCAGCAGCGATTTGGAAACACGCATAATTGCAAAAACGCAGCAACGCCATGCGAGCTTTGGACATTTAGGCAAGTTATTTTATGTTCTGTAAAGCTCTTTCGTGAGTTGCCGTTACAAGTGATCTGAAGCCTGCTATGGAGGACCTCTTGAGTCAAAATGAATCTGAGCACTGACAATGTCACAAACTTGTGGAAAAATGGTTCCTCGAAACTCGGCGGGATTCCGAACGCGTCCTCCCCGGTCAACTTCATCAACAGCTCCGGGGGGAACCATACGGAGGTGGACCTCACCCGAGCCATCCCGCTCGGCTTGGTGCTGGGGGCTTTCATCGTGTTCGCCATCGCGGGCAATATCCTCGTCATCCTCTCGGTGGTGTGCAACAGGCACCTGCGGACACCGACAAACTACTTCATCATCAACTTGGCCATCGCCGATCTGCTGCTGGGCACCACGGTGCTGCCGGTGTCGGCTACTCAAGAGATCTTAGACTACTGGGTCTTTGGCAGGATCTTCTGTGACATTTGGGCTGCGGTGGACGTGCTGTGCTGCACCGCGTCCATCATGAGTCTGTGCGTAATATCCATCGACCGCTACATCGGAGTGAGCCACCCGCTCCAGTACCCGAGCATCGTGACAGAGAAGCGGGCTCTGTTGGCCATGCTCGGTGTGTGGGTGCTGTCGGTGGTCATCTCCATCGGACCTTTGCTCGGGTGGAAGCAGCCGCCGTCGCCGGATGACACGGTCTGCCCCATCACCGAGGAGCCCTTTTACGCGCTCTTCTCCTCCTTCGGCTCCTTCTACATCCCTCTTATCGTTATTCTGGTCATGTACTGCCGGGTGTATATAGTCGCCAAACGGACCACTAAGAACCTGGAAGCCGGTGTGATGCGCGAGAGGATGAACTCCGGTGAGCTGACCCTCAGGATCCACAAGGGTTCGCAGGTGAACGAGGATCCCATCAATGCAGGCGCCGGCAAGGGCCGCGCGAACCAAGCGAGAAGTTCCCTCACGTTAAAACTTCTGAAATTCTCCCGGGAGAAGAAAGCGGCGAAAACGTTGGGAGTTGTGGTCGGCATGTTTACGCTTTGTTGGCTGCCCTTCTTCCTCGCCTTACCCATAGGTAGGTCCAATAAGTATGTGTGGTCTGTTGTAGAGCTACTGTCATTCATGAAACACGTTTCACAAACCTATCCAGTGGAGAAGAAAACACCTCATTACATTTAATTCATGACATCTGCAGACAAGTTTTTTTATATACTGTAGTGGTCCTTTTATAAGCTTACATGAATAAGAAAAAAACCTATAGTATTGAGGCATTCAGTACAGTGGATCAATATCATTTTGTTAGAATGCATCATATTTTATGATACAGACTTTGTAATTGGGCCACCTGTAAAATTGTCCCACTCTTCATTGCCAAAGCCAACACTGATGTTGTGATTTCAAAACACGGGGCCTATAATGTGTGATAAAACATGTTTCTCAAGGATGAATTCTTTCAAACATTATTAGCAGGCACGTGCACAGACATTTTGGGGGGCAGGTGCTCAAACCCAAAAAAAGGGCACCCAATGCCAACAAAAAATTCTAAAAAGAGTTGAAGCATAAGCATCAATACACTGATGATGCTGTCCTCGACCTGCGTTTCCTCTGGGCAGCATCAGACCGCTAGCTTACATTTTCTTTATGAATAAAGATGAATTATTATATAGCAACAACAGTACAAGCGTTCTGATTGGCTAATGGGTCGTCATGCCAGCCACGTATTGCCCTCCTCGCTGGTCTGATACGGCTCCGTATTGCCCTCTTACGTCATTTTCAAAATGAGTGATATTGATAGGCATCAACAGCCAAGAGCAGTGGTCCTCAAACTAAGGCCCGCGGGCCGAATACGGCCCGCCTCCACATTTGGCCCGGCCCTCTGAACAATACCAGAGGCCTTATTTTTTTTTTTTCAGTCTGGCCATGCAAATCCGAGACTAGCCCCTGTTAATCAGAACGGAAAAAGAATTATCTCTCTCTCTCTCTCTTTTCTCTCTCTCTCCTCTCTCTCTTCTCCCTCTTCTCTCTCTCCCTCTCTCTCTCTTTTCTCTCTTTTCTCTCTCTCTCCCCTCTCTCTCTTCTCTCTCTTCTCTCTCTCCTCTCTCTCCCTCTCTCTATTCTCTAAACATAACTAATGTCAGTAAACAGCTGGACAAGACTCTGAAATCACGGATTTCGTGAGTTTTTGTTTGTTTATTTTTTTAGGAAACGTCTGACCAGTTGTGACGTCATGTTTTCAGCAGCGCTAATGTTGTGGTTGATTTATCACAAAACAACGTCAGTGGATGATGGATGTGTCACTCTTGCCTGTCTTCAAAACTTGAGAGCCCTGTGTTTGTCTGGTGCTGCGGGTCAGAGGAGAAGGAGGTGCACCCGTTTAGTGGCGCGAGGAGACCTGCGTGGAGGAGGAAGTGGAGGAGGAGGAGGAGGGAGGGGCGCGGCGGGGGGAAGAGGGGGGGGGGGTCTCGTGAGCGTCGCGGAGCATGTCGGGGCGAAATTCTCACAAGAACTCAAATAAATGCCCCGTCGGATATTAAAACACATTTGGGGGGACTTGATGACAGAGAGAGTAACTTTTATTCTTAAATACGGATGAATGAAAAAAGTGGGCTCCAGCAACAAGGGCACTTTTCTCATCCAGGGCAAAATGGGCTGGTGCTTGAGCACCATTCGGGGTCTATTTGTGCACGTGCCTGATTATTAGTGTAATCCTCACTCCGATAATCAGCTGGTACAACAAATACCTCAAGTGTGCCAAGTGAGGTGCATGTGGCCTCGTTCTGCTCTGCTTGCTGTATTTGAAGGCCTGTGGGCCCTGCCACAGCTTTTTCCTCTGAGAGGGGAAAACATTAAGCACTCTTCTGTCATGGCTGTTTGCAAAACCTGCAGAGAAAATGAAACAATTTATTTTTTGGTGAAATGCTCATGTGGCCATGGAGTGGCGAAGGGGTTAAAACAAGTATTTTATTTCGTGAGAGAGGCGCGCTGAACAAAGTCTGACCTACAAGCATGACTGCTGCATTTTGATGAAATCATCCTATATGCCACTTGTTGTGAGTGTGTATTGCAATGAGCCTGCACATAAACACATTCGTGCTGGTCATCAGGGAACATCTTTATGCCCCTGGCTTCAAGCTGCAAGGTTATCACCTCCCCACATGGACAGAGACGACATAGCAGGGTTAATTTGGCCCTGAGGGGTTCAAAGTGAGCATACCAAAAGCATATAGCATGTAATTTTTCATAGTTTGGATTTTCAGATAAGAGAGGCTTCAGGGGGCAGCTTCAGGAGGCCTGTTCATGTACATTAATCAACAAAATGCCAAAGAAAAATCCCCACGGGTCGAGTTTTCTTTGTACATTCACTGGTGTAGCATACTGATACAATTTGGCAGAGGAACATACTGCCTGATGTCATCAGTCCATCAGTCTTCTTGTGGGGAATTCCACACACAATACATCTACCACAAATACATATTGTGTTATAGTGGACTTATCTATCCACTATGTCAAAGCTGGAGACTGAAATGGCATCCTCTATTTCCCAAAGGGGATTGTAGGAAACCTGGTTGTTTACCTATGTATGTTTGTGCCCCTGCTCCCTTGTGTGACTCTCGTTTGAACTTAAATGCTGAAAGTGTGATAGGACTGAGTCTGTCATCATGTTGCTCCGAGTATTAATTAGCCTCCACCCACAGTTTGGGATTTCCTGCCTCACACTGGGAATTCCCCTAGCTGCTCCTTCCTCTGAAAACCGTCATTGATATGTAACGTGTGTGGAGGTTTGGTTGGTGCTGTATATGCGCTGGCCTCAACAAATGGCACGTGTGTTTATTTGTGTGTGCAGGAAAACAGTATGTGTTAATGTACCACTTTGTCCATGTGTGTTTTGGGTGACTGTGCCAGTGTTGCTGCAGATTTTGATGGCAAGCATGCAGCTATTGAGTCCTTCCTTTTTCATGTTCTGAATGATCGCATTTTCTTTTTACACCTTTATCTTGGAGTGAAGCAAGGTGTAGACTTCAAGATTCTAAACATTACATCAAAGTGTTTATGTTACAGGTGTTCCAGGCAAGTTTCCTTGGACAAAACTTTAAGTAATTTCAGAACACATTTTTGTATTACATGATGAAAAAAATTACTCTGTAGCTTTTGAATGTTGAGGGGCTAGACATAACAAAAGCAGCCAAAGTTTCACAAAAATGCTTGTAGACCTTCACAACAGAATAAACATTTTCCAGACAGATATTTTTATTCGAAATTCCAGATACAAAATTGTTCAAGCGTTGATATAGATTAAGTTAAAAAATACTTCCTATAAACACAACATTGAAGCAAAGAATCAACAAAAAATCCTGCAACAAGTAAAAGTAAAAAAAAGAGACTCCAGTTGACAGCAAGAAAACAGATTTACAGAAAGATGCATACATAGAGTAAACAAACTACCTCATGATCATTGTTCATTATTCTGCCAGTTGTTTTCTCCATTTATTCATTGATGTTTTTTTTGTTTGTTATAAGTCGAGAAAAAGAAGCAATCTCGCTTAAAAAATTACAATTGCTTGACGTTTGATTTATTATCCAAATCATCTCCAATTAATTTCCTGTCCATTGACGAATCAATTAATTGACTACATCCAGCTAAACAAATAAACAAAGCTAAATCAAGATAAGGAAACACAATCATAAAACTGTAAGAATAACAAATGTGTCATGAAGAGGAAAACATGTTCCTGTTTCAACTTCCAAAATATTAAGATTTAGTGGCGTGACTCGGCTACATTCTATGTGTTTCAACAGGCTGTTTCCTCTTGTTCTCAGTCGGATTTTAAAAAACTTCAGCGGATACGTGTTTTAATTTATTGCACACATTGTCCCACGACTCTTTAACACCCAGTGCAGGCACTAATGTGCTGTGAAGGTCTTGCATTTAGTAACCAGTGCAAACAGTGGGCCCACGTGTGAGCGACACCAACACTCTGAGGTGTTAACCAATTGTTTCCATGTAGAAGTGTTTTTGGAAGAGATAACTGTGTATGCGTGCATCTCACACAAGCGAGTTTTGTTGCAGGAGCCGGTCGGCCCTTGCACTCAGCCTCGGGGGTAATTGAAATGGTTTTTGAAGGGGAAAAATAATGAGAGTGCAAAGCGCCAAAGCAACAGAGTCGTAATGGGTTGTCAGATCAGAGCTGGAGGGGCCACAGGGCACATGGGGTGAACGTGAGGGTCCCTGGGTTGTCAACTCAATCTTCCACAAATAGCTTCATGCTGTGGTTTGATTGAAAGCAATATGCGAGGGCAATAACTTCTGTCCTTTTCGATCAAGGCATTTTAATCAAATTTATGGGTGTGTTATGAAACCGAATGAGTGAGAGCACAGTGAGTGTGTTATGTTTGTGGCACAGAATCGGCATCACTTCTTCAATGAGTGAGAATAACAGGATGCCTTGTTTTGTTAACATGTTCCTGTGTTTGATCGTGAGATGTGCTCGTGTGTGTACGTGACGGTTCTCAGGAAGGAGCTGCAAACATGTCACTTAACAGAAGAGCCAAGACCACCAACAAAAACTGTCCCACAGTTATCTCTCTACTATTGTCTCGCATCCTCTGCGGTTTTAGTAACACGATGAAACAACATAAACACCTTCAAGCAACGAAAATGGACTACCTTCACACAAAACGTAAACATACAAACATGTACAGGAAGGTCTGTTGACAACCAGATTTATTTCAGGGTTTCCGACTTTTATTCTGCACTTTTGTAGAAAGGAGCCACAGTCCCACGTTTTGGTCTCTATTGTGGCCTCTCGATGTTTAGAGGGCGCTTCCTGAGAGGCAGAGCCACACAGCTGTGTTTGCCTGTGCAGATGACACTGTTGGAGCACATCTGAGCGACTTATCGGTGAAATGCTGTATTTTTTCTTAACTGTTGAATCAACCAGGAGAGCCATAGGCTACAGTTCTGCCATAACCATTTAATAAAGCATACATGTTGATCCGTCTGTTATGTAAAAAGGGAAAAAAGAAATAGAAATAGAAAGGAAAAAAGGTAACCTAAAGATATGTTAGTCTACCCCAGGGCAGCTGTGGCTACTGATGTAGCTTACCACCACCGGTATGACTGTGTGTGTATGACTACTGGACTCTGGACTCTGTAAGCGACTTCGGGTATTTAGAGAAGCGCTATATAAAATTGAAGGTTATTATTATTAGTATGGAATAAAGTTGAAAAACTAATTATATTCATTGATTCAATAGAAAGTGAATTAACTATTTTGATAACTTAATAAATCAACATCAGTCAATTCACAAGTTACAAATGTCAAAACCTTCTCGGGCGACCTCTGGCTTACCCAGGGGAGCGCAAGCCCCATGTCGACTGAGGCCCTTTGCTGCATATCATCCCTCGCTCTCCTCCCTTTGCTGACATTCTCCAGCTGCACTAATAAAGGCAATAAAAAAAGAAAATCTCAAAAGAAAAATGCAACACGTTTCTCTGGTACCGGCTTCTCCAGTGTGAGGACTTTTGTGTGTTGTAGATCATTGCGAATTGAAAATATTCGGTGGGGGGTTGGCTCATCTTGGGGTAGACCAAATGTTCCCTATTTTTAAACAATGCATTGAAAAAATTTAGTCAGATAAATGTATAATGGAAAAAAATACTTAGTTGCTGTCCTAGAACAAAGCTCATACATATTTATTCATGATCTTAGTATGCTATCATCACACAGATTGATACTCAAGAGCATTGCCATTACAATTACAATTTAATATATAATACAATCATCTTAATTATTGCAATTAATTGTTGATTAATCAGTCAATATGCATAATTGACTGATGAGTTTAACATTGTTTTAGTCATTGATCATGTAAATACACAAAACATTTAATAAATATTGCCGTACAAATACAAATGCTTAGCTTGTTTTTTTTCATTTTGTGTTTGTGATCTGCTCGACCATAAAAAGAGAACATATTTGCAACCTACTACTTTCAGATAGAGAGAGAGAGACACACAAAGGAAGAGGAGAGAGAGCCGGAGAGAAATAACAGAAAGACCATGTTTTAATTCCAATGCAAACCTCTGTATCCCAATCACAAGCATAACTCACACCATTATGTCATCACATTGGCTGTCCAGAAGCAAAAATAGCATGTGAAAATACCAGCCACTGAAAAGCGACTCATCCATCTAAAAAACAGGAGGCCAAGACATTCAGACAGCCGTCTCTAGTTTCCTCTCACAATCTGGCAACCGGGACACATTCTGTAGTGCAGCCATTTAAGAGCCACTAATGAAAGTTGGAAGTGACATTTCCTCATGTTGTTGCACTCATCGCTTTCCTCCAGGTTAACAAATTAACTGGAGCAGTGTGTGTGTGTGTGTGTGTGTGTGTGTGTGTGTGTGTGTGTGTGTGTGTGTGTGTGTGTGTGTGTGTGTGTGTGTGTATGCGTGTGTGTGTTGGGTGTGTATGTGTGGGTGCTGTGTACGTGCTTATATAAGTCTGATATAAACTTTGCATGGTTTTGGTTTGATGCCACAGGTGTCTTTGGCATCAAACCAAAACCATGGTGGATTTTTTTATTGTTATTTTAAAATCAAAAAGTGGAGACAACTATATAACTCCCTTACTTCGTTCTCCGCAACCAGTAATTGATTCAACCCGTTGACTCTGTATTATATATGTACATTGTAATGCTGCTGATATGATATTCAGAAGAAGCAAGCTGAGGTGTTTTGCCAGATCTAATTTCACATTTGAAAGGCTGAGATTGGAGTGCATTTTGTTGCATCTTCAGTCTCTCCAGGAATGTGAAATTAATCTAGGAATGTGGGTTGGTGTAAAGGAACACAGTTTTACTCAAATCCGCCCACACACAAACACACAAAGTCTTTATTTCTTTCACGCTCATCTCCCACTTGCTGTGTTTTTTTTAAATCTTCAGGCTTCCCCCTCTCACCTCATTAGCTTGTAGGGTTGGTCATTGCAGTGTAACACAGGCCAATGTCATGAGCACACGTGACAAGTCGGCTTTAGAATATTTTGTAATGTTGACCTTTCCATCATTAGTCTCCCTGCTGAAAATGTCTACAGAAGGCATACCCTAACGCCTCCACCCCCACATGCACACATGTGCATCCAGCTGTGTGCTGTTAAACTCTCAGAAAAAAGGTGCCATTTAATTTCAACTGTCTGCCTTTTGCTCAAAGTGAAGCAGGTCTCCCACAGTGTATTTATCTAAAAGGGGGATTCAAGGTCATCTCACTCTCTCTCTCTCTGATACTTATGAATGTTCTCCACATGAACTACAGAGCGGATGCATTGTTTTTGTTTTTTTAAAGGAAGCACTTTGTCTGCCTTGAAAGTTTTCATATATAGAAGGTCTTTCTTTACTGATAAATGACATGGAAAATTGACTGTACTCGGGTCCTCTGTGCTTCGCATCCTGTCTGCAGGCAGTCTGGCTGTAACGTCCTAATCACTGCTGCCACCTACTGGGTCGAATACAAACTTCAAGACTCATCGTCAATTTATTAAGAGCAAGGATGCACTGAGCAAATACAGCTCTGATTAAACAGATGAGATAGATCCGTATTTCGATAGAAAAAGTTGGATCAGTGCATCCTTAATTATTTTTTGGTAGCTTTAAGTTTTGAAAAAAACCTTCCAATAAAGTCAGTAATAAAACAAGACGCTTGCAATGTGTTTATGGCTGCATCATTGCATCAGTTTGAAACATGTCTCTAAATGATTTGATCTAAATTTTAGTAAATTGTGAGTATCACACAGACGTAGGTGACATAACCTGTTTCTTTCATTCAGTGAAAAGAGCACAGAGTAAAGCAAGCGGTTTGAGAAAAAAAGGTATCCGGGACCTTTAAGCGGTTAATTTGAGGTTTCTGTACTAAGCCATTGGGCACTAATGAGAGTGTTTCCATTTTCTCTCTCTGTTCTACTGTCTCCAGGGTCTTTTAATGTGAACTTGCGCCCACCTGAAGTCCTCTTCAAAGTGATCTTCTGGCTGGGCTACTTCAACAGCTGCCTGAACCCCATCATCTACCCCTGCTATAACCGCGAGTTCAAGCTGGCATTCATCCGCATCCTCCGATGCCAGTGTCACCAGCGTAAGCATCCCGGCTGGAGAGCATACAATTACCGCTCCTCCAACTTCAGCTCCTCCGGACACTCGCGCAAAGGCTCAGCGGATCACAACTCCGGCTGCTTGAACGGTAGCCAGCGCACTCTGCCCTCCTCAGCCAGCCCGAGCCCCAGCTACCTGAGCAAGGGCCTCCCATCTTGCCCTGAAGGGGAAACATTATATATCTGGGGGGGCACCACCCCAACTCTCTCCTCACCCAACCTGC
Source organism: Pseudoliparis swirei (assembly GCF_029220125.1). Lineage (NCBI taxonomy): Eukaryota > Metazoa > Chordata > Actinopteri > Perciformes > Liparidae > Pseudoliparis > Pseudoliparis swirei. The sequence goes on along the minus strand of NC_079406.1, from coordinate 12,522,569 downwards.
TGCCTGGCAGCTCCGCAGACTGCCAGCCAGGAGCTCTGAGAGGGGAGCTAAGAGGAGGAAAACCAGCTGAGGAGACCACTGGTATTTTCTCTTTCTCCTTTGGGAAGAATAGAGACAAGGGAAGAACCAACAAAGACAGCATGGTGCCTGATGACATGGTGTGACTTCTGGGTGTCACTGAGATGTAACTCGTTCGCCACGTGTATGGTTTTAAGTCATAGAGCATGGGTGTCTGATTTGCTGCCTTCATTGTACATGTTCATTCATCAGTGGATTGTCACTGTCATTAGTGCTCAATGTAAGCTGATGGTAACTGAGTATTGTCTATGCTGCTGTATCGGAGGTGCTTTGTCCTATGTAACTGTATATGTGGTTGACATAGACAGGGGGGGTTATTTCAGTGAACAGTAACCGGTTCAAGACAGTGTCTCAAAATAATCACTGCTTATCCCTCTTTGGGACGGAAAGACACCAGCGCATGTATTTTGATCAAACAAAAATGCATTCTAAGAAAAAAGGACACATTTTTAGAAATCCAGGACGGTTTCCTCTCAGTTAAAGCCCCACGTCTGCCCTGTAGAAGACTGACTAAGAGCCTGACTTGTGTAAAATGTGTGATAAGACAAACAATCACCTTTCTGTTGCAGTCACTTGATATCTTCATGGTATGTTGTGGAATTAAATTATAACCTGGTTTATCTGCTGTGAGCACAATCATGTGATAGAATTCTTTGTATGTTTGGTGTGTTTTTCTGAATATCGATATGAGAGATGTGAGTGATACATGAATAAACATAGAATGTTGATCAAATGCCGCTTGGAGGTAAACTCTGAAACTTGCACTTTCATATATGATCATCGATTTATAAAATACTATCAAAAACTAGAAGTGGTATAAGAAATATTTATTGAAATCGGATTGTAAAATGATGTTACTGCAAACAAACTGTAATTTAGGTAAATGGGAGGTGTGAAATTAGATTTGAAGTCACTTGTCATATTGATTACCTTCCAAAACCAAAACAGATCAGTGATACATTTTCATCGAAGTAAATATTTTTCAATAAAAGAAAATAATGAATATTTCGACTTAACCTTCACCTAATATGTGTCCACTGGTTAGATGCTGACGAATATAGGTCCAGAAGATTAACCTCTATCACATTATTTCATCCATTGTTAATACAAATATATTACTTAATAATACATTTATATTATAAGGTGCCTTTCAAGGCACTGACATGGATGAGTGTGGATTCTCTCCTTGAGCACTGCAGGAACACCAGTGTGCACTATCACTGCTGTTCAATATGAGATACACTTTAAACATGTGAACATGTCAAACACCGAGAAAGCAAAGCTTCCTCTAGCTCAGACACCGAAATATAGAAGATCAGAACCTAGTTCATTAAGGTTGACCAGCTCAGGAAGGCCAGAGGGCAGCAGAGTGTAGGGTCTCTGCTTTGAAGGTCAGTAATTATCTTCATGTCCTTTCATCTTCACCACGTCACTGAGGCAGCGTGCCCCGTCTGTCCTGGTGTTGTTCTCCTGAAGCGTTGAGTCTTTTTCCCCTTCATTCAAGACGCAATCCTTTAAAAGGTCACCTAGCAGCTGATTAATCAGTTCTCTGGACACTTTCTCCACAAGTTTAGATCTCACTTTGGCAAGCTCCTTTTCTAAAAGAGTAACATGGAAAAAATTAAACAACTCAAAATGTTGCCTCTTCTTTGCTCGTTAGCAGCATCCACCACCACGCGACTGAGGTGAAGTGTCCGGCAGATCCCGAGGAACTTCTTTCAGAAACAGCAAGCTGTACAGGTTGGAAAAGATGCAGGGCTGGGCTAGGGTTGGGGTACAGGTTACCCCCCCCCCCCCTGCCTAAAAAGGTGAGTTTTGAGGTGGGTTTTGAATATCAAGATTGAGTCAATGTTTCTGATGTCGGGGGGGAGGGAGTGGCAGAGCAGCTCTTGAAAGGCTCTTGACCCCATGGTGGACAGACGAGCTGGGGGGACAGTCAGGTTGATGGAGGAAGCAGACCTTAGAGACCGGGTGGGAACGTTGATTTGGAGGACGTCAGACAGATATGGAGGTGCAAGGTTGTGGATGGCCTTGAATGCATGGAGGAGGATCCTAAAGTCAATGCAGTGTTTGATGGGAAGCCAGTGGAGTTACTGTAGAACAGGGGTGATGTGACAGATGGAAGGGGTTTTGGTGATGATGCGGGCAGCAGCGTTCTGGACCAGTTGGTGCTTATGAAGGAGTTTGTGGGGGAGAACAAAGAGGAGGGAATTGCAATAATCCAAGCGGGAGGTGACAAGAGAGTGGACCAGGATTGCGGCGCTGTTGGGGGTGAGTGAAGGGCGGAGGCGGTTGATATTTCGGAGGTGGAAGTAGGCAGACCAGATGGTGTTATTGATGTGTGTGGAATGATAGTGTGCTGTCGAGGACGACACCCAGACTCTTAGCCTGAGAGGAGGGGGGGACCGAGGAGTTGTCTACGGTAAGGGTGAAACTGGGATGCTTTGTGAGTGAAGACTTGGAGCCAATGAGGACAACCTCGGTTTTATTGCTGTTCAATTTGAGGAAGTTTGAGGTGAACCAGGATTTGATTTCATGTAAACAGGCACAGAGGGAGGGGGGCGGGAAAGTGCAAGAGGGTTTGGAGGAACATAGAGTTGGTTGCCGTCCGCGTAACAGTGGAATTGGATGTTATGTTTACGGAAAATCAGTCCAAGTGGGAGGAGGTAGATAATGAGCAGGATAGGACCAAGGACAGAGCCCTGGGGAACACCGGAGGAGAGGGATGGAATGTGAATGACTTTAACTGAATGCACTGAGTACGGCCAGAGAGATACGAGTGAAACCAGTCAAGGGGTGTATCTGAAAGTCCAATGGAGGCTAGTCGGTCAAGGAGGATGGAGTGGGAGATGGTATCGAAGGCTGCGCTCAGATCGAGGAGGATGAGGATTGATAATAGTCCAGAGTCAGCTGCCATCAGGAGGTCTTTTGTGATTTTGATGAGGGCGGTTTCTGTGCTGTGACTTAGTGCAGCTTCGACCAAGTGCATAGAGCTGAAAAAACATAAGACATTAATCATGTCACCTGATATGAGTGTGTAATGACTTAGGAGCAGCTTCATTTTCTCTGTCCAAACAGTATCAGCAGCATGGATTGTCACGGGACGATAAGTATGAACCCAATAGCATGACTCAGTAGGCATAACTGCAAATAATGATCTTTACTCGGTGTAGTGGCCATTTTTCGTACGAACTCAAACAAAACTCGAAATCAAACCGCCACTGATGCACCGTGGGTTTCGGCGTTGACGCATGCAAAAGAAAGTAATGTCCATTTCCGCCTGTTATTATTCTGATAATTTATTTCTTAAACCAACAAAAAAGAACAAACAAAATGTTCACACTTCCTCTCTATGTTGTGGTAAAAACCATTTGCCACCCTGGTGCATGCTGGTCCTGTGCCTACCCACCTCTACATATAACCACAGGGGCCCAGTGTTACCCAATCAGTGAACCTAAAACTAAATATATTAAACTAAACCACAACTATCATAAGAAACAACTAACAAATCAAAATATAACCTAAATAAGCAATAAATAATCAATATTACTTTACAATAAAACCTAAATACAAATGTCAATTAGATAGCTCCAACTAGTGTTGTTACGAGATGTGCCGACGCTTCGAGGCGTGTGTCGAGTCATGGAGGGGGCGTTTCCTCGAAGCGCGTATCGAGGCTTGCTTCATTTAGGGGAGGAGCCAAACATGATGACGTCCGAAGCCTCGCTGCCCGGCTGTACCACGTGACTGCTTCGGGAAGTGGTTCAGATTTTGCCGGGAGGTTTGACAGCAATATAAACCCCTCAGGCTCCATTCAAAATGTGGGTTGTTGGTTGAGAGTTTGGAGAGTTTAGAGAGAGAGAGATAGTTTGTAGAGTTAGGAGAGTGAGGAGAGAAGGATAGGTGATAAGATGGAACTTTTGAGAAACTGTTATTTCTGAATAAAAATGAATAAAATGTCCCCTGTCCTGGACATCACTGCAGTGATGTCCAGGACAGGGGACATTTTCATAACATTGAAATTACTGTTTGTGAAAAAGTTAAGTAGACTTTACTTAATTAGCTAAATAAATATTAGTTATGTTTAAGCATAATTAAGTAACAATTACTTAGTATTTTAATGGTTATTTACTCTAAAATTAAGTATGTTATACTTAACACTGTCTAGTAGGATTTACTTAATCCTTCAACAGTAAAAGTTACTTAGTTAGTGTTAGTGCAAATTGTTACGAGGATTTTATTAAGTAAATCCAACAAGTTATTTCTTTGAGTGTGTCCAAGTTACACAAGCATATTCAGTCCCCTCTTCCTAGTTACACAAGCACTTTCACTGTCCTCTGCCTGCTTAAGCCCATGCCATTTTCCTGAAGTGACATTATAACATTATTACACAACCTGCCATATCATATGATCCAACCATTTTGGGAACATTTACACACACAGAATACATTCAAAACATATTTTATTATGCACATATGTGATACTTTATGTACAGAAATGATTTGGTCATACATTTTTGAAATTCATAGTCATACCCAACAGCCATAACAGACACACAAATTCAATGCATCACATTATGTGGTTCAGATACAGCTGCCTGTGATTATACACTTGGCCAATAGGTGGTTTCGTGAGCACATGAAGCTTCGAGAAATGAACCCTTTCTCGAACCAATTGGCTGAAGTTGTTCGATGCCTCATGAGGCTTCATCTCACCATCACTAGCTCCAACACTCAGAGTATCATCAGGAACAGAACACTAGAAAATATATAGACAAAATGTGTAACGCATGAGGGCTTGGGCTGGAAAACACAAGACAATCTGGCAGAGGACAAGAACAAGTGAGGGGACCTAAGTTGACAGGGACTAACGAGGGAATGGGCAACAGGTGAGACGGGCATGAGGACCAGGTGAAGGGAATGAGGGATTGACTAGGGAGTGATCAGAGGCAGGTGAGAGAACAGGTGAAGGGAGTTGGACTGATGAGATGAGAAGCAGGATCTGGTAAGACATGATAGTTGGTGAAACAGGCAGACAGGATGAAAACAACTAATAAAAGGAAGGTGTGGAGCTGAACTGTGACATGGATGAGTGTGGATTCTCTCCTTGAGGACTGCAGGAACACCAGTGTACACTATCACTGCTGTTCAATATAATATACACTTTAAACATGTGAACATGTCAAACGCCGAGAAAGCAAAGCTTCCTCTAGCTCAGGCACCAAAATATAGAAGATCAGAACCTAGTTCAGGGCTGGGTTGGGGTTGAGGTACAGGTTACCCCCTCGCCAGTAATAAGTAAATGCACAGCATTTCACTATACACCAATGTAGACATCCTAGGACATGAATGAAAACATGCAGTAATTGTTACTTCTAGACTAGATTACTGCAACTCCTTATTATCAGGCTGCTCTAATAAGTCTCTTAGGTCCCTCCAGTTGATCCAGAATGCTGCAGCTCGTGTTCTCACTAAAACTAAGGAAAGAGATCACATCACTCCTGTTTTAGCTGCTCTGCACTGGCTCCCTGTACAATCAAGAATCACATTTAAAATTCTTCTCCTCACCTACAAAGCCTTGATTGGTGATGCTCCATCATATCTTAAGGAGCTTGTAGTACCATATTGCCCCACTAGATAGCTGCACTCACTAAATGCCGGGCCACTTGTAGTTCCTAGAGTCTTAAAAAGTAGGATGGGAGCCAGCGCCTTCAGTTATCAAGCTCCTCTTTTATGGAACCAGCTTCCACCTTCAGTCTGGAGGCATAACAGTCACCTCATTTAAGAGTAGACTTAAGACTTTCCTCTTTAATAGAGCTTATAGTTAGGGCTGAATCAGGTTGGCCTGGTCCAGCCCCTAGATATGCTGCTAAAACGTCCCTCAGCGGCCTATAAGCCTATAGGCCGCTGAGGGACGTTTTAGGATACACTGAGCACCTATCTCCTCTTCTTTCTTTACTTATGGATGAATTTTCATCTCTCCATTGCACATTATTAACTCTGCTTCCTCCCCGGAGTCCTTGTGACTTCACGTCTCATAGGTTCCATTAGACCTGGCTGGGTCTGATGCCATGGCCCTGCTGATGCTCCGCCCACTCCTCCTCTCTACCTCCATCTGCCTGATGGATGATGGAGGTCTGGATCGTGGTCCATTACGACATCTATTGCATATGTCCATCCGGGGAGAGGGATCCTCCTCTGTTGCTCTCCTGAAGGTTTCTTCTTTTTTTCACCGTGAGAGTTTTTTTTCTATTTCTTGGGAGTTTTTCCTGATCCGATGTGAGGTCCTGGGACAGGGATGTCGTATTTGTACAGATTGTAAAGCCCTCTGAGGCAAAGGTTAGTCGAATTAAATAATTAATCGATTTAAATAAGAAATAATTAAACCTGGATATGTTAGCGACAGTGGTGACTTCAGGAAGTTTAATATTCATGTATATATGTACACAGCAAGAATCAACTTGTCACTTAATCGTTGCATTGTTGTAAAAAGGAGGGGCCACGTATACAATGTGTTGTAATTCCTACACCGTTCACCTGATCTGGATGTAAAGACCCTCAAATTAAAGCTGAAAGTCTGCTCTTAACGGACATCTTGATTGTTCCATTCGAAATCCATTGTGGTTGTGTACAGAGACAACATGATGGAAATTGTGTCAATTTCCAAATATTTATGGACCTGGATATACATAAATGAAATGTATTCTCTGCATTTAACCCATGCTAGTTATTAAGGAGCAGTGGGCTGCTGTGAAGCCCGGGGAGCAAACTTTATCGTTTCATCTTATAACAATTTATTTCAAAAATCAGGCACATCTTGTCTCAAAAAGATGCAGAAAAATTGGTTCACGCGTTCGTTACTTCGAGACTGGATTACTGCAACTCCTTATTATCAGGCTGCTCTAATAAGTCTCTTAGGTCCCTCCAGTTGATCCAGAATGCTGCAGCTCGTATTCTCACTAAAACTAAGAAAAGAGATCACATCACTCCTGCACTAGCTGCTCTGCACTGGCTCCCAGTAAAATCAAGAATCACTTTTAAAATTATTCTCTTAACGTACAAAGCCTTGATTGGTGATGCACCATCATATCTTAAGGAGCTTGTAGTACCATATTGCCCCACTAGAGAGCTGCGCTCACTAAATGCTGTCATATTCATTGAATGTATTTAAACTCTAAATCTGTCCTTCTGTACACATTACATCTATTGCATCTGTCCATCCTGGAGAGGGATCCTCCTCTGTTGCTCTCCTGAAGGTTTCTTCCCTTGTTTTCCCCCTGAAGGGTTATTTGGGAGTTTTTCCTGGTCCGATGTGAGGTTTTGGGGCAGGGATGTCTATGTGTACAGATTGTAAAGCACTCCGAGACAAATTTGTAATTTGTGAAATTGGGCTATACAAATTAACTGAATTAAATTGAATTGAATAACCTTTCACACTCCGTGTCCCTTCCACTTGCACATTTCCGCTTGGACTGTTGGGAATTCAGCAGCTCTAAGAAATGGTAGTTTTTCACTATCATACCTGACATTTCAGGGACCAAATAATTAATTAAGAAAAGAATCTGCAGAAACACCAATAGGTAACATAAGCATTAGTTAAAGCCCTGTGCAAAACTGACAGATAGAAAACTCTTGAACACTGTAACTCATGTTCATTGTAAGCAGGGTTGTCTGAGTTGTTTCTAGTAATGAATCATTGCTGAACTTCAAGAAACGAAGGAAAAAAAGATGTGCACATTACTTTGTTCTGAGCTTTTTCCTGCACCATACATGTTCAAACTTGCAAAGTGCTGGAAAAAACCCAGAGCAGGGGATATGACACATGGTGAGGAATGATAGAATAGGAAGAGGTAGTTATGGCAATGGTTCAAGAAGGACGGAAAGTTTGTTCAGCAGGCCACTCCTTTTCATTCCTTCCTCATTTGTCTCCTCTCCACCATGGCTTTCGCTGGGAAATATGAGATGGAGAGTCAAGACCACTACGAGGAGTTTCTGGAAGAAATTGGTATCACGGATTGTTTTTTATTGATACAAAGGTCAACAATAGATCAATGTGAGTCTTCATTCATTTAAAGTTATCTATTTGTAATTTCCCCTGCTCTGTCACAGGGCTTCTCAATGCCAAGACAGACCACAAAGTGGTAACGCAGGTGGTTCAGGATGGGAACCACTTCACCTGGACACAAACCATCCCCAACTGGACCTGGTGCAATAACTTCACCGCTGGTCAGCAGTGTGAGCTGGCAACGATGAAGGGCGTCAAATTCACGGTGAGTTAATAACAGACGGCGGGGAAAGTTGCAGTTAAATGATATAATGCAAATCTTCGACACGTTCATAACTTGTGACAAAGCGGATTAATTAGATATTCACCTGTGTGACCTTTTGTGACCTGTAGGCTCCTGTCACGATGGAAGGAGGCAAGATTTCAATTCCGTTTCCTCAGTACAGCTTCACAGCAGAGCTCGTTGAGGGAAAGCTAGTAATGGTAAGAGAAGTAGCCACGTCACATGTACTAAAGCGATGAAAACCACTACTCACTGACAAAAGTTGTCTTTGTATATTTTTCAACAACCTGTATGGGAATTGCAGTTATATGTTCATTTCATCGTTATCGTTTTTTACGTGTCTTCTAGATTTGCATAACTTCAGGAGAGAAGGGTGTGACTTTCAAAAGAATTAGCAAAAGGATCTGATCTGCCAGACTCAACATGCTTTATTGGAAAGGAGGTTGCCCGTGGGAGGAAAAGGCATGAAAGTGCTCGCAAGAATTACTGTATCAAGAAGAATAAAGTAAACAAGCGGATCTCTTGGCTTCACAGCATTGTTGTTTTACCTTGAGATCTATCCTCATCGAATTGGTGAAACTATGTACTGTATTACTACAAGGATGAAATAATGTATTATGTTTGATCCAATATAAAGGACTGAATATGGCATGTTTTGCCAAGCAATAATGGAATTTTCTTATATTTGTATAACACAATTGATGTTGCATTAATAGTCTCTGACATTCCAGGTCTAAAATATATGTTCCGTGTAACTTGTACACACATCCACCGCAAAGACAAATAGTTTATATGTGTATTGTCCTGGGTAATATATTTATGTATTGGTTCACGTGTAGGAAAATAACTGATGTTGAGACAGACACACCCAGCTAATTTTGGCCACATCTCAACAACCTGTAAACATATTTGGGAAGCTGAATCTTGAGTTTACCTCCTTTCGAAGTGACCCTGGTCTAAAGATTAAGATGGCAGAACAAAAACAGCATTTAAATATCTATAATATAATACAAAATGTAATTTTCAACAAAATTGTGAAATTAACTTTAATGCCAGAGTTTCCAGTTCACTCTCCTTCCCACAGAGTAAAGTGTTGCTCCAGGTCTTGTATATCATACATTTTGTCAATTTAAATTGGGAAATCAAATAGATGTCATGATGTCACTCTTGGGGTCGAGAGGGTTGAGAGATAGATAGAAATGCTGAATGACACAGCTCCGTAAAAAGCTCCACTAACTGTCACCTCACGAAGAGAACGATTTGCAGCTGCAACTCAGACGCAGGTCAATGGCGGCTGATACCCATTACATATATATTACCAAAGCATTCAATAGACACAGTGTGACATGCAGCGCCTCCTTTCCTCTGCATGCGACATAGGAGTGGAAAAGACATATATCCCAGTATGAGCAGCCGGAGATTCAATTCAATTCAGTTTATTTTGATATAGCCCCTTATCACAAAATACACATTTGCCTCAGAGGGCTTTACAATCTGTACACATACGACATCCCTGTCCCAGGACCTCACATCGGATCAGGAAAAACTCCCAAGAAATAGAAAAAAATATTTCACGGGGAAGAAAAGGGAAGAAACCTTCAGGAGAGCAACAGAGGAGGATCCCTCTCCAGGATGGACAGGTGCAATAGATGAGATACATCTTTATGTTTGGTGCCAAGACGGCCAGAGGGAAACAGAGCTTGTTCTTTGGATATATATATATATATATAAATATTTATTCAAAAATTTCCTTCAAATGATTGGATTCTGTTTTAATTATTTGATTACAATTTTATTTTTATAAGTAAGTCATTCATTCAATGTTCATGTTGCAGTCGGTTACATACATTTAACTTTCCCTTCTTTTAGTTTGTTATGTATCTGGTCTCATCATACTTCATTTGATCTTGTTCTGTTCCCTTCCTCTGGTTGTTGGTCTTTCTGGTTTATTTCACATGCAAACAAACTAAATTAAAACAAATATCTGCTGGGAATGTCAGTGCCTATATCTAACCCGATGCAAAAATGAACCGCTGCAGGCTCAGGAGCTGAGCAAGGCCGGGCCTCAGCTCGGCTCAGGTGGTAGAATTTATTTTAATATGATATTTGAATCATGTCAACTGCCCTTTGGGAGGTGTCTGGTGTTATAAACACAATATCACAAACACCTATGCAAACCAATTCAATGCCAGAAAAGAATTGTGAACAAATTAATTGAGACTTGGGTGTCAAATGTTTTCTGAGTACGTTTTCTGAGTTTTAACCTAATTCACTTGTGATTATGTCATACTGACTTTGCTCTGAAGCAGATGGCATTTTAATATAAAAGGCCATCTGCTACAGAGCAAAGTCATACATTTAGAGCTTCAATTATTAAACACGGAGGCAGAGAGAAACACTCCAATCCACATTTTGTAAAGTAAACCTTATTTCATGGAATACAACTGTAAAAGGACAAGCTCACTTTGTGAATTCATCTTTCTTTTAAGTATGAACACATTCACTGAGATGTGTTGTGTTGTGTATTTATATATATATATATATATATATTTGAGGGCTTTCGATTTTAAATACAACACACAGCCTGGTTCTAGATCTGAATCGCCACATCTGCAAATGTTTTCAGCGATAAATTACTGATATTGTGAAAATTCAGTCTGATGATCAAACTAACATGCACATCATCATCATCTGAGAGACTACATTCATGCACATATTTTGATGTAACCTTTACAAATAGCTTTATTTTGCTTTATTTGAAATTGAAGATGCAAAACATCAAACTGTCATTCCTCTTTATTTTACAATTTTATATTTTTCCAGACGTGCAAATATGTCTCGTCAGGTTTCCCACGTGCAGAGGACATCCTTGGTTGCACGGACATGAAATGATGCCAGTTCAGAAAACGTCCTTTCGTAAAATCGTGATAGTTGTAAAAACAAATTGTATAAATAAATATGAGACCATCCGTTGCCATCTCCATTTAGCTGCGGATACTGAAATGAATAAGAAGTGTTACAATCAGCGACATATTCACATTTACGACTCCTGGTGAGGCGCAGCACTTTTCCATTGTCTCCAGTAAGTGGCGCCCTCGTCCCTCAATAAAACACAGAGGGAGTTTGCCCCTCTGAAGAATATCAATTTATTAAAAAAGAAAGGGTGTCTACTTTTAGTTTGCGAAAGGAATTATTTAAAAAATTATAAATTATTTAGCTGAAGTACATTGATATTTGTTAAGCCGTCATAAATATAACGTTGCTAATAATGATCATAATCCTCTGTTCTACTAGATTTTAGGGATACAACTCTTTAATTTCTACTCGTTTAGTAGGGAGCAGTTTGCTATTTTTAATGAAGAAATGCTGTTGCATGGGGTCAAAATGAAGGACACGAAGTCTCCATTTGTCAACGTAGTTGTGCGTCTTGTTGACATATCACAAGCTTCTTGTTTCAGAGCTACGGTGACATCACACATTGATGGAAGGATCTTCTTCTGAGGAATATAGCTGAATTTGAATTTAACAGAGCGGACATTTTCTAACCTGAAAGTCAGTGGCCTGTTTTTACTTTTTCATCATCACTGAATCGGAGCGGCTACGCTAAAAGGAAAATGATGATATATGTAACTGAAAATAAGAGAAACGTCACCTACACAATAGCAAGAATATTTAAATCCACTTCAAACAAATGATCCCTCAAATAGTATGATAGTGTGATGATGGCCTTTTTTGTCGGACTTTAATCAAAATTAAATAGAGTAAATGTAGTTTTTATTCATGATACTTAAAGTATACATTTGATTATTAATGGTCTCTTTATAGCAACACGAAATATAAATTAATTGTGATCATAGTTATTCGAGTGCACTGAGGAGTATTGCATCCACTATACCTTGACAGAAGGTTTCTACCAAGATTTACTTTAGCATGGAAACATTACATTTTATTCAGCAGACGTAACAAAACTATGTTGAAGCGAGGCCAGATACACCGACCAGAGGTATGAAAATGAGCTGCCAGGCCCCTTTTAACCCCCTCCTCTCCTAACTCTTTGTGCAATATGAACACTTGTTCTCGGCCAGAATACTTCCAGGTCCCACGTTTGCCGTGTGGTCATTTGATTAAACACAGATGCATGTTGTACCATCGGCTGATTAAATGTAGTTTGTTAATTTAACACAAATTTACTGAGGGCCCCACCACATACATAAGGCCGCCCTCGCTGCACCCCTATTCAACCTATTTACAAATTCTTCCTGGAGGACACATAAAAGGAAGCGAGCAGCTCCTTACGTCCCCCCAAAGCTTACAGGGGACTGTGAGAATGCTCCGTTATCAGACTGACAGCCCCTTGTCTCTCCCCCTCCACCTCTCCTTACAGATGGGCCACTTAACATAAGAGATCTGGAAAGATTATCTTTAATCTCAACAGCATCACATTTTTACCAGACGTAGAATACTCGAATCATGGGAATAGTGTGCCCAATACTGATTACTCTTTAATCTGTATGCAGAGTTAATTATGTTTCAATCAGGCTTACGTGGAGGAACATTGGACTTGTTTTTATCTTTCGTTATTCAACGTGATGTTAAAGATGTGAGCTGATATGATCAAGCATTTGGAGATGGTTATTTTCCAGACAAACAACCAACTCCTCAATTTAAAACAAGAACAATATTGTGCTGATGTGTTTAAGAGAACAGAGCTGAGGCTCAAAAATGTCCCCAGCCCACTGTGGTGTGTCCAGCACAAGGGAGACGGTCAATTTGTAAGCATTATATCAGAGTATAATGTATTGTGTGTGAGGCAGAGCCTCATCTCTGAATGGACTTCTATATATCAAAAGGGCACAAAACATAGAACGCTCTGAGAGCTGTGGAGGCGGCGCTGTGAGGCAGAAGAGACGCTGAACTTGTTCCTCAAATACTGAAACGTTGGAAAAGCTGTGCTGCTCATGGCGATACTATTCCACCCATGGTTCCCACGAGTGAGAGAATGAGAGATTACATTATTTGTTTTTGATTTGACTCCAAGTACAAAGTGTGCTGTCGTCAGTGATGGAGAAAGTGTGAACATCTTTGAGTTCAGTAAAAGTTGCATACAATAATACTCCAGTACAAGTAAAGGTCCTGCATTAACAACTAAAGTAAAAGCACTTATAAGAAAAATACACTTAAGAGGATACAAATTTGAAGTAGTTTGTTTTATTTTAGTTGATGGTTCACGTGAAGTTAGGTTCAACAACCTTATAAACAGTTTAATCTTGAGAAATGCATCAAATGTAATCTATAAAGTAACTCACAACTTTCAGGCTGGGCATGAAGAGTGTAACAGTCTCTTTGAAATATAGCGGGGAATATGGAAGAAGAAGAAAACGGCAACACTTCAGTTGTTAGTTTCCTTAAATGAGCTTGAGTAAATGTACTTGGTTACAGTTCAGCACTGCTTCAGTGTGGTTTACTGACACTATTTAAACGAATAATGTGTTGCATTGACAGCATGCAGCCACAGCTGGAGGGCTGTGTGTGAAGCCTGCAGGGCTCGTCACTGGAGCTGCTGCATCGTCTTCCCCTTCAGCCAATCGGAGCGATGCAGCCAAGAGCGTCATTTCCCTAAAAGCTGCAGGCACTTTGGTGACGCTTCCTCAGAAGAAACACGCCCCTCACAAACTCGGTTCACTTGGGTTTCTTTTTCCGTGCCACATTATGATAAAAGAATTTCTTCCATCATTCGGTGTCACATAAACCAAGACTACAAATTGGTACAAAATAATACAAAAATATAAATTGGAAATTTGCGTGGTAGACAAGTGTGGTGTGGTCCGAGTGACATCAGCACCTTTCACTGGAGGGAACAATGCATTTTCTCGAGCTAAAAGACAAAAGCATTCAGTAATATCCATCACTCAAAGGAGGCGGCTGCAATATGCAACATATTAATCGTGTTCAGAGAGGAGATCAAGCTACAGCAAGTCAAATCACACAATTGTCAAAAATAAGTTACAAAAGATGAACCAGTGGTGTACACGAGACAGTGATGGCTGTGGTCAGTTTAAACAGAAGAAACAGCGTATTGCACCTTTGACACCTCAGTGAGACGTTGCTCATGAATTATGAGGACAAGAGCAAGTTGAACTCTAGGAACAAAAACATAGTTCACGCCAACGGCATTCATCGGGAAAACAAATCACAAAACGCTTTAAACTAAGTTACACTGAAAAGGAATGTAAAAAATAGAACAAAACTGTACACAAGAAGTTAAAATAAGGCATAGTATCTTAGTCCAGATCACTGGAAGGAAAACAAATAAACATGTCCTTTTCAGCAGGGGGAAACAAACTGATGTTTAGCTGTAAAAGGTTTGATGGGTGGTGATTATAATGTCTGAGTGTTGCAGTTTCAGAAGGCTTCATGTAGTGTTACGAAGAGGAAAAAGAAGCACATCTATTCATTTAAGGTTCACAACTGCTTCGGGCAAGGCATGACATGGCACAACGTCCGATGTCCAGAGGAAACATTTTAGAAATCGGTCATGATCCCAGAATTTGGAGTCCACAGTAGAGCTGCAGGGATTAGTCGACTTTTTGATAAGACAATCGTCCGACAGGCGGTCAATTTGGTCAAAAATGAAATATTCTCTGGTTCCAGCTCCTCAAATATGAGAATGTGATGCTTTTCTTCGTCATAAGTGAGAGTGAACCGATTATTGTTTAGGGTTTTGGGACCGCTTGTCGAATAAAATACTCCTTTTGAATACATCAGATTGAGCTTTGGGACTTAGAACTGGCATTTTAGATTTTGTTCTCTTTTTTGACAAAACGGTTTATCGCAAAATCAAGCAACAGATTAATCGGTGCTGAAAATAATTTGTTTCATCCAATTCAGCCATTATCCCAAAACTGTATTCAAGGCGTCACCATGGTAGCCAAAGGGCAACCCTTGTGACCGACACTGGGAATCTGGATGTGTTTATACGTTAACAGGAAGTGGAAGTTGGGAACTGCAGCTTTAGAAATTTGGGAAGCAATTACTGTCGACTGCCCACAGATGTGTGAAACCAGTGACCACAAGGTTGTTCCACGATGAGGCAAACAGACGGTTTCATGCCTTCAGTCATCGACTTGTCAGCAGAGCGTAGTCCAATGATGAAGGGAATATTCCAGCACCCACATACGCTGCAATAGCATCCACTTTAAAGCATAATAGCACAGAATAAAGGGAAGGCTGCTCGTTTCAGCCTTAAAACCTGAGCCTTAAACAGTTTATATCGACGGGTATAAAGAAAACTATAATTAAATCAATGGTGTGGTTCTAAGTTGGTATAAAAAGCTACACTACATCAAACAAAAGTGAAATAGAAAGAAAATAATGAATCATAAATAAAAGCTATGGCATGTTTCAATGGCATCATATTCAAGTAATCTTGTTCAAGTCCCTGATACTTAGTGGTTCATGTAAACATTGGAGTCCTTAACACAGACACAGAACCAACAGTTTATAAGAAGGCAGCAGCAATTTATATGTACAACACACGAACATCATCCACGTCTCCTTCACCATGCTGGTCCAGTTTGTGGTCAATTCTTTGAGTGGTGCCGGAGACACTGGAATGAAAACTTTCGGAGGACAAAGCCTGCAGCTGCCAGAGACACATCCTCACCGAGAGGGCTCTGCCACGAGGCTCCACTTTGGAGGTGGAAGAGATGCGATGACGAGGACCGAGAGAGGAGGAAAGAAAAACAGCAGCTTTACCTGCTGCGCTCAAAGTCACGAAGCCTCCGTCCCTTCAGCTCCAACCGAGACGACAGGAGTCCCATCAATGTTCACCGACAAGCCTCGAATTCTTCCTTCTCTCTCAATGGTCGCTCAAAAACAACACCAGCCAATTTTCTTCAACACACATTCCATTTTTGGGATTAGAAAGTAAAGAATAAAAAAAATCATGTCAAGCAGCAAGATATCTTTATCACAGATACTTTGCGTTCTGTTTACTTCTAAAATTGGCTCAGCTATCACACGACTGAGAACAGGCACTGAATGTGGGCGTTGGATGACATCTCATTCACAGTGATGACAGTCTCATCATAACACAGATCTATAAAACCATTTCAGAATATAGCAATAACGTTTTTGCAATGGCGCAGTATTTCAAGGTGGTGGAACATTTGTCACGTCAGTGTGATCACTTCCACCGGGTCCGTCTTGCCTTTGGACCTCTGCTTGCGTTTGAGGCGTCTCTGTGTGAGGGACGGGGGAGCCGGACTAGCTAAAGGTGTTGCGGAGCTGACGGAGAGAGAGAGGAGGTCTGCAAAAGGATATTTCGGGGTAGGGAATTGAGCCGGAAGCATCATAGTGCACTCCTGCAGGGGTTTGTGCTCTCTCTCCGTCTCCTGGCGTCACCTGTCAAAACAGCCCGCTGTGAACGAGTGATGAGCCCCCAGGTATCCCCCGCTGTAGGCCATGCTCAGACAGTGGCGCGGCTCTCCAGCGAGCGCCATCTGCACAGAAATGGGGCCCTGGAGCGGCAGCGCTCGAGCCTCCGGCTGGAGACCAGCGGTCAAGCTTGGGTAGGAGGGGAACCCACCCCTAGGAGTCATGGAAGCAGCGCCAGTTAGGAGACTCATCCTGTGGCTCTGAATTAAGTCCTGAGAAATGTTCACCACAGGCCCCAAAGCCTGGGAGTCAGCTAGAGCCTGCAGCTGGGACAGGGACGGGGAATGCTGGGAAAGGTGTGGGAAGCCGTCTGGCTGAAAGAGCAGCTGTGGTGTGGAGGAGGTGGAGGAGACTGGTCTCTGGATGGCTGACACTGGAGAGAGGTGGGAGGTCTGGGGCTGGGATTGCAGAGAGGATGGCCGGTGAGGAGGAGTGGATTTGGTCTTGTTGGCCTCCTTAACGTCATTGTCATGAGCTCTGTGGAGAGGAAAGGTGCACAGATGAGACATGATGATTCCACAAATATGCAGACAGTTGAATTAGAGCTAAAAGTATCCTTGCATTGCAACGTAAGAGCAAAGTGTGTGCATACCTGAAAAAAAAATAGCTGCTCAGAATTAGTACGAACTAGTATGTAAACGGTTACATTTACAAAGATGCAAACATAAAAACCAACAGAAATATCCAATTTAATTAACGATGTTAAATTACACAGCATCAGCTCAGATTATGAGACATGCAGGTATTGTCAGATGATACACACAACATTAAAAGCTTCTTCTGGTTCTAGCAGCGGGCATCATATAATCCAAAACCATGGCAACCAAAAATATAAACTGATATGGGCCTCAATTTCATCTACCCTGAGCAGCCCTCTTCACTCTAAGAGGCTTGTGTTCCAGCCTCGCTTTCTGGTAAGACCCTATTTTCTCTAGGTGGATGAGTGGATGAGTGGATGTGCCTTACAGCAGCATGAGCTCAATGCACTGGGTGAGGTGGTCCCAGGTGTAGCCCGTCAGCAGATGCAGAGCGGTCGTCCAGCTGGGGGAAATCTGAAGGCAAATACGAGATGCTGCCACACACGCAGCAGCAACCTGGGACGGTCGGAAACTCAGGAAAGCGTGGTCTAGAAGAACCCAGAGACAATAACATATTAATATTCAACACATCTGGAAAAAAAAAAGAAAAAAGTCCAGTTCACCTTCTTCCTGATAACCCACCTTGCAGTGAGACTTCCAGAAAGTAGTGAGTGTATTTGTCCATGAAAGCCTTGGTCTTTGAGAGGGAAGAGAGGGGCCAGCCGTTGTAGAGGTCGCCCTCCTGGACTGAGGCGTGGAGGTAGTAGTCGATAAAGTGGGCTGGGGTGGGCATACACAGATTCCAGCCAAAAGTCTCAAGCAGCAGGAGCTCCATTTTGATCAGATCCTTCTTGTTGAGAACCAGGTTCAGGCTGCACATAAAGCCCAGAGAGTTCAGCTGCTCCAGTTTGGGAACCCGGTCCTCCTTTTCCTCAAATTTACCTGAAGAAGAAACACAGAGATGGAGTGAGGTCACCGAACAGAGTGTTGTGCAGTGAACGCAGTTTGACAAGATGCATTCGCTCTGAAACACAAGATGACACATTGACACGAACATGTATGTTTTGAAGAGCAAACACAATCCAACAATTTAAAAAGGAAATCAGTCTGCAAGTTATATAATAAAATAATGTATTTATTAGCAGACATTCCAACTGATCAAATGTGAAAACAGCATGTTCTCAATTTTAAGTCTTTAAAAGTGAAAAATTCTGGAATTTAGGCCATTGATTAAACAAAAATGACTATTTAAACCAGTCTCCTTGGGCTATGCGATATTGAAAAAAACATGTTGAAGATAATATGTTGGTAAGATGATATTTTGGAAATCATAGCCACAGAGATCAAACGTACCAACAATTAGGTCAATAAGTAAATTAGACAACTTGTAGAACTAAATCTCGTTCTTCAAATATTAAATACTTGAATTATCTTTGCTTTCTTTCAGTATTACAATGAAAATGATCATCTGTTGCCACATGGTGCAGGTCAGCCATAAAGAGCCGAACTCCAGCTTCCACAAAACCTAACTAGTGCCTGCAAAGCATGAGCAATTAAGCGGACAATTACTAAACATCTGTCTATAAAGCGAAGCTTTATAGCACTTACTGTGGATTATACACGCCTAACATTCTCTATGAAGAAACACCGTCAGCTTGATCCCTGATATTTCTCTGCCTCTCTCTCTCACTCGATGTCTTCGAAGACGTTACAGCAGCATTACGGTGAGCCCCCTCCCAAGACATCCTCCTTTCCATGGCAACAGCACTGAGGCCTCAGGGGTCTATGTGACCAGTGGAGAGGAGTGACTGCCTTAGATCCAAGGATCCAACAGGCCTCCGCCGCTCAGATCTAAAGAATGAGGGCGAGGGGGTGTCGGGTTCCTCTGATGCAGGCTTCCCTCGAAGCATGCGCCTTATCTCACACACCGCTTGAAGAAGGCCAACACGGGGACTCATTGGAGATTTATCGTGAAAATACATTAAACGTGAAAGTTGAAGCTCGTACTTCACTGTATTTTTTTGGCTGATATAAATATTTGAGAGCACAATGACATTAAGACAGATGTGTATTTTGTTTTTTAGATAAAACACTTAGTTTCCATCTGGTCATAAGCTATAATTTCTGTTAAATGCTGTACATTAATTAAGACAGTAAAATATTCTCAAATCTACTTAAACCTACGTTTAGTAGGCATGGATCCTGAAAGGGTCAATTCAATTCTGTTTATGTATTCTGATATGCATGTTGTGTGGACAAACCATGTATTTGCAACAGTAAATTATCTGAAACATATTTGTTATTCACATGGGGCTACTTCTTGTTATTTATCAGACAATACATACGCCAATACTCATTTTTCTGCAATAAGTTGGTATTGATCAATATATTGGCCTGCCTGCTTTAACTATGATGTATCCAGTTCTAGTCATGTGTGGAAATCATGGATGCATAAGTCCAAATGCTCAAGAAGCAAATCGTACTACTCAAGGCATATAAACATGATTACAAAAATCCAGCAGCAATGTAGATCCCTCACAATTCATATAAACACACAAACAGCTGCACACACATACTGCCTGCTGAGTGTGTTCCACTTAGTTGCTGTTGCAGAATGAGTTAGTTTTATAATCCAACTCAGTGGATATAATGCCATGCATTTGCTTTGTCAAAATATGCATCGGTTGGGAATTACAACAACCCTTCTGTTGGGGGTAAATATTGGCCGAGGGGCTTTATTGACTTTTCCTCGCTGTAGTAAAAATGCAGATACGTTGGATTCTCTGCTGTGCCTTTCATAAAGACATCATGTACCACTTTATGCCCACCTCGCAGCAAGTGGGACGTCTTCCTACCAAAGTGCGAGTTTTACCACTAATGTTGCGACACGCCATTAAGCAGGAAGAGAGAATGGTTGAGAGTATTAGGAGAGGGGTGTGGGGAATCTGCAGCCCAACAAGCCAGAGGTGTAATTAGCAGAGAGGCAATAATAGGATCTCTCCACCAGAACAGGAAGCCCTGTGAAACCGGGCTGATTGCACCCACCAGGGCCCGTTACACAGCCCAGTCCACACTCGCCCCATTCTCTTCCCCTCATAGCCTCTGGATCAGGGCTCTGTCTGCTGCTAGACTGCTATGTCCACACAGACGCTGCCATAAAAAGCCATCAATGCCCCCAATCTCCACACAACCCCAGCCTCTTTGATCTGAAGAGACACAACGCAAATCAATCCCCTCATTGTGCTGCGATGACTCCTCTGGATGCCCAAAAGCTTTACGAACAAAAAACCAACGCAACTTCAGAGGGACCTGCAGAAGTACAGTATGGTGAGAGCCACAAACCGGTTGGCCTCCTGCATGCATCACTGCCTGGATGACTCAACAGTGTTCTCATTAATTTCAATGAGTTGGCACCGCAGGGGTGCAGCAACAGAGCGCTCCAACAAAAAAACAAGTTAACTTGGATTCCACTGCAGCACAACCCAATGTTAGATATAAATGTTAATTAGGTGCAACTAACTAATATATAAGGAGCAAGTCAATTCTTAAAAGGTTTTGCCGATACATTTTCTATAGATCAACTAAACGACTAATCGTTTCATCTCGTGCCATAAGGTTTCGGTACCGATAGCCAAATAATACCATCAATACTAGCCTTTAAGGAACATAGGCTTTTAGATTAGCAAATATCTGATGCATACAATCAAGAATCTGTCAAATAAGTGAATTGTTGATGTTTTCAATACATCATGTTACATGTGACAAAGTAACGTATTTAGGTCCGGCCCATTCCACCAACATACTGCACTGGTCCATCAAAAACATTATAGTAAACAATTCAATTTGAACACCTTGTAGGAATGGGATATTTGATTTGGCTCAAGAGTTGAACAATCCTATCTCAAACACCTTCAGTGAGCAGTGTTTGATAAACGGGAGTTCCTGATTTGTACGTCAGCTTCTCACTGACGCCGTGTAGCAACAACACCAATGCAGACACACGTCCTGTTTCAGTGTCGTCAGTTTGAATGTGGCCTGACAAAGATGACGCATTCCTCCCCTGAGAGATCAGGCCACCTGGAATGCAGGCAACTAAATGATCCTATCTTAAGGCAGTGAGCAATGAAGAGATGCCTTTCCTTTGTGTTGACACAACTACCTTTTTTTATACATTGCAACTTCAGGGCACATATCGTTTCTCATGGCACGTACATGTGATGGTGATGATGAGAAAAGGCCAAGAACACAGGGTGAAGCTAGAGGTCGAGGGCTGGGGGGGGGAGGTAAAGTCAGGATGCAGGACCGACTCCCAGGTGTGTCATTTGGGGTGCAGGTGGAGGTGGGTGCTGGGAGGGGTGAAGAGTGATGGGGGCTGTTGGAAACCTGAGGGCTGTATTCTCATACAGCGACAAAGGCCTCTGTTTGGCTGTGTCTACTACCGGACACTTGAGCACTTCGAGCACTGACTTTCAGCGCTTAGGGCGCCACACTGACAAAACCAGCAGAATTCAGTGCACTGAAAGTACCCGGATGGCGCACTGCAAACGGGCAAAAAATGCCGTGTGAAACGATGGACACTTCTGGCCCTAAACGGACGCCATCTTGGCGACGTAGCGGAAGAGGAGGAGCCCTTTCGCCAGCTTTTCATTTTATTTCTAAAACAATGGCGGACGAGATGGCTACGGTAGCACAAGCGGTAGACCACGGAGGCTCCTGCTGCGATTGTGGAGGTATCGCAGTTTCCACATGGGGTGGAGAAAGGGGTAAACAAGGGACACAAAGAGGGCAAGAAGTGCATTCATTTTGTCACTTTAAGTTTCGCGGGTATCGCAAGCAGATTTGCGTCCGTCACTTCCGCCAAGTGGTTAACGTAAGTGTTCCATTTGATACAGCACTTATCAGCCACGGAGTGCACTACAGATGTCAGTGCACTGTATTGCAGTGTCCTTCGTAAAGTGTCCGGTAGTAGACACAGCTAGGGATGGGCATCGAGAACCGGTTCTGTTTTAGAACCGGTTCCCAGTGAACCGATTGTTTGGGATCGTCAGCCAAATTATTTAACGGTTCTGCTCACGGTCCTCTGTGGCGTTGCGCATGCGCACATTTATTTAGTTTCTTCTTCAGACTGCAGCAAACATGGCAACTAGGCAGAAGCATTCTAAAGTTTGGCTCCATTTCACACGACAAAATGACAACTACGCCACTTGTAACGTGTGTAAAAAGTCTATTTCGTCGAGGGGAGGAAATACAACAAATATGAATAAGCATTTGAACACAGCGTGGAATTAAATGACAGGAATGTCATGTGTTCGATGCAGCAGCTCAGCTAACGTCGGCGCTTCATCTCTTTCTGTCCAAGGTAAACTCCTCAAAAGTGATCACAACCACTCACTGTGTGAAGCAATTTGCCTTTATTGTGTGTAGTCGATCAAGTTATCTTCTGTCCCTTCGTTTGAAGCATACATTTTAGCTCCGGCATTGGTCTCCCATTATTGATCACTTCACGTTTGGATTGAAAGTCCAGTTTTGAGAAATGTTTGATCGTAACGGTGTTAATTATCGGAGGCCGTGTGTTATCAGCAAACGTTCGCGTTATTGTGTTAACCCATTATTAAACTGAGCATATCGATTTTTAATCCATTATTAAATTTAGCATATAGCTACGCTAGCTTAGCTATAGAATCTTCTATTTTCAGCCCCCTACATTGAGGTTGTGTTTGCCTCCCCTCTTAATGTGGCTTTATGTCAGCTCAGCAAATTCAGCGATTTTGTTAGTGCCATTTGTTTCATTGTGTAAACCAGCTTTCACTATATAAATAATCTCCATTGCCATCCCATTTAGCTGATGACGTTCAGAGTCAGACCGGTTCAGAGGCTGGTCGTCTCTGTCTGGGTCACAGGCTACAGCTAGCACGTCTTGTACAACTCCTCATATCTTTGTGTTCAGGCATCCTCCACCCCATCTGCGAGAGTGTTCTCCACGGCTGGAGACACAATAAGTCCTGAGAGATCGCGTATCCTCCCGGAGAAAGCAGACATGCTTATTTTTCTGCACAAAAATTGTTGATGATCCATACAATTGATGGTTGCACACTTGGTATTTGCCAGTGCTAGTTTCATTTTTGGCAGCTCAGTTCATATACCCTTTAAAAAAAAAAAGGAAGGAGCACTGTAATTTCTAGGAACATGTTTAAATTAAACAGAATACATTTTATTTAAGTTATGTAAGTTTTATTTTAAGTTCAAGAGGAATATGTATAAATGTTTTTGGTTATTGAAAAAAATTTAAATGTGTATGTATATAGTGTGTGCAGCATTATAGAAAATTAATGTAAATAAACCCGTTTGTGCTCTTTTTTCACCCCTTGCACAATAAGAATCGAATCGATAAGCAGGAATCGATAAGGCATCGGAATCGTTAAAATCTTATCAATTCTCATCCCTAGACACAGCCTTTCTGTTCTTCTTTTTGCGGACATCACGCAATTCTAGTCCATCTTAATCACATCTCAAAATAGTTAAGTTACACTAAAAGAAGTATAAGGATACCACAATACATGTTATAATTTGGGTGTTTTAAATAGCACCCTGAAACACAGGACCCAGTGGCTCTAAATTATTGGGGGAAAACTGACATATCTTAAGACTACAAAATGCATAACAGGGAACATTTAATTTCAAAAAAATTATATTATACAATATTCAAAACAAATAAATCCAATGTGAAAAAAGAGATGGATGTATTTTCTAAATGAAGTATGTGTGATGTACTGGACATATAATATAAGCATGTACATATACTATGCATGTAGCTATAAAAGGTGTCATCAAACTGGCGAAAACAACGATTACTAGTTTAAGGTGATTATAAACTGATGAAAATAAATCTCCCCAAATGCTACACAATGGTCCTTACGGGAAAAAAACACTTTGATCTTTTAAGTCTCTTAAATATTCTTGACTTCTTTTCCTCCTCCACTTGACAGCCGTGGAGGAATTTCCTCTGCTCTTTAAACTCCTTTTATTTGCTGGTTCATCTTTCATTGGGAGTGTGAAATTGGTCACAGCTCCATCACAGAATCTCCATGTTGCCACCCCTGGCCCCGGCAGCTCTCACAATGTAGACCAGGGCCGACCCTTGACCCCTGATGCAAATGCCTGGGTGACCAAGGAGAATCTTAGAAACCCAGCCCTGTGTTTTCATGCGTGTGCGAGTATGTGTGGTGTGTTTTTGGGGGTATGCCGTATGGGTGATGAGGGCTGACAAAGGCAGCGTGTGGACAAACGGGACATGAAGTATGACTTCGTTCTGACATTTGTATTATAGTTTGTGGATTACAATTACTAATATGTACACAAAAGGTGACTGGTGCTTTGGAAGCATTTAATGGTAATAAATATTTACTTTTTCAAACCCATCTGAACATCTTTATTTAAGTGATTATAATGACCCCACATGACAAAAGTTGAAACTGAATTATTGTCAACCCTGGGAGAGGGGATAAAGGGAGAAATGGGTTCTCTATAATCTACATTTCAGGGCCCCCTGCTGGGTGGTTCAGTTCCAACATGTCCCATTTTGCAGACCACCACCTTTCCCTCCCTTTCTACCCTGCTTAACATCAGCAGCTGACCTGCCTTTGAAGTGCCGCTCCACTCATTTCCCAGCCCCCAGGGATGTGGGGCCGCTTTTAATGGCCGCCCTGTCCCAGGCCTCACTTGCTTCGCCTGTCCCTGACAAGGTGAGTGAACGGAGAGGAAACACAGCCAGCAGCAAAAGGTAAAAGGACACCACCAGTCGGTTAAATGGTTATGTGGCAGTAAAGCACAGCCTTTTTAATGGGAAAATTCCCTCACGGATTAAAATTGAATGTGAATCTTAATTTGATGATCGCAAAAAAAGAATCATTGGTTCCTCACAAGGTTGCCACAGCGACTATATCGTCATTTAGCAATGTTATTTTACAGCAGATCTCTACCACACGCGCGCACCAACCTCGACCCAGCAGCTCCAGCTCCCCTCCCCCTCTCTGGAAGGGGTCGGGCTGCCTGGCTGCCTGTCCTGCTTGCATTGACAAGCTTTTGTTTGAGGCCTGACTCGGAGAGCATATGGCAGGTGCCCCTCAGCACACAGTTCCTCCCCACCCTCGGGCTCCGAGGCCCATCTTAAGTGCACTGTGTAGTCAATATGACTGAGCTTCTTGTGCGAGCCACAAGATGCTCTTTTTGTTGTTGTTCAATGACGCTTCACTGAATCGGGTTCACTCAGCAAAATACATTAAATCAACTTTCAACAATAACTTGATACAGAAAAATACTAAGTACCCACTGATTATAATCACGAGCCAAACGACAAAATAAAATCTGTAAATAAAGAGTAAAACATTGTGACAACGTGTACTAGCTGGCAGCAAAGAGACACGTCCATGATGTCATTTAACATAACAAATGGAAGCAATATGCAGAGCTCTGACTTCAGGGACCGAGATCTGCCAGAAAGACTGATGTGATCACTGCAGGACTTCATGGAATTCTACATAATAGAAACTTAAGTTTGGGGATGTGAGCTGATTTTTAATGTAAATTTGCAGTGCATTCAAATGGTGAATACTGAAATTGACATTAAATTCCCCAGGATTTGGGTTTCTCGCAGTTATTGGATTATCTGAAATGAAGTGAGGTCTTTAAATAAGCTCACAACAGTCAATAAAAATGAAATACTGACCACAATCCCACTCCTGCAAATGAAGAGCTCATCTATGAACGAGCACATGGACAAGCATCCACAAAACACACACACAATAGCGTAACAGGATTAAGCATTGACTGCTGAGAGGCACAAAAGAGGTAGCGATTAATTAACAGAGCACAGAAGCCAGAACATTTTAAAGAAAGACAATGTATGTGCCTGTCAAAGGCAGGCAGTGGGACCTGGGGAGGCCGTTCAATAACTAGGCCAGATTCCAAAGCACCTCAGGACACATAAAAACCCAAGACAACTTTGAATCAAACGCCCTTTCAAGCCTTCATCAATCATGGCTGCAAATCCCAAGAGTCCTGGAGGAGTCGGCGGCAGGAGAGCAGAGAGGCTGACTAACACAATCAAAAGATTCAATAGAAAACCAGATTAATCTATTAGAGAATAGAAGAAACACCTCTGTCCATGTTGGCTTAATAATATTTAGATCACTCCATGAGCAAACTCTCAAAAGCTATTCTCGGATTCTCATGAGATTTCTTTCAAATAAAACCTCTCATATTCAAATTCATCCCACCACAGAGACTATGCTGATTGCAAAGATGGCCTGTGTGCGACAACTACCACACACACACACACCCAAGTGAGCAGGCCCTATTCCAGATTTCCACTTTGACGGCATCATTAGTCTAATTACCCATGATGCCAAGGGCTGCACTAATGTACAGAAAACCTCACAGTCTGTTAATCACAAGACATACAGAGACACTAATAACTACCACACAACCTGCATCAGCAGGGTGGAATGATAAACATACCTGCTTTACACAAAACACATCATATTTTCCAGAATGTGGGTTACTATTTATTATCCCTTCTGCAGAAACACACAAAAGGCAAAGAACATCAACAAGTCTTCAGTCGAGGGAAGAAGAGATGTTTAGGAATTTAAATAATCTTTTTTCTTTTCTTGTTGCCAACAACTTATACCAAATATCCTGCCAGTCTGATCTCAGAGAACGGGACCATTAGAGAATAAGCTTGCAGACAAAACCGATTTGATGAGGATTGTGGGTATGAAATCCTCTGCAACCAGTCGCATGATTTCAATGACAGAGGTTAAAAAGACAGGAAAAAAAACTACTTGCACATGTAAGCAGGAGGACATTTTGACCTTGACAGGTGTGATACTAGTTCATCTCAAACTGAGTAGATGGGACTAAAGTAACAGCAGCAGCAGCTCCAGACATGTTATTGAAGCAGGATCAAAGACGTACAAGAAGTTCGGCAGGCGCGAGCATAATCCCCAACAGTTCCTCCTAAAACAGTGACACACTCCTTCCACAATATAAACCGTGTTGTTTTTCCAAACTAACATTGCAGCAAATTGTCGACAGTCTGAGAAGTGGAGCTGGGAAAAAAAAAATATCTCCATAGTCTCTAGAGCATAACTCAAATGAGCCTTGCTGCAGGAAGAGTTTCATCTTGTGCCATCTGTGCATAAACGGTCACTCATCTTAGTACAGAAGGTGTACAGTGGAGCGCTACTGCATTTACAGAAAAAGTACAACGGTTTAAGATGAAACACAAACTAATGTAAGGATCTCTGTGGTAGACTCAGGCAATAGAAAGGAGTGAAACTATATTTATTAACAAACTCTTCATTTTTCGTTTTATCAAACTAAAAACGATGAGAATGGATATAAGCGACGACGTGGAAGGCTGAAAAACACTTACTGGCTAAGAGCAGACACGATAGGGCGATGACATAGAGCTGCTTGACGGCCACATCATAGTGGTCCATGAACAGGTCCAGCAGGTAGACGGCAAGGTGACGCGCTGTAGGACAGAGCTGGTAGCGATTGCTCAGGATGGCCAACAAGTCAGCAAAGTACCGCCGCATGCCAATCTGTGGGGAGTGGGCTCGGTAGACTGGTAGCTTCAGCTCCTGGATAGGGAAAAGAAAGAAAGAATGAAGTGGGACCCAAACAACAGGGGGGGGGGGGGGGAACAGTGGAGAGACACAGGGGCTGTGAAAGAATATGCATAATAGTGAGCCGTGCATGTCCCCTGCTGACTGGGTTTAACTACTGTCAGGAGAGCTGCTGTGTCTAAATTACACAAAGAACAAACTCCTTTTACCGTCAAATTCTTGATTATGATTCAGCCTCATTTCAGTTTCATTTAATTCACCCTCGCTGCAGAGAAGGGGAGCTAATTTGGGTCATTGCAGGAGTCTCAGAGTGATGGAGGGTGGTCGTGTGAGTGTGTGCCCATGGTTGCGGGGGTGGGAGGCGCGCTACTTCTAGTAGAAGATAGGATTAGGATTCACCTCGAGCACATCTTCTATTCATGTTCAATTAGCTGCATGTGTTTCAAAGTGGAAGGAAGATACTCAAGGGCATTAGCATTCAATCAGCCCCAGGTATCTTTGGAATCAGCGACAGACAAAAGGAGAGCAAAAGGCTCGTTTCAAAATCTGCCTCAAAGAAGAAACAATAAACATTTAGTTCTGAATGTACAAATCCACAGCACATACTTTTTATGTATTTAAGCTGCTTATGTGAACTTTTTTTTTTTTTTGCTCTTTGTGAATCTGAATCAAAACAAGGGCTTTTGATCTGGATTTAATAAGAGATTTAGGATTGGTAGATTAATCTTCTTAAATTCAAACAGTGCTGGATCCTTACATGAGGAGATATACAGAAAATATCTCCATGTGAAAACTGTGGTTTAGAAACATCCCTGACTTGAGGATGGCTCAAACTGTCCCAATGTTTCTTTAGAGCTTCATATTTCAAATTAAACGCATGCTCGTCAATCCTTCAAAAAATAGTTTACTTTAAAGGAAAACACTGTCAGGGTAATCCAAAAAAATACCAACTATTTATTGAGCTGAACTGAAGACAACAGTGACTGACACTTCAATGGAATCTAAAAATAAAGAGAACCCCCTCCCAAAACCACATGCAGGACTGTCTCAGAAAATTAGAATATTGTGATAAAGTTCTTTATTTTCTGTAATGCAATTAAAAAAACAAAAATGTCATGCATTCTGGATTCATTACAAATCAACTGAAATATTGCAAGCCTTTTATTCTTTTAATATTGCTGATTATGGCTTACAGCTTAAGAAAACTCAAATATCCTATTTCTAAATATTAGAATATCATGAAAAAGTATACTAGTAGGGTATTAAACAAATCACTTGAATCGTCTAATTAACTCGAAACACCTGGAAACACATTTTCAAATGTTTGATTTTGTTTTGCTGTTATAAATCTTTTTTTTACTTGGTCTGAGGAAATATTCAAATTTTATGAGATAGGATTTTAGAGTTTTCTTAAGCTGTAAGCCATAATCAGCAATATTAAAAGAATAAAAGGCTTGCAATATTTCAGTTGATTTGTAATGAATCCAGAATGCATGACATTTTTGTTTTATTAATTGCATTACAGAAAATAAAGAACTTTATCACAATATTCTAATTTTCTGAGACAGTCCTGTATAGCCACTCACCCCCAGTACCACAACCAACCATACCACCCAAACTCTCCTCCCAGTGCTTCAGCCTCTGGTCCATCTGTCTGTCTGGGTACAAGGGCAGCAGGAGAATGGGGGTGGATGTGAAGGGTGGGGGCCTGCTGGAGTCTGGAGGGGCTCTGGGGGGGTCTGTGTGGGGTGGAGAAGGTGCCTTTGTGGGGGACCCGCACCGTAATTAAGGATTCCACAGCTGCCTCTGCCTGATTTGCATGTCTGATAATTTGCCACATGCTACACACCACAGCTATCTCCCACATCAGGGCATTACCTCTGCAGCAAACGTCATTAAGGCAGCATGAGACTATGGGGGAGCAGGCGCCATGCAAGAGATCGGAACACTGTGTGAGTGCCTTTAAACACACAGATCTGACACTCATTTCACTGTTCCTTTCACTTGCAAATGTCACTGCGGCCAGTTTAACCACATCTGAAAACATCCAGCCATCAACAGTTTGTGAAACCCATAAAGCCGTATCACAAAATGTAAAGAAATCTGGTCAGATTTGAAAACTGACAATTATTTAGATTATCAATGAATTAAATGTTTGAGACAGATTGTCTATATATATATATATATAACATCCAGATTGCTTTACATTTTAATGATATGGCTTTATAGGTTGAACAAACCTATAAAGCTGTGTATATATACACACACAATCAAAAAAAGCAATGGAATATGAAAATTATAATAATCAGTTGAGACATGTTCTCATTTATGTGAGGAAGTTTTGACCTCACAAATACCTAAGTGTTCAGTAGCAGGATAATCTGCTGTTATGAGAAATAAATGTACGCTAATGGTTGAGAGCTCCAACGATGAATCGGGATCATAATGGGCTGATTAATCAATAATAAATATAACGATTAGTAGCAGCCCCAATCGTGAGTTAGACAATCAAAATATATTGAGAAGCTAGAAGAAAAAAAACATAGTTCTTAAATGATCTGACAGAACTTCTGAGTTAAAAGACAGACACAAATGTAGAGCATAAAATAAAAAATATACACTTTTATTAATCCCCAAGGGGAAATTAGTTCTCTGCATTTAACCCATCCTTAGTTATTAAGGAGCAGTGGGCTGCAGTGATGCGCCCGGGAAGCAACTGGGGGTTCAGTGGCTTGCTCAAGGACACTTTGACTTGCAACTAATGGGGAGAGTGGGGATCGAACCCACAACCTTGCGGTTGCAGGACGGCCCTCTTACCCCACTGAGCTACGGCATGTTGTTTGCCTCAGCGCCAAAATAAAGATAACTCTAATCTTTTAAGAGTCTCAAGCATTTATCAATTCATTATACGTAACTTTGCAGTATTGACAATGAGGGCATTGCATGTATATACTGTGGTGAGCCTGTTGCTTGGGATTTCACCAAAATGCTGATATAGGCCAATCAGACCTAACATTAGAGCGACTACCTCTCTCTCATTATAGTATGTGAGTGTGTTGTTTAGTTTCCAGCTCTGCGTGAAGATTCTCAGTCTGATTGATGTCTCACTCAGTGCGTTTACATGATGGTATAATTCGAATCTTGCTTTAGTCGGACTCTGCTATCTTTTGGGGGATCAGCTTTTATCCCAATATACATGGCAGTGAGTAATTCGAATCATTGGCCGAAAGCATGTCATGTCCGATACGATAGGTGGCGCTGTTTTCATTTCAACTCGTGGTGATACAGCCATTTCCGCTTGACCTCTTCACCACCACCAACAACAACATTTCGAGAAAGATGGCGAACAGAGAGCGGTGACTACATCCCTCTACTATTCTTCCATGGTGTTAATAGGAGTACAGCGAATGCAAATGGCGCTATTGGCTGAGTTGATAACGGAGAGAAGATGCCGTCGCCGAAGGTACACGGAGAATTTAATTTATCGTCTCTTTCGACTTCCGGGTCACGACATGGGAGAGAGGGAGGGAGGAGGCGGCGGGATCTCGAGCATGCGCAAAGACGCAAAGTCCAGTTCCGAATCGAATTCACCGTTACATGCCGCGAGAGTCGAATTATCAACTGGATCGGACCGAGCTATCCAGGGGTGTTAATCGGACCGAAGTCGGACCGCACATAGTCCGACTAAGGTGTTTACATGAAACGGATAATTCGATTTCAGTCCGACTAAGCCAATAATTCGATTGCATGTAACCGCACTGACAGAGAGTCAGTCTATCCAGCATGAGTAAACTGTGAGTAAATGACTGAATCATATGTATCTGTGTATATATATATATATATATCCAACAATTGATGCCCAATCTGATACACTCCTGATCTCACTCTGGATTTGAATACAATCTGTGGTACATTTAGGAACCTGATATCTAAAACCTGATCTGCAGTCATCCCCCAAAGCGTGAAGCTGGCAGCAGAGTCCCAGCCCAAAGATGCCAGTCGAGTGACAGATGTCTCCATTAAAGTATCACATGGGAAGAAATATGATCATGTTTCGAGGTTAATTAAGCGATTTTCACTTAATGAGCCTTAAATCCTCCATGTCATCTAATTTAGATCATTTTTAAATACACAACAGGACCATGTAATTATATTTTGAACGTCAACACGGGTCTGTTGGTTTAGGCTGCAAATAGTTATCATCGATAAAGTTGCCCATTCATTTTCTCAATTAATCATTTCATCCCTTAAAAGTCAAATTGTTTTACCAATTAGTTGGCTGCAAAAACTCTGCAACTATTGATTCTTTTTATTATTGACACAATTATATTACTCAATTATATTATTGATGAATTGGATTGCCCTTAAAATGCTTTAGTGCTATTTATTGGCCTAATTTGTACACAATTAATCTATTATCAAAATGTTTGCTGATCTATTTTCTTTTGATTGACGTATAGAATAGATAGTTAAAGACCTTATGGTGTTGATCTTCAATGTAGATACCAGAATATATATATATTTTTAGGTAACAATGAAACCAGGTTTAGCTCAAGAAAACAACACATTCCCATCACAATAAGGCGATGTTCAATAAAAGCTCACCTTGATGCGGAGCGACTGATGGATATCGGCAGCTAGCTGTCCTTTCCACCATTGCAACTCCCTCTCCATCTTTCCCATCCAGAGGACACTTCAAGAATCAAGTTTTACCTGCTGAGACAGGCGGGTTTAACATGAAACAGGTCAGACACTTGTGAGTAGAGAGAATAACTTCAACATATATCGTTTTTAAAACTGGATATTTACTCTGAAAACTATCTGACAAGAGGGTGAAGTTACGTTACATTACCCATTCTTATAAAACGGATGAAATTATTTAAATCAGCTAGATGTTTGTACTTGCAGCTAAAGTCTGGCGATTAAAATGCGTTTATAAATACAGTGTTTTTGGTATAGTTGAACACCTTGCTAATCCCACAGCAAAGGTCTCTTTCCCCGCATAGGCCATTTTCTCTGCTCGGGAATTTAAATGACTCAGTTAAATGCCCGCTGGACCACGTTGTCGGTCCACTGAAGCACCGCAGCGTTTCACGAAAGCCATTTAATCACACGGTTGTTCACTTCCAACAACAAATAACTAACAAAACTCACTCTTTTGGTTATCATTTAAACCGCGTCAGCACCACGAGACAGCGGCCAAACACTGAGGCTACACAAGTTAACTGGCCATCGAGCTCGCGCATACTCGCCTCGTTATCATAAAAATAAAAACAACACACTGCGATACAGCTAAACGTCTCCTCGCGGTCTCTGCGCGTTTCTCCAGCACAGCATCAACCCGGTGAACTTTTAATCTCGGTGGTTATTACATGTGCCACTCACCGCTCCGACGGGAATGCCCCCCAGACCCCTTTGTCTCAGTCCGACATCCTGAACCAGAGAACTCCTCTTCGGCTCAACTTTGAGAAAGATCTCTTTTTATCGGCGAAACGACAACGTTCAAATCCGCTGGCAAGTTCATTAAATAGCTGCCAGCGACAAATCCCGGCAACAGGCGCTCCGTTGCGCCGTTTTCTCCCCAACTGTGTGCACTTTTCCGAGAGGTTTCGTTACACCGTTTTCTCCCCGGTAGCTTCGCTGTAACAAAGTAACGTTCGCGTCGGCTGCACCAGCTGCTGCCGTTGCAGTGCGAGGCTCGTGCGCTCGACGTGAAGGGCCCTCCTCTAGCCTGGGAGTTGTAGTCCTTTGGCCTAGAGGTCAGTGTCAGAACTACAAGCCTCGCACGTTCACAAAACAGTGTCATTTATTTTTAATTTGATACATCTGGATATTATTTGAATCGTTTTATTAACAGTTTATTTCAATTTTATTATTGATTTGATCGCTTTTGTTATTTAGTTTACTTATAAACACACATTTCATGAGAACCAAGCTCCTGCAGAAATCGTTAAATTGATAAATGCCAAGATCACGGTTTACCTAGAAAAAGTATAATACAAATTGTACCTTTTTTTGGACGGGCACGGTTGTGTCAGATTACTTTGAAATGTAGGCATATTTATTATAAAGACGTAATTAAAAATGCAATCGTTTTATTATTAGTTTATTTCAATTTTATTCTTGAATTGATTGCTTTTGTTATTTAGTTTACTTGTAAACACACGTTTCATTAGAACCAAGCTCCTGCAGAAATCGTTAAATTGATAAATGCCAATATCACGGTTTACCTAGAAAAAGTATAATACAAATTGTACCTTTTTTTGGACAGGCACGGTTGTGTGATTACTTTGAAATGTAGGCATATTTATTATAAAGACGTAATCAAAAATGCAATCAAGAAGTCCTTGATAATGTAACGATTATCTGATTGCACATTCAAATGAAATCTGGGTTGATGAATTACTAATATTAGTAATCCCAAAATACATGTAATCTGTGACTTTCTGTAATCTAATATTAACAACCAAGGACATTAAGGTAACAACAATGAAGACTTGTAAGTTATAAATGATCTAAATGATACAAAATAGAAAACATATTATTCAATTTATTAAATGTATTATTTCAATTACTTTTTATCTATGCCATACAATGATTCGAAATCAGCATTATTATCAAATGAAATTAAAAATATTTGATCCATCTCAGAATCATTTTATGATCCCCTTCACTCAAATGTGTTTTGCATATTGTTGGTTTGACTTTAACTTTGCAGAATGATGTATGAGGGTTTCACTCGTATATTAATGACCAACCTTGGAGCTCATTTAAGATAAATAAAAAAACAGCGGATTGATGATGATAATTATTATGATTACATTATATCCCAAACATATTTTGTCAGAAAATGAATGATAATGCAGATAAAACAAAGGGCTTTTGAATGTTATTAAACAAGTGTTCCCCAACTATGGTTTACTTTCCTTTCCTTGTGTGCCCCCTGGTGTCAGATGTTGGTTTTCAAAACCTTTAAATATGAAATCCACCAATATTTAAATAAAATAAGATTTTCTCCCAATTAACCATCCTCCTGAGCATTAGCTTTTCTATCAGCCTCATTGAGATAGCCTTGGTCAGCATAGATAAGAAAGCCAGTGAAGGTGCTGTCTGTCCAGAAAGGGTCAAAGAAGAGTCCGTTCTGCTCAGAGTAGAAGATCTGCAGCCAGACCTGGTCTGACTGCTGCAGGTGGAGAACAGTAGAACCAGAGGCCACATCATGGTTCCCTGTGTTCCCATCAAATGTCTTGATTTTGTACTGTCCATTGTGGACCAGCCCGATGGCCAGGTGTTTGTTTGCCAGAGTGATATCATATTTGAAATAGTAGACCCCGGGGACAGCGCAGACGAACTTCCCACTGCTGGCGTTGTAGTGATCCCCCTCATTCAGCAGAATCCGGCTGAAGCGGATGGGAAGTCGCTCTTTAGGGTAGCTCTTGGTCATCGCCACAGAGAAGGCTGATCGGGCCGTACTGCCACAATTGCATCCCCCTGGAGCTCCTTGATGGCCACCGTCCCCGAGTTCTCCTTTAGGTCCTCGTTTGCCGGCCACCCCTGGATTTCCTCGTAGTCCCCTCAGTCCTCGAGGTCCAGCCTTGCCGATGACACCTACGTGCCCTTTCACCCCTGGCTTACCTGGGTTCCCTGTCCTCCCTGGATCACCTGGCAATTCAAAACAGAGATGTAAAGAGCTGACAAGAGCTCCCTAATCTTGACAGTATTTCTCACAGTTTATCATTTGCCCAAAAGGAACCTGCATAGACTTTAAAACTTTCTCTATTGTAATAATCATCATTTATAGTGTGTGCAATGAGAGAGCATGAGGCATCAAACGGAGATACAATTAACAAAGATATACTACGAGACATTCCTATTATACATTGATGTTGTATCAGGACATATTTAAATAATAATAATAATTAAACAAAAAATGACTATTATAAATTATATAAACACAAACTTTAAAGACAAGGTAGGCGACAGATCATATTAATATATTTCTTATTTTTCTATAACTCATAGTACCTTAAAGGTTAAAAGTTCAATCTCAAAGGGTTCAAAGGGTGAACGAAAAACTTGGCTTTATGACCCCATAAACTCCTCAATTATTTACCAGAAGCCTAATGTGCAAATCATAAAATAAATGCTACGGTGTTTCTTTGTCACATTTGTTATTGAGAACCAAAAATCTTGAGACATATTTATTAATGGAAAAAATGGTTATACTTCCTAATATGTTGTCCTTCGTTTTTATATATTTGGGGTCAAATACTTTTCCAATTAACAAACAGTTCTAGAACTCCAATAACAGAAATCCAGACGAACCTGGTAGATAAAAAAGAGCATAATGAAGATTAATTGTATTTACTCTTGTGTTAAAGCTGTCTCTAAAAGCACACACTGAAGTAATGTGTCTCAATTATCAATAAAACTCTGAAAATACAGAAAGTTGATAAGACAATGTGAAGTGTTTAGTTTGATCTAGTGAACATTGGGTTAGCAATACAATAGAAGAGAGTCGATCAATAACTACCGTGATGTCCTTTTTCTCCCCTCTCTCCATCCGTCCCATCCGGGCCATCCGTCCCTGGGGACCCCATGGGGCCCATGGGCCCTGGTGATCCTGGGGCTCCAGGGTTTCCACCAGGCCCCGTTGGGCCTGGCAGGCTACAGACCAGCTGAGAGGCGTGGATGGTGATGTTGGGTCCTCTCTTGGACCAGGAATGTGGAGTTTGGGAGAGGACGAGTGAGAGCAAACACAACATCACCAACATCTGGAGCATGATGGTCACTGTGGGGCCACGACCAGAGAAAGTCAAGGTTTACAACAATACATGTATTTTAGTTTTGAGAGTTAGTCGCAATTAGATGACTTTTCACAAAAACATAAAATCTGCCCAAAAGTCTGAAATGGAGTGGGGCCATCTACTGCTATCTACAGCTCGTATGAGACGAGAGAACAGTCACTCTTAATGTTGTCGTCTGTTTAATGCCACGACCAGAGATAAATAAGAAATATGATACATGCAATTATACACAAGAATGTTGCTAACATGTTTTTGCAAAGGGATTGTGTCCGACATTTAAAAACAGAGATAACTCACCCGTGGAGAAGCTGTGACCCACGGGCATTATTCAGCTCGGTCTGAGTCCTTTTTCTGTACGAGATATCACAAACATGACTTTCTAGAAATCGAGTGAGATAGCATTGTTTAAGAGAAGAGCTGCAGAGAAATGTGCAGCCCACTAAATCATGGTCCACAACATCCGCCCTGTTCAAGCAAGCAGGCCGACACTGCCAACAAATACTTTTACCGTGATGTCATTCGTCAGTGCAGCCGAAGTGGTGACACATGGATTGTTCACAAATTCAAACTGTGGGAAAATAGTTTGTTATTTAACAGACATTATAAAATGTAGCACGAAGACCTCTGTTTTGTATGAAATGCCTTGTGAATATTATTAGATGTGTTTGTGTTTATTGCTGTGCTGCAGAACCAAGAGACCAATAAACATCTCCAGCTGCTGGGTGAAGCAGTGCCGTGTGTTTGAGATCTCCTGTATTCACCATTAACTGGAACCATGTGAACTAAAATTTTATAACATGTTGTGTCGCAGGTTTCAGTGATACTATTAGCAACAACAAGATGTGATCAGAAAACACTGCTTATAATTGGCCTGCACATAAGTAGTGTAATCTAGACTTGTGTTCATCTTTATGTGAAAGAATGAATAGGAATGAGTTGGAATATTTAAATTGTGTGAATCAATGTTAAAAGCAAGCAATACAGAATGCAATGATATATAAAAGTATTGTTAGTGTTTAATTTCAGTTACTTTGTCATATATTAGTTTCCATACCTGCAAACTCATGAGGGGTGAAAAGGGTGACAACGGGGCGGGGGTCCTCTGCTCTGACGAAGTCAGTGCCCACAAACCCTTCTAATAAGAATATAATAGATGTTTGTATATATATATATATTCAATTCAATTCAATTCAGTTTATTTGTATAGCCCAATTTCACAAATTACAAATTTGTCTCGGAGTGCTTTACAATCTGTACACATAGACATCCCTGCCCCAAAACCTCACATCGGACCAGGAAAAACTCCCAAATAACCCTTCAGGGGGAAAAAAGGGAAGAAACCTTCAGGAGAGCAACAGAGGAGGATCCCTCTCAAGGATGGACAGGTGCAATAGATGTAATGTGTACAGAAGGACAGATTTAGAGTTAAAATACATTCAATGAATATGACAGAGTGTATGAATAGTTCATAGTAGGCATATTCCACGATGGAGACCTCCACGATCCATCAGGCAGATGGCGGTGGGGAGGAGTGGGCGGAGTCTCAACAGTGGGCGGAGTCTCAACAGAACAGTGGCGTGGTCGGTAGCAGGAATTCCACGACCCAGACCTCGATGATCCATCAGGCAGATAGGATCTATGCCGTCTCATAGGGTCCGACGACCCCATGAGACGTGAAGTCACAAGGACTCCGGGGAGAAAGCAGAGTTAGTAACGTGTGATGGAGAGATGAAAATTCATCCCTAAGGAGAGAAAAAAGAGGAGATAGGTGCTCAGTGCATCCTAAATGTCCCCCGGCAGCTATAAGCCTATAGCAGCATATCAAGGGGCTGGACCAGGTGAACCTGATTCAGCCCTAACTATAAGCTCTGTCAAAGAGGAAAGTCTTAAGTCTACTCTTAAACGAGGTGACTGTGTCTGCCTCCCGGACTGAAGGTGGAAGCTGGTTCCATAAAAGAGGAGCTTGATAACTAAAGGCTCTGGCTCCCATTCTACTTTTTAAGACTCTCGGAACTACAAGTAGTCCCGCATTTAGTGAGCGCAGCTCTCTAGTGGGGCAATATGGTACTACAAGCTCCTTAAGATATGATGGTGCATCACCAATCAAGGCTTTGTACGTTAAGAGAAGAATTTTAAAAGTGATTCTTGATTTTACGGGGAGCCAGTGCAGAGCAGCTAGTGCAGGAGTGATGTGATCTCTTTTCTTAGTTTTAGTGAGAATACGAGCTGCAGCATTCTGGATCAACTGGAGGGACCTAAGAGACTTATTAGAGCAGCCTGATAATAAGGAGTTGCAGTAATCCAGTCTCAAAGTAACGAACGTGTGAACCAATTTTTCTGCATCTTTTTGAGACAAGATGTGCCTGATTTTTGAAATATTACGTAGATGAAAGAATGCAGTCCTTGAGATTTGCTTTACGTGGGAGTTAAAGGACAAGTCCCGATCAAAGATATATATATATATATACTGAATATATATATTACTGAATATTTATTTTGCATGGGCCCAGGTGTGAATAGGAGCGAGGCCCATTCAGAGAAATCTCTACGGCCCACTTGAGCGACAATCACACAGGTTAACAAGTCCCACGTTACACTATTTTACATATCAAGTAACTTCCTGAATTGTGTGCACTTGAACACTTAAAAAAAAAAAAAAATCTAATTAATTTTAAATTAATTCCTTTTGTTCCTTATTTTATCCAATAACCAATTATATATAATCTATAATAAACCTTCCCACCCACCCTGTCTGTGATATCCCATCAGAGGCCCCCACCCCGGGAAGTGGCTGAATGGAGAAGGGGTGGGGGGGTTTCTGT
Organism: Pseudoliparis swirei; assembly: GCF_029220125.1. NCBI lineage: Eukaryota > Metazoa > Chordata > Actinopteri > Perciformes > Liparidae > Pseudoliparis > Pseudoliparis swirei. The sequence continues at coordinate 12,482,930 of NC_079406.1, read as the reverse complement.
GAGATTCACACACGGAATTCCTGCTGGAAATCACTCTATATATAGACTCTGGTTCGGTGCTTCGTGACGTCACTATTGACGTCACAGCACCGAACCAGAGTACATACATGTCATGTGACAATGTTTCCATGGTGACGGACAAGGTCACGGCGATCGAAGGCACTGACAAGTGACTTCCACCAGGAAACCTGTTTAAACTTTATATGCATGTACATATTGTGTAGTTGCAGTAATCCAGTCTCAAAGTAACGAACGTGTGAACCAATTTTTCTGCATCTTTTTGAGACAAGATGTGCCTGATTTTTGAAATATTACGTAGATGAAAGAATGCAGTCCTTGAGATTTGCTTTACGTGGGAGTTAAAGGACAAGTCCCGATCAAAGATATATATATATATATATATATGAATATATATATTACTGAATATGTGTGTGCATACTACTGTTTATATCTGTCATGGGACACAACATGTAACTATCTAATCTTTCATGGAACAATGTAATTCTCAGGCAGCAGACCATTGTACAATGGTGCTCAAACGCTAGCGCGCGATTAACATCCGCTAGCTAAACGGCGCTAGCCTTAATTAACTGTCTTCACTTTAACTTCTACACAGTTAATAACTGTCAAAATATAAAATCGAGCGAACATAACATTAATATATATATGGTGCTTATGTACGTTTCTCACCTGTAAACACCAAGAGACTCGCATCAATAGCTGCGTCATTGTCTGTGTTACGCTGGTCTAACTTGTTTGTTTAAGACAAGAATTACGGCACCAGTCATGGCAAACCCCGCTATTGCCCCCTACTGGCGAACACAAGTATAACAATATTTAAAAATCATTCAAATTAGGAAAAATGGAAAAGTACCGGACCGCCCAGCTCATTTGAATATACGGACACGTAAATGTCACACATAATTAAATGAAGAAATACGTGTGGACACGCAGAGAAATACAGAAATGTAGAGATATTTATTTAATGTTGTCCTGTTGATTTATAACTTATATTTATTAATTCCTATATTTATTCATGCATTTATTTATTTATTCCTATATTTATTCATGCATTTATTTATACTTGTCATTTTCAGTCCTCCATAGTTGAGCCCCCCATACCCCAAAACAAAAACTCTTCGGATCTACACGATTCACTTGGATGACCTATTTTGATTTCAAAACGGTGAATTTCACCGAAAGGTGACAAGTTTGCAGGTATGAGTTTCCTATCCATCAATAATGGCCAGTGAAGAGATGAGCAATACTCCATATGGCATGACAATTATGTTTATAAATGTGCATTAAAAGAATCTTTAACTCTTTCCATAAGACAAAGTATTTTATTATAAAAACGATGCAGTACTCACAAAGTAATTACATTGATACTGAGGGAGGCTCCCAAGTCAAGGAAAATAATCTTTTAACATGGACCTGTTTCAGTAATAAAAAAATAAAAAATAAAGCATAGATCAACATTTTCCTACAGCCTATCGACCTGTGGCATCCAAAACAATAAGTGTTCAAATTAAAAATGAGCAAAACACTGTACAGTTTCATGTTTGGAGCCAAACAGAAACCTCCCGCTGTAAGTTCACAATACGAAAGTTGAGTTTTCGGAGTCTTGGTCATGTTTATTTTTTTCACCGGTAGCGGCTTTGGTAAGAGTCCTTGAGGAGACTTTAGGGCAGTCAGCAGGTTACTGTCCTAGGAAGGAAGCCATAGGGTCATCTTCCCGGCAGCGTTTCATGCGGAAAGCCTCAATCTCCTCCTCGGTAGGTGCCTTTACTTCCCCTAAGATGTTGTACGGCCTCTTTCTCTCTTCCACCTGCATTATTGCATCGATGTGCTTCACCCGCTTGTCCTCTGCTTCGAGTGCCTGGGAGGAAGACACAGATTGGATGTCGTCACACATAAATCAGGTAGACAACAGACACGGACAGTTGATCACAGAACCACCTTTTGGCATCCGAAACACAAACATACCTTTCTCAACTTGTCCTTCTTCTTCTCTTCGTCCTCTGAATCGCTGGTGTCAGAGTCCTGCTTCTTGTTCTTCTTGTTGTTGTTCTTCTTTTTCTTCTTTTTCTTCTTCTTGTCTTTCATCATCTTATCTCGATGCATCTGGGGATTAAAAACATTGACAAAATTAACATTCGACATTAACGATCTACATTCAAACTGACAATAACTCCCACACGAGCATCAACGGCAACCGTTACAATATTTACTCTCCAACGCCACTTACCTCCAGCAGAGTCTTGGGCTGTTCTTCCTCTTGTAGCTCCGTCAGTCCCTCTTCAAATGGAACGCACTCAGAGTGCTTCTTCAGGTTACGAAGACAACAAAAACAGAATGTGAGTCACAAAACAAAGCCTGTGTATAAAACCTGGTCTTTGAACACTTGTAATGAGTCTACTTACTATTCCAATTCCACTCTCTCCTGTGCAGTAACTCTGTTTGACCATAGAGTGACAACACTTGTATCCCCAGTAGCCATCGATCCAGAAGGAGCCCCAAATACACTAAACACAAGAGATTTGTTTTTAGAAAACAAAACAGACAAAATGTGACAAAAATACAGGAAGATATCTTTTGTTCAAACAGCGTGTTCTGCCATCCTCACAATGTGGTTATTGATGAGCACGTCCTCCTCATACTTGGAGCGAGCCACGGCCTTCTCAAGTCCCTTCAGTACAGCCCCGTGACGGGAGTACTCCACGTAGTCTTCTGTCTGGGCCAAGAGCAACTCCCGTGGCGGTGCATCCAAGTGCTCTTCACCTCCATACTGATTGTCACAGACAAAAGCACAATCATCTGTGAAACCTTCAGCCATAAATAATACGTACGCCTCAATACAGACAAAAATACTGCCGTGTGATTTAAGGCTTGGTGGTATTATTGCTAACACAGCGTAGGAAAAAAAAGATATAATTCTTTAACAAAATTGTTTCCATCTCAAAACCATTCCCAAACACAGTTGGTTCTCATATTATAATTTGCCATAGTGACAGCAGTCGGACTGTTGCTCGGCCGTTTACCTTTTCGAGGATGCCGTCCCTCTGTTTCTCCTTAAAGTCCTCCTTCTTGACTTTGAAGGACCGATGGAGTAACTCAAGCTTGGTGGGGTCGGCTTGCAGGTGCACCTCAGAGCCCCTCTCATAGGCCTCCCAGGCGAACACTGTTACAAGGTGAAGCATTGATGACGATGTACATATTGTAAATGAAAGCAAATTAATTAATTACAAAACTGATCAATCCTGCTTGGTGTCTTGTCTTATTGCTCAGAACAGTAAACATACTTTGGCTGTCAAAACAATTCCCACAACGTTTACAGTAACATACAAACAATATGGGTACTTTAAAGCAACACTATGTAACTTTTGTACCTTAAAATAACAGCTTGAAAAAAATTGTGCCGCTACAATTACTTTTAATATGACGATTTGCGTCTCCGCCATTGCCATCGGGGGTCTGTGGGGAAATAACTCCGCTATGTAAGATTCTGGAGCCGCCCGCTCCATCCGGCGGATGTACTTCGACCTGCTTTCTGGCAGTGATTACGCAATGTCATAAAGTGCCACTCCACGCTCGCAGCTCCAGTATAAGGGTAGCTTTTTTATGTAGCTTTTTGGTGTTGTCAACAATATTGTATTCGATCACACGTACTCCACATTTGCAGTCCCCCAAAACAAAAGTAAATGACTGCCGGCAAACAGCTGACCGACCAGGCGGAAACATGGCGAGGCGCCGCGTTCAATCCCCGCGCTACTTCACCCTAGTCCGGTAGGTGCTGGGCCAGTTCACAGTGTTCCTGCGCAGTCTTCTATTAGTGATCCCGCCCGTTGGTATGAATCCAAAATAGAAACAGTCGCCGGATTGTTGCCATTCTGAGTCCGCCGCCTGTCAGCGCGCTCCAAACAAAAAAAAACTTGCGTCACCTCCCCCTCGTCACCTTTTATAACCCGTGACACGTACAAATAATAATAATAATAATAATATTATAATACAGGACAACATATGATCCCAACTCAATACAAGTGTATGCGAGGCTGCATCTATCGTAAATGGGTATTTACGACACTGAAGTAAACATTAAATACCTAAAAACCTGAAGGGGGCGCTAAAAGGGAAAAACTACATAGTGGGGCTTTAATCGTGAAATGGTTGAATTTAGTTGAATCCGCAACTGCACGTTAAGGCCATGTGACTTCAGGCAGCTACTGATTTAAGTAATTACAGGATTTAACTTTAACAAAGTAAAAGTAGTAACCACCGGTCGGAGTATGCTTTAACTGAGATATCACTGTAGCCTTTAATCTAAATGTTGCTGATATTACAGTACGTCACTAGTGTAGTTTACTCTTCTGAGCAATATTCCCTTTATTGATCTCGCTCTAAATCAGTTTTGGTGGCAATGTGACTAAGGCGCGAGGGGGATGAGGAGGACACACCCATGTTGGGGAGGCGCTGACCACAGTTAAAGAACAGGTAAAGGAAAATAGTTGCACACTTTGCTAGAGAACACAATTGATGCCACAAACAATGCTTTCACATTACTAATGTACCAGCAGAAACGATACTCTTTCACTCACAGAAACAAGAAAGTCTATTACTATAACTCAAGATTTTGCAATATCAGGAAATTACAAAACTGAGAGGGGATGATGGGCTGAAGAGAGATGGAAAATGTTTTGGTGACTTACGCTGCGTTTGAGCCATGTTGATGGTGGCCCCACTATAGCGAGCAAAATTGTCTCCAGCATACCCCACCCTGTCGAACAAAACAGTTTACAAAATCACTTCAATGTAAGCCAATAAGAGTGTTTGCGCAGGAAACAGGAAATACGACAACAACAACTTACTCGTCGGGGTTCATGCCAGTGTTGGAGTACGGGTTCTCTCTCATTGCTCGAGTCTTTGGATCATAGTAGGCTGAATCTGGATCCAAATTCCTCAGGTACTGTGAGGAACAGACATGAGAAATTCAAATTATTGGGTGTCTGCATTATTAACAGTACCTCACCTCACCTCTCACTCAAGTCAACCGTTTGCACAGTGAACCTGAGAGGCAACCAAACAGAGTCCAAGTAACTTCTCAGTGAGACATAATAGCAATTGAACTGTGTTTCCAGATGTGTCTCTTACTTTTGCCGTGTCTTCTCTGATACGCAGATTTCTAACAGTGATTCGTCTCTTGGAGTCAAAGTTCTGACCCGGCATGTCGATGTCATCTGCATATTTATCGTCATCCTCGTCTTCACTGTCATGTTCCCGCTCCTGATCCAGTTTTCCAGAGGCCAACTCATCCTGGAGTTTCTGTGCTTTCAGTGTCCTTTTGGCCTGAGAGGCAGAAATAAATACAAAGTCTGATTCATGTGGAAAGTAAAGTCGATGGCAATGCTAAAAAGATATATATATATTTTCATATGGGCAGAGATTATAAAGTTTGTTTTTCTTTGTCTCAACAAACCAAACCACAGAACAGTTAAACCAAGCTTAATTCATCACTGCTTACCACATCTACTTTGGCGTATTCTTCCACAATGCGGTGGTGTTCCTCAGGGTTGTACCCATTCCAGCGATCTCGCTTCCCATCATAGTCCAAGTCGAGCTGTACCTGATTGTGTTCATCTGGAGCTATGCCGTTACCCGTGTACCTTGCTCCAATTTTTCTGGGTCGCTGATGAGACAAAAGTGAAGGTCAGGTTAACTTTCTTCATGCCAGATATCACATATTTTACTACACAGGATTAGAAAAGAGTGAAAGTTCTTCTTAACTTGAAGATAAAAGATGAGTTATCCATTTTACCTCCAAGCAGTCTTTCTTCTTGTGCGTTATGGCACCACAGTTTTCACAAGCTCCCTTACGAAACTTAGTGTTGATAGCAGTCTATTCGGCGGGGGGGGAGAAGAACAGCTTTTAATTTTGAATAGCATTTGTAATGACTGCATGAAAGTAACTCATTGATTCACCCTAACCTCTTGCACTCCTCTCTTGTACCACTCTTGAACAGTTGAGACCAGCAACTCAGTCTCTTCCTGTGGTCTCTGATGCTTTAGCGTGGGCCTTTTGGATGGGTCAATGTACCATGGCACCGATGAAATATACTGAGGGATGTGAGGGTTTATGTCCCTGGAAAAAAAGGAAGCAGCAGAAGTTGGTCACATTAATATAAGAGTAGGTTCATTAAAATTGTGTAAATAAAAGGGACATGGTCGTTTAAAGTCTTTTGTGCCTGAGAAAATAATGTTAGGCTTTTTATTCTCCAAGTTCAGGCTGAGATACTACAAGATACTTTTATGTTACAAATCAGGGTCTTGTGGGCATTCACACCAGTTGGTTGTGTGCAGGTCAAAATCATCATGCATTAAAAATAGAGCAATTTCATGGAATAACAGACTTTGGCTTGTATGTTTGTTTAGTTTTAAAGGACTTCTGCTTTGTGTTATTCAGATGTGAATACTATTGTAAAAATTTGACATAAGTGACAGATCTAAAACAATATGCTATTGAATGTAAAGCAGTAAGCTATCTATTACGAAAACGAGTCAGAATGTCTCAGAGTCTGCTACACAAATGTTGACCATAACTTGTTGTTGTTTTAGTACCAAAACTTCATGGAAGTGTAATACTATGTCAATAGGTTACACTTTTGTGCAATTGCATTCTTTGGTTTTGCCAATGCTAGTTAGTTTCTGATATCCAGATGTTAACACGTTGTAAGCCCCCGAGTGCAGACGTGGACTTACTTCCCCTCCTCGTCCACCTCAGCTGGAGCGTTTCCCAGCTTCCTCTGCTCCTCCAGCTCCTTCTTCTTCCTCCAATCCTCCCTGGTCATCTTCTTGGGCTCGTCCAGGCCCACGATGCCATCCGCACTGACAGTAGCCTCCTCCGCCATGGCTGAACCTGCTTTAAGTGTTTCATAGGAATACGTCGGTCCTTAATATATACAGAGACATCCTCCTGCTGCAGCGCACCCAGCAGTGAGTGCGTTTCATTCAACATCTAACAACGACACACGTTAACACAGAAGCAATCGTCCCTGTAACGTTAGTTAGCTTCACGTTAGCTGTTTACCAGCTGAATGACTTGAAAGTGAAGTTAGTATTGTGTCTCTTGTGAATTGACTTATCTCGTAACTTTGTTACCTTGTTAGGATCCAACAGATGATACAGTGGTCGCTAATGCACCGCCAATAACCGGTAGTGTCCTCCGTAACCTGCTCTGTGTTTTTGGCTAACACACGACAGACGCCATTTTACAGCAACGGTATCTACGTTACGTCGTTTCTTCTTCTGTGGTGTTCAAATCACCGCGATAGTGCGACTGCGGGATAGAGCGCCGTCCAGTGGACGCGGATGCTTTGCGCTCAGCTGCGTCACCTCAACCCCGTGACACGCAGTCTGTCAATACAAGGACCCCGAGGGGGATCCTTCTATTAGTTTTATGACATTTTCGTTTACAGTATTTGCACCCGTTTGCCTCATTGCTACATCAATGTTTGTAATCAAATTTTCCACAATAAATGACGCCAACAATTATGATCGAAAAGAAAAGAAAACACTGTGCTGACATTGTGAGGAACAAAGGTTACTCTGATTATGAATAATAAATAGAAAATGCAATCAACATAAATAACGGCTACTTATCAATATTGGCTCATTATTATCTTCATTCCCCTCTTTACCATTCTCCACAGATGTGCTACATATGTCTTTTAAGTGTGTATGATGCAGGGTTTAGAAGATAAATCATGATGTGTACGTGATTGCAGGGCTCTCAAGTGTCACGCATTGAGCGTGACACTCACGCATTTCGGTCTTAAGTCACGCACTCCCGCCACACATCGTATTTCTCACGCTGAAAAGAACTCTCGGCTATTTAATGTGCTGCAGCGCGCCAACATGAGCTGGCCGCGCTGCCCTCACCGTGGAGGAATCAAGCGCTCCCCTGGAGTTCTGCTGTGAGGTGCCACTTATCAGCCAATCAAAAAAGAAATGGGCTACACAATAGCCAATCAGAAAAAACCCCGTATCTGGGTAAGATTTAATCCAGCAACCAATGAAAATAAAGCTTTGACGCCTGACTTCAAGTCAGTTATCACGACACGATAGTTAACCAGACTTAATGTGAAAATTCAAGTCCTTTTAGAAATGTAGAAGTAAAAACGTAACATTATTTGTATATCTTTCCTATCTATCGACTGCTGATTTTGTTTTCTTGTCAATCAAACATGTCGTCTTACAAAAACTGTGAGGATGCAATTAGCAAACAGTGTTGTGATTAGGGCTGCAACTAACGATTATTTTGATAATCGATTAATCGGTTGATTATTCTATCGATTAATCGGATAAAAAAACAAAAAAACTTTAATTTTCAACCCTTTATTCAAAACAGGGTCCGTACGGTCATGGAAAACCTGGAAAAGTCATGGAATTTTTAAATGGCTATTAGTAGGCCTAGAAAAGTAATTGAAAAAAATAAAATCCCAAAATATTTGGAAAAGTAATGCAAATGTGTTTTATTCAAATTTTACTTTACACGGTATATATACGGTATGCTTTGGAATTCTCATTGTTAGTTTAAATACGACATCTTCTCACTTTGTCACGTAGACAGAGTTTTCACAAAATGTTTAATCATGGAAATTTGGTTTAAAGTCATGGAAAGGTCCTGGAGATCCACTGGTCAGCATGTGGATGAACCTGTTCACTGGTCACCATGGTGATGAACCCGTCACAAACAGACTGAGAGCTTTCCTCTCCTGAGCAGTGGTCCCCATGTGGACCGGCACCCTGAACAATATCAGAGACGCGTTCCGATTTATTATTTTTTTCACCTGGCCCGCTGCCGTTGAGATTGCAGTGAGACGCGGAAAAAATGTGATGGGATGCTCTTCGCAATAAAACATCTTTGATGGACGTGTCGAGTCTCGGCCAATCAGCGTTCAGATGTCCACAGCGTTTGGGAAGTTAGGTTAGCTTGAATGTTAGTCCGCTACATCTGCTGCCGTCACGTTGCACGGTGTATCGATACTAACAAAGTACCCGTACGTTAAAAACGATGTGATTTAGCATATTTTTAGTCTCGATACTTCATTAAAAGAGCGATCAGAGCGCACGCGCTGTTCCGCTCCGTCAAATGTTGTCTGCACGCGCAGCGCAGCGCTCACAGCGTCGTGGCTTATCTCCGTTGCCTTTCTCCATGGAAAAATATTTTCCGCTATCCGCCACGGAATAAATAACCACGTTTTCTACGTTATACTCTTGTGGAAATGCCACACACGTCATGACATGTAGCGCCCTGGTGTCTGGGTTCATAACGTCACCCGGAGGCGCACTCGGCTCCGTGAATGTCTCCGACGACGTGAATGACTTCCGCATCCAGCGCCACGTGAGCAGCAGCAGCCAATTAGATTCATCAACAGAGGAGCAGCTCAGCGCTGATTGGCTCTCACAACGCAGCGTTCCGTCTCTCTCTCCGCTCTGGTTTCTCCTGCGCCGCTCTGCGCTCAACTCAACTTTGTTTATACCCCGTGACTTATTGAGCGCCGTAATAATCGCGCGACACAACGAATCGATAATGAAATTCGTTGCCAACTATTTTAATAATCGATTTTTATCGATTCGTTGTTGCAGCCCTAGTTGTGATGTCGACTTGACTATTTGATTTGTTTTGCCAAATGTGACTGTAAGGGAACAAAATACTGGATATCAAGTGCATAAGTATTTTTGATTTAATTTTCTAACATAATGAATGGGATAGAAGTGACGGACGCAAAACAAGTGTTAGTTATAGCTTTGATTAAATTAGAAGTTGTAGGGTCTCATGACGTTACTCTATTTTTCTGATAATTGACCCACAAAATGAACAGGCTGTTTTTGTAGTGAGAAGAATCATCTAAAGTCTTGATGACTCCAGTGGGTTTATTTTTTCACTCCTTCAGAAGCACCAAGTAGGCATTGTGGTGGCCAACTCTAACATGGAACAGTGAGAATTCTATTTTGACCACTTTTGTCATTAGAAATACAAGGTTAAGACAGTAACAGCAACATTAGATGCCCTTACGATGATAGTTTGGTCAGGTGAAACTTCTTACCTTTTTCTTGTACTCCAAACATTAAAAAAATGCCAAAACATGTAAACAATGTTGAAAGAACAAACAAAATATCATAACAGCACCAGACACAAACATATCGACATAAGTATGAAGAGACAGACTGAGTCAGTTCTCGAGACTTAGCACCAGTACACATCCCCACTGTCAGTCCAGCAGTCCGGGGACAAGAAGGCAACGCGGTACCAAAGTGAAGGCTGTGTTGCATTCTAGTAGGTACCAAAATATCAAACTCTCTTAGGATTTTCCTACGTTTTTTTGTCCTTCAAATGTCAGTTGAGAGCTTTTGCTGAGTTGTCGTGAAGGAACGGGCTGACTGAGTCACTTCTCATTGTCGTCGTCTTCCACTCTCCCCCACTCCTCCCCCTCCACCTCTCCATCATCATCATCATCATACTCATCATCCTCATCATCCTCATCATGATCCTCATCATCCTCATCCACATAATCACCCCAAGTGTTATACACATCCCCTCCTTTGCCCTCCTCTTCGTCGTCATCATCACCTTCCTCCGGCAGATCATCTTCATACAGAGGCTCATCCTCCTCGTCTTCCACGATCTCCATCTCCTCCATGTCATCCTCTTCCTCCTCCGCTTCTTCATCGTCCTCTTCCAAGTCCTCTTCCAAGTCCTCCATCTCCAACCCACACACCTCCCCGTCCTCCACCTCCCCGTCCTCATTTTCATCCTTGGAGGAGGTGGGACTGGAAAACCCTTGCGCTTCAGTCCTGTCTGTGCGGAAAGACCTGCTGGAGGGGATGAAGCTCGAGGTGGCAGTCTTCGTGTTGATATAGAGACGAGGAGGAGGCCTCTCCCCGACCGTGGCAACCAGGCCAGCAGGGGAAGTGATGGGAGCAGAACTGGCTCCTCTGGAGTCTGGGCCTAGCGAGGGCGTGACGGCCACAGCCACAGCCCCCGGCCTAATGGAGGTCATGTTGGGCACAAATTCACGGATCTCCCCAGGCTCCAGTGGGTCAGGTCCACAGGGGTCGTGTTCACTGCAGGACAGCTTGCCATCCAGTTTGGAGATGAAGAGCATGCCTTCACGATGCTCCTTGCAGTAAGAGCTGGGACACATCTCACAGAACGAAGCTGCCTCTTTACCACAGACGTCACACTGGTGCCACGGACACTCCCATCGTCCTGGAGACAAGATCACTGTCATTACCAACTGAGGAAAATGTATGGAGGCTGAAGGTGCTAATAGTATGATTTTTAAACCAAAGAGATCAAATATAATAAATCACTATACTTTGCACAGTAACAGCTCTCTAATAAAGCACATATAGGTATGATCACAATCACCATTTGAATAATGACACAAAAGGCAGACACACAAAACGCATTTCTCCAGAATCAGCATGTTATTATCGTCATTCAGAATCAAACTATTAAATTATTTTGCTATTTCATCCACTTTCATCCGAATTTAGCCTCACACCTACATCCAAATGTGTCTACCAATACTATCTTGAAAGATCTGACAATTTCATACAACTAAAATATAAATAACTCTTTTATTATCTTTACTTCGAAACAAAAAAATATATTTTTATATTTTTTTGTTTTACTTTTACATTTGACTGAATTTAGTCAAATCTAATCTGGCGACTGAAGACTTTAGACTATATATTGTCCCTCTCGTAGAACAATATAATAATATGGGCTCATGTAAAAGTCACTCCACTTGCCTGCAGGCCTCTTGGCCAGGTTGAGACAGTCGGCGTGATAGACCTTCGGGCAACCCGGCTTCTTACAGGACACGATCTGGCCCCCGTCACCACAGCTGAAGCACTCGTCTTCTCTCTCCTTGGTCACTTCTTGCTTGGTCTTCTTCTTCATGGGCATCTTCCTCTTACCCTCCTTCAGTTTCAGTTTCTCAGCTGATGGCTGGTTCTGATCCAGAAAAAGAGACGTTTCAATGTTGTACATTTAGGAAGGTGTGTTTAAAAGTGTTTTGTTTTTTTAAACCTCTTACCTTTGGCCTGACCCCCAGGAAACCACTGCAGTTGGATGCTCCACATTTACAAGCAGTTTTGCCATTGCCGAGACACTCCAGGTTGTAGTTGAAATTCAGCTCCATACCTAAAGTACACGGGTATTAGATCTCTGCTGCGCTCGGATGTGTAAATTGTAAACTATTGACATAATCTGCAGTCTTAATCCTACAAAATACAAAACACCAAAGTGAGAAGCAGGCTGTCACTCAAACCTAATGGGATGTCTTGTAGAGCAAATAGTCCGACTCTGGTGTCCCCATTAACAGTCCACTTTTGTGTCTCACAGTTTGGCTGGCAGCAGTGGTTCATGAAGCGAGCCTGGTTACCTTTGGGCCCGGCATCAATGATCCGGTCCTTGAACAACAAAATACAAACTGGTTTGCACAAAGTATCAGGTCTGCATTATGCATCGAGTGTGTTGCTGAGCAGTGTCATATATACAGAGTGTTGCGTTTGTGATCAATGGGCCCACAATCACCTTGTTCAGTGTCAGCATGTAGAAGTTGCAGATGTCGTTCTCCTGGGCGTGTCTGATCCTGGCTCGGCATTCTTCTTCATCAATTACCTCTCCCACATACTCACTCACGAAGGCTCCCTGAGAAGCGACAGAGAAAAGATCCGTTAATTAATACAGGAGCGAGATAAATGAAGCACAATCACACACATTGATTGTTTTCTTCCGACGTACCTTCTTGATGTCCGACAAACCAACTAAACCCCAGCCGCGGGACAGTGTTCTGAAAATCTCCACAGGAGTGTACTGGCGCTTTGTGAAGGCCTGGTTCTGACATCGCTCCCCTGCTGCACACACCTGAGGGTGGCACTCATACATCAGCATGCGGTTAATGCACTCGGAGTCGATGCCGCATGGGTTCTCCTCAGACGCCTTACAGTTGCAACGTGGGATCTCGGATAGGTCAGCCGTAAAGATTTGCACCTTACCAATTGGCCGGTTGACCTAAAAGACAGAGCAAGGGAGTGATGTGTTTACCGTGTACCTCAGTGAGCTGCTCTTTTGTCAGGGTAGAGAAGGATAAATGAGCATGCAGTACCTTAATGTGCCGGTATGGAGGAGGTTTCTTGTCATTCTTCCGGTCCTCCTGAAGCTGCTTCATCTCCTTTTCGACCTGGAGTTCTCTGAACCGCTCTGCTGCATCAGTCAGGGCTTGAAGTACAGAAAGTACTCCAACAATTAAAACTCAACCCACATGTCAATAACACAGCATTATATTACTATTAAAAGCATGAACATAGATATAATATAAAATACAGTAATGGACACAAGTACATACCATTTTTGTACACTGCATCTGCTCCCTTCCCCATTTTCTCTACATTGTGAGTGTCCCCCTCCATGTAGGGGAAGACTCTGGCTTGGTACGTCCACACAAAATCTTTGGAGCCAAAGAATTGCACTGGAAACTCTCCCACCTCATGTTTCATCCTCAAGATGTTGTTTGGGACATCTTTGGCGAGACAGACTTCTGCAGGCCACCACCTGAAGAGTCAGATCAGGTTTCAGAAATATAAACACGGGTACATCTAGCTGTTGCTTAGAGACACTATGTGTATGGGGAAGGCGACGTTGGGACCTTACCTGTACCGCCCCCATTTGACCCACATTATGTCCTTAATACAAGGCCTCTTTCCAGATTTGCAGTCATTGCAGAACCAGCTGCCCTGTGGCATCTCGATATTCAAACATTCCTGATGGAAAGCAGCAGGACAGGACTCACAGCACAGCAGACTGCCCCCTACAAAACCACCGCAACACACTCTGATCAGGTTCAGCTACACATTGTCACAGCTTGTCTCCAATTTGCAACACTATGAAAACAAACAGGGGAAATTAAGCAATTGTATTTATGAGGCGTAGCCAGTAACTAAATAACAGTTTATCTATTATCACACAAGGAAATATGGCAAGGACTCAACTGGGACTGTGCCAATATTCATTAATCTGTGTTATCAATGATGGTGTTAACTCAAAACATGTGGTAATGTAAATACATATACCCTTAGAAGCAGCACTTTGCCAAGAGGGAGCATTTAATTGCCAGAAAGGATGGGGCATACAAATCCATTCACAACACATTATGCTGTCCCGAAGAAGAACAGTGCATTTTCAAAAACAAACACTTATGGCAAAAACGCTTGGTGACAGTTTGGAAATAAAATTAGACAGTTACACGTCTCACCAGATATTATAATGTGTTTGTAATCACGGTAGTCAAGGGCTTTTGATGGCAGGTTAAAATGACCGCGAAACCGGACCAGACTTACCCTCAGAGCACACAAAGCACCAGCTCACGTTGATGTGTTCGTGGTTCTTGCAGCCCTTGCGGGGAGTGAAGTGGTTTGGACAGAGGAAGCTATTGTTTGCCAGCACCAGGCTACCGGCTGCCATACAGTTGTCATTGGCATGATAGGCCACAGGGCAGCGAACACATCGAGCCAACCGACCTGCGATCAAATCACAGAGGAGCAAAGGCATCTTAGTCCATGCACATCTGGATATTTAACTGCAGCTTTGCGTCAATAAAAAGCAGAACAGTGACTTTACTTTTTTATGGCCTCCAGTTTATCGCCGATAAATTGTGTCATGTATGACGCTGTGAAATCAGCATGGCTTCAAATCATTTCTAAAAAGTCATATCATGTGGATTAAATCCATAAGCATGATAGGAACTTACCTTTAGTGCTGCAGATGTTGAGAGGGTTGGTGACGTGGCAAGACAGACACACATGCAGAGGGCAGCGGAAGCCTTTGTTATGTGGCTGTGTGGCCGAATATGGCAATATACAGTCGCTGTGGTAGAACTTCCCACACAATGGTATGATGCAGCGCTTTACCCCATCACCAGACTTCTTACACACAAAGCACGTGTGGACACCTGAAAGCAACCGCGAAAATAAAAGTCACATTGTTTCAGGGTTTGAGGACACACATGTTATGACTTCGTCTGACACCAGCAGTACCCACCAGCTTTGCATTCACGACAGAGGAATTTCCCCTTGGGAGCCACTGACAGGCCAATACACTGCAGGTGAAAGGCTCCATAACAGTGACCGTCACACACCAGCAGGTCGCCTGTCCTCTCACACACCTGCACAAACATGCACAATAAGGACCGTGGTCATGTGCCAGGAGCAAAGCCGTACAAAGCAAAACATAGATATACATTCTGGTAGATCATCTCACCTGACAGACATTCTCCTTTAAGGATGTAGCACCTATTTTCCCTTTCACATCCACTTGAGAAGAGAGGCTGTCATTCAAACTAACAGACAGCAGCACCTAGAGACATGAGGACAGAGATACTGTTAACACTCCTGGATGCAGGGATGCACATTATTTTCCTCTATGATTGATGACCGTTGTCTTATTAGCTGATCAATACAACATGCACACCTCAGGTTTGGGAGTTAGTGTTCCAGTGTGTGCATATTCTTTCTCCTCAGTGCTGCAGGCCTCCAGCTCAGTCTCCTGCCGGGGCGTCTTAGACCCCTGAGGTCTGGGAGGCCGGTTTTCAGCGAGCACCACTGGAAGGTCTTTGCTTTCTGACTGCTGGGGGGCAGCAGCAGGAGCAGAGGGTGTACTGGGTTCTGGCTTCTCTTTCTTCACAGATCCAACCTATCAAATGTGAGATGTCATTGTGTTTAGGACGGTAACCATTTTTTAAATTATACTGTTTGGTGGTATATTAGGATATTGCTCTAGAGTTGTGCTTTTGTTGTACCTGAGTTTTCTTGACAAAGTTGTCTTGTCGCTTTGGCTCCTAGAAAACCAAGATTGTAAAATCATTTAACATTTCCTCGTCCAAAATACCAACTGCGATAGTTGGAACACCCCCCTACTGCCATCTGAATCCCAACATACCTTCTTCTTTGTATGAGCAACGGCAACTTCTTCTATGGTACATTCCAGCACCTTGTGAGACAGCTTCCTTGGCCTCTTTCTGTCTTGGACGAATAACCCTGTATCTAAAGTGAAAACATAAAAAACAAAACTATACTACATTATCTATTTTATAAAGAACATTAAATAAAAAGAAAAATCACACCACAAAGATCGGTATTTCATAAATCAATAGATTTTAAATATCCTGTCCAGCAACAGTTGACCATATAACATCAAACAACGAAACTGTAGATTAGACATAATATTCACAGTTCGACTCATTTACCAGATTCAGGAGGTAGATTGGTTTCTTCTGCTGTCTCTGCACTCGGGGAGGGTTGTGTGGCTAGAGATAGAGGGGATGCTACGGGAGAAAGTGCATCCGGAGATGGACTCTGTTCCGGCTCTGGCGAAGCCTCAGTGGGCTCAACAGAAGACGAGGATGAGGTCATTATTCCCAGTGTGGTGCTGAGATCATGAAGTGCCGTCATCCCTGAGGTCTGCTGCGTACACACAAGCAAATTAAGATTCAAGTTTCATTGATATTCTAAGTTTTCCTGAGATTAAAAGTCTACCAAGTAGATATTTCCTTTCGCAATGATCAATTGATAACCGTGCAAGAAGACCTTAAAAGATGCAACGACAGGTCTATTAGATTCTTATGGTGTGTAATTATATCAATTATCCCCTAAAAATGTTGACTTTAAAACAATTTACTTCACACTGATTGCAGTTAGTCTTGTGAAGAAATACAAGGAGATTAGTTAGTTCAATGTTTACAGAGAACAATACCCTGAAATATTTTGACTCTTAAACACAGAATATTCAAGAACCAAATCAATAAATGATACTTCTTAAATAAATACAATATTTTCGATTGTCACGTAAGGAAACTAACCATTTTGGAAGTTTCTGAGGTGTGTTTCTTTGACTTCTTTTTTGGGGCAAATATCTGCTCATACTCCTCAGTTGACTCCAGGAGCCTTTTAGTTGGTTTGCGGAGACGCTTGTTCTCTGACTGTCCTGCGTAGACAAACAGAAAATACACGTCCATTTACACATTCATTCATTAACTTGGGGGATGCTTTTGTCCAAAGTGATGTACAAATGAGGTCCAATCCAAGCCCCAGTAGATCAAGGAGAAGTATTCTTCTTCACATATACAGGTATAACATGTTCATACTCATTTTAGTGAACAAATTAAACAGCTGCAGTTTGCGTCCTACCTGCTGCGCCGCTTGTCTCCAAGAAGAAGAGCGAGTCGTTCTCTGCCTGCTTCTCAACTCCCAGATCAATATCTGGTGATGCGCTCATGTGGTAAGACCCGTTCATCTCAGCGGACGCCTCACATCTAACTTCACCCGTACTCTCAGCAGCCCCCTCAAGCATCTGCCAGCGCTTCTTTGGAGCCACTGTGGACCCTGAGTTCTTATCGAGGTAGCTGGCCGAGGGATCAGCGGCGGCGAGAGGACACGACCCGGGATCAGCTAAGTCAGCGTGGCCACTGACGAACTCCCGACCGTAAGCCAAGTCAGCCAGGTCCGAAGAAAGCCCAGGTATGCTGAGATTTAGTTTGGCAGGTAGTCTTTGTTTTCTACGCTGCTTGTCCGAGTTCCCAGTCTGAGAGCGAATAGGAAAGAGTCCACAATGGTAGGTGTCAGCGCACATGATAGGTTTAGTCCGATTCTTGCCTCTCCCTGCAGTGCTTTTGGCTGTTGTGGACTTCCCTGACCTCCCATTCTCCGTTTTGATTGCTCGAGTTTTACCATCACAAGAACCCTTCAAGTCTCCTCCTGTCGACGTAGGGATCACCAGGGGCTCCTCCTTGATGACGACTGGCACAGGCGGAAGAGCCAGAGGTTTACCCTCCTGCTCTCTGGTATCATGCATGTCTTTCAGGAGCATCAGGAAGGTGCTGAATTTATAATTGGAATCAGGCCGAAATGCGGTCTGCTCAGAGTCACTGTTGTCCTCCTTCACAAGAGATTTAAACATGAGTTCCTTGACATCCTGGAAAGCATCCATTGGAGACAGAGTTGAGGATGGGGAAGTAGACGATGATAGATCTGGGGTTTCGGTCTTGACCTGAACCGGTTGCACTGTGGGTACACCTGAGTCCACGCGCATAGACTTTAGCAACGAGCCATTACGAATTTGTTTCTTATCAGGCTTCCTGGCACGCCTTTTTGGAGAGCTGTGATTTGTGGAGAGTAATGCATTGCTGGGTGATTCCCAGTTCGGAGACCTTTCAGTTTTGATGGGCGCATCAGAGGGTGTGTTGTCAAGAGAATAATCCGCGTGGGCATCTGTCGAGATTTGGTTTGTGTTCAGTGCATCTTTGAGATCCGTCTCTTCCTCTGCTCTCAGAGCCGTCGTCATCAGACGGCTGCTGGCAGGGAGATTCATAGAATGCTTTTCAGTTGAACTGTGCAACAATTCATGACAGCTGACCAAAGCCTGTTCAGAATGTGTGTCTCTAGGTGGCGATCCTTTTGTTAAAATGAGAGAGGAATCACAAGGATCTGGAGAAGGGTTCACTTTTTCTGTCAACTTTGTTTTAGCTTTTGTTAAACCCTCTTCTTTTTTGACCAATCTTTCTATATTGTGTAATGTAGACGCTAATGTGCGTTTAAGACGATGGAGTATTGGAACTGACTCCAGGTCTGCATACGGTGAGTCTGTTGGCTCCTCCTTCAGTGTACAAGTTGTTGTCTGAAACTGTTCTGTAATGTTTGTGATGGCAGATGAGTCTTTTGATCCACTGACTATATGACCAAATATGTCTGACAAACATTTTTTTTTCTTCTTACAAGCTTTGCTCTTGTTGTATGGAAGTGAAGGAGAGTTTTTGACAAGATCGTGCTCATTTCCGTTGGGGGCCATACTGGGTGACGGGGGCCGACTAGTATCCACAGGGACAGACGGGGCGTCCTGTGGCTTTTCGGTCGGGAGTGGGCTGGGCACACGCTCCTCTCCATTCTCAGATATTGAAAGCACACTTTCAGTATCCTTTCGTTCTGGGAGCTGACCCTCAGCTTCTTCCACGCTGACTTTCCACGCAGTCAGTAAACTTTTGGGTATCTGCCGAAAACAGAGATAACATTGAAAATAGTGTTCACAATAACATTGTATTCTATTTTTCAAGTAATGATCATGAACTTACCGTGTACTTGTAGTCTTTCTCCTTCTGCTTCCCTCTCCGTCGAAGCACAGGTAGGTCTGCAAACTGATGGCCTCCCTCAAAAGAAAGAATGGCATTTCCGGGGACCCAGGCACATTCTGCAATCTCCCCAATGGTTTCAACGTAATACATCCGACAAGGACGGGGATGGGGAACTGAAACCAAGTAAATAAAGTTTCAATGACTAATTACCTTTCACACACACACACAGTATAATTCCTTTGGTTGGTGTTAACCTGTCAAGTAAAGATGGAGTTGCAGGAAACAATTTGACAATTTGATTATAAAATGCAGAATTGGATCAAACTTCCTCTCCTTCACTACTCGTTCTGAATGACACCTCACCTTTCATCTTCGTGTGGATCCCCTGGCGTGGGTCACAGTTGATGTGGCACGGCCACCAGGGCCGTCTGTTGAATTTAGCCCACACCAAGTCCCCTTTTGTGTATTTCACTGCAGGAAGAGGTTTTTTCTTTGGGCTATTGGACTAACAAGGACAATACATTCATTAAGATATAATACAGAAACGTTGGTATTGTATATCAAAATCACATTGATTCTTTTTGTAATAACACATTCAGAGATTAGGTCATCCTGTGCATTACTTATCTTTGCGTCCTAACGTAATATTTACGCAGTTAAGAACCTGTATGATGTTTGCACTGATTTTTATCTCTGTTGTTCTGTGTTCATATTTAAAAAATGTTGCTCCCTAATCATAGTCAAATAATTTCTCAAAGATCAATTAAATTATTGGCATGGGTACAGGGCCAGTGGTCCAGGTACAATGATGTTATACGTAACCATCACTTCACCACAAGGGCATTCTTACTGCCTTTCTCAGTGGAAATACGTCACGTCAGTTGCACAGAGGTACAGACAAAGTAAGGATCCCAGGTGTATCAGACTCACATTTGAGTTGGTGCCAGCTGGTGAAATTAGTCCATGGTCAACTTCACTATCACTGTCCGATTCTTCATCGAAGCTCCACCCATCTCTCATCGTGATCTCTGGCAGTGCGCTGGGGCTTAGTGTGGGGTTGAGTTCAGATATAGTTTTGGACATCAGGTTCAAGACAGTAGGTTTGTATGTTCTTTTATCCACCCCCGAGCTGCTCGTGGTCTTACTGTCAGTCACAGTTCGATCGCGACTCAACTTTGGGGAGTAGTGAAAAGGTGCCATGTCCTCACTACTACTGTCCTCCCCCTCTTCCTTGATGTCACTGCTGTCAAAAAGCAAGGATTCAAAATGCAGGTAGCCGTTGGGTATCGGAGAACAGCGCTCCAAGCTGTCAGTACTGTGAGGGGAGAAGTCCTTTCTATTCACGTCCTGCAGAGTCTCAAAGGGCTCCATATCATCATTGCCCGGAGAAGGAGGCAGCTGGACTAATGGTGCCTCAAATTCATCATCCTCATCATCCTCATCATCATTATCATCATCCTCATCATCACTGATCGGGCTTGCACAGTGCAAGTAGTTCCTCGGATGGAGGTCCCTCTCTAGGTCAGGCCTGTTGACCCCAGTGTTCAGGTCCTGTAGCCTCTTGAGCGAGCTGTAGCAGTGAGATCGGTCTGGCTGTTTACAGCTGGAGGAGGGCAGTTGCACGGCTGATGGTTGGTCTGACCCACGTCTCACAATGCCACATTGGTTTCCATAGGAAGTGCTCACAAGACCATTGCGGGGCCTCAGCTCTGGCTGGCCAGAGCCAAACACTGAGCCCACCCTAACAACCGGCCTGTATGACTGGTTCATGTTGTCATGGCTATATCCTGTCAAATAAAAGAAAAAGAGGCAGGTTAGAAGAGGGAAATGTACATTTTAAGTGTGTCCTTTAACGAGAATCCGCGGAGGTTAACAAGCTTTGTATACTATAAATTCAATAAAGCATGCCAACAGAAACGGAAATCGAGCTACAATCACGTAAAGTAAACAGAAACCTATAAAGGAGCAAACTAACCACGAACTGTGCCCGCACACACACACACACACACACACACACATGCACACACACATGCACACACACACACACACACACACTAATAAGCCGACATTGCATGGCCTCCATACTAGAGGCCGGTCGGACCGCACAAGACAAAACACCCCGCTGGCCCTCTGCCCCCACACGTTTCATTCACAAAGTACCAGAACACAGTCGCCTACCGCTTTGTCTGATGGTTGTGGGTCATGGCGATCGCTGACTCGTACAGTCAATGGAGGAGCGCTGAGGCTGTAGTAGAGGTGGTGACACTGAGCCATCACAGAAACACAGTGAGTGGCTCACACAAACAAGCTACAGCCACACACCGACAGAGGAAGCTGCTATTAACTCTCTCTCTCACACACACATATATATACACACAAACACACACACACAAAAGGCTGATCGGCACTAAGTTCACAACACTATCAACACGTGGAAAAACGCGAAAAACTCACCATTTGGAGGTCGGTCAACGTGAAGCCACAAGCGGATGTTTGATTGTGTGGCACAAAGCGAGTATTTTCCTCGGTTTGTGAAAGCGGATCTGCACAATCCCAGCTGCAGCGACGCGAGCAGTAGGCCGAGGCACAGCTCTCATTCTCTGCACTTCATCGCCTGATCAGCGGCGGCCCCCAACACAAAACTGTCACCTTAAATAGAAAATAACAAGCAAATGTCCTCACACAGCGGCGAAATAGAGTGTGCCCCAACCAGTCCCCGAGCAGCCACAGCAGCTTATTTACTACATGGTGTGTGCCTGCTGTCGAAGTGCCCCCGGTTATGTTAAAACAAGCCCAGACTGACTGTGATGGTGAGCAGCAACCAATCGGCAATGCTACCCAACCCCCCGTCTGCATAGGGCCGTGACACTCACCCTGCTAACACGCACACACGCGCGCGCACACTTACAGGCACGCACACATACACACACACACACACACACACACACACACGCGCGAACGTGCGCGCGCATGCCCGTCCAGGTAAAGTTTATAATAGGCAGTGGTAGTAAAGCCTGTATTAAACTGCTATATGAAATACTAATCACTAATGGGTGGTTGGGATGATTTGACCTATTTCCTCGCGTCGGTCCCATTGTTTCCGAGCCTAAACTCAGCTGACAGGCCTGTGTGGCGGAGGGAGATCGAGAATACACAAATGATTGCACTGCGCAAACAGCCCCACGGCCTCTCCGGTCAAACCAACTCCGCGCGCCATGTTGCCTTTCCACAGAGAATCTGATATGAGGAAACAGGCCGCTAGGCGCTCAGGAAAGGACGATGAGGGAGTCAGTGGGGCTGGACGCGAGCATTAAATCAGGGTTCGCTCCGATTATAAAGCGCCCTGACATAACCCGAATACAGATCCGGTGCGCTCGCTGCAGATCAAACTATACATATCCATAAACAGATACACCCAGAGAGCACAATGGGCTCCCAGTCCTTGAAGATCAGACAAAGAGCATTCAGTTAGATGCCGACTTGACAGCAGAGGTGCTCAACGTTACCTGTGTGCTGATGTCTTCTCTCTGTTTTTTTAAAATACTACTAATACGGGTTGTTCATTCAAATCTTTCGGTGATTCATTTCCTTATCATGTCGACTGAATGAGTCAGAAGCACCAGATAGATTCGAGATGTAACTTATTCACCCACACTAATAGATCAGCTGTCTGGCGTTTACATTAAAACACGGCCAATTTTCTTTTTAACCAACTCTCCGAGCACACTGTGGAACAGGATGTAGTAAGACCATGGGAGTAATTAAGCCGCAATTGTTTATAACATGGGATAAATAAAGGTATTATAACAAGGTGAATATATTGTCTGTGGACACGGGCCCCTGGTGTCCACAGGGAGAATTACATTTGACAGGAAATAGTTATGTGGAAAAGAAAATGTCTTTTATTTTGGTTTCACATACAGCACATTATCATGTATTACTTATATCATAAAGCAGAACATGTTTTATGGAGACATTTCTTTCCTAATTAACAGCATTAATAACATACATGGACATCTGGAAGAGACTATTACGTGAGTTTGGGTACAAAAAAAGGCTGTCACAAGACATAGTCAAAACTATATTCACAAAATGCAGAAAATACTGTGTTAAAAAGGTTATTATGCAGGCTAAAGATGCAGTGTTCCCATTTTAGGTGTGATATCACAAAATAAAACACATTGAACTGGACAACACAGAAAGGACAACTATACATCCACATATGTATGCCCAGGAAAAAGCTGATGTTGAACTGGCTGTACTTAGATTTGCTGAGAATGTCAAAAAAAGTCACAAGAAACCAGTCATAGAAATATAAACGCAGAGAATAATAATGTCACACATAGGTACAAAATGATTGAGGGGGGAAAGAGTCACACTAGTGAAGTTTGAATCACAAACTGCAAAATTCCTTATTTTTGCCAATACTGATTAAAGTGATTAATTCATACGCATGCATTTCTGCCAAACTGGAATAACATACTTTTAATTGTCATTTATTATGAGAGGATGAAGAAAATGTGAAACACTGTACAAACACTCATTCAGAACCATTTCTAAATGGAAAAAAGTTATTTCCACCAACATTTGTGAGACATGTTTTCTGCATCTTGTTGCTCATACACTGTTGAATGTTTTTAGAGCACTAGAGAGTAACCTGCAGATCTATTCGCTGGGTTCATCCACTTTGCCACTGGACTCACAGAGGGGTCTCTTCTCCATCATAGCGTATGGAAAAGGTGGAACATCACAGCCAGTGAATTCCAGTTTCTTGGGGACACTGCAGGTGCTAAAGTCCAGTTTCTTGGCATCGTCACTACCAAACTCCAGCTTCTTGAGCCGAGCTAGACTCTTGATGCTGCCGGGGGGCCTTCCAGGACTGACCTTATATCCTGCTGCTTTGGTGGTACCAAGGGGCCTCCCTGGGCTGGTTTTGAACCCAGCAGCTCTTGTTGTTCCAAGTGGACGTCCAGTACTGGTACGATAACCAGCTGACTTTGTGGTCCCTGATGGCCTCCCTCTGCGCCCTGACTTCACTATGCCCTTCTTCTTCTTGGAGCCATCGGGCCCTGCAGCCTCACTGCCCCTGATTCTCACTGTCTGAGGCTGGAAGTCGTTCTGGGTGTTTTGGATTTGACATACCATGGCTTTATGCATGCCCTGTGGTAAAGGGGCTAGGCCGGCAAGGGACAGCTGCAAACCAGGGGTTGTCGGAGAGGGGTAGAATTTGCTGGACTGTGTGCTACATAAATCAAAGTGGCTGGCTGGATGACAGTCCTCTGCCAGTCCACTCATACAATAGTCACCGTTGTTGCTGGTCACTTGATGCATCATTTTCTGTTGGGACACATATAGAAATTAGATAGAAAAACTACACGTGTACAAACATGTTGACAAACACAAACCTAAAGAAGCTTTTTAGTTTACTTTTGGTGGCGCCAACAGGCCTTTTAGCGTTGCAACACAATACAAGGCAAGACAAAGCGAGGTAAACTCGGCCTACAGATTGCAACAACAAAAGATTGCATAGAAAAAATACATTTTATCCTTCGCCAAAGCTTACCTAACTCAAGAAGGTCAAATGAATAGTTCGTTCCTTTTGTTAGTGGATGATAGATGGAAAGGGTTAATTTCGGATCGCATACATTTTCCTTCTCTGGCAGTCACAACATCTTCGTGAAGACGCCGTCCGAACTACGTCCTGGCGCCCATGGCTGCTACCTCGAAGCGGGACCGCGATTTCAGTCTCCTCTTTAATTTATTTCATGCTCATTTAATCCTTAAGCAGAGATTTAGAACAGAGAGGCAGCCATTTTCGACTGGAAAAAAATGTAATAAAACAGGATGCGCCGAGCACGCATGCGCACCAAAACATCCAGGAAACTCAGAGGCAGATCAGTGTCACCCAACGTGTTTTTTTAAACAAAGACGCATCTAAAACGTGGGCATCCATTTACAAAATGATAACCTAATTCCCAAACTAAATGATACCTGTATTGTCCATAAAGTATTTTTACTGTAACTTAACCATGTGTAAAGATCATCATCATAGTAATGGATAGGAAATATGAGAGTGCATGTGCCATATAAACAACAATGACCATTCACCATTGTTTTGTACTTTTTATTAACATCCATATCCACTTAAGTATAGACACTGGATTTTATGTAGCAACTGACATGCCAGAACAGATAGCATTATACATTAATCAGCGTTTCCCCACAATGGTCGTCTTCGACCTTCCGCTAAATTAAGTCCACAGGACTTAAGTTTCCTTGATGAGCTTCGACAGCTTCTGAATCTTTTTTTTAGTGGACATGTCCACATACTTGTCTCCGATACTGACGATCATGCCACCCAGGATTGCAGAATCCGACTGTGAAGACAGTTGAAATTACAATTATTATTATTAGGGTCAGACTGGTTTCTAAATCCTCTTCACTTACATATTCAAATAAAGTCACACCAACTGCAAAATGCTAATTTGTATAATTTTGGGATAATGCATTGACACTGTACCTTTGTTTCCAGCTTGATAGTTTCATTCTTCTGAAGAAAGCCCTTGAGGGCTACTTTCAGGTCAGCAAGATCAACTTCACCCAATGGCTAAAATGGATAAATATTAACTGGTAAGATCCCTCAACATATATACACTATATATGCAATATGCAGTATAGGAGATCTAACAATATTGTTGTGGAACATCCATGCAAGTCCATCCATTTATTACCTGAGCAGTGGTGACAGAGCAGATGACCTCTCCACGGTGTGCACTCATCATCTTGCCAAAGGCATTGATAACATCACCAGTTATAGTCAGACGACCATTGTCAGACAAAACTTCTGCAAAACAAAAAGCAGGATATGTTTGAGTGAAGTTAAATACTTTGTTTCTCTGCAGTACCAACTGACTGCCTTAAGGTGCAATATGTAATGCAAAGCCATCTGCTTTAAATAAATAGGGCGGAACATTTCACCTCTACTACTGGATCCACACAATCTAAATTTAGACACCAATTGTGATTTTTTAATTAATTAGTTTAAGCCAACCAAGAACTGTAGAGCAAGAATATCCAAAATATAACCAAACTGCAGAAAAGCAGAGAGACGGTTCAACTAATAGTGCAATCTTATAATCTTCACACGGCTAATATATTACATTAGCCAGCTGTTCATTTGGGCCACTAATCAGGTTCTGTACAGTCTGTGTGCGCTTTGATAGTTTGTCTAAATGAATAAATCCAAAGTGGCAGAAATGACTAAATTATCCACACTATCATCTAGTTTATCGACACCAAACTTAATATAGCACTCAGATGAAGACTGAATAGGGATTTTGGAGCTTACAAATAGCAAATTAAAAATCAAAATCCATTTACATATATCATTATTGTTATATAAACATACTACGACAGATCAAAGGAAGACCCCAGCTTTATAATAGTGACACGGTCCGTGACCTCTACAGGAGGTCAACGATTTTGTAAGTTGCAGTTGATTTCAATTTGAGTTGGTTCTTTACTATGCATCTTCCAACTTTAGAAAACACAAGAGAAAAGGGTCTGTGTACAAGATATTTAAAACATATTGCATACTTGTGTACCTCTGAGAATAAACACTGCAATTTGGATATTGGTTCCCGTTAGAAAACTTAAGGAAGTGCAAAACATGTTCATTAATTTGGCTTATTTGTTGTACAACACATTAAGTATTTGTATTTCATCTGGAGTGTGCTGATGGAATCATTTTATTATTTATGTCACTTATATTGACTAAAACAAAAAGACTCAAACTTATTTAGTTTTTACTATGATGTATAAACAACCACATACACTATGCATTCAAAGAGTCCACCTAAGGTCCACTTAGCTATGATTAGGATGATGCCATGCTAAACTACACAGCAGCAATCAGTAATCACTCACTGATGAGGTTGAGAGTGATGGCTGAAACCTTGTCCTTTGCAAGAGCGTCATGGAAAGTCTTCTGCTTGATGCTGCGCTTAACATGAGGATTCATGACAACAGAAGAAACATTTGGATTCTTGATCAGGGCCTGTAAAACAAGATGACAACAATAGGCAATTAAATGTATGTGCTAGAGTTGGAACAGCATGAATTAGCAACCTTTTCAAAATAATTAGATAATGATCCCATTGCTTTATTCCTCAATTATATGCAATACATGTGCTGTATAAATAATGAATAAAACCGTGGGATAATTATCTAGCACATGTATTATTTTTTTACTTACAGACACTTTCCCCATCTCCTGCTCCACTTGGTCCAGTTTGTTCTGCTTACTGGCAGCTGAGAACAGAGCCGTGGCATAGCGGCCCTCGACTCCATAGACCTCGATGGGAGACTGCGGACATAAACACACCGGTTAACTAGACTGCGAACAATATTTCTACCAAACGAGCAGTCATGCTTCGTGCAGCCCGACGTCATTTACCTTAACCAGTTTGGATCTGATCACAGACGTGCTGAACTGGCGGAGCTAAAATAGAAAGAATACATGATGTCAGCACAGAGAAACCAGAACTTTAATTGGTTTAACTTTTAGCACGCGTTGTACCATGTAGCTAGCGTTACGTTAGTGACAGCTAGCTGGTAAGCTAACACGTTAGCAGTCATTCAAGTGCAATGACCTGTGTTGATTAGTTGGACATTTAGCGTTAGCTCCTTGTCCCCAGAAGGAATACAATACAATAGGATATTCTTTTAAGCATAAATAGGTCGGTCAACAATGGCATAAAATTATTATAATCAGCATAACAGTTTGAATGTCTTACCTGCTGCCCTAACATGAGTGCTGCCATTTTCTCCTCCAGCTGTCCAGAGTAGAACAACGCGACTGCGCATGTGCTCTTCAGAGGGAGGCGTCTAACGAAGCTTGTGGTCAATGTAGTCTTTACAGTGTTGCGATCTGAAAGAGGGTCAAAGGCTATCTAAATGGGGAACTACACTTTTTTATTCATTAAAATATATCTCCATGTAGTCATTATGACGAATGGGGAAATTATATAAGCTTGGTCAAATGTATATTTTATTTCAAAGCACATTTAACGTATAGCATATCGCCTCAAGGTTGTTTAATCTAACCTTCAGACAGGTTATATTTTCAGTTCAGAAGATTTGTTTGTCTGTTTATAGACAGGGTAACGGGATAACTACACCATGCAACTTAATTAAAGGCACGGGCCAAGGAAGAACCTGTTACATTGTGGAGCAGATTGGCCTTGGCAGAGGTCTGCACTTTACGAATGACCATCTAGTTCTGTATCAAGCACATTTATACAACTGGAAGTTCATTATAACACTTTACAGAGTAAACCCCCTTTCTGACATAAAGATCAACCTAAATTGAAGCAGTTACACTGCACTCCAAATCGCACACTTTTTATTTTTACTTTTAGTACTGCAGCTGCGGTTACAGATACACTGATTCATGCTTTTGTTCAATGGGGACAAACTACTTCATCATAACATTGCAGCTTGAACTTAAATACAATGTATTGGGAAATACCTAATAATTTACTGGTCTACTGAATATGGTAGTTATGCGTATTGGAGCACACAGTTGGTAACCAATTGTAAAAGCTATGTCCCCCATGTTCCCCTGTGAGAGATAATTAACTTGTCTGATTTCTGACATGTGTTTTGTTTTTGTTGAGATAGGTACACAAATGAACTTATCGACATAAACTGACTTTTTGACATTTAGAAAACTATGTGCTCACACAATTTGAACCACATCAAATAAAATGTATAGAACTGTAGCCCTAAGTAAATTGTTGTGCAGCAGTTGTAGTACAGTGTAGATAATAGTGGTTTCGCTCTTAATCCTCCACTAAGCTAGTTAACTAGCTAGTGTTACCGATCTTTCTAGTTAGATGTCTAGCTAGTGCTACCTTCTGGACTAGTTAGTTAACTAGTTAGTGTTACACAGCGGACTAGTTAGCTGCAAGTGTTATCTATTAAACATGTTAGTTGAGAAGTTAGTGTTGACCAGTTAGTGTTACCTAACTGACTAGTTAGTGCTAGCTAATTAATGTTACATATATATTCAATTCAGTTTATTTGTATAGCCCAATTTCACAAATTACTAATTTGTCTCGGAGTGCTTTACAATCTGAACACATAGACATCCCTGTCCCAAAACCTCACATCGGATCAGGAAAAACTCCCAAATAACCCTTCAGGGGGAAAAAAAAGGGAAGAAACCTTCAGGAGAGCAACAGAAGTTATTTGTCAAACATGTTATCTATCAAACATGTTGGTTGACCAGTTTGTTCTACCTAATTAAGTAGTTAGTTAGCTAACTAATGTTACATATCTGAATAGTTAGTTAACTAACTAGTGTACCCATCTGACTAGTTTAATTTAATTAGATTCAAAATTTCTAGACCACTCGTTATAAAATGGCAAATAGACAAAAAAAATATTCTCACTGATTAAACATTATCTATTATCTAAAATAAAATATAAATGTTACTGTGAGTTTAACCAGTTCCCGTTTCCGTCCAGCAGAGGGTAACGTTAGATAAACTGGCAACTTTCTAAATAAACGATATTGATAAAACACCAACTCATCAAGAGAAAGAAAGATTAAATAAAAATAAACCTGTTACATTTCAATCCAATAAACGATATTTTTTTATTGTTTTAATCCGTCTGGAAGGGAGCGATGACGTAAATAAGTTGCTCAGCCTCGCTCTGGACCTGGACCGGTGGGCAGTGTTAGTCTACACGTACTAATATGTACTCATATGTTTCTGCATGACCTTGGTCCAAGGAGACGTATTTTCTGTATGTCACGTGAACGAGACACTTTTCGTCCCCTCCAAACTGCAGGGACACAGAGCTGTTGACGCAGATCGTTTTCGCAGAGCGCACACACGCACGCGCGCAGACCTAGGCTACACATGCGAGCTGCGAATGACCAGAGAGCTCGCTAAGGACGTAGCGTAGCCGGGCCACAATCTCATAATAACGACACAGCGAGTGGTTTTCCTTAGATATTTTAAAGCTGGTCGGCTCGCTAGCTGACGGCAAACCATGGACGACAAGTCTTTCACCAAGGAGTTGGACGGATGGATTGAACAACTGAACGAGTGCAAACAGCTGAGTGAGAATCAGGTCAAAGTCCTATGTGAAAAGGTAAGGTTTGCGCATCAACACCTGTCATTAGCTGTCTGCTAGCGGACAATTAGCTGTCCACTTTGCATCTGCGGAATAGTCGGGCTCATAAACGTATTGGCGGAACTAACTCAGCTAATGCGCGTGGCCTTGAGTCGGAGCACCATTTGACTGCAGCTGCACGCAGTGCATCGCTCAGGGAAGCAACTCGCCAAGAAGATGGAGGAGGATGCCCGAAAATATGTTCTCTCTAGCTACGCCCACTCCTGGTTCCTCACTGGAGTGCACTGGCACTACCACAACAAACTATAATCATCTTCTGTATGTTTTGCTATATGCAGAATAAGGCATATTCAGTGTTATATAGTATTAATAAGGCTTGTGTAATACACACGCTCATTATGGACTCCCACATTGCACCATTCTCTATGTTGTTAACTGTTAATCAGCATCATCGTGTGTTTTCTTGGTCCCCCATTTAAGGCAAAGGAGATCCTTACAAAGGAGTCCAACGTGCAGGAGGTGAGATGTCCGGTGACAGTCTGCGGAGATGTCCATGGTCAGTTTCATGACCTGATGGAGCTGTTTAAGATTGGGGGGAAGTCTCCAGACACCAACTATCTCTTCATGGGAGACTATGTCGACAGAGGCTACTATTCTGTCGAGACAGTTTCTCTTCTGGTTTCTCTTAAGGTACAATATTTTTGGAAGTGACACTATGCCAATGATGCTGGCATATATGTCAGTTACAACTGGGATATGAATTTGGAACTGAGGCAACGATAATGTTGTATTCTTGCATTTTTCTTTAAAAATATTGTGTCTCTGTAGGTCAGGTTTCGCGATCGAATCACAATTCTCAGAGGGAACCATGAGAGCAGACAGATCACACAAGTGTACGGCTTCTATGACGAGTGCTTAAGGAAATATGGAAATGCCAATGTTTGGAAGTACTACACGGATCTGTTTGACTACCTGCCTCTCACTGCGCTGGTAGATAACCAGGTACGGTTGTGTTGTCAGGTGTAGCATGTGACATACAGCAGAAATACAGGGACTAATCATTTACGTTCTCTCTCTTCTGTCAGATTTTTTGCCTCCATGGAGGATTGTCCCCTTCAATAGACACACTGGAACACATCAGAGCGCTGGATCGCTTGCAGGAGGTTCCTCATGAGGTAACTTTGAGGAAGCCCTTCTAGATTATGTATTTTTATGTAATGTACTGTTATAACAGGATGTTACAACATATATTTTCAGGAGAACGATGGTGCATGTCATTCAATTCAATTCAGTTTATTTTGTAAAGCCCAATATCACAAATTACAAATTTTCCTCAAAGGGCTTTACAATCCGTACACATACGACATCCCTGTTCCAGGACCTCACATCGGATCAGGAAAAAACCCCAAGAAATAGAAAAAAAACCTTTCACAGTTAAAAAAGGGAAAAAACCCTTCAGTTGAGCCCTGGATGGACAGAAGCAATAGATGCCATGTGTACAGAAGGATTACAGAGTTACAACACATTCAATGAGTATGACAGAGTGTATGAATAGTTCGTAATAGGCATGGACCACGATCCAGACCTCCACAATCCATCAGGCAGATGGAGGTAGAGAGGAGGTATGGGCGGTGCGCATCAGCAGGGCCATGGCATCAGACCCAGCCAGGTCCAATGGACCCTATGAGACGTAGATGTGAGGATGCTCTAACAATCTTGGAATCTTGGACAATCATATTTATTGCACATCCATCACATTTCATTTATCAAGCTGAAACAATTAAATGATAATACATTTAGGTAATCAATCAGCAACATTTTGAATCATTTTGTAACAATTCAAATGTTTTTAGCAACAATTCACTGGTTCGGACTTTTCAAAGGTTTTATGTGTTCTTGGTCACCATTTTTTGACAATGTATAGATCAAGCAATAATAGTATCCTTAAACATTGGACATTTTTGTGTTTGCACATGCAAGAGACTAAACAACACTGATAACTGATAACACTGTTAACTCCATTTTTCAGGGCCCAATGTGTGACTTGTTGTGGTCTGACCCAGATGACCGTGGCGGCTGGGGCATCTCACCTCGGGGGGCTGGTTACACCTTCGGGCAGGACATATCTGAGACCTTCAACCATGCAAATGGTCTAACTTTGGTCTCAAGAGCCCACCAGCTGGTGATGGAGGTACTTTAACTTTGTTTATTTGCTGAAAGTAATTCATTTTTATTTATTTATTGGAGACCCTGCAGATGCAACTTTGACTTCATATGTTGTGGATTTAAAATAAATAACATGCAAGTAATCTTTTGATTCAGGGTTACAATTGGTGCCACGACCGCAATGTAGTGACGATCTTCAGTGCACCAAACTATTGCTATCGTTGTGGAAACCAGGCAGCAATCATGGAACTTGATGACACATTGAAATACTCCTTGTAAGTGCATTTTGTTGTTGATTTTTCTTTTGAACTTTTGGCACTTTCTTAAAAAGGGATTATTATGGACTAATCTTGGCTTTTCTTTGCTCCAGCCTCCAGTTCGATCCGGCGCCACGCAGGGGGGAGCCTCATGTGACGCGGCGTACGCCAGACTATTTCCTGTAAAGATCCCTGGCGAGGATGGAAAGAGGCTACACAGAGAAAAAGCATTCTTAACTCATGGACCAAAAAAAAAAGGACCCATTATCACAATGAAATGGAAACTATCGCATTTAGTTAAAGACCACCATCCTTTCAACCTTTTCCTCTCTGTGCATGATGTTTTTATTGCTAGAAAGGATTGCTATTACGAACAATACAATCACAATACCTGCTGGTTTGTCGGGAAACATAAATGAACTGATGCAGAGAATAACAAGTAAATGTAAGTAATGTTTGTGTTGACAATGAGCAGAGTGTTTTCATGTACAGTATGTAAGCCGCATCTAACACTTGGCATGGCCTCAAATCAAAGGTTGCAGTAAATATAATGTCAACTCTTTCTTTTTGTAACTGAACGCAACTTTATTTTGTGAAGTGAAATCATAGGTTAGATATCGGAAATTAGTATGTTCTCTTTGCACTTTTGTATTTGATTTTTATCACATGGCACTGACAGACTTTGTTCTTTTTTTATACCCTGTCATAGTGTAAGTAGCCCTCTTTCTGCCCTGCTGTCTCTTATGGGAGTTAATGTAATTCATTTAAGTAGGCAATACTGGTAGCGATTACATCAGTTGTAGAAAAGAATAACTCAAGGTTTTGCAGCCACCACTATACGAAATAAAAACTGAAGTTGCTTCGTCATGTACTTCATAAGAAGTTTGTGGCATTATTCTCTCTCACCAGTCACCACTAGATGGAAATAGACTCCCAGTAGCTGCTGATGATCAATTGATCATCGTGATTATCAAGTTTACTGGGAATGTGTGCAGGGCATTGGGTACTTGTTATATCTTTATGTATTCGAGGTGTTTGTAATATGATGATTGTGAAACATGAAATGGATAAGGCTGTTGGTGTGCCAAAGAGGACTAATTTAGCTTTTCATTCTGTTTGATGGTTTCATTGTACTTATGTGAAACACATATTGATTTGTCTATTTTAAGGGAAACTATTGACAAGACTTTAGTGTCGGCCACCAATGTGAGGCTTTTGCAGATGTGTATGTGAAAATCCAAAGTTTTACCAGTTATTAATTATTTACCGCCTGCGAATCAAGGTCGCGAGATGTCAGCGCTTTACCGGATGTGGTGCTCAGCTCGCTGCTGAAAATAAAAGCCTCATTTAAAGGACGACGTGAAATGAAACATAATTTCCCCACTTCAAGTGTTTTCCTAAGATTGATAAATTTGGCAGAATAATAGAAAATCACAGTGCATTTTCCAGCCTATTTTTTTGTTTCATCCGGTCGTCATTTAGTTGTCCAGTGTGTGTGTGTGTGTGTGTGCGTGTTGCTTCTGTGAGGCGGGACCTTTACTTTGTCGTCGCGGAGGGATGCGCCTTTGTGCCCTCTGCGGCCAAACTGACGCTGCTGCACGTCAAATTAGCTGTCTGCAGTCTTCCAGGGACACCTTTTGCGGACCGCCGGAGCTCACAGTGCAGTAAGTAACCTGCCCGTGTTTGTCTAAATGGCTCCATCACGAGGTCAACCTCGAAGAGCCCAGCGTGCACATTGTGTCCGAGGTCGGGGGACTGTGACGACGCGCTGGGCTCCTCGAGCAGCCTGCTGCATGTGTGGATGTGGCAACCTGATACTAGTTGAATCTGGGGCACACCGCTGGACAGATGTCGTGCCTAATTAGTCGTTTTGAAATGATGATACTTTGATTTTTTATTTATTTTTTGGTCTGGTAATGTCTTGGTCGCTTTGTTCTGATGCAGAAACACCTCCAGCCGCAGTCCAGATTTGACTGGTCTCCGTCGGATTGAACAATTAACCGTATCCAGTCACAGAGCATGTTTAGCCTACGAGCACATACACAACGCAGCTATTACAGTGTAATAGATGCACACGCACACACGAGATGAAGGGTAAACTGTCCGCCATGTGATGCTGTGTGCAGTGTTTCTGATGAAAAATTTAATTGTAATTCAATTCAATTCAATTCAATTCCGTTTATTTCGTATAGCCCAATTTCACAAATTACAAATTTGTCTCAGAGTGCTTTACAATCTGTACACATAGACATCCCTGCCCCAAAACCTCACATCGGACCAGGAAAAACTCCCAAATAACCCTTCAGGGGGAAATAAAGGGAAGAAACCTTCAGGAGAGCAACAGAGGAGGATCCCTCTCCAGGATGGACAGATGCAATAGATGTAATGTGTACAGAAGGACAGATTTAGATGTGTTGTTATGAATCGCAGGTTAATGTCTAGCCACATTGATTGGTTGAGTGTGAGGGCAGAGGCAGCGGAAGGGTTTACAGACCAAAGGCCGTGTCAGTCCAAAGTTCAGTGCTCTGTTATCATCTTCATCAATGGATTATCAATTTATAATAAGTATGCTATTTTCAGGGGCTTGACAGACGGAATTGCTCTGCAACTATTATTCAAACCAACTCATCGAGCAATTGTGTGTTTCATTGGACCATCTCAGAGTGGGGGTGTTTTGTTGTCATCTCGTGAGAATCTCATGGACTTTGATTCAATTTAAAGAGACAGCACGCCTCCTTCATGACACAGCCACCAGCAGACAAGAGTTCTCTGTTATATTATCAATCCAGCAGCCATCTTTGGTGCAATTTCAGGTGGAGTTTCATCATTCTGCTGCCCGTAGCTGCTGCAGATTCTTGCATGGACTCGCTGCACTTCAGCGTGTCCTTAGTCTCCCAGCAGTTCAGCTGGAGAATGGAACAAATGGTTAAAAACCAGATCAGACTGGGTTATCTGGACACACACACACACACTGAGTAGAAGGAGCATGCTGCATGCACATCCACAAAGCTGATGTTTTTGATAGTGCAGGGTTTATTCAATGCAGGCCAGTCTTATCTGGTTTTGGATTGTGAGATGACGAATGCATAAAACATACTCACCAGTGGTGTTGATTAAAATAGTTGCATAATATACTGCTCTTTGCTTACTTGGCCCTATCACAATTTGTACTGATAAAATGAAATGAAATAAAATCGGTGCGCAGCAATTTAGTGATTCACAACCCTTGTGTCAGGTCAGCCATTACCATAGCAACATTATGCTGAATAAGCAGCGTGGCAATCCAAAGAGGAGCATTATTTTCAGGAGGCCTCCCTCACTGACTTTTGTCTGCAAAGAAAACCCGGCGTGAGGGACTATGTAACTCGTGGGGTGAGCGCTGGAGCAGGGCCCTGAAATCCTGGAACAGTATCAGTCAACATCAACGAGTACAACGCAGTTATGAAACAGTTATTCTCGATAACTAATCCTCGGACATTCGTGTTGCTGTATAGAGAACTTGCTTTTCCCTTTTCTTACTGCTTCGATCTATTTACTCCAGAAGACCGAAAAGCCTTAAAACATCTGTGACAGGCGTGTTGCCGTCACCAGTAGGTTCCCCCCCCCTAAGCACCAATAAGGACTGAGCAGCCAGAGGGATATTTGGTAAGCGCTTTTATTGCCACTGCAGACTGTGTCTCTGCTCTCCACGCTGACCCTCCATCTGCTGTCCAGCCAGCTCCTTTATGGAGACCGCCTCAGATACACAAACACATATCATCAGCTGGACTGATTACCACTCTGATTAGCAATCAGTCCAGCTGATGACAATCAGACACCGTTCCCTGAACCACACCCCCGCTCCACCCACTCAGCAGCCGAGCCTAAACACCCCCCACTGCCACATACCTCCACCGCCCGACTTAGGCCGGGCAACATCCGCCTAACCTACTCCCCTCCCCATGAGAGCGGGAGAGGAAGTCGGCCACGACCATCTGTGTCCCGGCCTATGGATCACCTTGAAATTAAAAGGCTGTAAAGCCAGATACCACCGAGTGATTCGGGCGTTGGTATCTTTCATGCGGTGGAGCCATTGGAGCGGGGCGTGGTCCGACCAGAGGGTGAATGAGCGTCCCAGGAGGTAGTAGCGCAGGGAGTCGACCGCCCACCGGATGGCGAGGCACTCCTTCTCCACCGTGCTGTACCTGCCTCCCTCTCCGACAGCTTGCGGCTGATGTACAGCACGGGCGGTCAAACCTCCACCTGCTGGGACAAACGGCCCCAGCCCTCTGTTCGACGCATCAGTCTGCAGAGAAAAGGGAAGGGAGAAGTGAGGTGTGTGAAGGAGTGGTTCCCCACAGAGAGCTTGCTTTACCTCCTCAAACACCAATTGGCACCGCTCCGTCCACTGGACGGATCTGAGGCACCTTGACGGGTCAGGTCAGTCATGGGGCTGGTCAGCTCCGCAAAGTTCGGGATGTACCGCCTGTAATACCCCGCCAGCCCCAAAAACTGCCTTACCTCTTTTTTAGTCTTGGGCCGCGGGCAGGCTGCGATGGCGGCGGTCTTGTCCACCTGAGGACGCACCTGCCCGGCGCCCAAGTGGTACCCCAGATACCGTACCTCCCTCCGTCCAACTGCACACTTCCCCGGGTTGGCCGTAAGCCCGCCTGCCTCAGGGACTCCAGCATCGCCGACCCGCTGCACATGCTCCGCCCTGGTGGTGCTGTGTATGATCACATCATCCAGGTAGGCGGCAGCATATGCAGCGTGCGGACGCAGCACCCGGTTCATGAGGCGTTGAAAGGTGGCTGGGGCCCCGAACAACCCAAAGGGAAGCGTGGTGAATTGGTATAACCCAAACGGAGTGGAGAAGGCCGTTTTTTCCTTAGACTCTGGCGACAGAGGAATCTGCCAGTAGCCCTTGGTTAAATCCAGTGTCGTAAAGAAACACGCAGTGCCCAGTCGGTCCAGGAGCTCGTCGACCCGGGCATTGGGTAAGCATCGAACCGTGACACCTCATTCACCCTGCGATAGTCCACGCAGAACCGAATAGACCCATCCTTCTTGACCACAAGAACAATGGGACTACACCAGGCACTGTGGGACTCTTCTATTACCCCCATCTCCAGCATTGCAGCCAATTCCCGCTGAACCACCTTCCTCTTGTGTTCAGGTAACCTGTAGGGTCGTAACCGCACTGTCACGCCCGGAGGAGTCTCGATCTCGTGCTCTATGAGGTTTGTGCGTCCTGGAAGGAGAGAGAACACATCAGCAAACTGCTTTTGCAACCGGGCAATGTCTGTTTTCTGGGTCCCGGAGAGACGGTCTTCACAAAGGAGCGAGGCCGGATTGGTGGATTTTGGGACCTCAGGCCCCAGTTCCTCTCTCTCAGATACCGAGGACACCAGAGAAACAGACTCCGCCTCCCTCCATGCCTTTAGGAGGTTGAGGTGGTAAATCTGTGTAGCTCCGCCCCTATCAGAACGCACCACCTCATAGTCGACATCCCCCACTCGCCGTGTGACCACAAAGGGCCCTTGCCACTTGGCGAGGAGTTTAGAGCTGGAAGAAGGAAGCAATACAAGTACCTTCTCTCCCGGTGTGAATTGTCTCAGCCTGGCACCTCTGTTGTACAGCCGCTGCTGACGCTCCTGGGCCTGGAGCAAATTCTCACGTGACAGCTGACCCAGTGTGTGGAGCTTTGCTCGCAGGTCCAGGACGTGTTGGATCTCGTTTCTTACTGGTGCTCGGCCCCTCCTCCCAGTTTTCTTTAATGAGGTCGAGCACCCCGTGGAGTCCTGCCGAACAAAAGTTCAAAGGAGAAAATCCTGTGGAGGCCTGCGGAACCTCCCGTACTGCAAACAACAGAGCGTCAAGCCATTTATCCCAATTACGTTCATCGTCATTAATAAATTTACGGATCATGGACTTCAAAGTTTTATTCAGACGCTCCACCAGACCGTCGGTCTGTGGGTGGTACACACTGGTCCGAATAGACTTGATACCCAGTAACCCGTAAAGTTCTCTCAGTGTTCTTGACATGAACTGGGTGCCCTGGTCCGTCAGAATCTCTTTCGGGATTCCGACTCGGGAGATGACCTGAAACAGCGCCTGCGCGACACTCTTTGCAGAAATGTTGCGCAAGGGCACCGCTTCCGGGTATCGTGTTGCGTAATCCACGAAGACTAACACAAAGCGATATCCGCGTGCACTCCGGTGAAATGGCCCGACGAGGTCCATCGCGATGCGCTCAAATGGAACCTCCATCAATGGCAGAGGGCGCAAAGGTGCCCTCGGAATGGCCGGAGGGTTTACCAATTGACACTCCGGGCAGGACGCACACCAACGGCGCACATCCGCCCGGATGCCCGGCCAATAAAATCGGGTCATTATCCGGTCCAGAGTTTTATCATATCCCATGTGACCAGCCATCGGGTTATAGTGAGCCGCCTGGAAAACCATTTCCCGGCGGCTCTTCGGCACCAACAACTGGGTGCTTTCCTGCCCTGTGTGAGTGTCACGGCTCACTCTGTACAGTCTGTCCCTGATCAATGTGAAGTGCGGATATGTCTGCGCTGCGTCAGGGTGCACCAGCTGACCATCAATTCGTATCACTTGGTCAAAGGCTGAGCGAGAGTATCGTCCCGAGACTGCTCGAGTGGAAAATCTTCCATGGAGTGAAACTCGGGAGTCGGAGGAGTCGCCATAGGAGGCTCCGCCGGTTCCCCCTGCAGTGTCGGACAACCTCGCGTCACCACTGAGCACGGCGCACACATATCGCATGACCCTGTCTGCCGTGAACGCACCCCCGCAGCCTTCCCCATTAACTTGTCAAAGCCCGGCCAATCGGTTCCCAAGATTAAGGTGCGTGGCGGGAGCTAACCGCGACCTTCACGTTATGCTTTTTCCCCCCGTGTCTAATTTCCGCTGACACTATGGGATACTCGTAAATGTCCCCATGCACACATCTTATCTTCACCCACAATGCCTCCACCAATGCCCCGGGTCGAACCAGGCTCTGGTGGATCATAGACTGTGTACAGCCGGAATCCACCATTGCCTGATGTATACCCCTGATTCTTACCGCACGCGGTATGTCGCTCCCGGACCTGGGGAGGGTGTTGGAGAGCCGGCAACCCGGATCACCTGGCCCACCTCCATCAGCGGACACTCCCGCCGGATGTGTCCGGGCTGTCTGCACCTCCAACACGCCTGCCCTGGTGTTTGAGGGACTACCTGTGGGTTGGGAAGGTGCCGGTGTTTACTGGGGCCGGTATGGGTCGCGTCAGGGCCGCATCGGCCTGGCCGGAGCCAGTGCGCTGTCGCTGTCCCCCTGGCCGCCGGGGTGCACCGCCAGGTGGTCTTCCGCCCGTGTGATGGCGGCCTCCAGCGACGTGGGGCCGTGACAGCGGACCCACTCTGCTGTTCTGGTCGGCAGCCCCTCCATGAACCGCTCCACGACGGCCTTCTCCACCACCGCCTGCGCCCCTTCTGTGCTCCCGGGCTGCAGCCACCTCGTCGCGGCGTCCCTCAGCCGTTGCGCGTACGCAAACGGCCGGTCGTCGGGCCCCATCGTGGCCTCGCGAAACCTCCGCCGGTGATCCTCCGGAGTCAGACCCAGCCTATCCATCACCGCCTTCCGCATGTCCACGTAACTTTGGCGTGCTGCTGGGGGAAGCCCCAGGGCCGCAGTCTGCGCCTCCCCGGTGAGCAGGGGCAGGAGACGAATCGCCCACTCCCCCACTGGCCAGCCGCATGCCTCCGCCACCGTCTCAAAAGTCTCCAGGAACGACTGCGGGTCGTCCCCCGCCGTCATTTTTTGGAGTTCCACCCCCGCCAAGGGGGAAGCTACAGGTGTGGCCGCCGCTGTCTGGGCGGCGAGCCGTTCCAGGGCGCGTCTGCTCCTCTGCCTGGGCCAGGAGCTTCCCCAGTGTCTGCCGGCCTGCCTCCGCCTGGTCCTGCATCATCGCTGCTATCCTCCCCAGCATCTGCCCCAGCTGAATCCATGGCTGATCTGGGTGCTGCTGGATGCTCTCCATGTTCTTTGTTGTTGGTTTTTTTTTTTTTTTCCCACACAAAAAAAAAGAAAGGGTCCCACGTTTGGCTCCAGTGTGACAGGCGTGTTGCCGTCACCAGTAGGTTCCCCCCCCCTAAGCACCAATAAGGACTGAGCAGCCAGAGGGATATTTGGTAAGCGCTTTTATTGCCACTGCAGACTGTGTCTCTGCTCTCCACGCTGACCCTCCATCTGCTGTCCAGCCAGCTCCTTTATGGAGACCGCCTCAGATACACAAACACATATCATCAGCTGGACTGATTACCACTCTGATTAGCAATCAGTCCAGCTGATGAC
The DNA here is from genome assembly GCF_029220125.1 of Pseudoliparis swirei. Lineage (NCBI taxonomy): Eukaryota > Metazoa > Chordata > Actinopteri > Perciformes > Liparidae > Pseudoliparis > Pseudoliparis swirei. The sequence goes on along the minus strand of NC_079406.1, from coordinate 12,441,840 downwards.
AATCAGACACCGTTCCCTGAACCACACCCCCACTCCACCCACTCAGCAGCCGAGCCTAAACACCCCCCACTGCCACAACATCATTCCTACATACGTTTGTGCGCTGTAAATGCCAGGTTCTTGTGACGGGGTGAGGCTCAGGTGCAGAGTGACAGGCTGGACGCAATATAAATAACAAAAAAAAACACTTTAATGAGGCAAAACAGTTTACAAAAAAACAAGGTCCAAACGGGGCAGGCACAGAATCCAGGTTCGGGGCAGGCAGGGTCAACAGGCGGAACCAGGACAGGACGACGGGAAAAGGACACGGAACTAGAGACGACAATCCGACAGCAGACAAGGGAAAGACTGACACAATATATAGGGGGGGAAACAGGTGTACGACATCAGACACTAACGAGACAAGAGTGGCTGAGGGCAGGTGCAGGGAATTAAACAATTAAGACAGAGAAGACACAGAGGAGACATAGGAGACACGGAACACAGGAGAAACAGAACCGGGTGTTACAGTACCCCCTTCTTAAGGGACGGATACCAGATGTCCCAAAGGATCAACAAGGGTGGGTGGAGGGGAGCCGGCGGAGGGACAAAGGGCATGGCAGAAGCAGTCTGGGGGGTGGGCCGGCGGGCGACCACCAGGCGAAAGGCGCGCCGGAGGGCGGGCCGGAGTACAGGGATGGGTAGCTGGGGTACCGGGCACAGGAGAGGCCGGGGTCTGGAGCCAGCTGGGATGGTGACGGGACACTGGGAACCGGAATCGGGAAAGGGGGAGACTGCGACGGGACACTGGGAACTGGAGCCGGACGAGATGGCGACGGGACACTGGGAACCGGAAGCGGGAAAGGGGGGGACGGCGACGGGACAGTCGAGAGTGGGACGGGGGAAATGGCTGGGACGGCGGTGGAACACGGGGAGCCGGGACACGGAACTACTACCGGGCGGGAAGGGGACGGAATAGGAACAGGAGGGACGAGAGCCGGCCGGGGCAAATGGAACTGGGGCCGGCCAGGATGGAGATAGAGCACGGAGAACTGGGGCCGGCCGGGACAGAGACGAGGCACAGGGAGAGAGAGGGCGAGTGCAATCACTGGCACCGACAACTCAGTGGCAAGAGCCGCTCGGTGCCAGTAATCAGCGACAACTCAGCAACAAGTCTGTGGCAAGTGCCTGTACAGCGACGACTCAGTGGCGTGTTTGCGACGAGTCGCCGGCAGCAACACTCAAGTGGCAGGACAGCAGCAAGCGAACGACACTCGCCGAGAAGCTGTGGGTGGAACAACCATTGTTGTTACGACAGATCAGCTGCCGTTAATCAGTTTTATGATCATAGAATGGAGAAGCTGCGGGTTTTTTCTTTTGTCATTGCCTAAGTGTACAAATAGATAGATAATGTATTTTTTTTAGACTTAGTTACAATATGCTATACGATATTGCTGTACAACACTGCTGTACTATATTGAATATTGTTTTGCTACTACTACGTTTCACTTCGTAATATATAACACTTTTATACCATGTATAATGTACCCGCCTTTCTTTAATAAAAAAAATATATATAATTAATTTTTTTACCATGTCATACTGTTATACCTCCATGAAATTCTACTTTAAGGAGATGCCACTGTTAGTCTAAAGTTTAAGCACTGGCACTCAGTGACACTTGCCAGCAGATGCCGCAGCTAGTCAAAAAGTGCCACTACTAGTCAAAAAGTGCCAGCAGACGGAGGGTCGGCCAGGCGCGTCTGCGGCATGTCTGCGCAGTGACGAGTCTGCGACGACTCAGTGACAAGCTCCACTGAAGTGCCCGGACAGCGGAAGAAATCACTTTCATGATCACAGAATGGAGGAGCTGCGGTTTAGCTAGATAGATAGATAGCTAAAATAGCTAGCTAGATACACAGATGGATATATATAATTAGTGTCTTCTTGTAGACACTTACAATATGCAATAAGATAGTGCTGTACATTACTGCTGTACTATATTTAATATTGTTTTGCTACTAGCCTACTACGTTTCACTTCGTAATCTATTACACTTATATACCATGATATTGTAATGTCTCGGACGTTATGGCACTGATGACACGGGACGACGTTATTAATCCTCCCTTTATTGGGCATCCACCAACACAGACACCGTGCTCCTCTCAGTTTAGCAGCTCGAACATCAACAACAACGGTTCCCGTCAACCACCCTGCACTCCTGTTTTCCGACAGGTTAACCCCACCTCCCCTCTACTCTGCCAATCACAGGCACACACCCTCGACCAGCATGCACGGTGCCACACTGATTGACAGCCACTTCACAGGGTCGCTACAATATGTATAATGTACCCGCCTTTCTTTAATAATAAAAAAATATATATATAATTTATTATTGTTTTACCATGTCATACTGTTATACCGTCATGAAATTCTACTTTGAGGAGATGCCACTGTTAGTCTAAAGTTTAACACTGGAGGATCAGGTATGAATTTGTCATGCTTGGTCTTTAAACTGTAAAGAAATTCAAGTTTCAGTGATTCATGTTCTATACAGACTTTAACAGTTAGCAAATTTCCGACTGGATGGCACCACAGTACAACTATATAGATTCTAATTAACTGGAGGATACCCTTTAAAAAAATAAAGTGTTGCCGAGTTACATTTCATAAATGTAAGGAAATCTACTGGCTAGTGCCACTGAGTGCCAGCGTCGCTAGGGGGATCTCGCCCCTACTGCACAGGGAACTGCGGCCGGCTGGGACGAGGCAAGAGGAACTGGGAACAGCCCGGGACGGAGACGGGGCAAGAGGAACTGGGACCGGCCGGGACGGAGACGGGGCAGGAGGAACTGGGACCGGCCGGGACGGAGACGGGGCAGGAGGAACTGGGACCGGCCGGGACGGAGACGGGGCAGGAGGAACTGGGACCGGCCGGGACGGAGACGGGGCAAGAGGAACTGGGACCGGCCGGGACAGAGATGGGGCAAGAGGAACTGGGACCGGCCGGGACGGAGACGGGGCAGGAGGAACTGGGACCGGCCGGGACGGAGACGGGGCAGGAGGAACTGGGACCGGCCGGGACGGAGACGGGGCAGGAGGAACTGGGACCGGCCGGGACGGAGACGGAGCAGGAGGGACTGGGGCCGGCCGGGACGGAGACGGGAGAGAGGGAACTAGCGCCGGCCGGGACGGGGAAGGGGCGTGGAGAGGTCGGATCGGCCGGGACTGCAGCATGGCGGAGGCGGCAGCGGGAACCGACGGGGGCTGCGGCACTGAGGCAGCAGCGGGAGCCGGCGGGTTCACAGGAAATGCCCGACAGCAACGGCGGGGGGTGCCGGGGGGCAGTGGAGAACGGCCGGGGCTCCGACAGTTCACAGGGAATCCCAGACAGGAACGCCGGCGGCTGCCAGGGGGCAGTGGAGAACGGCCGGGGCTCCGACAGGTCACGGGGAATACCGGACAGGCACGGCGAGGGCTGCTGGGGCTTGGGCTGGTAGCCAGACGGGGCTGGCGGTGCCGACCCATCAGGCGACCGGGAACCGCAGCCGGCCCGCACCGGCTCGCTTGAGAGTAGCAGATCCCTTAGCTGTTCCGTCAAAGAACTCTGTTGGTCGTGGAGCTCCTTGTACCTCCCAGAGATTAACTGCTCAATCCTTGAAAGACGCTCCTCTTGCTGAGCGCACACTGTCCTCTGCTGAGCCAATCATGGTCGGATTGTTCTGTCAGGTTCTTGTGACGGGGTGAGGCTCAGGCGCAGAGAGACCGGCTGGACGCAATATAAATAATGAAAAAAGCACTCTTTAATGAGGCAAAACAGTTTACAAAAAAACAAGGTCCAAACGAGGCAGGCAGAGAATCCAGGTTCGGGGCAGGCAGGGTCAACAGGCGGAACCAGGAACACGGACAGGACGACGGGAAAAGGACACGGAACTAGAGACGACAATCCGACAGTAGACAAGGGAAAGACTGACACAATATATAGGGGGGGAAACAGGTGTACGACATCAGACAGTAACGAGACAAAAGTGGCTGAGGGCAGGTGCAGGGAATTAAACAATTAAGACAGAGAAGACACAGAGGAGACATAGGAGACACGGAACACAGGAGAAACAGAACCGGGTGTTACAGCAAATACCAGATATCATTATTGAGACTGCCCTGAGATGGACTGGCGACCTGTCCAGGGTGTACCCTGCCTTCGCCCAATGTCAGCTGGGATCGGCTCCAGCGCCCAGATACCCTAATGAGGATAAGCGGTATGGATGGATAATGGATAATGGATTATTGAGACTTTTGTCTCCCTCCAGATAAATATGGCTTCAGAGCTAACCACTTCCATAAACATCAAGGAGCCCCGGTGGGACCAGGGCACGTTTGTTGGTCGGGCGAAGCATTTCTTCACTGTCACGGACCCCAGGAACATTCTCCTCACCGATGAACAACTGGCCCATGCACACGCAGTCGTCACTGACTACAGGTACACCACGCTACAGACACACCAGGATGTTCAGGGTGTGCTCCCATGAATGGCTTTGCTTTACATGTGTTTTTACTGCCTCCAAGGAAAGGAATTGTCTCCCCAGGACTGACGGAAGATGAACTCTGGAGAGCAAAATATGTTTTTGATTCGGCTTTCCATCCCGATACTGGGGAGAAGATGATCCTGATTGGCCGCATGTCAGCGCAGGTTCCAATGAACATGACGATCACTGGATGCATGATGACATTTTACAAGTAAGAACAGGATTTTAGAAAGACAGATAGATGGATAGTTACTTTATTATTCCTGCAAGGGGAAATTTTTTCACTACAGCAGTATTTATAGATACAGTTAAAGCAATGTTAAATATATAAAATGCACAATATATAAAAAATAATTATTAACATTAAAGTAAATTAAATAACTAAACAATAATGCAAAGTACTCTCTGACTTCACTGTGTAGCTGTGAATGTTACTCCCATGCTTAGATTTAAATAAATCAGTGACACTACTGCTTAACCTGTACTGTTACAGGCCTTTTTGGCTGAGCACATTGTTGGGTCGGTCATGATTTAGCGGGACACGAGAATAGAATAGAGCAATGTTGTTATTAATAATGCTTGTGTTTTTCCTATTATGACAAGTCGACTTGTTCCTGAATTTAATTACTTCAAATATTATTACTCGTTTTCTTTTACACATGACTCGCTATTGATTTTTATGTTTTCAATCTTGCAGGACAACTCCAGCGGTGTTGCTGTGGCAGTGGATCAATCAGTCTTTCAACGCAATAGTCAATTACACCAACAGGAGCGGTGATGCTCCAATCACAGTCAGGTAAGAGACAGGCGTTTTGGCACTGAAAAATGGTTCATATTAACCCTTTAATTCAACCGGGGGGGGGGGGGGATGTGGACCGTTTTGGTGTGATGTGACTGGTGACTCTTCTGTTTGCAGTCAGCTGGGCACGGCTTATGTGTCTGCCACCACAGGGGCAGTTGCCACCGCCCTCGGACTGAACGCACTAACAAAGGTACTAGTTAATCTAACACTTATTGTACATCTCATTTTAATGTATCAACCTCCGCTGCGTGGGTGTGCTGACATGAGTTTGGCACACACAAGCAGTCTGTATTATTTACAAGGTCATGGTATCAGAATGAATCCGAATTTCTTTCCAGTTTTTAAAAGTGACTTTTTGCTATACACCATGATTTATGGTAGGAACATAAGCTGCAATAACTTATACTGGTTTGAGAGGTTGAATTGGTCGGAGTACAGTAGAGCCAAATGATTAATTTCCTGTTTTTATGTCTCCTCTCTCCTGCTGTAGCACATCTCACCTCTGATCGGACGGTTTGTTCCATTTGCTGCTGTTGCTGCTGCTAACTGTATCAACATCCCTCTGATGAGACAAAGGTAAAGAGGACATGCAACACTCAGCAAAGTACCTCATGGTTTTGAAGCATGTTTACAATTTAAATACATAATGCTGTTGAAGTTGAGATGACACATGTCCCTGGAAACATAGATTTTAGGGCCATTCCTAATTGTAGGGGTAATAAAACGTCAGATGAATCTGATTAACTTCGCATTGAAAATGCGGAAGGTTATGTTTTGATCGCCGCGTATTTATTTGTATGCGTGTTATTCGCCTAACTCAAAAAGTATTAAACCGAATCGCATGACATTTGGTGGGATGATTGGTTATTATCCGGGGACCATTTGATTAGATTTTGGGATCGATCGGGTCAAAGGTCAAGGTCATGAAAAAGGTCAAACTCTTCTTGAATCGCATGGAATTTGGTGGGATGATTGGTTATTATCCGGGGACCATTTGATTAGATTTTGGGATCGATCGAGTCAAAGGTCAAGGTCAAGGTCATGAAAAGATCAACATCTTCTTGAATCGCATGAAATTTGGTGGGATGTTTGGTTATTATCCGGGGACCATTTGATTAGATTTTGGGATCAATCGGGTCAAAGGTCAAGGTCATGGAAAGGTCAAAATCTTCTTTTTACCATAGTACGGTCAATTTGTATCCAATTGGCAACTAATGCCAAAATGTTCATAATGCAATGCCCAATCTTGTGATATGCGAAGGTATGCGCTCTACCGAGTGCCCATTCTAGTTTAATTTGCGTTGCTCCTTGTTTTCAGAGAACTTCAACACGGCATTCCCATAACAGATGAGAATGACAACAGGTTAGGAGAGTCACCGAAAGCTGCACAGCAGGCTATCTCTCAGGTTGTGGTCTCCAGAATCCTCATGGCTTCTCCAGGAATGGGTATGAACTTATTCATATCAATCCAATAAGACATCTGCTGTTAGGTTTGTTCACTCCTCCCCTGGCAGCGGGTCTCCTCTCTTTACACAACCACATTAAAAAAAAATTAAATTGAAAATGCATTGTGCATTGATATGTTGTTTGTGTCTTTTCAGCTATCCCGCCATTTTTAATGAACCATTTGGAAAAGAAGGCCTTTCTGAAGGTAGGCATATTTCTGCTTCGTTGCTTTAATAAACAACGTAACCTCGATCATCAGCTTCATCGTCACAGCTGTAATGTGTGAAATGTTAAATGGTGGGGACTTCATGTTCCTTGCCGTGTCGACCACTCTGTTTCCATTTCGTTATCACACATCAGAGGAATGTGAGGCCACTCTAGTTTGGGATTTCACCGCTGCTTTTGTGCCGCTCATGCATTTTTCTGCCTGGTCTTTTCAGAAGTTCCCATGGATGAGTGCACCTATTCAAGTCGGCTTGGTGGGATTCTGGTGAGTCCTCAGAAATGGTCCACCTGATAAGCAGCCATGTCAATTTCCATTGACGTGTTCTCCTATTTCCTTATGAGGATATGATATTTCAGTAACTCTAAGGTTCATTTCACTTTAAACATCGCTGTTTAAGTTATTGTGAAGTATTTCAAGAGGAATGTGGTCACAAGATTGTTTTGTGGTGTCATGATTGATCTTGCCTTGTCTTTGCTTTAGCCTCCATCATTTCAAGTGTTAATTGTAAATACAAATGGTATCGTTGAGAATTGGAAGTTAAATTGTTCACATACATTCATGGTCACCATCATCGATTCGTATGACTTTGGTGATGCTTTACGTATTCATATCGCAACATCATCCTGTCAAATATACGCGTGTGTGATATTTTGTTTTAAGACCAAATACATTTGAAACTAATGACATTACCATCCGCCTGAGCTTTTGTTGTGTTTCGTGTTCCTTCTCAAATGTTAACTTGCTAAACTAAGTTAGTAATATTACAAATTGATGGCCGAAAAGAGCAACACCTCCTCAATGAAATGTTTGAGAATACTAAAAAAACTTGGGTTTTTCTTCCAGAATGCTATTTGTACCCAATACATAATCAAAAATAATACAAAGACAAAATAAAAAGATAAATACATAAAGTGCAGATAGGAGGTTTTGCACTTTGGCCATCGATATGTTAAACATATACTTCATCTTTGGACTGTTTATGTGTGCAGTGTGTTTCATAGAGCTGTGTTTCTTTCTCAGCCTGGTATTTGCCACTCCACTGTGCTGCGCATTGTTCCCTCAGAAGAGGTGAGTGAAAAGTTCAAACTTCACCCTGAAGTCGGTCGTAGCCCAGGAGCCATACCCTCCTCTTTTTAGCTGAATATATTCAGTTTATTTTGTATTGCCCAACATCACAAATTACACATTTGCCTCAGAGGGCTTTACAATCTGTACACACACAAGCAATAGAAAAAACCTTTCATGGGGAAAAAGGGGAAGAAACCCTTAGGAGAGCAAGAGAGGAGGATCCCTCTCCCCGGATGGACAGATGCAATAGATTACATGTGTACAGAAGGAATCATTACAGAGTTACAACACATTCAATGAATATGACAGAGTGTATGAATAGTGGACCACAATCCAGACCTCCACAATCCATCAGGCAGATGGAGGTAGAGAGGAGGAGTGGGCGGGACACATCAGCAGGGACATGGCATCAGACCCAGCCAGGTCTAATGGACCCTATGAGACGTGAAGTCACAAAGACTCCGGGGAGGAAGCAGAGTTAGTAATGTGCAATGGAGAGATGAAATATCATCCATAAGTAGAGAGAGAAGAGGAGATGGCACTATTAAAGAGGAAAGTCTTAAGTCTACTCTTACATGAGGTGACTGTGTCTGCCTCCCGGACTGAAGGTGGAAGCTGGTTCCATAAAAGAGGAGCTTGATAACTGAAGGCTCTGGCTCCCATTCTACTTTTAAGACTCTAGGAACTACAAGTAGTCCCGCATTTAGTGAGCGTAGCTCTCTAGTGGGGCAATATGGTACTACAAGCTCCTTAAGATATGATGGAGCATCACCAATCAAGGCTTTGTAGGTTAAGAGAAGAATTGTCAATGTTATTCTTGATTGTACAGGGAGCCAGTGAAGAGCAGCTAGTGCAGGAGTGATGTGATCTCTTTTCTTAGTTTTAGTGAGAATACGAGCTGCAGCATTCTGGATCAACTGGAGGGACCTAAGAGACTTATTAGAGCGGCCTGATAATAAGGAGTTGCAGTAATCTAGTCTAGAAGTAACAAATGCGTGAACCAGTTTTTCTTCTGACAAGATGTGCCTGATTTTTGAAATACTACATAGCTGAAAAAATGCAGTCCTTGAGATTTGCTTCACGTGGGAGTAAAAGGACAAGTCCCGATCAAAGATAACAACGAGATTCTTTACAGTGGTGTTGGATGCCAGGGCAATGCCGTCTACAGAAACCACACAGATAATTGATGTCTGAGGTGTTTCAGGCCGAGTACAATAACTTCAGTTTTGTCAGACCTGCAACTTCCTGATGTTAAACATCAGGAAGTTGCAGGTCATTCATGTTTTCATGTCTTTAAGACATGCTTGAATTTTAGTGAGCTGGTTGGTCTCCTCTGGTTTGAATATATGCAGAGTGTGCAGGATTCTTTCATCTCTCCCATTCCTCCCCCCAATCCAGCTCCATGTCAGTCAGCCGCCTGGAGCCGGAGCTGCAGGAGAAAATCCGGGCCAACCACCCAGGAGTGGAGAGGGTCTACTTCAACAAAGGGCTATGAGTGTGCAGCGCACTCATCCAAACACTGCCATCACACAGCTGCAGGCTCAGTCCCCCTCATTCAGTGTGCCAAAGTTAAGTTTGTGTCTCCTCACTTCCACCATCCAGATGGATATGTGGGGACTCCATCATGTTTGCTTTTGTCAATGTGATTGTTGTTGTTGTTGTAACTGCGAGAGAAGATGTTCGCAAAGCGTCTGATGTTCATCATGACCGATGCTGTACAGTGGGCAGTGTAGTATTGGTTGAAGTGGATTCCTTCTGTACGGTACTTCTTTTCTTTTGAAGTTGGTGACTTGCCGCTCGTATCTCGCCGCCAAACCATTTAATACTCTCCCACCTGAGGTTGGCAGTCATCTTATGTCTTACTGGCATTATAATTGATTATAATCACATTTTAACATTGATTATATACAAAGACCTCTTGCCAAATTTCGTTCCCACCTCATCAACGATCACAACCTCCACTCACGAGTGTCATTTCAAAGAATGGCATTCACCTAAACTCACTTTAATTGTTTATTTTGCCAAATGAGTGACATCCAGTGAGCCGTGAGGCCTCTTGACATCTAAACATGAATCTTAAAACTAAACGACTCTCCAGGGACCCACCCTATAAAATGTGATGCTATAATTGCGGCAACCATTGATGGGTCCAACCCGGTGCTATTTTTTGTCTTAATAATCAGTGTATATCATACTATTTATTCTGCTTGCCAAACATGCATGAACAAAGCAATCATGATTCAACCTCTATGAAAAATATGTTTCTGTATATTTAGTCACGCCGAGGCCACAATCAGGAGAGCTGAACGGTGGTGACACAATGTGTAAGTAATGATAAGCACACTGGTTCTCAATTACTAAATCCATATTCTCCAATCGTTAATCCAGGATTTTGTGATCATAGTATTTGATACCATCAAAATCATGCTTTTCACAGACTTGTATGGTATCTATCTTATGTACCTCAATGCAGCATCCTAAGAGGTTTGATTATTACTGCACAAAGTGACACATTTTAGATTTAGATGACAGTGTTATCATATTGTTTTTGATGTGTTGCGATACATATGTTAGATATGTTTGTCTGTATTGGGGGGAAAATGCCCCAAAACTATTTCAAGATAGTGTTTCTCAAGGCAAGGATATCATAATCCATCGAAACAATATGTGTTTTAAATGTGACTGTTGTCATTATGAACTCAACCTGCTCTGTGGACTCATCATTCAGGATATCTCTGTTAAAATTGTGAATCATTAATAACCACCTGCTCATTAAATTTTTCTGTTAAAGTGAGAAACCTTATAAATGACATCCAGTGACATCAGCACAGAGGAAAAGCAGACGCAGTCTGACGTTGTAACTTCTGTCTGTAGCCGTCCGGCAGTCGTCCGTATTCAGACGATGACGGACATCGTCGGTTAGACTGGGCTGTGCGGGTCTGCATTGATTACATGTGTGTGCCAAACTTACAGGAGATTTATTTGTAGACATTAAATCAGGGATTAGAGTGAACAAGATGAACTTGAAGCCACAAAACCTACAAGCAGTATCTAGCAAACCTATCCTAATTTCGAAACTTCATGAAGGATTTTGTATTTGAAACACATCAAAGTCTTGTAAACAATATGATTTCATTGCATCTTTTGCTGTAATTCCGGTAAGGTGTTAAATGTTTAATATAATGTAAATCAACTTACATATATCGCTGTAAAAGTAACTTTATTTTAGATCGTCATTTTGTCCAGAGATGAAGTTTGTTATTTGGTGTTAAAGGTAACGGGATTGTAGCATTTTCCAATTTCAGCTGTTTTGGTGTATTAGTAAAAAAAAAAAGCACAATAGTTTAACATATTTTAAATACTGCACATTTTAAAAACGTGTTAAACGTGTTCAGTTTCCTGACTGCAATACTTTTCAGACAATAAATATTAAACTTCCCTTTTGGTAGACACTATTTACGAGTGTCCCTTAACCTCTGACTGCATCCGATGAGACACAAATTCCCTTTAACGTGTTCAAAAATATTAACAGAACTACCTAATAAATAACGTAACAATCTCTTACCTACCAAATGAGATGAAATGTCTCCACAGCCAAAGCGATACAAATCGACTCGAGGAAGAAGCAATTCACATTCCGCATTCATAGCAATGAATATTTCAAAAATATAACAAATATGCTATTTGTTTTGCAGTACACTGGGGTGATGTGATGTTTAGACTAACGAAGAAATAAAGTTGATGAAATCTTGTATTTGGAGTTTGTTGATTTTGTCATCTGCAGCTCCAAAGCGCCATCCTCTGGTTCAAAGTGGACAAGCCGAGTGACGTTATAAAAGTGTTTTTTTATTCCAAGGCACATAATGTTCAGAACAATGAAACACAGAAAACTTGCTTCATTTGACTGCACACAGAACTGAAGCCATACGACGGACGTCTTTACAAAGCAAAGCACAAACACAATTGCACAGAGCGCTTTGACAGCTACAGAACACAATGCATCATGGGAAAGTGGCAGGACAAACTGATGGCTCCTTTTATCATCCAAAATCATTACTAGAGGGGATCAGACAAACATCACAGGAATAGCTGGACTGCAGTGATTATCTCCTGAGTTGACCGAGTCAATAAAGTAATGCAGAAAATCTTTGTTCAACTTTTACAGGACAAAATAACAAAGCATAGACAGTTTAACATTAGCTGTCTACGATTGAAAGAGGTCTCAATTATACAACTTGTACTGTGTGATTTGTAACAATCGTTCTGCTCATTCATCATCAGTCGTCTCTCAGTAACTTGTTTGGTGGCACTGCTGAGACACATCGGTGTTTTTCTGGGCAACGGTGTGATTCTCATTTCTCTACTAAGCACAAAGACATACACTACTGAAATATATACCTGGAAACAATATCATCTCATCTAGTGGGACGACAGAAAGACACAAATGCATTTGCGATAGGCTTTTTTTCCACAGCAGACATTTGGACTTTTCATAGTAGGAAAAGAGCGACTCTGTTCAAAGCATGTGTCCCTCCCAAGTGGGCCAGCATGGACAATATCAAACTAAAGCAGCGAAATGGAATGCAGCCTTCTTCATTCATTTGACTATTTACACCTGTACTTTTCCTAATGTGACGAGTCAAAATGTCTTTGGCTTTTTCATAACAAACTCGACACAAAACCTTCTCTTTGCAACGAGTTAATAAAGTAATTCAAGCACAAACTAAGTCATCCATGTAACAAGTTCCATTTCAGTTAAACAGTGACGAATGTTCACATTCAGTGACTGACATCGGCATCATGAGGCAAAGAGGCAAAGAGGCAGACGCAACGACAGAAACATCTGACGAGTCTTCTCTAGCTGCCGTCCCCCGTCCCCGTGTCTGCAGCGATGGCGAATCTGTTCTCGCTCAGTCCAAGGTGACCTCTGTGCAGCGCTATCTTTGGAATGTGTTGCACTTTGCCAAGGTGGCACTTCAATTGGCACTTGGGTAACATTGTCATTTATAACTCACTCCATTAGCACTCTGCAAAAACAAAATCAGGTTCCAGCAAGTTACAAGACTTCTTTTCACCGACTGAGCTTCTTTGCCTCGCTCAGTAACTACACAGTTTAGGAGATTGAATGAGAAAGTTTGCATTTGGATTCAACAACTTCATTTTTCACAAAGGGTATAATGAAAAAACAGATAAATAAGGGTAATATAAATACTCAAGAATAGAATTATACAACAGCGTTATCATAATCTTTCATTGAAGGAAATGAGTTTAAATAGAATTCAGTCGTGTCCTCTCTTATACGGGGCACCACTGTCTTTGGAGAGGTGTTAAAGATTGTCCTGGCAGCGGTGCTGATCATCTTTCTGCTTCCTGGTTGTGGTCGGCTGGCTGGATGCTTCATGTCCGTGCACGCAGTGTCAAAGGGTTGGTCAGAGAGTGCCCGAGGGTGGTGACCTCTACAAAAGACACTCTGCAACTGAGGGACGGAAAGCCCCCCCCCTCAAGCTCTGAAGTGCATGTGATTAGCTAGCTGAGCGAAAAGAAATCGAGGGGGCATGTACGTCCACAGTGCTGCCCTGAGGCATCCACAGCAGATGGATGGACGGTTGTTCAGTGTGACCCTCGAAGCTCAGCCTTTAAGAAATGCATTCACCATCTACTTCCTCTGCAGTTATTTAAAAGTTGTTGCGGACCCACGTGAGCCTCATGTATTCAGCAAAAGTCGTCTTCACACTGCGCCTCCCCCACCAACAGGGAGTGTTTGTCAGGCTCACTGAGCACCAGGCTGTTGAGGGAGTGTTTGTCCGAGCGCAGGGAGTTGATGGAGGCGCGACTGTAGTTCACAATGCGGTCCAGCAGGCTGAGTGTGGGGGAGGGGCGGCGCATCTCGCCCATGCCGATGTGGACGCTGACGTCTGACAGGCTTCCCTGACGTCTGCTGTTCCCCAGTCTGGCCTCCAACTTCTCAGCAGTGGGCTTAGTGTAACTAAACAAAGCCGAGGACAATAGAGAGAGACAAGTGTGGAAAGTGATTGGAAAAATGGTTTTAGATCAATATTATCAAAAGGGTGAAAAAAACTAAGCCCACAGATACAAAGCAATAAATATCTCATTACCATTTGAGTAGCAGGGAGGACAACACCACAGAGACAGATGACAGAGCCATGGCAGCGGAGCCCATCCACGGCTGTAACACCAGACCAATGGGAAGGAACACACCTGTGGACAGACGATTAGCACTGTGAAATTATTGCAGCGATTTCTCAGTCACTGTGACGACGGCGAAACATGTTAATCTTTTGCTGTCACCTACCAGCAGCAATAGGAATGCCAACCAGGTTGTAGATAAGAGCAAAAACATAGTTGATCTTGATCCTCTGGACAGTCTTTTTAGAAAGGTCAATGCTGGCCACCACATCCAGGAGGTCGTTCTGCCAACAAGATGAATAAACAAGGCCAAATGAAAATGTTTTTTAATATCAGACACACTGTGCATCCTCCAATAAAATGCTAACCACATTCCATGTAATGACTGCAGTTAGGTTAACACATAATAAACAATAATGTTTGAAAACAGTGGTACAAAGTAGACAGAATAATTCCTAAGAAAACAAAAACAAACATATTTTACATCTAGAAGCATTATTGTGACACTGCACAATATGCACGTTGAAGGAATGATGGTATGAAGAAAATAAGCAATAGATGATAAAGATGAATACCACAATAACAATGTTACTTGCGATAAGTGATTAAATATCATATTAAAATGTTCTCGATAATTTTTTAACAAATGGAACTGAATACAAGTAATTTTGGTTGAAAGAAAATATCTTTCAACCAAGTGAAAAAACAGAGTAATATTGCTGTCTTTTTTATGTGTCTATTGAGCAAGTTGACGATAAGAGTAAAACCTATTATTAATTTGCTAGAAACTACTGATTAAGACACCTAAAGCTGGGTTCAGACTATAAGAGTAGAACTAATATCCTATACGAAATTATGCTGCATCACAAACATAAGGAGAATCTTGACAGATATTCACTCTATTTTCAAACTATTAGAACTTATGGCACATCACACACTACAGGATATTATTATGTGCCAGATGTTCACCAAAACCCATCGTCCGAGTCTGGCTTTAACTGACCCAAAATATAAGGTCCTTAAATGTAATATTTAGGTAATAACCAACTTCTGTATTTATAAGTTAAAGTACTTGGACAAAGGGAATGTATTCTCTTCAGTTACACGTATAAGGTGAAATATCATATGTTGCTGTCTTGCTGAATGTCATATTGCAGGAGGCTATCACTTGCATTACACATTTGGCATCATGACAGTGTTGCATACTGTGTGTTTTCTGTGACACTGCAATGCCAGATCCTACGTTTCACACTGCCTCTGTGATACACATTTTACGTTTGATGTTTTCATGTTATGAAACAGCTGTTCTGTCGGCCAGAGACATTAATTTATGACGGACTTCGGCACAAATTCTCACCCTGATCAGAACCACATCTGCTGCCTCTATGGCCACATCTGTCCCGGTTCCTATGGCAATGCCCACGTCAGCCATGGCCAGAGCGGGTGAGTCGTTGACCCCGTCGCCCACCATGGCTACTCTCTTTCCTGCCTGCTGCAGCTGCTCCACCTTAGCAACCTTGTGGGAGGGCAGCACCTCTGCAAACACCTTCTTGATGCCCACCTGTTGGGGAGGCGGAATAAGACAGGCTCAACCAGACACCACTGGTGAGTAGGGATGAGAATTGATACGATTTTAACGATTCCGATGCCTTATCGATTCCTGCTTATCGATTCGATTCCTTATCGATTCTTTTATCGATTCTTATTGGGCAAGGAGTGAAAAAAAGAGCACAAACGGGTTTATTTACATTAATTTTCTATAATGCTGCACACACCATATACAGTATGTATACATACACATTTACATTTTTTTAAATAACCAAAAACATTTATACATATTCCTCTTGAACTTAAAATAAAACTTACATAACTTAAATAAAATGTATTCTGTTTAATTTAAACATGTTCCTCGAAATTACAGTGCTCCTTCCTTTTTTTTAAAGGGTATATGAACTGAGCTGCCAAAAATGAAACTAGCAGTGGCAAATACCAAGTGTGCAACCATCAATTGTATGGATCATCAACAATTCTTGTTCAGAAAAATAAGCATGTCTGCTTTCTCCGGGAGGATACGCGATCTCTCAGGACTTATTGTGTCTCCAGCCGTGGAGAACACTCTCGCAGATGGGGTGGAGGATGCCTGAACACAAAGATATGAGGAGGTGTACAAGACGTGCTAGCTGTAGCCCAGTGGTCCCCAAACTACGGCCCGCCTCCACATTTGGACCGGCCCCCTGAACAATACCAGAGACGCGTTCCGATTTATTATTTTTTTCACCTGGCCCGCTGCCGTTGAGATTTGCAGTGAGACGCGGAGAAAATGTGAAGTGGTGCTCTTCGCAATAAAACATCTTTGATGGGACGTGTCGCGTCTCGGCCAATCAGCGTTCAGATGTCGACAGCGTTTGGGAAGTTGGGTTAGCTTGAATGTTAGTCCGCTACATCTGCTGCTGTCACGCTGCACGGTGTAGCGATACTAACGAAGTACCCGTACGTTAAAAACGATGTGATTTAGCATATTTTTAGTATCGATACTTCATTAAAAGAGCGATCAGAGCGCACGCAATGCTCCGCTCCGTTAAATGCTGTCTGCACGCGCAGCGCTCACAGCGAGTGGTGCACGCATCGCTCAGCCGTGATGCGCGCTCACAGGTGAGCACACTCTCACTAGCCAATGCCGGAGCTCAAATGTATGCTTCAAACGAAGGGACAGAAGATAACTTGATCGACTCCACACAATAAAGGCAAATTGCTTCACACAGTGAGTGGTTGTGATCACTTTGGAGGAGTTTACCTTGGACAGAAAGAGATGAAGCGCCGGCGTTAGCTGAGCTGCTGCATCGAACACACGACATTCCTGTCATTTAATTCCACGCTGTGTTCAAATGCTTATTCATATTTGTTGTATTTCCTCCCTTCGACGAAATAGACTTTTTACACACGTTACAAGTGGCGTAGTTGTCATTTTGTCGTAGTTGTCATTTTGTCGTGTGAAATGGAGCCAAACTTTAGAACGCCTCTGCCTAGTTGCCATGTTTGCTGCAGTCTGAAGAAGAAACTAAAAAAGTTCGCACATGCGCAACGCCACAGAGGACCGTTAGCAGAACCGTTACAGAATTTGGCTGACGATCCCAAACAATCGGTTCACTGGGAACCGGTTCTAAAACAGAACCGGTTCTCGATTCCCATCCCTACTGGTGAGTGCAAAATATAAAATTGTTTTTATTATAATAATTATAATTAGTATTTATGTAGGTTCGTAAAAGCAAATGCATATTTATTATGACCGTTGCCTAGGTCAGAGGCCATTCCTACCAGAGGAATACTACTTTAAGCAAAACTGGCAGCTGGTGTTACCACAGTTACAAAATTGTTTATTCTTTTTCCATAATAAATTGTTTTCCATAGTTTTCTCAGAATATTACCTCCCTTCACTGGCTCCGGGTTTTTAAAAATAGTTTTTTAACCTAAAATGGCTCTAATACACCGTCAGAAAGAGTTGATATCAATGAAATGTGGTGACGGCAATATTGTAGTTTTATATCAACATTAATAATGATTTCATAACATAAATATGTTTAAAATTTGTATTAAAGCACAGATTGTCACTCTTCATCTAGCTCCATTTCCACTTTCTGTCCTTACCTGAGCTGCGATGGCACGTGCCGTCCTGCTGTTGTCTCCAGTCATCAGCACAACTTCCAGACCCATGTTGATCAGAGTGTGAACAGCCAGCTCAGCCTCCGGCTTCACTGTGTCTGCTATAGCTATCATCGCACACAACAGATCTACGCACAAATTAAAATATTGTACTCAATAAAAATGATTTATACAATAACGTAACAGCTGGCAGTCAGTCAGGAAATGATGGCACAGAGAGAAAAGACTGCATATCTTGTTCAACGGCACAACTCACCATCTACAGCTACGAGAACAGCAGTGTGTCCTCTGCGCTCATGTTCCATCATGGCCTCATCTATATCCGGTCTAACTTGCAGGCAATTCCTTCTCATCCACTCTCTATTGCCAATCAACACAACGTAGTTGGCAGTCTGGACTAGGCCTACACACAGAGATCATTTGGGTTAGACAACAGCATTTACTCAAACTGTATTCAGAATCTTAGGACAAAATTAAAATGTTTCAGTATTTCTATTGAATACACGCAGACAACAATGTGTTTCCCAACATACTTAGTGGCTGTGGATCCATGATGAGTGGATGGGAGCTAGTGAACATCCTGGTGTCACTGATCTGGACAAGGACGTTGTTGCACTGATTGTTGTCCTCGCTGTCGCTGTCTGCCTGTTTCAGTAGGGTCTCTGTGTTGCTGACCCGACACCGAATGCCACAGCCGGGCACTGCCTGAAAGTCGGTGCATGCGCCAAGAGACTCTGTGCTGAGCTCCTTCACAAAGAAAATGATAAATGTTTAATAACTGGAGCATGTAGTGGCTCTGAGATTGTAGAGGGTGGGTTTTTAAGGTAGTGACCAACCTGTTTGCAGTATTTGGTGATAGCTGCTCCCAGAGGGTGTTCACTGTTGTTCTCCGCTGTACCCACGATGGCCAGCAGTCGGGTACGAGGCATCTTGTTCCCCTCCACAACTATCTTGACTTGGATAACCTTCGGAGCGCCATACGTGATGGTCCCAGTCTTATCGAACACCACTGACTGGATCTGCCAATAGAAGAACAAATATGACGATCTGACTGGGGAATAAATCTTGTACATTATTCAATTAAAGTAACATTCAGACCAAGGGTCTGCAGCATTTTAAGATTCCAACATATTAACATTAACACAGACTTTAATTATGCCATCACATCAAAATGTAAATCTCCAACAAAGCCCAAATCTGGGCAATTTGCACATCAGGAATTAACTACCTGAACCGCACACGCACCAATTAAAAGATTA
Organism: Pseudoliparis swirei; assembly: GCF_029220125.1. Classification (NCBI taxonomy): domain Eukaryota; kingdom Metazoa; phylum Chordata; class Actinopteri; order Perciformes; family Liparidae; genus Pseudoliparis; species Pseudoliparis swirei. The sequence continues at coordinate 12,422,724 of NC_079406.1, read as the reverse complement.
GATGACGACCCGCTGTATACAAGAAGGCTGCCATCATTATAGAAACATCCACATCTTAAACAAACTCAAAAAATTCTGCAAAGAAGGCAACGAGTAAAAACTCCTGTAAAAAAACTGTGCAAGAGGTAGTAATTTGGCACGTGTGGGAGAGGGCACACACACTTTCTTACACGCGTATTGCTTGTGAGCCACTGGTTCAGCTACCGCGTATCCGATTTACACTTTTGTAACATAGAAAACCAAAGCCTTTTCATAACGGGTTTAAATTGACAGTTGGTCTGTTACATGGCTGGCTGACTGTATACGGGTGTCAGAATATCATTATTAACACACCTTATGAGCCATTTCGAGCGGCTCTCCTCCCTTTATCAGGATGCCATTTTGGGCTCCGACCCCTGTGCCCACCATCACAGCTGTCGGGGTTGCCAAGCCAAGGGAACAGGGACATGCGATGCATAACACTGTGATGGAGGCCTGGAAGGCGAAACGAATCACTGCCTCAGCTTTGGAAATGCTCTTGTCGTAACCCTGCAGGGAGGAAATGGGGCCGTTAGAATTTCTTCCAAATAAATTATAAATCACTTTTACCATCTCTGAAAAAATTCTGTTCCACAGTATTATGGAACGATTTCAGATGCAGTAACATTGAGTCATGTCTAATGTTTTACATCAGTAAAAAGATAAATGGAAGTCATTTCCTGAATAAAGATTGAAAAGAGACTCACAGGAAAGTACTTCTCCACTAGAGCGAAGTCGAGGAACCCGATGACAAGCCAGACGATCAGCGTGAGGCCGGATATGCCAACAATGAAGGGGACAAAGTAGCCACTGATCTTATCTGCATACTGCTGGATGGGAGCCTAACAATGAAAGTCAGCCTTTAAGCAACTGAGCATTTACCATCAAAGCATGTGTACACAGTGCAGATCTCAAGCCAAACAATTCACCTTTGAAGTCTGAGCCTCCTCTACAAGTTTGACAATCTGAGACAGCGTGGTGTCCGTGCCTACATGGGTAGCACTGACGAGCAGAGAGCCATTTTGGTTTATGGAGCCTGCAATCACAATGCTCCCAATCTTCTTCGTCACTGGCATGGCCTCACCTGGAGTCACAAAGCAACAGCTGGTCAGGAAACACAACAGTCCGAGGAAACAGAAACAGGACATGAGTAGCAAATACTGAAGTTCTAGCAGAAACCACAACTTAAATAATAATCAAAGATTCATGTTGATGAAGATACATTTTCATTAGTAGTGATGATGAAGACTAACGATGTGACAAATGAAGGTTAATAATTGTCGTGGTAAGCAGTCAAAATTGCACTATTAGGACAAACCGTTAAAAAACAGACAATTTCAGGGATCAATTGGAGCAGGAGTAGTTTTTAAGAAACAATTGTCCCGGACATTTTCTTTACGATACAGGAGAGCACTTCGTCACAAAGAGCCTTATCATTTACCCGTAGCCTTGTTGTGACACATTTAAACCAAGATTATTCCTCCTTTGTTATTGACGCAGCGTTCAAGATGAAGTGTCTTTTCAGACGTCTCCACACATCGATACAAACTGTCCAACAAAGCAGTTTAAAGGTCAACCTCTATTTTCATTATCAGCACTGCCATGTTTTTAGTTTTTTACTGAGAAAGCTTTCAAATGTAAATTGTAATAAAGTAGTATCTCATAACTTGATGTACACTGTATGGTGTGTGTTGCATTGTTCTTTGTGTGTTGTTTCTGTATTGATGAAGACAAACTCAATCTTAATTTCAAACAAAATGCGCACCTACATTTATGTAGGACTAAAAATACAATTAGAATTTTTCTAGACAACATAGAAAATGTTCTGTATATTTAGACATTTTAATTAGGGCTGTGAAACGATTAAAAATTTTAATCGGGTTAATCACAGGTTTTTGTGGATTAATCATGATTAATCACATATTACCGATATTCTCGGTATATTTTGTGAGAACATAGAAATTTATGACAAAAGACGGATATATACATTTATACATTCTTCTATACAATGGTGCTGCAACTCAGCAGTTATTTAGCAGTTTTCTTCCATATGGAACATTCATACATCTTCATCCTAAACAGAATGTTTAACCCTCCTGTTACCTTTCGGGTCAATTTGACCCCATTCAATGTTTAATGTCGGTGTTCTTTGGGGTCAATTTGACCCCAGGCTGTTTTTCACTGTGTCAAACATATCAGAAATATCAACTTTTTATTTATTTAAAGGGCTATTTAGGTAGTCAACAAACAAACATAAAGTACCTCACACTTAAACTTGGGAAGCAATATTAATTCTAATAATTTTCTGGAGGTTTTAATTGCTGGGGTCAAATTGACCCCGAGGGTAAAATATGTTAGTAAATGTAAAGGTAACAGGAGGGTTAATCAGAACATTTTTCTCTTGTTTGTCAACCATTAACTCCACCATGATACAATCTAAAGGCCTCTAGTCTTCCTCTAGCAGCTGCTGAGGCAAACTGACTGTGTGGGTTTTCTTCATGAACTGGGCCGTGATGAAAGGGACGGCGGGGACACCGCTGCAAAGCTGAAACCTCACCGGCCCGGACAGGTGGACAGATTGACAAGTGACTTTTTTTTTGCTCGGTCCCGATGCGCGCGCACGGAGCTCTGCGGCACGCGAGACGGAGATCGATAAGTGTTAACACAAGGCGAAGAGACAGAAATGACATGCTGCGATCAACAACAGACGTTTAGTTTAATAAAAGAACAAAGACGTGCTATAGAGAACATGTCAGGGGGCGGGCCAATCTTTTTAATGTCATGCGATCTACCAACACTACGCCGCGATCGACTGGCAGGTCGCGATCGACGTGTTGAGACCCCTGATCTACAGGAAGTAAAAGTCGTAACAAGGTTTCCGTAGGTGAACCTGCGGAAGGATCATTACCGATGAACAGAGCGTCTGCATGAGAGCGGACAGAGTTCAGATTGAAGTGGTGTATTGGAAGCTCATTCTGCAAGTGACTTTTTTTTCGTCCCGACGACCAACAACAGACGGATTGGAAGCTCATTCTGCGCATGCGTTAAATGCGTAAAAAAAAAAAAACTAGTTAAACCTGTAATTGAATTAACTGAGTTAACGCGTTATTTTTCACAGCACTAATTTTAATACATTTCCAGGTGTTTCCAATACTGGCAAACTACTTTCTAAATGTCCAGTTTTCAGTTTTTTTTGAAAATGCTATGATAGTGAACCCCTTAATCAATACTAATAGATACTTGTTCACTCATTCATTGCAACCAACCTGTGATCAGTGACTCGTCGGCCATGGAGTGTCCCTCAATGACCCGCCCATCTACTGGGAACTTCCCTCCAGGAACGACTTTCACCACATCGCCCCTCTGCACCAGCTCGACATCCACCTGCTCCTCACTGGAACACACAATGTAAACGTTGTGAACTATACAGTGTTGCTACAATGTTAGACCAATACTAAACTATTGCTTTAATTACATTGTACAATACAGCAGAAAACTATGAACAGCTTTACCATCAGATTTCTTGCAGTGGGAATACCAGATAAAAGTGATATTTCCTGTTTTATTTCCATAAAAAGAAAAGAAAGTTCAATGTGATGGATATACAACAGAGAACTAACTTTTTTATTTCACATATTAGCACTGGGCCTTTCTGAAAGATGAAATTATGCTATTTTAGGGATGACGAGTGATGTTTTCAGACAACATAAAAGTATGAACTAGGGATTAAATCAAAATTCCCTTACTCGTTTATGCAGCCTCTGTTATGTCAAGGGAGACCTTCAACTGACATTTAAATTGCAAACATTAAGATATGTTGGAATTTAAAAGCAACGTAAGATATGAAAGCCTCATGTAAACAAAATGAGGACAAATACAATGAGTACCTGATAAGGGACTTGTCGCTGCCGAGCGTGACCACTGTGGCCTCAGTGGCTTGGAGAGACATCAACTTGGACAAAGCTTCCGATGTCTTGCTCTGGGTGGAGGAAGAACATTTCACGTTGACTAATAGATTAATTTCAAGTCCAGCATTTCAAGACATAGATATCAATAATGAGCTAAACCTTGGCTATCTGTTCCAGCCAGCGCCCCAGGGAGATAAAAACAAAGAGCATTGGTGGTGTGTCGAAGAAGGTGATGGGGTTGACTTTTGCCTTCTCCACCATGGCAACTATGAGGATGACCAGTGAGTAGGTGAAGGCTATGGAGGTAGCCAGAACAATTAGCACATCCATGTTTGCAGATCGGTGTTTGACTGCTTTGTAGGCTTGAATGTAGAAGTAGCGACCTCCAATAAACTAAAGAGAAGAAAAACAGAAAGGCCTCTATTCACTAAACCACAAACATTTCATTTTCTCCTGAACAAATGCCTCTTTCAAAAGATATATCTGTATGTTTCCATATCACTGTTCCTAAAAATTTACCTGTACAGGCACACAAAAGAGGAAGGAGAGGAGGTTCATGATGGAGAGCCCTGGGAGCAGCTGTCTCTCCAGGAACATGGCGGCGTGGTAGTGATTGCGGTCCTCCACTGTGGCATTGTGATGATGAACATTCATCTGGTGGTCCATGATAATCATGTAGGTCATCATGCCCATCACAGGGACACAGAAAAACAAGCTCACCAGGAAGGATTTCCTCCACCTTAGAGAGCAAAGACAGTTATGTGATTGAAATAAATTATTTTTATTCTAAAATACAGGGGTTATCTCTCCTTAACAATTAAATCAGAACCATGCCCCTCATATTCTGATTTCTCACATGTATTTACAGTTGCTTCACAAACATCATTCCCAAGTTGACATGACACTCTCCGTGTAACATTGCTGTGTTTAGTGCTGCAGTTCTAAAACCCAGAAATGCGTTATTTTTCTCTTCTGGTTTCCTCGTTTTAAAGTAAATGTTTAGAACAGGAATTTGGATAACAGATGAAATATTTAAATATAAGCCGAAGAGATTTTAACATTTTGTTTTGCAATATAAATACAACTCTTGGGAATTTTGAAGCTTTTACCTGGCACTTGCTAAACGAAACTACTTAATGTCATTGCGATTGAGCTTTTTATTTCTGGTGACTGCATTAAAAGCGGTGTTCAATTGTGAAGATTATTTTGCTGAACCAAACGTTCATAAACTTGTGTTTTCCACAGTGCTTATTTTTTGCAATAATCCAAAATCCCATTGGCTCTTGGTCAGGGAACTCGTGCGACGCCTAATTCCGAGGTTTGCGTGAAAAATGACGTCATCCCTACAAGACTATAGAGTATATAGAGTCGGGTGGTGTTATAACAGAATCCATTGAAAAAGGTCACGTGGGGCTGTTTCCACCCGACCTAAAAAAAGAATTGTTTTCTGTCAAGTGATTTGTTGAGTCATCATGACAAAAAAAAACCAGAACATTCGGTATAAAATGGATTCTCGCTACAACAGAAACACAGATGGATTTAAATCAATATAAAAGCATAAATGAGGGACATGTTCTTGTGTTCAAAAACGAAATGATACTTACTGTCGGATCTCTGGGCTGTGGTCCAGGTGACTGGCGGTGCGGTCTCGCTTCACCAAAGATGCTTTAAACCCTAGATTCTAAAAATAACAAACTAGTGATCAAATGTACTATCCTTACAATTAAGAAACACCTGAGCCCAATAGTTCATTTAAAAAAAATACCTCGATCAGCTTGATGACATCTCGTGGCCCTATAATTTCCGAGTCGTGCTTAATGTGTGCTTTGTTGGTTGCCAAGGCAACAGAGGCATATATAATCCCCTTTTCTTTCATGAGACTGGATTCAATTTTGTGAACACAAGAGGCGCACGTCATTCCCCTGACCTGAAAGAAGGTGAAGAGGAGCCGTCAAGTAGAGGAAGGGATACAAATATATTAAAACTGTATAAAGTGAGGAACAGACGTTATTCATTCCCGAAAAGGAGGTCGCTCTTTTTCAAACGGTCTATATAATATATCTTCTCAACTTGTGAAACAAATGTTTATTTATGGATTTCATATTGTGAAATAAAGGATTGAGTGGAAAGGATCTTTTCTTCATAATGCAACACAAACCTAATGTCAATGCGACGGTACGGTGACTCACCACTAGTTCTAGGTTTCCATCTGAACCTTCGTAGTTTTCCATAACAGAGGCGGTGAAGCCCAGCTCTTTCACATATTCAACTATTTTCACAGGGTCGATGAGCTCAGGGTTATAACGCACTTCTGCTTTACTGGCCATTAGTGCTACCAGCACTGAGTAGATACCTGCACACCAATAAAGATGTTAATCTCCTGGGAAAGCAATAGCATACAATTTGTCCATTAATTATTTTGGTGTTTTCACAGACCAGATTCATTCTTGAGGTTTCTCTCGATGTTTGCCACACAGGAAGCACAGGTCATCCCTCCTATCTGGATGTAGCATTTGGAGTGTGTGTCTTTGTCGTGTCTTTGAAGGGTTTCTTTGTGTAGGTCACTGTCCAACTCCTTATCTTTCACATGTGAAAGACTCAAAGACTTAGAGAGACTGGGATTTGGTGCAGGCAGCAGAGAGTTGGTCTCTGTGGAAAACAAATGATAGCTTTTAAATTAAAATGAAATCTCACAGTTTAACTACTCCCACTGACAGAGGAGCTTCCAGAGGTAACAAAGATAAATACGTTAAAACAGCTTATGTCATCTCTCTATGTGAGAAAATAGCTATCTCAAAAACCACACCAACTTACCAGGTAGGAATGCATCAAAGCCCATGTCCTCTACGGCCTCCCTCAGCTCCTCTGATGTGGTCAGGAGGGGATCATAATCAAAGGTCCCCTTGTGATCAGACAGAGAGACGTGGGCTGAAATCACCCCCTTCCTTTGGGAAATCATGCTTTCGATGGACTGGACACAGGAGTTGCATGTCATGCCCTCAATGTGAATATTAACTACAGATGCTAATGGCTGGATAAAGCAAGGTTGAGAGGCAGCAGGTTTTGCCTGGGTTGCTCGTGCAGGCCGAGGTGGCGATAAGGCAGGCGTGGGCGAATCAGAACAGAGAGGGCCAGAGGACTCCCAGGTTTGAGCCTTGAAATGTCCTGGAGGCAGCGCCTCAATGGCCTGTTGCAACTGAGTCACAGTGACCTTTAGAGGATCATAGCAGATGGAGGCCTTCTCCTTCTCCAGAGAGACCTCCACAGAGGAGACACCAGGCAGCATACAGATATTGTCTTGGATATTGACCACGCATGAACGGCAGTGCATGCCTTTTACCTCTAGTGCAATAAGAGTTGTGTCTATGAAGATTTCCGTCTCCTCTGACGGTGAAGAAGCAGTTGTTTTTTGAGAATCAACCAAACGTTGGATTTCACTGAGGGACAGCTGCAAAGGCCGAGGCTTGGACTTGACAAATGCATTGAAGCCGGCCACAGCAATCTGGTTGATGATGGTTTGGACTGTGATGAGGGAGGGCAGGTACACGAGTGAAGCTTCCTGAGTCTCTAACACAACTGTTGAGAATAAAGACATGTCAAAGTTTAAAAATACCAATGCAAAGCACAAATGACTTTTTAGAAAAGACAAGATTTCACGAGAACAGGAAGTGACCGTGCATGAAAAGATGACACAGATGTTTGAAATCAAGAAGGCAGACACAAACAACATGTATGTCCATATTTGCAGACATGGAACTCACACAGATAGAATACTGTATGTTTGATCCTTGTCTTCTAAACTTCAATACCAGTTCACAGAATATTTGACAATTCATTAATATTAATTGGCAACATAGCACTTATTAATTTAATAGAGATATTGTTTTTGAAAATGTTAAATTCAATTTAGAAACTCACATGTATTAGAATAGCCCTAAACACAGGTGAGTGGGTTTCATGTTGTGTGTCTACATCACAAAAACAGTGGAGGATTTCCATTAATCAGTCAAATCCCACTGAACAATCAGTGGTGAACATACAGAGAGCCAGACATACAGTTGGATATAAGACATGCATTCCTGTGTAGTGCAGCAATGGTGTTACAACATTTAAGTGCATCACCTTTGATCTTTTCAATCCCGTTCAGTTTTCCAATCTTCCCTTCAATTGTGCTGGTGCAGGAGTGACAGGTCATTCCTTCAATGTTCAACTTAAGAAGCGCCACCCCCCCTCCTGTGTTCTGAGATGGAGACAAGGCTGGGCCTTTTTGCATTGGACAGCTGGTTGTGGGCTTCTCCAGAGGTGTTGAGATAGCCACCACCTCACTCAGCTGCTGTGCAGAAGTCAGGGAAGGAACAAAGGTAACAGTGATGCCCATCTGGTCTGGGCTCTTTCCGACATCCAACACTCCCTGAAACTGGGATAGCTTCTCCAAAGCATCATGTTGAGCTGCCGATGTCAGGCTCGAGGTGGGGATCAGCTGGGTATCAGTAGAGACAGGTGTGACTGTGCTGGAGTCTGATAGACTTGATTCAAAGCCCATGTCCTCGATGGCCTCGGACAGAGACTCTGGGCTGTGTTGGCTTTGGTCAAATATGACCGTGGCATTGTTCTGCTCTAAAGACACCTACAAAATACAAGTAAAAATGTGACTTAAGCAAGTAATTCAGTTATTACAGAAAGTACATTCATAAACCTCGCCCCTCGTCTACACGACCAAGCATCATGAAAAAAGAACTTTGTACAATGAAACCTCCCATACATTTTTACCGACTAACCGTTCACTGGTTGTGAGGAGGCAGAGATGTCCAAACTGTCATTCAATATGACAACAATTCCATTCAATATTTGTTCTTTAAAAATCACATATGTCCGAACTATTTGAACATCTATTTAAGTCCATGAAACAGACACAAATGAAACATAACCCTACTGGTGAGAGTAACGATGGTCTACGGCAAACTGTTCATTGATTATGAAAGCAGTGGGGCTAAACTGTGAGGTCGGGGCTAAGAGTCACAGCAACATTGTTACACGAAAAAGCAAAAAAACAATTGATGACTTTCAATCGCAACGGGAGAATAACAACAGGGCTTCTGCTGGCCGAGCGCTGGTAAATGCTCAGTAATAATGCTTAACATGAAATGCAGCTTTGTTTTTAGAGTCATCAAGCTTATTGATTCAATGTTGAGACAATGTACACAAGTTGCAATCAGATCTACATTAACATTTAAAAGGATGATTGACGATAGTTTTTCCCTCCAACGATATTATGGTGATTTTAATGGATTTAATATCACAACAAGAGGTTAACACAAAAATTATAATAATAATAATAACCTTCAATTTTATATAGCGCTTCTCTAAATACCCGAAGTCGCTTACAGAGTCCAGAGTCCAGTAGTCACACACACACACAGTCATCCCGGTGGTGGTAAGCTACATCAGTAGCCACAGCTGCCCTGGGGCAGACTGACGGAAGCGTGGCAGCCAATCAGCGCCTCCGGCCCCTCCGACTACCAACATTCATTCACATCCATACGAACCGGGGTGAGGCTGCGGTGCATGTCTTTATGATGGTGGGGGAAACCGGAGTACCCGGAGGAAACCCACGCAGACACGAGGAGAACATGCAAACTCCACACAGAAAGGACCTGGAACGACCGGGACTCGAACCCAGAGTCTTCTTGCTGTGAGGCGACAGTGCTAACCACTGAGCCACCGTGCTGCCCATTATCTCTATCATGTGCATCATATTCTGCATTTAGAGATGTTTCTGAATGTATGACGGCACACTGAGCCATGTTTAATCAACACAATCATCAATTCAAACTAAAGGGTCGTCATTGTTCTTTGGATCTGATACCCTGCATGTCCTCCAAAAGCCTGCTTGCCAAAGCTTTGCTCTGTTCGGCGTAGTAGTTAACGTTGTAGGTTTACATTGAATTTTTAAAGAAAATTGTTTTACATTTGAAGCTTTGATGAAGGTTTTTGGATACGCTGTAGTCTGTTGTCCAATGACTTTATCATAATTGTGTGTTGTTGTAGCGATATGAATGTAATTTATGGTGCCGTTACATGCTGCTAAACCGCCCCGTTAATACAAGTGCAGGAGAGAAGACAGTATTTGACAGCAGTATTAATGTTGGTTTTGAAAGATTAAAGCAAAACATAGATGGAGAGCAGCAAAATATTTATTTTATCTTTTTTCAATAGATTTTGACTTTTGGACTGAGCCAATAATAAAGACGAAGAGCGCCGGTTGCTCAGTGTGTGTGTGTGTGTGTGCGTTTGTCTGTGTGTGTGTGTGTTTGCGAGAGGGAAGAGAAGGTGGACTATTTAATAGTAAGGGAAATGAAACATAATACTAGATTCTATAGTTGCAACTAGCACAAACAAATACTTTTAAAAGGGAATTGCTGTTCAGTCATTGCTATTAAATGTATTTATATATAAATAGAATGTTTACACACTTCTTTAAATGTTTTTCATGTAACTTGCAGAAGTCTTAAGGTTTGAATATTTTAAACCGCCATTAATAAATATCCGCCCAACCCTAGCCTTTTGTAACCATTCCCACACCATTCAATTCCATTTCTGTTTAATGGCTTTTCATTCAGTCAAACCGTGAATCTGCACAGTGTCAACAGTGGACCTTGTATAAAGGAAACAAAAGGTAAAGTGAGTCCATTGCCCAAGCTCACATTGTGTTTTGTCAGCATGATGACCCTTAACTCTTCCTCTTTAGAAAGAAGGAAACATGTGACCCACTGAACGGATCACTTGACTGAACCATGAGTTATAAACCACAGTGAGGATTCTGTTATGAGTGAGTGTGGCTGCCTGTTGGATTAATTTATATTTTTCGAAGAATGAGAAACGGGGGAGGGCAAAGAATGAGAAAATGACTGTTGTACAAGAAAAAAACCTATTTACTCCTCCCAGATCATGTCTATATAAATTAACTTAAAAGGACCTAGGAACCAAATTCTCTTAAGACAGAAATTGCATTTTCTGTTCTGACTGCATATCGACCTGCTGTCACAGTCCTGCAAAGGGCAGTGCTTAAACTGGAGCACATTATTACGTTATCTTCTAATTTAACCCCAGCCTGAGGGGTAAACACACAATAAGCAAAATAGCAGACCACAACTATTGCAATTAAGATATATATCATGGCTTCATTGATGTTATTGTGTTATAAAGCAGACCAGCCAGTCCTGAGGGAGTAAAACTGGGGTTTGTCTAACTGCATTACCTGAAAATGGGCAGCAACCATTGATTAAAATAATAATGGATATATATATCTGTCTTTTTCAACAAGGTTATAATACTCTATTCTAAAATACAGATTATGGCATTCATTTCAGATTAAACTCTGCCAGCAAGAAATTCGAAGTACACTTTATTATGGAAAAGAAAGCACTGTTTGTCGAGAAATATGAAAAACGTTTGAAAAAAATCTTTGAAAAGGCCGAACCTACCTTTATACGTATCACTCCAGGGAGCAACCCGATGCGCTGCTCGATGGATTGGACACAGGAGCCACAAGTCATTCCCACCACTCCAAGGGAAACTGAACACAGATTGACTTTCTGTGGCATGATTGCTTTCTTTGAAAGGACACAAAAAGGAGAGAATGTATTGTCTAACATAAAACTGCAGGTACTTGGCTTTAGAAACCATAACATAGAAGAAATGCATCAAAGTCTGGGCAAATGCTAAAATAAAAAAAAATAGAATCTTCCCACAGAATAAAAAATGAAAACAACAACAACAACAACAGGCTACTAAACACATATTATGGGGGGGAAAAACAAAAGATTGAGTTCTTTATAGTTAGATGGCACTATGCATTACGTGATTAACCCTATTTTAATTGAGATACATTTATATATTACTGAGAATCACAGGACATAAAAGCTTTAAGAAGACAGAGTGTTTCACTAAATACATTTAAGCTGTTTTATAACTACAGCTTTAAGCCTTACACCAAAATGAGGTAAGAAAGAATTTCAGAATTCTACTTATTTTCAAGAAACCAGGATATATTACTCTTTTGAAAAAGGTGAAGACAATTTGTTTTTAAATTTCTTGGAGGTTAAGGTTCAAAATTTATTTTAAAAATCATATAATCCAGCTATGAATAAACAAATAAACAACTTGAAGCTGCACCGCAGCCTTAATTATATTAATATATATATATAGTCATTTGACAAAAAACTGAAATAGTATAATGCTTCTTTGTACAAGAAAGTAAAAAAAGAAACAAAGTAAAGTCACAGCGGAAGGTTACTTCTTTCTTTTTTCTTGGCTTCTATGGAATTATTTGGTTATTAAAACGCGGCAGATTAAAGCTCTGAACATTATGTCACTTTTATTAAAACTACAATCAGCTGCAGAGTATTAAAAGGCAGGTAACATTACTGTCCTTCAACACTTATGGTGCCAACCCAGAACGTAGCTACCAAATAAATGTGTACCTGAAATATGACAATAGTCAGCTTCTCTTAAGCTTTGAAAGACACCTGCCACACCGATACAAGGTCAATTTGGGCATATGGACTACAGGATGCAAGGACAGCCTATCTAATCACGAACTGATGAGTCACATAGTCAAATACTTCCCAGATGTGAGAGTAGTTTACATTGGAGACACCTGACATTAAAACATACAATTGCTGGACTGACAGGGCAAAACAATCAGGAAGGCTGAGACTCAAGTCAAATACCGATGTCAGAGAAAAACAATGCAATTCCCTCCCTATTAACTCTACGCTTGTTACACAACAAACATAATAACAAATGTATATACATATGCTTTATAACAAAGGGAATACAATCCTTAAACTCTCACATTTAACAGACATCACGATAAGGTTGGAAACTGCTAACTTTAACCGTTAGATAGCTTGACTTAACGCTAGCAAAAACAATAAGTTCAATTTAATATTAGCTTGTTACTTAACTCAGAAAACAATGTATTGTCTCATTGAAGTCAGCTGAAGTGTCAATATTAAAATGATTCTTTCCATAGCACATTAGACTGAACATGTCTCTGACGTAAACCTTAGTTTTATCATAAAGTAAACTGTTACTTACCGAGAGGGGAGAGCCCAGCTAGCTACAGGCTCGTGATGTAGTGTCAGACTGCGTGGCTAAGCTAACGAGCTAACGAGCTTCTTCTCTTCACCCTACGTTACAACAAGCAACAACACGAGCTCATCGTGGCATCGTGCCGCCAGCGAGGGACAACGAACAGTGCTGAGATACTTGTATTCGTCCTCTGTTATCACAAAAACCGGCCTGTGAAGCTGTTTTTCTTTCTCCTTCTCATGCCGACGTAACATACGACTGCACCCTGGCGCGTCACTGCCAAGGGGCGGAGCCACGGGCGACAATTCAGACCGTAACGTCACTTCTTTAAGTAGTTTTACCCTAAATTAACCTCGTAAGGGCATTTTTTCCCATGTAGTCATCCACGTCGACACTAATGAGCTTTTATATGAGCTGTTTTGAGACTTAATTTGAGTTAAGACTTACTTACTAGAGACAAGTTAGTTGTCCTGTGTGTGTTTGCCAAACATGATGAACATGAAGCGTGAGCCTAACAGGCAAAGATCTGGGTCACAATGTAGGTTACGTAACCCTTTCACATTTTACTGATCAGTAATCGTTGACATCATCCATGTACTTTGTATAGTGGATTAATACATCAGGGCTGTCAAGTCATAATATAATAACAAAGTAGTTGAGACAGTGAGAGCCATTGCTTTATGGGAACCTGCTGTCAAAACGAAAGCTAAAGCTATGATGTTAAGCGTATAGGGAGACTCTTATTATAATGTGCTCTGCTCATAAATGCAAAACAAAGATCATAAATGCTTAAAAGGCTTCAACTAGCCGCATGGAAGGGAACACATGAATAAGCACCAGTGATCCTGCATGTCAGAGCACAATTAATACACACATTCGGACATAATCAGATAGGGCCTACTTGTACTTCTTTACTTTTACTTCATACTGCAACATCCCTTACAAATAGGCAATGTTGCATGCAGTATTTGGGACATACTACTCCGTCATAACACTGCACCTTGAAACGTTTGGCTTCTTTCCCATAATTTAACAAAGCAAAGTAGTGTGGTTCCGAATAGCCAGAAAAGGATGATGGCTTGCAATCTGCAAAGGGTGACCGGATGCAGCACGACATCCTGGTATTTTTGGCATACGTGACATACTAAGTATTGAAAACATATTCAAGATGTTTTTTCCTTTTTTACTAAATAGTATGGTGGCATTGGAGTACATACATAGGCTATATATCTTACTTTAAGTTTAAAGGTAGATCAATGGACATTTTAAATATCTCTCTTTCTCACACACACACACACACACACACACACACACACACACACACACACACACACACACACACACACACACACACACGCACACACACTTACACGCACGCACGCACACACACACACGTTCTCATTAAAAAACTGACCTACATTTACCAGTTATCGTGCCCATATATATCTAGTGTTTTGGCTCATGGGTCACGACACACACGCGCACACACAACACCTGTAAATAAACGAGTCAAAGCAAAGGTAAAGCCGCTGTAATAAGAAAACACAGGGGCGTGTAATCCCCCTGCTGATGTAGAAAGTGCCTCTATTTCTCTGCATGCATGTTGGTGGTGAGAGACGCTGCCGGGCAGATCCATGTCTTCCTCCGCTCACGTGTGTGTGTACCTGCTGCTGTCCAGTTTGTTGTCGACTGCGGTCAACTCAGCCGACACTTACATTTCTGTGCACCTATAGACTGATGTTGACGGTAAACGCATTCGATCGGGAGCGCGCGAGGGTTTTGATAAAGTTAGCGGAAGGATTCACGTGACACAACATCCGGTTTTGCAAAGTTAGCGGAAAGAACTACGTGAAACAACATCCGTTTTTCAAAATAAGATGTCGACAAATCATACACTAGCACAGAGGTGGCCAACCCGCGGCTCGCGAGCAGCATGCGGCTCTTTGCCTGGTGTCATGCGGCTCTTACGTTCATATCTAAGAATACGGTATTTTTCGTCAAACGCGCATGCGTGAGATGAAAAAACGCAAGGGCACGGGTCTCAAACTCGTGGGCCAAACGCGGAAAGACCACATCCGAATGTCGAGCGGGCCGTTCTACGGTGGGTTACGCGAATGAAAGTGTCCGAAAATCAAACACTGCACTTACGCCATGAACGCCGCATTATGGGCAGCTGGATGTGGTGACGCTTTCTCCAGCCGCCCTCAATTCAGCGGACACGGTGTAAGAGCAGCGTTGCGGAGAACCGCATCCGAATGTCGAACTCTCTTCGGCTAAAGTGGTTTATTGGTGGGCGTTTGATTACTCCAGCCCCCATAATGCGGCATTCATGGCGTTCGATTTTCGGACACCTGTTCTGATTGACACCATGTGAAGGAATTGCTTCGAGTGGCAACAACGGAATTAAGCCAGATTTGAAGAGGATTGTTCCAACATGCATAGTAAAAGAAAAACGCTATTGTAAATTATTCTATTTTTGTTTGTGGACTTGGTTGAACTGAGATAATGTGTGTTGTGTGTGTGTGTGTGAGACAGTGTACACAATGTTCATTGTTGAACATGACAGACCTGTTGTCTTAGTACTGTAGGAGTCCATTTCTGTCATTATCATGTTGGTGTGTGACATTTACAACAAATCTGGCTGATCAGAGGTGTGTGTGTGCGCGCGCACACATATGTGTATGATGTGGCTCTTTGCGGTGACACAGTAAAAAATGTGGCTCTTAGTCTCTGACTGGTTGGCCACCCCTGCACTAGCATATACAAGTAAACAATTAACTGATTTTGAATCTTTATAGATCATTTCTGAGATTTAGCTTAAATTATGCTAACATTAAAACAATTATTTATTTATTTAAGAGTTTATAAAAATAAAAGTCAGACTTTTGTATGTTAAAAAAGTCCTGTATATAGATTTCCCCAAGAGTTCCAGGAAATGAATGATGCAGATATGTTCCATACATATCTGAAATCCCCTACACTGGCAATCAATCAATTAGAATGGACCTGTTTTTGGGGCCCTTAGCTCAGAGCTATCGATCCAAAACTGTAGGGTATTCATATTCAGATGCCCCTCTTTGAATCTGAAAAGAATCCAGATCTTTAAGTTGATTGAAAGTATGAAAAATTAACTAAAAGACTGGTTTTAAGGATCGTACAAGGGTTATTGGCACGGTGACAATTTTCTCTTGTGAAGGTTTTGGAGGGGATTCCCCCCACGACCTCAAAGTCTTATATTTAGGTAGATATAATATATTTAATATAAAGCAGTAGGGTTATATCTGAGAGACAATTGGGAGGTCAAGGGTCAGTCTGCAGAGTATGCGTGTGTGTGGGTGTGTGTGTGTGTGTATGAATGTGTGTTTCTGCCTGTGTGTGTATGTATGTGAGTGTCTGTATGTGTGTCTGAGTGTGTGTCTGTGTGTGTGCGTGTGTGTCTGTCATTCTGTGTGTATGTGTGTGAGTGTGTGTCTGTCTGTGTGTGTGTGCGTGTGTAAGAGTGTGTGCGTATGAGAGTGTGTGTCTGTGTGTGTGAGTATGTGTGTGTCTCTGCCTGTGTGTGTACGTATGTGAGTGTCTATGTGTTTCTGTCAGTGTGTGTGTGTCTGTGTGTGAAGCGATGTATTAGTTTGCATGCATATCAGTGGAAGTTGAAGGGTAAATCATGTTTTATAACAAGTTTAATAGTTGATTTGACCCATATGGGACTAACTCTGTTAAGGTGGTGATAGTGTACGAGTTTTAATTAATGTATTGTCACCTAAAGAAAGAAAATAAAGGAGAGTCACCAGCAGTAAGTCTTCACACCAATTCATATGATCCGTTACAACGCTTATTGCTGTCATAATACGCATGCGAAACAACATATAACATAATAATAAATGAGACTAGAGGACGCTTTTTACAATTCATAACAGCATTGTAGAAAAGAGAGAAAACAAATGGCAAAGATACGTTGATCAGAGACGTATTTGTAATTATAATACGTCAAATACAAACGTAATCTGGAGAGAAATACGTTTCAGTCAAACGTAATTTGGAGAGAAATACGTTTGTCAAACGTAACTGCAAATTGCATTTTAGGTCTGGGGGAACGTAATTTTTGTGATACAGGGTTGCTTCAAACATGAAAGAAATGACCGATTTCTCGTAAACATTTAGGACTTTTACTTTGAAATATCTCCCAATTGGAACAGTAGATATGTCTGATTCCCAGGATAATGGAAGTCAGGATTGTCTTGAACACAGCTGCACCAGTCAATGCCGGGGGTTTTGAGGAAAAACATATATAAAGCACCTCAAACATGAAAGAAATGACCGATTTCTCGTAAACATTTAGGATTTTTAATTTGAAATATCTCCCAATTGGGACAGTAGATATGCCTTATTCCCAGGATAATGGAAGTCAGGATTGTCTTGAACACAGCTGCACCAGTCAATGCCGGGGGTTTTGAGGAAAAACATATATAAAGCACCTCAAACATTAAGTAAATTACCGATTACTCGTAAACATTTAGGACATTTACTTTGAAATATCTCCCAATTGGGACAGTAGATATGCGTTATTCCCAGGATAATGGAAGTCAGGATGGTCTTGAACGCGGCTGCATCAGTCACTGCCGGGGGTTTTGAGGAAAAACATATATAAAGCACCTCAAACATGAAAGAAATGACCGATTTCTCGTAAACATTTAGGACTTTTACTTTGAAATATCTCCCAATTGGGACAGTAGATATGTCTGATTCCCAGGATAATGGAATTCAGGATTGTCTTGAACACAGCTGCACCAGTCAATGCCGGGGGTTTTGAGGAAAAACATATATAAAGCACCTCAAACATTAAGTAAATTACCGATTACTCGTAAACATTTAGGACATTTACTTTGAAATATCTCCTAATTGGGACAGTAGATATGCTTTATTCCCAGGATAATGGCAGTCAGGATTGTCTTGAACGCGGCTGCATAGAGGCACTGCCGGGGGTTTTGAGGAAAAACATATATAAAGCACCTCAAACATGAAAGAAATGACCGATTTCTCGTAAACATTTAGGACATTTACTTTGAAATATCTCCCAATTGGGACAGTAGATATGCCTTATTCCCAGGATAATGGAAGTCAGGATTGTCTTGAACACAGCTGCATCATTCATTTCCTGGAACTCTTGGGGAAATCTATATACAGGAATTTTTTAACATACAAAAGTCTGAGTTTTATTTTTATAAACTCTTCCTTGGTACAGTAAAAAAGTTTTAATGTTAGCATAATTTAAGCTAAATCTCAGAAACGATTTTTAAAGATTCGAAATCAGTTAATTGTTTACTTGTATATGCTTGTGTATGATTTGTCGACATCTTATTTTGAAAAACGGATGTTGTTTCACGTAGTTCTTTCCGCTAACTTTGCAAAACCGGATGTTGTGTCACGTGAATCCTTCCGCTAACTTTATCAAAACCCTCGCGCGCTCCCAATCGAATGCGTTTACCGTCAACATCAGCCTATAGGTGCACAGAAATGTAAGTGTCGGCTGAGTTGACCAAGGAGATCCGAGTGTCGGCTGAGTTGACCGCAGTAGCTGTCGCTAGAGCCGAGCGGAGAGTTTATATTGTGGGAGCTGCTGTTGCACCATATCAGGAACAGACCGCATTTCTCCTCCGATCTCCAGCCATGGCTCCAAGTGAACGTTGTCTCCTCCAACCGCAGAGCACCACAACGGAAGGAAAGGGTTGTTTGTAAGCCGCACATGTAAGTAGCACGTGTTTTCATGCCGTTTGTTCTATGTTTACAATTGTATGAGCATTGTGCTCATAATGCGTCCAGATGCGTGTACCTGATGCCACATGTGTTAATTTTCACGTTAGTTTAAATCAGTTCAATACACAGATTGATAGTCGACTCAAACACAATAGTGCAGTATGTAGCTACAATATGAATTATGCCCTTAACGAGCTGTCTGAAACTACACAGTCACCAGAATATCAAGCTTCAAAATGTGTAACTGAGCAGACTTTACAAGCAATTTACTGTTGAAATCCTTTATCTTTCAAAGATTGCCTCTACAAGACTGGAAAAAGGCTTCAGCAGCATTTAATTTAATTTGTCCAAGTGGTTTGACAAGTCTTTTAGGTGAGTTCGCTATTATTTGATATAATGTTATTTGGCCACTAATACATGCCTCAGATCCTACATCACAGAGGCAGTTTTCATGTTCATGCCACTGAAATCAGTGGTAGATTTCTAAAGTATAAACTATCTGATAGAATGAGCAGTTAATCACATAATAATAATAATAATAATAATAATAATAATAATAATAATAATAATAATAATAATAATTATTATTATTATTATGTAACATTGATCATCATTGTGTTTAAAAAACAGCTGGTGAAGATGAAGGTAATGATAATGATACTGGTGAAGGTAATGATACAAATTCACGAAACAAACCTGATTTTTGGTGAAATTGAAAATATTTTGCCTGGTTTCAGTCACAACCTTAGAGTGTTAGATTGTACTGTAATTTAGAATGCACTGATAATGTTGATGTTCATTGATCCTTTTGACTGCATTTAAACTTTAAACAGTTCCTAATCATGATCCCTCTGTTTCAGAATGAAACGAGGAAAGACAGGTCTCAAATCAAAGTGCCAGCGCTTCCCCTCTCATATGGGGAGGGCTCAAAGACTGAAACCATTGAGGTCCAGCTTTGCCCTGACTTCACTAGAGGACTGGGGTAACCTGCCACATCACGTTGTCCTGCAGATCTTCCAGCATCTGTCTCTCGTTGACCGGGCCAAGGCCTCGTCGATGTGTCGCTGCTGGAATGGCGTCTTTCACTCCCCTGATCTTTGGAGGCGGTTTGAGTTTGAGCTCAATCAGCCAGCCACGTCTTACCTGCGCTCCACTCACCCTGACCTCATTCAGCAGATCATTAAAAGGCATGCCCAGCACCTGCAGTATGTCAGCTTCAAGGTAAGTTCCCTTCCCCGCTGTCAAACATACTCTCTCCTTTCACCTCCTCCTCCAATTTCACAACACAGCTGCCTTGGAAACAATGTGTGGCCTCCTTATTTCAAACCATCTGTGGCAGAATTGATCATGATGCATCAGCTTCCTCTGCATTAATGGGCCTAACACATTGAGGGCTGAGATTATTCGTACCATAAACCTCCATCTTTCTGTTCCTCATGTTTGTGTGCTTTTTTAAATTTTCACCTAAATGCTGAATCATTGCTGGTAAATCAGGTGGACAGCTGCACAGAATCTGCAGAGGCGGCCTGTGACATCCTCTCCCAGCTGGTGAACTGTAGCATTAAGACCCTGGGGTTGATTTCCACAGCACGGCCCAGCTTCATGGATGTGTCTCAGGTAAGAGACTGCCGGTGCTTCATATGCACATTTCAACACTTTCACTGCTGCTTTGTTACCTTCGCATTGAAAATGCCGGAAGGTTATGTTTTGATCGCCGTGTATTTATTTATTTATTTATTTGTATGCGTGTTATTCGCAAATCTCAAAAAGTATTGAACCGAATCGCATGAAATTTGGTGGGATGATTGTTTATTATCCGGGGACCAGTTGATTAGATTTTGGGATCGATCGGGTCAAAGGTCAAAGGTCATGAACAGGTCAAAATCTTTCGCAGAACTCAAAAAGTATTGAACCGAATCGCATGAAATTTGGTGGGATGATTGTTTATTATCCGGGGACCAGTTGATTAGATTTTGGGATCGATCGGGTCAAAGGTCAAAGGTCAAAGGTCATGAACAGGTCAAAATCTTTCGCAGAACTCAAAAAGTATTGAACCGAATCGCATGAAATTTGGTGGGATGATTGTTTATTATCCGGGACCAGTTGATTAGATTTTGGGATCGATCGGGTCAAAGGTCATGAACAGGTCAAAATCTTTCGCAGAACTCAAAAAGTATTGAACCGAATCGCATGAAATTTGGTGGGATGATTGTTTATTATCCGGGGACCAGTTGATTAGATTTTGGGATCGATCGGGTCAAAGGTCAAAGGTCATGAACAGGTCAAAATCTTTCGCAGAACTCAAAAGTATTGAACCGAATCGCATGAAATTTGGTGGGATGATTGTTTATTATCCGGGGACCAGTTGACTAGATTTTGGGATCGATTGGGTCAAAGGTCAAGGTCAAAGGTCATGAACAGGTCAAAATGTTCTTGAATCGCATGAAATTTGGTGGGATGATTGGTTATTATCCGGGGACCATTTGATTAGATTTTGGGATCAATCGGGTCAAAGGTCAAGGTCATGGAAAGGTCAAACTCTTTTTTTACCATAGCACGATACATTTTTGTCCAATTGGCATGCAACTAATGCCAAAATGTTCATAATTCAATGCCCAATCTTGTGATATGCGAAGGTATGCGCTCTACCGAGTGCCCATTCTAGTTTGTAACATGCAAAGAGCTTGATCAATCATATCAAGTCCTGCATTTGTATGTCAACCTGAAGTCTGCTATCGTGTCTCTTATCCCTCATAAGTAGTTACAGTAATGAAAACAAATCCTGCAAATTTTTTCGGTGTAAGACATTCTGGTTTAATCATCATTGCTTGTCCCTCCTTAGGTTCACTTTGTGTCTGCACTGACTGTGGTGTTTGTCAACTCCAAGTCCCTGTCCTCTATCAAGATTGATGACACGCCAGTGGACGACCCGTCCCTGCAGGTGCTGGTTGCCAACAACAGCAACACCCTAAAGTTTCTGAAGATGAGCAGTTGTCCTCATGTCTCCCCAGCAGGTCACTGCACATTTTTTATATATTATTCTCTTTTGTTTTGCTTTTATTAGAATAGAGAGTGGGCCAGAAATGAGGAAAGGGGGGAATGATGTGCAACAAATGTGTTGGCCTGGTTTGAAGTATAAATGTATTCACTGTATTTAGTTCTTAGGCCACCAGGGTGCTCCATGTTGATTTACTTTGTGACTTCAGGTAAAGATTGATAATATTTCATCGGGACCAGAGTGGGCGACTGAATCCCTAGAATCACCCTGATTATTTGTTTGATTTGTTGTTTCTGTTCCCATTCAGATGCTATCATGACTTCTCTTTCTGTTCCCAGGTATCCTGTTTGTAGCAGACCAGTGCCATGGACTCAGGGAGCTAGCTATGAACTACCATCTCCTGAGTGACGAGCTCCTGTTGGCCCTCTCCTCTGAAAAACACGTCCACTTCGAGCACCTGCGCATTGACGTGGTGAGCGAAAACCCCGGGCAGACACACTTTCACACCATCCAAAGAAGCAGCTGGGAGGCCTTGGTCCAACACTCACCCAAGGTCAACATTGTCATGTACTTCTTCCTTTATGAGGAAGAGTTTGAGCCCTTCTTCCGCGAGGAGACTCCCGTCACCCACCTGTACTTTGGACGGGCAGCTAGCAAAGAGATGCTGGGACGCATCGGACTGAACTGTCCTCGGCTGGTGGAGCTCGTGGTGTGCGCCAACAGCCTTGAGCCCCTGGACGAGGAGCTGATCCTAATCGCTGAACGCTGCAAAAGCTTGTCTGCCATCGGGCTCGGCGAGTGTGAAGTGACCTGCAGTGGCTTTGTGGAGTTTGTAAAGATGTGCGGGGGCAGGCTGACTCAGCTGTCAATCATGGAGGAGGTGTTGATCCCAGACAGCAGCTACAACATGGAGCAGATCCACAGTGAGGTGTCGAAGCATCTGGGCCGCAAATGGTCCCCTGATATGATGCCGACCTGGTAGGCAGACATGAAGCCAGAGCGGAGGGCTGCAGGGTGATAGACGCTTTTTGCTCATCAGTGTTCATGTTTTTTTTCCCGAAGCTGTCACTTGTATTTCGGCCTGCAGGAGACTTGATGTAAGACTGACAATGTGTTTTTACCTAAAAACTGTCTGTCTTGTGAGCTTCATCTCTATGCATAGACAGTGTGATGTAAACTCTTGCTTTTGGTCTGTAAATGATGGTTAGAATTTACAGATATTCACTGCAACCTTTTAACCATTGAGCCTAAAGAATGTGGATCTGTCATCTGTTGGCTCGTATTAAAAGCATCACACCAAACAGCATTTCCCACAATATCATCAGTCTGTTCTGTTAAGTAAATTCCAGGCCTTTTTTGTGGTGAAATATTATTCTTTACCTTATTGCTACATCCTTTTAAGTCTTAAATCACCTAATCTACTCCTACTTAATTAAGTCAGTGACTTCCTACATTTCTCAGGATACAGTTTGAGGCTGGGTCTGGACTCAGTGCATCCTGCCGTTGTTAGAAAGAGGACTAACAACAGTGATACCAATGCAGCACAGAGAGAACAGGAGTTTCCAGTTGAGGCAGAACAAGAGTCGCAGCTTTATGTAAAACACAATTGGTCTTTTGCATTTTTGTCTATTTATGTTTGTGTAAGTGGAGCTTAATAATTGGTGTCACAGGTTTCACTTTTATTACATTTAAAACAAATTATAGATGGACATCTTTGTTTCTCTCGAAGCACTGGCTAAATAGATGAACGTTTTCACACTGAATGTCTTTACTGTGTTCAAATTAGATGCCTTCATTTAGTTTCATTTATTTTAATTTTGTGCAATCTTTTTTTGTGCAAAACACAACACAGTATTCAGGCCATACTGTGACGCAATATGTTAAAAAAAAACTGCATTTAATAATTTGTCACATTTGTCTCTGTGCATCAGTGACAAAGTTGCTCAGGTTTGGAGGAAGTCTGCTTTATTGTAACTGCTATTAATTTGACTTATAATGTATTTAATTATTAATTAAAATCTGTTTAATAAACTTAATTGTTGCATATTCTTGTAACTATAATATAATACGTTGTCCCTTTTGACCTTTCTGCAGCTTTTCGTTTTTTCAACACTAGAGAGCAGCAAAGGTCTAACTGGAGGCAGTGGGCCTTTATATAAGCAGAGCAGCTACTGTATAATGAAGTATGCCAATGATAACTCATTTTTGTGTAAGTGGATTTGGCTTGTGCACACTCCATTTCCATAAAAAAAGGCATCTGAGTTTGTAGCTTAGAAGTCTTTTCTTTTTCTTTTGAATTTACCTTCTGAATTGTTTGATCTAGATGCTGCATCTGAAATAAGACTCACGCACACACACACACACACACACACACACAAATGGGATGAAGACAATTTAATTGTACCTTGCTGGGACAATTTCAATTTCCCAGACACAAAACAATACACCCAACCAGTCACTGGCCCAGCCGACAGTATAACACTTTTTTTTTCTCCTAACAAGTGGAATCTGTAAATCACACACATATGTTCGCCTCGGTGACGGGATGCATTGTGACTGTTTAGGGTATCTAAGTGAGAGGAATATATTAAACCAGCTAAGCATTTTGTTCTGGAAAAGTGCCACGTTTGGAGGGGTGGGTGGCATGACTAAGTGGGTTACCACTGTGCTCTGAAAACCCATCAGGAAAGTAACAGGCTTATGTGTTCACTACGGCAGCTTGTTATGAGGAGGGTAAGGAGGAGAGGGCCTACATACTTTTCCTTACTCATCACCCCAATCGAAGATTTGTCACAAGTCCAAGAAGAGTATTTCCCCAAAAATGAAAACATATTGGTATATATCAAATTATGAGGAATATTTACCACTTTTCATCTTCGTCCTTCATGTTGCCAAAAGTCTATTTCTCATTTGTGTACAGGCCTATGAAAGCTTTCTGTGATGACATTAAGTGTGAATCCATCCTCCATGTCATCAGAGGAGGTAACAGACTCAGAGTAAATGTCTGCAGGGGTCTCCATGGTGGGACATGGTGGGGGAGACAACCTTGATCGTTTGACCTGGCTCGTGCTCCTGAAGCTCTTCCATTCCTTCATTCACTCGTCCCGCGTTGAGGGGTCCAGCTGGTCGAGATGCCTGGCTTGCACAAGCGGGGAGGGTGCGAGAGAGTTCTTCAGCACATGAAACATGTACCTGGGGGAGACAGAATGGTGGTGAAAAATAATGCGTCTCTTTGATGTAAATCAGACCATTCCCTCTAAATATCAGCACTTTCAGACGCATTAGCAACCAGGAGGAAGGACCGAGGCGCGGTGCAGATCATTTCTGGACTTCACAATTAACATTATTTAATTACAAATCTGCCGAGGCTGTTTGTGCATCACAACAACCTTCCAATGATATAGCAGTACATGATCTGAACAAGTCAAATACAAACTTACATAAACTTACACCAATATAATTAGGAGGTTGATTCATTTTAAACAGGAGTGGAAGGAGGATTACAACAGTGGTTTCTGACCTTTGATTTGACAAGGATGTGAACTCCTAAAAATGAGCAATGTCAAAAAGTGATTTTGCATTATAATTCATAGTGATGTTATGATTGGAAATATCCCTGTATGTTTGTGTTTTGGACTGTTGGTCGGACAAAACATTTGAAGCGGTGCCTTAGGCTCTAGGTGTGTGGTGTTCTTTTCTGTCTTTTTAATGACTAAGGAACTATTAGTATTCTACTAGTAATAGCCCTAGTTAGAGAGTGTCAACCTGTAAGATCCAGCAGGGCATCCGATGATAACTGTATTTTCTTTATCCTATGTTGTCTTAGAATAAAAACAGTAAAGAGTTTAACATGCTCCTGATTGTAAACTGTAGGATTCTTTTTTTTAACTCTTTCCTTTCCAAATGCTATATGTTAGAGAACATTTCCTAAAGTCTATAGTTTTTTTAAATAATTTGTGTTCCTGTAGATGTCTTTGTGAAAATTGTTGACATTTCCCCATATACATATACGTATACATATAACAGGAGATAAAAGTAGGAACATAGGACAATTAAACAATGAAACAATCTGCTGCTTATATACTCTTCAGAGGTATTCAATAGAGCAAGCTAGCAAGCATTCAAATAAATACATTGAAAAAGCAATATAGTAACAATAACGAGGGCACATTAAAGTAATAGTACCTAAGCATCAGAGCCACCACAGTGGTGATGATGCAGATAAGGTAAAACATGGGGTCGGCCATCTGGCTCTGGAGGATCCAGTACGGGTTGGATGGAGGGTTACCAGTGACACAGATGGCGCTGTAGGCAAGTGTCACAATGAAGTACAATGCCACACTGCCCAGCATGATTATCAAGTGAACCACTGTCTGCAAGACAGATGCATAAAACAACAATTACATATTTTGAAAACAACCCCATTCGTGATAATTGGTCTGTTCAGGATTCAAATTGCATGCATTTAAAAATACACTGGATTAATGTAAATAATATTACACATACATGTTTTGTGAACATTTTTATTGTTGTTGTTATCATCATCATATTTGTATACATTGCAGACCAGACTGAAAGTATTTAATGATAAGAGCTTTGGCTCATTGATAATATATATATATATATATATTTTAGTGCTGTGAAAAATAACGCGTTAACTCAGTTAATTCAATTACAGGTTTAACTAGTTTAAAAAAAAAACGCATTTAACGCATGCGCAGAATGAGCTTCCAATCTGTCTGTTGTTGGTCGTCGGGACGAAAAAAAAGTCACTTGCAAAATGAGCTTCCAATACACCACTTCAATCTGAACTCTGTCCGCTCTCATGCAGACGGTCTGTTCATCGGTAATGATCCTTCCGCAGGTTCACCTACGGAAACCTTGTTACGACTTTTACTTCCTGTAGATCAGGGTCTCAACACGTCGATCGCGACCTGCCAGTCGATCGCGGCGTAGTGTTGGTAGATCGCATGACATTAAAAAGATTGGCCCGCCCTCTGACATGTTCTCTATAGCACGTCTTTGTTCTTTTATTAAACTAAACGTCTGTTGTTGATCGTATCTCCACAGCAGCATGTCATTTCTGTCTCTTCGCATTGCGTTAACACTTATCGATCTCTGTCTCGCGCATCGGGACCGAGCAAAAAAAAAGTCACTTGTCAATCTGTCCACCTTTAGATTGTATCATGGTGGAGTTAATGGTTGACAAACAAGAGAAAAATGCCCTGTTTAACCCTCCTGTTACCTTTACATTTACGAACATATTTTACCCTCGGGGTCAATTTGACCCCAGCAATTAAAACCTCCAGAAAATTATTAGAATTAATATTGCTTCCCAAGTTTAAGTGTGAGGTACTTTATGTTTGTTTGTTGACTACCTAAATAGCCCTTTAAATAAATAAAAAAGTTGATATTTCTGATATGTTTGACACAGTGAAAAACAGCCTGGGGTCAAATTGACCCCAAAGAACACCGACATTAAACATTGAATGGGGTCAAATTGACCCGAAAGGTAACAGGAGGGTTAAACATTCTGTTTAGGATGAAGATGTATTAATGTTCCATATGGAAGAAAACTGCTAAATAACTGCTGAGTTGCAGCACCATTGTATAGAAGAATGTATAAATGTATATATCCGTCTTTTGTCATAAATCTCTATGTTCTCACAAAATATACCGAGAATATCGGTAATATGTGATTAATCATGATTAATCCACAAAAACCTGTGATTAATCCGATTAAAATTTTTTAATCGTTTCACAGCCCTAATATATTTATAAATATATATATATATCTGTTCAGCACTCACTGAGGCTTTGATCTCTATTGACTGATGCAAAAGGATGGTAAATAAAGAGATTGTGTTCAAAGGAGTTCCAAAGGTAAAACAATATCAATGTCTGAATCCTGGTATACCTGGAGGGGAGAAAATACATGTGATCAGATTTTAGGCAAAAAGCAGCGAACCGGTCAAATAATTCAGAGGGCGCACCAGAATAGAAAAGCAACTTTGCACAATATTTTATCGAAAGCACAGAATTCCAAAGTTTCGCTCACCAAATATGGAATAAAGAAGCAAACCAGACTCTGATAGAAGGCATCGAGCATGGAGACCCAGAAAGTTGAACACGTGTATTCCTGAACAAACACACACGCACACACATTTGAATACATATACTTAGGCTTAGCAACGTACTTGGTGCATTTTAATCATGACCCAAGTCTATAAACACAAAGATACTATTGTGACTGACCCCTGCCCCCTGTCCCATCCTGTACAGTTCAGGAACACCCAGCAGCATCTCTGCAGAAACATCTCTGTCCAAAATCTCAAACATGATGGGCGGTAACGAGGTGAAGAAAAGGTTAAAGAAAATCATCAGCCAGTAGTCGATCATGGCGGTGCTAGAGAAGCCGCAGAAGAACTGGTACCAGAACAGAAGATTCACGTAGGCCTGGGAAGCACCTTAAAGTGTAGAAGATTAGATGATACATCCAGGCAAGATGTTGATTCAGACAGCAGAGCGCACAAACGTCGACTTGACACTCACCACGTTCTTATGGAAGAAGTAAATGATCATGTTGGCAAGTCGAATGTAGCACCAGTGTCCGTCAACCAGGAGAAGTTTGTTCAGGTGTTTGAAGCGAGATATAGCAAAATCACTCGCCATGAGCGCCTGCAGATGAGAGAGAGTTTTGGACAGTGAGAGAGCAGTCAAAGAAGCAAGTAACATCTTTGAAGCTAAAGACCTCAGTTCAGACCTGCATGCCCTCCTGACCAGATAGCCCGATGCCGATATCAGCTGCTTGGATCATGCAGACATCATTTGCACCATCACCTGAAACCACACAGTGAATATCAGTTCAACAACGTCAATTAAAGAAGAAAATGGATCAAAACCTACTGACGTGATGGTTCTTATACATTAATATAAATAAAACGCATTTGATTTAAGATAGTGAGTGTAGTGAACTAAATAGAATTCTAACTTGGATGTGACATCTTCATGTTCATTATGTCTGGCTAGAAGCAATTCTGAGGCCTTAGTCCCATCAGACTCATCATTGTTGTCTGTAAATAACTCCAGCCTCTTAGCCAAGAGGAAAAGGGACATGATGAAAAAAATTGGGTCACATCCTGTTTTTAGATCATCTATCTAATGCCGGTTAAATTTCATTAGGTGTGGATGGGAGATGACTGTGGGAATGCATCCCTCAGGTGGTCATCAAGTTACAGTGGTAAACAAAACAAAGAAAAGTTCATTACTATTATGAGCAAAGGGGTATTTCCCCTGGGGGTTGAAAATTAGACTGGTAATTAAATATGAAAACAGTAGATATTGTATTGGGGGTCTCTTCCTCCATTCATCATCAATGACTAGTCCCATCTGAGAGGAGCGCAGCAGTGCCTTTGTTCCAAAAAGCTCCCCATGCATCCATTAGCCAACGGGTAATTTCAGTCTATTTGAGGCCGGGGATGATTAGGACATGGTCAGGTTGTTATGAAGGGTCTTTAATGAACTCAGAGAAGCAGGGTCCACACCTGACACCTTATCTTCCTCAGATGAAAATGTGAGGGTTTGACCTTTAGTTAAATATATAAGGGGTCAAAAAGGTTTCGCCATTTAAACTGGAGGGAGGCGTTCGCTGAGGTAAAACCTCTTGAACTGGTTGGAAAACACAAGACTTGTCCTAAATGACCATTAAATACAGCCAATGCTACCCTAAGATACAAGCTGTGTGTGTGCGCGTTGTGTGAAATATAAATCCCCTCATATTGAGTGGCTCAAATATGCAGACAAACAGTACATGTTTGCAATAAGTAATTCTATATTTGGAAAATGTTAGAAAAATAACCGTTTTTTGTAGGGCTGTGACATTACAGGTCACAGAAAGGGTTGTTTCAGGTATTTTGTTTACAGCTCCACATGTTACTTAAACTCTGAAGTGTGGTCACAACAATACTTTTCCAGCCCTAATAATCTGTAAGCATGATCATTATTCTCGTCAGGTTTGTCCTCCTCCTCCGACCTTATTTCCTTTATCCCTAATCTATTACACTACATAACTCACCCTCATTTTATATCTCTTTAAGCAAATGATATTTCACTTTAATTAGAAAAATCCTGCCACAATTCTACCGCCTTTGGTATTATTTGACAAGTCTGGTCAGATCTCATGATGTAAGAATAACTAACTACCCCCCAAATAAAATCAGATGTTTCAGATAATATACTAAAGTTCATAAAGAGATGCAAGTTTAGTCTATTGTAGAGAATGTCTAAAACCACTCTCACCTCAGTATGGAAACTATGAAGATACCGCAAGTAGCGATTAGCTTAGCTCAGCATAACGCTTGCAGCTAAACTGGCTCTCTACAAAGGTAACACAATTCACCTACAAGCACTTCTAAGACTCATTCATTAATTGTATCGCGTTTGTCAAATGTGTAAACACGAGGCTGACTATCTCTTTGACTGTTAACCTCCTGGATTCTCTGGTTGTTGCCTAGCAACTACTATTGGGCAGATTGTGTTACCTGTGGACTGAACCAGCAAACTGTTTCCCACAGGTTTCCATCATTGTGCGGAGCTAACCTAAATGTTGCTTTACGTATGTTGACATTTTCATCCCGCGTTGATTTTCCCAAAACAAATTCTAATTGTGGTGTAAGAAATGAATCAGAGATGTTCCATCATGCACCATTTCACAGCTCTGAGGCAGACAGCGGCCTCCTCACCTTGTTTTTGCAGCACATGTTAATCAGCAGGTCTTCCTTTTCCAGTGGCCTGCAGGCATAGCCGACGTTGACAGCTGTTTCCGGCTTGTCACCAGTCAGCACCCACACCTGTATCCATGCCTCCCGCAGTGCCACGATGGTGTATGGGACACTCTCCTGAAGACGGTCCTCGATGCCCGTCGCCCCTGCAGGAGGATATACATCCAAAGTCAGGCAATATTCAAACACAGAGCTTATCACAGATACACAGTATGTTTTTCAAGTGTTTATTAGGATTGATGTGTGTTGGGCTGATGTATACTACCTAGCAGGGAGAGTTCTGTCTCTAGCTGCATTGCAGAGTCCATAACAAGCTCCTCTTTGTGTTCTATAGCAGCCAGAGCTCTCTGTCTGTTCACTGACCAGCTTTCATATTCCTTGTCACTCACAACCTGCAGCACATGCAGAAAGAAGTTGAACAGAGATCATCTAGTATGAGAAAATGATGCTGGTAAATATCAACAAATCAGATTGTGTACCTTCTTTGAAAAGCAAACTGTATGTAGCCCATCTTTACCATAGCACTCGAGGTGATGCTGAGTACCTGCTGCTATATTCCTCTGCTTCCCACTGAGATGTTCTGAAATAATATGACACAGATTTTTTAAAATTTCATTGTGAATTATGAAATGACCCAGGCTATCTCCATATTGACTAATAAAGGTAAATAATTTAATAAATGTGCATTAGTGAAGTTACCGAGTAGCTCCATGATGGCGTAGTCTGCCCCTTTAGTGTACAACACACTCTCTCTAGTGATTGGGTGTCGCACCAAAACAGACATTCTCTTCCTGTTGGAGTCAAAGGTCAATGTGTCCAGCACCTCAAATACCAGGTCCTCCCCAGATGGTAGCCTCAGTGTCACACTGTCAGGGGTGCGGTTTATCAGGGTGAAGCCATATGCCTTGGCTGCGTACACAAGGGCTGCCTCATCTTGATTCTCGCCTCATAGCTCAGATTATCTGAGTTTGTGTCGGATGGAGCATGCAGTGAACACATTTGGAGCCCAGTGGTGTCTTCAAAGTCCTCTTTGTTAACACAAGGGTTACAATGGTCCTCCTCTACAACTGAGTCCTCTAAAATGCTGTGACTTTTCTTGGGCTTGCGCTGCCATGAGGTGAAAATATGAGGAAGAGAGACAGACTTTGTAACTAAAGTATCCAGTGGGTTGTTTGCCTGACCAGAACTCGAAAACCCATTTTGCCCATATGGTGATAACACAAAAACAGTCTTAAAACCTTGTCATCCATTTCCACTTTGTTTCTTTTTTGCGCTTTTACCTTTAATCACAAACTTAAGGGAAAACCCACATATTTCTCCTCTCTGCCATGACCTGAGAACAGCACAGTCAAGAGCAGCGAGCACTAAAAGTAATAAAGACAATCCTGATTGCTCTTGCAAATCTCCCTTCACTATGTGGCTAATTTAGCGAGGACTCAGAATCTTTACAACTCTGGCTTTAAATATGAAAGAAAATTAGCCCTGACCGCTGCAGAACGAACAGAAACTTAGAGCTAAACAATTGAAGAGAAATTTAAAAATTAAACTAATTGTATGAGGTTCATAAGAAGAATTTCAACTGATTACATTACGGGGATTTTGCTGCAGGACTGTCCATGTCTTGACACAAGGTGTAAAGATCTATATTATATAATGACAATTAATAGATTCTTCATAACGTTTTCTAGTTCAATTTTTCAAACAAATTTGCATACTTGGAGTTTCAAAAGAACAAATCATTGTCCATCTTTCGTTTCTTGACTGTGCCCTCCACCCTCTGTCTCTGAGATGTTGCCATGGAAACCACCACCGTGTTGCAAATGGCGAGACCCAGAAAAAATTCCAGGTAAGGATCTATCTTCTGGCTGCCGCTGCAGCTCCCTGCCCTGCCAATCTGCTGAAGCAGCTTCCTGTCTGGAATCATCTGTTTCCTGTTGGAGTCAAAGTTCATCCGTTCCTTAATTAAAAGCGCCTGTCAATAAACTGTTTACTGCTTAAACTCAGCTTTCACTGTTCTGATGTGACAGGATTGGAAAAGGTTTGAGGCTTTTTTAACCTTTTCCTCCAGTTTTGTTTGCTAATGAAGCTCCAAGGAACTGTTGCCGGAAGGACCAAAGGAATGGAGGAAGTTTTTATTTATAAAAACATTCTGGTCTGTTAGAGACAGAGCATGAGGAAACCAAAGATGTTTTTTTTCTCTGTCTCAGCCTGTATCTCCAGGCCTCTCTTTGCCCTGAAGAGAAAAATAGACACAGAGCTACTATACTGTATATGAAGACAATTATGACTAATCTATAGTGCACGTTTATAGTTTATGTGACATCAGGGGTCTGTGCCGAATGGTGCCCAGCATGACCATATGTCCCGTCACAGACACAGGGGGAACTTTAAGCCAAAATGGATGCGCTTATCTCTGTCACCTAACAGCTCGACCATCTGCGGCAGGGACAGGGTCCATGAGGCTTTTGACACAAGGATGGGAGAGATTTTGGTAAACAAATAACATATTGAGGTCTTTTAGATCAGGTCATCGGTTAAAAGTTCAAAATTCTTGGTCCTAGAAACATACATGCCACATAGCTCTGGGCATTTTCCTTGACCTTGCTGCTCCTGTGTCGGTTGTCATGGTGATGTTGTGTGCAGTAAGGGGTTATGCCCAGGGACCATCCAGTCAGGGGGGGTCGTGGCCGCTGGTTGAAGATGACATCCTCCCATGACTCTGGTTCACCAAGGACAGCGAGGCGGATGGCTGCAAATCCCCAAGAACAGCGTGATACATAAAGTATGTATATTATATACGAACGATATGTCAGGTCAAGGCATTTTCCAATGTGGAGCGCTTGACTATACATGCAGTGTCAAAAGACTTTAAAGACATGGATTAGACAGCGCCCCACCCTCCTCAGTGGAATCAAAGGCCCAAGAAAACACTTAAATTAGCCCAAATAAATTAACTTTAGGAGGGAAAACTAAGAAAAGAGATCACATCACTCCTGCACTAGCTGCTCTTCACTGGCTCCCTGTACAATCAAGAATAACATTTAAAATTCTTCTCCTCACCTACAAAGCCTTGATTGGTGACGCTCCATCATATCTTAAGGAGCTTGTAGTACCATATTGCCCCACTAGAGAGCTGCGCTCACTAAATGCGGGGCTACTTGTGGTTCCTAGACCTAGAGTCTTAAAAAGTAGAATGGGAGCCAGAGCCTTCAGTTATCAAGCTCCTCTTTTATGAAACCAGCTTCCACCTTCAGTCTGGAGGCAGAAACAGTCACCTCATGTAAGAGTAGACTTAATGCTTTCCTCTTCGATAGCGCTTATCAGGCACGTGCACGGACATTTTGGGGGGCAGGTGCTCAAACCCAAAAAAAAGGCACCCATCGGCAAAATGATTTTTATATTGATCGCTGTAACTAGAAGTTAGCAAGTAATTGAAACACATTGTGTCGTGAGAAGACATGAGAGCTAAACAAAATGAAATTGTTTTCTATTAACAATTACAATAAGTTTTTATTTACAAAATGATAAGAGCGAAAAAATGCCATATAATAAACAACTTACTAACCTCGACCGCTCGGTCATGCCGGGAAATATCAAACCTCTGTAAAAGCGTTAAAAAGCCTCAGTCTGATATTTCCCGGCATGACCTCACTCTGGGTTAGTAAGTAGTTATTACAAGTGTTGTTTACCTTCGCATTGAAAATGCGGAAGGTTATGTTTTGATCGCTGTGTATTTATTTGTATGTGTGTGTGTGTGTTTGTGTGTTATTCGCATAACTCAAAAAGTATTAAAACGAATCGCATGAAATTTGGTGGAATAATTGGTTATTATCCGGGGACCATTTGATTAGATTTTGGGATTGATCGGGTCAAAGGTCAAGGTCATGAAAAGGTCAAAATCTTCTTTTTACCATAGCACGGTCAATTTTTATCCAATTGGCATGCAACTAATGCCAACATGTTCACATGACATCAAGCTCCCCACACTCTCATGCCAAGTACCAAAAAAGTGGCTGCGGTGAAGGTATGCGCTCTACCGAGTGCCCGTTCTAGTTTCTCTTGCGTTTACTCTTTTCACCCTCTGCAATGCTCATACAAGATTGATATTTGTAAAACTGGAACAGACAAAACAAAGAGAAACATACCACATAAAGCAATGTGGTACAAGGATAGCAATCATAGTTTAGCTGCAATTCTCTCGCTGTGAATTCTTGTGACATTTATAAAATGAATTAATAAGTTCAACATACTTTCGAAATAGTCTCAATAGCATTTATACAACACAAATAAGATGCCTGCCTGGATATCTCTCCCTCGCTCTGTTCACATGACGTCAGTAAACAGCTGGACAAGGCTGTGAAACCACGGATTTCGTGAGTTTTTTGTTTATTTTCTTTCTTCCAGTTGCGACGTCATGTTTTTAGCAGCGCTAATGTCGACGTGGTTAATTTATCACCAAACAGCGTCAGGGGACAAACACCGTCATGACCTGTGTGTCTGATGCTGCGGGTCAGAGGAGAAGGAGGTGCACCCGTTTAGCGTGGCGCGAGGAGCACTGCGCGAGCACTGAGTGGAGGAGGAGGAGGGGGCGGGGGCTCGTGAGCGACGCGGAGCATGTCGGGGTGAAATTCTCACAAGAACTCAACTAAATGCCCCGTCGGATATCAAAACACATTTGGGGGGACTTGATGACAGAGAGTCATTGTTATTCTTAAATACTGATGAATGAAAATAAAAGGGGCTCCAGCAAACAGGGCACTTTTCTCATCCAGGGCAAAAGGGCCGGTGCTTGAGCACCACTTGGGGTCTATCTGTGCACGTGCCTGGCGCTTATAGTTAGGGCTAAATCAGGTTTGCCTGGTCCAGCAACTAGATATGCTGCTATAGACTTATTTACTGCTGGGGGACGTTTTAGGATACACTCAGCACCTGTCTCCTCTTCTTTCTCTACCTATGGATGAATTTTCATCTTATTATGAACTCTGCTTCCTCCCCGGAGTCCTTGTGACTTCATATCTCATATGGTCCATTGGACTTGGCTAGGTCTGATGCCATGGCCCTGCTGTGCCCCGTCCACTCCTCCTCTCTACCTCCATCTGCCTGATGGATCATGGAGGTCTAGATCTTGGTCCATGCCGACTACCAACTATTCATACATTCTGTCATACTCATTGAATGTGTTGTAACTCTGTCATGATTTCTTCTGTATACATTACATCTATTGCTTCTGTCCATCCGGGGAGAAGGATCCTCCTCTGTTGCTCTCTTGAAGGTTTCTCGCTTGCTAATTCCACTTTCATGTTAAAAAGTAACATAGAACATGTAGCCTCTGCCAGATATCTCCTTAGGTTGAAGCAGGTTGTTAGGTTTAGGAGAATATCATGGCGAGGGTCTTAAAATAAACTTTTTCTGCGAGAAATCCCTGAAGGCCATGCTACCATGCTACCATACGACCATGTTACCGTACTACCATGATGCTACCATACCAGTCCTATCTTGCTCTGTGCTGTGTGAGCATTAGTCAAAGTGAGTGTAATTCATAATAGGCCTACATTTCTCAGATATTCTGTGATGAACTCCAATATTTCACAGGTTGAAAATAGGTTCATCCAGACCTTTTTAAGCTAATAACCAAACTAAAGATTAGTTATCTGATGACCTCTGGGATAGATGTCTGAATATGTTTTTTTTGTACGAGTGTATATAACTAAATAGCTCTTTTTGGTTCAATATCTGTCAATATAAGGAATGCTAGTTTAGGTCAATTGATACCGCCAACCCCAAGAACTAACCTCCTCAAACGTACTGTTATCTATCGTGCAATTACCGCTTGGAACTTACTACCTCCTCGTTTAACTCACATGAGTCATAATTTGTCATTCAAAAAACAATTAAAGGCGCACCTAAGAACATTCACCACTTGACGTATTCTATTGCTTTTTAGTCATCTGATTTTCTTTTTCTTTTTCTTTGTATGAATTAAGTTGAATTGCATGACATATATCTTATCCTTCGACTGTACTATTTTTTATTTTGTTGTACTATTTTTAACTGTTGGTTTCACGATATGTTTTGTATGTTTTTGTATGTATTGTATTTTGTCCTTTCTGTGGACCCCAGGAAGATTAGCGGTCGCTAAGGCGGCAGCTAATGGGGATCCAATAAATAAACAAATAAATAAACAAAAAATATGAAGTTTACCATTTTCTTTGTGTGGGTACTCGGTGCCCATGATGGAGCATCTGCGAAACACCATCTTGTTCTCAGTGAGGGTCCCGTCTTGTCTGAGAAAATGTATTCAATCTGTCCCAGGTCCTCTGTGATGTCCAGGGTCTTACACTGCACGCATCTGTCGTTCTCATAATCGTGCAGATCGATGTCATTGGTGATGAAGTAGATCTGACCGATCTTTACCAATTCAATGGATACATAGAGAGAGATAGGAATGAGGATCTGCAAATGAGGAGACGAAGGGAGTAGAGACAAAAGAAAGAAAGGAAAGGAGAGGAGAAAGTTGGAGTGGGGAGAACATTTAAATAAAGACAAGAGAGACAGGAGAGAGCGAGAAAAAATGGAGGTGATGTGATGACAAGTGTTAAGATGAGAGTGGACAAAACTCGGTGGAATAAGAATATATTAGAAGAAAAATTATGAGAAAAAAAATAAAAAATTAGGAAAATAAGATAAACACAATAAATACTTTCTTTCGTACACACAGTCAGACTCCTCCACCTGCAGCAGGATGATCGTAGTGAAGAACATGTAGTAGCCGGACAGACTGGGGCTGTCCAGGTGACCATTGCTTTCAGGGACAAGGTAAGGGGACCCACTGGGCAGCGCCTGTAGCCATAAGAAGTGACCTGCATGTGTGAGGACAGGGGAATTAATCATACAGACAGGGATCAAAGCTATGTTTGCCACTACACCTTCCCTGTCTCCTACTTTTGTTACTAGTATATTTTTGGGCCTGTGGCCAAAGTGTATTTGTTATGTGTTCTTATTCTATTGGAAATTAAACGTCTCCTCATCAATGTAAAACCCAGAACCAGTCTGTGTAGTGATTTTATGGTTAAGTTATGTAACTCATCACTGACCTAGTGCTCCAACAAGACACATGATGAGGAGGAGAATTACGCAGAAGATGACGTCTGTGTTCAGCTTCCACTCTAATTTGCTGCGCTTGTATCTTGGCCCGTTGTTGTTGAGCATGGACTTGGTTTCATGGCCTTAAAGGTGGGATCAGAAGGTCCAAATGGTCAGTGAACACCAAGGAAAATGTTGTCAACATTTTAAAACTTACCTATTTTGGGTCAGCTAATGTAGGGGGGAAAACAGGACAATGAAACACTAGTTCATATCCTCTGTAATATTTCAGGAAATTTGCGGGTTAATTTTTGTAATAATTAACCCGCACATTTCTTACTGACTGATATTTTCAAACATACCAACATGGATCTAGGCATTGCAATATCATTCTGTCTTTCATTTGGTTGGTTCACCTCTTTGATCCAAACTGAAATATCTGAACAGCTATTGGATGAATCGCCATGAAACTAATTTGCACAGACATCTGTGGTCCCTCAAGGATTAACTAAACCACCTTTGATGATCTTTTGACAACACATTTTTCACATGCCATGTGATAAATCAGCCATAAAACAGCAACTCAATACATTGACTTTGATTTTCCAGATGGTGCATCCTTGTATTAACTTTGATGATCCGTCATATCATTATCAGTTCACAATAGTTGAGAAGTTGTCTAATACTAAAACGTATGAGCAAAAAAACTAATGGCATTCCCATCAGCCGCTATATTTTGTGTTTCGTGCCATTTATCTAATATTAACAGGCTAACGTGCAAAATTAAGATAGTGAATATGCAATTATGCTGTACGAGCTAAATATGTTAACATGCTTGCTCTCTCAACTTGTTGATGGTTCCTGGTGTCTCACATCTAACAGCACTAGCATTAGCAAACATAAATAAAGCAAGGATGAGCATTCATGACAACACACACGCTTCATTCTCTGCTTAGTT
This sequence comes from Pseudoliparis swirei, assembly GCF_029220125.1. Lineage (NCBI taxonomy): Eukaryota > Metazoa > Chordata > Actinopteri > Perciformes > Liparidae > Pseudoliparis > Pseudoliparis swirei. The sequence continues at coordinate 12,384,129 of NC_079406.1, read as the reverse complement.
AGACATTAATATACGTTCTCTTGACATAACAAACAGGTGCTGATGGGCACTTTTCACAGCAGTAATTTTGTCAAGCAGGGTAAACACAGGTGTAATTGATATAATGAATAATAGTATTTCTATTGAGTGTACCACTTAATCCAGTGATTCTGCATTTGGGCCTTGGTCCACCTAAAGGGATCAGGGCCATAATCAATGTTATTAATTACACCTGTGCTTACCCTACAATGACACGTTAACATGGCTGCTATGAAAAAGGCATTTTCCAGCCGTATATCATTCACATTAGAATCAAAGAAAGTGTTCTGCACTACAATAACTAACCCTTGTAATGTAGGGCGACAAAATGTACAGAAAGTATAACTGGACCTTTGCAAGGATAAATATGCAAAAATTTAATTTAGAGACTTTGGTTGGCAGTGAGATAAAAACAATTTTGAGTACGGTTGTGATGGAGAAATGTGGACTCTTGATCTTCTAAAGTTCTGGCTACGTCCCTGGGCAAAAACACTAAGCTCAAGGTTAAAGCGGTGAAACAGCTGAGAAGATGGAGAATATACCTGCATACACCACAAAGCCAACAGCGTGGTCCATGTTTCTCATTTTGGAGCATCGCAGCAGAAGACTCTATTCCAGCGCCCACCTTGTCCTTATCAGGTTTCTCACTGCAGCAGGAGAAAGTGAGAAACCTCCTTTGTCCTGTCAGATCTGGTTAGATATTCATTACTGCTGATATATCCCCCATTAGCAGTTCCCCTTCTTTATGGCCATAGCTGGACAGCATGGTAGACCAGCTGTTAGAGCTGTGGTGCCTGAGGAAATCGATTATAGTCTATTACAGCCGCAATAATGCCTCTGGTGGCATCAGAAAGTGCAGCAAGTGGGTTGGAATTAGTTTTGCTTGGCTTCTCTGAAAGGCTTAAAGGCAGTGTTTGGGGAATCCATGTGATCTGTGTAGTTGATACTCACACATAACACTTGAAATGATTTAGATTGTTGTTTGGCTTTTCACACACCAAAACAGTGTTGAAGCTTTCAGGTTTAAATTCAGGATCCTGGGAAATGAGAGAAGGTATAAAGTCACGACAGTATGAATGTAAACTTTCCTACGGTAACTGTTCTGTTCTGACACGTATTACACACAGCTGTGATCTCAAAACATAATTTAACTTATCTAATCCAACTGGTATGTGCTTTCTCACTGTCATTACAGCTTTTGACCTAATGATCCGCATTTACCACAGATGGAAACTTTACAGTTGTTTCGTTAAATATCAATCACAGCACAGAGGGAATGGAGATGGAAGACTGTGAGAGAAATACAACTCTGAAGTTGTAGGTATTCCTTACAAGGATGCAGATGCCAGACATTGCCTTCCTCTGCTTCAGGTTGGTCTCTCTCTCCAGGTTGGATGTCTCTATGTGGCACACACCGTTGAGGTCTGATGTACAGTATGCAGGAGCCATACCTGCAAACTTGTCACCTTTCGGCGAAATTCACCGTTTTAAAATCAAAATAGGTCATTCACGTGAATAGTGTAGATCCGAAGAGTTTTTGTTTTGGGTGGGGGGGGCGTTTATGAGATTGGAGTGAGACACGGAGAACATGCGATGTGGTGATCTTCGCAATAAAACATCTTTGATGGGGGGACACGTCGAAGGAACAGGCTCCTCGAACAGAGTCATGGAATGGGAACAGACTCATGAACAGCTTCATGGAACAGAATTATGGAACAGAATCATGGAACAGAATCATGAAACAGAATCATGGAACAGAATCATGGAACAGAATCATGAAACAGAATCATGGAACAGAATCATGGAACAGGCTCAAAGCTTAGCAGAGCACACAAGTTAAAAAAAAAGGAAGTTGGTTCATGAATGACTTTAACCATATTATATATAATGATAATGTAAAGTTGTTATTACTATTATAAGGGCCCGATCACTGAATTATTCAGAGGACCTTTTGTCACCTTTTTCACCCCTCATGCGTTTGCAGGTATGAGGAGCAGCAGGTTTGCAGGTATAATCTCATTGCAAACCACCTTCACAAAATCACCCACACGCACATCCTTCCATCGGCTCTTTGTGAACCTTTTATCCTTGCTGAAATCATACATGTCAGATAGCAACAGTCATTACAGTTGATTTCATAAAGATACAGTCTCTGGGTGGCTTTTATATTGATTTTTGTCACATTTATTAACAATATTGGCACAGTGGGTGTATTTTGTCTGTGTTTGTGCAATCAAATTAAATATTGAATCACTCCGTATGGATGAAATAATCACAGCCGCTGCTTATGTTAGGGAATAAACAATAAAAGCAAATGAAAATGAAAAATCAATGCTGTTGTTTTTGGAGAGCAGCCCAGATGTGTTTGTTTATATGCTTTGGAATAAGGAAACTATCAGAGAAGGACAGTGTGGTATTGTTCAATGTTACGCATAACAGTTGATTGACATGTATGTTTAACCAATAGGAAGCCCTATGTTGGTAGGCTGTGGACCAATAGGATGAGGGAGTGAATGTGTGGGGCGAGGGTCAGATACGGAGTGAGCTGGGGAATAAACATGTCAACTTCAGTACACAGTTTGTCTCACGCGCATTACTAAGCGAACCCGACATGGTGTCAGAAGTGCTGTGTAGCTAAAGCAGGATATGTAACAGTTGTACTACTGTAGGGACGTCGGTCAAAGTTCGGAAGAAGAGTTCGGTGAAGTTTGATGAGTGATAAAGAGCAGGACGGGGAGGCAGCTAACGTCATGGCGGCTAACACACCCAGCGCTACGTTTAACATCCAGCCGCCGGAGCCCTTTGATTTTTCCAAGCCGAACGACTGGACAAAATGGATTCGGAGATTTGAGAGATTCCGTCAGGCAAGCAACCTGTCAGCAAGCTCCGAAGTCAACCAGGTGAACACCTTGATATACTGCATGGGAGATGACGCAGATGACGTCTTGAGAGGCTTAAAACTAAGCGCTCCAGACCAGCAAGTATACGCAAAAGTGAGAGACGGATTTGAGTCTTTCTTCATTGTTAGAAAGAACATTGTATATGAGCGCGCGCGTTTTAACATGCGCAAACAGGAGGCAAATGAAACAGTGGACGTTTTTGTAACTGCCTTACACGCATTAGCGGAACACTGCAATTATGGGACATTGCATGACGAGCTAATCAGAGATAGGATTGTATTGGGACTGGCTGATGCAAGGCTCTCCGAACGCATGCAGATGGAGGAGGATTTAGACCTGGAAAAAGCCCTTAACATGGCAAGACAATCAGAGGAGATAAAAAAGCAACAAAACACACTGAGGAGTGATGCCAGTAGTGTAGTGCAGATGGATGCAGCCACTGTGGACAGAGTGTTTGAAGGCAGAAAGCAAGAAGAGAAGCCCAAGTTTAACACATACAAAAGTGATGGAGCGAAGACACACTTCAGCAGCCAGAGTAAATATACACATAGCTCCCAGTGCTACAAATGTGGTGGCTCACCTCACCTAGACATGAGTGCCCTGCCAACGATGCAAAGTGTCATTCATGTGGAAAGAAAGGACACTTTCAGCGTGTCTGTCGTGCAGGCGAAAACGTGGACGGTATTGAGACGGAGGAGGAGGATGAAAGTTTCTTCCTGGGTTCTGTGACGTCCGACAAAGCTGCATGGAACGCTAACATAGGAATAAGGAACACCACAATCAGGTTCAAACTCGACACCGGAGCGGATGTCACTGCTGTGTCACAGATTGATATGAACCGCATATTTTCCGGGACATAGCAGCCTGTTCTCCAGAAAGCAGAGAGACATTTGCTTGGTCCGGGACGGATGCCGCTGGAGGTGTCAGGATTCGCCAGACTGCAGCTGAGGAGTGGAGTCAAACAGACCATGCAGAAGGTTTACGTGGTCAAAAATCTGAGCACGCCCTTGCTCGGATTTCCAGCCATTACAGCCCTTGGCCTGCTCAAACGTGTTGCCAGCATAGATTTGAACACTCAAGTCGACGTACCCTAGACTGTGCAGTGGGCTAGGTGAGGTGAAACGGGCATATCACATAAAACTTAAACCAAATGCTGTGCCTTTCTCACTGAAAACCCCTAGGAGAATTCCACTGCCGCTGGTGGGGAAAGTCAAGGAAGAGCTCCAGCGAATGGAAAAGCTGGGCGTCATCAGCCGGGTGGAGGAGCCAACAGACTGGTGTGCCGGTATGGTGGTCGTACCAAAGAAAAACGGTACACGTCTGAGACTGTGTGTGGATTATACTGGCCTGAATGAGTATGTGTGCCGTGAAAAGTACATTCTGCCGTCTGTGGATCAGTCCCTTGGAATGCTTGCCGGAGCAAAAGTGTTCCGTAAATTGGATGCTAACATGGGGTTCTGGCAGATCCCCTTAGCCGAAGAGTCAGTCATGTACACCACATTCATAACACCCTTCGGGCGGTTCCACTTTAACCGCCTTCCCTTCGGCATCAACTCAGCACCCGAACACTTTCAGTGCATGATGGCGGAAGTCATAGGGGGGTTGGAGGGTGTGGTCTGTCACATCGATGACTTACTAGTGTGGGGACGGGACCAAGATGAGCATGACACTCGACTCCATGCTGTGCTACAAAGAGTGGAGAAAGCAGGCATCACTCTGAATGTGGAAAAGTGTGACATCTCCAAGAGCGAGATGGCCTTTTTGGGCCACATCATCTCAGTCACGGGCATCCGGCCCGATCCGAAGAAGACGGAGGCTATCACGGAGATGAAGGAGCCCACAAATGTGAGTGAGATGAGGAGTTTTCTCGGCATGGTCAACCAGCTGGGAAAATTCATTCCTCAGCTGGCCGAAAAGGACAAAGCACTCCGCGACCTCCTCTCGAAAAAGAACTGCTGGGTGTGGGGCACGGACCAGGCAATGGCGTTTAAGGAGCTGAAAGAGGCACTTGCTTCTCCTCCAGTGCTGGCCATGTATGACCCAAAGAGGGACACTAAAGTATCAGCCGATGCATCTTCGTATGGCTTGGGAGGCGTTATTCTCCAGAAGGTGGACGGTGAATGGTGTCCCGTGGCTTATGCATCGCGGTCACTCTCTCCAACTGAACAACGCTATGCACAAGTTGAAAAGGAGGCTCTAGGCCTCACATGGGCCTGTGAACGGTTCCGGGATTTCCTCCTGGGAAAGCATTTCATCCTGGAGACCGACCATAAGCCTCTTCTCAGCCTACTTGGAGCCCAAGCACTTGATCTTCTGCCGCCAAGAATTCAGCGCTTCAGAATGAGGCTCATGCGCTACTCGTATTCAATCATACATGTGCCAGGGAAGTCACTCTGGACAGCAGACACACTGTCACGCTCGCCTGTGAAAGCGAGCATGTCCCCAGATGAAAACGAACTGATGGAGAGCACAAACATATATGTGGACTGTATCATGGAAAATCTGCCTGCCAGCCCCTCATACATAGGGAATCTGAAAGAGCAGCTCAAAGCTGACAGTGTCTGCTCACGGGTCATGACGCTGTGCAGAGAAGGATGGCCAGCGCATGTCAAACAGGAATCAGTGCTGAAAAACTACTGGCTAGAGCGAGCCACACTCACAGTGGAAGACGGTTTGCTCCTAAAACACGGCTGGTAATACCTGCAACACTGCGGAACAACGTGCTAGCCAAGCTGCATGAAGGACACCAAGGTGTCGTGAAATGTAAAGCGCGCGCACGCCAGGCTGTATGGTGGCCGGGACTTGGTCAGCAGATAAACGACATGGTACTCAAATGCAGAACATGCATACAAGAGAGACACAATCACAATGAGCCGCTCATGCCCTCAGAGCTCCCTGACCGACCATGGCAGAAGTTGGGGGCGGACCTCTTTGAACTGTTTGGAAAGACGTACTTACTGGTCGTCGACTACTTCTCGAGATATATTGAGATTGCACTCTTATCTCACACCAGGTCCACCGACATCGTCACGCATCTAAAGTCAATCTTCGCTCGCCATGGCATCCCGGAGGTAATGATGTCAGATAACGGACCTCAATTTTCTGGACAGGCCTTCGCCTTGTTTGCAGCTGCATACGGATTCAGACATGTCACCAGCAGCCCGAGGTTCCCGCAAAGTAACGGCGAAGCAGAACGGGCGGTTCAGACGGTGAAAAACCTTCTAAAGAAGGCAGATGACCCCTACCTGGCTCTACTCGCTTATAGAGCCACTCCTCTTCAGAACGGATACAGCCCGGCTCAGCTTCTCATGGGCCGACGTTTACGCACCATGGTGCCAACCGTTCCCTCTCATCTGGACCCTACACTGCCTGACAGCCATGCACTGGCTCAGAAGGAAAAGGAGAAGAGGATGTCAGATGCTGCACACTATAACAGGCGTCACCGTGCAAAAATGCACAGCGTCTTGTCACCAGGAGAACAGGTATGGGTCACCGACGCCAAGACGTCTGGAACTGTGATCCAGAACCACTCTACTCCAAGATCTTATTTGGTGGATTTACCTCAGGGGGTGGTGAGACGCAACCGCCTGCATCTGATACCTCTACAGGCGCCTACACAAGAGAGGACATCACCACAGCAGCACATGTCAGAGCAGGCTCCCATGCCACCTGCTGTGACACCTCCAGTGTTACCTGCAGAGACTCCCAATCTCAGAACTAGGTTTGGGAGAGCCATCATTGAGCCCACTAGGCTTAACTTGTGAAATGAAAGAAATCTCTGAAATATATGTTGAGTTATTGTTGTGTTAGGGTGTCATGGTTATGTGAAAGCTTAGTTGAAGCTAATACGTTTAGTTAAAGCACTTTATGTTACAATGTGAGAATTCAGGGAACTGCAGTTGTTTAATTAATGCACTTGTTTCATACAAGTTCCAATGCTCACCAAAGTGCCTAACATTGTTCTCCTTACAGCAGTGATGTCAAAGTCAAATACACAGGGGGCCAAAATAAAAAAAAATGGTACAAGTGGAGGGCCGGGCTGGTTCAATGTTTATTAAAACTCGCAATTATTGCACATATTGAACCAATACCAATAACACAGCCTATATTGCACTTAACATTAATCATTAAATTAAGTAAAACATAAATAAAATCAGTTGCAATATTTTCTCAAGGCTCTTTCAGTAATAAATTGAAAACGTTTTTTTTTCAACAGGTAAACAGCAAAATGTAATTTTCCTTCAAAGCTCAATGGCAAGATAAATGCAAAAATGAAACAGCATGCATTAAAAAAAAAATCAGTGTGCTGCTCTGATCCTCACCAATGACTGTCTTTTATAATAAAATTAGAAAAGTTAGTGCAAACTTGCAAAAGTGCAAAACAGTTGCATTAATTTCTTAGGCAACATTTCCCTGGGTCCATTCAACTGGAGAAGAAAAAAAAAAATTCCCTTCAAAGAAATATCAAGTCCAAGTCCTTTCTGCTCACTTGTCTGAGGCTGAGCCCGATACTTGGTGTCTCATCTTGAGTACAAGTTCATTAATGTTTGGGGTCAGGCTCTGAGCTGAGGAAATCCTCAGGATTGACTTCAGGTGTTCATCAGTAAGACGACTCCTATGTGATGTTTTGTTTTGTTTCATCAACGAAAACAGTTGTTCACACAGGTATGTGCTGCCAAACATAGACAGCATGCGAGCAACTTGGGTGCGCAGCTCAGGCATTGTGTCAGGGATGAAACGGGCAAACTCAGCAGCGCCCACGGACTCATATTTTGCCTTCAGTGTGTCATTACACTGGAGCTCAATCAGCTCCATTTGGAGATTTGCTGGTGCACTTTCCACGTCAACTGCAAATGGATTGCTGAGTAGTTGAAACCTGCTTTTTTGGGCTTCAAAGTCGGAAAATCTCCGCCTGAAGTCGGCAGCAAGTATGCCGAGTTTGTCAGCAAACTCTGTACTCGGGAACACGACAGTAGGCTCACTGGGCTCAGTAGGCTGTTTAGAGACCAGCTCGTGCATGGTCTTGCAACACGAAAAATGGTCAAAGTTATTTTTTCGCATCTGCGTTTCCCACAGGCTCAGCTTGGTTTTAAACGCCCTCACAGTAGAATACATGTCAGAGATGACATGGCCCCGCCCCTGCAGCAGCAGGTTCAGTTCATTCAGATGGCCAGTGATGTCACACAGAAATGCGACTTCACACAGGAACTTTTTATCACGGAACTCTGTAGTGTCTTTCCCTTTGCTTTCCATGAACAGACAGATATCCTCACGCAGCTCGAAGCACCTTTTCAACACCTTTCCCTTGCTTAGCCACCGCACCTCTGTGTGATAGGGCAGGTCACCATAGTCTGAATTTAACTCCTCCAGAAACGTCTTGAACTGGCGGTGATTTAAACCTTTTGCTCTAATGAAGTTAACTGCTCGTGTTATGGTGCTCATAACATGTTCCATTTTCAAAGCTTTGCCACACAACGACTCCTGGTGTATGATGCAGTGATAAGATATCAGCTCACCCGTGCCGTCTTTCTCCTTTTTTCTCTCCCGAATCCTTGCCACCAAGCCACTTTTATGACCGCACATTGCGGGCGCTCCGTCTGTTGTTAGTGCCACAAGTTTGTCCCAAGGCAGCTCCATGTCATTTACACATCCGGATACCTGTTCATACAGATCCTTCCCTGTAGTTGTGCCATGCATCGGACATAATCCCAAAAACTCTTCTGTCACGCACAGGCTTGAGTCCACTCCACGGATGAAAATTGACAGCTGAGCAATGTCCGATATGTCGGCGCTCTCATACACAGCAAGGGAGTATGCGATGAAATCTTTTCCTTTTCCCACAAGCTGTTGTTTAAGATTCGTGGAAAGCTGGTTTACACGGTCAGCAACTGTGTTTCTGCTCAGTCTCACATTTGAAAATAGCTGCCTTTGTTCTGGGCACACAACGTCACAAACTTTGAGCATACAGTTCTTTACAAAGTCTCCCTCGGTAAATGGCCGGGCTGATTTTGCGACCTCTTCAGCCACGATAAAACTGGCCTTGACTGCAGCCTCGCTTTGTGATTTGGCTTTTGTGAACATAGCCTGCTGGGACTTAAGATTTCTTTTTAACTCTGCTACCTTCTGTAGCCTTTGTTCTGTGTTCATATTCTTGTATTTGTCTTTCTGTGCGTCTGTGTGTTTCGTTGATGTTTCATAGTGCCTTCTTAAGTTATATTCTTTCATAACAGACACGCTGTCTCCACACACAAGACACACAGGCTTTCCTTTACCGGTGAACATGTATTCTGCCTCCCACCTGTCTTGAAACCCCCTGTTTTCAGCGTCTACCTTTCTTTTTGCCATTTTGGGGGAGAGGGAGATGACAATTGAAGGCGATGTTCAGGCCTCCACTGTGACTCTGCTGCTGCTGCTCATGAAGTGAAGAGAAGACGCGGGATCGCGCTCGCTCGCGGGCACTCGGTACGCGCCAATGCACTCGCAGTGCATCTTGGGACTTGTAGTATTATGGTGCTGCGGACACATAATACTGCGGGCCGGTTTTAATAGTAATTAGATATCATCCCGCGGGCCAGAGAGAACTAATTCACGGGCCGGATCTGGCCCGCGGGCCTTGACTTTGACACATGTGCCTTACAGGGTTCGAATGGTCTGATGGAAACAATAGTTTATTCTCTGTTCTTAAAAGGGAAGATGTGGTATTGTTCAATGTTACGCATAACAGTTGATTGACATGTATGTTTAACCAATAGGAAGCCCTATGTTGGTAGGCTGTGGACCAATAGGATGAGGGAGTGAATGTGTGGGGCGAGGGTCAGATACGGAGTGAGCTGGGGAATAAACATGTCAACTTCAGTACACAGTTTGTCTCACGCGCATTACTAAGCGAACCCGACAGACAGTAGCCTACACATTATGAGTCGAGGCTGTTCACAGAGTTTGAGGCTTCCTATAGAGCCACATGCGCTATGGTTTAACCCTGTTAGGTAGGGCAAGGTTTGGACCCAAACGCAGCAGGCAGAGTTCTCAAAAAACACAGGATTTATTATTAATATCTAGCAGGAACAAGAACCGGCCAAGAACAAAAACGAACAGACACCTAACAAGCAGCAAGACACAGGCTAAATACAATGGGGAAACGAGACACAGGTGGAGACACAGGTGGAAACAATCAGGGCGTGGCTGGGAACAATCAGGACCGAAACAGACAAGCACAGGGAAGGAAGCGCAGGGAAACAGGAAACGAGACAGGGACTTCAAAACAAAACAGGAAACACTCCAAATCATAACATAACCCTGCACGTCAAGCTGGCTAATCACCAATGACAAAGCGATACAAGCATGCTGCCCTGCATGTAGGACCTGATCGGGTGACTGCTACATGACACCACACCTCGCCTCAAAAAAATCTAGGAGGGAGGGTTTTGTATTTTAGTATAACGTGTTTAGATTATACTTACCAGGTTTTAGTTACCGGTTTCTAGTTATGAGAAGTTAATTTATGTGGTCATAATATGTCTGTGTCATAATCAGAACGTTTTTAAATGTGTGCCAGTCACCTCCATACTTTGACATTTTGGAAAAAGTTGTTATTTGCTTTTACAAAACTTCTCATCGAAGTCTGCCAGAAATAACCATATTTCCAACTGCCTTAAAGATCTCACATTGCCAAATAACGTCTTCATCTAAATGTAGCTGCTCTTGTGAATTTGGCTACCTGATGTGTCTCTTGAAAATGTCATTTGTGGAGAAGACATATCTCTAGAAATATAGTGACACTTAAGATACTGGTTTGATAGTAGATAGGGTATAAGCCACATTTATGCAACACGTGCTGTAGATGAAATGAAATAGCTGGACTCTTAAAAGACGGACAGGAACCGTCAGATTGGTGACTGCATGTTCTGCAGAGAGCAGACAATAAAATTAGACAAATTTAACAATTCAATGACATGTGTTAAAGTCATTAAGTCAATCACCATGATTATTAGCTGGCGTGTTCAACACATTTGAGCGTAGGGGGATTGACAAGGTTTTGAGATACAGACCAGATTGATAGAATAACCCTAAAGATAAGGCACTCATGCTCAAACAGACACACTTCACACCTCTTTGAAAACAACAATCGGTTGAAGGGTGATTGGAAATAAAGACGTGCATCTGAGAAGGTCTGGTCCATAAGAGTTAAATCCCCCTCATCTGAAAACATTCCACGTGGATGTTAACATGCACAGCAAGGATGTGTGTTCCTCGAGCTCTCAGATGGATTCACTTCACCTAGATAGAAAAAACAAGGAAGTGTGTGGAAGCCTAAAATGTATTCCTGAAGTTCTTCAGGAAACATTCGTTTGCTTCAAAGAAACCCAAGGCAATCGATTCTGTTCTAATCTTTACCAACCCCAAAATGGAGCTTTAACATTCCCACCCAGCAAGCAATAAGAGACCCACGAGAGTCCGCTTGCCATGACTCAACTGCTGTTTATATGACGGCGTGAGGCAAAGATGACGAGTGTCTGCAAACAGGCCCAGAGGGACCGCGCATTCTCACAAGGGTCTGAGATGCTAAGACTGGGTCAGCACTGAGGCCACTTATCACCACACACACATGCACACACACACACACACACACACACACACACTCTCACACAAACACACACACACACACACACAGGAGATACAGGGTTTCCCCCCAGCCTGAGGCTGCACTTCCCAACAATGATCTGAAAGCAAGCAACTGCTAGTTAATGATAGACCCTTCCAGAGGTTGAATGTTTGAGGGTTTATCATTGGAGTGGCCTCTATCCTTACGTGAAACCGTTCAAAAGTCCCAGCAGAGAAAAGTTTTTTGAGGTCTTTATTCTCATTTGTGAATTATTCCTCCTTCACCAGTGATTCAAAAATAGATAACTGCTAACCTTACTCTCTTTGCTGACGAAACATCCAGATGAGGATTTCATCAAATGTGCACATTGCGATGGTGAGAGATATTGTTGTAAGGCTCTTCAAAAGAGGAATAATCTCCCATACATTTACCATTTCAAGTAAAAAATGATCACGGGGTGCGGACATGTAGAGGAGGTAAAACACACACAATTACGCAGATCTACACAGACTCACAGATAGCAACATGCTGGGTGATGAGAATCATTAGGCACCATGAGTGCTTCCACTCGCTACATCATGTATGTACCGCACAACTGCCCTGTTTCTATATTAAAGACATGATTGTATTTGAGTCGGTTACCTGCTGTAGATGAAGCACTGCGTGTTGTTGAGCTTTCTGTCCGACCGGTACCTCCTGAAGTCCTCCCAGGCGGCTTTCAGGGCCGTCAGAGAGAGGATCACACAGATGGGGACCAGAGCTACCTCTGGCTGAAAGGCGTTGACTATGGGGACAAAGTTCAGAATAGCCAGGCACACAAAGTATATGTTAGCCAGATGGTGAAACGGCTCAAAGAGGTTCATGGGGATGAACAGGAGGATGGTGTATTTAGTGGTCTTGATGGCATTGCCAAGGAAGTAGCGGTTGGGTTGCTTCGCATTCCCCAAGACCTCATAAGGCAGATTGGACACCAAGTTGCGGATGTCCTTTTCCCCTGCTCTCTGACCTCTCAGAGCATCTCTGACCTGGTGCAGAGGACTCTTCAAAGTCATAGCTGCTCCGAGTGTTTTTCTTTTCCTCTTCTTATCAACTTTTCCTCCCCATCTTCTCAATACTCAAAGCTGCTTTGAGGTAAAAGTACTCTCTGCAGGGTCTCCTTCAATGAGCCTTTTCTGTGTGTGTGTGTGTGTGTGTGTGAGGTGTAAAAGGTTGAAACAAATGACAGTACACCTGGTCCTCCTCTAAGTCCGCCCATTGCATCATCAGGTGTGTTTGCATTCCTTGCACCGGAGCTGTTCAAGTGAATGATTACTGTCAGACATTTAGCAGAGGGTGCTCCAGTGACTCAGCTGATTTCAACTTTGTTGTCAATATTCTCAAAGTAGAAACCAGTTTTCAAGTCTTTGAATTCATCCACATGGCAGAATTATGAAGTCAGTGACCTACATAGTAAAGTTTTTATTATCATTAATACTGTCCTTGAACATTTAACACACAAAAAACTAATAAAAGACAAGAATAGCACAGCTGACAATCTAATGTTTGCAGAGCAGAAAATTGGTGCAGTGGGTCATAAGGAGATTTGAACTGACAACACAACATGAGCAGAGTGCTCGAGGCAAAGATAGGACGAGTCTGTAGAGTGTGAATGAACACAGCAGAGATAATTGTTCTGTGTACATGTGTGTATGAGACTCCCATGTATGATGGACTACAACAAAGTATCTTCTTGCACAGATGGCATGCATGTAGGAGGCCTTCCACTTTCTCATGTTGACATATGTTGTCTTTTTTTTCAGTGCAGGCTCCAGTTTAATTAGGCCAAATTTGCACTGGGTCACACATTTTTTAAATTTAAATGTTAGACACATTTACAACCGTCGTAATAAAACTTTATGTTCCTGGTTAATTATTTGATACACAGCATATAGAGGCGATATTGGGAAATTGCCTCCAAATGGAAATAGATGAGCCTTTATTGTTCTCTTTAACGGGTGCCATGTGTGATCTTGCAAGTGATTTAGTATCAATCAAAACATTTTAATAGCCTTCTGTTTTGTCCTTGAACAGCTGACCCAGGCAGTTCATCTCTGCGAAATAGCTCAGCATGTTCTCCCATCCGATTTGTGTGTAGAAGGGGAGTGGCGTGACGCGAGTGTGCCAGACTCACCCTCTCACCCGTCCCAGTCAGCTCTGGCTGGGTTTGGCATGGCTGGCACACCCAGTCAACAGTGGCGCAGCTGTGAGTCCACACTGCGCACACAGACACACACAGGAACAAAACACACACTTGGAAACAAAACACGCACGATTCCACAGAGCAGAGGTCTGTGCATTCCTAATTACTCCAGTGACATGGAAACACTACAAAGTAGAAAGCATCTGCATTGTCCCCCTTCTCTTACATGTCAACACTAATTACCTTTTTAAAAAGAGGAAAAGAGGAAGAGATAGAGAGCGCGGGCCAATTTAGCACAAACCATCTGTCTACTGTAGTGAGATAATACATCTGTTAAAGTGAGGGGGAGACAATTTTTACCAATGAATGGATGAACCTGGAACAAGGTTACATGTCGCATTGCATCAGCTTTTACACCATTTTGTATTTTTACGTAGTTTTTACACACACACACACACACACACAGATAAGGATGTGCACACAAGGACACATACACACACGCACCATGTGCCCCATGTTGGTCTCTTCTGTTATTTCAAAAACAAGCTCCAGCTATAAAATCTTCAAACATAATTATCTGTGTGTCTAAAGCTGGACTGAACCATTTAACCATCTCAAAATCCTAATTTCCAGCTTGTATCATTAATTCTGTTTATGATGTTCATCAGATATTTCCACAGTTAAAACATCCGCCCTCTGTTTTTCTCTCCTTGTGTTCTTCTGGTCCTATTAAGTTGAAAATAAAAAATGAGCAATAGGCCACGCTAGAACAAAATCATTATAAATATTAAGTGTTTTGCACCATAAAAAATGCAATAGCATCCATTTAAGGGATGTCACAGTGGTCAGGACAAGGACTAAGTGCAGTGCAGAGTGCAGTGGGTTTGCTGAATGAGGGGAGGGTGCAGGGAGAAGTCAAACCATGGATGGATGGACGGTTCTTCTTGCCCTCTTATTTTCTTTCTCTTTCTGTCTTCCTGCCCTTGCAGCCAGCGGGCAACAGTTGAGTCCACAGAGTGCCTCCATATCTATGGCTTTCTGCGTTAATGTCCCCTGAGGCCGGCGCTCGGCCCCGCTCGGACCCCAGCCGAGCCCATCTCAGCCAAGACCACCACTGCGGCCTCTCGCTCCGACTCCTCTGCCTCTCCATCCATTATGCAGCCAATAGTCCCCAGATGCAGCCATCACATCTCTCTTTTCACCCCTACATGTTCTCACTATGTGAGTGTATGAGCACTGGTCACTCGCTCATTCAGACACTCAATCAGCCATGACCTGACAGTCAGTCATCATGAGCTGCACATTTATTCAAGACACATACAACCAGCACCTGTGTAGTCTGTTATTGAAGTGATAGACTGAATTGAGTTTTAATTGGATTTAGATACATCTTCATAATTGCTGACAATCAAATTACACAAGATATTTACAATCATTATGAAATATTACAATTGGAATTTACAGAAACTTTTTACAAAATATGCCTGACTTCAATGCCTGGATAGTGGGGTCCTTGTTTAGTCATCTCTGGAGAACAAAACGTTGACCCAAAAGTCACTGGTGTCTGGAAGTGCTTTAGTTTCAGCAAGTAGATGCTTTTAGAGTCCATTAAAAAGAAAGTAAAGAGAGAAAAGTCCAAAAAGTACAGAGTCATCAAAGTTGTGAATTGTGTTTTTCTTTTTCCTCAGTTAAATTGCTCTTTTTTTATTTTTTTTACTGAATGGAACATTTGATCTGTAATTCAACTGCAAAAACAACAACAGAGACCCATTTAAATAGAATAAATCCATAATATGTACACAATAATGTGAGTATTGATTTATAAAAATGAATCATCTCTTTTCTTTAAATATGATTTATGTTTATCTACAGTTTTTCAAAACAGAAACCTAATCACAATGAAACGCATCATACTTCTATCATTCAAATCTACTGATAATGATGATTGTGGATTGCCATATTTATGCAGCAACTCTGGTTGCAATGAAACTCAGCTCATCTATCAGCAAAGTTCTTAGACCAGCTCCAGTCGTGTTAAAGCCATTCTCCGCCTCTGAAGCTCCTCACATGATGACAGATAGTACGGAGGAGTCAAATGTTCCCTTGAAAAAAAGTAACACATGGTGAAATGGGCTTGATTCTGTCAGCACAGCAAAAGCAAAACAAAAACTTGGCCAAAGCATCAGAGTCCAACACTTTGGCTTCTTCACCGGATAACATGAGACCTTGAAACAACTGAGGCAGCGTCTTCTGTTCAGCATTGGCACCATAAAGCCCCACAGGGATGTCCAGAGAGAAGAACGCCCCCTGTTGTTCACCTGTTGTCATCCAGCGATGCTTAAACCATCCACTCAGGTGGGCAATCCAAAGACAAAGCTGCAAAAATAGTAACTGACAGACTAACCTCAACTAGTGAAACTAAAATGCTTTGCGCTCCATCGTCATCATGACTGAGATGCAAATGAAATCAAACATAAGCATGCTTTTAAAGGATGTTTTTGATATACAGTAATTATAGGAAAATAGACTATCAAGGATGACTCCTTTAAAATCATTTATAAAGCTTTCCTGGATGCAGACAGCTTGGCTACGAAGTAAATAGATACTAAACAAAACAAATCCTTAAAGTATATGCAAACACAATCATAAATATTTGATCCACAGAGAGTAAGCTACGAATGACAAATATTAGTGATATATTGAAATTCTGGAACAGGCACCATTTCTGTCTTTTTAAAATTCGCTCTTCTTTTTCGAGTGTTTGTCAGTCGATTAAAGGTGTTTCCCAAATCCTAAAAGAGTCACTGGTGACTGAAGTGTTGGGTGCTGCTGCAGTCCATCCAAAAGTCTTTGCTTTCACTTAATTTTTTCTAAAATGAACCAGCTAAAAAAAGTTGGTCCACTGTTTATCTCTCTCTCTCTCTCTCTTTCTTTCTTTCTTTTTCTCTCTCTCTCTCTCTCTCTTGATTTCTTCCATCTAGTCTAACCCCCCCCCCCCCCCCCCTTCTTTGCAAGTTGGCCACCGGACGCCACCGGGTTTAATGGACGTAGTAGAGCCAGTAGACGACGTTGAAGAAGGTGAAGACGGTGGGGAAGATCATCCTGGACCACTTATCAATAAGGTTTACGTCGGCCAGGTCTGGGATATTCACCTTGAGCTGGGAAGCCCGTCTCCGTAGGCGCGACTTCTTCTGGGCGTTGCGCTCCAAGGCGGCGCTGTGGCCATAGTTCTGGCGAGCCATGGCTGCCCTGCGGTACTGCAGCGTCGAGCTATCATAGGCCAGCATGGTGTTGCGGGGGTCTCCGGGTGCTCCAAGGCCCCGGGACAGATCCCCGCCACCACCCATCTCATTCTTCATCTCCAGGGTGCTGAACAGGATATTGTCGTCAGGAGTCATCTGTGTGAGGGTGTAAGAACAGGTGGAGCCATGAGAGGTTACTGCCTAGGGGAAATCTAAAAGGGTTTATCAGTCTAGTCAAATTATGCATAGCTATTATGATCATTAAGTCATTCACTGTAAAAAATACTGATGAGGTGCAAGAATGGGTAATGCAAATGAGTCAAAAATTGTGTTACACATTTTAAGCACTTTAAATTCTTATTATTATTGATCATCTGTCAATCAATATCTGAGTACGAGACTATGAGATAACATTCCTGGAAGTGCACAACGCACTCCACAAATTAATTATCATGGCGAAATCTTCATTGTCATCTCAGAATTTCAACCAGAGTGGTTCAAATTCTATTGATTCACAAGACAAACTGAATAACAAAAGAGAAAGCAAAGGAAAAAAATGTGACAGGAGAAGGTTGAGATAAATAGTAAGGACTTTGCAATGATGGAGGAGAGGCTGTAAAGGTTTGGGGGCAGGTCAGGAAAGGCGTGGGAAGTGAATTCGGATCAACATTTCTTCATCCATAGCCTGACTTCTGAGGAAAACGTCCTTATAATCCAATACTGTCCTGCTTTAAGTGGAGCTTTTTGTTTTTTGTTGTTTTTGTGTAACTCACTTTGAAAGAAAAACCACTTATCTGGCACATCATCAAACTGCAAATGATCTCTTTCTCTTGTATGACCATCCGTGTTTTTCAATTGCTTCACTTAGCCTTAAGAGAGTTATCAATTTCCTTTGAGATTGTCCAGTATTTGTATCTGAATGATATTATTGAAAGAGAAGCGACTGATGTTTTCTTATCCATAACCATATTTGTAATTTCCCATCAATTTAGATGTACAGCCCAGGTAAAGATTACATTAATGCCTGCAGAAATCAAACTTCTAAGCCATGTTTGTCAGGAAAATGCATGAAGAGCAAACCAAGAGAGGGAAAAAACACAATGGTGGGAGTGATGATCAAAGTTGCCTTAAAAATCTATAGAAATCAAAGAAATGCACAATAACTACAGCATTTTCCTCTGATCTGGATTGATTCAGATTGATGACATTGTTAGTTTTGACTTTCAAAACCTCCAGTACCTTATTTCTTTGCTCGCCTAGTCCTAATGCGGCATCGTCCACAAAGATGGGATCCCACATCGAGTCATATGCGTCAATTTCCCTCTGTTTCATTCTGGCATACAGAGCATCATCTCTCTGAACTACATTTCCCACCAGCCACTGCAAGCATACAAAATCAGCACTGTTACTTAGGGGAAATCGTAGCTTGCCACACTCAGAAGGAAAGGGTGTTTTATTTTGTATGTTGTTGTTGTTCCTGCTAACTAAAGAGAAGGCTTTGGCACCACAGCCAGTGCTTTTTCCAAGGCGCCTTGAGAGACACAGACATATGGAGATAAAGTATAAGCCAATCATTGCTTCTGCATTCACTCTTTCAGATCCTACTATAAGTAATCAAGTTGATACACAAGGCATTGAGAAATGGAGGGCTAGAGTAGGAGTAAAGAGTGCTAGTAAAGGACATCAAGCATAGATCACAGCATCACATTGACCTTGAGAGGAGAAGAACTCATTTGCTCCTTGAAAGAAACACATACACACACACACACACATACATTAACCGACAGCACAGATACTTCGACAGGAAGTCCGGCGCATATGTACCTTGTTGGGGTCGGGTCTCAGCCTATCGTTATTGGCCGCGGCTGCTTTCTCAGCCGCCTTCTTCTGCCGCTGGGGGCCCTGGCCGAAGAAGATGTAGTTGACGAAGGCGTACTCCAGCAGGGCCAGGAATACAAACACAAAGCACCCCATCAGGTACATGTCAATAGCCTTCACGTAGGGGATCTTTGGGAGCGTCTCTCGCAAGTGGGTGTTGATGGTGGTCATGGTCAGCACAGTGGTGATCCCTGGATGCCACAGATCAAACGGTTAGAAAGAAAGTGACATTTTTAGACACTGAAATAAAATGCTTTTAATATTATCTGTACAGTTAAAAGAAATATGATTGTTAATTCGACTGAAAGTTCATTTAGTTGCATGGCTCTAGGAATGTCAATGTCTTTCCGGTGGTCCAACACTTTGATCCAGACTGAAATATATCAACAACTAGATGGATCAAGACATTTTGTACAGACATTCCTGGTCCCCAGAGAATGAATCATACTTTATACCCTTACTTTTCCTGCAGCGCCGCCTGCAGGTTGACATGTTCAAGTGTGTGTTGGATGGCCATGAAATGTAGTACAAACCTTTCCCACTCAGGATGGATCATATTAATTTTGGTGATTCATTAAATTTACCATCAAGAAGCAGAATTTGTACTTGTCCAACACATTATGACCAAATACCTGGAAAACTAGTGACATTCCCATCAGCCTTATATTTACTGTTCACTATCCAGTAAATTCTGTCCACATACTATGAGTGTCCACTATAAAGAAATTAATGAATGAACAAAGGTGACTTGTTTGAATTTAGCGTACATCAAAAAAAGGATTTCAGTTGTCCTTGTGAACATAAGAATTCCTGTTTATCACGTACAACGTATAACGTTTAGCAGGCCTGAGATAATGTGAACCCATGTGGATAAAATGATCCCTTGAAACCTCCTGAGATGGGAATTGTGTGTGTGTGTGTGTGTGTCTGTGTGTAGGTAGGTAGGTGTGTGTGTGTGTATGTGTGTTTCAGAAGGTTTAAATCCAATCATGTATTAAAATGGACACGGAACAAACTGCAGGCTATATAAAAGCACGTTGTAAACATCTACTATTAGTCACAGCACAATTCACCTGTTTTTCTGACATACACACACTGTGTTTGATACATTAGTCATCTGCATGCACAATCTGCATTTGGTCAGATTCACACGTATTATAAATAACCCAGCAGTGTCGCTGTGGCATGGAGCCTCGTCTCTCATTGGCTGTGCTCACTCGCTGCATGTTCTCAGGACGCTGAGCAGAGATAGATCTTTAAATCACGTTACCCTCTGAATGTACTGTCTGGGGCTCCAAACCGCGTTTGTCCCACTCCAGAAAACAAATGGTGTGTGACAATAACGACACACACGAAGTTCCAAGCCATTTCCCCTGCTTCTCCGACCGGTCGTGCCCACGTTTAACATTAAAAGGGAGCTTTCATTTCGGTATCGGTGCTATTTGGACATTTGTGTAAAAACAGTAAAATGTGTAAGATGCATTTATGCAAACGTTGCCACCTTTCGGATGAAATTTAGCTGTGATCTGCCTCTGATTAGCTGGGATCTTCGACCAATGAGAGGCTCCGATAGACAGACATGCAGAGAGAAAGACAGCACGCTTCAAGGTCGAGCTGCAGCGCAACTCGCTCTGTATGAGTCATGCATATAGTCATCTCTGAACAACAGACATTTAGACAGGCGGCCTATCACACAACACTATCACTCACATGCTTAGAGCTAATGAGAACAAATAAAGAGTGAAAACAGAGATCAGGCAGACATAATAATGGATACATCTAAAACAAGTCTAAATGTACAAGATGGAGTGGAGTGTGTTAAATGGCTCAATGTATTCTCTGTTATCATTTAGCTTTGGGTTATTTCCAAGGGTCACTGTTCAGCGGAGCCAAGGCGATCCTACCCAGGGCCACTCTGGCAGCCGAGGCGTCGTAGTTGATCCAGAAGGAGACCCAGGATAGGATGGTAATCAGGATGGAAGGCATGTATGTCTGCAGGATGAAGTAACCAATGTTCCTCTTTAGTTTGAAGCTGAGGGACAGGCGGGGGTAGGAACCTGAAGGAGGCACAGGGAGAGAGGAAGTGGGATAGAAATCGATTTTCCTCAATGGCGCTCATTAAAAACTATATTTTCTTTAAAAACCGGGAGCCTGCTCCATATTTTGTGTGCATGTGGAATTCAATATTTAAAACATAAATGTAATTTATGAATTTTTCCTCATAACCTGTTCTTTGTGCACAGAAAACCTGTACCAAAGACAAAGCTGGCTGTCATGTACCTGTAGAGAAGACCACATTTTTAGAGATGAGTTTATAGTCAACAATATCGAACTGAGGCAGCTCTATTCTGTCGACCCCGGACACGGCTCCTTCTCCACCACGCCAGTAAAACTCAATATCATCCGTGGTGTAGCCATCTGCAGAGGAGAAACCAAAGAGAAACATTTACATCGCCCAATAATGATCTATAATACATCATCATTTCAAATGTCAATACTTTTTGTGTCTTTTAGCTCACTTTCTAGAGCAGAAGTTCTTAACCTGAGGGTCGAGAACCCACAAGGGGTCACAATGTACTTTTGAGGGGTCACAAGATGATTAAAATGTTGGCTATGTTAAATTTTCAGGTTTTTCTTTTAAAGGGCTACAAGCCAAAGAAGTTTCTGAAATTCCTGTTGTAAAGCAGACAGACATTAAAACCAAAATGAACTGATTAAAGAAAACATTTAGCTTACTATATTTGTCAGAGAAACTATCAATGTACATGAACACAGCAAGCAAGTCATTTAAAAAAAGATTTCTTCGTGGTCCAAGTGGAAGCTCCAGAAACTTCACTCGCTTGATCGTCAAACAACAATCTTTTAATGCAAAGAAAAAAAGAATGTTGTCTTATTTGTGTGTTATATCTTTGATCTTCCAACAACATAGATAATGAATACAATAATGTACTAAATCATACAATAATGTGCAACAAACTCTCAAAGAGTGTCTGTTGTAGCTTCCAATAAAAACAAGTGACAAATAAATGTTACATATTCATCGTGAAGGATTACCATCTCCAGCAGGTGTGTTATCATAACATACAACTTGTTCATAATGATTGTAATTGCAAGGGAGGTCATTGGTTGTATACTGTAAATGTTTGCATGTTTGAGACAATGTTCTTAACTGATGTATGGTGAGTCACTGGTGAGCAAAAAGCTTCATTATGTATACAATTTTAAATGAACTGCACTTTTATGGGGATCTACCTGGGGTTTATAGTGTAGAAAAATAATCAACTCCAATGCATTTAAAAGACTAAGAGAAGAGAAATGTTGGGGGCAAAGCATTGGCCACTCGTGCTATTTTAAAGCTAACACAGCAAAGATGTTAGATATGTTTGTTGCACACGGATGAAAACCGTTGCAGTTGCATTTAGGGGAATAAAGTGTTGCAACCTGTCTCACAATAACGCCGTCAAACAGGGAGCAGCCATCTCTATTCTACTTTGTCTGCCTCACACTCAAAATAGAGGGAGTGTTGAATAATTAAACTGCAAGGCTTTGATTTTCTTTAAATTAACACGTTATTCTTCCTTCTGTGGCACTGACATTCAAGGTAAAGTTAATCATGGTGCTCTTGTTGGACTGTTATTGGTTGGACCACAGCAAACTTCACTATAACCTTTTCCACAGCAGACATGTTGACTTGTCAAAGTAGGAAAAGCACAGGTTATACTAAATCAACAATAACGGTGTTCATCATGAACCTGTATACACACCACAACACAATGAAACTGAAGACCGAACAGCCATTATTAAACATACTATTTACACTAGTGTATTTCCCTCTCGGACATATCAATGTGTCGGCTGTGAAAAACAAATCCCATAAAGAAAAAAACATGTATTTTCCCTTCTCTTTACAAATTCCTATTGAATATGTAAATCATGACAGCTCACAGATAAATATCAAACATACTAAATAATTTCCTAAAATGGCTGAGCACTGCAGCTTTTAGCAATTTCTTTTTAAACTGGAGTAAATTTGGTACTTGTTGGGAACTATTATCCGCTGCAGATTAAACCCCATTTGGGGCTCTTTTGCAGTGGTTCTCAAATAGTGGTTAGTGTACCCTTTGGGGTACGTGAAGGCACTCCAGGGGGTATGTATATATATATATATATATACTACCGTTCAAAAGTTTGGGATCACTTAGAAATGTCCTTATTTTTCAAAGAAAAGCATTGGTTTTTTCAATGCAGATAACATTAAATCAATCAGAAATACACTCTATACATTGTTAATGTGGTAAATGACTATTCTAGGTGGAAACGTCTGGTTTCTAATGAAATATCTCCATAGGTGTATAGAGGCCCATTTCCAGCAACTATCACTCCAGTGTTCTAATGGTACATTGTGTTTGCTAATCGCCTTAGAAGACTAATATCTGATTAGAAAACCCTTGAAAACCCTTGTGCAATTATGTTAGCACAGCTGAAAACAGTTATGCTCGAGATATAAGCTATACAACTGGCCTTCCTTTGAGCTAGTTGATTATCTGGAGCATCACATTTGTGGGTTCGATAAGACTCTCAAAATGGCCAGAAAAAAAGAACTTTCATGTGAAACTCGCCAGTCAATTCTTGTTCTTAGAAATGAAGGCTATTCCATGCGAGAAATTGCAAAGAAACTGAAAATTTCCTACAGCGGTGTGTACTACTCCCTTCAGAGAACAGCACAAACGGGCTCTAACCAGAGCAGAAAGAGAAGTGGGAGGCCCCGGTGCACAACTCAGCAAGAAGACAAATACATTAGAGTCTCTAGTTTGAGAAATAGATGCCTCACAGGTCCACAACTGGCAGCTTCTTTAAATGGTACCCGCAAAACGCCAGTGTCAACGTCGACAGTGAAGAGGCGACTCCGGGATGCTGGCCTTCTAGGCAGAGTGGCAAAGAAAAAGCCATAACTGAGACTGGCCAATAAAAAGAAAAGATTGGTATGGGCAAAAGAACACAGGCATTGGACAGAGGAAGATTGGAAAAAAGTGTTATGGACAGATGAATCCAAGTTTGAGGTGTTTGGATCACACAGAAGAACATTTGTAAGACGCAGAACAGGTGAAAAGATGCTGGAAGAGTGCCTGACACCATCTGTCAAGCATGGTGGAGGTAATGTGATGGTCTGGGGCTGCTTTAGTGCTGGTAAAGTGGGAGATTTGTACCAGGTAAAAGGGATTTTAAATAAGGAAGGCTATCACTCCATTTTGCAACGCCATGCCATACCCTGTGGGCAGCGCTTGATTGGAGCCAATTTCCTCCTCCAACAGGACAATGACCCAAAGCACACCTCCAAATTGTGCAAGAACTATTGAGGGAAGAAGCAGGCAGCTGGTATGCTGTCTGTAATGGAGTGGCCAGCACAGTCACCAGATCTCAACCCCATTGAACTGTTGTGGGAGCAGCTTGACCGTATGGTCCGCAAGAAGTGCACATCAAGCCAATCCAACTTGTGGCAGGTGCTTCAGGAAGCGTGGGGTGAAATTTCAACAGACTACCTCAACAAATTAACAGCTAGAATGGCAAAGGTCTGCAATGCTGTAATTGCTGCAAAAGGAGCATTCTTTGACGAAAGCAAAGTTTAAAGAAAAAAATTAATACTTCAAATACAAATCATTATTTCTAACCTTGTCAATATCTTGACTATATTTTCTATACATTTTGCAACTCATTTGATAAATAAAAGTGTGAGTTTTCATGGAAAACACGAAATTGTCTGGGTGATCCTAAAATTTTGAACGGTAGTGTATATATATACTTGCTTATAAAAAAACTTGCAAAATACAGATAATACCAAAAATCACAATTTCATTTTCAACTCTTCAAAATAAAAAACATGAAAGCAACCGCTGTTACGAAACAGGTGGTTCTCAAGGCTGAAAACAAACAAGAGTAAACAAGCTTACTGGTCTATCTTTGTGGAAATGTGAAGTTATAAACATGCATATGTATTTATTACATATATTTAATATATGTATTACATAACGTGGTTTATGTTGAAGTTGTACATCAGCAGATACACTAAGCTCTCGCTCCACACATGCATTATCATCATCATCATCATCATCATCATCATAATCCCAGCCTTGTGCAACCCCACATCACCCCAATTAGGACAGAGTCCACCATATCGCAGTTTTGATGCGCAGCTCAGTTCAGTTCTGATCAGCCAGGATTGGCTGCCATCAGGAGGGAGGCGAGGAGTTTGAGGAAGGGAGGTTTTGGCACAAGGAATGTAGTAAGGGAGCACTGTATGGCTCGTACGTCACTGGTCAGTCAGTTTGTAGCTCCATTAGTTCTGGACCATTGTCTCTGTTCGGAAAGATGTATTCATTCTGGGCTGTCATGTGAGAGAGACAATGCAGTATGAGCTCTAGATATATGTACATATGTGGGTGTGTTTGTATTTGTATGTATGCTCTACAAAACATATTTCGTGCTAGAGAGGTAGAAATCAATTATTGCTCAGTGCAGTTCAGCATGTGAGACCAGTGGTCTGAGCCACAGCAGTGAGCTCCTGATATATCACAGGATCTGGGGATTTTAAGACCTGTGTCTGTTAAAAATGCATCAAGTTTATCAAGGGAAGTGAGAGTTTTCTGGGCTCATTAGTCTGAATAAAATAGCATGCTCTGGCATGAAGCGATTCCAACGTTAAAACCATTGCCAGTTAATCCATATGAGAGCAGATACTGCCTGGTGATCAAACTGGAGCCGTGTGTGTGTGTGTGTGTGTGTGTGTGTGTGTGTGTGTGTGTGTGTGTCCATTTTGTGTTGGGCTGCCTGAGAGAGGAGGAGGAGGAAAAAAGAAGAGCATGAGTGATGGAGAAAGAGATAAAATAAAAGACTGGGAGAAAAAAAGGCGAGGATGAGACTTGCATGAAAGGAGATGAGAAACGGAAAGAGAGAGTGATGAAGAGAGAGATGGGGAGCATAATGGGAGAAGAGCAGCGAAAGGCGGTTCTGACCCGGGCTGTTTTTGTGCTGCTTAGTGCTGCTGGCAATAGCGTGATCAAACCCGGAAAGCCTGAGCCCTACACAGTGGTGTATAGTAACGAAGTAGAAGTACTTCGTTACTTTACTTAAGTCGTTTTTTTGGGTATCTGTACTTTACTTTACTACTTATATTTCTGTTTACTTTTACTTCACTACATTTTGCAATGAAAACTTGTACTTTTACTCCGATACATTTCCCCTGAAACAGTGTCGTTACTCGTTACTACCGAAAAAAATAATCATGAGACAAACATCGGGGACTGTTGTGGAACACACCGCAGCACACCTGAACGCAGCACGAACACGCAGGTTGGGGATCAGTGGTCCTTGCCGCGTGTTTTCTCTTCCCACTGATGCCCAGGATGCTAGCGAGCGGCTACAGATACGACTCATTTCATGTGGAAGCAGCAATGGAAGCTACTCGAACAACCACGGGGACCAAGATCAACGTCGGTGGCCATATTTGGGCGAACTCTTTTCTTTTGTCGGAGTGAAAGTTCCTTCCTACCGGATGAAGTGCCTCTTTTGCCGACCGAAAGCTACGGAGATATGGCCTTCAACAACTCACCAACCTCAGGAAACACATTGAGGTCAATTAAGATTAATCCCATGAGCCGCAACGTTAATGTTTAGTTTTGATAATCATCATAAACCTGTTAAGATATCTAGCAGTGTTGCCCACAGGATTGTAGTAAGTTATATCTTTGGCAGGAGAGGGGGAGGCAGGTGTCTGATTGTCCTACGCATGTTGTATGTTAGGCTAATGTTCGCTAGCTATCGTCAATTAAATGAGACAATTAGCGTGAGTGGAGTAGACGGATCTCTAGCGAGTTAATAAACTGAAGAAGTGTTGACAGTTGTGAGAATGTTGATTTGAGTCGTCTTAGCTATAATATAATGCTAATCATTACAGCATTATTATTATTATCATTATTTGTATTAATATTATAAGAGTGACGGTCCAGTAATGGCGACGATATTGATTTGGGACTGTTGTTGTGTTTAACTACAGAGATACAAGTACATATTCACAAATCAACTCTGGATGCACGGACAGTGCATGAAACTAAATGTATAAACCTCAAATTAAAACAAACTATTTTGTACAAAACTGTTGGTTGGGGTCATGACATGTTAGGAAGTGTTATTAATTCTATCATGTCTGTAATACTCTCACTTTATTTCAGGAATGGACTACATCAAGCAGCACATGGAAGAACCCTCCCTCCAGCTATGTGATGCCACCAGGTCCAGTTCATCTGATGAAGAGGACTTCTTCTTCGTCATCTCAAGCGCATGACAGCAACAAACAGCTGGATGGAGACGTGGATCACGTTGACTTGCTGAAATGCTTCCCAACTGTGTGCTGCTGTCTGTGAAGCTAGACACACTCTACCTGCACCATCAGGGCCTGTGACGCTAGACACACTCTACCTGCACCAGGGCCTGTGAAGCTAGACACACCTCTACCTGTATCAGGGCCTGTGAAGCTAGACACACTCTACCTGCATCAGAGCCTGTGAAGCTAGACACACTCTACCTGCATCAGAGCCTGTGAAGCTAGACACACTCTACCTGCATCAGGGCCTGTGAAGCTAGACACACTCTACCTGTATCAGCGCCTGTGAAGCTAGACACACTCTACCTGCATCAGGGCCTGTGAAGCTAGACACACTCTACCTGCACCAGGGCCTGTGAAGCTAGACACACTCTACCTGCATCAGGGCCTGTGAAGCTAGACACACCTCTACCTGCATCATGGCATGTGAAGCTAGACACACTCTACCTGCACCAGGGCCTGTGAAGCTAGACACACTCTACCTGCATCAGGGCCTGTGAAGCTAGACACACTCTACCTGCATCAGGGCCTGTGAAGCTAGACACACTCTACCTGCATCAGGGCCTGTGAAGCTAGACACACTCTACCTGCATCAGGGCCTGTGAAGCTAGACACACTCTACCTGTATCAGGGCCTGTGAAGCTAGACACACTCTACCTGCATCAGGGCCTGTGAAGCTAGACACACTCTACCTGCATCAGGGTCTGTGAAGCTAGACACACTCTACCTGCATCAGGGCCTGTGAAGCTAGACACACTCTACCTGTATCAGGGCCTGTGAAGCTAGACACACTCTACCTGCATCAGGGCCTGTGAAGCTAGACACACTCTACCTGCATCAGGGCCTGTGAAGCTAGACACACCTCTACCTGCATCAGGGCCTGTGAAGCTAGACACACTCTACCTGCATCAGGGCCTGTGAAGCTAGACACACCTCTACCTGCATCAGGGCCTGTGAAGCTAGACACACCTCTACCTGCATCAGGGCCTGTGAAGCTAGACACACCTCTACCTGCATCAGGGCCTGTGAACGGCTCTTCAGCATCGCAGGACTCATCTTCAGTCCAAGAAGAGCGACACTGAAATCTGTCCATTTTGAAAATCAACTTCTTTTGAAGATGAACTAGACATGTTTCACTTTAAAGTGATGATTCTGGTTGTTACTTTTGGTTCTGCTTTTTTCTGTGTTAATCATGTTTTTATATTTTTGTAATTTCATAGTATTCATATATTGCTAAGTTCATCCTAGCTCATACTCCTTGTTCATGGCGGCCACAGCACCCAAACAAATAAACTTCATAATTCTCAAAATTCTGACCCTTTGTTTTTTTATTAACAGCATTTACTTTTACTTTCAATACTTAAGTACATTTAATATCAGAAAATTACTTTTGATACTTAAGTACAAAAAAAACAGATACTTTAATACTTTTACTCAAGTAGTATTCTCATAGGTGACTTTTGTCAGGCCAAGATTCCGATCAGGACTCAAAATGCTGAGGCGTCAGTGAGCAGTTTACTAATCACAACAAAAACTCTCCTAAGAGGTGGAGGCTAAATAATGTCCTAAGAAACCAAATGCTGGATTATGAAAACTATAACAAAAATCGCTCCTTCGAGGTTGGTAATAAGTTTCAAAAAAGGCTTGGTGGCTATGAATGTGGCCTTGGTGAACGACCATGAGACGAAACACTTTGGCACAGGACAGAGGGAAGACGCAGACTATAAGCACATGAGGGTAATGGGGACCAGGTGGAAACAATCAGGGATCAGGGGAGACAATCAGACCGGTGACACATGAGGAAGGGCAAGTGACCTGAAACGAGAGGAGAGTTAGATTTCAAAATAAAACAGGAAGTTACGAGACAAAACCCCAAGACAAGACAAGCTTCACCACGGTGTGACAGTACCCCCCCCCCTAAGGGCCGACTCCTGACGGCCCAGGCAGTTCAGGATGGTCCTTCACAAAGTCTTCGATGAGGGACCGATCCAGTATAAACCGGGATGGGACCCATTGACGCTCCTCCGGTCCATACCCCTGCCAGTCCACCAGGTACTGCTTGCCCCAACCACGGTTGCGCACAGCTAATAACTTCTTGACCTTGTAGACAGGACCCCCGTCTACCACTTCAGGAGGAGGAGGGGGCGGGAGGGGCGGGACCATGGAGCTCTCCCTGACTGGCTTGACCTGACTGACATGGAATGTCGGGTGGACACGGAGAGCCCGGGGCAGACGAAGGCGAACCGCTGCAGGCCCGATAATCTTGGTGATGGGGAATGGCCCCACGAAGCGCGGTGCCAGTTTCTTCGAGAGGCCTTTGAGGGAGAGGTTCTTGGCTGAGAGCCACACTCTCTGGCACGGCTGGTACGCAGGGGCGGGTCGTCTTCTCCGGTCGGCGGCCCATTTGACCCGGTCTCCTTGGCGGATGAGGAGCTGCCGGGCGGCTGCCCAGATACGTCGGCAACGGCGGACCATGGCGTGGGCGGAGGGCACAGACACTTCCGGTTCCTGGTCCGCGAAGACAGGAGGCTCGTAAGCAAACACACATTTGAGGGGTGAGAACCCTGTGGCCGAGGTGGGCAGGGAATTATGGGCATACTCGACCCAGACCAGGTGCCGGCTCCAGGTTGAGGGGTTCTGGGACACCAGACAGCGGAGACCGGTCTCCAGCTGCTGGTTGAGGCGTTCGGCCTGGCCGTTGGCCTCCGGGTGATAGCCTGACGTGAGACTCGCCGTGGCTCCGATAAGCCGACAAAACTCCTTCCAGAAGCATGACACGAACTGGGGCCCCCGGTCGGAAACGATGTCCCTAGGGAAACCGTGGACTCTGAAGACATGGTTAATCATAATCTCAGCTGTCTCTTTGGCTGACGGCAGTTTGGGTAAGGCTATGAATCTCGTCATCTTGAAAACCTGTCCACCACGGTAAGAACCGTGGTGTTACCTTCGGAGACCGGGAGGCCCGTGACAAAGTCCATGGAGATGTTAGCCCATGGTCTGGAGGGGATGGGGAGCGGTTGTAGAAGTCCCATACGCGGCCCAGAGGACGTCTTATTCCTGGCGCAGACCGAACAAGCCCCAACGTACTCCTGGACCTCCCGTTCCATGGACCGCCACCAGAACCTCCGAGAGATGGCAAACATGGTCCGAACCCCCGGATGACAGGAAAGCAGCGAGGTGTGAGCCCAGTGGATCACCTGTGGGCGCAGCTCAGCCGGAACAAACAACCGATTCTCAGGGCACCCACTAGGTGGCGGACTCTCCCCGTTTGCCTGCTTGACCTGCTTCTCTATTTTCCAAGTCACCGCTCCAACCACACAGGTTCGTGGAAGGATTGGCTCTGGTTCCTTGGCAACAGGCTCGGGTCGTAGAGACGTGACAAGGCATCGGGCTTGACGTTCTGGGACCCCGGCCTGTACGAGAGGGCAAAAGAGAAGCGGTTAAAAAAGAGCCCCCACCTTGCCTGGCGAGAATTCAGTCTCTTGGCTTTACGTATATATTCCAGGTTCCTATGGTCGGTCCAGACGATAAACGGGTGTTCAGCTCCCTCAAGCCAGTGCCTCCATTCTTCCAAGGCCAGCTTGACCGCCAACAGCTCCCGGTTGCCGACATCATAGTTCCGCTCCGCCCGCGACAGACGCTGCGACAAGAAGGCGCAGGGATGCATCTTACCGTCCTGTTCAGACCGCTGGGACAGGACCGCTCCAATCCCCTCATTGGAGGCGTCCACCTCGACCACAAACTGCCGCTGGGGATCAGGCATCGTGAGGATGGGAGCCGTGGTGAAGCGGGTCTTGAGGTGCTGAAAGGCTGCCTCCGCCTCCGGGGACCAGAGGAAGCGCACCTTCGTGGAGGAGAGTGCATGAAGCGGAGCTGCTATTGCGCTGAAGCCTCTGATAAACCGCCTATAAAAGTTCGCAAAACCGAGGAACTGCTGGACCTTTTTGCGGCTATCAGGTGTGGGCCATTCGGCCACAGCGCGCACTTTAGCCAGATCCATCTGCACCCTTCCAGGAGCTACAATGAAGCCCAGGAAGGAGATGGTGTCGGCATGAAACTCACTCTGTTCTGCCTTCACATAGAGTCTGTTTTCTAACAATCGTTGGAGAACCTGGGACACATGCTTTCTGTGAGTATCTAGATCTGGTGAGTAAATGAGAATGTCATCCAGGTAAACGTACACAAACAGGTCTAAGAAATCACGGAGTACGTCATTGATCATAGCCTGGAATACAGCTGGGGCATTGGTGAGTCCGAAAGGCATCACTAAGTACTCGTAGTGGCCGCTAGGAGTATTAAATCCTGTCTTCCATTCATCTCCTTCTCTGATCCTGACTAAATGATAAGCGTTGCGTAAATCTAACTTGGTAAATACCTTAGCCTGTTGCAGTTGGTCAAAAACTGATGTCATGAGAGGTAGGGGGTAACGATTCTTAATGGTGATGGCATTGAGGGGGCTGTAATCGATGCAGGGTCTAAGGGAGCCATCCTTCTTCCCTACAAAAAAAAATCCGGCCCCTGCTGCTGATGACGAAGGACGAATAAGCCCCGTCCTCAGCGATGACTCTATGTACTCTTTCATGGCTGCCTTCTCCGGCCCGGAGATGGAGTACAACCGCCATTGGGAATGGGGAGCCCAAACCAGGTCTATGGCGCAATCATAAGGCCGGTGTGGGGAAGTGACATGGCCTTAGTCTTGTTAAAACCTCTCGGAGGTGGTGGTAGCAGGGAGGTACGGCGCTTAGGTCGGACGTCTCAGAGTCTGTGGTAGAGGTGATGGAAAGGTGATTAATGGAAGGCATGTTAATCCCCTGGATAGAAACAGGTCTGCAGTGGTCCGCACAATCCTCCCCCCACCCCATGATTGTCCCCGTCTTCCAGTTTACGTGGGGGTTGTGCTGACATAACCAAGGATTCCCCAGGACTAGAGTCTGCGAGGGCGATTCAAATAAATATAGGTTCAGGAGTTCCCTATGCTCCTGGATCTGCAGTTCCAGTAGTTCTGTAGTGTGAGTGATCCTGAATAGTTCTTTCCCGTTGAGGGTCCTGACCTTGATGGGGCTGACCAGGGGTTCCGATCTTAACCCCAAAGTCTCCGCCAAACCCCAGTCAATTAGGTTCACATCGGCCCCGGAGTCTATGAGTGCCTTAAAGTCAATAGTGGTGGCATGGTGCGTTACCTTAACTGGCGTCAGGCTGTGCCGAGCGAGGTCTGTGGCTTGGCTCACCTCCTGGGGTCTTTTGGCCGGACAGGCGGCGACAAGGTGGTTAGTCTTGCCGCAGTAAAAGCAGCTGCCCTCCTGCTGGCGTCGTTGTCGCTCCTCCGGTGTCAGCCGCATCCTGCCAATCTGCATGGGCTCCTCTTCTCCAGCGATGGAGGAGGGAAGGCAGTGCTCAGGCGGCGAATAACGGGGAACCTGCCCGCCCAGGGCAGGGGAACGTAGATACCTCTCCGTCGTCAACCCGCTGCTCTGTGGTTGCCGGAGCTCACGAACCCGGTTGTCTGTCCGGATGGCAAGCGAGATGAGTGAATCCAGGTCTGCAGGTAGATCCACTGGCAGCAGCAGCTCCTGGATGCGAGTCGCCAGCCCCTTCAGGAATATGTCGTACAGGGCTGTGTTGTCCCACCCACTCTCCACCGCCAGGGTGCGAAAGCGGATGGCGTAGTCGCACACCGAGTCCCTGCCCTGTGTCAGCCTGCTCAGCTCCCTGGCCTTTTCCCTGTCTGAAGACACTGGGTCAAAAATCCGCATGAGGGCAGTTCTAAAGTCTGTGAAAGAAAAGCAAAGCGGAGAACCACGCGCCCACTCAGCGGTGGCCCAAGCTCTGGCTCTCCCTGCCAGGTGGGAAATCATGAAGGCTATTTTCGACCTATCTGTGGTGAAGGCCTGCGGCAGCTGTTCAAAATGTATCGAGCAGTCAACAAGAAAAGCCCTGCATTGTCCTGGTTCCCCAGAGAAACGCTCCGGGGAGGCCAACTTGATTCCCACCAAGGTCATGGCAGCTGCTGGAGCCTCCTGCGCCGCGGGTGGCTGGGTTGGCTGCTGCAGGCGGTCCCCCAGCTCCCTCACCTGGGACACGAGCTGACCCAGCTGAGCCGCCATCGCCGCCTGAAACTCCTCCTGACGGGAGACGCGGGCTTCCTGAGCGTGTAGCATGGCCGCCCACTGGCCAGCCTCTGTTGAGTCCATACTGGCCAAAGTGTACTGCCAGGCCGAGATTCCGATCAGGACTCAAAATGCTGAGGCGTCAGTGAGCAGTTTACTAATCACAACAAAAACTCTCCTAAGAGGTGGATGTTAAATAATGTCCTAAGAAACCAAACGCTGGATTATGAAAACTATAACAAAAATCGCTCCTTCGAGGTTGGTAATAAGTTTCCAAAAAGGCTTGGTGGCTATGAATGTGGCCTTGGTGAACGACCATGAGACGAAACACTTTGGCACAGGACAGAGGGAAGACGCAGACTATAAGCACATGAGGGTAATGGGGAACAGGTGGAAACAATCAGGGATCAGGGGAGACAATCAGACCGGTGACACATGAGGAAGGGCAAGTGACCTGAAACGAGAGGAGAGTTAGATTTCAAAATAAAACAGGAAGTTACGAGACAAAACCCCAAGACAAGACAAGCTTCACCACGGTGTGACAACTTTTACTTGAGTAATTTTCCAGTCAAGTATCTTTACTTTTACTCAAGTATGACTTTTGGGTACTTTATACACCACATCCCAGCCCTATAATCCTTTTCTCCGGGGACCCAGATAAAACATGCAGAGGACCTTGTCTTTCCTTCTCATGTTCTTCTACCCTTCCTCCCTCCCTCGATTCGAGAACACCTGATCACGAACAATTACAAACTCCATGTGAAATGAGCTCTTTATACTATATAAACATGGAGGCAGTTTCGGGAAGAAGCTACACACATAACATCCATTATCAGCACACCCATGAAACACTGGACCGAATCAGGCTCCTCCACGCCTTAGGAAGCCACTGCAGTTGGAGTTGAATTAATTAGGCTGGATGTTATCAGTCAGTGAGCCATTAGTGATGTTCCTCTTCTTGATGCGTATCTCTTGATATCTCATCAGCCTTTCTCAGCATTTTACATGCAGTCCTATCAACCTTCCTTTTACCTTGCTGCCACCAAGCCTGACAGACTGTTTTAAAACCAGATTTCAGAGCTGCATGTGTACGTGGGATCTGTTTAATTCTACGTCTACGTGTGGGCGTGAGAGCTGGTTGTCAGGGACAACAGGACTTACAGCTTTCAATCTCCAGGGTGCAGTTTTGCTCATCGAGAGGGTAGCGGCGCAGGTCCATCATACAGGCTGCCGTTGTGGTGATCCTACACACAGAGTGGGATAGAAAATATAGGATTTGTCAAAGAGCTCAGGAAGCCCAGTTAATTTTATCTGACCTTCAATGCAGAAGTCATTTTACCTCAGGAGCACCCGATATAGAACTATTCCTCTAAAAACAACAAGGTCAACTGGGAAATGTAATCAAATAGGTGAATCAAGATCAACTCTCAATCAAATGCTGTTGGGCAAGTCTGAGAAAGTCATCCGAACAGAAGTTTGCTGAAATAAAATATACTTGTAAATAACGTGATCGGCCATAGCTGTGCTCTGTCTTCCCCTTTAATGTGTATTTACTGTTGTAAGAGTCTTTGAAGAAACCTGCTGCTGATCCCCTCACACAACGCTTCTCCTTCCTACATTTAAACTCTGGTATGTTTTCACTCCTTTCACCCTGGTGCTGGCCCACAAAGCCACAAAAAGGACAGGTTTATTATTGGTTTGATTCCTTTGGACCAGTTTTTTTGAAGATTTTATTTGCAGTTTTGTACGTTTTATGTTTATCTCAATGTTAGGTTTTGTGTACAAAGGGTGTCGGTACGAAAAAAGAGTAAACTGATCGCATTTGACCACCCAATATAAATATAGGTTCAATGAATAAATAAATTAATTAATATTTGAGGCAATAGATTTACTGAGTGACAACACGTTTCCTCCTTAGGTTGTCTACGCTCAGGGACTTTCGCATTCACTTACTTGAGTTTGCAGCACTTGTGTAGCTCGTTAACACTCTTTCACAATAAAAACTAATTATAAGCAGGTTTTAGGTCTTCAGTGGGTTCATATTGGAAAAGTGACAAAAATAATTAAACTAAAATAGCACTGCGGTTGCACACCAATGTCCCACAATGCAATGCAAAGAGAAAATGGCTATCTAATCAGATCCTTTGACTTTCATTGTGAAAATATATCGTGTTCCATTAGTGCACCTATTGCATCATTCCCTGTTCTTAAAATGTGCTTCTTCGTAGTAAAATGAGAACATATATACAAGTAGTACTAAATGTAATATGGAATTGGGACACAACACTGATTTTACTTTTAAGTAGATAAAACAAGAAGAGGGTTCAACCTCTGGTCACACAATCCTGTAATAAAGTCTCGCTGAGTGCCAGCCAGCTGTATCCGACAGGTTCACTCAGAGCGACTTACTTCCTGTTTCACACACGACAAGTTGGCCAGAGCTGAGACGGGCTGGCACCCGGCCGTGCCAAACCCTGAGGCTGTCTGAGAGAGACTGGACAGACAATTTAACTCTAGGTATAAGTCTAGCATGCTAGACTAGTAGTATAGCCAGGAGATTACATTCGGTCGTGAGTGTGTGCACATCTCTATGCCTGTCCCCGGCTAATCTCATATACGACTCACATACCAATCTAATATGCTATATATTAGATTGGTATGTGAGTAGTATGTGAGATCAGATTATGCGGATTACCGATAGTGCCAATTTCAGATCAAACTACACTGTAGCATAGTTTATTTGCTCCAAACCATATGATGCAAACTAATTCACATTTCTGTCTTTGCAACATTTAAACAATGTGTTTAAAATGTACTTTATAATTTAATGGAAACATGACTAATGACTGCTGAGTCCTCACGACTTTTCACAAGATCCCTGGTCTCATATCTCTAAAACAGCTGCCAATCACAGTCAAACATGATGACAACAGCTCAGGAAAACAAAAAGCTATACTTTATGTTGAGATAGTTCAGCGTGCCACGACATAAGAAAATAACTACAAACGTGCACCAAAAGACAGATATTCACGAATAGAAATAATTCGCATCCAGGTATACATATACATATATATATATAGATATATATATACACACACACAAATATACACATATACACACATATATATACGTATATACATACATACATATATACATACACATATACATACATATATACATAGATGCATATAAATATATATATATATACATATATACACATATATATATCGATAATTCTGAAAACCTTTTTCATCGATAAAACAGGAAGCTGTTTTTGCTTCATCCAGTAGATAAAATACTTCATCATAATGTTGAAAAACTCATATATAACATCCAATATTGCCATAACTCAGTGCTGCTAATTCAGTGTTAGCATTGAACACAACGTCCTAATTCACACAAAGATGTTAAAGGGGTGGCTGATGTGATGTAAAAAGTATGTTAAAAACTCTGACGATAGAGAATTTGATGCTGTCTGAGTTCATATATCATCATGTCACCTCCAATCCTACTAGGTGAAATGGAGGATTTGTTTTATGTATAAACAGAAACAATTGAAAATAAAATGTCATCGAGCCAGTCTGAAAACACATTTAAGAAACATGTTAAAGCTCTTCTCTGTTCAGCATAAAGACATTAACTAGAATAAACCGTTGTGCCATGGAGCGAAGGGATGCCCTAGCAGTAAGAACTAAATCGCACCTCTCTTAAAGGGTACCTGTAGTGCAAAACAACAACGTGCTACATCCATTCGGCGCATCAAATAAATCATATTTACCCCGCCGCTATTGTCAACAAGTCACGCATAGCCCGAGGATTTACATTTCTTTGTCAACATTCCGAGTCCGTGAACGCTTCAGGGCGCAGCCATTTTGCTAGTTATTTACTCATGTCAAAGCTAACTATGACGTTGAGTCGTTGAAAGGAATTCAGCCAATCCGGAGTATGCAGGCAAATGTTAGGCCTCTCGCTAGTGGGAGAATAAAGGTGAATATATTCAGAATATTAGTAATAATCACACCAACTCTGGTGATCGCAAATTAGCCTACATGAAACAACTGGCAAACTTACCGATTTGACAGTTCTCCCTCGGGTGCAGGCCCCCGAACATGTCGGCCGATCATTGCATCACTGAAAGACATCTCCAGCGCTGGCTTATGCGCGATGTAGCTATCAAGCTCACTCTTTTGTGTGAAGCAGATGAGGTCTAATGACACTATATCATCGGACATAAGTTCGTGCTCTTTACAACAAATGCACTCTATGTCTGTTTTTTGTGGCACACATTTCCACAACTGCACCAAACGTCCGCCGACTTGCGTGCACGGTCCGCACGGTGAAGCATCTGGACCGGCGGTCCTTCGGCATCAACTTCATCAGAATCATCGCTATCATCGCTGTCACAATTAACTAAATGGGGATAGTCTGCTTTTAAAGGTTCAAACAAGTATCCAGTTGCTGAATCAGACAATCTTTCATCGTCCATATTATCAATCTCTCAGCATTTGTTTGCGAGCGCTCGACGTTGTTTACATTGGTTTCTGAACACATCCGCTGTGGCTGGCTGTCGATCTATCAACGATCTGACGTCACACCACCCGCGACATATTCAAGCTCCAGTGCAATGTCGCATGTCGGAGTTGAGGACTTTGAACAGCCTAAACTACGTATTGTTATTGAATACTGGACCGTCAGTGCATGAATAACCTTTAGAAACACATTATCTTTTGATCTGGCTACATATTCACTTTCACTACAGGTACCCTTTAACTTCATCATAACTACAAACTAATCTTAAAGAGTGCTTTGTCTTTAATAATTAAGAGCAGAAGTTTATTTGAAATATGTCTACATAGAACTTGGAGCTCCCCAGCCTGGCAAGTTTAGGATTTCATTTTTTGAGATGTAGAGACGCACAGTCTCTCTCTCTCTCACACACAGATTCAGGCTCTCTGTTTCACTCTCTCTGCCTCCTTTTTCTTGCTCTCTGGTCTCTTATGTAAGAGCCAGTTAGCAGGGCCATGGTGCACTTGGGGATTAACACAGGAGTCTTATATCTGTCCTAGTTTTACCCCTTTTATGGCCACAACTTACTGGGACGGTGTGCTCACCAGCCAGACAGTCATCAATCACCATCACCACCACTAAATCATCACGGTGACAGAGGTAAGCACAGGGGAAAAGCAGAAATGAGGCCAAAATGGCAGGGGTAAAAATAACAGCCTATTTATAGCCCACCTACATCATCAGCAGGAGTCTCGAAGATTTTTTGTCTGAGGCTCTGCATCACTGATCAAGAGCTGCTTCTGCATCCTGTGGCCAAGCAAGCATGTCCAATATCCTCAATAACAATTAATAAACAGCTAATAACAAAGGAGGAGGAGGAGGAGGAGAGACAGATGAGGATTTCTCTGCCGGATTCCCTCCATGTCTTCGCCTCTCCTCCTCCTCCTCCTCCTCCTCGTCATCTCCACTGCAGCGAGAGTCTGCCGTGGACCTCTAAAGCAGCAGCAGCAGCTGCAATCATGAAGCACAGGCTTTTCTGCTCTTCATCAACATCAGGGCCGGTTCCTCTCTCTCATCCCAACCTGCCGGAGGAGAGGCCATGCTCTAACAGATCACGCTGATTCAAACACGCTACATTTGCTCTGCGTCGGAGCTAATAGGACATGGAGCTCTAAAAAAAGGCTGTTCTTTTCCAGCTGTGCATGTTCCGTCACAGTTCACCCAGTGGTTGTGTGTGTGTGTGTGTGTGTGTGTGTGTGTGCGTGTGTGCGTGTGCGTATGTGTGTGTGTGTGTGTGCATGTGTGTGTGTTTGGACCCCCGCCTAAGGCAGCATGTGCACCTTTATTTCAAATTACCTTGTTTACGGACATAACACAACCACCACACATTCACAGACAGAATCTCATCTCGAGGGAACAGCAGAGGCCGAATGCAGAGAGATTTTTGCAAGCAGGTTACAAACCTGCGTACCTTTAATTAAACTGACATATTATTAAATGGACATTGTTATGAAGTGAGACGTTAAATTAAGATGGAGAAGCGTCCTCCATTTTGGATAGAGAGCCTGTGTTGAGCTGAGGAAACATAGCATGCAGGAGGATTGTCTCTCTGCTCAGCCACTGTTGCCAAATTTGAAAATAAAATGTCTGCAGTGGCAACCAACAGAGTCCGGCGTGTGCCAAAGCATGCCATAGGAGAGGATTCTTAATTTCAAAATACACGCTCATCTGAACACATACAAATCAATAGTTTAAGAGAGAGATGGAGAACTTTTAAGGCGATGTTAAGCCCATAATGATGTTATTGACAGAAAAGAAGGCTTATTTAAATCCCTCTCTTCCACCACTCATCAGCTTCCTCCTCCTGGCATGCAATGTCATCTATTGAGCTGCAGAGTGGAACACTCCTCGCCCAGACAAAAGAGAACGCCAGTCTCCATAGCACAAGGATATATCCTCTCACAAAAGGAGTTACAATATTAACAGAGAGAGAGGAGGGAGGGGGGAAGGCGGTAAAGGGAGGGAGAATCCTAATAATTTCTCCATTTTGAATGAAGTCTGACCTTCATGTCTCTTTCTTTCTCTCTGGCTCTCCCTCTTTTCTCAACCCCTCTCTGTGAATTCCGAGTGACATGCATCACGAGTCGTGCACCAAATCTCTTTCCTTTTTTCCTGCATAAAATGAAAGGCTAAGTGGGAGTTTGTGGGTTTTTTCTGTCTGTGTCCGTGTGTGTGTGTGTGTGTGTGTCTGTGTGTGTGTGTCTGTGTGTGTATGTCTGGGTGTGAGGGTGTGTGGGGGTGTATCTTTTCTCTTGT
Source organism: Pseudoliparis swirei (assembly GCF_029220125.1). NCBI lineage: Eukaryota > Metazoa > Chordata > Actinopteri > Perciformes > Liparidae > Pseudoliparis > Pseudoliparis swirei. Next base: position 12,344,004 of record NC_079406.1, on the reverse strand, counting down.
ATCTGTGTTATTGGCCTTTTCAGGGGCTGGTTAATTAGATCAGACTGCCTCTCCCCGAGAGTGAACTGAGCTCTAAAGTGACAGTTGGGAGCACTGTTGTAATTTTCTGCTCCTCCTGGCAATTGAAGACCACAATTTGGCAGGATTGGGATGCATATATCCAGGGAATAAGAAGTAAACAAACACACTCACCCTTCCTCCTCAGCATGCACCCCAACAATACCACTCGCCAGTGGTGTATAGTAATGAAGTAGAAGTACTTCGTTACTTTACTTAAGTAGTTTTTTTGGGGTATCTGTACTTTATTTTACTACTTATATTTCTGTTTACTTTTACTTTTACTTCACTACATTTTGCAATGAAAACTTGTACTTTTACTCCGATACATTTCCCCTGAAACAGTATCGTTACTCGTTACTACGGAAAAAAATAATCATGAGAAACATCGGGGACTGTTGTGGAACACACCGCAGCGCACCTGAACGCAGCACGAGCACCAGGTTGGGGGTCAGTGGTCCTTGCCGCGTTCTTTCTATTCCCAGTGATGCCCAGGATGTTAGCGAGCGAGCGGCTACAGAGACGACTCGTTTCATGTGGAGCAGCAATGGAAGCTATTCGAACCACGGGGACCAAGATCAACGTCCGTGGCCATATTTGGGCGAACTCTTTTCTTTTGTCGGAGTGAAAGTTTCTTCCTACCGGATGAAGTGCCTCTCATGCCGACCGAAAGCTACAGAGATATGCTTACCTGCAAACTTGTCACCTTTCGGTGAAATTCACCGTTTTGAACTCAAAATAGGTCATCCACGTGAATCGTGGAGATCCGAAGAGTTTTTGTTTTTGGGGGGGGTCACCTGGCCCGCTGCCGTTGAGATTGCAGTGAGACGCGGAGAAAAGTGTGAAGTGTTGCTCTTCGCAATAAAACATCTTTGATGGGACGTGTCGCGTCTCGGCCAATCAGCGTTCAGATGTCCACAGCGTTTGGGGGTTCAGGTTAGCTTGAATGTTAGCCCGCTACATCTACTCCTGTCACGCTGCACGGTGTAGCGATGCTAACAAAGTACCCGTACGTTAAACACGATGTGATTTAGCATATTTTTAGTATCGATACTTCATTAAGAGAGCGATCAGAGCGCACGCGCTGCTCCGTGTCGAGCTGTCTGCGCACACTGCGCTGCGCAGCGCTCACAGCGAGAGAAGAGGCGGAGCTTTAGAGACTTCGGCTTAAAAAATAAAAAGATGCCAGAAGTGAAATGTTTCAGTCTGTAAAGTTGTGTAACTCTCCAGCTGCTCATCCTGATGAACTGTGTATCATCTGGTCAGAGACTAACGGCCTCATAGTGTATAATCAATGCTATGATGGAACCATGTAGTTTCATTCATATCTGGCTGTATGAATACTCATATTACTGTCATTTGTTAAGTGTTGAAAAAGTTGGTAAAAAGTGAACCATACAGATGTTTTATTTATTACTATTATAGATAAATATACCAGTCTCGTAATTATGGTACCATATTGTTTGTATGGTGTATTGAATTCTGGTATCGGGTATCATGATATTTATGGCAGGTATGTAATATGTATAGAAGTTATAATATGAGTATCGTGACAAACAGGTAGAGACAGAACAGATTCAGGGAGAAGTCCATGAGGACTGTTCAGGCAAAAAAAAAGGAAGTTGGTTCATGAATGACTTTAACCATATTATATATAATGACAATGTATATTTGTTATTACTATCGTTATAGGGCTGAGTCAGAGCGGAGAACCTTTTGGTCTTAAACTGTTTATTATCATTATTTAGATTTGTGGTCAGAACAATAAAATGACTGTAGTTGTGGTTCTAAAAGCTTTGAGGCTTCAAGCAACGTGGATGTGGTGTGGTGACAACAAAACAAAAAAAATCACCTGCACCCCCCCCCCCCCCCCCCCGTTGTCACCTTTTTCACCCCTCATGAGTTTGCAGGTATGGATATGGCCTTCAACAACTCACTATCCAACCTCAGGAAACACATTGAGGTAAACTAAGATTAATCCCATGAGCCGCAACGTTAATATTTAGTTTTGATAATCATCATAAACCTGTTAAGATATCTAGCAGTGTTGTCCTCAGGATTGTAGTAAGTTATATCTTTGGCAGGAGGGGGGGAGGCAGGTGTCTGATTGTCCTACGCATGTTGTATGTTAGGCTAACGTTCGCTAGCTATCGCCAATTAAATGAGACAATTAGCGTGAGTGGAGTAGACGGATCTCTAGCGAGTTAATGAGCTGAAGAAGTGTTGACAGTTGTGAGAATTTGTTGATTTGAGTCGTCTTAGCTATAATATAATGCTAATCATTACAGCATTATTATTATTATCATTATTTGTATTAATATTATAAGAGTGACTGTCCAGTAATGGCGACGATATTGATTTGGGACTGTTGTTGTGTTTAACGACAGAGATACAAGTACATATTCACAAATCAACTCTGGATGCACGGACAGTGCATGAAACTAAATGTATAAACCTCAAATTAAAACAAACTAGTTAGTACAAAACTGTTGGTTGGGGTCATGACATGTTAGGAAGTGTTATTAATTCTATCATGTCTGTAATACTCTCACTTTATTTCAGGAATGGACTACATCAAGCAGCACATGGAAGAACCCTCCCTGCAGCTATGTGATGCCACCAGGTCCAGTTCATCTGATGAAGAGGACTTCTTCTTCGTCATCTCAAGCCCGTGACAGCAGCAAACGGCTGGATGGAGACGTGGATCACGTTGACTTGCTGAAATGCTTCCCAACTGTGCAGGCTGTCTGTGAAGCTAGACACACTCTACCTGCATCAGGGCCTGTGAAGCTAGACACACTCTACCTGCACCATGTGAACGGCTCTTCAGCATCGCAGGACTCGTCTTCAGCCCCAGAAGAGCGAGACTGACATCTGTCCATTTTGAAAATCAACTTCTTTTGAAGATTAACAATACATTTTTCACTTTAAAGTGATGATTTTGGTTGTTACTTTTGGTTCTGCTTTTTTCTGTGTTAATCGTGTTTTTATATTTTAGTAATTTCATAGTATTCATATATTGCTAAGTTCATCCTAGCTCATACTCCTTGTTCATGGCGGCCACAGCGCCCAAACAAATAAACTTCATAATTCTCAAAATTCTGACCCTTTGTTTTTTTTATTAACAGCATTTACTTTTACTTTCAATACTTAAGTACATTTAATATCAGAAAATTACTTTTGATACTTAAGTACAAAAAAAATCAGATACTTTAATACTTTTACTCAAGTAGTATTCTCATAGGTGACTTTTACTTTTACTTGAGTAATTTTCCAGTCAAGTATCTTTACTTTTACTCAAGTATGACTTTTGGGTACTTTATACACCACTGCCACTCGCCCACTCGTACACAGACAGCCACCTACAGACACAGATCCTCCACACACAAAAGCATATAATGCGTCCTGCAAACCACAACACTATAATCTATTGGTGTCTTCCCCAGGTGCGGCACTAGATCATTTTTAGTTAGTTTGCACAAATCCACATTCACCTTCGAGGCCAATAATATGTTTTCTTTTACCCCTTATTATTCAAGGATTTGGTGACACAACAGTGCATCTTACTTCCTCGAGTTTAAGGTTCAAAAGGAAGCAAACAAGCAATGAAATGATGCTGCAGATCATTAATTTGTGTTAGTGTGTGATTTCAATAGTTGGTACATTGTTAATACACAGTTTGATTGATTGGGTTTTGGGGTGCACGGGGTGTTGATATCGTTTACAAAAAATGTCTATTCAGTAATTCCTGTATTTTTCAGCATGTATAAAAGTCAAGGTCATGGCTAAATGTGCTACAAAGCATATCCACTCTGTACACCAGTACAACACTCCCATTAAGATAAAGGTACAAATAACAGACTCATTTCCAGAAGAAATGGTCAAAACCGCAGAGGTCGACACATACTGCTCTAAAAACACCAGCTCCTACATTTACCATGATGCAACTGGATGCCATCTTTTCATGAGACCTTCCATACTGGATACAAACTCCTTGTTTTTGTCCTAATAACATCACTATGACATCATCAAGATTGACAAACACCTTTAACAAGATTAAAGTGCAAAAGCAGATCTTTAAAACGTAGATATCCTAACGCTTCAATTAAAAGTACAATTGGATTTTAAACTGACCCTCGGCAGTGGAAAGTTACATTTATTCTAGTACTGTACTTCTTTACAATTTTCAAAAACTGCTAGTCTACTTGAGTACTACTATTTTGAAATATTTTTCCCTCAATTATATTTCAGAAATAAATATTGTGCTCTTTGCTCCACTACATGTATTTGACAGCTTTATCGTTACTTTACAGATGATTAAATAACAAACAAGTGATCAATTGGAAAACTGGATTACTTGGCACGACATTGACTAAACACATCAATAAAAAGGTGCATAGATTTGTATGCACCTTTTAATATCAATTAAATTATAGAATATCTAAAAATATAACTTGAACATAAAGTACTTTTGCGGACATGTTACTGTTAATGCAGAACTTCTAGTTGTAACAGAGTATTCTTACATTACGGCATTGTTTCTTTTACTTAACTAAATTATACAATTACTCCTTCCACTTTTACACTTATGATAAGGAGTGATGTGAATTAATAACCAAACAGATTACAACACAGACAGGACGTGTTTTCACATACAACCTGTTTTCCCGGAGAGGACTCTGAGTCTCCTCTCAGTTAGCCATCCCCTCCACATCCACCAAAGCCCTGCTGTTGTAACCAGCCGCCCCGTCTCTCCAGGTATGTGTCAGCGTGCTCACAGCGCAGAGGCATCTGGCTGGGCTGACTGACAGAAGCTTGTGTCTGGACTTGCTAGCATCAAATAAAACCTGGACCAAACCCACAAACCAAAAGATGGAGAAGCCGGGAGGCAGTGGCACTGACAAGGACAACGTATCCGAGGTAACAACCACAATTTTCAGCTGCACGTGTGCTCGGCCTTATATAATTGCGTCAGATAGTTATAAATTATATTTCTTGACTGTTGAAACAAAATCTAGCGATGAATAATCTGGTGCAGTGCAGATAGCTATATTTTTTAAGCAGTCTTTGCACAAGAAGTGTATATCTGTTTCGAGAGAATAACTGAATGCTGCAACATCTTGAATTAGCAACAATAATTTCATCTCTGAAACACAGACACTAATCTGAGATTATTCGCGCGCACGCACAATCACACACACACACACACGTAAATGAAAAGGAGGCGGCAGATCAGAGGAACAGCAGCACAGTGATGGACGAGCTGTGCTAGCTTGTGAAGTCAAATACGCAGCATCAGTACAAATACAGATTCAGTGTTTGTATTGAACTACTACATTATTGATTATGAGTTATCAATTATGGATGTGAGTCTCCTCAGAGGCATCACAGTCCAATACCACAAAGAGACGTCTTGTAGATGAGTTGAACCCGCGTGCACAATCAGACTCAGTTCGGCTGTTTGCTGCATTCTGCTTTATTATTAATCACAACCAATACATTATTGATATTGATGATCATCAGGGGATGTGGAAGGCTAAAACATGGAGGCATAGTGCTCCTCTTATACACATTTATTAAAGAGTGATTTGTCTTTCTTACAATGTAAATCTTAACCCTAAAAAATATGATTAGGCAGTTTATCTAAATTATCTAAACCACTGGTTTCCAAACATTCTGTCTCGGGACCACATAGAAAGCACACAATCACATTCTCAAGTGTCTATGTGCTGTAACTTACATTTCAATAGTTTGAATGATCTTAAAAGTCATGAAGAGGTCAAATGATCCAGTATTTTAAGAAACATTTCAGCCAACAAAATAAGAAAAAAGGCACAAAACATACATATTTTTTTGTCTTTCGATTATAATTGTATTTTGACCTTTCAAATAAACTTTTCTGTTTGTTACTGCATCTGCTTAATTTGAAGATGGGACATTTCACTGTAACCCCAATGTAATTTCAACCTCCTGATTAATCTGTTGTAATGAAATTGCATCTTTCTCTTTTTAAAACCTGTTCACTTGTGTCTTTTTATTTTTTGGTGTTTATTTTATACTGTCTATAATACATCATCTTTATGTATTTTTCTGTGTTAAAAAAATGTAATTGCATCGCAGTTGAAAGTAAACCCGCGTGCCTCGTTGCATCTTCTCTCCAGTCTTGTTAATCATGTCAGAATTACCTTGCAACCCCTCGGGCTGTCCCAACACCCAGGCTGCAAACCCCAGATATTAAAACACCAAAAGAAGTCTTTAATTGTTGGAGGATATAGTTCATACAGTTGGCCAGATACTTTACTGCGACGGCTTATTACTACTTACAGTTCGCGTTTACTACATACTTTTGTTATTTAGCTAACATGGTGAATTGTTTTTATCTTCATTTGACTACTTGTATTTCTTGCCCCATCTATTTTCAGAAATGTTGCGGCCTTCTAAGATATCAGATATTAACTTTGTGTGTAGAATATTATTAATACCGAAAAACAAAAAAGATAAGACCTAAGTTGTAAAACAAAATCCTTTCATTCTATGGCAACGGTATGTTGTGTCACGCTGAGCAGGAAATTGAATGGCCGCAATAGTTTGATTCAAAGTTGGAGTTCATTAAAAAGGCTCAGTCAGACACAATGCATGTCCTTCAATCACATTACTTCATTATGCATTGTGATCAATCCACTAATAGTCATGACACGGTAGGGAGGGCAGTAAAAGGCTTACCTGAGTCCATAAAGCACCGTGCCGTCGGGGTGGAGACGGATCATTCTGTTCTTGACGGTGACGCCGTGAACGAAGGACTTCTTGTCGTTAAGGAAGTAGGTGTCGGGGACCCACAGCTGATCCGCCACTCTGTTATCCAGAGTCAGGTTGTATGCTATCTCAGAGTAGGAGAGACGCTTGTCCCGCCATGCTTGCTGGAAGTACATCGTCAAAGTGTAGTCCTGGAGGACAGAGGGGGGGAGTCCATTTAATAAAGCCAGTGCAGCACTTCAAAGACAAGCTCATAGTGAGAATCAATACTGCTGACGTTAATTCCACTATGGAGCCAGTAAACACTTTCAACTGAATGTACTGGCTACATCTTTCAGGTGGTATCTGATTATGTTTACATCCCACAAACATCTCAACTGGGGGAACATGTCAAGCACACACAGCATGTCACCTTAAGCTCATATCTGAACATGACTCAAAAGATATGTCACAGCATGTTGTATGGACTCGGCATAGTGAGAAGGTCAGCCAAAAGGTTATTTGGGATCTGAAAGGCCACAGCCTGTACTCGGGGCCATGGTGGCCGGGGCTGGAGGGTTAATATTCAACTATCCTCATTTAATGTTGGAACCATAACCAGAGGGGAACTTTCTCCGCTGGCTGACTCTTGTCTCAAGCAAAGACTATCTGCTTAGAAGATAACCGAATGACGCCACTTATTGGTTTAAAGAGACAATACTACTCAGTCTTGCGCAAATGTGGCGCTATTTGGCCCCATCTTTTTGGTGGTTTTGCTTCTAATTCTGCATAATATACTATCAAACTACTGAGATGTTGGTGTGTTTTCTGGTTGGAAAAGAGGCATTTATACTGGACAGCTTGTTTGTACACATTCTGTATTAGTAGACTGTATTTCCTCCTCCTCTCGCGCTATCTTTTCTCTGCTTCTCACTCTTAAAAAAGACTTACACCCACACGCCACAGTAAAACACAGCACTGCAGTTGGATTTGCTATGTTGCAGTGTATTGCAGTGCAATGATGAGCAGAAGAAACAAATAAAAAATACTGTCTGTGAAACAAGGACCTTGAGCATTTACTCCAGGCAGCCATCATCATTACTTATGACCATGTTTCTATGTTTCTAAGCCTTTTTTTCTATCGTCACACATTGGCGTGACACTGCAAAGCCACTTTTGCTTTTAAACTCTTGTCGTTCATTATATGCAGTGTGCGCGACCGAAGCACTGCGTAAAAAGGGCATCTAAAAATACTCAAGCTGCTGCCATGTTGATTTTTTCAGGAGTGAAAAGTCAAGCGAGGACGGCTACATCCTTATCCTGTTTTACAAGAGTTCCTACTGAACCCTCTGCTCACACTTGCTCCCTCTCTGTCTCATTATCAGTCTGTCGATCGGATATCTCTATCACCTTTGAGATCGTTAGCTGCTGCCTGCAGTCGCGGACGAAGTTAATAGCAGAAGCGAAACCTCTCTCTGACTAAATTAGCAACCTGAAGCTAATAATATTAACTGGAGTCCTGTTGAAACAATCTGAGCAACATGAAGCAGAGATCATGTATGGAGTCACTGACTTTCAAACACAAGTTTATTGTATTATTTTTGATAAAACTGGAGTAAAATATTTTTACATTTTGTTGGATATGGTAACAAGGGAGAGAGAGTGGTGTGTCACAGACGTTTGCATTCATAGCTCTTAATTATTACATTAATAGGATTTAGTTATTATTATCTTAAATTGTTTAGTCTTTAACATTGCAGAACACTGGGAAATTGTCAATCTTAATTATCCAACCAAGGTTTATCAAAATAGCATGTTTTGTCCAACCAACAATTCAAAAACCCCAAATAATCCAATCACAATGATTGGTTTATTTTGGGTTTTTGAATAAAACATAGAAAAACAACAAACTCCCACAACTGAAAAGCTGAAACCAGAACATATTTCTGCTTGATAAATGATTTCCACTAATGATTAACTGTCAAAACAATATGTTACTTATCTTTCGATTGACAATATTGTCTAATGATCTCAGCACCACGAGGAATTTTGCAAATAGGTTGAGTTCAAAATAATTTCCTTATTCTCTTACGCAATCGTCAAGTCAATTCTAATTTATACAGCCTAATATCACAAATCTCAAACTTGCCTCAACGGGGCTTTAAACCTGTACAGTTCACAATCACAAGGCCATTGATCAAATAAGGGAAAACCTCCTCAACAGAGAAAAATGGAAGAAAGCTCAGCAAGCGTAACAGAAGAGGGATCATCATGCAGTAGATGTCAAGTCATATGTACCAAAATAGCAAAATTACAAGATTGAAAAACCATCACTTCTTTTCATATTATTCAATAATTTACATTATAGTGGTTACAATAAATTAGATGTTTGAAACTTGTCCTTTGTCTGGTCATTTTCTGGTCACTATAAAATGTTGAACGGCTGTTAATATTAATCTGATTTATTGAAGGGACCGTAATGTCTAGGTTCCGGCAAAGCATCAGAAGAGACGGCACTTTGCCTGTGAGGAGACAGAGATATTGTGTCTGCAGCTCAAGGGCAGCTACACGCCTGACAGTATTCAACATTCACACTTGTTATCAATATTTACACATACCAAGAGGGGCACACGGCCAACAGACAGCCCCCACCCGGGGGTACGAGGGATGGGATATGCACCTGTGACGAGATCTGGGTATAAAAGATGGAATCTTGATGTGCTAAGGAAGGTGTGGTTTTCGGGCCTCGACTTGCATGTTGAGGAGAGCTCCCCGTGGTTTGTACTTTGCTTTTGATCAGTCAATAAACGTCTCCCTAAAGGAGAGAACTATAACAGACTCGTAGTATTGTATAAGCTCTTCCAGGCTGACAATTCTGAATTACGTTACAATTTGGTGACCCCGAACGTTGGTTGACTGACCTGGACGGTAACAGAGAGCTTTTGACCAGAGTGGTGACGTCCGTTTCCCGGACTCCCGACCAAGGGTCGGCGGCTGTTCGGCGGTTGACAACCAAAGGATCCTCATAAACAACAGGTAAAGACAACCTTTTTAATAAAATGTCTGAATTGAGTACACTAAATTAGGTTGTCAACGGCAGATAAGCCTCTACCCATTAATTAAAAATATAGACCGTTAGAAATTGTAACTGATCACATGTAAAGTATAAACACATAATCACACTGTTAGGGATATAGGGAGTGTCCATTGATAGGGTATAGTTAGGGAATCTAGAGCTGTAGTTGTGTTAGCAGTAGGGAATTTGAAGACTAGGGCCTTTAGGTAAATTAATAGAGTTTCGGAAGACTAAGGAACACTCTTCGGAGATACTAAGGTCGGCTCTTAGTCGGTAGAAATCCATGTTCCATATTTTAAGTGTGAGGGTCCACTAAAATAAAGAGAACCGCTGGTCCTGACTGCTGGGTGAGTCAGTGTAGCTGAGAAATCCATGTTCCATATTTTAAGTGTGAGGGTCGACTAAAATAAAGAGAACCGCTGGTCCTGACTGCTGGGTGAGTCAGTGTAGATTAGAAATCCATGTTCCATATTTTAAGTGTGAGGGTCCACTAAAATAAAGAGAACCGCTGGTCCTGACTGCTGGGTGAGTCAGTGTAGCTGAGAAATCCATGTTCCATATTTTAAGTGTGAGGGTCGACTAAAATAAAGAGAACCGCTGGTCCTGACTGCTGGGTGAGTCAGTGTAGATTAGAAATCCATGTTCCATATTTTAAGTGTGAGGGTCCACTAAAATAAAGAGAACCGCTGGTCCTGACTGCTGGGTGAGTCAGTGTAGCTAAGAAATCCATGTTCTATATTTTAAGTGTGAGGGTCCACTAAAATAAACTGAACCGCTGGTCCTGTCGTCTGTGTTAAAAGAGGCAGTGTGGTGATGAATTAGGGTGAGTCCGTGTTAAAACAGGGTAATTCCGTTTAATGCGTATGCCGCTGGATGTAGTCACCTAGTGATAGGGGAAATTAGAGAATACAGTTTATCTAGTGTGTATTCTGCGAGATGCGATGGACACAGGGAGAGATTTTTTGTTTTCAATAAACTGTGTGGGGGGTGTGCTGTAGCTCGTGGCTATTTTAATGAGACCTAAACACCGAGTGTATCGGGACACGTAAGTGCCCTGAGAATTCCTCGGAAGAAGGTTCTCGGCCAGACTACGTCTTTGTGGGGCATTGAAGAGGGAAAAAACGGGAAATTCATTGACAAGGGTACTAAGAAGTGAAGGAGAAACAAAACAATATTTGTGAACTGGTGTTATCAAATCCTAAGCGGACGAGCGCTGTTTCCTTATAATACAGTAGAAGCTTCTCGCCCGAGTTCATCGTATTGGTTATTGCAACTTTTCTCCTAGCTTCAAGGGATACGTGTAAAAAATCAAATTTTTGCTTGTTTAAAAGACAACTGGAAAACGGATCATTCTGTATGTGTGTGTGTGATTTGCTGTGACCTTGGGGTGCTCGCACTCCTTCTCACGAGAAAAAGGGAAAAACGATTTTTTAACAAACAACATATTGATACATATATGACGGTAAAACCAACATAATTGATAAAGTATATAGAGTTTAAAATCTTGAGCTCAAGTAGTAAGTACATACAAATATATTCTGCAATATAAGTAACGCATGATAAAGATTAGAGAGTGTGTGAGAAAAGCTCCTGTTATGTTGAAGCTGTGAAACGTGTATTTTTCTTTAATCCCAGCTATGCTTAATGAACTGCCTGCTTGTTGAAATGAAGTTGTCGTGAGTTATGGCCATTAACTCACGTTCACCCTGACCTGTGTATGTTGCTTTAACGTGTTATAGCTTGATAGATAAATAACTGAATATATGACTTTAGGGGACCCCGAACTCAGATTAGTGACCTGGTTTCAGATAAAGAGTAAAGACGTTTCACAGACCCCTGACGAGGGTCTGCGGTGGTTTGGCGGTTGACAACAAGAGGCCTCATAAACAACAGGTGTGCAGACGACCTTTTGTCTTAAGACTGTCTGTGATTGGAGAAACTAAATGTTGTTGTCAACAGTTAAATAAGCCTCTACCCATAGTTTAGAAATAGCTTATAAAAAACGGGGACCGATTGACTAGAATTGTATCATATAAAAGACAGAACTGTGTCACAAACTGCAGACAGGAACCTTGGGGAAGCCAAGTGAGTGTGTATGACAGTGTGTGTGTGTGTGAGTGAGTGTGTGTGAGTGCGTCCGAGCGCGCTCTTGGAGCGTGTGTCATTTGTTGTGAACTCGGGTGTGTTGCTTTAACTATTTCGAGAAAAAGGGAAAGCGTGGATTAACAAGGGGGAGATTGATAAAACTGGGAACGCTACCTATATTATTAATACATTAAAACAATGTGATTCTGAAGCTGGAGAGATGGAATTAAAAGGAATAAAAGTTCCGCTGGGGAACAATTAAATATCATTATATATGAACCAATGAGCATTTTGTGAATGTTCTGTTGATGCGCTATACGATAAATATAATACGCACTTCTAAGCTGATAAGACAGGAGCGAAGGGACAGATAGCATTGAGGCACGAGGGCTAGCCTTCAGCTAACCACGTGGACAGGAAGGACGAGGCAGGACATAGGGAAAGATCAGACAAGAGTGCCTCAAGGTACAGGATAGAAGGGAGACACAGTGGTCAGGGGTGGTACTGCACCCACAATACGAGATAGGGCCTCTAGAAGTAGGGAGACTCATACCCCAGTGGGCAGATAGGCTACTGCAGGGAATTAACCCATGGACACCATCGTGTTGCCAAAGTTAGGTATATAAAATAAAGATTAATGTAGCACACACATACTTCATTAACCAACCAAGGCCATAAAATGGAAGAGAGTAGGTGAGAAAGCATTAGACAAAATAAATAGAGCAGTTACGTGCAGAAAAAGCTAGAAAAATTGAAAATAATGAAGATGAATGCTCCGACTAAAAACTGAAAAAGTGCTCAGCTGCACACTGCTGCGCGCCCCCACAAAAGCGCTGCCTTCACAGGACGGAGAGCGGCCCCTCCCCTACCCACTTCGCTGCGCGCGCCGCACTCACAAGTCAGAGAGCAGCCCCGCCTCCACCCAAACTTGAGCTCTCCGCCGTGCGCGCTGTCGCTGTGCGCACCACCGTTACAGGACAGAGAGCCAGAACAGGGACTGAAGACATCGGTTGACGATCATTATTAATTGGGAGAGTGCACGACCATATGTTTATTTTTATTTTTACAACATTTTTTTAGGGATATGAATTGTTAGTTAAAAGATATATTTTTATTATCATTTTTTCCTTACTCTCTCTTAATGATTTGACCCTTTTCAATCATAACTGCAGTTTTTGTTCAGCCACAAGGCACCTCCCTAAGCAGTTAAGATATGGAGACAACTAAGCTAATGACGATGCCACCACTGGATTGTGAGGGAGGAGCAGCCTATTTAGGTAGAATCAGAGAGTTGTGGAACAACAAACTAGGGGAAGATTTTCTTGAGGATAGCATGACTGAACTGTTATTCCGGATGTCAATTGAATCATATGTGACTGTGACCATAAAGACTGAGCTGAAAGGGACAGTAGGACTAATGGACATGAACTTCTATAACTGGGAAGATCAGGTCAGACGCCATATAGATACAAAATAAACAGAGCCGGGGAAAAAAATGAACCTGACCAAAGCAGAAGCAAATGTCACAAACCTCGGTGCAGCAGACAGCAGCACAACCACCTGGACCTTAAGTCCCGTATAGTCCGTATCCTGCCCCTCCTCCAAATCCATAAGCACTGGTCTATCGACAGCCACAGCAAGCCGCGTTAGCACCACCTCAAGCCCAATTCCCACAACCATATTATCCGCAACAGGCGGGTCAACAGCCCATAAATGGGGCCTCACATCATTGGGAGAACAGCACTAAAAGAGGAAGAGGGATGAGGACTAAGAGGGGTAATAACTGGGGCTTTAGAGGAGGTAGACATAACTGTTTCAACTGCGGCCAGGCTGGACATTGGGCAAAATGTTGTCCTTATCCGCCAAAGGGTTAGCAGTCTGTCAGGACCGCTTCAGTACTCCCATAATGTCTAACCACGCCATAACAAGCACCCAACACATAGCCACAGCCACAAGGCAACAGTGATCCACGGCACCAGGCCCGGACCAGAGACATAACATTAGGCGTGCCCAGATCCAACAGCTGACAGCGAACTGTATCCACTGAACAGAAAATGTGCCACGCCCACTTGTCACCCAATGATTCAACTGGAGACTAAAGAGACACTGAGAAGGAAGCAAAGGGTCCGGTGGGACAGAGTAGATGATGATGACATCACACCTCTGCATGACACCAGCCAGCAGTGGAGACTTTGGTTCAGAGTCCTGCATCCCTACTCGCCACCAGGGGACCAAAGACATTGTGCCCTTAACTGCACCTTGATACAAGATGAGATCTGAGATCCTGGGGGACTGCCTGCAACACGAGAGGTTCGTGAAAACCCAACTGTGGAGGCTGGGAGATCTATGCAGAGAACCAAGGAGGAGCAGCGGCTGGTGAATGAACACCAGAGTTGCAGATTGTATGCAGTCGTTGACACCGCAGCTCCACATCACAGTGTTGGTCCAGAGTGGAGGCACAGAGAAGAACAATGGTGGAAGCAGAGGTTGAGGCTACGGACTGGGTGCACACACAAAATAAACACTTGCATTACTCCACATTTGAGAACATGTACAGAACTGCACACACATCGGAGGTCCAGTTAGCATTAGAGACACATGCTTAGACACATGCTTAGCCACACATAGTAGAGAGAACACTGATCATGGGGACACTGACAACATGCTTAACATATTTCCAGACACTTTTAAGACTGAAGGGTGAACTGATGTGTGACTGATTCCGATAGCTCCCGTAGAGATAGAGTTAAAACCGCGTACGATTCCAATTTAATCGTCACCAGCATCCCTTCAGGATGGAACAGACTGTAGATATATATTTTTTAAACCATAGAATGGCTGTTATAGGCAAGTGTACTGGAGAGGACGAGGAATACATTAATTAATTAATTTCCTAAACCTTGAAAATGGGCCTTGATTTGGGGCCAATAAATAAATTTGCAACCCGTTCTTTAATAATTAGGCCGACTTATTATGATCAGATCAACGTGCTAATTTTTTGTTTCAATACTGTACATGGGGTAAAAAAGTGCGAGTCGGATTAACCAAGGGCCAGGTCAAACTAAATTTTTTCTTGTTCCTTTGTGAGAAGACACGAGGTCAGTGGGGGTGAGACACGTTAGCATAGTAGAAGACGCCATTACGTGGTTGTTGTTGTAAATTACATCCGACACACCAATTACATGCTGCTGCTGTTTTCACCAACACATTTTGACAATTTGGATTTAAGAGATATTTTTCTTTGAGTACTATTGCCAGTGTTGAAGATATAGTGTTGGGTTTACTATTGATTTTTGATAAACAATAGTGGTTATTATTACAGTAATGCCATTAGGCGTACGAGTAATTGATTTCTCATCACTGTTTCAGTACTGAGTTTTTATTTGTTTATCTTTTTGTTTTTTTGACTGACAGTTTTAGAGAATAGTGTTGGGTTTACTGTTTTTTGGGAAAAGACAGTGGTTATTATTACAGTAAATGCCGTTAGGCTTACGAGTAATTGATTTCTCATCACCGTTTCAAAACTAAGGTTTTTATTTTAGTCGGTTTCAAAGGATAGTTTTGGGTTTACTGTTTTTTGGAAAAATAGTGGTTATTATTACAGTCGTCCGTTGGACGTACGAGTAATCGATTTCTCATGAGCTGTTAAGAAACTGACACCTATTTATGCGACGTGCTAAATTGGCAGTTTTGTTTAAAGAAACAAATATTCTCCCATTCTACAGTATATTGTTAAATGTTTTGTGTAATAATAACGTCCTTTTCCCATTTTTGACAGCTGCAGGCTGTAACAAGTCTTGATGCTTGACTGTTTTGATTGTCTGTGATTGCTGTTTAACCAAAGTAACAGTTTCTGCCATCTTGTTTACGAAAGATTGAAAAAAAAAAAAAAGATTTGCATAAAAGTAACAGTCTTTTCCCATATTTGAGACTACGTTGTATAATTGTGTACACTGTACATTTGCTAATTTGAAATTTATCCCAACCGCACCGCACCCACGTATAGACACAGTGTAGAATAATTGGATTTTAGAATTTTTGTTAAAAATTATTTTGTACATTATTTAAAAAAAAAAAAAAATTCTGAACTTGAATTTTTAAATGTTTTCTGTGCTCTACATTTACATTTCCTTACATATATTAAGCCTCAGCACCTGATCCCCCTTAACAAGAAAGAAGTTGACTGCAACATGCATCCACCTTGAGTTTTCTGAATCAAAGGTTGTTTCAGAAAAAGGAGGGATAGAAGATGCAGAGACAGTTGTGGCTGGTACTGAGATGTGGCGTTCGAGGAGTGATCATGTCTGGCTGGCACAGCTTTGCAACCAAACACTTACCACATTTAGAAACAAGCACCTACAAGAAGTTGAGAAATATTTCTAGAGAGCACATTCACACGGAGCAGTCTATTGCCCAATCACAGGTGATAGTCGCGAGAGCTAATCAACAATTGAAGCAATTGAGACAATGATGGCTAAATTATCCTCAAAGGAGGGAGAACATTTCTCTCCCATGAGTTATTGACATGAAGACCCATGCGGGGTCTACAGAGAGTTAGGAGACAGTCCTAGACTTGACATATTTCAGAGAATATTCTGGGAAAAAATAACTGACCAGATCTAAGTTTTTCTCCAAGTAGGTTGCTGAAGCCCACTAGGAGCCAGCTGATGAGTCATCAGTGGAACCAGGTGACTGGGTAAGACTCGAGGTTCACAAGAGGAAGTGGACTGAGCCCAGGTGGACAGGGTGTTTTGAAGTCATTGCAAGGACTTCACAGCGCCCTCCAGGTGAGAGGCTTCACCAAGAGAGGAGCACCGTATAACACAATGTACATTTGCAGATCAGCCGGCCGAAGAATCACAACCAGCCGCTGAATAGTTGCCTGATCAGGGTAATTCTGACTAACAGATGTGAGGTCACTTCCACACATTTCTGCCTAGGCGCAGGAGCGAGAGTTAAGACTGCAACACAGAAAGTTGTCGCATACGACATCAACTCTCACTGTTCACTGTGTGAGACTTGCCATTAGCTGCACCACCAGGTGCCACTGTTTGTTTTCCCAGGAAGATAAAAGGACAGAAAGAAAAGGTTGTTTTTGACCTAGAAGCTGGCTCGACAATCTATGTTGACGCCAGAATACGCAGAGGAGGGCCAGACGAGGACAGACCAATAGATCAGATAGCAGTAGGTTTAGAATCAGAATGTGGACTGTCTCAACTATGTGCATTTCAACAAACTTGACATGACCGACAGGAATGTAAGGACAGCTAATGACTTATTAGAACAAGATGGCACTCGATATGTTGTTAGCAAGATGGAGGACTCTGCTCCAGCTTTGGCCAAAGTTGTTGCCCCTTTATTCCAGATAACAGCCCCGAACCCTCCCGAACCCTCAGCCCGATACGCTACCAGAAGAGACCTCATAAAGGTCCCACATGGGATCTGTTAGCCAAAGAAATACGAAGCTATTTCCAGGGAGCGGCAGGTATGCAGGAAGCACTGTTTCAACAGGTGGAAGGAGCCACGGAGGAGAGGCACATGGGACCAGACCCACAGGAGGAGGAGGTCCATCCGAGGAAGCGGGATGAGCCACGTCAGACTGGACCCCACCTGATGGGACTGACCACACCCACTGCAGGGGAGAGAAACCACACCGGAACCACATCACACACTGCACCGAGGCAGAAGCACCTGAAGGAAGGCCAGAGGAGAGGAGACCATCACGGCAAAGCCCTGCCGGCCACAGAGGAGAGGAGAAGCAAGGCGTGGCCAATCCACACCAGAACACCAGCAGAAGGCTGAGGGAGCTGGAGAGGGGGATGACCTTCACACTCACAGAAAGGAGAGAACAATATGGAGAGCCCAGCTGAAAGAACAATGCCCGTCTCATGGAACCCCAAGAAGAAGACGTGGTCCCTAGCAATAGGAGGTAACAGCCATTATCCGGCCAAAGGTCAAATTGACCTGCGATGATGTCGGTTCATCAGGGTGTCTCTAGAGAACCCTGCGATTCTGATAAATGTGTTTTATAACCTAATATTGTTGTGGCTTGCATTTCTTATCAGGTCTAACCACCTGAGAAAAACAGCATATTCTGCCATTGACTAGTCGAGTTGCCTTAAGTGACATTAGTAGAGTGTAACCCTTATAAAAGGGCATTTCTGTTTTCTTATGTGTTGTGATAATAATCGATAACAAGATATAAGCAATAACACCCCAAAGGACCCAACCCCAAAGAAGACCTGCAGCAGCTCATGCATTCATCCACCAGGTGCTAGGAACCTGATGCATGAGTGGTTCCTGCTGTACGCAAAGTACATGAACCAGAAGAGTCACAGGAGCAACAACATGTTCTGTCTGGTGAGAGACTTCTGTCTCCCAAGGGGGGAATGTGCTGGTTAAAATGGTTCAAATTGTGTGCTTCCACAACAATAGGGTGTATTAAATTTTTACATTGTGTTATATTAGGTGTAAATTACATCTAAAAGATGATTCAGAGGGCACACACAGCTCTCTCCCTCAGACAAGGGTCAACAACCCCAGACATAGATAGACCCAGCGGCCTTGTGCTGCTCCAGTCTTAACCGGTAGAGAGGAGACTGCAGAGAGGACCAGGAGGCTCAGACACAATAACGATAAGAGAAGTAACGAGGGGGGGGACGTCAGCAAGAAACCTCACATTCCTTAAAGTAACCGGCGTGGACTGGGACAGAGGTCACACTGAGTGACGAGAACTAAGGGAGAGGATGGGGACGATGGTGAGCAGATAAGTATCAACGGCGACGGATCCAAGGAAGAAACCGAATTGGACGCTCCCTTCCTGTACATATAACTTGCGAAGGTTTGATCATATCCCATATAGTGCACACAAGCACACACTTAAAGAGGCGGGAGACTGTCCTGATAGGGAGTTTTTTTCATACTGTTTTTGTATTAGCATATTATGTGCTCAGAGGAATATCCAGTAGAAAGGAGAGGGTTACAAATACCTGGAGACAACGGTTCTCTAGTACGAGGAATATAAAGATCCTGGATATAAGAGGGTTCAGCTTAGCTTCTTATGACATCTTTCAAGTTTTTGGATATCACACAACACTTATTTCTACTTATAATGTTCAGATCTCCACCCTGTCACTGATCGAGCCAGTTCTTCTAGATTTATATTAAATTGAGTTACATAATGAATTATGTAAAAATGGGGATTGTTAATATTAATCTGATTTATTGAAGGGACCGTAATGTCTAGGTTCCGGCAAAGCATCAGAAGAGACGGCACTTTGCCTGTGAGGAGACAGAGATATTGTGTCTGCAGCTCAAGGGCAGCTACACGCCTGACAGTATTCAACATTCACACTTGTTATCAATATTTACACATACCAAGAGGGGCACACGGCCAACAGACAGCCCCCACCCGGGGGTACGAGGGATGGAATATGCACCTGTGACGAGATCTGGGTATAAAAGATGGAATCTTGATGTGCTAAGGAAGGTGTGGTTTTCGGGCCTCGACTTGCATGTTGAGGAGAGCTCCCCGTGGTTTGTACTTTGCTTTTGATCAGTCAATAAACGTCTCCCTAAAGGAGAGAACTATAACAGACTCGTAGTATTGTATAAGCTCTTCCAGGCTGACAATTCTGAATTACGTTACAATTGTAGGATTATTAGCCGAAAGCCAGACAGTACTTTTTTCAACATAATCAATACAATTGACATTCATAACTAGAGATCTGCCTACAGTGGAGTACAGCTCTCTGCCAGATGTGTCTGCA
The DNA here is from genome assembly GCF_029220125.1 of Pseudoliparis swirei. NCBI lineage: Eukaryota > Metazoa > Chordata > Actinopteri > Perciformes > Liparidae > Pseudoliparis > Pseudoliparis swirei. The sequence goes on along the minus strand of NC_079406.1, from coordinate 12,324,285 downwards.
ATGCCCATTGCTCGCTTGTGTGATTTAATGAATACAACCCACAACTGGTTAACCCCCAGTCTAGACACAAATGGGCTGTAAGGCGTTGCCATCCACACTTCACTCAAACTCATAAAACAAGTGGCAATCGACTCAAAGCCGCCGTATAACACACATTCGTTTCTTTATTACACCGAAGCAGAAGGCACGCTTCGCGGGAGGGGATGCCACATGTTGGAGACAGTGTGGGGCTCAAGAAGCAAATCACTGGCACATATTTTGGGAGTGCCCTGTCATAAGGCCTTTCTGGGCAGATTTTCATCAAATATTGAAAGTCATACTTAACACTGACTTGCCCCTGGAATTTGCAACTTTATTCTTAGGAAAATTAGATTTTCAAACAGGGCGACAAGATAAATACATGTTTGGCATTTTAATAACCGCTTGTAAAAAAGCACTCACCAGACGCTGGCTGCTTCCTGAGCCCCCCATGATTCAGGAGTGGATAGACATAGTAAATGACATCTATGCTATGGAAAGGATCACCTTCTCCCTCCGCCTTCAGAGAAGTATGTTTATTCAACTCTGGGACAAGTGGGTGAGATATGCAAATCCAATACGGACAGATCCTGTGGAGATAATAAATGAATGACCCTGCAACGCTGCTCTAGTTTAGGAAACCTCTCCGACCTCTATCCCTCTCCCTCCCTAGTCTCCCCCTTGTCCGATGTATTTCTCTGTTTGTATGTACACTCTCCCAAAAATGTTCAATGTTATTTAATTTGAAAGACTGGATGGTATATATTGAATACTACACCTGTGCTGATGTATACTTTATAAATTAAGATACTATCCAAAAACGAAAAATAAAAAATTATTAAAAAAAATAACACACGTCACCCAATCATGGCACACAAAAACATCAAACTCACCAAGCAGTGGCAGCATTGTACTCAGCAACGTGTAAACTTGTAGTTCCTTCAGCTGTCCTAAACAATAAACAGGCTGAGCAGTGCCTGGGGGTCGGCGATGCACTTGCCAATCAAGATCAGTGAGTGAGGAGTCAGTAGGCAGTCAATTGCGGCATGAAACAGGCAATAAAAGCTGTTTTGAGAAAATGTGAGTCACGCAGCCATAACTGGCCACTCAAAATATTCCACATTTTGCTGCGGCATAATGCGAGATTAGCCTTGGACAGACACAGCGGTGCACACTCACGCACACATAGCATGGATGACCTCATCCTCCTGGCGGAGATAATGAGTGATTCTGGACATAGCCATGTGCCGTCTTTACGGCAGACATTGTGACGTGTCACCGTTAGAAAAGCAAAGGTGCTACTAATAACATCAACGGTGGCTCCGTTCTATTCAGGTGTCCCGGCAAGTCATGACGGCGTGACAGTGAGCCAACATGCACAATAACAGAACTGCTCTTATTTCTTATTTTCCTGTGTGTTCATTAGTGTGTGCAGTGCCCCGTTGTGTACGTGTGCGAGGTTTAAAGGTATAGAGAGGCACCGCTCCAGCACAGAGAACACCTGGGCCTGCACGCTGCGTTGTAAAATGGCAGTATAATCACGACCACTCACAGATGTTGCCGTTGACCTTCGCTCGGACATCACATGACAAAATACAGCTGCCTCCCCACTCTTTGCACAGTTATTGTTCAAAGACATTTCTGCAACATGAAGTACTATACTGCAAGGGAGTATATTGTGTTCTGTGACAGGTGAAAGGGTTGTACTATTCTGGTGAAACACAAAGCAGGGAAATCATGTTGTTTTTAGGAAAACAAGGAAAAAACATGTTTATTTTTTGTGTTTCTTATTTTAAAACGGCGAATGGCGAAATATCCACATATAATATTCATGTCACTCAACAATAAGAAAAACTCCCCACAGAGCCCTGAGTCTAAACATAAGAGTGAAGACCAAACCAAAGCATATTTTAACACATAATAAAAGATTAAGATAGAAGGCCTGTAAATTGAGGAGTCTTATTTCAATAAGTGTTTTCTCTCCTGCAACAGCAATAATTTCTAGTAATACACAAAACATTTGTGTTATGAGCCTCTTCAAAAGACATTTCACAGCTCACGGATCCATAAAAAGCAGCAGAAAAGTGCAGAAACTTAGAAAAACTCAAAGCTAGTTGCAAAGTGACAGTGCCTCACTACAGATATGTCTCTGGGCTCAGAAACTCCCATTAAGAATCTGACAGAGAGACAAGGAGTACATTTGTGTTTCCCTGATGAATCCGGCGGGCTGCAGTTGTTACAAGACCTCCATTACAACACAACACATAACGCTGGGTTTGCACATTTATAGAGTTAAAAAAGGCTTCAATTCGCTCACTTTCTCCCTGTAATGAAACCGTCATGCCAGTTTCACTTATACGTCGTCCTTTCGGTTTGTTGTTGTCTATGAAAAGATGTGTCCACCAATAATCAATCTCATTAGTTGTACTTGTAGTACATTCAGATTTGTCTGTACCTGAAGAAAAACAGAATGTGCACACTCTGTCTTCACCCACCCTCTTTAAAAGCAAAACAAAACAGATCTAACATTGTTTTATCAGTTCGATACTTAGCTGTAAACATTGAACATTTAACATATGTCCGACTGTTTGGGGTCTCCAGCTATAAAACATGGTTGAATCAAACATATTTTTACATGCCATTTATCTGTGATTGGTATTAACAGTACTACTATAGCACTAAATAACACATAACCTGAATTAGGAGTTATGTAATAGTAGTTTTAAACAACTTTGTTTAGACCTTCGGGGTCTCAAACATAAGAAACGTCATGATATAATGCACATTTTTATAAATGAATACATATTTGTCTGTGTATGGCCCATACATCAAAATGTAAACGTTACATTATATCATGATGTTTCTTATGTTTGAGACCCCGAAGGCCTAAACAAAGTTGTATAAAACTACTATTACAAAACTCCTAATTCACGTTATTTTTTAACAGCTGCTAAAGAAATTATCTATATACACCTGCATATATTATATACATTAGGAGATGTATGAATGAAGTATTATATATGGAGTAAGAACAACCCTTCATGGTCATTTCTGGTCTTCATATTAGGGTTATACCGTTAAAAGAATGGAAAACATAATTAATGGGAATACATTTTGATTTTGCAATTATTTTCATTATTATTATGACTTTTATTTTTTACTAATACTACATTGTAGTGTGTGGATGAAATTAAATCCAATTTCAACAAACAAAAGGGTTGAAAAACATAATCTACCCATGAACTGATGGTCTGACTGTGGTCTGTGTGCTTCTTTCTGTCTTCTCTGCAGATTCACGGGACCAGACAGACGTCCACCATATTGCGTATCGCTTTCATCTGCTCTGTCCTGCTGCAGAGAGCTCCAGCAGAACAGAGAAGAATCTGCTGATAATGACAATGTCTACTGTGCACAGCTACGAGGAGACGATTCGACGTTTGGGCAATAACAAGCTCGTCTGCAGACATCTCAGCCTCTTGTCTGTTTGCCTTCCATATCCAAGCGTCAACTGGTCAAGCTGAGTTTACTCATTTGTTGTGCTCTCTGTGTCCAGTTAAGTTTGGGCTTCACATTACATATTAGGAGTCAAGGAGGGAGTAAGCGGATTCTGAATGAGTTCCCCGCCATACACATCCTAAGGGAAGTGACAACATGGTCGCCTTTATAATTCCTTCCAATGGGCCATTTTTCAGCTGCTTTAGCTACAGTGGAGAAAGTGCCTGACAGCATCATTAAGAGTCACCAGCACATTAAAGGCTTTTAATGGAGCTGGCTATTTTACTCCCTGTTTTAAGACATGCAGCTTTTTTATTCCCATTATGAAAAACTGTTACGACCAATTTCAATTCAATTCAATTCAATTCAGTTTATTTGTAAAGCCCAATTTCACAAATTACAAATTTGTCTCGGAGTGCTTTACAATCTGTACACATAGACATCCCTGCCCCAAAACTTCGCATCGGACCAGGAAAAACTCCCAAATAACCCTTCAGGGGGAAAAAAAGGGAAGAAACCTTCAGGAGAGCAACAGAGGAGGATCCCTCTCCAGGATGGACAGGTGCAATAGATGTAATGTGTACAGAAGGACAGATTTAGAGTTTAAATACATTCAATGAATGTGACAGAGTGTATGAATAGTTCATAGTAGGCATATTCCACGATGGAGACCTCCACAATCCATCAGGCAGATGGCGGTAGAGAGGAGGAGTGGGTGGAGTCTCAACAGTGGGCGGAGTCTCAACAGGACTGTGGTGTAGTCAGGAGCAGGAATTCCACGACCCAGACCTCGATGATCCATCAGGCAGATAGGATATATGTCGTCTCATAGGGACCGATGACCCCATGAGACGTGAAGTCAAAAGGACTCCGGGGAGAAAGCAGAGTTAGTAACGTGTGATTGAGAGATGAAAATTCATCCTTAAGGAGAGAAAAAAAAGAGGAGATAGGTACTCAGTGCATCCTAAAACGTCCCCCGGCAGCTATAAGCCTATAGCAGCATATCAAGGGGCTGGACCAGGTGAACCTGATTCAGCCCTAACTATAAGCTCTGTCAAAGAGGAACGTCTTAAGTCGACTCTTAAATGAGGTGACTGTGTCTGCCTCCTGGACTGAAGATGGAAGCTGGTTCCATAGAAGAGGAGCTTGATAACTAAAGGCTCTGGCTCCCATTCTACTTTTTAAGACTCTAGGAACTACAAGTAGTCCCGCATTTAGTGAGCGAGCTCTAGTGGGCAATATGGTACTCCTTAACCCTTGTTGTTGCCTTAGGGTCATTTGACCGAATCAATATTACACTCCCCGCCTTAGGATTAATTTGACCCCATTCAATGTTTAATGTCGGTGTTCTTTCGGTAGTCAACAAACAAACATAAAGTGCCTCACACTTAAACTTGGAAAAAATATTAATTCTAATAATTTTCTGGAGGTTTTAATTGCTGACGTCAAATTGAACCCAAAGGGTAAAATATGTTAGTAAATATAAAGGTAACAGGAGGGTGAAACATTGAATCGGGTCAAAATGACCCAAAGGCGGGGGGAGGGTGTAATATTGATTCGGGTCAAAATGACCCTAAGGCAACACAAGGGTTATATGATGGTGCATCACCAATCAAGGCTTTGTAGGTTAAGAGAAGAATTTTAAAAGTGATTCTTGATTTTATGGGTAGCCAGTGCAGAGCAGCTAGTGCAGGAGTGATGTGATCTCTTTTCTTAGTTTCAGTGAGAACACGAGCTGCAGCATTCTGGATCAACTGGAGGGACCTAAGAGACTTATTAGAGCAGCCTGATAATAAGGAGTTGCAGTAATCCAGTCTCGAAGTAACGAACGCGTGAACCAATTTTTCTGAATCTTTTTGAGACAAGATGTGCCTGATTTTTGAAATATTACGTAGATGAAAGAATGCAGTCCTTGAGATTTGCTTTACGTGGGAGTTAAAGGACAAGTCCCGATCAAAGATAACGCCAAGATTCTTTACAGTGGTGTTGGATGCCAGGGCAATGCCGTCTACAGAAACCACATCACCAGATAATTGATCTCTGAGGTGCTCAGGGCCGATTAAAATTACTTCGGTTTTGTCTGAGTTTAACATCAGGAAGTTGCAGGTCATCCATGTTTTTATGTCTTTAAGACATGCTTGAATTTTACCGAGTTGGTTGCTCTCCTCTGGTTTTATCGATAGATATAGTTGAGTATCATCTGCATAACAATGAAAGTTTATGGAATGTTTCCTGATAATATTGCCCAAAGGAAGCATGTATAAGGTAAATAAAATTGGTCCAAGCACAGAACCTTGTGGAACTCCGTGATTAACGTTGGTGGTTATCGAGGCGTCATCGTTTACAAATACAAACTGAGATCGATCTGATAAATAGGATTTAAACCAAATTAGTGCCGTGCCTGAAATGCCAATCGACTGCTCCAGTCTCTGTAATAGGATGTCATGGCCAATGGTGTCGAATGCAGCACTAAGGTCTAACAAGACCAGTACAGAGAGGAGTCCTTTATCTGCTGCCATTAAGAGGTCATTTGTAATTTTCACCAGTGCCGTCTCGGTGCTGTGGTGTTTTCTAAATCCTGATTGAAATTTCTCAAATAAACTATTATGATGTAGAAAGTCGCACAACTGATTTGCGACCACTTTCTCAAGGATCTTGGAGAGGAAAGGGAGGTTAGAGATCGGTCTGTACTTAGCCAACACCTCTGGATCCAGAGTGGGCTTCTTCAGGAGAGGTTTAATAACAGCCACTTTGAAGGAGTGTGGTACGTGGCCTGTTAGCAGAGACACACTGATAATATCTAATAGAGAGCTGCCAATTAAAGGCAAAACGTCTTTAGGCAGCCTCGTCGGGATGGGGTTCAAGAGACAGGTAGACGTGTTCGAATTAGAAACCGTTGAAGATAATTGGTCACGGTTGATGGGAGAAAAGCCCTCCAAATATACACCAGGGCATACAGCGGTTTCCAAGGCCATTCCACTTGAGGACAGATTGGCACTGGTTAAGGGCAAGAGATTATTAATCTTGTCCCTAATAGTTAAAATCTTTTCATTAAAGAAGTTCATATGATACTGATGGCACCGCGGACGGCCGCCTCGGTGCGTTGGTGCGCGATGTTTTTTGTTGTTTTCGTCTTAAATACTGTTTTCTGCTGTGATTCCCGGAGCTCTTTCACCAGAGAAGAGCTCATGAACATCAGGGGAACAACTCCAGCGGATTTATTTCCAACGTTTTTAACTTCTGTGGAGTTACTGGACATTTTTGTAAAAGGTGTGCTCACCTTCGCCCACGCGGTGAGACGCCGTCGGAGAGGGAAACGCTCAGGGGCGCTTGTACGGCTATGGAAATGGGGATCTCGTACAGCGCTGCCGGGCATATTTCTCTCCAACGTCCGCTCACTGTGCAACAAACTGGACGAACTCCAGCTGCTGGTGGGGAGAGACAGAGACTTCTCCTCATCCTCTGTCCTGTGCTTTACGGAATCATGGCTAAGTGGATCGATACCAGATTCTGCGCTCCAGCTCGCTGGCTTCCAGCTGTTCCGAGCGGACCGGGTCACGGAGCTCTCCGGAAAAACAAAGGGTGGAGGAATCTGCTTTTACCTCAACAACGGCTGGTGCAACGACGTAACGGTGATTCTACAGCACTGTTCGCCGGACCTGGAATCTTTTATCATTCACTGCAAACCCTTCTACTCCCCACGTGAGTTCGCTTCATTCATCCTGGCCGGAGTTTACATGCCGCAGGGAACGTGCACGAGGCACAGCAGTCCCTCGCTGAACAGATACGGTGTGTGGAGCGGACCTTCCCGGACTCTTTAGTTATTGTACTCCGGGATTTTAACAAAGGAAACCTCAGCCACGAACTCCTAAATATAGACAGTTAATTAAATGCCCTACCAGAGAGAAGAGCATTCTGGACCACTGCTACACAACAATCAGCAGGGCCTATCACGCCGTCCCTCGAGCTGCACTGGGAAACTCTGACCACGTCATGGTTCATCTGATTCCCTCATACAGGCAGAGACTAAAGCTCTGCAAACCTGTGGTGAGGAAGTTCAAGAAGTGGACCAGTGAGGCTCTGGAGGATCTACGGGCGTGCTTGGACTGTACTGACTGGGATGTCTTCAGGACTGCTACCAACAGCCTGGATGAGTACACAGAGGCTGTAACTTCCTACATCAGCTTCTGTGAGGACAGCTGTATTCCATCCAGCTCCAGGGTGAGTTATAACAACGACAAACCCTGGTTCACAGCGGAGCTCAGGAAGCTAAGACTGCAGAAGGACCAGGCATTCAGGAGTGGGGACAAGGACCTGTACACAGAGTCAAAATACAGGTTTAGCAAGGCGGTGAGAGATGCTATACGACTGTACTCTGAGAAACTGCAACAGCAGCTCTCAGCAAACGACTCTGCTTCTGTCTGGAGAGGGCTCAGGCAGATCACCAACTACAAGCCCAAATCACCCCACTCCATGAACAATGTGCTTCTGGCAGACGAGCTCAATGAGTTCTACTGCCGCTTTGAAAGACAATGGAGCAGTCCTGAGACAATCCCCACAGCCCCATGAACAAGCCACAGACCATCAGCCCACCCTCCCCTAGCCCATCAGGGGCTCACACCTCTGGAGCACCCTCCAGCAACTCAGCGACAACCCACGCCATCCAGGAGTGAGCAGTCAACAGGCAGTTCGAAAAGCAGAACCCCGCAAAGCAGCGGGCCCGGACTCCGTCTCCCTCCACCCTGAAGCACTGTGCTGACCAGCTGTCTCCGTGTTCACCGACATCTTCAACACCTCCCTGGAGACATGCCACGTTCCAGCCTGCTTCAAGGCCTCCACCATCATCCCGTCCCCAAAACCCAAGATCACAGGACTCAATGACTACAGGCCCGTCGCCTGACCTCTGTGGTCATGAAGTCCTTGAACGCTTGGTCCTGTCACACCTCAAGACCATCACCGACCCACTCCTGGACCCCTGCAGTTCGCCTACAGAGCCAACAGGTCTGTAGACGATGCAGTCAACATGGCCCTTCACTACATCCTCCAGCATCTGGACTCCCCAGGAACCTACGCCAGGATCCTGTTTGTGGACTTCAGCTCTGCTTTCAATACAATCATCCCGTCCCTGCTGCAGGACAAGCTCTCCCAGCTGCACGTGCCCGACTCCACCTGCAGGTGGATCACAGACTTCCTGACCGACAGGAAGCAGCACGTGAGGCTGGGGAAACACGTCTCAGGCTCCCGGACCACCAGCACAGGTTCCCCCCAAGGCTGTGTTCTTTCCCCTCTGCTGTTCTCCCTATACACCAACAGCTGCACCTCCAGTCACCAGTCCGTCAAGCTCCTAAAGTTCGCGGATGACACCACCCTCATTGGGCTCATCTCTGGTGGGGACGAGACCGCCACAGGTGGGAGACTGACCACCTGGTGACCTGGTGCAGCCAGAACAACCTGGAGCTCAACGCCTAAAGACAGTGGAGATGGTTGTGGATTTCAGGAGGAATGCAGCCCCACCCGCCCTCTCATCCTGTGTGACTCCCCGTCCGACGCTGTGGAGTCCGTCCGCTTCCTGGGCTCCATCATCACCCAGGACCTCAAGTGGGAGCTGAACATCGGCTCCATCACCAAGAAGGCCCAGCAGAGGATGTTCTTCCTGAGGCAGCTGAGGAAATTCAACCTGCCAGGGAAGATGATGGTACAATTCTACACGGCCATCGTTGAGTCCATCATCTGCTCCTCCATCACCGCCTGGCACCCTGCAGCCACAGCCAAAGACAAGTGCAGGCTGCAGAGCATCATCCGCCGGCCGAGAGGGTTATCGGCTGCAATCTGCCTTCCTCCAGGTCCTGTTCACTTCCAGGTCACTGAAGCGGGCCAGAAAGATTGTCGCTGACCCTCCCACCCTGGTCACTCCTGTTCGAGTCCCTCCTCGGGAGGAGGCTGCGTCTATCATGACAAAGACCACCCGCCACACCAAAAGTTTTTCCGTCGGCAGTCGGGCTCATCAATGGAACCCGGACTGACTGACTGTCACCCCAGGACTACCACCTCTTCTTCCACCTTCCTCTCCTCCTTCTTCCCGCCTCCTTCCTCTTCCTCCTCCTCCTCTTCCTCCCACCTCCTCCCTCCTCCTTCTTCTTCCCTCCTCCACACACGTCACTTTAACATGCACTTTAACTTGAGGCCTCCTCCACACACATGCCACTTTATTTGCATGCACTAACTTAAACACACGCCACGCGTAACATACACTTTTAACTAAAACACACCACTTGAAGCACACACCCAAACACTTTCACATTACTTGTTGTCTTTCTGTCGTGTTGATTGTTGTTTGTTTGTCATGTCCAAATGTTGCACCTTCCACCAAAAAAAATTCCTCGTTTGTGTAAACATTCCTGGCAATAAAACTGTTTCTGATTCTGATTCTGATTCTGATAAAGTCATTACCACTGAGGTCTATAGGAATACTCGGCTCCACAGAGCTGTGACTCTCTGTCAGCCTGGCTACAGTGCTGAAGAGAAACCTGGGGTTGTTCTTATTTTTCTCTATTACTGATGAGTAATAGGCTGCTCTGGCATTACGGAGGGCCTTCTTATAGGTTTTAAGACTATCTCGCCAAACTAAGCGGGATTCTTCCATATTAGTTGAACGCCATATGCTTTCAAGCTTTCGTGACGTTTGCTTTAGTTTGCGGGTCTGAGGGTTATACCAGGGAGCAGTGGGACTCTGTGAGGGTAACTTTTGATAGTTAAAGAAAATGACAAACCAGCAACTGCCTGAAAATACATTATTATACATTATACATTATTATTTTAAGTTGAATAGATTAATTTTGATGAAGTGCATTTCGGAAAGCCACGATTTACTAAACAGAGAAAGTACATTTTGATTTCACAAAAGTACACATTTTAAAATACAACACTAATGTTCAAAACATGCATTAGTGTTGCACATTTTACAATGAACATTGATACAATCTATGTACCAGGTTTTACTTTCAGATATATTGCAGTCATCGTATCTTCAGCTCATGGTCTCCTCTGACATCTTCACATGAACCCAGTCTCTGTGGACTAAACATTAAACAGAGAACAGCTGCAGGATTAAGTGTTGTTCTTGCTGTCTGGGAACGTGATTGCCCAGACTTGGTCACTGATTTTGACTGGCATGATGTATGGTCTAATATCTCAGAAGTATCACGCAATCCAGACCATCAGCAAATTCACTACAATTTCATTCATAGGACGTATCTCACCCCTGTGAAAATGCATCACATGAAAATAATTACCAGTCCTTTATGCACTTTCTGCCCACTAAACACTCAAGGAACATATCTTCACATGTTCTGGGATTGCTCCCCTGTTTGTCAGTTTTGGAACAATATTGCATCCAAGTTATCTGTCTTGATTAATGTTACTGTGCCTGTCACTCTCAGTGTTTTGATTCTAAATGTTTTTGATTCAGACTTTCAGCTCTCTAAAATCCAAATGCGTGTTGCATTTGTTGGACTTACAGCTGCTAAGAGAATGATTGCAACCCGTTGGAAACCACCTCATGACTTGTCTGTTCGAACATGGATGCTTTCCTTCTTGGATGTCGTATATATGGAGATCTCTACAGCTCGCATCAATGGAGCATCAGAAAAGACTTTGGACACTTGGGTCGACATTGCTGACTCTTTGAAAAATATGCTGTAGATGTGTGCTATCGCCCCTTACTTCTATTTGAACATGTGTCTGGTCCCTATCAATGTTATTTGTCTGTCTGTCTGTCTCTTGTGTTGTGTGTATATTTATGTCCCCCCCCCCCCTCTTTCCTCTCTGCTTTATGGTTCTGAGAGACTCCTTTGGTCTCAGCATATTGTTTGTAATTTGAAAGGGCACCACGTGTTGGTGTTCCGCCATCCTGTGTGATTATGCTAAATAAAAACATTTGATCGCAAAAAAAAGTGTTGTTCTTGCTGTAATTATGCTGCTGACCATATTAATATGTTACTGTGTGTGTCGACTCAGCATAACCAACTAATGACATTGTTCTGGACAACCTGCATTCTTAAGCTGTTTGGAAAGCTCAGCAGAGCAAACAGAGCAGGCAAGACAAACACGGAGAGACAATCTGGGAATATATCTATAAAAGAATGTGCAGGGTCGTAGTATTGATAAAAAACAATTACAGCAGCCTCGGAAGAGCCAGAGAGAAGAGGTGACAAATAATAAAGATGTCATAATATTTCAGATGTAGTTATGATAATCAAGTAATTGATTATGTATTCTATCATGCAACAATGTCAATAAATTGCTTTTCTGTTTTATATATATGTGAACATAATATATTTCTGTTTATGGTGACTGTTGTGTGGCTCTGGTAAACATTGATAAGCATTTTGAACTGTTTTCAGAACTGATTAAAAATCAACAATTCAATCATTCAAATAGTCGTTAGTTGCTGCTCTATTTAAGAGGCTACAAACATTGATACTAATGGAAATTACTGTTTATTCGGCAAATATTAAAAAGGCAAAATATCAAACAAAATGCAAAAAAAAAAAAAATCCTGCATCTGCAAAACCAGAACAACCTGGAAAAAGTCCCTAGAAAAAGAGGCCTTACATGCTTTTCCTTGGCTTCCCTGGATCCACCCAACAAAAAAAAGAGGCTGCGTTGTCATGGCAACACTGAGTAAAAATAACACAAGCTTATTTTCCACAAGCTGAAAATAAAATGGAACAGGATCAGTTTGGACAAACAAGATCAAAATGGTTACTAATTCACAGACACAAGAAGCTGCATCCTTCACACGGATTAAGCGTAGCGTCAAGGCCTGTGTCGCGTTCCCTCTGGTCATCGGCTCGCCGTTATCTGACGGACGGATCCCCTTACTCGTGTAAAGAAACGAGCGCTTGTCAGGATAATGATCGTAATAAAAGGAACGCTCACGCCCCACTAATTCCTCCATACCAGAAGCCTCCACAGCTGGTTTGTTTAAATCTTTTAATTCACAGCCAGCTAATTAACATTCAGAGAACACTACTATAGTTCAGGCAGTGCCTCTTAACAACCATCAACCTGAGGTATTTTTTACATGCAATTAACAAATGGGATGAAGAAAAGACGAAGAGTGAAAAATACTTATTTACCTCCAATGTTCCAACCTTGAAGTGCATAGTGTGGCTGTACTCAACATATGGATGGCATGCTGAACGCGCTGTTATGCACCCCTGATGCATTGCCGAGACCACAGACTCAACTTTGATTTAATCAGCTGCACTGGCTGTGTGCAGAACACTTTCCAATGCACCGTAACCAGGGTTCGGTTCCTGGATCTGTGATTTTCAGCAAAAACAAACAGCATTATGCAAATATGATTTCCAGCTGCTAAGTGAGAGAGATGAGTGATGGAGCGGGATGCCAGCACTGAAGAGACAGACAGACAGAGATAAACAGGGAGGTGGAAGGTCTCGGCCATGATATCATATCTGGGACATATTTTGCACAAAGCCCAGTGAGTCAGCACAGCCCACCCAGCAAGGATGTGTGGTCACACCTCGGACTCGGAGGACACTTCCCTCTCAAAATAGCACAATTGTAATGTCATGCAGGCAAGCCTGCTACCACAGAGCTGGCTGACCTGCACATTTGTATTGCCCAACAACACAGCTGACCTTTGAGCCTCAACAGGTCATCGTTGAGGATCACAAGGAACTCCACTCTGGCACATACACGTGTGAACCAGCCTCTTACATGTGCACAAAGAACGAACAAATCCCATCGAGCACTCAAACACCATCCCAAGAACCATCCTGCTCTTCATGTCAGCTTCGGAAGAAAGAAAATGCCACAATGGCTTCAATCAGCCCCGACTGAAATGCAGAGTTCATTCTGCACCAGAGGCATTTCTATCTTTAATTAGAGTGAGCAGCTGACTACAACCCAAACCTGCTCACAAACACTGATTTTCAAACCCAATCATATTCTTTCATTATTGACAGCAAATGACTCCATTTTGCTTCAGGCTCATATATTGTAGAGGCAGAACTCAGTGTAGCCGCCATGGTGTTATCATCACATACAAAGGGTTAAGTTATCTTGAGAAACAATGCAGTTAAAAACAAGTTCAACAATGTTCCAACTTTTCTCCTTGCTCTGCCTGAAGAACGTTCTTATTTATGTGTATTTTTCTTCAAGTTTCCACAATGGATTTACTACATATGAAACTGACTCAGCAATTCATTCTTCTTTTTAATTCTAGGTTGAGGTCATTCTAAAGAAAATAAATCTACAGCTACAGCTGCTCATGTTAGAATTTTTTTTTTACTGGTTTTCTGTTTCTTTCTGATAAACAGAAAGATTGAGGGTTCTGGACAGCTGATTGGAGAAGACACTTGAAAACATGGGCTTTATGAACTTATAATTGACATTTCTCCATTTTTGCTGACATTTGTGAAACGGAACGATTGAAAAAGGGAAAAATGAATAGATTACTTGCAGCCTTTAGATACAATCGCGGCTTTATTTCCTCAATCTTTGCTGAAGCACTTCTGTACCAGTCATCACAAACTCCCACTATGCAGTCAAATATTATGAATAATTTCAAATGATTATGGCATCCCAACACTTAAGATAACACATATGTCAAGTTAAATTTGAGGGAAATGTATTTAAAAGGATGCACAGAAGATCTAGAATACCCATTTGTTGATTGAATGTTCTACAGCTTCAATAATGACCTGGAACCCACTGCTAAAGAATCAATATGAGATTGAGTCAGGCAGTGTGGAATAAGATGTTTTTCCAACCTCAAAGCCACTTACTTAGAAAGTAAGGTATACTCCATGATATGGGGTTAATGAAGCACTGGCTGCAGCTCTCTTGTGGTAACACAGGGTCCACCACAACTTTTCCTGGGCCTTCCCCAGGCCATGGATGTGCAAGTGATCACAGTAACCTTCACCTCTCTTCCACCCTGTTCTTCACCGCCTTCAGCGGTTTCATCCTCATTCTCTCCGTGTGTTTTCCCTCTTTGTACTTTAATCTTAAAAGTGGCTACCCCTGATGAGGAAGATCAAAACAGCCCAGCATTGAGCTCAGGTCACCAACTCCATCCTTTTGATCACAGTGCAGGGTGATATTATTGATTTCTCTGAGATCAATCTCGTCAGCTGCTGTTATCCTCTATTGTAAGAGAGCTGGGTGGGAAGAAAGGAGGAGGAGGAGGAGGAGGAGAATCCTGTTATGTAAGTCGCAGAAAGGATTTTTCACAAGGTGACAACGTGTAGAACACAAGACCGCTGAGGTCTTGGATGTTTTGCATTTTAATTTTTTGTCTGAATTTGTCAGTAGTGTCAGAGGGACACCTGTGCAGATCTGGCAGGGGGAGCCTTCCTGAGAAATGAGCGAGATGAACACCCTCTCATAGCCACAGGGAGTTACATGACGTCAGTCGACATTCACTGTTTGAGCACAGTTTTGTGCTTTGCTACACACTCACGCGGATGTATGAAGCTGTGTTTTTTTTACAGATGAATGCTCGCATAGATGCCCTAGTTCTTAAGTAAGATAACCCTTTGGAGCAAGGCAGAGGTGGATTACATGGCTGCTGAGCCCAGAGTCACAGTCAGGGATCCAGTCAAAGTGGTGGGAGGGGACGGATGGAGGAGGGAGAGGGAGAGGGGGAGAGGGAGAGAGTGAGGGGTTTCTATTTCAAATCTCCCTGGAACCCCAAGGCACTTCCGTTCTGGCTGCATCCTCCACCAAAATAAATCATTTCCATCAAAGGAGAAGCTCTGACCATATTCAGTGCTTTTCCTCATCCGAGGCAAACTCACTCACGCTGCTGTATTTATGTGCTAAAAACTCAGTCAGTGCCGTCTAAAATGGCCACACAAATTTGACAGGCTGCCAAATCAAACTTTAAAATGGCTCACTTAATAATAGAGAACACATCTCTTTCAATTCCAACTGGTAAACTTGTTTGTCATGCTCTTATATAATACAGTATCTCTAGTGTTGCTCAATGGAGAGGCTGCTTTGTAAATGATATTTTCTTACACTCGCAATTCTCTTCAACGACTGCCCTTCATATTTATCTCAATGCATTCCAAAATCCCAAAAGCAAAAACCAGGTGTTCTAAACTAGAAATAGAGTGTATTTAATGCAGCAGAGCTACGTTGAAGTATAGTTCAAATTGCCGTCAGTTTCCTGTGGGTTTCGGTCTGTCTGTCTGTTACACGGATCAATAGTTGGTGCTCTTGCATGGGATGCTGAACTTTCCCCCCTGTCCTCTCCAAGTGGCAGATAACGTTCATCTTTGTGCACCAAAGCTCAAGCCGTTGTTATTTTTTTCCCAATGCTGTGACCGTACATTTATTATTAACAAATTGCTTACGTCATCTGACAAGTAGAGGAGGAAGATCGTTTACTTAGACGGTGAAGATGTGATTGGTCGCCCGAATTAAAAGGATTAAAACCCCTAAAAAGACCAAATGATGCCAGTTTGGAGAGGATGCTGTTTTTTATGTATTTATTTTGTAGGTAACTGCATGGAGAGGGGAGGAGGGGAGTGCGTGTCAACAAAATTACACCACCGAGGTTTGACAATGTGAAGCAGTCAGGAGCACACACACACATGCAGCTCTCCGCGCGCGCAGCCGGGGCTGTGCGTCCGAGTGCGCCAGTGAGTGTGTGTTTTGAATTCAAATGCAGCAACACACCAGAGCTGCAAATGCGGAGACTGAGGGGAGGATGGCGATGATGTGTTTGGCGACGGAAGCCTTTACGCTTATTTTTACCCGAGTACAAAATATATTCACAATATGTCTCCGCCTGGCTCACATTATCCCGGCTTCTCTCACGTACAACCACGCACGCACACTCACACACGTATACACACACCCGTGATAAGTAGCCCACTTCAGGGGTATTCCAACCGTGCCGTGCAATTGGCAACATTAAGCGGGGTAATAATCATGAAGATGCACCTACCATATTGACTTCAGAGACCATGTCTATGCTGGCTATGTCTATATTCATTCCCACAGCCACCGGCGCACCTGTGAAGGAATAGAGGCATTAATAAAAGGACATACTTGTCAATAATTCTCTCATCATGTAAATGTAACAAATTCGTGACGCGAGCTCAGGTTGCTCGCTGCTCCCCTCCACCTACAGGAGACGTGTGCATCATCCGCCGGAGCGATGAAAAAAATATTGTGTTTCACACGCAGGTCGCTTAAATACAGTTAATTTAATCTTTTTAGTGGGATAATCCAACAATAATGAGCGGGATCGATCACGCTAAAAAGCCCGTCTTATCTCGTCCATCAAATGAAATATGCACATAATTTCTCATAGCCTTATTGGAAAGGCCTATTTGGCTGTGAAGGGATGATTACGTAAATTAAAGGAGATTTTGCGATTCATTAAACATGTATTGCACGTCAGGAGGGCGAGGAAACATGACATTCCGTTTTCAATTTGCTCGTTACCTCCGAAATCTGGCCTCAACCGAATGTCGTATCCTTTCATCAGTCTGTCCACGGTTTCCTTTACCAGAGGCATATTGCTCGGATCTTTGAGATCCTTGGCGCTGTGGAAGAAAAGGGTGGTGTAATGCAAAACACCTTATTAATATCACACGCCATGCACGCTGGTATCGATCCTACATGACATCCAAGACAGGGCACATAACATATAGGAAACGAGATTACCTTTGAGCCCAGACAAAAGTCACTAGTAAAGAAAAAGTAAAAATCCCAAAGTGTTTTTTCCTGATCCTCCCCATCGCAACAGTTTTTGAGGCGGTTTCGGGATGCGAGTGAGGAGAGCGCACATCCAACTTACTCCAGACAGCGCAGAGGAGCCAATGAGAGGCGCATGCGTGGAGCCAGCCCAAGATCAAAGAGTGGAGACTGATGATGGTGGATGAGCAGTTTCCATTGCAGAGAAAAATATTAAAGGGACAAGTGGTTGTGTGAAATGAAGAAGCAAGCATCTGTGCCAGAAGAGAAATGAATGACAGCAGTGTTCATTTCAGAATTGTTTTATTCTTGTGTGCATCACTTGGCAGATGAGTATCATGACAAGGTCAAACAATGGGATGCACTGAAGGGTTAAAGTGGTCAAAATGTCAATTTAGGATCAAGTTTATTTCCGCACCTTTTATGTTACTGGACATAGTAAATGGCTGAAAAGAGTATAACACTCCACCCATTTCAGGTTGACATGTGACCTGTGTCCTGTGACCATATGAAAACATCTGTGCCCAACAATCATGCAGCATCCGTACAAAAATAGAAAATGAATGTCATCAACACCCATGGGTATTACATCCTACTCTTCCCTGCAATGTTTTCAGAGGACCTGCAGTAGATCAGAAAATGCAGAAGGAGCACCAGAGCAGAAAGGTGGGATGGAAAACACAATCCCACAATTCATTTTCCCAGGTTTGAGTACATTTTTGAAGCCGCAGGGAGGGATGCGAGTCTCCTCTAAATTGCCTTTGATCTTGTTGTAGTGGGAGCTGTGCTTCTGTAGAGGGCAGGTTTCTGAAAGCATTGGTTCACTGTTGCATCACCACCAGTTACAGCCATCATAGATTATATCATGCACTTTTTTAAAATGTGTTTCTAAGTGTGCGTCTTAGCCTCATGCATGCTGTATGTGTGTGGCGTCTGTCTCGGTCCAGGGCCCGAGATGTTGTTGTGTGTACATAGCAGACTTTAAAGTGATTGAGGCCCATGAAGGGCAGCTCTTCAGCTACTGATCAGGACACAAGTGGGCAGTGGTCACCGCCTGTGAAATGAGTACCGTATTTTTTGCACTATAGGGCGCACTAGATTATAAGGCGCACTGTCAATGAATGGTCTATTTTCGATCTTTTTTCATTTATAAAGCGCACCGGACTATAAGGCGCATTAAGCGGAAAAAAAACAGTCAGATAAGTCAGTCGATCAAACTTTATTAAACGCGTTCACAATAATTCTCAACATTATTCAAACGTTAATGAGCGTATTCACAATAACTACCAACCTTATTCAGTTGTATTTTGGGATCCTTATACACACACTGTAATATTATGGTGAAGCACAGTATTGTAACGGACTGAGGGAAATGTTATGTCCGGATGTAAGTGAACGTCTCACGAGCTGGTAGCTGTGAGGCGTGTCTGTGATTGGACAGCGAGTGATGTTGTTGTGTGTGTGTTGTTGTGTTCCGCGGGTTCGGGGCGGAGCTATGACCCGGAGCAGACGTGAAGCTGGTTTTGAGGTTTCACGGCGGTTTGTTGTCGTTTTGGCGTAGGCTACGGCCAACAGTAGCTTGTTCTATGTTCCTTGAATAAACACCCTATAAGCCATCTACGTCTCGTAGCGTTCCTGACCCAGGGTCGCTACAGTATGTATTACTCCGCGACGTTCCTGGCTACGGTAGCCGTAATGCTGCAAGCGGTGCGGCTTTGTAGTTTACCAAAGTCGTACTAAAACATTTTGACTTAGCGCCGTGAGCGCCTTGTACCACACAAAATCGCTTAGAGGTCAGTAAACAAAACCAGAATTAATCCATATATACGGCGCTTCGGATTATAAGGCGCACTGTCGTTTTTTGAGAAAATTAAAGGCTTTTAAGTGCGCCCTATAGTGCAAAAAATACGGTATATGTGCGGCAGGAGAATAAATGAGTTTCTGATTCATTTCCTCTGTCAGATAATAATAATAATAATAATAATAATCATTTATTTTTTATAGCGCTTCTCAAGTCACCCGAGGTCGCTTTACAGAGTGCAGAGTCCAGTAGTCATACACACACACAGTCATCCCGGTGGTGGTAAGCTACATCAGTAGCCACAGCTGCCCTGGGGCAGACTGACGGAAGCGTGGCAGCCAATCAGCGCCTACGGCCCCTCCGACCACCACCAACATTCATTCACATCCATACGATAAGCTAAGATGAGAGCACTGACGGCTGGAAGCTGGTTCACACACACAGAGAGCGAGAGAGAGAGAGAAGGGGAGGGGGGGGGGGGGGTAAGTCTGGCTAGATGCTGAAGGTCTCTCCGGCTGCACATCCCCTTTTCCCGGTCCTCTTAGTTTCTAAGAACCGCTTCCCTGTTGTAAGAGCAGAATACAGTAGTGAGAGGAGAATACAGAAACCTCCCTCTTCCCCACATTCAGAACCAATCTGCAGTATACGGCAAAGCCCAGACTGTTACTGTCCTCCCTGTCCTCTCAGAGCCTTCTTCAAAAGTATACAGAACGATGGACGTTGCGAAATTATGTAAAAAGAATAGATGTGATGCAGCTGTTCTCCTGCTTTCCATATTCTTTCTCTCGATATTCTGCAGAATGTTACAAACAAACAAGAAACATTATCTGACAGGAACATGAGAAGCATGATGAGCAGATTTGCACTCCTCAGTGTTGCGTAACACATCTCGTTCTCCACCGTCTCCTTCTCCCTCTCTTTTTGCACTGTATCCCTCTCTTTCTTTCTTGGACATGGAGCTTTGTGTTCTATAAGTGGCTCACTTATAAGCGGGAAAGTGAATAGTCTCTTTTTCATGTGCTTAGTGTACAAAGTATGCTCAGGTTTCTTTTTCCTTTGGAGACCTCCATGGGGAGATTATCGTGAGGCCCTGAGCAGTACCAAGACAGATGTAACTGTAGCAAGATGATTTAATTGACTGATGTACCTTGCACTCTCCATGGTGTCCTTGGCCAAGTCGATGTACCAGTAGACTAGGTTGAAGAGGGCGAAGGCCAGAGGAAAGAGGATACGGGCATACTTGTCGATTGGGCTAGTGCCAGCCAGCTGTGGGATTTGAGGAAAAGCTGAGCCCTGCTGGAGGAATATCGGCACCGTCTGAGCATCTTCTGGCTCAGTGTGACACGTTGAGTGGTTTCTCCTCTTCAAGCCTTCCTGAGGGCTGCAGTCCGACTGCCGGGAGTGAGGTGAGGGTGATTTGGAGGAAAAACAGGAAGAGATGAGATGGAGTTAGTATGCATTTACTTCTCAGTTTGAGGAAAGCGGTTGGTCGTGAAAAGAAAAACTAACTAGGAATTTCTAGCCAGTAAGTACATGTATGGCGATTTTAACATGCTGGAGTTGTGTATATGAGGCTGGAAGTTATGTTGGTTCCCACGGGAGCTTTCTCTCAATGGCATGCCAACATTTCTTTAGAACGCAGCAGGTAGTTTGCTGGATGTCCATAGGATAGTTAAGAGATTATGCAGGGAGGAGTGCTGGAGTTGGTCTCTGTTCTCACACTGAGGCTATTTTTAAAACATCTAACCATGAGCCCTAGCCCTGCACGTGAGACAGATCCCAGGAGGACGCTGTGGTGGCATACTGTATGAGCATAAAGCATATAGCTCTAGATGAGAGCACTACAACAGCACGTTTTACTATTTGTGGTGTGCCCTGAATTAAAAGAATGAAACAGGCATGGTGGAAATGCATAGAAAAGACTGATCTATAGCATGATTTCCTATCTCTGCGTTTCTATGAGTCGTGGCTCCCTGTTCACAATGACCACCAAACTCACTGAGCAAAATGTATCGCTACTCGCCATTATTAGCTATGTAAATGAGTTTGAGATGTCTCGTGATAGGATTCTTAAAAGTATATCATGAGATAATGTTGATGAATAGGTAGTTGTCATATCATACTAAGATTGAGAACACAAACTGCTGTAATTAAATCAGTTATCATGGTCGGCAATCAGGTTCTAACACATATATGGATGGTACGCACAAGAGATCAATTTCTGACATACATTTTTTTCCATTCTGAGGAGATAAATTGATTCAACATTTTAGAAATGTGGTTATTGACTTTTTGCTGAGGATAATATATATGATAAGCTTGATAAACATGGCGTTAGAGTCAACAGCCAGGGAACTTCATTTAGCATTAAGACTGAAAATATATTTAGTATCTTATTTTTATGTATTTGTTTTACTTAATATGACAGGTTCACTTGACAAACACGGCGGCTCCCAAACGTCTCGTTTACGTACGTTAGCAGTACATCTTGAACCCGACCGCCCCCGGTAACGTTACGCAACAAACACCTGATAAGGTCATGTTAAACATGGAATGTCAGGAACTTATTCATCCTGCATACCCTTACAACGAGCGGAGGCTTGGCTAAACATTACTGTTTCTATCCAAACAGAACACAAAGCCAACACCAAGGAAATAAATGAGCACAAAGCTAAATGTGCACGTGCACACAGGGACAGGGTGCGTTTAGCATTTAGTCCCGCCCACACCAGAGGGGAAGATAATTCCTCTCTTTCCATTGGCTTTGTATTGTGTGGAGCTGCCTCCTTTTCACCTTTGTCTGAGCAAATAACAGGAAAATGCCGAAAAGATGCTCCAGTTGCTTTCATACATCCATGATGGAATGCACTACTAACAAGTGAAAGAACCCAGAACGACGTTTTTATAAGCAGGAAGAATAGGTCTGGATCGTGGTCCATGCCTTCTTTAAACTATTCATACATTAAGTCATATTCATTGAATGTGTTGTTACTCTGTAATGCTTCCTTCTACATGACATATATTGCTTCTGTCCATCTGGGGAGAGGGATCCTCCTCTGTTGCTCTCCTGAAGGTTTCTTCCATTTTTTCCCCGTGAAAGGGTTTTTTCTATTTCTTGGAAGTTTTTCCTGATCCGATGTGAGGTCCTGGGACAGGGATGTCGTGTGTGTACACAATGTAAAGCCCTCTGAGGCAAATTCATAATTTGTGATATTGGGCTATATCAAATAACTGAATTGAATTGAATTAAAAGAACAGGTCAACCGTGGGCTCCTCGGTTTACCGATGTGTGCATTAAGCATTTTGTCTAAATGTTAGGTTTAGGCTAACTATATTCAGTGAAATGTGGATGAATCAGAACATTTTACAGTATTGTTTTTTGCAGGAGCCTGAGATAATTATATTAGGTTGCTAACACATAGCTGACAGTAGCTTTCTAACAGCTTGCTAACTTGTCCCATGATCATTTTAGTTCACAACTGCACCGCTACTGCCAAATAAATCCTTTGACAAGTTGAAAAACAAAAGCTTTAGTGACAGACAATTTGTCAGCATTTCAGCCATTTTGCCATTTGCTGCAATTTCGACTGTGGAACTCCAAACTTTGACTGAAACTGTTTTAGTTGTGAATATTTAATTTGATAAACTACTACTAAAGATTTAAGACCATGTTTTTAGGGGCTTTAAAATCCTAATAACACCTTTGTATACAATTGTACATTGTTTTATATGAATTAAACCACCAAAGAGAAATTATTTTGTAAATGCAAACTTAATCAATAAAACTCTTTCACTTGTAATTCTGGTTCTACAAACGTTTATATAAAATTGGCACAGAAAGGTGCTGGGCCATCTGTTGCACTCAATTTAGTGATCACGTTTAAATGATGACAGTAATATAAAGATATGCAGATTCTCACCACAGCGTTGTCATCATCATTGCCGGTAGCCAACACCTCAAGCTTGTCTTGTCGAGCTTTCTGCTTCTTCAGGCGGTTGGCCTGGAGAGTGGCAAAATAGTTGACTGCGGCAAACTCGACAAGAGCCGACGCCACAAAGGCAAAACACACGGCAATGAACCAGTCCATGGCGGTGGCATAGGCTACTTTGGGCAGTGACTCACGGGCACTGATGCTCAAGGTGGTCATGGTCAGCACTGTGGTGATGCCTGGAGGAAGACAAGCATTTATGAAACGCATATGGAGAAGGATAACAAATATAAACAGGACTAGTAGACAGTCAGTGGTGGGAAGAGGGGCGTACCGGCAACTGTGCGTGCAGGAACAGACTCTTTGTTGATCCAAAAAGAGACTTGTGACAGCACCATAACCATAATAAGAGGGATGTAAGTCTGTATAAGGTAGTAGCCCAGCTTCCTCTTGAGGAAGAAATGGACCACCATCACAGAGTAGTAACCTGCAAGATCAACAGCATGTGTGAAGCGAGCAACCCAGAGGGACCGAGCAGGGTAGCACAGAGCAGATGCCCTTGCCTGCCCTTGAAACAGAATAGCTGCTGAGAGAAACATATAGATTAATTGGTGCTGTTAAGGCTGGAATAGCCTGCTAACTGTAAGACAGCACTCGAGAGACAAGAGGAAGGAAGAGAGGAAGGACCAAAAAGGAAGAGGGAGCACGGCAGACATTTATTTAGAAATGGGATAAAGTCAAGAGGAAGGAGCGTATAAGGATGGGGGCAGGAGAAGAGCATGCAGTGTCACTATGCGTAACTGCCCTACTCTATCTGAACACATGCATGCATTCACAGACCAACAACACACTGCACACACACGCACATACACAGAGATTTTCCTCTCTCTTTCTCTCTCTCTCTCTCTTGTTTTCTAAATGGGTATCATTGCTACATCTTTTCAGCCTGCCTCATCCTTTTCCTCTCTATTCCAGGAATCTGCTGGGTTCACAGCAGGGGTGCACTTCTCCTACTTCTGGTGAGTAAAAGGGAAAATGTACACACACACATACACGCATATGCACACACGCATGCACACACACACACACATTACTCCATCCTTCCTCCTCTCTCTCTGTCAGAGCATTCGTTTGGATTTCAATCCATAGCTGTTTTAAAGGCACAGTACACATTAGGCCTGACCACTTAAGCATCTTACAATAGATGACTGCTAAAGGAAGTCTTTGCTTTTATATCGGCTCTACGGCGAGTAATGGACACGTCTGCGGAGTTTGAAGAAAGTCACCTTACCGCTCTCAGATTCATCAGCTCATTAAATTAAAAAAAGCTTCTAAGCAATAGTATATAATAATATATAAGAGCAATGTGATAGCTGACACTGAGCGTTACCTGTGTTTGATTTGAATATCTCACTAGACAAAGTCTGTCCCACCAGGTCATACTGCAGAAGACTCATGGACTCAGCGGGACAATCGACGGATGCTACTAGTCCTTTCCTCCAAGTGAAAAGGATTTCACTGCTTGTGTAGGCGTCTAAAAAAAATGCACCGGCAATTAGAAATAAATACTAAGTCAAAGGTTTGACACATTTATGAATCTGGAGATTATTATCCCCTCTGTGTATAATAATAATAATAATAATACATTCATTTTATAAGGCGCCTTTCAAGGCACTCAAGGTTGCCGTACAACATATTTAAAAATGGACACAATTAAAAAGCAGAACAGTTAAAAAGCAGAACAGTCTGCAGCAGAGCAACCAAGAGGGGAACAGGTCAGGCATAGGCCTGCCTGAAAAGGTGAGTTTTGAGGTGAGTATGCATGTATGAACACATCTGTTACACTTACAACTTCCAAACCTGAGAGGACAGGCGTGGCCGTCCATTGGGAAGTCCATGAGTCTCATTGGACATTCTGAAATGATTGTCAACAGCGAGAGAACACGCAGACAGACACAAGTTATCTTTTCTCCTATAAACCTTGTGTCCACAAACAAAAGGGGTTCAATGTAGGATCACCTCATGGTGTAGAGGACAGTCCCGTTCTGCATGATGCGGAAGAGTTTGTTTGGTGTGGTCATGTTATGAGAGATGGACTTCTTGGAGTTTCGGAAAAAATAATCTGGCGTCCAGATCTTGTCCACCATGCGGTTGTTCAGCCGCAGGATTTCGGAGGGGCCTTCAAACTTTAGCCGCTCGTCAACCCACATCTGACGGAAGAACATGTCCATGGTGTACTCCTGATGCATGAATATAACATGTTAGTAAGATGTCAGACAGAAAAAACTTGAAATTCAAGCTCTAAATTATAATCTTTGTCCCTGACATTTATCAGTATGCATAATACTGGGGAGACATTTCAACTTACAGTGGAAGGTGCAGAGAGATGATGAAGCAATGATAGATGCCACTCATGCCAGATAATCATGAATCAATCCGTTCAGCCATTCCCTCTGTCTGACGTGTTGTCATATTGATTTAGAGACCATCAATAATGGAGTTATAGGGCTAGTCAAACAGATTAAAGCTCATTAGATGGTCGTATGGCAGATTGCCCATAAGGCAGAAATTCAGTGGCCACTGAAGAGCTGTTATCTCCCTGAGTCAGCACATATACATCTCCTTACAACAGTAGTATTTTACCATCTCAACATCTGATACTGGTCCAAAGCTGGTGACAAAGATGTCTGTTTTCACCTCTGTAATACCACCTACAAAAAATAATAAATAACTGTACAATACACAAAATAACACAAGATGCACACAAGTAGTCTATCACAATCTTCTCAATTTAGCAATGAATATCTACGTCTTTAGAAACAAGGCTTTAGGATTTAAAGTCTGAATTATCTCCGGATCCAGGTCGCAATCTGTTGTCATAACCATCCAAAAATCGATCCAAAATGAGAGTTATGTTGTCCGAGTGAATTTTCTCACTTCCACGTACACTACCAAGACTGCAGAGGAAAAAAAGGTTACACTTGCATGCTCATTGTACTCCCATGATCAAGCAGAGAGGGAAGACTTACATTATACAGCAGACAAAAGTAACACGCGTAAATATCAGAATAGCCATCCTGGGCAGCATTTGTCACCAAATATGCAGTCAACTCTCGGAGCAACTCATACTTAATAAAATAGCATGTGAGGGTGAGTAAAAAACAGAGCTAGAGTCCTTATTGGTGTTGCTAAAGTGACTGGTTGGTATGCAGAAGGACACTGGAGGCACTAAATCAAGAGCGGTAATCTAATTAACAGATTAGTAAATCCACTCCATTTTTTGACAAACTGGGGATTCTCTGAGTTTCATTTAAAGGTATCCAAATTAAATTAATTAGTAAAAAAATCAAGAAAGAATTAAGTAAATGCAACTCCTTAAATGAAAATATAGCACTAAAATAAGTCTGCCATGTATCTCACAAGACCAGTTTGAATTGC
Organism: Pseudoliparis swirei; assembly: GCF_029220125.1. Classification (NCBI taxonomy): domain Eukaryota; kingdom Metazoa; phylum Chordata; class Actinopteri; order Perciformes; family Liparidae; genus Pseudoliparis; species Pseudoliparis swirei. Next base: position 12,297,864 of record NC_079406.1, on the reverse strand, counting down.
TGTTGTTCTTTTTATCTAACAGCAGATGGCGCTGCAGCCACAATGTTGTTCACAACCGGAACTGAAGTCCTCACAGAGAGAAGAAGAAGAAGAAGAAGAAGAAGAAGAAGTGTCGGGCAACAGTCTGTATGGGCACAGGCGAACTATCTAACACTGAAACCACTTGACTTGAGATGTCGACAACAACATTTCTATAAAGCAAAGTAAAGAGTGGTGAAGATCAAGCGGAGCAAACTGAGAGCATCACTTCTGCCGCAGCATGTCGGTGCACTTCGAGGAGCGGAGCGGCGTCGTCCCCTGCGAGACACCCTGGGGCTCCTGGTACCAGACCATGGAGGAGGTCTTCATCGAAGTCGATGTGCCTCACGGGACGTCTGGTAAGGAGGTCAAGTGTCATTTGGGATCCAGAGACATCGAATTGCAAGTCAAAGGGAAGGAAATGTTCAAGGTAACGTTCAACTTCCAATCAGCATACTTTCAACTGAGAGAAGGGATATGCGTGTTCAGGTTTTGAGCTCTCTAAAATGATATACTGCATGTGTGAGTACCACACTTATTATAGATTTGAGTTTGTAATGACACAGCTCTCTGAGGGAAAGGAAACCATCCCATTTATAAGTGACACAAAAACAAATGAGGCAGATTACAAAAGACAGGGCGCTGCTGAAATTGCATCACATCACATAAAGAAGACTCATACACAAGAATGTTTACAAATACAGACTGACTGCTGAGTCACTGAAGGGAAGGACACAGTTCCACTGCAATTACAATTGGAGGGTCAGTAAAAGTATACAGTCAATATGTTATATCAACAACAAAATCATAGAAACATAAATTGCAAATATGATGTTGTAGAATCACTGGCCCAGTTGCTAATTTTAACACACAACAGAAGTCTGCAGCCCCTTAGTGGTGGTAACAGGGTCAGTGAGTCAAGCCGAGAGGCACAGCAGTGAGCTGTTTACACTGAATTTCAGCCGCCTCGACTCACAAGTGGGCTGAGTGTATATATATTTGTTTTCCCCAGAATCTATCAGGAAGTGGGATAGACATCAGAGACCCTACATCCACTGGGCATCCATTAAACCAGGACTCAGACTGTTTACTTAAGTAGCAATACCACCGTTTTAAATGCATTCAAAATGTTACTTAAGTAAAGTATTATTAGAATATTCTGCATATTATTATTATTAGATTACAGTACACCACTTACATGCTGCAGCTGATAACGTTGGGGGTCATTTTATCTGCTCAACATACTTGTGATCAATATAACCCTCCCGGTGATCAATACTTATCAAACCATTTTTTCTATTTTTGTTGTTAATATTTGTTGATCATACAAGATTCTATTTATTTATCTGTCTACTTGACCAGATTAACAATGTGGAGACAACACCCTATTACTTTAAAACCACATCATCCTTCATGGAGGACAACAAGAGGAAAGTAGAGCTCAAAGTTCAACTCAACTCATGTTGGTACATCATGTTTTGTGACTAGTACTTAAATCACACACTCGTGAAAGGTTTGACTGCAAACACACCTATTAACTTCACAAAATCTTCTTTTACATTTATTTCAGGGAAAGTTGTTTGACACAACCATGTCTGACGAGGCTACATGGACTCTTGGTAGGTTGCCTCTCAGTAACACACATGAACTTCCACTTTAGTGGACACAAGTCACCCTTATCGCTCTCCTTTTTCTGCTTAGAGGACAAGTGTCTCATCCGGATCATTCTCATGAAGACTAACAGAGAGGCCGGAAACTGCTGGTCGTCCCTGCTGGAGGGGGAGTACTGTGCGAATGCATGGGTCCAGGACCAGATGCAGAGGAAGCTCACACTGGAGAGGTTCCAGCGGGAGGTTAGTTTCATGAATGCCAGCTGAAGGGTCATGGAGTATGTTGCCAAGACTGTATTACAAGTTATCAGATGCACACCTGTCTCTCTCTACACAAGGCCACAGGAGGGTAATGTATTTAGCTTCCTCAAATAAAGGGTTATTAATAGTAACTAATGGCTTTATTTGTTTATAAATGATTCACTAACGCCTTATAATCAGCTTTTGTTTTCAGGTTGTGCAAATATCTTAGACTTCTCTGTTTGGTAATAAAGTTATAAATACACCATTTATATCTGCTCATGGACTTCTCACATTTTAAAACTTTTACTGTATAATAAGATGATATTAAATAGATTTTTCTTCTTTAGAAAGTGTTTAAACATTCTAACCAGTCAGAGGAAGTTGTCACAACCAAAACGTTTTTCTTATTTTTGACTTAACTATTCTGTTAAGCATCAGAAAAGGAACTGTTGACAATTAATAAAGCCATAATTTACATTTAATGAATGCCTGATAGTGGTACCGCAAAGTAGAAGCTGAATTGTATCACTTTGCTGCAAAAGTAAAAAAATTAGTAGACAAAGGAAAGCAGGAGGTGTTTTTGTCCATTTACACTTGACCAGTGTTTTCTAGGGGTCAGGAAAGTCCAATATGAATTCATTGTGAGAGCATCACATATCAAATTGTGTGGATTTGTCAAGTGAATGAAAATGTTTGCTACCATTGAGGTAACATGGCTCCTGTTATGAAACGAGTGCACTTCTCTTTGCTAGAATCCTGGATTTGACTTCAGCGGTGCGGAGATATCTGGGAATTTTGCTGGTGGTGGTCCGGACTTTTCCAGTTTACAGAAGTGATCAGTGTCATCTGTTTAATGATCACTCCTGAGGACATCCATTGGATGAAGAACAGAAGATTGATCAGCGCGCCAACGATGAACAGTCAAAAAGGTTTTGCCTGAGGAACTCAAATACTGAGCAGCCACGAGACTCAACTGTTTGACAAAGATAAATTTTTCACAGCAGCTCTTTCATCTGGCTTGTTGGAGCCCGATTTGTCAAGTTTATTTTGCAAGGCTTATTATACAGGCGGAGCAGCAGTTGATGGAAACGGTTGTATTTGATTGTAAAAAGCATGTGTGATGCGTTATTAAATAATGAGAAGAATGCACAAGCAATAGCTTTTCAATAAAGTTGTATTGAAAGGTACAAGTACATAGGTTAACGAGATGGTGTATTCAATTTGCCATTTTGAATTTGGGAACACATTTTTTTTTTTGTCACTAAAAGAAACTTCTGCAAGACAGGGAAACTGACAAAGAAAATGCAAATTGCATTCCACATTTCCACTGCAACAAGCGTATTTCTTATCTTTTTGCTGTATAATTGACAATCAAACTCAATTAATGTGTCGGTACGTCAGTGTAAACAAATTAAGAATTGGTGAAAACAACTCATCTGTAACCACTGGCATTTCAGCTCATACTGTATGGTCAGCCATAAATGGCAGGATCCTCAATAGCCTCGCTTCACTGGAGAAAGCCAGAGCTCCCTTGCCGTATCAAAATAAAAACAAAAAATCACCTTGGGTAGGAGTGTGCAATCAGGACAGTTTGGCAACCTAGGGTGAGAGTTAAGGATTTTGGGCCCGATTTCTTGGTTTCTTTTTTGCTATTCACAAAATCCTTCTCCCTCCTCTTCCACATAGTGGACTGAGGACCTAGGTGGTTATATACTTATTGGCTTAAAACCATCAACCCATACCAGGAAATACCAAGCACCATGGTACGGATTTTATCAAGATCATACTGTACACTTGTGCAAGCCAGGAAACTAAAACTTAGCAGGATGACGGTAGATAAACCTTTCTGACGAAGCATTACTCCTCGTCATTGGGGCAGATAAAAGACAAAGTAAATCAGTCAGATATATTTGTTGATTTTCCTTAAAGATATCCACCATTATGATGAAGATCTGTAAGGAAAATAACTGGAGCTGTACGTGGGTAACCACACTGCAAGAATATTACCCAAAAGTTGCATCCAATTAGATGGGAAAGACAATTCTGGGACTGTTGACATTTTTCCCTGCATGGAAGGTCACCCGTTTGTACCCCCAGGATTAACAAGCCGACTCTGGTATGGTGGGAAGATGAGTGATCTTGTAGTAGCTGTGCTTCAGCTGACGCGCAGTTCTTCCCGAAATAGTCCAGCGAAGCCTCTGGGTGTTGGGCCTGGAGCACCTGGTGGTGGCATATTCAGCCAGGCATTTTCCAACCAACGCCCGCACACGAACCAGGTCCCCGTCTCTGATCTGCACAGATGAAATAAGGTGGTGGTGGAAGGGAGAGATTCATTGTTAATAGTGTTGTAATTTTCCACTAATCCTAACACTAAGCAATCTGGGTTTGAACCCAACAAAGCTACAGAAACAAAATAGGAACAGTTGGTACTTACATTCAGCTGCTGCTGCAGACCTTTCAGGGCCTCTGCTATGTTGTCAGTGTACTCGGGGTCGTGCTGTTCCTGGGCCTCATAACACAGGAGAGCCATAGCGAGAAGAGATGGCTGCAGAGAAACAGATTATAGGTTCCTCATTGCAAATACAACCTTTAACATGGCTAATGTATTTTCTGGCAGAGAAGTTGGACTTTTTTATACTACCACTACAAACATGAAAACCTTTTTGACTTCAAGTCAAATGATTTACAAAGAGAAACTTAGACACGATCTGATACAATATAATTCAAACTGTAAATAAACCAGCATTAAAATGTTGACAGGTTATTTTTGACCTACCTTTAACTTGGAGAAGACAAAAGAGCAGTGACAGGCTTTCAGTTGAGCCTCCAGTCTTTCAAGGCTCAGTATATTCCTGCTGTGAAAACAGGAAATGATTTTAGTATCAAGATGGCACCTCGTCAGGGGCAGAGCTCAATCAATCAATCTGGCCACAACAATTTATTAACAGAGAAAAACAACAATATGTACTTTTCAAGACCAAGCTTTTCACACAATTGATTTATTTAGTCATGAAACATCCATGTAATTATTACACAATAGATATCACAAGTAATATTAATGATAATGTTTAACAGATTTTTATATTTGTTTTCGAACCCTGTCCTTTTTCACGTGTCTATAAATCTACATGACTTCACATAGGACAGTGTATGTTGGCTTAAAAATGTTTGCCTATTATTCTCTTTAAAGCCAAATATGAGACGACACATTTTAGTAGAGTAAATATAATCGTGTCGAGTCATGGTTCAGCCCTGCAGGTTGATGTGACCATCTGTCCTTACCTCTCAGCGTCGAGCTGCTTCTGAACGTGGCTGTGAAAAAGGCGCAGAAAGCGGAGGGCTGTGGGGGCCTTCACCTTCCAGTAGAGCTTCTCCATGATGATCTTCTCCATCCTCATCATGTCAGACACTATGAAGCGATTCTGACTGATGCGGATCAATTCGTTGGCCAGAGGCACATTCTTCTCCTCCTCTGCAGACTTCACGGCAATGTAGAAGCAAGACAGGCCCACGCAGGACAGGTGCTTTGGTTGAATCTGGGGAGGACAAGGAAAGGAATTTAGAATATAAAATGTCCGTTGCAATTTCGTGACAGAAAAATATACGTTTCAGGCAATAATGTTTTTCAAACCTTCATCACAGAGAGAAATCGATCCAACAAGCTGATGGCCAGTGAGAAGGTCTCGGAGCTGAAACCAAAGAACCTGGTCAGAGAGAGCAGGTCCTTCACCTCCAGCTCCCTCAGTCTGGTGGTCATCCTGAGACCATTGTCCTGGGAGCTCTCGATGAGTCTCAAGCCGCTCAGCTTTGGTTGGTATCGGACTTCCAGATCCGTCAGGGCCTTCAGCTGAACTGCAAAGGGCTGTGCTCCAGGTCCGGTCACTGAGTCGATCATCTGTGCAGATAGGAAAAAAGAGCTGAATAACACTGACTAGATCCAACTCAAACACAATATGTTTGACTCCAAGTCACAGGACTGATAATGTGACAAGATTGTGTGTACATCTAGAGAAATATGTGAAACTATAGGTAAGGCTATAACTACATATTAGAGTAGAAACAATTAGTTGAGAATTGCCTATTATCCATTATACATACACACACACACATATATATATATAGTGTGTCTGAATACACATAGAAGCTTTAATAACAGTCTCTGGCAAAATAATAATAGTGTGGATATCATAGGCAAGCAGGTAGACATAAATGGTGTCACTGCTATATCATTATTTAAATAAGTTGCTTATTTGCAATCGTGAACTAAAATCAGAAAGAGAAAGCAGTAATAACATTAAAAGAAAACAATGTATACGATAGCCCAAACAGGAGAGCAAATATATAAAACAATGATATATTAAAAAGGACGCCATTTTTAGTACAGCCGTACTTCAACGAAAGGCAGTTAAACACACTTATGTATAAGATGACTTTTGTTACTAATAGTAGATCTGGATATGTATTGCTCAAGAGTAACAGACATGAGTGTTTCCAAAAAAGTTATCCAGTAACAAGCCATCCCCGAGCAGCTGTCATTGAACTGGACTCAACTGGAATAGGCAAGGGGGCGGGGGAAACCTCAAACCTAGATCACTTTACAAAGCAGGAACATGCCAAACTAAGTGTTTAACGATTTGAAATGGTATATTATCAAGGTTAATAAAACTTTATCATGAAAACCATCCATCTAACAGACATGTTTGATAGTTTGGGCGCATGACTGGACTTCCCATCCAAAAGGACCAGGCCGTGCGCGTCACAGTACAGGACGTTATGTCTCGACATGTCCCCGCAGCAGAAACCAGCGCAGAGCTAACACAGGGCCGATGACAACACACGCTAGTGATATATCTGTTTAAACGGATAACACCGTGGCTTAAACTATAGGACACCGCACAATGGATGTTAGCTACGTCTATTCACCATTGTCTTCGCGACAGTGACGGGAACCTATTGACAAACCACTAGGACGTTAACCGTCTACCGTTAGCTCACGGACAACCGCTAACGCTATCGTCAGTTTGTAATGGTCATAGCGTTAGTTTACGCTCTTCTCAACACAAAGTGACGTCTTTTACAGATGTGTATGGATAGTCACACTTTAAAAACATATACATATGGTGAGTAAACACGATGTAGAAGGAAGGTTGGTTGACTTACCTTGGGTGAAGTTACGTTGCTTTTGATATAAACAAATTAGAGATGGAAAAAAGGCCTCTACGCGGTTTTAATAAGAGAGTAAAAAGATGTTTAAAAGACAAACAAAAGTGTGAGTATGTACTTTCACGAAAGAAAGTTTTAAGCGTTGTTTAATTTCTGCCGATGCACACCCCCTACCCTTGGTGAAAGGCGATGGGGGAAAGGACAGTATTGGTATTAATGCAGAGCTCAAGTCAGGCCCATCATCAGACACGGGGAGCATTCATTGGTCATCGACGAACGACGTTCTTGGTTCTAATCTTTAATTGGATACATTTCCAGGCGTTCACAGTTAAGTCCCGCCTTCACATACTGTTGACCAATTGCAGACAGGTAGGCGGGACTTAACTGTGACAAGCTATTGACTGAAAATTGCGACGTACTTGTCTGATGATGTACAAACTTGCAGGAGGGTAATAAGAGAAAGCATTTTTTGGTGAATACGTTTTGAAATCTGCAGGATTTCTTGAAATGTCATGTATTGTTTTTACCATAAGCCAGGCATTATTACAACATGCTGCCATTATTATTGGTTTGTTTTTTTAAAAAGGGCGCTCACTGGCAGGTTTCTGGAACAGTCTGGAAGGAATTCTGAACCTGCTGAGACTACACTTTGCGGTCCATTTATGTCTTACAGTGCAATTATGGAGAGAAGGAGACACGTTTTTAAAAGTCTTTATTACATCAGGATAAACAAATCTGCAAGTGTTCCCACACAGACTCACCATATAGACCTACTGACAAAGAAATGTAATCCTGAATTTATATACATCCAGGATGAATGAAATACGATATTTTTTACACAACATAAGGGTTGATATGTCTGCATGGTAGGACACCTTTTAAGATTATTAAATACAAGGTAACATGTGTACCATGACTGATTTAAAGTGCTTATAAATGATAATAAAATGTATAATCCGTACAACATGTAACGGCAATATCATGTCACTTCATAATATGTATATGTCACAGTGTAAATTGTCATCAGTCAAAAACTACAAGCATAACATGGCGGATAAATGAAGGTAGCACATTTTGTTTAAAAAATGGAGTTTGGCAATGATGTTTTAAACTTTTAATACTTTTGGGAATGAGGTTAGGAACCATGCAGAGCATGCTACACTGCTTAGAAGCTCAAAGGGAGATTAGTACTCATGGAAGACTTCAGGCTAAATAGCTTCCAGGGATGTTAAGTGCATTTCTATAAAATTGTTATTTCATATTGTAAAAATAATACACTTAATTGCTAATCTGTGATCTTTTGATGTTGTAGAAAGTCTACTAATTCAAATTCCTTCCTGAAGTTAAGGAGCACGCAGATGGAAGACTAAAGAAGCTATGAAAAGGAGAGAAAAAAACATGTGTTATTTATCTGAACAAACAACTCTATTCATTAAAGTCATAAGACAAACCGTGACAATATAGGAAAGATTCAAGTTTAGTGCAAATGGTAATTAGATTTAATGAGCATTTCGCTATGTGTCCTCTTTGTTTCCACTGAGAGAAGGTAAAATCACAACTGAAACTTGAATTAAATGGATAATGCTTATGTAAAAAGACTGATAACCGTTTTGGTACATCATGACAAGTACAGGTGAAATATGAAAAGCGTTGTATTAAAAATGACTAATGTGATGCGAAGTCCCGGAAAACTGAGATCATTTAAGAAGAATGGTTCAGCTGACAAACACATAAACTGATGCTGTGTTTCGTTTTCCATTGACATTATTTATTTGAATATACAAATGGCACATATTTGCTAATTTTCAGACTCACTGGGAATTAATTAAAATTATTTTATTTATAACTTTGCATAGAGTGGAATTAGACAATTAAATTATCTTACTACTGCTTACTATCTCAAAACTACCAACCAGTTTAAAAAACAAGGAACAATAATCATATATACATTAATAGAAATTCAGTGCTTAAAACCCCTTCAGGAAACCATTACATTTGTGAATAATCTCACATGTTAAAACTCACTGTCATCAGTTCAATTCAGTCCTAGAAGTCTCATATTCTATAGCAGGACACATTCATGGCAAGAGCATAAAACAACATTAGCTACATGTTATGAAAACTCCATGGATTGTGTTTCTAGCAGAGTCCGCATGAGAGACAAAATAAGCTAAACTACTTTTTTAATCCATAAATATATGCAGTAGTTTATAGCCATCACATGTTTCAGGCTAGGATATGTGCATGGTCACTGTGAATGGTCCACATATACAGTGTCAGTAAGCAATGTCAGATAGGACACTACTTACTGACACTCACTCTCTCTTCCAATGCGGATCGCAGACACATTCCTGGTTCCCTGGATGTTTGATCCATAAATCAACTGAAAGGGGAAAAGAAATGACAGAATATGGGAAAAAGAACAAATGAAGGATTTGAGAAATGATGAATCAATGAAAAAAAAAAATGAAATGGGTATGCAACAGTACTTTGGTTGGAACTTCTTTTAACATCGACTTCCTTTCCATAGACCAACATTTTCGGCTATGTTAAGAGTTAAGTCCAGGTTTTGACATTTTACATCGAAATTAAATTGTGGAAAGCAATTTCTCCGAATGAAAATCAGGCCATATTCATAGTTTAAATTACAAACTGAATTTGTATTAATAATTTTCAATCTGATCACTCAAATCAAGAATTTAAACTCTCTTTTAGGTCATATCCAACACAACACACACAACACTGACACCATTCTGGAGCACAGCTAACCAACCATGAGTTCACCACCAACAACGGTTGCACAAACAGATCAACTTTTTTCTGTTGCTAATGCTATCTGGTGAGACAGAGAAGAGAACATCAGCTTTCTGTTTTGTTTGCATCCTGCAAACACACCACCCCTTTTTTTAACCACATCAACCAAAGCAGATGAATGAATCAAGCCTATCACTTGCCATTTGAAAAACAAATCATGGTATTCTGAACAAAGCCTTGCCTTCAACGTTTAAATTCCCCAGATGTATTTTCAACACCTGAAAGCTTTTCCTCATCAAATCGAAAGCACCATTTTAAAACTGGGTTATAAAGCATAGCCAGAAGGATCATTAGTAACAGTATTTTAGAGGTATAATAACACCTATTGAAATCACATCTTCTACCTTTTGTGGCATTAAACAGACTTAATGCCTTTGGTACTCTTAATATGTTCACACATGGTAGGATATTAAAGGCGGTACAAACTGCTTATTAACAGGGAAGATCTTTGACAGAACTAGGCTTTTTTTTTAGCGTTAAGCTGTGTATGTAAGTTTGCAGTCTATATAATTGAGCCTGACACATAATGTTTCCACCTACGGAAATTATTACCGCTCCATGTGGGATGTCTAAGTCTCATCAGGGCTGCGCATGGTGTGAGCATCGGTGAGACCAGTCGAATGTAAACAGAAGTGCCCCTGCCTGAGAAACAGTCTGGCAGGTCAGCCTGCAGAGACGTAAGCATCAGGCTGTGTCATGCACGCTGTGAGCCTTTCCGCTCTGTCGGGGCACACAGTGTCAGTCTGAATCTGTCTCTGTATCAGTTTCTGAGCCAACATGGCTTCTGGGAAAATAACAGTATCTCATTAATCACATGGCCCACCTCCTCTCTCTGTCCGATGAATTCTACAAAGACTATCATAGAGAATACATGTCCTTGGCTTTTGAATATAGTATATCTGTGACATTTAAAAAAATAATTCATGAATCGGCAGAAATGTGTTGTTATTTAGTCGTTTTACCACATGCTCTGACTACAATGTTGTACGAAAGGAACCACTTGAGCGTTACTCACTACAAATCAAATACACACAGAAGATTTAACTTACTTCTTCTTGTCCTTGTCCTTCTTGAATGGTTGTTGTGAGCAGCCTAGGAGAGTCTGTCCCATCAGCATCTCAGCTGCAACCTTTTTTCTATTGAAGGCATTCATTTCCTCCTCCAGTTCTCGTCTTTTCTCCTCCAGATTCTTCTTTTCCCCCTGGTGCATCTGCTTGAGCTGCTCAAACCTTTTATGAAGCTAGAGATGATGATGATGGTGATGACGATGGTGATGGTGATGATAGTTATAAACCAAGGCACAATGTGAGGCAGACTCTATATGGTATATTTTGAATGAGTAGTTATTTTATGTCAATCCTCACCTCCTTTTCTTTTTCTTTCAGCTCAGCTTCTGTCTCCTTGACTTTATTGACAAACATCTGTCTCATTTGTTCTTCCTTGAGCTGCAGATCCACAAGGAACTCCTTCCTCTTGGCTTCGTATGTGTCCTGAAGACTGTAGATCAGAGTAAAAGCAATGTTAAGATCAGTCAAATCTCTTATTGGACAGGATTAGTCCAGGAACTGGTTGCTCCAGCCATAACTGGAGCAATAAAACTAGCATGTTAACTATGACCCAGTGGGATTGAGGAGAACAAGAGGTCAACATCTGACCTGACACTTGCTCAAAATGCTGTTCAATATGAATATAAACTGGGAGTTTTTTTAATTACAGGATCACAAAAACACTACTTCAAATTACAAAACATTAGAGAAACAACCTTAAAGTAAATAACCAAATAAGGTATTATGTTGCATGGATAGTCACTCTAAAATACATGAATTATATTAACTCTAAATCCCACTTTTGCAAGTAGGCATATGTAAACAAAACAAAGCCATACCTATATTTACCAAGGAGTGTCGACCGAGTTTAATATATCACTTGGTCAAAAAATTATTTTAATCTGGAGGTTATTTTGCATTTGGTGATGGCTTCCTGTTTAAAGCATTGATTGGTTTCGACTATGCAGCACTACAGATGTTCCCTGGTTAACACATTACTTAAATCTTCACCAGCTATGATATTCCTTAAATTTGAATGTCGCAACCTGATTTAGTAAATAGATAGTAATTAAGCTAACTATTTACAAGGGACTTTCCAAACAAACAGGTTTCTAAATAGCTGGTTCAACCTTATCCTGAACTCCATCTGAGGTAAAACAACTAACATATCTTCTAACAATTCATGAGCACAGGAACTGGAGTTATCGGAGCTTCTCACCTACGTATATTAGGGAGAGGAGAGTGGCTTATCTCTGGATGAATTCATGAAGGCACTTTACCGTTCAGATGAGTCAAAATTACAATCAATTAGTTATACTGATATTTAAATAATTGAACTGGAGTCCAAATTTACACATAAAGCATCACACTTTTTATTAAGCTCCAATTGGTTGAGCAAAAGTGAAACATCATCCTATTCCAAATCATAGAAAACATAGATTTGACTGTGCTGTTCAAGTCATGCAGCGTTTTTTTATATGATAGGAAAACTGTCTTTTTGCAGTCCCACTGAAGCAAATTGTCCAGATGCATTACATCACTGCTACCCCTAAATTCACCTGAACGACTGGCTGTCAGGGTCGGTGTCCTTAAAGCCCATCTCTTCTAGCTTGCAGCGACGGTAGAGCTCATAGTGTCGAGCGTGTGTTTGCTCCCGGAGATCCTCCATGTTCACACGCAGTAGCATTTCCCGTAGCTTGACGAAATCACAATGGTTTTCATTCTCCACTGGGAAAAAAAAAACATGGTCACTTGCTCATAATAATTGAGAATCATGTTTATATCTCAATAGTTCAGCAGCAAGCGTCCGATGTAACACTTGCTCCCGTTTGGCACTTTTCAATGCATTTAAGATCAATTCAGCCAACTCACCCTGTACGGATCCCCAGGGGTACAGCCTTGCTTTCACCATTTTGTTTCCCACTTTAACATCTTCTAAACTCCCAACCACAGCAAAGGGAAGATGAGTCTGTAATGTATAGTAATAAACGTGTTACAATATTGGAGACTTGGAGGCATCAGGATTCAGTGGTGGAGAAAGTAAGAATGCATATTTTATTGAAAAATACACAACGTATTGTATCATGTAGGACTCACATTCATAGAGGTGTTTATCTCTGCAATAGCTTCATCCTCTGTGGGGAACTGATAAATCTGTACTCCATTACTGACCAACTCAGTCATGATCTTGATCTTAAATCTGTCTAGTTCGCTCTTGGAAAGTGTGTCTGCCTTTGCAATAACTGGAATGATGTTTACCTGCATAGGAAATCATAATATGGGTGTCAGACAGAAGAACAAGTGACATTAATTGTTGGAATACACAATGAAAGATTCGGTATTCACCTTGCTGGCGAGTTTCTTCATTGTGACGAGATCAAGAGACTTCAGGGAGTGTCCAGTGGGAGCAATGAAATATAGGCAGGTGTGGATTCTTGTGTCATGGTAGTTAAATAAGGAGCGTTGTATTTTTAGCTCCTCCTCAAGATACCTTCCAAACTGGGTATCAATATACTCAAGAATGGGTTTGTAGCTGCACAGAGAGACAGCACAAGACATAAAACATAGGCAGAATTTGTTTATCCTACATTCATGGACAATAAACTGTACTTTGTTTTCATGTAGTTTGAAGACATGTCAGTATCCTGGCTACAAACTCTGCAACTACGAATGCCCGCTTGTTCTACTCCCTGCTGTTGGATCACTCAAATGTCTATTGAGATTGCATTAGTTCTACCAGTCATTTCCATTTTCTCTTTCTTCCCAACCAATTCCCATGCCAGAAACTGGCCAGATCTCTTTCTCAAGTCCATACTGTGTAAATGTGTTGGCTGCAGAACTAGAGCAAGGGTGGAAATGATGAATAGCTGGTGCTGAACTAACCAAGAAAAATGTCTCAGAATGTTTAAAGATCAGGATTGAAACAACACTAAAAATGCCTTTAAAATGTTTTCTACAACATTTGAACAACATTGTATATTTTTCTTCCATCGTGCAGGACAGTTTCGGTCATTTTTTTCTCTCTCTGGAAAGCATTCAGTCGAACTTAAAATCAAATAAACATCTCCAAGAATCCGTACCTTTCTTCTCTGTTGATCTGGTCGCCAAACCCTACAGTGTGCACAGTGGTCAACTTAAGATTGATATTGCTCTCCTGCAGATCATCGGTTTCTGGGCGCATCTGTACCTCAGTATGAAAGTGGCTGGCTTCCTCATTTTTAAATGTCGTATTGAAAAGAGTGTTCATTAATGTTGATTTGCCGATCCCCGTCTCACCTTTAATGGAGCGAAAAAGACACATGGTGAACAGAGATAAGGGAAAGACTGAGTGAAGCATCATTGCTCTAAATTCCAAAAGACTGCATGTCATAGCAATAACTTTGGATCATGAAGACCTCCTGGGTTCACACATACCTACACACAGGATGTTGAAGTAGAACCCCGGAGCAACGGATTTACGGACCAACTGATCTGGAAGACTGTCAAACCCCACGTGACCTCCAAGCTCCAGGTTTCGCTTTTCTTTTTGCTAGGGCATTCGGAAAAACATGCAGGATATAGAATTAATTAAAATTAATAACATTGCATTTCAGCAATACGTCATCATATTCACAACAATAACAACAATCTATAAAATGACGAGGTTAAAGAGCTCCTTCTTTTAGATCCCATTCCCAAATTCAGCTTTCGAGCTGAAAAGCATTCTTTGCAAATGAGGTCATCTCTCTCTTCCACTTAACACACGGAATAGTCCGACCTATAAAACGATTCTGTCTCAATTCCGAAACCAATTTCCTCCTTTAGTCACACTAATTTGAAAATAAAACAAAAAGCTCTGAGAATTATATGAGTTATGCAGCACAGATGTCATTCTTTACATTGTGTGTCTTGTGTCTGTTTATGAAGCTTTAGATCAGCCTAAGTTCAAAGTGGCAGACAGTAATAGTTTGTGATTATATTCAGAGCGGAAACGTATTTACGATAAATAGTTTCACCATTGTTGTGTCTGTTATAGATTAATAATTGACTATTAAATGTAAAAGAATATCCAAGGGCCCAGAGTTACCTCTTCTGCTTGCTTTTTTTGCTTTACAAATTGTACAAAACCCAGATTTTTAAATGATAAAAACAGGAAAAACAAATATTTTGAGGAACCAAAAAAGTTGCCTTTGCTTTATAAATGACCTAAACGTTTAATTGATTATCAAAATAGTTGCTGGTTATTTTTCTGACAAATAGTTTAACAATTGGCAGCACTACTTTTACTTTTGTTTGAATACCTGATTCAAGCTAATAAAGACCATATTAAACTCACTGCACACATTTCCCAACCATCACATTTTCTATACATCCCATGTTCATCACACACACACACACACACACACACACACACACACACACACACACACACACACACACACACACACACACACACACACACACACACACACACACACACACACACACACACACACACACACACACACACACACACACACACACACACACACACACACACACACACACACAGCTCTTTATGTTTCACTGGGTTGGGAGGACATCCAAGCTGCTGGTTGCCCTGGTACCCATAACTCCCCTTCACTGACAAACACACACACCACCTTAACTTCACAAATACTTTCATCATTTCCAATGCAGCCTGTGAACGGAGAGCCCTTAAACAAGGCGCGTCTTGTAAGCCATGATGGCTTTTTAATAAACACATTTCCACGAATTACACGTTTGGCTAATACATAATTTTGAGGAGCTAGCTGCCACTTTTGGAGGCTGCTACTTATGTTTATAGTCTTAACTTCGTGTCGCACTGCCTGCTGTGTCTCGTTGAACTGCTCGCTGCTGTCACTTCATCCCAAGTGTACACCTGTCATCGTGATGCACCGCTTCGTGGGGTTTTAAGGCTGTACAGTTATATGCCGAAGTGCGCTGTTTCTGCGCATCGTTTCTACCGAATCAGCCGAGGCTGAAACTCCGTGATTATCCCGTGTCACGAGACACAACACGCCTCCCCAACACCGCAGCGGACCTCATCTCATTACTATCACCTCGCTCTCACATGCACCTGAATGCTGTGCCAGTTTAACGTCTCCTCTGTGACGACACCGCACCACGAGTCACTGCAGGCCCGCAGACCGCACATCGGTATACTTACTGCGAAAACGTCTCCATCATTGGCCGCCATCGTCAGAAGTGGCTGCGTGCAGGAATTATCCGCCTTTAGCCACAACTTGCTCTCCACAAGAAACATGGACGGACTCGCACTGCTTTCGATGTGGTCGCTTGAAGGCAACACCCCCTCGGTGTTGGAGGGCGACACTACAGCCGCTGACGCGTTCAGTCTTTATTCAAAGATTGTACTCACTGCACGTTATCTTCTTCTCTCTTCCGCGACAGATTATAGCTTTCGGCAAGGAAACGATATGTTATCACACCAGTGGTCAGCTGGGCTGTGGTGAGAGTCAAATAATAAGCCACCGTGTCCCTAGACGACACATACATGAAAAAGCATTTACAAATTAAAAAATAACATCAGGGTCCAAATACATTCAACAGCTCGGGCATCAGCTGTCATAGCAACGCATAACCTGCGACAAAGCAACTCCAGTTTATCTGTGGTTGAAATGATACATTTCCTTTCAGCTTAAATTAATATATACCGTATTTCCTATACCATACATGTATTTGACAAGTATTCATTTATTTTGAAGATGAATATGCTCATGTACACTGCAGTTTGGACCGCATACAAAAGCAGAAGTGTTAAATACACTGAATATCACAATAATATCAATATATTGTTGGGATCCACTTGCTATATACACATATCATTGCTGTGTTGTTGTTGTTGTTGTTGTTGTTGTTGTTGTTGTTTGCATGATGCTTAATATGAATATAAAGTAACCTGTCACATTAACCATTCTATATTTATTCCAGCATATTTGCAACATTTAACTACTGTTCTATTTTATTATGGTTTCCAGCAACAGTCTGATTTATAGACAATGTCAAGTTGTTCATTGCTCTTTTGTGGGGCTCTATATATTTGATATATTCTCTGGCCCAATTATATTAACATATAGCTACATGCATATTTTCTTGTAGCGATGTGCTTGGTTGTCCTTGTTTTAAGCTGTAGCCTATGTATATTCATGTGTAAGTATATTAAAAGCAAAACCAACAAACTTCCCAAAAAAAGCCCCAAATCACAAATTATAAATGTGATTACACTATTATTTAGGCTAAATGACAACAATGTGACAATGAAGGGGTTATGTGCATTGCAGAAAGTAAATTTGTTTTGTTAAACTACTCGACATATAAACACATAAACAAATATAGCTCTACTCTAATTCTATCACATTAGACTTTTTCACATGGCTATTTTTTAATCACGTACATATATTGTATCTGCTGCCTGCCTGTGATATTGATTCACTTGTCAAGCAGCTACTCGTTTAACAAGGAACCCCAAAAAAACGCGTGTCTGTGTTTTGCGAGGCGCCGGAAGCAGCAGGTTGGTGGAGGACAGCAGAGGGGGCAGCACGGACAGCGCACAGAGGATCAGCCCGGTGTTACGGTTCAACCTGAGTCCCTGTTAACTGGCGACCTTCGGTCGAATGCGTCTGTTGTTGTCGTAGTTACGGCAGATGTTGATAATAGCAGGAGAACACGCAGCTGTCCTGGCGAATGCCGTATTGTTAAATTCTACAATGCAATGAGAAACCTTCTCGTGTCGTGTCTGGTCTGAACATACCGGAGGAGACGATGTAGAAGAGAAAGCGTCCAGCGGGGGTTGGGACCGGGGATTCTTTAGCTAAACGGCCCTAAACAGCTTCCCATTCATTCTCTATGGCGGTGTCTAAAATCGCCGATGTAATATATCTCTGGCCACTCGCAGCTCAGTGGCGCTGTTTTCAGAGTGATGCTCCTCCCCCTCCTCCGTCTCATTCGGTCTCTGCTGTGAGAAGGACCGACTGCACGTACGGAGCTCTCCACCGTTGCATCCAACAGTAAGTCGTTCTAACTTATTACAATGAACTAACATGTAATGATAATTAGTCTTGACAGTCTCTTGTTCGCGCTGTAAAGTTGGTTGTGTTTTTTCAGTTTGGTTTCTCCGTGTATGTGACTTTCTTGCGCTGTTGAAACGGGAAGTTAACGCGACATCATTAAATAAATAATGCTGTCGGAATGACCATATCAATACAGTGGATATGACGTTACATGACCATATCAATACTGTGGATATTACGTTACATACACGCTGTGAAGGAACGGTAAACTCTAAACAGGGAGTCACGGAGTTTCTCTTATTGACTCCCGTCACTTCACTAAACGCGCACTTCTCCTCGGTTAACGTGACTGATGAAGTTTTACTTAACATATCACGTATATTAACTGCTCCACATGTATTACACTCAACTAATAAAGGTGTAATTATAGATTAAACGACCAGCAGCATATTAAAACATAGTAAGTAATTGTAACTTTTACTTTTATTTATTTTTTAATGCAGGACCACCATGTGGTGGTATTAATATTTCTATTTTACTGAAGTAGAAGTTCTGTATACTTTCTCCACCACTGTTAAAACAGAGAACAGCAGAATGTGATACGGTGTATATATAAAAGTATACTCATAGTCTGATGCAGGTATTTTTGGGATGGTCACAAGGGAATGGAGATCCTTTCTTGATAAGACACTTCACACTTAATTGTTACTTGAGTCACATGACTGTGGGGGGGTGGGGGGGGGGGTGTTAATTCACCTCCATGTACACAGGAGATGGGTGGGGGGAGTTCACCTCCATGTACTTTTCCACAAGATGTTCAGGGCACAGGAGATGGGGGTAGCCTGCCTGCCTGCCTGCCACTGACATGTAAATAGTGTGCCTCAACAAAGGACTTAAGGTTCAGAAACTATATTGTTTGGAAACAATGCCTGTCTATAGCGTATTAATATACTTACTAATATACTCTACTCTTTTCATAACAGGAGAGATGAGCAGACATGTGTTTTACCCTGGGAGAATGGCTGTTTCATTCCTTCCGCTGGCTTCTGGAGAATGACATTTGATACACCATCTACCTCATCAGGAACCAGCAAAGAGAGGAAGCTGCAGGAGTGTTCATGGCAGCGGGCACAACAAGGACAGCCTCCTGTCCTTTCTCAACTATTCCTCATGTTTGGAGGAATCCAGTCTCTCCTCAACTATGAGGAACACAAGCCAGTTGTGACAGCAGCAGCATCGGAGGATGACCAGCTGGTGGGTTTTGGGACTCGTGCCTACAGCACCTGGCGAGAGGTCTGGGAGAGCAGGAGAGGCTATGCATCCTTCATCCTGAAGAAGAAGAACTGCACTGCAGGCACAAAGATGCATAAGCTACAACTCTACCTGAAGAAGAAGCTGCAGCCACCCACTGTCTCCCCTCTGATGTCACACGCCTCACCTGTGATGTCACACGCCTCACATGCTCCTGCTGAAGCCATTGGTGAGTCTGGTGTCTTGTCAAAGATCTACATGCAAGTCATACAAGCACAAATGCAAGAAGATATTTCTTTCTTTCTTTCTAACTTGTTTGTTTGCATCACAGTGATGGATGAAGATGAAGAGCTGGAGAGGATGATGCTGAGCATCTCTCCTTCAAAGCAACATGTGCAGAGCTGTGAGTAAACATGTGTTCTCTTTTATTTATTTGTTTCCCCTCCCTGAAGATTCACAATCGTTTACAGTTCAGACCATTTGCTATTAATCCTGTATTCTATTCAGCATATTTGATATTGTTTTGTGTGTGTTTTATAGCTGTTTCTGCATCTTCGTCATCCTCCTCATCTGCCAGACGACGAGAAAGAGGTCTTTAACCCAGAGCACCGTGCCGCCGACCGACACAACTGGGACCATGAATTCTTATCCCACATGAAGCATGACTCGTCTCGTGTCGACCGTGTTCTGGTCGTGTTTGTCTTTTGGTGTTCCACCTGTTGTCCTAGTGACTATGAATTGACGCCGGTCCTGATGAGGGTACGTATCCGTCTTTCTTTTCTGATGTGCATGAAGAGAACCTGCTGTGATACTAACACCTGCTTGCATGTGTTTGCTGTGTGTTTGAAGTCAAGGTGCTTCCCCTGCCTAGGTGACATAGTGATGACTGGCTCCTGAATATTAACCCATTGCAACATGAACACATGTGTATGAATGAAATATACTCTGTACGTAATCATGTTACAAACAGTCTGATTGATTGGATTTGGCTGAACAAAGCAGGTGAAGTAAAGATACTTTCTGCCTTTACTAACAGCAGTTTTTGTGTACTGTCAAAGTATAAATAACAAACAAAGGTTTTTCCGTTGCAGTACCATCTGCTACACAGGCAGCACCAGCCAAGGCTCAGGGTCCACCAGTAGATGGTAAATGGATCAACATTGTGCACATTCACTGAAACATGATCTGTCCTGAGTCCACTGTGCTCATCTTAGTTCTAAACCATGAATTGATTCTTGTTGTTTGATCCTTCTCTCTTGCAGCTCCTGCATCTCCATCTGTGAAGAGACCTGAGCCCGTTCCCCAGGAGCTCGTGTGTCTGATGCCAGAAGCAGCACGTCATCCTTTAACAGAGCCGACTGTCACACTTCCTGGTGTGTAGTACTTTACCTTTAGTTGCATCCTACACATATACACATGTAGTGTACATCAAAGCCGTTGTTTATTCTTTAAAAACGTTATGGTTGTATACTAGATACTGCTGCAGCTCGCTGAGTTTCACCAACTACAGCGTAGATGTCATGTTACATTCTGGCTTCATCTTGTCAACAATAATAATAACATGTTCAATGTTCTCTTCAGTGTCAGAGGAGCTCCTGATTTCTCCCGAGACGTCTGCAGAGCCCGGTCAACTGCCAACTCCACAGAGAGGGCAAAGTCAGTATTTTAATGCTTTTATTTTATTTAGTTGTGTACATTTTAAAAAGATGAAATAAAGTCACACCTAAAATCATTCTCATTTCTCTTTTACTACGTCTTTATTCTCATCTGACCAGGTGAGCCATTCCCCAGGCCAATAGCCGTCCCCACCGGTCCTCCTCCACAGCTTCCTGGCTACGACCATGACGTCAGCCAGTGGAACTGTTCACAGCAGCAGAGGATCTGGATAAAGACGGAGCTGGAAGCTATGGGTCTCTGGCCAGGATCCATTCCTGTGCGGAACCCCATGAAGATGTTGTCATTGTGGCGTTTCCCTCCCCAGCCGGAATTGATCGACAGCATCTCCGATCTTCCTTCCCCAAAGTACTTTCAGCTCCATCCCTTTTTCATATGGAAGCCAGAAAACGATAACCTCATGGGGAGAATGAGGAACAACGACACTCTGCCGTGTATGGGAGGTTGTGCCCGGCCTCAAGTTGCCTCTGCAGGTGTTGGGAGACCTCGTGTGGTTGTTGGTCTCACTGGACAGTATTACCTGCTCTCATCCAGGCTGTGCTGCAAGGTCTGCAAAAAGAAGTGGTACGCTGACAACCCACTGTGGCTGGAGAAGTTACCAAAGAGGTACACAAACCTCTTGCCAGCCAACCTGACCTACAAGAAGGCGATATGTAAATCTGTCATGGACGAGCGCAGGCGGACGGTAACTCCCCCGACATGACGAAGCAGGTAATGGAGGTGATGCACCTGAAATTTGAACGTGCTCACCTGGCCCACCTCCTCAGCTGCCAAAATGTCATGGATGGGGAGGCGGACACTATGACCAAAGAACCATCACTCAGTTCTTGCGTCAGGAAACCAAGCCGGCTCCTTCGAGTACAGTGATTCAGATGGCTGGAACGGATCGTTGTGTCTTCTCACTACCTGACTGACTGCTTGCTGCACGAGTACAAACAGCAGGAGAGGGCCATCAACACACTTTTGCAGGGTACCTTTGACAGGCTTCGCTCAGACCACACGCAAAATTGCAAGGAAGGTCACCTTCTCATCCGGCAGCATGTCCTCGTATGCAGTCATGAATGAAAACTGGATGATCCTTTCATGGGTGATGGTGCAGTCCGAGTCGGAGAAGTCCCTGCAGCCCTTGTACGAGGGACTGGCACAGCGCTACGGCACAGCAGGCATCGACAAGGCTCTATACCACTGGGTGGACAGGTACATTACAATCTATATATGTTTTAAATGGCTCAAACACAATTTATATTGCTTTTTGATATTTCCAGTTAAATAAATGAAGACATGCCATTCATTGAGCTGTTAATAATCGTCTTATTGTCATGACACTGGACTCCAAGTGGCGGTTCAGACGACTGCTGTAACATTCATGGCTGTGCTTCTTCTTTCAGGGATTGCTGTGCAGCATTCAAAGTGGCAGAATCCCATGCAGGAGAGCATCTGAACTGGGATTCTTGGCAAACAACTGATGCCATCGTTGCCCAGGCCACGTCTGGTAACCTGCTGAACACGTGTGCATCGCGGTCCCATTTCAATGGGAACTTGAGCATCAAGCTGGACTTGTTCCATTGCATGAGGAGGTTCCTGCGTGAGTGTGTGACGGAGCATCATGCACTCTATAGCTCTTTTGCTCAGTTCCTGTCTGCAGCCTTTTCTGTGGTGGATCAGGAAGACCTGCAGCAGCTTAAAGACGCCTATGCCTTCTGTGGGATTCAGCCTGCCAACCCAACCAAGCCACACATCAGGGAGCACTGCAGGACCAGGATCACAGAGCCCGAGGAGCTCGTCAAGCGAGTGGAGGGAGTGTTCCAGCAGTTTCACCTGGCCAGTGATCCAAATGGCGTTCCCCTCTTCAAGCCCTCTATGCTGAAGGTGTGGCGGATCCAGCGCGTGCACATCCTGCGAGGTTGCCTGAGTGATCCTGTGGTTGAAGGAGGGATTCTGTATCGGCGCGGAGGATCAGTGCAGCTGAATCACGTGCAGGGTGAAGGGGCCAGAGTTCCTGTGTGGATCCCCATCAGAGGCACATCCCAGCAGGAGGGATATCACTTCCACCAGGCTCAGTGGGTGACTGGAACACGAGTTTCCTGAGCTGTTTCAAGCTCAGGGGACTGGGGGCCGTGGAATTACCAGCGCCTGGTGGACTTGAAGCAGCCGGGCGTTCACCTCCCAGCCGTCTTTGATCCTGCATTGATGGCCCAGCTCAACGCAGCCTCCGAACGGGTGTTGGGACAGATGAAGTATCCAGCATTTCATCTCTCGAGCACCGACACTGGAGAGAAGTTTGGCCTGCAGTACGTTGAGCCTGGTTGCCGCCCAGTTCCTGTGGACTGGGACAAGCACAGGACCAAGTCGGACTCTGCCCCCCCCGGCCCTGAATCCACCTCCTCAAAGCAGCGTGCCTACTGTCCAGTCATCCTCACCCTTCATGGCACCACAGAAGCTGTTCCAGTTTCCACGCCCTGTGGATTCTGCTGCTGTCAAACCAGACGTGACTCCCGGGCCTCCGACAGATCCAGGTAACATCAAACACACAGGCATAGTAATGGACCAGACTTTAGTTAATAGGAACTGAATTTTAATCATATTCATTTTCAGGAGGTTTCCTTCTGTAGATCTGAATAACTTATTGTATCCTTTGTCTTTGTCTTAGAAACATGTCGGCCGTCTGCGCTGCTGTCTCGCCGACTGCCG
Source organism: Pseudoliparis swirei (assembly GCF_029220125.1). Lineage (NCBI taxonomy): Eukaryota > Metazoa > Chordata > Actinopteri > Perciformes > Liparidae > Pseudoliparis > Pseudoliparis swirei. The sequence goes on along the minus strand of NC_079406.1, from coordinate 12,274,323 downwards.
CTGCACTGGACCTGTGAAGACAGGGGAGTGTTTGTGTTGGACCACAAGCGGTGGCCGGCCCCCATGAAGGCAACTATTGACAACCTGCTCAATAAACACCGTGGCATGAAGGACATGCTCAAGCTAGTGGACCAGGACTATGCTGCTCTAGTTCACAACTCTTGCACAGACCCAAACAGCATGCTCCACCCAACAACGAAACACCACATCTTACAATACATTAAACACCTCTGCAAATTACTGAACACCAGCTCGTCTTTAAACACCAGCCCCGAAAAACTGCAAGAGCGGCAGGAACTCTGGCACGCTCTGACAAAGGGCAGCGAGACGACCCGGGTGCCGGTTGTAACAATGCCTGTTGCAGTCGTGAACCCACCTCCACCTCGTCAGACCCTCACTAAAGCCTCTATTGAGCAAATTGTTCAAAATCTAATCGAAAAACAACAACAGCATCAGCAGCAACAACAACAACCAGTGGCTTCAAAGAAGCAGACAAAAACGTGCCTTTCCTGTGGTCAGCCAAAGTCCAGGTATGAGAATGATGGTTCCTCCATCCACTTCTTTTACCAGCAGGGCCCGTCAGATACTTTTACTGCTCCACTAAAGTGTTTAAAACTTATGGTGCTGAGGGTCTGACGAACCCAAAGATGCCATTTAATGACTTTGCAGGAACACAGTTCTTTCAGCAGGAACTGTCTGCCACGAAGAAAAGGGTGTTGGAGAGAGGCCAGCAGAAGAGGAAGAGGACTGAACCCCAGAACACTGGTCCAAGGTGTCGCTTCTGTGGGATGGGACTGAAGCCGGGCCCAAACAGTCCTCATATTCACACCGGGTTCCCGGGGGTAGCAGGGAAGTACGTTTATTGTCCTGCCAAAGTACTTTCCCTGTACAGAGACCAGGGCATGGAGAAGGAGATGACGTGGAGAGAGTTCCAGGCGTCTGCCTTCTATGAGACGGAAAAAAACAGATGGGCCGTTGCCAAGAGAAACTAAGAGAGATGGGCAGTGTTTTCTCATGTATATATCTTTTCTTATTTTAAGAATTACATTCTTTTATTATATAAATTATATTTGTTTTACTATTTTTATTGTTTGTGTGACCTTGCACTATGGGCTGTGTGTTCAATATTTCCTGTCCCTGTTGTGAATAAATATATTTCATGGACTAATGTCTACATGTGTCATTAATATGTGAATCATTATAGTGAACAGTCAAGACATATTTAATTTAAGTAATTGCAATTCAAATGTTTATGAGAAGAAAACTAATATGTTACATATAGGTTATAAATAAATAAGTCAAGTACTGATATAATCTGTCTGCCACTGGGATAAAGTGACACTCCAAAAATAGCAAAGTAGGAAACACTTTTCTTGATAAACAGCCCAACTGAGTCTCGAACCCGCGTCCAAACGTGGCTTTTCAGGACATTGGACAGCGTTGATAATACTGCAATTTCATTGGCTGTCACTGAGTTCCCACTATCCACGTCTTGCCAGCTGTGGCCAGCCGCGTATACCAGTAGGAGACTTTTCATGCTGGAGAGCCGAGAGGCGCTTCAATTCCCACCTTAACTAATTTAATAAGAGTATTTTTTATTTTTAAATTATCCAAAATGTGAGAAGACACCTACATTTAATCTCAATAATAAACTTTCTTTATTTGTTTAGCATGCATCACTTACTTAAAATTAAAGAATCGAAATAGAATCATTTATAGCCCTAAAGTAATAATGCAAATAATATTAAACTTTAAATATAATGCTTCAGATGTACTTTTATTAGGGCACAACATGTTTATTTTACACATGTTTATTGTATACATGATTAAGTATACAGCTGATCATATCTAAATATTGTATTATTTATTTTTCCATGTATTAATTCCACGAAAGTGAAGACAGTCAAAGGGATGATTTTAATATATTTTATTGAAAATACACAGCTGAATTCTAAAATGAACACAATTAAAATCCTCTCAAAGAATTAATGTAAAACAAATGAAATGAATAAAAAAGTATTACTCTAACTATATATATATGTGTGGTCACTTCGTATCCCCGGCTCTGCAGAAGAGGTGTGGGACACTGGCTTTGCATGTGCTTTGGAACAAAGTTTGAACAACAGATGTGAAAAACTAATTGTTAACAGCAGATGTTATCAATACATGATTAATATACACTCTATAACACCCTGCGAGGAGCACGACACACTTGGCCTCAACACGTTGGGCTCCTGATCTTCCCTCACAAGCTGAGGGGCGATGGCGAGCAGCTGAGGAGGGACCGGCAGCAGAGTCTTCGCTGTGGGATCGAAAGAAAAACAAAGAAACGACACGTATTGAGAACGACGTTCAGGATGGTGGAACGTGAGGAGCAAAACTAAATAATAACCTTTTACTGAAGCTTTAGCCACAAGGGAAACAGTCGCTGCAGCTGGTGACTTGGTCCCGTGGGCTGGAACAACAACTCTTTGTCATCTTCCTTACACAAAGTGTGTTAATGCTTCTCAGTGTATATTTACCTGCTGCTTTTTCAGACTTAAAATACCCTTTACTTTAATTCTAAGTTGCTATTTTGTTTGTCAGGTAACGCAGAGAAACAATAGCAATATATAGCACAACCTGTCAATCAAAGATGTGGCATGTATGAACGGTTTTTGTTCACATCCTGGAGGGACAGCCTAGAGAAAGCATGCAAAAAAAGGAAAACACTTACCATCATAGGCGACATGTTAAATCCTTCAGTTAGTAGGAGAGTAAGAACACATCAGAACAGGCCAGAACACGGCCACAATAACAAACTATTTCAAAGAATAGTAATAGCAGGGAGGACTCTGGTGAAAACCGAATCCTCCCTCCACACGGGTGGAGAACAACCTGTTGGTGAAGACACATCCGGGGCTCTGGAGACTGCTGCTGGGGGCCCTGAAAGCACAGGCGATGACATTAGATTGTTACCATGTACAGTACGATTTAAAAAAGCTCCGTTTGTTAGAGTAGATGTGTCGAACTTAGAGGGAGACAGATTCAACATCTCTCTCTCCAGCTCCTCCTCCATCACTGGGAGATGAAACATGAACACAAGGTGTGTGTGTGGTACATGGTCACTACAGAGCTGTATGTGTTAGCGAGCTGACCTAGAGTTCTAGATGTGGCTGCAGGGGGTGGGCCGTACTCCCCCATCACCTCGTGTCGGTCGGACACATCTCCTCCCCGCTGAAGGACCGCGGTCAGAGCATTGGTGCTCACATGATGCTGGAGCTGAGCAGGAGACTTGTCCTGAAGCGAGGGATCAGTTTTAATCCTCATGGCCTCATCGGAGGGATCCTGCCGCAGATGACCCGATGGGCCCTTTCTGAAGGACACCGTCTTCCTGCCTGGGAAGAAGTTGATGGTCTTCTTCATCATCTCCTGTGCACAGCAAAACACAACGCAGCGCATAGACAGAGTCCCTCACGTTAACAGTGATGAGCATTTGTAATAACTAGGTAACAGCTTCATTTATTACACAGATACAGGCAGACGGACAAAAAAAACAAAGTGTTTTCCACCTTATTATTCTTTATTCTGCTTGTCATAGAACTTGAACCCACCTTAAACGTGGGGAACTGTAGTAATTACCCATTCAAACTAATATTATTCATAAAGACAAGTCAATGAGTTCCTGTTGATGTTGACCACGTTACACACACAACAATATACATTAAATACGTCCCATTCAATACTAACCATGCGGTGCTAACAACACACAGTGTTACAATGCTAACCAACACAAGTAAAGTAAACTATAGAAGCAGTTGACCAACATATACAACTGAGAACCGTTCATTAAGTAACTTCATTGACAAAATGCGGCGTACTTACGTGTAACTGTTGGTCCGAAAAAGAACTGCGAAAAGATGCTGCGCGAGCCTCAGGTGTGTGTGTTCTGCTGCAGGTCGTCTCTCACTCAAAGGGGAACATACGGGTCTCTTTGCCTCGTGTCCAGGGGGGAAACAGCGCCCCCAAAATCCCACGTGTGGCCAAAGATATATCGCATCGGTAGTGATAAGCACTACCATAGAGAATGAATGGGAAAAGTTAAGGAAAGTTAAGGACTACTATACACGGCCGTGGAGCGGGAAGCGTCGCGTGTTGTTTATGGTTGAAACAGGAAGTTAGCAAACTGCCCTTCCTTTGAAATACATTTGGTCAAATAAATAAACACTTAATCAACATACAATTGGGAGTCTGTTTTGTGCAAACATGCATCACGTAGCATAACTCTGTAGTACAAAAACAACAACAACAAAAATATATAAGGATGTTACGGGATTCGAACTCATGTCTTTGGGAGGAAAAAAGGTTGATTGTCGGGGATTTTACCACTAGGCCAAGACCGACACGGTATACTCTGTTCGCACAATTAAATAACCTGCACTGCGGTCACTGGTCACCACGAAAGGCAGAAAACCACCAGATCAACTTGTGACCAAGCACACTGCCGACTACCATGGAGCATGTTGACGTGAACGAAGGAGCACTCTGTTTCAAATCAAAACGTCTTTAAAGGGCTGCAAATCAAAACGTCTTTAAAGGGCTGCAAATTAATGAGGAAAATGTTTGTGTTGTTGTCATGAGGTAAACATACACAATGTGGACAATAAGGCCAAAAATGTACCAACAGTCAATTTTCGGGATTCGAACTCATATCTACGGGTGTAAAAAAATCAGCAGACAGCAACACTACCACTACGCCACGATTGGCATATCGAGTATGGACTTGGACTTGTACTTTTACAAACAAATAAATAAAAAACAGTCAACAGTCGCCCCTCAAGGCAGACGGCAACCAGATCAACTTGTGACCATAATGCTGCCGACTACCATGGAGTATGTTGACATGAACTCCGGAGCACTTAACCATATTCTCAAACCAATAAGTGGCTGTTCCAACAGTCGCCCTTCAAGGCAGACGGCAACCAGATCAACTTGTGACCATAATGCTGCCGACTACCATGGAGTATGTTGACATGAACTCCGGAGCACTTAACCATATTCTCAAACCAATAAGTGGCTGTTCCAACCAGCCAAGAACACACAGAAGGCAAACAGGTGAGTTCACTTGAGTTTGATATGGGAAATAAATAGTCACATTCCATTCATAGCATTACACGCTGTTTAGGGCTAGGGGAGGAGATGATTGAACCATTGATTCTCTGATTTCCCTTTTTTCTCCCTGTTAAAAGGGTTTTTTGGGGGAGTTTTTCCTGATCTGATTTATAGCCGACAGATAGTTTTTCACTGGGCGATACAAAATAAATTAATTTGGCATGTAATTGAATGTGACTATTTATTTCCCATATCAAACTCAAGTGAACTCACCTGTTTGCCTTCTGTGTGTTCTTGGCTGGTTGGAACAGCCACTTATTGGTTTGAGAATATGGTTAAGTGCTCCGGAGTTCATGTCAACATACTCCATGGTAGTCGGCAGCATTATGGTCACAAGTTGATCTGGTTGCCGTTTGCCTTGAGGGGCGACTGTTGGAACAGCCACTTATTGGTTTGAGAATATGGTTAAGTGCTCCGGAGTTCATGTCAACATACTCCATGGTAGTCGGCAGCATTATGGTCACAAGTTGATCTGGTTGCCGTCTGCCTTGAGGGGCGACCGTTGACTCTTTTTTATTTATTTGTTTGTAAAAGTACAAGTCCAAGTCCATACTCAATATGCCAATCGTGGCGTAGTGGTAGTGTTGCTGTCTGCTGATTTTTTTCCACCCGTAGATATGAGTTCGAATCCCGAAAATTGACTGTTGGTACATTTTTGGCCTTATTGTCCACATTGTGTATGTTTACCTCATGACAACAACACAAACATTTTCCTCATTAATTTGCAGCCCTTTAAAGACGTTTTGATTTGAAACAGAGTGCTCCTTCGTTCACGTCAACATGCTCCATGGTAGTCGGCAGTGTGTTTGGTCACAAGTTGATCGAGAGAGGGCGAGTGCAATCACTGGCACCGACAACTCACTGGCAACTCACTGGCAACTCAGTGGCACCTCAGTGGCAAGTCTGTGGCAAGTGCCGCTCGGTGCCAGTACTCAGCGACAACTCACTGGCACCTCACTGGCACCTCAGTGGCACCTCAGTGGCAAGTCTGTGGCAAGTGCCACAGACTTGCATAGATAATGTATTTTTTTAGACTTACTTACAATATGCAATACGATATTGCTGTACAATACTGCTGTACTATATTGAATATTGTTTTGCTACTACTACGTTTCACTTCGTAATATATAACACTTATATACCATGATATGTATAATGTACCCGCCTTTCTTTAATAATAAAAATATATAATTAATTTTTTTACCATGTCATACTGTTATACCTCCATGAAATTCTCCTTTGAGGAGATGCCACTGTTAGTCTAAAGTGTAAGCACTGGCACTCAGTGACACTTGCCGGCACTTGCCAGCAGTTGCCAGCAGTTGCCAGCAGATGCCACTACTAGTCAAAAAGTGCCACTACTAGTTAAAAAGTGCCACTACTAGTTAAAAAGTGCCACTACTAGTCAAAAAGTGCCAGCAGACGGAGGGTCGGCCGCAGTGACGAGTCTGCGACGATTTAGTGACAAGCTTCACTGAGGTGCCCGGACAGCGGAAGAAATCACTTTCATTATCACAGAATGGAGGAGCTGCGGTTTAGCTAGATTGATAGATAGATAGATAGCTAAAATAGCTAGATACACAGATGGATATATATATATATATATATATATATATATATATATATATATATATATATATATAATTAGTGTCTTTTTGTAGACACTTACTTACAATATGCGATAGTGCTGTACATTACTGCTGTACTATATTTAATATTGTTTTGCTTCTACTACGTTTCACTTCGTAATATATTGTAGCGACCCTGTGAAGTGGCTGTCAATCAAAGTGTGGCACCGTGCATGCTGGTCGAGGGGGCGTGCCTGTGATTGGCGGAGTAGAGGGGAGGCGTGGTTAACCTGTCGGAAAACGGGAGTTAAGGGTGGTTGACGGGAACCGTTGTTGTTGACTTTCGAGCTGCTAAGCTGAGAGGAACACGCTGTATGTGTTGGTGGATGCCCAATAAAGGGAGGATTAATAACGTCGTCCCGTCTCCGTGTCATCAGTGCCATAACGTCCGAGACGTTACAATATCATGGTATATAAGTGTAATAGATTACGAAGTGAAACGTAGTAGTAGCAAAACAATATTAAATATAGTACAGCAGTAATGTACAGCACTATCTTATTGCATATTGTCAGTAGTGTTCATAAAGACACTAATTAATATATATATATATATTAATTAGTGTCTTTTTATATATATATATACACACACATCCATCTGTGTATCTAGCTATTTTAGCTATCTATCTATCTAAAAAGCCGGTCTTCGAGATCGATAAATAACGTTGGTCTCAATGTGTGATCAGCTGTGAGACCTAAGCCCAGGGACCGTCTGCAAAAAGCAATCCATGAAAAACATATTCCAAAAATATTCAATAGCTCCACTGAAAGATTGTGTAGGCTGACACAACTGATACCGTACGTCAAATGGCCACCATGTGTTGTACTACAGCTGGTATTTTGGAAAAAACTCATCTTAAATAATTATTATGAATTATATTTAATAATTTATGGAAACAATCTTCAATAGCGTCACTGTTATCAAGTGTAGAGTGAAATCATTCAATATCTACGTCAATGGGCTCCACATGAGTGGACTACACCTCTAATTTTGAAGAAAAAAGATTTGGAATAATTTTTATGAATATTTTGATATCATTTATGGAAACAATTTTCAATAGCTTCACTGTTATCAAGTGTAGAGTGAAATCATTCAATATCTACATCAATGGGCTCCACATCAGTGGACTACACCTTTTATTTTGAAGAAAAAAGATTTGGAATAATTATTATGAATATTTTGTCATAATTTATGGAAACAATTTTCAATAGCTTCACTATTATCAAGTCTAGAGTGAAATCATTCAATATCTACGTCAATGGGCTCCACATCAGTGGACTACACCTCGTACTTTGAAGAAAAAAGATTTGGAATAATTATTATGAATATTTTGTCATAATTTATGGAAACAATTTTCAATAGCTTCACTATTATCAAGTGTAGAGTGAAATCATTCAACATCTACATCAATGGGCTCCACATCAGTGGACTACACCTTTTATTTTGAAGAAAAAAGATTTGGAATAATTTTTATGAATATTTTGTCATAATTTATGGAAACAATTTTCAATAGCTTCACTATTATCAAGTGTAGAGTGAAATCATTCAATATCTACATCAATGGGCTCCACATCAGTGGACTACACCTCGTACTTTGAAGAAAAAAGATTTTGAATAATTTTTATGAATATTTTGTCATAATTTATGGAAACAATTTTCAATAGCTTCACTGTTATCAAGTCTAGAGTGAAATCATTCAACATCTACATCAATGGGCTCCACATCAGTGGACTACACCTTTTATTTTGAAGAAAAACGATTTGGAATAATTATTATGAATATTTTGTCATAATTTATGGAAACAATTTTCAATAGCTTCACTATTATCAAGTCTAGAGTGAAATCATTCAATATCTACGTCAATGGGCTCCACATCAGTGGACTACACCTCGTACTTTGAAGAAAAAAGATTTGGAATAATTATTATGAATATTTTGTCATAATTTATGGAAACAATTTTCAATAGCTTCACTATTATCAAGTGTAGAGTGAAATCATTCAACATCTACATCAATGGGCTCCACATCAGTGGACTACACCTCGTACTTTGAAGAAAAAAGATTTGGAATAATTTTTATGAATATTTTGTCATAATTTATGGAAACAATCTTCAATAGCTTCACTGTTATCAAGTCTAGAGTGAAATCATTCAACATCTACATCAATGGGCTCCACATCAGTGGACTACACCTTTTATTTTGAAGAAAAAAGATTTGGAATAATTATTATGAATATTTTGTCATAATTTATGGAAACAATTTTCAATAGCTTCACTATTATCAAGTGTAGAGTGAAATCATTCAATATCTACATCAATGGGCTCCACATCAGTGGACTACACCTCGTACTTTGAAGAAAAAAGATTTGGAATAATTATTATGAATATTTTGTCATAATTTATGGAAACAATTTTCAATAGCTTCACTATTATCAAGTCTAGAGTGAAATCATTCAACATCTACATCAATGGGCTCCACATCAGTGGACTACATCTTATTTTGAAGAACAAAGATTTGGAATAATTATTATGAATATTTTGTCATAATTTATGGAAACAATTTTCAATAGCTTCACTGTTATCAAGTGTAGAGTGAAATCATTCAACATCTACATCAATGGGCTCCACATCAGTGGACTACACCTTTATTTTGAAGAAAAAAGATTTGGAATAATTATTATGAATATTTTGTCATAATTTATGGAAACAATTTTCAATAGCTTCACTATTATCAAGTCTAGAGTGAAATCATTCAATATCTACATCAATGGGCTCCACATCAGTGGACTACACCTCGTACTTTGAAGAAAAAAGATTTGGAATAATTATTATGAATATTTTGTCATAATTTATGGAAACAATTTTCAATAGCTTCACTATTATCAAGTGTAGAGTGAAATCATTCAACATCTACATCAATGGGCTCCACATCAGTGGACTACACCTCTTACTTTGGAGAAAAAAGATTTGGAATAATTATTATGAATATTTTGTCATAATTTATGGAAACAATTTTCAATAGCTTCACTGTTATCAAGTGTAGAGTGAAATCATTCAACATCTACATCAATGGGCTCCACATCAGTGGACTACACCTCGTACTTTGAAGAAAAAAGATTTTGAATAATTTTATGAATATTTTGTCATAATTTATGGAAACAATTTTCAATAGCTTCACTGTTATCAAGTCTAGAGTGAAATCATTCAATATCTACATCAATGGGCTCCACATCAGTGGACTACACCTCGTACTTTGAAGAAAGAAGATTTGGAATAATTATTATGAATATTTTGTCATAATTTATGGAAACAATTTTCAATAGCTTCACTATTATCAAGTCTAGAGTGAAATCATTCAACATCTACATCAATGGGCTCCACATCAGTGGAATACACCTCTTACTTTGGAGAAAAAGATTTGGAATAATTATTATGAATATTTTGTCATAATTTATGGAAACAATTTTCAATAGCTTCACTGTTATCAAGTGTAGAGTGAAATCATTCAATATCTACATCAATGGGCTCCTCATCAGTGGACTACACCTTTTATTTTGAAGAAAAAAGATTTGGAATAATTTTTATGAATATTTTGTCATAATTTATGGAAACAATTTTCAATAGCTTCACTGTTATCAAGTGTAGAGTGAAATCATTCAATATCTACATCAATGGGCTCCACATCAGTGGACTACACCTCGTACTTTGAAGAAAAAAGATTTGGAATAATTATTATGAATATTTTGTCATAATTTATGGAAACAATTTTCAATAGCTTCACTGTTATCAAGTGTAGAGTGAAATCATTCAATATCTACATCAATGGGCTCCACATCAGTGGACTACACCTCGTACTATGAAGAAAAAGATTTGGAATAATTATTATGAATATTTTGTCATAATTTATGGAAACAATTTTCAATAGCTTCACTGTTATCAAGTGTAGAGTGAAATCATTCAATATCTACATCAATGGGCTCCTCATCAGTGGACTACACCTTTATTTTGAAGAAAAATGATTTGGAATAATTATTATGAATATTTTGTCATAATTTATGGAAACAATTTTCAATAGCTTCACTATTATCAAGTCTAGAGTGAAATCATTCAATATCTACATCAATGGGCTCCACATCAGTGGACTACACCTCGTACTTTGAAGAAAAAAGATTTGGAATAATTATTATGAATATTTTGTCATAATTTATGGAAACAATTTTCAATAGCTTCACTATTATCAAGTCTAGAGTGAAATCATTCAATATCTACATCAATGGGCTCCACATCAGTGGACTACACCTCGTACTTTGAAGAAAAAAGATTTGGAATAATTATTATGAATATTTTGTCATAATTTATGGAAACAATTTTCAATAGCTTCACTGTTATCAAGTCTAGAGTGAAATCATTCAACATCTACATCAATGGGCTCCACATCAGTGGACTACACCTTTTATTTTGAAGAAAAAAGATTTGGAATAATTATTATGAATATTTTGTCATAATTTATGGAAACAATTTTCAATAGCTTCACTGTTATCAAGTGTAGAGTGAAATCATTCAATATCTACATCAATGGGCTCCACATCAGTGGACTACACCTCGTACTTTGAAGAAAGAAGATTTGGAATAATTATTATGAATATTTTGTCATAATTTATGGAAACAATTTTCAATAGCTTCACTGTTATCAAGTGTAGAGTGAAATCATTCAATATCTACGTCAATGGGCTCCACATCAGTGGACTACACCTCGTACTTTGAAGAAAAAGATTTGGAATAATTATTATGAATATTTTGTCATAATTTATGGAAACAATTTTCAATAGCTTCACTATTATCAAGTCTAGAGTGAAATCATTCAATATCTACGTCAATGGGCTCCACATGAGTGGACTACACCTCGTACTTTGAAGAAAAAAGATTTGGAATAATTATTATGAATATTTTGTCATAATTTATGGAAACAATTTTCAATAGCTTCACTGTTATCAAGTGTAGAGTGAAATCATTCAACATCTACATCAATGGGCTCCACATCAGTGGACTACACCTCGTACTTTGAAGAAAAAAGATTTGGAATAATTATTATGAATATTTTGTCATAATTTATGGAAACAATTTTCAATAGCTTCACTGTTATCAAGTGTAGAGTGAAATCATTCAATATCTACATCAATGGGCTCCACATCAGTGGACTACACCTCGTACTTTGAAGAAAAAGATTTGGAATAATTTTATGAATATTTTGTCATAATTTATGGAAACAATTTTCAATAGCTTCACTGTTATCAAGTCTAGAGTGAAATCATTCAATATCTACATCAATGGGCTCCACATCAGTGGACTACACCTTTTATTTTGAAGAAAAACGATTTGGAATAATTTTATGAATATTTTGTCATAATTTATGGAAACAATTTTCAATAGCTTCACTGTTATCAAGTGTAGAGTGAAATCATTCAATATCTACATCAATGGGCTCCACATGAGTGGACTACACCTTTACTTTGAAGAAAAAGATTTGGAATAATTATTATGAATATTTTGTCATAATTTATGGAAACAATTTTCAATAGCTTCACTGTTATCAAGTGTAGAGTGAAATCATTCAATATCTACATCAATGGGCTCCACATCAGTGGACTACACCTTATACATTGAAGAAAAAGATTTGGAATAATTATTATGAATATTTTGTCATAATTTATGGAAACAATTTTCAATAGCTTCACTGTTATCAAGTGTAGAGTGAAATCATTCAACATCTACATCAATGGTCTCCACATCAGTGGACTACACCTCGTACTTTGAAGAAAAAAAATTGGAATAATTATTATGAATATTTTGTCATAATTTATGGAAACAATTTTCAATAGCTTCACTATTATCAAGTCTAGAGTGAAATCATTCAATATCTACGTCAATGGGCTCCACATCAGTGGACTACACCTTTTATTTTGAAGAAAAAAGATTTGGAATAATTATTATGAATATTTTGTCATAATTTATGGAAACAATTTTCAATAGCTTCACTGTTATCAAGTGTAGAGTGAAATCATTCAATATCTACGTCAATGGGCTCCACATGAGTGGACTACACCTCGTACTTTGAAGAAAAAAGATTTGGAATAATTATTATGAATATTTTGTCATAATTTATGGAAACAATTTTCAATAGCTTCACTGTTATCAAGTCTAGAGTGAAATCATTCAACATCTACATCAATGGGCTCCACATCAGTGGACTACACCTCGTACTTTGAAGAAAAAGATTTGGAATAATTATTATGAATATTTTGTCATAATTTATGGAAACAATTTTCAATAGCTTCACTATTATCAAGTCTAGAGTGAAATCATTCAATATCTACATCAATGGGCTCCACATCAGTGGACTACACCTCGTACTTTGAAGAAAAAGATTTGGAATAATTATTATGAATATTTTGTCATAATTTATGGAAACAATTTTCAATAGCTTCACTATTATCAAGTCTAGAGTGAAATCATTCAACATCTACATCAATGGGCTCCACATCAGTGGACTACACCTCGTACTTTGAAGAAAAAAGATTTGGAATAATTATTATGAATATTTTGTCATAATTTATGGAAACAATTTTCAATAGCTTCACTGTTATCAAGTGTAGAGTGAAATCATTCAATATCTACGTCAATGGGCTCCACATCAGTGGACTACACCTCGTACTTTGAAGAAAAAGATTTGGAATAATTATTATGAATATTTTGTCATAATTTATGGAAACAATTTTCAATAGCTTCACTGTTATCAAGTCTAGAGTGAAATCATTCAATATCTACATCAATGGGCTCCACATCAGTGGACTACACCTCGTACTTTTGAAGAAAAAGATTTGGAATAATTATTATGAATATTTTGTCATAATTTATGGAAACAATTTTCAATAGCTTCACTGTTATCAAGTGTAGAGTGAAATCATTCAATATCTACATCAATGGGCTCCACATCAGTGGACTACACCTCGTACTTTGAAGAAAAAGATTTGGAATAATTATTATGAATATTTTGTCATAATTTATGGAAACAATTTTCAATAGCTTCACTGTTATCAAGTGTAGAGTGAAATCATTCAATATCTACATCAATGGGCTCCACATCAGTGGACTACACCTCGTACTTTGAAGAAAAAAGATTTGGAATAATTATTATGAATATTTTGTCATAATTTATGGAAACAATTTTCAATAGCTTCACTGTTATCAAGTCTAGAGTGAAATCATTCAATATCTACGTCAATGGGCTCCACATGAGTGGACTACACCTCGTACTTTGAAGAAAAAAGATTTGGAATAATTATTATGAATATTTTGTCATAATTTATGGAAACAATTTTCAATAGCTTCACTATTATCAAGTCTAGAGTGAAATCATTCAATATCTACATCAATGGGCTCCACATCAGTGGACTACACCTCGTACTTTTAAGAAAAAAGATTTGGAATAATTATTATGAATATTTTGTCATAATTTATGGAAACAATTTTCAATAGCTTCACTGTTATCAAGTGTAGAGTGAAATCATTCAATATCTACATCAATGGGCTCCTCATCAGTGGACTACACCTTATACTTTTAAGAAAAAAGATTTGGAATAATTATTATGAATATTTTGTCATAATTTATGGAAACAATTTTCAATAGCTTCACTGTTATCAAGTGTAGAGTGAAATCATTCAATATCTACATCAATGGGCTCCACATCAGTGGACTACACCTCGTACTTTGAAGCAAAAAGATTTGGAATAATTATTATGAATATTTTGTCATAATTTATGGAAACAATTTTCAATAGCTTCACTGTTATCAAGTCTAGAGTGAAATCATTCAATATCTACATCAATGGGCTCCACATCAGTGGACTACACCTCGTACTTTGAAGAAAAAAGATTTGGAATAATTATTATGAATATTTTGTCATAATTTATGGAAACAATTTTCAATAGCTTCACTATTATCAAGTCTAGAGTGAAATCATTCAATATCTACATCAATGGGCTCCACATCAGTGGACTACACCTTTTATTTTGAAGAAAAAGATTTGGAATAATTATTATGAATATTTTGTCATAATTTATGGAAACAATTTTCAATAGCTTCACTGTTATCAAGTGTAGAGTGAAATCATTCAATATCTACATCAATGGGCTCCACATCAGTGGACTACACCTTTTATTTTGAAGAAAAAAGATTTGGAATAATTATTATGAATATTTTGTCATAATTTATGGAAACAATTTTCAATAGCTTCACTGTTATCAAGTGTAGAGTGAAATCATTCAATATCTACATCAATGGGCTCCACATCAGTGGACTACACCTCGTACTTTGAAGAAAAAAGATTTGGAATAATTATTATGAATATTTTGTCATAATTTATGGAAACAATTTTCAATAGCTTCACTGTTATCAAGTCTAGAGTGAAATCATTCAATATCTACGTCAATGGGCTCCACATCAGTGGACTACACCTCGTACTTTGAAGAAAAAAGATTTGGAATAATTATTATGAATATTTTGTCATAATTTATGGAAACAATTTTCAATAGCTTCACTGTTATCAAGTGTAGAGTGAAATCATTCAATATCTACATCAATGGGCTCCACATCAGTGGACTACACCTTTTATTTTGAAGAAAAAAGATTTGGAATAATTATTATGAATATTTTGTCATAATTTATGGAAACAATTTTCAATAGCTTCACTATTATCAAGTCTAGAGTGAAATCATTCAATATCTACGTCAATGGGCTCCACATGAGTGGACTACACCTCGTACTTTGAAGAAAAAAGATTTGGAATAATTATTATGAATATTTTGTCATTTATGGAAACAATTTTCAATAGCTTCACTATTATCAAGTCTAGAGTGAAATCATTCAATATCTACATCAATGGGCTCCTCATCAGTGGACTACACCTTTTATTTTGAAGAAAAAAGATTTGGAATAATTATTATGAATATTTTGTCATAATTTATGGAAACAATTTTCAATAGCTTCACTGTTATCAAGTGTAGAGTGAAATCATTCAATATCTACATCAATGGGCTCCTCATCAGTGGACTACACCTCGTACTTTGAAGAAAAAGATTTGGAATAATTTTATGAATATTTTGTCATAATTTATGGAAACAATTTTCAATAGCTTCACTGTTATCAAGTGTAGAGTGAAATCATTCAATATCTACATCAATGGGCTCCACATCAGTGGACTACACCTCGTACTTTGAAGAAAAAGATTTGGAATAATTATTATGAATATTTTGTCATAATTTATGGAAACAATTTTCAATAGCTTCACTGTTATCAAGTGTAGAGTGAAATCATTCAATATCTACATCAATGGGCTCCACATCAGTGGACTACACCTCGTACTTTGAAGAAAAAAGATTTGGAATAATTATTATGAATATTTTGTCATAATTTATGGAAACAATTTTCAATAGCTTCACTATTATCAAGTCTAGAGTGAAATCATTCAATATCTACATCAATGGGCTCCACATGAGTGGACTACACCTCGTACTTTGAAGAAGAAAAAAAGATTTGGAATAATTATTATGAATATTTTGTCATAATTTATGGAAACAATTTTCAATAGCTTCACTATTATCAAGTCTAGAGTGAAATCATTCAATATCTACATCAATGGGCTCCACATCAGTGGACTACACCTCGTACTTTGAAGAAAAAAGATTTGGAATAATTATTATGAATATTTTGTCATAATTTATGGAAACAATTTTCAATAGCTTCACTGTTATCAAGTCTAGAGTGAAATCATTCAATATCTACATCAATGGGCTCCACATCAGTGGACTACACCTTTTATTTTGAAGAAAAAAGATTTGGAATAATTATTATGAATATTTTGTCATAATTTATGGAAACAATTTTCAATAGCTTCACTGTTATCAAGTGTAGAGTGAAATCATTCAATATCTACATCAATGGGCTCCACATCAGTGGACTACACCTTTATTTTGAAGAAAAAGATTTGGAATAATTATTATGAATATTTTGTCATAATTTATGGAAACAATTTTCAATAGCTTCACTGTTATCAAGTGTAGAGTGAAATCATTCAATATCTACATCAATGGTCTCCACATCAGTGGACTACACCTTTACTTTGAAGAAAAAGATTTGGAATAATTATTATGAATATTTTGTCATAATTTATGGAAACAATTTTCAATAGCTTCACTGTTATCAAGTGTAGAGTGAAATCATTCAATATCTACATCAATGGGCTCCACATCAGTGGACTACACCTCGTACTTTGAAGAAAAAGATTTGGAATAATTATTATGAATATTTTGTCATAATTTATGGAAACAATTTTCAATAGCTTCACTGTTATCAAGTGTAGAGTGAAATCATTCAACATCTACATCAATGGGCTCCACATCAGTGGACTACACCTTTACTTTGAAGAAAAAGATTTGGAATAATTATTATGAATATTTTGTCATAATTTATGGAAACAATTTTCAATAGCTTCACTGTTATCAAGTGTAGAGTGAAATCATTCAATATCTACATCAATGGGCTCCACATCAGTGGACTACACCTTACTTTGAAGAAAAAGATTTGGAATAATTATTATGAATATTTTGTCATAATTTATGGAAACAATTTTCAATAGCTTCACTGTTATCAAGTGTAGAGTGAAATCATTCAATATCTACATCAATGGGCTCCACATCAGTGGACTACACCTTATTTTGAAGAAAAAGATTTGGAATAATTATTATGAATATTTTGTCATAATTTATGGAAACAATTTTCAATAGCTTCACTGTTATCAAGTGTAGAGTGAAATCATTCAATATCTACGTCAATGGGCTCCACATGAGTGGACTACACCTCGTACTTTGAAGAAAAAGATTTGGAATAATTATTATGAATATTTTGTCATAATTTATGGAAACAATTTTCAATAGCTTCACTGTTATCAAGTCTAGAGTGAAATCATTCAACATCTACATCAATGGGCTCCACATCAGTGGACTACACCTCGTACTTTGAAGAAAAAAGATTTGGAATAATTATTATGAATATTTTGTCATAATTTATGGAAACAATTTTCAATAGCTTCACTGTTATCAAGTGTAGAGTGAAATCATTCAATATCTACATCAATGGGCTCCACATCAGTGGACTACACCTCGTACTTTGAAGAAACAAGATTTGGAATAATTATTATGAATATTTTGTCATAATTTATGGAAACAATTTTCAATAGCTTCACTGTTATCAAGTGTAGAGTGAAATCATTCAACATCTACATCAATGGGCTCCACATCAGTGGACTACACCTTATTTGAAGAAAAAGAGATTTGGAATAATTATTATGAATATTTTGTCATAATTTATGGAAACAATTTTCAATAGCTTCACTGTTATCAAGTGTAGAGTGAAATCATTCAATATCTACGTCAATGGGCTCCACATCAGTGGACTACACCTCGTACTTTGAAGAAACAAGATTTGGAATAATTATTATGAATATTTTGTCATAATTTATGGAAACAATTTTCAATAGCTTCACTATTATCAAGTGTAGAGTGAAATCATTCCATATCTACATCAATGGGCTCCACATCAGTGGACTACACCTCGTACTTTGAAGAAAAAGATTTGGAATAATTATTATGAATATTTTGTCATAATTTATGGAAACAATTTTCAATAGCTTCACTGTTATCAAGTGTAGAGTGAAATCATTCAATATCTACATCAATGGGCTCCACATGAGTGGACTACACCTCGTACTTTGAAGAAAAAAGATTTGGAATAATTATTATGAATATTTTGTCATAATTTATGGAAACAATTTTCAATAGCTTCACTGTTATCAAGTGTAGAGTGAAATCATTCAACATCTACATCAATGGGCTCCACATCAGTGGACTACACCTTTTATTTTGAAGAAAAAAGATTTGGAATAATTATTATGAATATTTTGTCATAATTTATGGAAACAATTTTCAATAGCTTCACTGTTATCAAGTGTAGAGTGAAATCATTCAATATCTACGTCAATGGGCTCCACATCAGTGGACTACACCTCGTACTTTGAAGAAAAAGATTTGGAATAATTATTATGAATATTTTGTCATAATTTATGGAAACAATTTTCAATAGCTTCACTGTTATCAAGTGTAGAGTGAAATCATTCAACATCTACATCAATGGGCTCCACATCAGTGGACTACACCTCGTACTTTGAAGAAAAAAGATTTGGAATAATTATTATGAATATTTTGTCATAATTTATGGAAACAATTTTCAATAGCTTCACTGTTATCAAGTGTAGAGTGAAATCATTCAATATCTACATCAATGGGCTCCACATCAGTGGACTACACCTCGTACTTTGAAGAAACAAGATTTGGAATAATTATTATGAATATTTTGTCATAATTTATGGAAACAATTTTCAATAGCTTCACTGTTATCAAGTGTAGAGTGAAATCATTCAATATCTACATCAATGGGCTCCTCGTCAGTGGACTACACCTCGTACTTTGAAGAAAAAGATTTGGAATAATTATTATGAATATTTTGTCATAATTTATGGAAACAATTTTCAATAGCTTCACTGTTATCAAGTGTAGAGTGAAATCATTCAATATCTACATCAATGGGCTCCTCATCAGTGGACTACACCTTTATTTTGAAGAAAAAGATTTGGAATAATTATTATGAATATTTTGTCATAATTTATGGAAACAATTTTCAATAGCTTCACTATTATCAAGTCTAGAGTGAAATCATTCAATATCTACGTCAATGGGCTCCACATGAGTGGACTACACCTCGTACTTTGAAGAAAAAGATTTGGAATAATTATTATGAATATTTTGTCATAATTTATGGAAACAATTTTCAATAGCTTCACTATTATCAAGTCTAGAGTGAAATCATTCAATATCTACATCAATGGGCTCCTCATCAGTGGACTACACCTCGTACTTTGAAGAAAAAAGATTTGGAATAATTATTATGAATATTTTGTCATAATTTATGGAAACAATTTTCAATAGCTTCACTGTTATCAAGTGTAGAGTGAAATCATTCAATATCTACATCAATGGGCTCCACATCAGTGGACTACACCTCGTACTTTGAAGAAAAAAGATTTGGAATAATTATTATGAATATTTTGTCATAATTTATGGAAACAATTTTCAATAGCTTCACTGTTATCAAGTGTAGAGTGAAATCATTCAACATCTACATCAATGGGCTCCACATCAGTGGACTACACCTTACTTTGAAGAAAAAGATTTGGAATAATTATTATGAATATTTTGTCATAATTTATGGAAACAATTTTCAATAGCTTCACTGTTATCAAGTGTAGAGTGAAATCATTCAATATCTACATCAATGGGCTCCACATCAGTGGACTACACCTCGTACTTTGAAGAAAAAGATTTGGAATAATTATTATGAATATTTTGTCATAATTTATGGAAACAATTTTCAATAGCTTCACTGTTATCAAGTGTAGAGTGAAATCATTCAATATCTACATCAATGGGCTCCACATCAGTGGACTACACCTCGTACTTTGAAGAAAAAGATTTGGAATAATTATTATGAATATTTTGTCATAATTTATGGAAACAATTTTCAATAGCTTCACTGTTATCAAGTCTAGAGTGAAATCATTCAATATCTACGTCAATGGGCTCCACATGAGTGGACTACACCTCGTACTTTGAAGAAAAAGATTTGGAATAATTATTATGAATATTTTGTCATAATTTATGGAAACAATTTTCAATAGCTTCACTGTTATCAAGTGTAGAGTGAAATCATTCAACATCTACATCAATGGGCTCCACATCAGTGGACTACACCTTTTATTTTGAAGAAAAAAGATTTGGAATAATTATTATGAATATTTTGTCATAATTTATGGAAACAATTTTCAATAGCTTCACTGTTATCAAGTGTAGAGTGAAATCATTCAATATCTACGTCAATGGGCTCCACATCAGTGGACTACACCTCGTACTTTGAAGAAAAAGATTTGGAATAATTATTATGAATATTTTGTCATAATTTATGGAAACAATTTTCAATAGCTTCACTGTTATCAAGTGTAGAGTGAAATCATTCAACATCTACATCAATGGGCTCCACATCAGTGGACTACACCTTTACTTTGAAGAAAAAAGATTTGGAATAATTATTATGAATATTTTGTCATAATTTATGGAAACAATTTTCAATAGCTTCACTGTTATCAAGTGTAGAGTGAAATCATTCAATATCTACGTCAATGGGCTCCACATCAGTGGACTACACCTCGTACTTTGAAGAAAAAAGATTTGGAATAATTATTATGAATATTTTGTCATAATTTATGGAAACAATTTTCAATAGCTTCACTATTATCAAGTCTAGAGTGAAATCATTCAACATCTACATCAATGGGCTCCACATGAGTGGACTACACCTCGTACTTTGAAGAAAAAAGATTTGGAATAATTTTTATGAATATTTTGATATCATTTATGGAAACAATTTTCAATAGCTTCACTGTTATCAAGTGTAGAGTGAAATCATTCAACATCTACATCAATGGGCTCCACATCAGTGGACTACACCTTTTATTTTGAAGAAATGTGTTTTTGAATAATTATTATGAATATTTTGTCATAATTTATGGAAACAATTTTCAATAGCTTCACTGTTATCAAGTGTAGAGTGAAATCATTCAATATCTACGTCAATGGGCTCCACATGAGTGGACTACACCTCGTACTTTGAAGAAAAAGATTTGGAATAATTATTATGAATATTTTGTCATAATTTATGGAAACAATTTTCAATAGCTTCACTGTTATCAAGTGTAGAGTGAAATCATTTAACATCTACATCAATGGTCTCCACATCAGTGGACTACACCTCGTACTTTGAAGAAAAAAGATTTGGAATAATTATTATGAATATTTTGTCATAATTTATGGAAACAATTTTCAATAGCTTCACTATTATCAAGTCTAGAGTGAAATCATTCAATATCTACGTCAATGGGCTCCACATGAGTGGACTACACCTCGTACTTTGAAGAAAAAAGATTTGGAATAATTATTATGAATATTTTGTCATAATTTATGGAAACAATTTTCAATAGCTTCACTATTATCAAGTCTAGAGTGAAATCATTCAACATCTACATCAATGGGCTCCACATGAGTGGACTACACCTCGTACTTTGAAGAAAAAAGATTTGGAATAATTATTATGAATATTTTGATATCATTTATGGAAACAATTTTCAATAGCTTCACTGTTATCAAGTGTAGAGTGAAATCATTCAATATCTACATCAATGGGCTCCTCATCAGTGGACTACACCTTTTATTTTGAAGAAAAAAATTTGGAATAATTTTTATTAATATGTTGTCATAATTTATGGAAACAATTTTCAATAGCTTCACTATTATCAAGTCTAGAGTGAAATCATTCAATATCTACATCAATGGGCTCCTCATCAGTGGACTACACCTTTTATTTTGAAGAAAAAAGATTTGGAATAATTATTATGAATATTTTGTCATAATTTATGGAAACAATTTTCAATAGCTTCACTATTATCAAGTCTAGAGTGAAATCATTCAATATCTACGTCAATGGGCTCCACATCAGTGGACTACACCTTTTATTTTGAAGAAAAAAGATTTGGAATAATTATTATGAATATTTTGTCATAATTTATGGAAACAATCTTCAATAGCGTCACTGTTATCAAGTGTAGAGTGAAATCATTTAACATCTACATCAATGGTCTCCACATCAGTGGACTACACCTCGTACTTTGAAGAAAAAAGATTTGGAATAATTATTATGAATATTTTGTCATAATTTATGGAAACAATTTTCAATAGCTTCACTATTATCAAGTCTAGAGTGAAATCATTCAATATCTACGTCAATGGGCTCCACATCAGTGGACTACACCTCGTACTTTGAAGAAAAAGATTTGGAATAATTATTATGAATATTTTGTCATAATTTATGGAAACAATTTTCAATAGCTTCACTATTATCAAGTCTAGAGTGAAATCATTCAACATCTACATCAATGGGCTCCACATGAGTGGACTACACCTCGTACTTTGAAGAAAAAGATTTGGAATAATTATTATGAATATTTTGATATCATTTATGGAAACAATTTTCAATAGCTTCACTGTTATCAAGTGTAGAGTGAAA